>NC_080782.1:155217882-156682882 GCF_028018385.1 Neofelis nebulosa | reverse complement strand
TATTGTCTGTTGGGGAATTGCCCTCGGCAGGGCCCCTGGGAAAAGAACCATTAGGGAAGAAAATAAGGTTCCACAAGAAATGGTGCGCCCTTGCGTTTAGCCCTTGCCATCCTCTATGGAGACTCCTCTACTTACAGGAAGGATAGCCTCATACATTTGTCAGCAAAGGAGGCCAATAAAGGAGAGACATGGATTTGAAAGCCCCACTCTGGCAACTAAGGAGTGTACCTCTGGGCACAGATGACTTCAACCCCTAGGCCCACCTGGCCCCTGGAGGCATTCCAGATGATGACTGAACCTAGTCGGTTAAGCTACAGAATGGTTCATTGGTTCCTAGGTACATTGTCTCTCTGAGAATGTATGAGGCCTAGGTTTCTAAGGCTTTTTCAGCCCCTTTCTGGCACCTCGGACCATGGCAAACACATTGTTCTTCTGGCCTCATGTGGTTAGGAGGTCATGTCCCTGTAACTGTTCTACTTGAGGTGTTGAGAAATGGAGGGCCTTTCATGAGAACAGCAAAGCACATGCTTTGTAGATTATAGATAAACGCAGATGCATAATGGAATAATGTAAGAAATTAATTTATAATCAAAGGGTATGCAGGAAAGTTAGGGGAAAATCACCATGTTATTTCTTAAAGGTTGTCTATACATAGGAACATTTTCAAAATTAGGTAATGTTAGAAAAACATAGTTGACGTATGCTACAAGGAAATCACTAGTATATATAATGCCATGTTTACTGCAATAAATCGGCCAGTTCAACACTCTGCTGTTGTCTGTGTCCATTTTTATTTTAGTTTTAGTTTTTTATTTTAGTTTTTTATTTCCCAGTTTTTTATTTTGGTTTTATTTTCACAGATGCCGTTCCTCCTTCAGGAACCCCTGGACCTGCTGGAGCTGGTCTCTAGCAGTTAATGACTTCTTTTGTCTTGCTGCTCTTAAGATTTTTTTATTGGTATATTTTGCAAATTTAATTACAATATGTTTTGGCGTTGACCTGCTTTTATGATTTTTATGAGGGTTCTCTGTGTGTACCGAATCTGGATGTGTTTCCCCCTCCAGATTAGAAAAATGTTTCACCTTTTATTCAAATAAAATTTCTGCCCCCTTTTCTCTGTCTTCTATTTTTGGACTCCTATCATAGGAATGTTATTACATCTGATAGAGTCATTGAGTTTCCTAAGTCCATTCTCTTGTTGCTCAAACCTTTCTCTTTTTTATTCAACTGAATAATTTTCCATTACTTTGTCTTATGTCAGTAATTATTTCCTCTGCTTCTTTACGTTTGCTATTCATTATATCAAGCCTGTTTCCAATCTTATTTATTGCACACTTCATCTCTGATTAATTCTCTTTTAACTCTTTTATCTCTATGGTAAGGGTGTCACTGATGCTTTCTATTCTTTTCCCAAGCCCAGTGAGTATACTTACGATTGTTGCTTTAGATTCTCCATCAGGCATGTTACTTATATCTGTTTTGCTCTTGGCTCTGGCCCTGGCATTGTCTTGTTCTTCACTTGGTATAAATTCCTCTGTTTTGCATTTTGTCTAAGTCTCTGCCTTCTTCTTTGTGTTAGAAAAGCCACTGATGTGTCCTTCTCCTGAAAATAATGACCTTATGAAGAAAAGCTCATGTTGTAATTTGGCTGCTGTGTCCTTCAAGCCACTCCTTATTTGCTGTGGGCAGTGTTTGCTCCCTACCCTGAATGCATTTTCAACTAGATTGCTCTGGTAGGCTTGTGAAGTGAAACCTGATACCACTTCTACCCAGAACTGAGACAGAACTCTCTGGTCAGGGTATGTGGTATAGGTAGGAGATTGTGGGGGTCTTCTGTTAGAGGGGTCTGCCACAGTGGGACCAAGGCAAGCTTTACTGAAAAGGGAAATCCTACAAGAGCACATGGTTACAGGGCTTTTTGTAAGAGTGTTAGGCAATGTGGGGACAAGGCTGCTTCCTGCAGGTAGCTCTGTGTTTATGCTGGAGCAGGGGGATGGAAATAGTACCAGCCAGCTGTTTTGTTCCTAGAGAGGTGTCTCCTTGAAAATTCCCTCTCAGAGATGCGCTCTGAGAAGAGCAAATAATCTCCCCATTGTGTTCCCCAGGCATTCTTCAGATTGCTGTTTCCATGCTGTCATTGTGTTGTTGCCTGCCTTCTCTCTAGGAACAGCACAGTGCCTCAGGACTCTATCCCAGCCAAGCCCACTGACCTTTAATACTCCAGGCTTTAAGCCCCACTGGTTGTAAGAACTCATGAAATTCACCCCTCTCATATTCTAAGACTATGGCTTTGGGAAAACATTATCCTGTGGATTCCCCTGTGTGTTTCTTTCTCACTTTCTTCAAACCACGGCTCACTCCCCTCAGCAACAGCTGTGATGAGTTCTCCATCATTTCCACATTCCTCAATGTGTCCACTTGTCTCCATTTAGTTGTGGAGTCTGTTTTGCCAGTCCTCAGGTAGATTTCTGGGGTTTTAGGATGATTTGATAGTGATCTAGTTGAGTTCCTGGGATGAGACTAGTCTAGGATCCTCCTACTCAGCTGTCATTTTCTTCTCCTCTTCTGACTCTTTTTTCTATTTTAATTTTAATTAGTTAACATACAGTATAATAATGTTTTCAGGAGTAGATTTCAGTGAGTCATCACTTACATAAAATACTCAGTGCTCATGAAAATATTAAGTGCTCTCTAATACCCATCACCCATTCAGCCACTCTGCCACCCACCTCCCTCCATCAACCCTCAGTTTCTTCTCTATGGTTAAGAGTCTCCTGTGGTTTATTTCCCTCTTTTATCTCTTTTTCCCCTTCCCATATGTTTATCTGTTTTATTTCTTAAATTCCGTATATGAATGAAATCATATGGTATTTGTCTTTGATAATGATCATTGCAAATGGACGGATTTCATTCTTTTTGATGGCTGAATACTAATAGATATAGATAGATATAGATATAGATATAGATAGATATATCACATCTTCTTGATGTATATCACATCTTGATCATCAGTCAATGGACATTTGGGCTCTCTCCATGACTGGCTATTGTTGATAATGCTGCTATAAATATTGGGGTGCATGTATCCCTTCAAATCTTTATTTTTCTATCCTTTAGGTAAATACCTAAGTGCAATTGCTGGATTGTATGGCAGTTCTATATTTACTTTTTCGAGGAACTTGCATCATGTTCTCCAGAGTGGGTGCATCAGTCTGCAATATCATCAGCAATGCAAGAGGGTTTGCTTTGTCCTCATCCTTTCCAACATCTATGTTTTCTTCTGTTGTTAATTTTAGCGATTCTGGCAGGCGTGACGTGCCACCTCATTGTGGTCTTGATTTGTATTTTCCTGGTGATGAGTGAGGTAGAGCATCTTTTCCTGTGTCTATTGCCATCTGGATGTCTTCTTTGAAAAAGTTTCTATTCATGTCTTCTGCCCATTTCTCAACTGAGTTGTTTGTTTTTGGGTGTTGAGTTTGATAAATTCTTCATAGATTTTGGATACTAACCCTTATCTGGTCTGCCCTTTTCAGATATCTTCTCCCAGTTCATAGGCTGTCTTTTAGTTTTCTTAATTCTTTTTTTTTGTGTGTGTGTGAATTCTTAAATCTCTGTCTCACATTTAGGTCTTTCATCCATTTTGAATTTATTTTTGTGTATGTATGGTATAATGAAGTTGTCCAGTTTTATGCTTCTGCATATCACCATCCAGTTTTCCCAATGCCATTTGTTGAAGAGACTCTCTTTTTTTTCCATTGGATATTCTTTCCTGCTTTGTCACAGATGAGTTGACCATATGGGTTCAGCTTTTGGCTTTGTCCAGCAAAGCCAAGGATGGCAGAAAGGATTACTCAAGATTCCATGCGAGTCAAGAGAGGTGAGAGGGAGTCTCCCTGAGCTGCTCTAAAGCTCCTGCATTTGTTGAGCATACATTTAGGAAAACAATGAGCAATATGTCAGTTGGCTATGTATCAGTAAGAACGTATAGAAAATGTGCAGAAAAACAAGTTACAACAGGGTAAAATATTCCATGTAATAACATGGCCTAAGGAATTTATGAGTATAGGCAGACCTAACACCTAGATATACATTAACTGGGTAAGTTAAGTGTGTGCCCCCTACATACACATTCACTAGATAAGCGAAGCATGGCTGCTGTTTTCAGCAAGGACAGAAAGCAGTTTTCTGCTTTGCAATGCGCTCCCTATAATCTCCTAACCTAAGACATAACTATTTGATTTTCCACATGACCATACAGTTGTGAGTCCATCTCTGGGTTTTCTATTCTGTTCCATTGGTCCAGAATCAGATTGATTCTGTTTCTATTTTTGTGCCAGTACCATACTGTCTTAATTACTATAGCTTTGTAATATAGCTAGAAATCCAGATATGTTTTGTCTCCAGTGTTTTTTTTTTTTTTTTTTTTTTTTTTTCAGTATTGCTTTGGTTTTCCTTTGTGGTTCCATACAAATTTTAGGATTATTTATTCTAGCTCTGTGAAGAATGCTGGTGGTATTTTTATAGGGATTGAATTAAATGTATAGATTGCTTTGGGTAGTATAGACATTTTAACAAGGTTTGTTCTTCCAAACCATGAGCATGGAATACTTTTCCATTTCTTTGTGACCTCTTCAATATGTTTCATAATTTTTCTGTAATTTTCAGAATGCAGATCTTTTACCTCTTTGGTTAAGTTTATTCCTACATATCTTATGTTTTTTGGTGCAGTTGTAAATGGGATTGATTCCTTGGTATCTTTTTCTGCTGCTTCATTATTGGTGTATAGAAATGCAACAGATTTCATGTTAATTTTATATCCTATGATTTTGCTAAATTCATATATTCTAGCAATTTGTGGTGGATTCTTTAAGGTTTTCTACACAGTGTATCATGTCATCTGAAAATAGTGAAAGTTTGACTTCTTCCTTGCCAATTTGGATGCCCTTTATTACTTTTGTTGTCTGATTACTGAGCCTAAGACTTCTAATACTATCTTAAATAGTAAGGGTGAGAGTAGATATCCTTGTCTTGTTCCTTACTAGGGAAAAGGCTCCCAGTGTTTCCCCATTGAGTATGATATTAGCTGTGGGTCTTTCCTATATGGCTTTTATGAGGTTGAGGTATGTTCCATCTATCCCTACTTTGTTGAAGGCTTTTATCAAGAATGTATGCTGTATTTTGTCAAATGCTTTTTCTGCATCTATTGACAAGAGCATATGGTTCTTATCCTTTCTTTTATCAATGTGGTGTATCATGTTGATTGATTTGCAAATAATGAATCAGCTCTGCATGAAAGGAATAAATCCCATTTGAGCAAGGTGAATAATTCTTTTGATGTACTATTGAATTCTATTTGCCTGTGTTTTATTGAGAATTTTTGCATTCATCTTCATCAGGAATATTGGCCTGTAATTCTCCTTTTTTGTGGTGTCTTTGTCTGGTTTTGGAATCAAGGTAATTGATTCAAGGCTCCATAGAATGAATTTGGAAGCTTTCCTTCCATTTCTATTTTTGGAACAGTTTGAGAAGAATAGGTGTTAACTCTTCCTTAATTGGTAGAATTCCCTTGGGAAGCCATCTCGCTTCCAGGACTCTTGTTTGTTGGGGGATTTTTGATTATTGATTAAATTTCTTTGCTAGTTATGGATCTCTTCAGATTTTCTATTTCTTCCTTTTTCAGTTTTGGTGGCTTGTGAGTTTCTATGAATTTGTCCATTTCTTCCAGAGTGTCCAGTTTGTTGGCATATAATTTATCTTAGTATTCTTTTGTAATTTTTTATTTCTGTGGTGCGGGTTGTGATATCTCCTCTTTCATTTGTGAGTTCATCTATTTGGGTCCTTTCTCTTTTTCTTTTGAGAAATCTGGCTAGGGGTTATTCAATTTTGTTTATTCTTTCAAACGACCAGGTCTTGGTTTCATTCATCTGTTTTACTGTTTTTTGTTTGTTTGTTTGTTTGTTTCTATATTGTTTATTGCTGCTCTAATCTTTATTATTTCCCTTCTTTTGATGGTTTTAGGTTTATTTGCTGACCCTTTTCTAGCTCTTTTAGATGTCAGGTTCGGTTGTGTATTGGGGACTTTTCTTCTTGAGATAGGCATTGAGATAGGCAATATACTTTCCTCTTAGTACTGCTTTTGCTGCATTCCCAAGGGTTTGGACTGTCATATTTTCATTTTCATTTCCTTCCATGTATTTTATTTTTCTTCTTTAATTTCCTGGTTAACCTACTCATTATTTAAGTTGGGTGTTCTTTAACCTCCATGTATTTGAGGGGTTTACAAATTTTTCTCTTGTGGTTGACTTTAGGTTTCATAGAGCTGTGATCTGAAAATATGCATGGTTTGATCTCAATCTTTTTGTACTTGAGAGCTGTTTTGTGACCCTGTATGTGATCTATTCTGGAGAATGTTCCATGTACACTCAAAAAGGATGTGTATTCTGCTGTTTTAGGGTGAAATGTTCTGAATATATCCATTGAGTATATCTGGTCTGGTGTGTCATCCAAAGTCATTGTTTCTTTGTTGATTTTCACTGTAGAAGATCTGTCCATTGATATAAATTGGGTGTTAAAATTCCCTACTATTATCGTATTGTTATCAATGAGGGGTTTTTTTTTTATGTTTAATATTAGTTGATTTATATATTTGGGTAATTCCAAGTTGAGGGCATAAATATTTACAATTGTTACATCTCCTTGATGGATAGACCCCTTAATTATGATATAATACCCTTCTTCATCTCTTACAGTATTTGTTTAAAAGTGGTTTGTCTGATATAAGTATGACTACTCTGGCTTTCTGTTGACATCCTTTAGCATGATAGATGGTTCTCCATTCCCTCACTTTCAATATGTAGGCGTCTTTAGATCTAAAATACATCTCTTATAAGGAGAATATAGATGGATTTTTTTTTAATCCATTCTGATATCCTATGTCTTCTGATTGGAGCATTTAGTCCATTTACATTTAGAATGATTATGGAAAGACTTGTGTTTAGTTCCATTATGTTACCTGTAGAGTTGCTGTTTCTGGTGATGTTGTCTGGTCCTTTCTAGTCTTTGTTGCTTTGGTCTTCTTTTTTCCTTTTTTTTTTTTTTTTTTTTTTCATTTTCTTCCTGAGGTAGACCTGTATTGGTATATACTTCCCTCTTATGAACACTTGCTGCATCCCAGGGTTTTTGTACTGTTGTGTTTTCATTTTTGTTTGTTTCCATGTACTTTTTAATTTCTTCTTTAATTTCCTGGTTGACCCATTAATTCCTCAGTTGGATATTCTTTAACCTCCATGTTTTGTGGTCTTCCCAATTTTTTTTCTGTGATTGACTTCAAGTTTCAAAATATGCGTGGTATGACATTCTGCTTGTACTTGTTGAGTCCTGATTTGTGCCCTAGTATGTGATCTAATCTGGGGAATGCCCCATGTGCCCTTGAAAAATATGTGTATTCTGCTGATTTTGGATTAAATGTTCTGAATATATCTCTTAGGTCCATCTGGTCCAGTGTGTCATTCAAAGTCATTGTTTCCTTACTAATTTTCTATTTAGATGATCTATCCCTTTATGTGTGTGAGGTGTTAAACTCCCCTTTGTTACTGTATTATTATCAGAGAGGTCCTTTATGTTTGTTATTAACTGTTTTAGATAATTGGGTTCTCTCAAGCTGGGGGCATAATTATTTACTATTTTTAGATCTTCTTGATGGATAGACCCATTTATTCTGATGTAGTGCCCTTTTTCATCTCTTGTTACAGTTTTTGTCTTAAAATCTGTTTTGTCTGATATAAGTATGGCTACTCTGGCTTTCTTTTGATACCATTTGCATGATAAATATTTTTCAATACCCTCATTTGAATTCAATCTACAGGTATCTTTAGATCTAAAATGAGTCTCTTGTAGGCAACATATAGATTGGTCTTATCTTTTTCATGCATTCTGACACCCTATGGTGGTTTGTTTATTTGTGCTTTTAGTTTTTGAGGAAGTGAGAGAGAGAATGAGTGGGGAAGGGGCAGAGGGAGAGGAGAGAGCAAATCTTAAGCAGGCTCCACGCCCATCACAGAGGTCATTGTAGGGCTCTATCTTTGACCATGAGACCATGACCTCAGCCAAAATCAAGAGTCAGACGCTTAACCGACTGAGCCACCCAGGTGTCCCAATTCTATGTGTTTTATTGGAGCATTAATCTATTTACATTCATAGTAAGTACTCATAGATACGAATTTAGTGCCATTTTATTACTTGTTTTGACATTATTTCTGAAGATTTTTCTGTTCCTTTCTAGTCTTTGTTGCTTTGGTCTTTCCCACTCAAATATTTCTTTTTATTATTTCCTGAAGGACTGGTTTAGTGGTCATGAACTGCTTTAGTTTTTGGTTGTCTGGGAAACTATCTTTCTTCTATTCTGATGACAGCTTAACCAGATAGATTATTCTTGGCTGCATTTTTTTTTTTACCATTCAGCACATTGAATGTATTATGTCACTCTTTTCTGGACTGCCTAATTCCCATGGCTTGATCTGGTGCTAACCTTATTTGTCTCCCCTAATAAGTTAGGGAGTTCTTTTGTTTTGTAGCATTTAGGATTTTTTTTTCCTTATCTCTATATTTTACAAGGTAACTACAGTATGTCTTGCCATTTGCCTGCTTTTGTTGATTTTGTTGAGAGTTCTCTGTGCCTCTTAGATTTGGATGTCTGTTTCCTTCCCTAGATTAGGGAATATTTCAGCTATCATTTGCTCAAATAAACCTTCTGCCCTCTTTTACCTCTCTTCTTTTCTGGGACTACTATGATACAACTGTTATTATGCCTTATGGAGTTGCTGAGTTCCCTAAGTCTACATTTGTAATCAAATATTTTTCTTTCTCTCTTCTTTTCACCTTCATTCTTTTCCATAATTTTATCTTCTATGTCATTTATGCATTTCTCTGCTTATTCCATACTAGTGGTCATTACAGGTAGTCATTTTAGAATCTCAGTTCTTACATTTTCATTTTGGCCTGAGTAGTTTTTCAACCTTTTATTTCTGCAGTAAGTGACACTCTGGTGTCTTCTATGCTTTTCTCAAGTGCAGCTAGTATCCTTATGATTGTTGTTTTAAATTCTGGGCCAGGTGTACTACTTTAATGTTTTTATTAGACCCCTGGCCATGACCTTTTCTTGTTCTTTCTTTTGGAGTGAATTCCTCTGTCAGCATTTTATCTAGGTCTCTGTCTTCTTCTGTGTGCTAGGAAAGCCTGTTGTGTTTCCTCCTCCTGAGAGTAATTGCTTTATAAGGAAGAGGTCATATAAGTTCCAGGGCCTGGTACTTCAGGAAGTGTTTCTGTTGTATGGTATGTGCACAGTATGTGCTGCTGTGTTTTAGTTGCTCTTTCCCTCAGGTCAGTAATCTGCAGAGTTTCTCCTTCTCTGCAGTGGGAAGTGTTGAACCTTGGCCAGAATGTGTCAAGTTTTAACTAGGTGTGCTTTGGTCTGCTTCTTAAAAGAGATGTGATGCTGTTTTCACAGGAGCTGAAGCTTTGCAGCACTCCGTGGTTAGTACACTTTGTGCATACTGGGAGTTTGTGCTTGTCTTCTGGTGTATGGGCCCTCTGCCCTGCTTCTCAGTCACACTTAATCAAGAAATGCAGCCCCTGCAGAGCACAGGGGAGCAGAGTTTGATGCCACTGTTGGCATTGTGCTGATTACTGAAGTTAGTTTAATATGAGGGATGGGGGAAAGAATTGATGTCAGCCCCCTCTCTCATCCCTGGAGAGGGGATTTAATGCTTGTTTCTGTCTGGAAAATCCTCACAGAAGATTGAGCAATCTCCTCTCATGTGTCTTAGGCATCCTTCACATCATTGCCTTCACCCTGTCTGTGTCTGGGCCTCTGGGTAGCACAGTGCACCTTAGGGTCTCTCCCAGGCAGGCTGTCTGAGTTTTAAAACTCCAAACTTTAGGGACCTGCATGGTAGGACCTACAGTGGTCCTCTGGGGGAGTGTCTTGCTGTACTGGGACTGATGCATATTTGCCTCAGAATGGCATTTGCACCAAATTGCAGGGACATGGAGTTTGGAGTAAAGTGCAGCAAAGAGTCAGTGTCCAGATTAGCTGCCCTCAACTGGTGTTTCTGTGCCTATGCTGGGAGGTGGGTGAGGAAAATGGTACCCTCCAGGTCTTTTGTCCAAGGAGAGGTAATGCCACTTCTCCCAGATGTGCTCTTATAAGAAGTTGGAACCATCTTTCCCAGTATATGTCAGGTAATCCTCAGATCGTGCCACCTGCACTTCTGGAGTTGTCTTTTGCACTCCTCTCCACAGGAGCACGCTCAGGAATCCCCACCAGCCATGCCAAAGACCTCTAAAACTCCAGTCTTAGAACCTTCTGATTGTAAAACTCAGAAAAACCAGCCGCTTTCATTTTCCCAGTCAGTGGTTTTGGGAAAGTGTTTTCCTTGTATGACCCCCTGGGCACTTCTCCCCGGCCCCCTCTCTCTTGTCCCTCTTCATGACCAGGGCTCCTTCCCCTCCACAGCACCCACAATCCACTTCTCCCCAGTCCTTATCTCTGCACCTTTTACCTTCTACCTGGCAGTTTTTTCTGTCAGTCTTCAGATCAACTTGTTGGGTATTCAAAATGATTTGATATTTATCTAGCTGTGTTCAAGGAATGAGGCAAGCCTAGGGTCCTTATACTACTCCACCATCTTAACTCCTCTCCCCATTTTCTATCATGAAGCAAAGGACAAGTCTGTTCTTTCAGGAGGCCTTGACCTCACAGGGGCTTCCTCCTGGAATACAGAGACTGCTCTCTAGCCTCATATTCTTACCCCTAGAATATGGTGATCGATTGACTGCCTCACTTATAACTGCAGTGCTCTCTTGGAGACATGATAATTGGTTATCTATATTGCTTATTATTCTTAGAGAAAGAAGTACATGGAAATATTAGCAATACTGGGAAATAATTGAAGAATGAAAAGAAAATATGGGAAAAAAGAAATGGGAAGATAGTGGGTAGAGATGAGAAGGATGCAGAGAAGAAAAAGAATAATAGGTTGTATCTATTAAGCATATACTGTGTACTGACACTATGCCAACCACTTTCAACTGGAACCATAGCTGAAGAGCATTTCTTGATACATAGAATCATTTACTCTATAACCCTTTGTTATGGGTTGAATTGTGTCCCCCACCAAAATTCATATGTTGAAGCCCTGACCTCTAGTACCTCAGAATGTTGCTGTATTTGGAGACAGAGACTATTTGGATGAGGTCACTAGGGTGGGCCCTAATCAGTCAAAGTGGACTAGTACCCTCATAAGAGAAGATTAAGACACAGATACTATCTTTGTCTGAACTGCTATAACAAAATAACACATACATGATAGCTTATGAACAACAAATATTTATTTCCTACAGTTCTGGAGCCTTGAAGTCCGAGACCAAAGGACCAGATGATTCAATGTCTGGTGAGGATTCTCTTTCAGGTTCATAGACAGCCATCTTGCTGTGTCTTCACATAGTAGGAGGGATGAGGGAACTCTCTGGAGCCTCTTTTATAAGGGCACTAATGCTACCTCCTAATACAATTACTTTGATGTTAGAATTCAGATATGAATTTGGGAATATGGTGCACAAACATCCAATCTGTTGCAGACACATACATTGTGAAGACACAATGAAAAGACAGCCAAAGAGAGACGCCTCAGAATAAAACACCCCTGATGGCACCTTGGTTTCAGACTTCTAGCTTCTAGAACTGTGAAAAAAAATATTTTTTGGTGTTGTTTAAGCCACCATGTTTGTGTTAGTTTGTTATGGCAGCCCAAGCTGACTGTTTCTAGGATATGGTGATCAGTTGAGAGGCACTACAGCACAGAGAATAGGGCACAGTCTACAAATTGACCATTTGGGTTGGAGTTCCCATCCTGTTGCCACTTTTTCTCAATAAATTGTATGTGGTGATAACAGTAACACTGGCCCACTAGACCTGCTATGACCTCTTCAGGAGTTGAATCAGTACAGAGTTCCCCATTATTACACCAAGAGTTTCCTTATAAAAGGTCTCTTGTGCAAGTTCTATCTTAATATACTGCCTCTCTGGTATTTTGCTGCTGAACCATTTTCTAGCCTACCATTTCCCAAATGGGGACTTGACTTGCATACACAGTCCTTCCTCAAAACTTGCCTCAATTTACCATATTTATATACCAGCATTGACTCTACCTCCTTTTTCTTCCCTAAGCTTTCTTTAATTATTTGTGCTTAGAATCCCATGCAGTTACATGCAACCCTGTCATTGTTCTCTATGGATTAGCTCCTTATCCCTGAGGGAGGGCCCTGTGTTTATATCACTGTGCTGAGCACACAGTGGGAATGCACATGAAATATGAGGATAGTGAGTCTTGGGCAGATAAACCCTATTCCCTGTGTTCTCAAAAGCCTAGGAAAGAGAAAGTGGAAGTAGGATTCAAGAGCCTGTACCTTACTCCCTGGAGAGAATCCCAAGGAGAAGTCAAGGCCACAATCCATCAATATAGATTTCATGCGCAGACAGCCTTATAGAGTTCTGGGCTGCAGCATCATGCAGACAACAGATTGCTTCCCAGAGGTAATCACTACATGTGGGGCTTTTTTTTTTTTAAAGTTTATTCATTTTGAGAGAAAGAGAACATGAGCTGGAGAAGGGCAGAGAGAGAGAGGGAGAGAGAAAGAATTCCAAGCAGGTTTTGCTCTGACAGTGTGGAGCCCAACATGGGACTCCATCTCACAAACCATGAGCCAAAATCAAGAGCCAGACTTTTAACCAACTGAGCCACCAAGATGTATGTGGGGCATTCTTTTCTTTTACGTAACTTACTGCACCCTGTAGGAAACTGAATTTGGAGAATCAAGAGATACATCTGAGCAGGCTACCAGGTCTCTCAGTTGTGTTCAGCACCACAAAGACATCATACAGTTTGGATCCTGTAATGGCTCTTCCTGGCATTACATGCAGTATGGCTGTGACCACCCCTGAATTGTGAGGACACAGCCCTCTGGACTCCTGGTACACATGCCTACCTCTTCTTTGGCATTTAGAATGAACTTCACAGATCACATCTGTCTGTATCCTTCATCCCAGACACATTCACCCTGAGTACATGTTGTGTTTCCCAGGTAAGAGAGAGTCCATTATACTTGGGATTTTACAAGCTGTGGGAAAGGAACTTTCTGAGCCCGAATTGTTCTTTTGAAAGCATTTTCCTTAGCAGTGGGCAATTAAGGGTCAACAGTGGAAACTGAGAATATTAGGAAAAAGGTGTGTTCTGGAGCAAGTGTGAGGGTATGGTTGAGTGACAAAGATGAGATTACAACAATTCTTAGAAATTCTGTCTCAATTTCCTTACTTGCTACTTGGGGTGAAGAAAGAACCCATTAGAGGAATGAATAAGATTTTTTTAACCTAAAGTACTAACGAATGATTACACACATACTTAAGGAAGTTATCAACAATTTAATTCTGCATTGTCTTGGGAATGCTGGGGAGGGGAGTCATCTGAGGACTCCAACTTTTTCAGGTTTGTAGGATTATGAGCTTGGTAACACTGGAAACTTCAAAGCAAGACTTGGAACAAGAAGGGATTATTCAAGATTGATGAGGTGATGAACATCAGCGGGGGTCTCCAGCACTTTGTTCTACACAGTAGGTACGGATTTTTATGTTATTCAATATACTTATATTCTTCAAGTTGCAGGCAGTTTCAGTAGCACAACCCATGGCAAAAATCAAAAATATAGGGTTATCTGCCAAAAGAAAAATCCAGCAGTTAGTCTTTTCTCTCATCTTGTCTCCCCTTTTCAACTACATCCTATCCTATCTGCCTCTCTTGAAGAAGAAAAGGATGCTCAGGATCCCCCAGAATCCCCTTTTGTCTTCTGTGAAAGAAGCAACAACCACAGTTCCATCTCTGTCCAGGGACCAAGCCTATTTCCCTCTGCCTCCAGTATCTCCTCAATTTAAGAGGGATCCCAAAGGGTCCCCACCTGTCTCAGATGCATGGCTGAGACTGGAGCCCCTGTGTCCTGACTAGGGAAGAGATGGCTGGAATAAAGGAAGAAGGCTGAGATCAGAACTCATGTATTCAGCTAAAAAGTCCCTGTGGTACCATTTATTTTCCTTACTTTTGTTTCCTGGGGGAAAACAGAGGGAAGCAATACAGATCCCTTTTGAGATAAGATCCCTTTTCCCCAAGGCTATGAGTTCAATAGTTGTTATCACTGTGGAACCTCATCACTTGTCTGTGCTTTCCTTGACAAGTTGGAGTAGAGAGACTGCCTCACTTTCAACAGCCCCATTGTTCCCCTGTATCCTTCATGACATCCCATTTTCCTTACTCGTCTCCACTTCACCTATGCAAGGGCCCCTTCATGTGATAGTCCCAGGCTCTATCTCAAAGTCTTCTCAAAAAAAGCATAACCTACTTCCATTCTCACCATACTCTCTCTCCCACCATTTAATAAGCTCTTAAAATGCCACTAATTTCATGAAACCTTTTACATGATCAGTAAAGAAGTGACAATACCCTTTCTGCATGGTCCAATACTAGGTTAATTTCCCAATTTCTATCTGAATAGTACATGTCCTTCTTATTATGAATATATACTTTCCTCCTACTCAGGAAAATGGCAAAAACCTTCTGCAGATTTCAGAATCACATAATTCAAAAATTAAGTGCTTAATCATGGAGTTTTGGTAATAGCAATAATGGTAGTGATGATGAAAACCAGAACTGAGGGGCCATCCTCTTCATAGCCAATGGCTCAAGATCCATTCCAGCAGATCATGATATGACATGTTCCCAAGTCTCAAATTCTGGTATAGGAAGAAGTTGTGTACTCTTCTCCTCCCCTCTCCTGTGCTTTCTTCCCCTCTTCTCTATTCTCCTGACAGATAGCTCCCTCTAAACCTTGTAGGGATAGCCAGTACTTGATCCTGTATCAGCCTTTGCTGTACATGGTGGTCAGTCTCTAGGATGTCCTGAAATAGCTCCCACCTCCTAGTATCCATATCCTTGTGTAGTCTTCTCCCATGTTGTACCAAAGTTGATCTATGCAACCAAGACGATATGACAGAAGTGAAGAAATGTCACTTCTGAGATTAGATTACTTTAAAACTGCAGTATCTCCTTCCTCCTTCCCTCTCCTCCTCTTCTCCCTCTCTCTGTCATCACTTTCTGGGGAAAGCTAGCTGATACATGAGGACGTCCAGGCACCCCAGAGAGAGACCCATGTCAACAGGAACCAAGCCTGACAACCACATGGGTGATCTTCCAAGAGAGGATCTTCTGTCCTGGAGCAGGTCTTCTGTCCAAATGACCACAGGCCCTGCTGATGGCTAGATTACAACTTCATGAGAGACTCAGAACCACTCAGCTAAGCCACTCCCAGATTCCTGACCCACAGACACAATGAAATAATACATATTAATTATTTTAAACTGCCAAGTTTTGGACTAATGATGCAGCAATAGATAGCTAATACAGCTATACCCTTTGATAAAATTAACACCAAAAACCCTGAGGATATATCCATACCTATGCCAATAACTTCCACACACTTTGTCTCTGTACCAGTGCAGGTAAGAAGAACTGGGTCACAGGAAATGTCATGCACATTGTAGCAGGCAGGACATTTAATTCCATTGGGTTTTGAGGACTTCTGAGGCACTAAATGAAGAAAGAAAATTTTCATTTTAAGGACAGGAAAAAAGGAGCTGAAAGCATTATTACCACCCATCCAAGATCATGGTTATTCCAGGATTCCTCTACCCAAAATCAAAATGATTTAAAATTAGGATACCATGGAAGGTGCAGGGGTGGGGGGAAGTATTAAGTGGGAATATATAGCCAAAAATAATCTTACAGAAATCTGGTTTATCTGCTTCTTTCATGAGATGGCCCTCTCTGCCCTGGCTGAAGAAAAAAATGCTTACATAATAGAAGATAATTTGTGATTTAAAAACTACTATTGAAGAATTATATGGTTTCAGATTTCACATTTAAGACTTTAATATATTTTTAGTTTATTTTTCTGCATGGTATAAAAGAGTGATCCAGTTTCATTCTTTTGCATGCAGCTGTCCAGTTTTCCCAGCACATTTTTTTTTTGAGAGACTGCTTTTTTCCCCATTGTAAATTCTTGCCTTCTTTGTCATAGATTAATTGACCACATAAGTGTGGGCTTATTTCTCGGCTGTCTGTTCTGTTCCATTGATCTATGTGTCTGGGATTTTTGTTTTGTTTTGTTTTTTAGGTTTTTTTTCTGTTTGTTTGCTTTGTTTTGTTTTTCCAGTACCATACTGTTTTGATCACTGCAGCTTTGTAGTGTATCTTGAAATCTGGGATTATGATATTTTCAGCTTTATTTCTTCTCAAGATTGCTTTGGCTACTCAGAGTCTTTTGTGGTACAAATCTTAGTATTATTTGCTCTAGTTCTGTGAAAGATGTTGTGTTTTTATAGGGATTGCATATCTGTAGATTGCTTTGGGTAGTATGGACATTTTAACAATATTGGTTTCTTCCAGTCCATGAGCAAACATAGGAAATAATTTCTTTGACATCAGCTATAGAAACATTTTCTATATATGTCTCCAGAGCAAAGGAAACAAAAGCAAAAATAAACTTGGGACCTCACCAAAATTAAAAGCTTTTGCACAACAAAGAAAAGCATCAACAAAATAAACAAGCAAGCTATTAAATGAGTGAAGATATTTGCGTATTATATATCCAATAAGGGGTTTATATTCAAAATATATAAAAAACTTATACAAGTCAATACCAAAAAATCCACAAATAATCCAATTAAAAAATGAGCAGGGGACCTGAATAGACATTTTTCCAGAAAAGATACAGATGACCAACAGACACATAAAAAGATGCTCAACATTGCTAACATCAGGAAAATGCAAATTAAAACCATAATGAGATTTATACCTGTCAGAATGGCTAAAAATAAATAAATAAATAAATAACGAGTATTGGTGAGGATGCAGAGAAAAAGGCATCTTCATGCACTGTTAGTGGGAATCTAAATTGGTGCAGCCACTATGGAAAACAGTATGGAGGCTCCTCAAAAAATTAAAAATGGAATTACCATATGATGTAGTAATTTCATTACTGGATATTTACCCAAAGGAAATAAAAACACTAATTTGAAAAGATATATGCCCCCTTATGCTTACTGTAGCTTTATTTACAATAGTCAAGAAATGGAAGAAACCCAAGTGTCCATGGACTGATGAACGGATAAAGAAAATGTAATACACACACGCACACACACACACATACACACACACACGGGGATATTACTAAGCCATAAAAAATAATGAGATCTTTACATTTGGAAAAATCTGAATGGGTACCTAGAGAGTAAATGCTCAGCGAAATAAGTCAGAGAAAGACAAATGCCATATAATTTCACTCATGTAGGATTTAAGAAACAAAACAAACAAAGGCAAAAGAGACAAACAAGCAAAAAAACAAAAAGACAAATAGAATAAACTAATGGTTGTCAGAAAATAGGTGGGATGGGTGAAATAAGTAACAAGAATTAAGGATACACTTATACTATGAGCACTGAGCGAAGTATAGAATTGTTGAACCATTATGTTGTATACCTGAAACTAATATAACACTGTATATTAATGTATACTTCAATTAAAAAATACTGTTAAGGGAGTGAGGAATTAAATAGCCAAGAACAAACTACTTTTCAAGTGGAATGGAAAAGCAAATAATTTAAACCTACAGACTCAGTAAATCCAGAACACATCCCAGCCACCCAGTTGTCATTCAGTCTTCCATGTTAAGGAAGGGCTTGTGCCTTTCCTTCTTGTGGTGGGATTTCCCTCATTGATTCTCACTTGCCAAATGAATGAGTGGGTAAATGAATGGGCAACTCTGTCCAGGTCTTGAGCCAAACCAGTAGGAAGCAGCTCAGAAGCAGAGACAGGTCGTAGGAAGGAACTTAGAAGGCAGAGACTTAAGGAAATGGATTGGGATAAAAAATAGGAGGGGAGGGAGAGCAGAGATGTGTTGGCACTCACCTTGGAAGTTCCCTTGGTTACAGAGCTCATCTTGGCAGCATTGGTGATTGTACACAAATGTTTGATTATCCCCCAGTGTTGCTGAGAACATCATTGGGACACAATTGCTTGAAGAACAACCTTTCTCTTCAACATATTGTAGGAGTTCCCCTGCACAGAACCAAACCCCAGAAGGAATTTCCCCTTTGAACCATACAGAGTGATGCCTAAATGGGTGGCCAGTATTGGATTCTTGCCTCAAATCCTTTTGTCTTTAGTCTTTCCCCTTCTTCAAGAGTCCTTCTGCATTGGTCCATGGTATAAACCAATGGAAGGATGGTTTGCAAGCATTTGTTACAATGGGAATGTCATATTTCAGTGGGGCTGATGAAGAACAGTGATTGCCCAGACTTTTTCCCAGAGTCTCCCACCCTCCCACTTCTCACCACCCCATAATGCCAGCCCCATAGGGGTAGAATGCTACATTAGGAAGCAGGGTAAAATAGAAGGTGCAGAGGGAAGTGAGGAACTCCCATCAAGTTGCTAAAAGCAGCAACCTCCCTCACTCTAAGCACCTTCTATGTCTCACATGACTAGAAGCATGGGGAGGGGCCTGGCACAGCATACCTTTTGTCCTTAATTCTTGCTTGTATCTGAAGCAGCTTTGAGAGGCTTCACAAGTCGTCTCCATGTCAGCACTACATGCATTAAGAGAGCAGCTTGTACATTTATAACTCTCTGTGAAATGGATATAAAATTTGTTTAGAAAGTAATTCAGGAATGAAAACTGTCAAGAATCATAGTTTATGCTTCCAATAGCCAAACATATCTGAGAGCCAAGATACCATGTTACCCACGATACCCATGTTACCCATGATACCATGTGGGACCTAATGGGCCCACTTGGCCCATAGTCCCTCCCTGATGGCCACTTCTTGCCCCTTAGTGCTCAGGCTCAGTCCCTTTCAACTGCCCATTGCTCTAGATGCTTAATCAGGGTTCCCAAACTTGCAGAGCTCATCACTACTCGAGAAACCGGACCTTGTCTCTCCCAAGTTGGCTTATTTTCTGTATTGTCTACCTTACTCTTCCAGTTTTGGGGAGAAAGAGGCCATTTTTTTCATTCTTACCCACAATGCTAGAAACCAAGGCAGCAAGGACACAGGTGGTAAGGAGACTCTTCAGGGCTGAATATGTAGACATGGTAGCCCTGCAAAAGGCTTAAGTGAGAGGAGAAATGTCAGGACCATGGAGCCCGGGTCTCTTATCTAGCAACCCAAGACCTGGATAGAGTTGCCCATTCATTTATCCACTCCTTCATTTGGCAAGTGAGAATTTGTCAAACCCTGGTTTTATGACAGATATGCCTCCTGTTGGAATGCAAAGATGAAAAAGATGTCTTTGTTATCAAAGGGCCTCCCTTCCCTAGAAAGAATTCACATAGAGGATTTCTTTTTTTGCATGGATGTGGAAGATATTGGAGCTCTTTCTAAAGCTGAAATAGGAGGATTTGGCCAAGATGCAGAAGTCACAGATAGCAGCTCTCCATGTGCTAGAAAATTCTGAGCCTGCCATATTCTGAGGCAAATACCCCCTTAACCAAGATCCCTCATTTCTTGATTCCAAAGTCACCTTCCTACAAAGAGCCATATCCAACTATATTTGTTACTTGCCAGGCCCAAGACACCTTGATTCTCTACCAAAATGGCAGAGCCAGGATTTTCAGATCCTGTCATTCTTTCTAACCTTACATCATCAATGGTCCTTTCCAAAAGCCCATTTGAATTTTGCCAATTTAGGAAGGAAATCCAAATTCCCTGCCCCACATTCCACCTACCTTCAAATTTATCCTCCTAGGAGCCTGAGGAAAAGCCTGCAAGATCACTATTTAAAGACTAGGGAGCGGTTGGAGGTCACCCACCATTTCCTTCCTGAAAACAGGTTTTCAGGAAATGACAAAACCTAATTTCACACTCTGAATTCCAGGTCTCATTTTCTATAAGTAACCATGAGCTACTTTGTCTCAGAGACAAAAACATATAAATGAAGCCTGTCCAAGAATCACCTTCAACTTCAATCCAAGTTTCTCCTGCTCGGCCTATGTCACAACCTCAGGATGAAAGATTAAAATGTTATGTGTTTCTTTCTTTAAAGAGATGAAAAGGGCTATTTTGCCAGGAGGCTGGCTTAACACAATGACAACAGGTTTTGAAGCAAGGCATTTCCCAGCTCTGTGGCCAAGTGTTGTGTGAACCTGGGCACAAGGTTTCACTATTCAGAGCCTCAGTTTCCTACTCTGCAGGGAAATAGTGATGCCTGCTTTGCAGGGTGGAAGTGAAGGCTTAAGGAGAGTGTGAAATGACCATCACTGTGTAAACACAATGGACTTTGCCTCTGTCCACATCAGAAATGTGAAAACAAAAATGTGCAGGTATTGTTTGAATTTGAAAGAACAAGAGACAATGGGCCTGTGGACTTGTTTAAATGTTGTATGTATGTCAATGTGGATATGAACGTCTGAGAGCCAAATCATAAGACAAGTGCATTCCATGTTTTTCCCTCTGCCATCTCAACCCACCAGACATCTGACAGATGAACAGACACCCAAAAGCTCCCAGAGGTTTAGACTGTGGGTCTGAGAGGTGCAATACAGGGTCCTCTCATGCGTGGATAGGAAGAAACATTGCATCTTTCTTTCCCTATCCTGTAACTGAAATGTAGTTTTTCTTCCCAAAAATGGAGTCCACAAACCACAGAAAAACCACCAACCCTTAGAAATTATTGAGGTTTTCCCATCATGTGACATCTGCAGATATATTATTTGCCCTCATCAAGTACTTTCAGATTATGTCCTTATCAGTCCCCTGCAAGGGCCTGGTGACTGATGCATTCATAAAGAACCACATCTGTTACTATTCCGTACATTAGAGGAGTTTTCTAATTGTATTCAATACAATTGTAATTTTATAAGGTTTGATTTTTCTCATGAGAAGGGGTTCATAGGTTCTACCACCCTTCCTGGGTCACATATTATGGGACCCAGTGTTGCCACCCCACTTCTGTAAATAGCAAAAGCACCAACTTCCTCTCAAACAGAACTTTGTATCCATGTCTCCAGGTCCATGAGGGAAGTATGACCCAAGGCTATACATTTATAGTTCTCAGCCCTTTCTCCTAGTACTACCTGCCCATGAACTCCTGACCAGCTGAGGTGGCTGGAGATACAGGTGGTTTCTGGTAGGGGTATGAGGCCAGGAGGTCAAAAACATACAGTGTGGACTTGGTCAAGATGTTCTCTAGTTTAATCCAACTATCTGTTGTCATCTGACACTAGTCATCCTTCCCACCTGACTCACGGCATGCATGGTCTAGGGCTTGAAGTGCAGGCTAGGCTCAGGAAATGATGTTCAGATGGAATGAGCCAGGTTTGTCTTCACTGATGGAGAGCTGTGAAGCCATCACTTGTCTACATGGAGTATAGAACATTAACATAGGGGCTGGGACCACCCAACTCTGTGCCAACTTCCTGCTTCTCAGGGCAGGTCCTCAGTAAACCCTTCAGGGCTGCGGTTACTACAGGGAGGCTGCCAGAGTGCCACCCAGAGGACACCACTCCGGGAGGAAAGAGAAATAGTGAGAACACCTAAAGCATGGGAGTGTCTGAGGTTATGCCTTTTAGTTATGCCTCCCACCCACCTTCTACCTTCAGAAGTTCCCCCACAGAACCCCTTGCAGTGACCCCACTCTCTTAGATCACTTTTGCTTATTCTTGTAACCAGAAACAACATTCTGTACCATGTCTGAAATAAAAACCATGTCATGAGGAATTATCCCCATCCCGTCAGCCCAATTCCTGGTCACAGTTCTGAGAAGAACCCGCTCTTTTTTCTCCCTGACATTGCCTGAGGGACAATGGGAAGGGAATAGAGAGGACTGTGGCTAAGCACACACACCTGGGAACCACTCACCGGCTTCTCTGGCTATCCATTCTCCCTCTGTAAAGTAGGGATAAGAACTGACCCCACTTCATAGATTTCTTTTCTGTGAGAGTAATGTGAGTCTACCTATACTCTCTGAGAAAAGCTCCTAACATCAGCACCAACTAGCATCTCTGTGTTCATGTCTTTACTTTGGAAGATAAGGTAGCATTTCTTATGGAGCATTTGCTTCCTAACTAGGTTCCTGGACTGTTCCAGGGATCAAAGACTCCATACCCAGACCAGCTGGATACTGGGCTATAGAGCAGCCTCTCACAAGGCCAGTCAGGAGAAGTGGCAGCCTCTTTCTATAGACATGCAGTGGTCTTGCCCTGTGTCCTGAGACAACTTTAGGCTAGAAGAGAATATTGGATGAACCCTAAGAAGTCTCTTCTTGGAATGGAGTCCTTCTCTTGTGAGCCTTCCTCTGGTCATAGGAATCTGACACCTGATCCATGAGTCTTCAGTGGGTTGAGTTAAATTGGGGGCAGTGGTATGCCCATCACAGGAAGTACCTAACATGCCAGGAAGCCAGGGCTGAGCCCCATGATGACTGGGTAAAGTGCCAATGTTCATACAGAATTCATAGAGGGAGCCTCTCTTCCCTTATAAGTCTGAGCACTCAAAAAGGGAATGGGCACAGTTATCATACCTCATTCATAATAGTGGACCCCAATAGAGGGCTGGAAAGGAGTGGAAGAAGGAACAGAGCAATGTGGACTAGCCTAGTCAGAGCAGCTGATCCAGGTTGGGGAGACCCTCTATCTTCTGAGCCCAAAATAACATCCTTTGTGTTCAGCCAGGGTCTAGCACCCAGTCCCTGGTCAAGGCTTTGCGATTTGGGTCAGAAATGCCCTGGTCAAGTGGAGACAGAAGCAACAGAAAGATGGGGCTTCTGACAACAGAAGGTACAGGGAGAATGAGTAAGCATTGTTTCAGGAAAAGGAACAGATTTAGGACAAAGCAAACATCCTGTCCATGCTCCTTGTTTCTAGGTATTCTGCGCTACTTGAGAACATTGGATGTAACCAGAAGGCATAGGACATCTCCTCACTTCTCTTGATCCTATTTTAGCGTGTGATGCCTCAGAGGTTTATTTGCTGCAGTGTGTGACCTTCTATGGAGAATTACCCCCTGGACCCAGGCCTACTTTACTCCCTGACTACTGTATTTGGTCAGGCAGTATGGACATGGCATGGGCACAGAAATGAAGAAAAAAATGCCCACTGCTCTCATGGCAGTAACTTGGCAGGAGCCACAGGGCAAATGGCAACTAGGTCAGACCCATTATCCCATACATGGGAGGCCATCGTCATGGTCAAATGAGACGTAAACACAACACTCAGCCGCTGAATGATCTCCTCACTGGCCTGCCCTTCCTCACATTTACTGCCTTCACTATCAGTTTTTATTCTCTGGCTTCTCCTTTTCTCAGTTTTTGGGGACCTCCAAGGTGCCATCTGCTATCTTGATTAAAAAAAACAAAAAACAAAAAAACCCTAAAGAATGCATTAAGGGCTCAGAGAGGAGGCCAGCTTTGTGGAGCAGCTGGCACCTACTAAGAGATAAGGTGAAAGTTTCCACACAGTCAACATTCCAGCCAGAGAGTGGAGGACAGAGAGGTCTAGCACTGCCACCTGGGGCCTATTTGACTTTGTACTTATTGGAGTCATCCAGGGTACTTTGTCACTTATGTTTCTTTTGGTGCCAAGAGGACTGTCCTTAGGACCCCTACCTCTGCCTGCTGGCCATGATGTTAGAATGCCCATTTCCTGGCCACACAGCTGGTCATGAGTAGGGTAGGAATGGGAGGCCCAAGTACAGGTGTAACTCATCCCTCACCACTCCCTGAGGAGTACAGTATTGAGAGAGGTCAGAGACCACCTTACTCCCTGGTCTAAAGGCTTCCAGGGCCAATGTGGGCTTTCATCCTCATTCTGCTGTATGACCCTTGTCTAGTGACTCAAACTCTCCTTCCTCAGTTTCCCCAGTTATAAAATGAGGATAAGATGGGAGTAATCACATGGAGTGGTTGTGAGGTTTTTCATGAGTTAACATATATATAGCGCTTAGAGCAAACAGTGCCTGGCCCAAGGAAGCTCTCACCAAGAATTGCTGCCATTGTTATCATTTATTATCAACTGTGTGCCTGCATTTCTAGGCAACAGTGAATGGGCACAGACCTTATCTGCAAAGAGGGAACGTAAGAGAGAAAAAGTACAGGGAACAGGTGTAGAGGCCCCCTAGATATGAGGAGAATGCTCACCCAGCCCAAGCATTACACATGGTTGGCTAAGCTTGGTGCATTCTGGGGGGGGGGGGGGGGGGGGAGGGGAGACAGAGACAAGGACCCAACTGGACCAAATTCCTGCTTTCAGGTGCCATGTTCCTGGGACAGGACCAGCATAAAGCATGTGCATATGGGGCCCCTGAGTCAGAAACTCTATTAATTTCCCACAGGTGGAAGGAGCAGTGAGCCTTACCTGGAGTCCATGAAGCCTAATGAGGCCCTCCACCATAAAGGAATCAAGAAGGCACTCAGGAAAGTTTCTGTCCACTGTGAGCCCAAGAATGTCCAGTGGCCAGGATGAGATGCAGGCAGCACTGAGACCAGGCAGCCTCTGGGGGAGGCCAGAGTTAACCCAGGAGGGGATAGTGTCGCCTTCATCATCCAGGATGTAAATCTATGGTTTCCTCATCTGGGTGAAGTGGTTGAAGTGGGGACTCTTGTGGGTGGAGGTACCTTTGGGCCAGATGCAAAAGCTGAGAGAGTGCAGACGGCAGAGCCAGACTCAGGTGAAGCATTGTGGGGACAGTGGTCTGCAAAAGGCTTTGCCCCATCTCCACAGTCCTCCCTCGTCTACCATTTTTCCTTCTCTCCTTTTATGACTCAGGCATATGAGGATTCACCTGCAGGTTCTAAACAATGGCCTCTACTCCTCAGAAACTGAAAGCCAAGTATCAACACGTTACATTCAGGTCAAGGCAGAGACCAAGTTCTAAAGGGTTTCACTTTTGTTCAAACCCTTTGATCATGTAAATATTAACACATATTTTTCCTAACAGTTTGTGAGATATATATTTTTTTTCATATATATGATATATATTTTTAATATATAAAGATATGAATCTTTTTTCATATTACTGTTATATGGCTCAGCATTTATTGCTTAACATTCAATTTGGGAGAAATTTTTTCTCATTAAAATACTTTTTTAATTTAATTTCAAGTTAGTTAACATATAGTGTAGTATTGATTTCAGGAGTAGAATTTAGTGATTCATCACTTTCATATAACACCCAGTGTGCATCCCAACAATTGCCCTCCTTAATGCCCATCACCCATTTAGCCCATCCCCCCATCCACTTCCCTCCAACAACCCTCAGTTTGCTCTCTGTATTTAAGAACCTCTTGTGGTTTGTCTCTCCCTCTGTTTTTATTTTTCCTTTTCTTCCCCTGTGTTCATCTGTTTTGTTTCTTAAATTCCACATATGAGTGAAATCACATGATATTTGTCTTTCTCTGACTGACTTATTTCACTTAGCATAATACACTCAAGTTCCATCCACTGTGTTGCAAATGGCAAGATTTCATTCTTTTTGATCACTGAGTAATATTCCATTGTATGTATGTACCATTTTTTCTTTATCCATTCATCAGTCGATGGATATTTAGGCTCTTTCCATAATTTGCCTATTGTTGATAGTGCTGCTATAAACATTGGGGTGCATTACCTCCTTTGAATCAGCACCTTTGTATCCTTTGTATAGTTACCTAGTAGTGCAATTGCTGGATCATAGAGGATTTCTATGTCTAAATTTTTGAGGAACCTCCATACTGTTTTCCAGAGTGGCTGCACTAGTTTTCATTGCCACCAACAATGTACAATGGTTCCCCTTTATCCACATTTGCACCAACATCTGTTGTTTCTTGGATTGTTAACTTTGGCCATTCTGACAGGTGTAAGTTGGCATCTCATTGTGGTTTTGATTTGTATTTCCCTGATGCAGAGTGATGTTGAGCATCTTTTCATGTGTATGTTAGCCATCTGGATATCTTCTTTGGAAAAGTGTCTATTCATGTCTTCTTCCCCTTTCTTCACTAGACTATTTGGGTTTTAATTGTTACATAGACAAATCTTGTACCTCCCTTTCTGTGAGCTCCATGGGGTGGGATTTCCATCTACTTTGCTTACTCTTGCACTCTCAGCACTTTTAATGCTAGTAGCTAGTCCTAGTTGGTGAATGATTGTTCTTTTTTTTTTAATTTTTAATTTTTTTTTTTAATTTACATCCAAGTTAGTTACTATATAGTGCAACAATGATTTCAGGGGTAGATTCCTTAATGTCCCTTGCCCATTTAGCCCATTTCCCCTCCCACAACCCCTCCAGTAACCCTCTGTTTTTTCTCTATATTTAAGAATCTCTTATGTTTTGTCACCCTCCTTGTTTTTATATTATTTTTGCTTCCCTTTCCTTGTGTTTATCTGTTCTGTGTCTTAAAGTCCTCATATATTTGTCTTTCTCTGACTACTTTTGCTTAGCATAATACTCTCTAGTTCCATCCACGTAGTTGCAAATGGCAAGATTTCATTCTTTTTTGTGTGTATATATATATATATATATATATATATATATATGTGTGTGTGTGTATACCACATCATCTTTATCCATTCATCTATTGATGGACATTTGGGCTCTTTCTACTCTTTCCATACTTTGGCTATTGTTGATAGTGCTGCTACAAACATTGGGGTATATGTGCGCCTTCGAAACAGCATACCTGTATCCCTTGTATGAATACCTAGTAGTGCAGTTTCCTGGGTCGTAGGGTAGTTCTATTTTCAATTTTTTGAGGAACCTCCATACTGTTTGCCAGAGTGGCTGCACAGTTTGCATTCCCACTAACAGTGCAAAAGGTTTCCCGTTCTCCATATCATTTCCACCATTTATAGTCTCCTAATTTGTTCATTTTAGCCACTCTGACTGGCATGAGGTGATATCTCAGTGTGGTTTTGATTTGTATTTCCCTGATGATGAGTGATGTTGAGCATTTTTTCATGTGTCAGTTGGCCATCTGGATGTCTTCTTTGGAGAAGTGTCTAGGTGAATGATTGTTCTTGATCTAAGAAAACCATTTTTTTTAAAGAAAATATTTCATACCTCTTATATAACTTTTAAAATGTATGGGAAACAACATGTGATGATAGAATTCACCTTTACGGGCCACATTTCTTGAGTGTAGCCCCTTTTTTTGTGCTTTAATATACTTTGATATTTCTCCAAAAGAAGTATAAAATACAATCAGTATCCTGAACCAAAGGAGCTGATATTACTTCTTTGGCATTCTAAGTAGACTTTTGACTAACTAGAACCTGGGCTGCACCCACTGTAGACATGACCCAGGCTTCCACTTAACCTGACAGCATCATAAACACAGAGCTGCTCAGCTCCAAAGTACTCCATGGCCATCTCCAGCCTGAACTTCCTCAGGAAACACCTTTCCACACCTCTGATAGCTAGGTTTCTCATATGGTGAAGCAAACACACAAATATAAAATCAACCTCCTTTTTTTGGATTCTGGAATATCTAAACAAGCAGGTGCCACCCAATTCCTGATGGACTCCAAAAAACCTCAGATACTGCATAGGAAGACCTCCTTCCACAGAGATATAAATAAGCAGAGGCAACACACACTTCCACATGCATTCACACACAAGCATATTCACACTCAAATATTCATATACATTTAGAAGATAAAATAGAAGTACTTGAGGAAGTCAGGGCAAATGGGCCTTATGAAACAGGAAAACTTCATGAAATAAGAAAAAAACCAAAAGCAATAATGAGGTGTAGAAATTATTTGTTAAAAATATATATAGGGAGGGCACATTTTGGGATGAGCGTTGGGTGTTGTATGGAAACCAATTTGACAATAAATTTCATATAAAAATATATATAAATATATATATATATAGGAAAGAGGGCGAGATGAAGTATGGGAGCAGAGGGTTGAGAGCAAGGGGTGTGGGAGCAGAGGGAAGGAAATAGATATCAGGATCACCAACCTCACCTCACTATCATTCTTGACCACACCACCAGCAAAGTGATTGGGAAAAAGGTAAATGCTTGTCTGAAAACATAAATATTTCCACCAAAGCTAGTATTGCCCACTGAACGAATAGGTCCAATTGGGTAAGGTGTAAATGCTCCAAAACACCAAGTCAATTTTCAGGTTTCATGTGTCCTAAACAAAATGTCCTAAAGCACCTGAGGTTGTGGTAGCCAGAAGCATGTTACAGGTGACAATATCCTAGATACCGTTCAGGAGAGTAACCTATTTATGGAAGAAACCCAAATGTCTCAATTGACTTTGAAATTTCTGGTCTACAAAATCACATACATTCTCTTAACCTGAACTTGTAGTCCCAGAATGCTGAACACTATAGATGAGAAGGAAATAGAAAAATGGAAGTAGAACTTGAATGTGCAGCATCAGTGATAAACAACTACAAAGTGGTGAATTTTTTTTTCTCAACATGAGCCATAGGCAACACCATTTCAAGTTCTCTGATGCATTAATATTTTTAGAATGTTCAGTACTATAATCTGGATTTCATTGAAGCAAGTAAGGAATCTAGCCTTTGAAATTCCAGATTCAATCCCATTATAGTAACCTCAGCCCCAAATATCTCAACTAGCCATAATGTCCCTACATATTTGTACATAGATGGTGTCCCTCCATCTATATTACCAGTCTGCAAGGTAATTTGACCTCTATTCAGCACAACTGTGTAGATCTAGCTGCATTCTAGCTGGTGTTTCAGTTTAATCTCATGCACCTCAACAAGTCCATCCACTTTCCAGGCTTGTCCTGCATCTAACCCAGCAATCCAACAGCCAGAGAAGCAAGGCCACCAACTCACTAGTCCACAACTACCAACAGTTTATCCATCTGGTAGGTCACAGTCATCATGTATTAGCCAATATAGCATTCAGAATATTTCAACAGAACCTCAAAAAACTAATTGAAATCAAACTTAAACCCCCACTGAGAAATATTTCTTCAAAATAGCATTTACCCAGCTTTGAACCTCCAGCACCTCCTCCTTCATTAACAGCCAAACTATAATAGAAATCAGTGCACGATTACATGTCCCCCAAATACTAATGCGGCAATGTCCTACAGTGAACATAGTATATATATCAGTTAAAGACACCAAGAAAATGAACAAATCATGCAGAATCAGCCTTCATTTCTCATATCTACAAATCTTGGAGCATCTGCTGCCTCCAAAAATATGACCAGGCAAGTGATTATATACTCCGCCTTTATTTGTTACCACCCTGCCAAATATAAAGTAATAGGCAGCAGTTCTGCAAAGTCTCCTCAAGCAGTGGTCTTTCATCTCAACAAAATATCCATTCAAAATTTTCAGGTATATAATCTAAAATTTCACCAAATGGGTGTCATCATTTTTTGAACTTTCAAATCTCCTAACCTTCCTGACTGTTGTATAGACACAGTGCATTCAGCAGCTCATGGATCCAACTTTCAAACATGAGAATAGAATAACGGAAGTGTAGAGAGTGAGCATTATTGGTTGTTATAGGCTGAATTATGTTTTCTAAAAAATCAGATTCTGAAGACCTAAACTCATTGCTGATTACCCCAAAATATGACTATATTTGGAGATAGGGCCTTTAAAAGGATAATTAGGTTAAAATGAGGTCATTAGTGAGGCCCTTAATTCAATATGACTGGTATCCTTATAAGAAGAAGAGATTAGGACACAGTCATAGACAGAGAGAAGATCATATGATGATACAAGGAAAGCGGTCTCAGAAGAAAGGAACTGTCCAATCAGTTCTTTGATCTCACATTTCTAGTTTATGGTACTTTACTATGGCAGCCCTAGCAAACTAATACATTGGTAGATTAAAAAAAAAAAAAAAGAATAGAATAGCTTCAAAGAGAACTTAAGATTTTAAAAAAGTTCTGGATAAGCTAAAATCTAGAGTCAATGAAAGAAAGAATAGGCTAAATGGAATATGCCTGAAAAAAATAAAATTTCATGTCACAAAGACTTGCTGTAGTGGTAAAGCTACACCACACAACTCCAGATTGACACTGGATACCTTAAGCAGAGACTGGACTTTTTCAAATCTCAAGACCACATTTTAATCCCCATGACAAGTTTGAATTTGTAGGTTCTGTGCCACCAAAACCCAAAGAAAAAAGACTGAGCTTACAACCATAGAAGACTCAAGCCATAGATGAGCAAAGGGATTCATTGAAATGGTACTGTCTCTACTTATTTGCCCACCCACTCTCAGTTAATTTTGAGCAGTGAGAACTGCCAAGGAATTTCTGAGCCAAAAGGCTCAATATATTCTCTGAACCCACATTCAAAGCTTAGGAGGAGTGACATAATCACCATGGCAGAATGAGAGTTTCTATTTTCCCCACAAAGAATGCTGATTTTAACAATCACCCACAAAAAGAATGCTTTTGTACTATCTGATAGTCTAGAAGAGAAGTTCCATCACACAATTGGAGCCAAAAATATCTACAATTAGATGCTTTGAAGAGGTTAAGAAGAACAGTTTCACCTTGGGGATTAAGGAGTGCCCTTGTGATGAGTACTGAGTGATGTATAGAACTGTTGAATCACTATATTGTATATCTGAAACTAATATAACATGGTATGTTAGCTAACTGGAACTATTTTAATGTGAAAAAAAATCTAAACACACACACACACAAACTCAAGAACAGTTTCAGAACAGTTTCACTTTACCCACATCATCCATCTCCCAATGGCACAGTGCCATGAGAGAACTCCTCAGCCTGTTCTTTCTACCACAGGGAATGTGACAGTGTGTCAGTGAGTACCTAGCTTCCCCAGTTATGAAGATGCTGCCCAAGAGGCCCAACTATTTCTTACTCTATCCAGAATACTGAGTCACAAACTTAAAGATAGTCGGCAATGAATAGCTGGAAAAACAGAGCAAGGGCATGGAATAAAATGTATCAAGTGAAATGCAAATCCTAATAACCCAAACTCCATAAAGAACTCTGCCCACAAGCTACTGAGGATCCCTCCAACTGGCCCATGAGCACTCCAACACACTCTGTGCCTCCATTTCATATCCATTCACTCCATGATTGATTTCTTGTGCATGTCTCAGATGGTTAAGGGGCAGAACTTGGCCAAAAGTTAGTAGGCATACATGGAAAGCCAACACAACTGTGTTGGATAAAGGACAAAAACCTGAAAATTCAACACCACCCTAGGAAGTGAGCAAGTGGAAGTTTGTCAGCACTGCCTGGGCATTGCAGGATCAAGAGGAGGCATAAAATCTTAAGAGAGTAATCATAAAATGAAACAAAAAATGTCTATAGATGTATCCACAGAAAAGATATGAGAAATCCCTATAAGCCCTAACAGGACTAAAGAAAGGTACTTTTCTTCAGAAACCAGTCAGTAAACAGTGGAGGAGATCATTTTTTTTAATGCAAATAAAACAACACAAAATGTTAAGGAACTTACTTAAAAAAACAAAAACAGAAAAAGACACAATAACAAAAAAGAAAATTACAGAGAACTACTATGTTACCTACTACAGAGAAAGAACAGAACTACTATGTTATCTATGAATAACATAGATGCAAAAACTCTTCAACAAAATATTAGCAGACCGAATCCAGCAATACATTAAAAAAAAAATCATTCACTGCAATCAAGTGGGATTTATTCCAGACATGCAAATGTGGTGGTGTTATCTATAAATCATTCAACATGATACATCATATTAGCAAGAGAAAGTATGAAAACCATCTAATCAACTCAAGATACCAAAAAAAGCATTTGACAGGGAGAGGTTTTGGGGAAGATGGCAGCATAGGAGGACGCTGGGCTCACTGCGTCCTGCAGATCACGTAGATTCCAACCACACCTGCCTAAATAACCCAGAAAATCACCAGAAGACTAGCAGAATGGATTCTCCAGAGCCAAGCATAGACAAGAGGTCCACGGAAGAGGGTAGGAAGGGTGGAGAGGTGGTGCGTGCTACACAGACTGGAGGGAGGGAGCCAGGGCGGAGGGGCAGCCCGCCAGCAAAGCAGAGCGCCTGAGTTTGGCTTGCAAAAACAGAGGGGTCGGATGGAGTGTGTTCTGACAGCAAGCAGGACTTAACATCTGGAAGGTTATAAGTTAACAGATCTGCTTGGAGAACGGGAGGGCTGGAGGACAACAGGAGGGAGAGTTGTTGAGCCCTGGACAACAGAACACAGATTTGCAGGGAACAATGGCACTTGCCAGTGCCATCTCCCTCGCCCATCCCCCAGCCAAAATCCCAAAGGGAATCAGTTCCTGTCAGGGAATATGCTTGCACATCCAAACACCCAACACTGCGCTTCTATAGATCCATCCCTCCAGCGGTTCTGACTCCCTCCCATTGCCACAGGGCCCCTCCCAGAGCAGATCTCCGAAGGAAAAGTGAGCTGAGCCTGCCCCTCCCACCCCTGTACACCTTGCGGATCCACCCCAGCTAATAAGCCAGATCTCAAGCACCACAAGCCTGGCAGTGTGCAAGTAGCCCAGATGGGGCACACCACCGCACAGTGAATCCCGCCCCTAGGAGAGGGGAAGAGAAGGTACATACCAGTCTGACTGTGGCCCCAGCGGTGAGCTGGGGGCACACATCAGGTCTGACTGCGGCCCCGCCCACCAACACAAGTTATTCAAGACAGCACGGGGAAATGCCCTGCAGTTCCTCACCACTCCAGGGACTATCCAAAATGAGGAAACGGAAGAATTCCCCTCAAAAAAACATCCAGGAAATAACAACAGCTAATGAAGTGATCAAAAATGATTTAAACAATATAACAGAAAGTGAATTTAGAATAATAGTCATAAAATTAATTACTGGGCTTGAAAAGAGTATAAAGGACAACAGAGAATCTATTGCTACAGAGATCAAGGGACTAAGGAACAGCCAGGAGGAGATAAAAAATGCTATTAATGAGCTGCAAAATAAAATGGAGACGACCACAGCTCAGATTGAAGAGGCAGAGGAGAGAATAGGTGAACTAGAAGATAAAATTATGGAAAAAGAAGAAGCTGAGAAAAAGAGACATAAAAAAATCCAGGAGTATGAGGGGAAAATTAGAGAACTAAGTGATGAACGAAAGAAATAATCTATGCATAATTGGTATTCCAGAGGAAGAAGAGAGAGGGAAAGGTGCTGAAGGTGTACTTGAAGAAATAATAGCTCAGAACTTCCCTGATCTGGGGAAGGAAAAAGGCATTGAAATCCAAGAGAACTCCCTTCAGATGTAACTTGAATCAATCTTCTGCACGGCACATCATAGTGAAACTGGCAAAATACAAGGATAAAGAGAAATTTTAAAAGCACCTAGGGATCAACGTGCTTTAACATATAAAGGTAGGCCGATAAGACTCTTCACAGATCTTTCTACTGAAACTTGCCAGGCCAGAAAGGAATGGCAGGAAATCTTCAATGTGATGAACAGAAAAAAATATGCATCCGAGAATCCTCTATCCAGCAAATCTGTCATTTAGAATAGAAGGAGAGATAAAGGTCTTCCCAAACAAACAAAAACTGAAGGAATTTGTCACCACTAAACCGGCCCTACAAGAGATCCTAAGGGGGATCCTGTGAGACAAAGTACCAGACACATTGCTACAAGCATGAAACCTACAGACATCACAATGACTCTAAACCCATATCTTTCTATAATAACATTGAATGTAAATGGACTAAATGCACCAACCAAAAGGCATAGGGTATCAGAATGGATAAAAAAAAAAAAAAGACCCATCTATTTGCTGTCTACAAAAGACTCATTTTAGACCTGAGGACACTTTCAGATTGAAAGTGAGGGGATGGAGAACTATTTATCAAGTTACTGGAAGTCAAAAGAAAGCTGGAGTAGCCATACTTATATCAGACAAACAAGACTTTAAATTAAAGGCTGTAACAAGAGATAAAGAAGGGCATTATATAATAATTATAGAGTCTATCCATCAAGAAGAACTAACAATTATAAATGTCTATGTGCCGAATACAGGAGCCCCCAAATATATAAAGCAAATACTCACAAACATAAGCAACCTTATTGATAAGAATGTAGTAATTGCAGGGGACTTTAATACCCCACTTAGAACAATGGATAGATCATCTAGACACACGGTCAATAAAGAAACAAGGGCCCTGAATGATACATTGGATCAGATGGACTTGACAGATATATTTAGAACTCTGCATCCCAAAACAACAGAATATACTTTCTTGTCGAGTGCACATGCAACATTCTCCAAGATAGATCACATACTGGTCACAAAACAGTCCTTAATAAGTATACAAGAATTGAGATCATACTATGCATACTTTCAGACCACAATGCTATGAAGCTAGAAATCAGCCACAGGAAAAAGTCTGGAAAATCTCCAAAAGCATGGAGGTTAAAGAACATCCTACTAAAGAATGAGTGGGTCAACCAGGCAATTAGAGAAGAAATTAAAAAATATATGGAAACAAATGAAAATGAAAATACAACAATCCAAATGCTTTGGGATGCAGCAAAGGCAGTCCTAAGAGGAAAATACATTGCAATCCAGGCCTATCTCAAGAAACAAGAAAAATCCCAAATATAAAATCTAAAAACACACCTAAAGGAAATAGAAGCAGAGCAGCATAGACACTCCAAACGCAGCAGAAGAAGAGAAATAATAAAGATCAGAGCAGAAATGAACAATATAGAATCTAAAAAAAAACGGTAGAGCAGATCAATGAAACCAAGAGATGGTTTTTTTGAAAAAATAAACAAAATTGATAAACCTCTATCCAGACTTCTCAAAAAGAAAAGGGAGATGACCCAAATAGATAAAATCATGAATGAAAGTGGAATTATTACAACCAATCCCTCAGAGATACAAGCAATTATCAGGGAATGCTATAAAAAATTATATGCCAACAAACTGGACAACCTGGAAGAAATGAAAAATTCCTAAACATCCACATGCTTCCAAAACTCAATCAGGAGGAAATAGAAAGCTTGAACAGACCCGTAACCAGTGAAGAAATTGAATCAGTTATCAAAAATATCCCAAAAAATAAGAGTCCAGGACCAGATAGCTTCCCAGGGGAATTCTACCAGACATTTAAAGCAGAGATAATACCTATCCTTCTCAAGATATTTCAAAAAATAGAAAGGGAAGGAAAACTTCCAGACTCATTCTATGAAGCCAGTATTACTTTGATTCCTAAACCAGACAGAGACCCAGTAAAAAAAGAGAATTACAGGCCAATATCCCTGATGAATATGGATGCAAAAATTCTCAATAAGATACTAGCAAATCGAATTCAACAGCTTATAAAAAGAATTATTCACCATGATCAAGTGGGATTCATTCCTGGGATGCAGGGCTGGTTCAACACTCACAAATCAATCAATGTGATTTGATCACATGTGATTGATCAATGTGATCAATCCATCACATTAATAAAATAAAAGATAAGAACCATATGATCCTGTCCATCGATGCAGAAAAAGCATTTGACAAAATTCATCATCCTTTCTTAATAAAAACCCTCGAGAAAGTCGGGATACAAGGAACATACTTAAACATCATAAAAGCCACTTATGAAAAGCCCACAGCTAATATCATCCTCAATGGGGAAAAACTGAGTTTCCCCCTGAGATCAGGAACACGACAGGGATGTCCACCTTCACCGATGTTGTTTAACATAGTGTTGGAAGTGCTAGCGTCAGCAATGAGACAACAAAAGGAAATCAAAGGCATCAAAATTGGCAAAGATGAAGTCAAACTTTCGCTTTTTGCAGATGACATGATATTATACATGGAAAATCCGATAGACTCCACCAAAAGTCTGCTAGAACAGATACATGAATTCAGCAAAGTTGCAGGATACAAAATCAATGTACAGAAATAAGTTGCATTCTTATGCACTAATAATGAAGCAACAGAAAGACAAATAAAGAAACTGATCCCATTCACAATTGCACCAAGAAGCATAAAATACCTAGGAATAGATCTACCCAAAGATGTACAAGATCTGTATGCTGAAAACTATAGAAAGCTTATGAAGGTAATTGAAGAAGATATAAAGAAATGGAAAAACATTCCATGGTCATGGGTTGGAAGAATAAATATTGTTAAAATGTCAATACTACCCAAAGCTATCTACACATTCAATGCAATCCCAATCAAAATTGCACCAGCATTCTTCTGAAAGCTAGAACAAGCAATCCTAAAATTCATATGGAACCACAAAAGGCCCTGAAGAGCCAACGTAATTTTGAAGAAGAAGACCAAAGCAGGAGGCATTACAATCCCAGACTTTAGCCTCTACTACAAAGCTGTCATCATGAAGACAGAATGGTAGTGGCACAAAAACAGACACATAGACCAATGGAATAGAATAGAAACCCCAGAACTAGACCCATAAACGTATGGCCAACTCATCTTTGACAAAGCAGGAAAGAATATCCAATGGCAAAAAGACAGTCTCTTTAACAAATGGTGCGGGGAGAACCGGACAACAACATGCAGAAGGATGAAACTAGACCACTTTCTTACACCATTCACAAAAAATAAACTCAAAATGGATAAAGGACCTGAATGTGAGACAGGAAACCATCAAAACCCTAGAGGATAAAGCAGGAAAAGACCTCTCTGACCTCAGTCTTAGCAATTTCTTACTTGACACGTCTCCAAAGGCAAGGGAATTAAAAGCAAAAATGAATTACTGGGACCTTATGAAGATAAAAAGCTTCTGCACAGCAAAGGAAACAACCAACAAAACTAAAAGGCAACCAACGGAATGGGAAAAGATATTTGCAAATGACATATCGGACAAAGGGCTAGTATCCAAAATCTATAAAGAGCTCACCAAACTCCACACCCGAAAAACAAATAACCCAGTGAAGAAATGGGCAGAAAACATGAATAGACACTTCTCTAAAGAAGACATCCGGATGGCCAACAGGCACATGAAAAGATGTTCAGCGTCGCTCCTCATCAGGGAAATACAAATCAAAACCACAATCATCACCTCACGCCAGTCAGAGTGGCTAAAATGAACAAATCAGGAGACTATAGATGCTGGAGAGGATGTGGAGAAACGGGAACCCTCTTGCACTGTTGGTGGGAATGCAAACTGGTGCAGCCGCTCTGGAAAGCAGTGTGGAGGTTCCTCAGAAAATTAAAAATGGATCTACCCTATGACCCAGCAATAGCACTGCTAGGAATTTACCCAAGGGATACAGGAGTACTGATCCATAGGGGCACTTGTACCCCAATGTTTATAGCAGCACTCTCAACAATAGCCAAATTATGGAAAGAGCCTAAATGTCCATCAACTGATGAATGGATAAAGAAATTGTGGTTTATATACACAATGGAATACTACGTGGCAATAAGAAAGAATGAAATATAGCCTTTTGTAGCAACGTGGATGGAACTGGAGAGTGTGATGCTAAGAGAAATAAGCCATACAGAGAAAGACAGATACCATATGGTTTCACTCTTATGTGGGTCCTGAGAAACTTAACAGAAACCCATGGGGGAGGAGAAGGGAAAACAAAGAGGTTAGAGTGGGAGAGAGCCAAAGCATAAGAGACTCTTAAAAACTGAAAACAAACTGAGGGTTGATGGGGGGTGGGAGGGAGGAGAGGGTAGGTGAATGGCATTGAAGAGGGCATCTTTTGCAATGAGCACTTAGTGTTGTATGGAAACAAATTTGACAGTAAATTTCATATATTAAAAAAAAAGAAATTGGATTTATAATTTTAAAAAAAGCATTTGACAAAGTACAGCAATCATTCATGATAAAATTTCTCAACAACTATGTTTAGAGAGAACACACTTCAGCATAATAAAGGCTATATATGAAAAACCCACAGCTAAAATTATATTCAATGGTGAAAAATTGAGAGTTTTTCATCTAAGATCATGGACAAGACAAGAATATCCACCATCACCACTTTTATTCAACGTAGTATTGGAAGTCCTAGCCACAAAAACAAGACAACAAAAAGAAATTAAAAATATCCAACTTGGTGAAAAAGAAGTAAAACTTTCACAAAATGCATATAACATGCTGTTGCATATAGAAAATCCAAATGACTCCACCAAAAAATAGTAAAACTCATAAATTAATTCAGTAAAGTTGCAGGGATACAAAATTAATATATAAAAATGTGTTGTGTTTCCATAACATAATAATCAAGTAACAGAAAGAAAAAATAAGAAAGCAATTTATTCACAACTGCACCAAAAAGAATTAAATACCTAGGAATAATATAATCAAGGAGGTGAAAAACCTGTACTCAGAAAGCTATAAAACTTTGACAAAAACAATTAAAGATGACACAAACAAATGGAAAAATATTCTATGCTTGTGAATGAGCAAAGTAAGTATTGTTCAAATGTACATACTTCCCAAAGCAATCTACATATTTAATCCAACTCCTATCAAAATATGAACAATATTTTTCACAAAACTAAAACAAGTAATCCTAAGATTTTAATGAAACAACAAAAGACCCTGAATATCCACAGCAATCTTGAAGAAGAAAAAAGCTGAAGGTATCAGAATTCCAAATTTTAAGATATATTATAAAGCTGTAGTAATCAAAACAGTACGGTACTGGCACAAAAATAGACACATAGATCAATGAAACAAAATAGAGAGCCCAGAAATAAACCCACAATTATATAATCAATTAATCTATGAAATAGGAGGAAAGAATATACAATGAGAAAAAAGACTTCAACAAATGGTGGTGGGATGACTGGAAAGCTATTTGTAAAAGAATGAAACTTGACCCTATGCCATCCACAAAAATAAACTCAAAATGGATCAAACTCCTAAATGTGAAACCTGAAACCATAAAACTTCTCGTAAACATAAGCAGTAATTTCTTTGACATTGACAATAGAAACATTTTTCTACATGTCACTTCCAAAAAAAAAGAAAGAAAAAAAGAAAGAAAGAGAGAAAGAAAGAGAGAAAGAAAGAAAGAAAGAAGAAAGAAAGAAAGAAAGAAAGAAAGAAAGAAAGAAAGAAAGAAAGAAAGAAAGAAAGAAAGAAAGAAAGAATTGGGACTACACCAAAATAAAAACCTTTTGCACAGCAAAGGAAACCATGAACAAAATGAAAAGGCAACGTACTGAAGGGAGGAAGATATCATTAGCATTATCAAATGATATATTTGATAATGAATTAATATTTAAAATATATAAAGAACTTATGCAACTCAACACCAAAACAAAACAAAACAAAGCAAAACCCCTAATAATCTGATTAAAAATGGGCAGAGGACCTGAATAGACATTTTTCCAAAGAAGACATAAGGATGACCAACAGACACATGAAAAGATGCTCAACATCATTAGGTAAATGCAAATTAAAACCAGAACATATCACTTTACACCTGTCAGATGGCTAAATTAAAAAAAACAAAAAACAAAAACAAGAAATAACAAGTGTCGATGAGGAACTGGAGAAAAATAAACCCCCATGCACTCATGGTGGGAATGCAAATTGGTACATCCACTGTGGAAAACCATATGTGGTTTCCTCAAAAAAATTAAAAAAGCATTACTGTATGATCCCATAATTCTACTATTGATGTTTACCCAAAGAAAAGTAAAACACTAATTTGAAGAGACATATGCACCTCTATGTTTATTGCTGCATTATTTATAATATGGAAGCCACCCAAACGTACATTGATAGAAACTAAATAAGTGGCATATGCATACAATGGAATATGACTCAGCCATAAAATAAATGAGATCTTGGCTAATCTCTGCCACCCTCAACACCTACAATGGCAGACCATTTGTCAAGGATTTTGTATCCAAAGCCAAAAAGTTTTTACCCAAAATGATTGCTGACACGGATGCAGTTGATGCTAAAAATCAGGTGGAACTGGAAATAAAAACATGACTTATTAAGCAAATGTTGAAACTTCGATACATACTTGAAGATGTCTGCAAGAATAGATGCAGTTAAAGAAGAAATCTGAAGCTAAAATCAGAAAACCAAGTTCTTGAACCATATATAGAAAACTTCATGTCAGCTTTTAGTGTATTTCAAACTGACCCCCCCAAAAGAGTAAAAAAAAAAAAGTAAGGGATTAACATCCCTTTGTTTTATGGAATTGGTGCTGATCTTTTTTTCTTTAAAACATGGATAGATTCAAGAAAGTTATAGTACTTTTTTTGTGGCTTAACTGAATATTTATGAAGATAATGTCAGGTCTAGGTAAAATTAAGAGAATAACAGAAGACTTCCCTGAACTTGTGTATTATATGTTAGTCTATGAAAACATGCAAATGTATTGTAGAGATTTTATAATTAGAAATGCATGCATTTATGAAACTTGAAAATTAATGTTTTATGAAATTTTCATTAATTTATATGTTTAGCATTGTCTTTTACTACAGGTATAATAAAAGATACAAGAAAATAATCACTGTGTTGTGAAAGTGACCAAAATCATGCACTGAACACACAGCTTTATGTATCCTGTCCATCATGTTGTGCCTCTTCTCCACTTGCTTTTTCCTTCCCTTTTCCCCGCCCCTAAGGAAAAAATTGATTTCACACTAGTAAAAGTAATTTTAATAGTTACTCATCTGTGAGAGTAACCTCAGTTTGAATTCTTGAAACTTAACCAAAATAAGATACTTTCTCAGTTAGGACTTGTCATAGTTAGTAATAGGATTGTTGGTTTCTCTTTAATTAATTGCAAATAGAGGCTCTACATATGAAGATTTTTCTTTGCAAAAGTTTTGCACAAAATAACCCACTTGGTATCTGAAAAGATGAGCTCTGGTTATATGTTTGAAATAGAAAATTTTAAGAAAAATAGAAATTAGGGGCGCCTGGGTGGCGCAGTCGGTTAAGCGTCCGACTTCAGCCAGGTCACGATCTCGCGGTCTGTGAGTTCGAGCCCCGCGTCGGGCTCTGGGCTGATGGCTCAGAGCCTGGAGCCTGTTTCCGATTCTGTGTCTCCCTCTCTCTCTGCCCCTCCCCCGTTCATGCTCTGTCTCTCTCTGTCCCCAAAATAAATAAAAAACGTTGAAAAAAAAAAATTAAAAAAAAAAAAAAAAAGAAAAGAAAAATAGAAATTGGATGGGGAAAGTACTGGCAAACAGTAGTCACCAGCTCCATATGTTGTTTAACTTTTTTTTAAAGTTTATTTATTTATTTATTTTGAGGGAGAAGGGGCACAGACAGAAAGAGGAAGAGAGAATCCCAACCAGGCTCTGCCCTGTCAGTGCAGAGCCCACAGTGGCGCTTGAACTCATGAACCATGAGAGCTGAAATTAATAATAAGACACTTAACTGACTGAGACACTCAGGTACTTCCCAAATGTTTTTATCCCAGATTTGTGTGAAATATGGAACAGACTAGATCTTTAGGAATATATATGTGAAAGTAGTCTAAATTTGACTAACCTTATGTAAACTATACCTAGGAGAAAACACAAAGAGTTTAGTCTCAAGGTTTATTTGTGGTACCCAGTGTTAGGATGTCACTGGAAGGGGACCGCCCTCTCACCAGCCTGCGGGAAGAAACATTGCCAGCGCGCTGGAAGAAACTGAAGGGCAACCAATCACTGAGCTCCAGCACAACCCAATGGAGAGCCCCGCACGGAAGAAAGACCCACCGGAGCCTAAACCCAGAACTACTATAGCTTAAAAACCCTACCCCACCATACCCGGGGGCGACTTCCCTGAGTTCTCTCTCTCTCTCCCTGAGTCACGGAACCTCCCCCGAGACCTTAGTTCCCAAATAAAGCCTTTGACTGCTAAATTTTTTTAGCCTCTGACTCCTATCTTTACCCTGACTTACGCCTGACCTTAACACCCAGCAGATCAACTTTTGCAAAATTCCTTTAGAATGTATTAGTATCAGAATCATGAATAAAATAGGAGAGTTTTATATGTATACTAATTGATATTTTCTCAGTATTTTATTTCACTACATCTCCCAGAATTGCCTGTACACCCAAGTACTTGCTTTGGACCGTTGTAGTCACTTTTTGATAAGTGTAATGCCTGAAGTCCCTAAACCTCCCACAAAAGACCACCAGAGTCGTAAGTCAAAGCCAAGCGGCAAGGGTCGTTTATTGCAGGTTCGAACCTGGTCCTCTGCGCACTGATCGCTGGTGACGCAAGAGGCCATGATCAGGGTTGGTATAGCGTTTTTATAGACAGAGACAAATAGCACAGGGGAGGTTTCAAATTATGAGGGGCCTGATTAGTTGATTTTAAAGTAAGGACATTTGTTGTTCTCTGATTGGGCGTCCTTTGTCTGTCCTTTGGCGGGAAGGCTTTGTCCGTTACTTGTGGCGGGAGGAAGAAAGGGGGAAGGGGGTAGGTGAGGAATGTGCTAAGCAAGCAGGTTTACAGAAGCGAGAAATGCCGGTTAGTTTATGTACAATCACTTATTCCATTACATATCAGACTACATTTAGGAAGTTTTACAGCCCATTTTACTACACAGCGGGTTACAATCAGGAAAGGTCTCACAATGCTCATAGCAAACAGCAAGCAAAACAGACTTCTCAGCAATTGTATTTCTTATCAAAGATCCATAATAAGCAGAAAAGAGAACCTAGCTTTAAACTAAGGCAGGGCTGTCATTTGGATTCAAAGCTGTTCCTTTCAATACTTTCTAAAAATTTAGTTTGTAGACTCTATTTGGTAAGAAAATTAGTATCAGAAGTATCATTAAGATGTTAAATAGGAAAAGAAATACACTAATGTAGTTTGAGTTACTACATTTGGGCTGCTTTTAATCAGAATAATCTTATGTTTGTATTAGCGTAAGGTTCAATGAAGCTTTAGTTCTATGAATATAATAGTTATGCTGCAAACATTTTGCATTCCTTTTGTGATCTAATTTACAAACATTTAAAATTGTGTTGCAGTTTTGCTTTGCTATTTAATAAAAAGCTGTCTCATCAAAAAAAAAAAAGAAGTAATAAAATGAAAACGTCTTGCCATTTGGAGTAACATGGATGAAACTAATGCGCAGGAAACCTTGAAAAAGAAGACGAAAGTTGAAGGAAGCGTAACAATTCCAAATTTCAAAGGTGTAGTACTATATTACAAAGTTGTACTAATTGAAACAGTAGTACCAGCACAAAAGTAGGCATATAGAACAATAAAACAGTATAGAAAACCCAGAAGTAAACCCACAATTACATGGTCAATTAATCTTTGACAAAGCAGGAATGAATATCCGATGAGAAAAAGATAGTCTCTTTAGCAAATGGTGTTGGGAAAACTAGACAACAAAATGCAAAGGAATAAAACTGGACCACTTTCTTACAGCATACACAAACATAAATTCTAAATGGATTAAAGACCTAAATTTAAGAACTGAAACCATAAAAATCTTAGAAGAGAACACAGGCAGTAATTTCTTTGACATCAGCCAAAACTACTTCTTCTAGCTATACCTCCATAGTCAAGGGAAATAAAAGCAAAAATAAACTATTGTGAATTAGTGCATTTACATTCAGAGTGATTATTGAGAGATATGAATTTAGTGTCATTGTGTTACTTATAAAACTGGTGTGTCTGGTGAGGTTTTGTATTCCTTTCTAGTCTTTGTTGCTCTTTTCCCCCACTCAAAGATGGATATTTTTTTGCACGACTAGTTTAGTAATAACAAACTCCATTATTTTTTTGTTTTTTGGGAAACTCTATATTACCTTCCATTTTGAAATACTGCTTTGCTGGATAAAGTATTCTTGGCTGCATTTTTTTTCCCATTCAGCATGCTGAATATATCCTGCCATTCCCTTCTGATGTGCCAAGTGTCTGTGAATAGAACTTCTGTGAACCTAATCTATCTTCCCTTGTAGGTTAAGGACTTTTTTTCCCCCTTACTGCTTTCATAATTCTTTCCTTGTCCATGTATTTTTGTGAATTTGACTATGATATGTCTAGGTGATGGCTAACATTTTTTTCTAATTTAATGGGAGCTCTCTGTGCTTTTTGGATTTTGATACCTGTTTTCTTCCTCAGATTGGGGAAGTTTCTTGCTATAATTTGCTCGAATAAACTTTTTCCCCTTTCTCTCCATTTTATGGGAGTACCTATAATATGAATGTTATGCTTTAAGGATTTGCTGAGTTCCTTAAATCTACATTTGTGATCCTATATCTTTATTTCCCTCTTCTTTTCATCTTTGTTTTTTTTTCCACAGAAAAATACACAGAAAACAATCCCTTCAGCATAACTTGAAGTTGGAGAATGCCAAAACCAATTTGACAATAAATTGTATTTAATAATTAAAAAAAAAAAACTTCAAAAGAATTGTAAACCAAAATGGAAAAATCACCAAATCTCAGGACAAAATCTCTTACTACTACCCCACCCCCACTTAACCCTTATCTTCCCACAATTATTTATGGAAAGCAAAGCAGGTGGCAAAAAAAAAAAAAAAAAATCCAGGGAAGAGAGAAAAGAGTAGCTAACAATGAGGCCTAAGATTCCTCTGAAACAACTACTAGAAAGACTGAAAGTCCTAAGTCTGACAATACTTAAAATAGTATCCAGGTAGATCTATTATATATCATACTAGAATAGAAGTATGAGTCCATGAAATTAGACAAGAAAAATCAATTAGATGCCTAAGAATGGATAAAGAAGTAAAATGTTATAAGCATAAAGGTAAGTTCTGAAAAATAATGTCATTTTAAAAGAAAAAATACAGGTATTCTGTTTTTTCTTCTCTGACAAAATATAGTTTTCACAGCCTCCTCTTAAGAATTATGTGAATCATTTCCATTCTACTTTCTTTTACAAATCTCAAACTAAGAAACTGAAATTGGTATGTGAATTTAAGTAAATCACTTAAACACAGATTATAGATTATTATAGATTATAGACCCAAATGATAACTTGTCAGAGTACCTGCCCTTCCAAATGTATTCAGAGAAGAATGAAAGTCAAACTTTTGAATTCAAGACTTTCAAACAATTTTATATTAATTAATACTAATTTTAAAAAGAAAACATACACAAAATCAAAAGTAACTGAAAAATAGGGAGAAAATATTTGCAACATATGCCACAGACATAGACCTCATAATATAAAGAACTCTTAAAATTGAAGAACACAGAATTTTTTTTTAATTATCTAAATTGGAAAGGAAAAAGTAAAATTCTTTATTCACAGGTAGAGTTTTATCCACAGGTAGAAAATTCTTAAAAATCCACACACACAAAAATAGAGCTGATAAATGAATTCAGCAAAACTTCAAGATGCAAGATCCACACACAAAAATCAGCAGTATTTCTTTGCGCTAACAATGAGCAATCCCAAAAAGAAATTAAGAGAGAAATTCCATTTACAATTATATCAAAACTATCTTTAAACTTTGTAATAAACTTAGGCAAGTAGCACAGGACTTGCACATTGCTGGAAAAAAAGTTAAAGAAGGCCTAAATAAATGAAACGATATCTCAGATTTATGAATTAGAACACAACATGGTTAAGATAGCAAGAACCTCAAAGTGATCTACAGATTCAGTGTGTCACCACAGCCTGTTTTTGTAGAAATGGAAAATCCAACCCTAAAATTCTTCTGGGATTGCAAGAGAACCAGAATAGCCAAATAATCTTTAAAAAAAAAAAAAAAAGGAAAGGAAAAACAAATATGGAGGACTCACTACCCAAAACTTACTGCAAAGCTACTACTTACCGACACTTATTACAGAACTTACTACAAATTAAAACAACGTGGTACTGGCATACAACAGACATATGGATCAATGTATTAGAATTGAGAGTCCAGAAATATGTTCATATATCTTTATTCACTTGATTTTTAACAAGACCATTCAATAGAGAAAGAATAGTCTTTTCAACAAATGGTGCTGGGATCACATTATATCCATATACAAAAGAATAAAGTTGTACCCCTACCTCACACATACACAAAAATTAACTCAAAATGGATCAAAAACCAAAATATAATAAACTATAAAACTCTTGGAAGAAAACTTAGAAGTAAATCTTCATAGCTGTGGATTTGCCAATGGTTTCTTAAATATGACATCAAAAGCATAAGCAATAAAACAAAGAGTTGAAAAATTGTACTTCATCAAAATTAAAACTTTCTGCACATCAAAGAACTCTTCCAAGAAACTAAAAATACAAATCACAGAATGGGAGAAACTATTTGGAAATCACACATCTGATGATAGTCTAATATTCAGAATATATGAAGAACTTTTACAATGCAACAACAAAAAGGGGGGGGAGCACTTTAAAAATGAGCAAAGGACTTGAATAGAAATTTCTCCAAAGAAGATACTAAATGGTGACAAAAATCTTCAAGTATCATTAATCTTTAGGTAAATGCAAATCAACAACAATGACATATCACTCCACACCCATTAATGTGGCCATAATAAAAATAAATAAATAACAATGTTTTCTTGAAATCTTATATATTGCTGGTAGGAATGTAAAATAGTGCAATTGTTGTGGGAAAAAATTTGGAAAGTCCTCAATAACTGAATTACCATATGACCCAGAAATTCCACTTTTAGGTGTATATACCTAAAAGGGTTGAAAACAAGGGTTCAAACAAAAATCTGTACATAAATGTGCACAGTAACATTGGCACAATATTCAAAAGGTAGGAAAAACCCAAATGCCTATCAACAGATGAGTGGATAGACAAAATGTGGTATACCTGTACATTAAAATATTCTTCAACCATTAAAAACAATGAAATACAGATATATGATACAACATAGGTGAACCTTGAAAATATTAATACCAAATGAGTAAAATCAGATATAAAAGGCTACATGTTAAGTGACTCCACTGATATAAAATATTCAGAATAAACAAATCTATAGAGACAGAAAGTAGAAAGTAGATTGGTGTTTGCCAAGGGCCAGGGGAAGAGAGGAAGGGCAATGACTGCTTACTGGGTATGGGATTTCTTTTGAGAATGATGAAGGTATTCTAGAACTAGTTATCAGTGATGGTTGCACAACACTGTTTATGTACTCAATGCCACTAGCTAAAATGGTTAACTTTTTAAGTTTTATTAATGTAAAGCTCTTAAGAGAAGCCTAGTTGGCTCAGTCAGTAGAACATCTGACTCTCAATCTCAGGGTCATGAGTTCCAGCCCACGCTGAGCATGAAATTTACTTTAAAAAAAAAAAAAAAAGTAAAGCTCTTACATGTGGGATATTATTCATATATCCATGTAGGACAATGAGTTCTGGAAAAAAAAAACTATAAGATTTTCATTTTAAATTGGTTAGAAAAACATTTACTCATTTTTTAAAAAGGCAATTACTCTACATTTCCTAAAGCCTCCTTTTTGTTAAAAGATTATTAGAAATGTTCAATATTATAATATTAAATGCTTATTATTAATATTTAATGTTTAGTACCTGCTCAGGCTGTGGAACTTAGTATCCAATTGTGTATTATTTCATCAGTTGTTTATTTAATGCTCAATTATATTATAATTTTATTAATTTATATCATAACCATTTTATAAAGATTGAATGAAGTAAAATATGTTATTCTTTTGTAAATTTAAAGTTGCAAGACACACTACTGATATGATTACAGTGTTTGTTTCTGCACATATTAAATCAAAATGAAAAAAAAATGAAGGACCAAGAACTGAAATTCAATGGAAAAATAAGGAAAAGACATTAACAGACAAAATATGTAAGATGTATATAAAATCCTTGTAGCCTTTAAACATGTGAAAAAATATTCATACTCCATAGAGAAATGCAAATTAAAACATCACTTGGGAATGGGTTACAATTTTCTTCAGCAAAATTCTTCTAACTGGTCACTCTTCTTCCATGAAGAGTGTTTCTTCCTGAAACACTGTACTTGAAGCCTTATATCTTTTAGCAACTTTGCTAGTGGCAGCACTTTGGAGGACACCAGAATCTTTGGAATCACTTGACCCAAATAGCTGGTCTCTGTAGCCTAAGAGCAACCATCTCTGAGCCCATTGTCCACCACCCCACCTCCCACCCCCAAGACATCCTTTCCCTCAAACTTCCTCTGGTGCTCAGATCTACAGTCACACCTGGATACTTAAGACCCTTGCAGAATGTCTCAAGACCATTATCACTCTCACATCCTCTTGGGGTATATTCACTCATCCAGTTAAAAATGGAATTGATGAGAGTTATGGTGATTAGTGGTTTTAGCTTTAGTTCAGGTAATATTTTAGATCAAGAAGTATTTGGAGTTTTGGTTCAGATCATAATTCAACCAAGAGATGCAATATCCAGCCCACAAAGAAAACTCCAAACCTTCCTGCTGTCTTCCCAGCTGAGACACTGAGTAGGTGGAAGGGTCGGGTGGAAATGGTCCCCTGACTTTCCCCTTCCATGGGGCAGAGTTGTTGCTGGGAATAGCTGACCACCCCACCCCAAGCCATTGCTTTGTGTCCAGGTAGTTAATAACTGCTCAGTTTGATGGAATGTGGGCAAAGGATCTGCCCTGTCACTTCCTGGAGGGGACAGTGGAGTTACAAGTGGATGTGTGGGGCTGGAGTCGAATGGACTACAGGGATACTGGCAGAACTCAGGGGGTGGGGGTAACACTTGTTTTTTTTTACTGGAATAGTGGGCATGTTTATCAAAACTCATCAGTCTGCACACATGCATTTTATCATATGTAAATGATACCTGAATAAAGCTGATTCTAAATAAAATAGCCTGAGCTAAAAAGCTTTACAAACTAAAAAGTACAATGGAAAGAAAATGAAGCCATTTGTGATCAGTCCAGCTGTACAGTGTAAGTGTAGAATTCTGTGGAGCTCCTCAGCCATAAGGACTTATCCTGGAGCCTAGGCTAGGACTAAGGAAGAATTGGCAGCAAAGGGCTTTATCCCAGTGGTAAGTCCAAGACCTAGCCCAGATGAGAGGGGTCTGGAGTTAAGCATGGACAACCAGGAAAAATAAGGTAGACATTGAGCAGGAGTTGTACTCAGCTCTCTTCCCTACTCTGGGTGAGGAGTCAGGAACCATCAGTGCAAACAGAAGTGCATTTCTAGGGTATTAATTACTCTCAATTAAAGCAGGATAGCAGAGCATCTGCCTGGGCAGGTCTCCACTACTTCTCCATTTAAACTCCCTCCCTGTCCTGTCTTTTTGCTGTCTTTCCACATGACCCTGAGGTCTGGGAGAGCCTCCCAGAATGGAAACCTAACCCCACTCCTATTCATGTGCTCATGCTATGGCTCCACACAGCCTTTGTCTAATGCCAGAGTCTTTGCAACATGCAGAGACCTCCTGCAATCTGGCCCTCTCACCCTCCAGCCACCTCCCCAATTCTCAGCATCCTGGTTTCCATTCCTGTGTGACACTTTATACTTCACCAAAAATACCACTGCTTCCTCACATCAATGCTGAGCATGGGGAATTCCAGGAGGTTCTAAGAGCAGATCAGCTCTGGTGGTGTCCTTGGCTGCCTGGATTAGACAGCCATAGGGGGATGCAGATGAGCCTTCTTACAGTCCATGGGGCCATGGTGTCAGCAGCCATGAAGTGTGTGGGGAGGGGGTGAGATGAGAGAGGGAATCCTGAGACATGGAGGTAGTGAGGTCAGCATGCTTTGAGGGAAGTGGGCCAGGTATGTGCCTTCTACATCACCATTTGTGATTGTCCCCTCTCTCCCTAGAGCATATGGAAGAGCCACTTTCAAACTAGATTCACTTATTAATGTCTAATAGGGGCACCTGGGTGGCTCAGTTGGTTAAACATCCGACTTTGGTTCAGGTCATGATCTCATGGTCCATGAGTTTGAGCCCCACGTCAGGATCTATGTTATCAGTTCAGAGCCTGGAGCCTGCTTCGGATTCTGTGTCTCCCTTTCTCTCTCTGCCCCTCCCCATTCATGCTCTTTCTCTCTCTCTCTCAAAAAAGTGAATAAATGTTTAAAAAATTATTAATGTCTAATATTTACTCATTGCCAAGATGAACTATGTTGGCAGCTCTCACAAACCAATGTGACAGGCATTATCACTATCCCTGCAGTTCAGGTAGGAAACTGAGGCACAGAAAGGTGAGATCTGTTGCTCAGTGTTCTAGGGCTGAAATCTGAAGCCATACTCTGGTTCTATAGACCATATCCTTTATCATTGAGTCATACTGCCTCTGAGACAGAGACTTTGAGGTGCCTGTGGATAAACTACTTCCTCTCATGACATGTGATTTACTTCTGGCCAATATTATGAGCATAAGTGTTGGATGCAACTGCCAGGTTTGGCCCCTGGAGCATACTGTGTGGCTCTCTAAGCTCGCTCTCTCTCTTTCTTAACTTGTAAGCCAGATAGATGCAGAACACTTAACTGAGAGCCCAAGAAGTTCCATGGGGGAACCATGGGGTAAAAGTAGCCTGGGTTCTTCCTCACTCTCAGAGGATAGCTTCCCAGGACATCTGCCTAGTCAGAAACATCTGTACAAGTTTAAGTAACTGAGAAACAAACTGTGGTTATTAAATTCCTTTGTATTAAATATATTTTTGACTAAGACCTGTTTGTTATAGCAGCACAATTTAGCCTATTATTAATGGCAAAGGGAAGAAATCTGGCAGATACTATCTCAACCAAGCAATTAAGGTTAACACCAACTGTGATACAACACATCAACATCATATACCTCCCAATAAGATGAACTGAGAAAGACACAATATTTCTGTGGCATTCTTGCCAAAAATGTGTAACTTCAATCTTATGATGAGAAAACTTCAGGCAAGTTTAAATTGAAAGACATTATGAAAAATAACTTTCCAGTAAAGGAAAAACTCCAGAACTGTCACAGTGTGTAGGAGCCTGAGGAGACATAGCAATTAAATGCAAAGAATTGGATCCTGGGCCAGAAAAAAGGACATTAGTGAAAATTGGTGAAATGCAAAGGTCTATTACTTAGCAATATTGTGTTAATGCTAACTTCCTAATTTCAGTAATTGTAGCATGTTATGTAAGATGTAAACATAAGAGGAAGGTGGATGAAGGGAGTGCTAGAATTCTCTGTGTTGTTTTACAACTTTTTGGTAAGTCTAAAGTTATCTCAAAATAAAAAAAAATAATAAATACACGAATAAGAATGTGGTGATGAACTACTGCCATATGGTAGCTTTGCTCTTGATACATTGTCATCAAGCCTGGACAATCAAGACCCACATTGGTTTATACACCTTCAAAAAAATTTTATTACAGAAAACTCCATTCTTCCAAGTCCATTTCAAGACCCACCTTATTTATTAAACTTGGACTTCTGTGTCTATTGGATTGAATACATTTCTTGTTCCTTGGGTATCTGATATGGAGTCAAAAACTCTGTCTTTCATTGTAGGTTCTCAAGAAGAGGGACTGGGGCTCCGTAGCTACATTCCATTCTGTGAAGGCTATGAAACATCTGGTCACCTGGAGCACCAACAGCATTATGTCTCTGCCTGTGAGGTTAGGCAGGGGAGTCTGCCATGCTTCAGCATCTCCTCTGCACCCCTCTTTGGGCCCTGTGGACAATGTCACTGTGGGCCTGTGACCATATCAAGGACCATAACTGAAGAGCCAGATATCAGTCCTAGGGTTAACACAGGGCATTACAGGCATGACTGTGTGCAGGTGGGGATGGTGACATGTCAGTCCCCAGAAGTGCGGGGCTTTAGGCAGAAAATGCTAATAAGGTGAAAGGGTCTGTTTCTCAGAAGCAAGATGAGCAGATTAGGGAGGTCCTGGGAGCCCACACACTAAGGTGCACAGGTTTTAAATGCAAGAAACTGGGTTGTAGTGCTGGACAGCAGCTGAAAGGAAGCCCATCCCAGAGCACATCAGGACAGATTTGGCCAGCCAGTGTACCAATGCTTTAATAATGGAGAAAAATGTGGCTGTCACAGGGCTTTGCATGGAAGGCTGTGACTGCTATTTACTGAGCAGTTAACAGGGGAAGGGTGAGGCATTTGAGGGCTGCAGTTGAATCTCAGAGTAGCAGCCTCAGCAGAAGGAGGCTGGCAAAGGCTGCAGGGGTGAAAGAGACTTTGGACCCCATATCTGGGGTGGTGGGCTCATTGGAGATGGGTGTTGAGGAGCTGCCAACAGGAGGGGTGGTCAAGGTTGCATTGGGAATGGCGGTTGAGGAGGTGTTGGCACTGTCTACACACTCAAACTTTCGGAAGATGACTCCTCCAATTGTCCGGTTCTCAGAAGATAGGAACTGACAGGTGGAGTTACTGATGTTGGAACAGCCTTTCAGCACAAGCGTCTTAGACTCTGTGAATGCAATGGAGACAGTAAGGACTTCACCTCCCTTTTTGTGCTTCTTCCACAGGCCTCTCAGCAACCTGAAACCTGTTTTAAATCTAAAACAAGAGCTTAGAGGAAAGACCTAGGATCAAGAACACCAAATGGAGGGGCGCCTGGGTGGCTCAGTCAGTTAAGTGTCTGACTCTTGATGTTGGCTAAGGTCATGGTCTCATAGTTTGTGAGTTCCAGTCCTGCATCAGGCTCTCCACCAACAGCACAGAGCCTGCTTCAGATCCTCTTTCTCCCTTTCTCTCTGCCTCTCCCTCTCTCTGCCTCTGCTCTCTCTCTCTCTCTCTCTCTCTCTCTCTCTCTCTTTCAAAATAAATGAACATTAAAAAAACAAAATAACACCAAATGGTAATAGCAGAAGGGCCACATAGGTCAGAACACAGACCCCCACCTAACTCCAGAAGAAACTGAAGCTCCAGAAGGTGGATGCAAGCCTGAGCTCACAGAAATAAGCCTGGGACTCAAATCTCCAGTGTTTACTTGAGGAGCTGACAGGTGACAAAATCCAGGGATGGGCTCATCCCCTCTGCTCTCAGTCCAGGAAGGTCTTCTCCCAGACTCCCCTCCTCCAGGTTCTGCTTTCCATCCCCACTTTTCTTTAGACCTGAGTTCTCTCTGCCAGAATTTTCTCTAAGAAAACTAGAGGTGATCTTAATTCTAAATCTGAATTATATTGTATTTAACCCTGTTAAAGGTGCAAGTCCTAGGAAAAGGCCAAGGGAATTTGCAAAGAAGATGTTGTTGTGATTGCAACTACCATTATTGAGCTCATAGTATGTGCCAGTATTGCTCTAATGGCTACAACTTAAACAGCTCTGGGGAACAGACAGTTTACAGGGGAGGAAAAACCTGGAAGGGACTAGCTACTTATCTGAACAAGGGCTACAAACTTGCTTTGAGAAAGAAGGAAAACTCTCCAAATCCCTTTGAAGAAGACAATGACTTACTTTTCTATAGAAAATAGCAGTGCTGGAGATTGAATTAGAGTGAGCTACAAAAATGTGTTGCTTGGCACATGTCTACAGTATTGGGGGGGGGGGGGAAGTGGGCAAAAATAAACAAAAAAACACCCCTACATGTATGGCCACTTTGATCTGTCTGGCCTTCAGATTAAGTCAAATACTATGAATTAAAAAAAAAAAAATCTATCCTTGGCACCAAAAGATACCTGGTAACAAGCTGAGTGGAAAGAGAAAGTCTTTCTGATGATGTTGTTATCTTTAGACATAGTTTAGAATTAAACATCAGAACTGTGTTTAAATCCTAGGGATTTTTAAATTTTTTTTGAAAATCCTTATATCACTAAATGAGAGAAGTCAATGTGAAAAGGCTACATACTATATGATTCCAAATATATGATATTCTGATAAAAGCAAAATTATGGGGAGAGTACAAAGATCTGAGGTTTCCAGGGGTAAGAGATTAATAGAGGATTTTTAGGGCAGTGAAACTACTGTGTGTGATGCTATAAGGGTAGATACATGTCATTATACATTTGTCAAAACCTATGGAATATGCAACACAAACAGTGAATCCTAATGTAAACCTTGGACTCTGGGTAATAATGATGTGTCAATGTAGGTTCATAGATTACAACAAATGTTCGATTTTGGTGTGGAATGTTGATAGCAGGGGGAGTCTATGTATGTGTGGGAACACATATGGGGTATGTGGAAATCTCTCTACCTTTTTCTCAATTTTTCTGTGAACCTAAAACTCTTCTAAAAAATCTTTAAAAAAGTAAAAAAAAAGCTTCAAGATACGTGTGATGTTTGACCCCACTGAAAAATCTGCCATTACATGTAAACATGGATTTCCAATACTATAATTGCCATTAACAAAAGTTGAAATTAAATTGTACTTGAGTGTTGGTGTTCTTAAACTATTTTTATTCTAAGCTGTATTGTGACGGAGACTCACTGGCTGTTCTAATTTTAGCTTCATGTCTCTTCCTTTCCTGCTGGCCCACCACTAGACACCATTAGAATGCATTTCCACCCTCCAATGCAGTTTGGGTTCTGGCCAACAGAATGTGAGAAAGTGACTCATGTACCTCCAGGCCTTGCCTATAAAAACCTGCCTGCCTGGGTGCCTGGGTGGCTCAGTAGGTTCATGAGTTTGAGCCCCCCATGGGGCTCTCTGCTGTCAGTGGGGGGCCCACTTTGGATCCCCTGTCTCCCTCTCTCTGCCTCTCTCTCTCTCAAACATAAACATTAAAAAAAAAAAGACTTTCCTGTCTTCCTCTACTCCTTCTCTTTCCCCCACCTATTGGTAAGATTCAAAGAATATAGCAGGCAGCTGCCAAGTCCTGGGTAGGTGGGAACCAGAGCCTCAAGATGGAAGAAACACAGGCCCCAAAACTCTGCAATCAACTGCCATATGAGCAAAAAATAAACATCTGTTACATTGAGCCAGAGGATTTAGAAGTTGCTTTTTAGCAGTAATAAACATAACCTAACTAATAAATGTATTATTCTTTAAATACTTGGGTATAGTATTAGCTTTGTATTTTATAATGGTTAACTTGTGGGGCTCCTGGATGGCTCAATCAGTTTAGACTCAGACTCTTGGTTTCAGCTCAGGTCATGATCTCATGGTTTGTGAATTCAAGCCCCACATCAGGCTTTGTGCTGACAGCAGAGAACCTTCTTGGAATTCTCTCTCTCCCTCTCTCTCTGACCCTCTCTTACTCTCTCTCTTCCTCTCTAAATAAATAAATAAATAAATAGTTAACTTGTATTTCATAATGGTTAATATCAAATTACTTCTATAGCAAAAAGCAAATTTTTGGCTCTTAAACCCAATCTAACTCTTTCAGTCAGGTGATCCATGTTGTCATAAGCCGACACTTCTCAGTGACAAGTAGAGAGAAAAGTGTTAAGTATTAAAAGGAAATAAAAGCAAACACACACCCCCACAGAACAACCCAACCTAGTAAAGAAATAAATGCCAGGAATGACACAATGCACTTAAACAGGCCTGGCTTGATTATAAGCCACAGTAGAACAAGGTTCAAGAGGTGGACAGCCCAGAAGGAATGGTTCTGGACTAAGGTGGCAGAAATAGCAAACAGCTCAAGGCTACATTAACAGCCTCACTATCTCAAAGACATTCTGACCTTGTCTTTTTATCCTACTAACCTCCCCCAGCCTTCTTTTGTTAACCTAGAACTTATTACCCAACACTTGATATGTTTTCAACTCAAGTCTCATAAAAGGAAATCAAAACCCCAAGACGTACCAGTCTTAAATTCTGCAACAAGACTAACACACCGTTCTTCTTTATAACATTTCCTGGATTTCACACTACAGGAAGTTTCATTAGATCCATAACATGCAAGACACTCTGTGTTGTTGGACACATCTTCCTGTAGAGGAGCTGGGAAGAATAAGAGAAATTTAGAACAGTGTTAAAACACAGAACATGGCACTGCCTTGTACTGAAGGAGACAAGCAAGCAAATATGCTGGCCAGAGAGAACTTGAGAATGGGCAATTGCATGAAAACACTAATCATCCCCGCCAAATAGTTACATATCCCCTCAAAACAGTTATAGCACACAACCCCACACACTTGCCCTTACAAGCCATTCAGTCTTTAAGAATTATGGTCAGTGGTTGTGTTGGGCTGAGAAGAAAACCAACCTATGTCAACATTAGCCAGCTATGATGAACATGCCAATAAGTGTATAGATGTTACTAAATCTTTCTCTGAATAGGGGTACCTGGGTGGCTCAGTCTGTTAAGCATCCAATTTCGGCTCAGGTCATGATTTCACAGTGAGTTTGAGTCCTGTGTTGGGCACTGTGCTGACAGCTCAGAGTCTGGAGGCTGCTTCAGATTCTGTGTGTGTGTGTCTCTCTCTCTGCCCCTCCCCAACTTGTGCTCTGTCTCTCTGTCTCTCTCTCTCTCTCTCTCTCTCTCTCTCTCTCTATATATATATATATATATATATATATATATATATCTGCCTCTCTCTCTCTGTTCCTCTCTCCCGAAAATAAATAAACCTTTAAATAAATAAATCTTTCTCTGAATAAATGAACACATGCCATTACTTACCAAAATTATACTGAGACCCAGTTCTGCTATTAATGACCTATGCTAGAACTATGACCAATTAACCTTGCCTTTGTGGCTATGTTTTCTTCTCCTTGAAAAGAGAGCTTTGGTAGGAGGGGCATCTGGGTGGCTCAGTCAGTTAAGTATCCTACTCTTGATTTCAGTTCAGGTCAGGATCTCATGGTTCATGAGTTCAAGCCCCACATCGGGCTCTGCACTGACAGCAAGGAGCCTGCTCGAGATTCTCTCTCCCTCTCCATCTGTTCCTCTCCTGCTCTTTCTCTCTCAAAAATAAATAAACACTAAAAAGAGAGAGAGCTTTGTATGGACCAACAGTTGTCAAATTATGGTCCAAGAACTACTGGGAATCACCCAAGAATCTTTCAGGGAGTCCACAAGGTCAAAAACATTTTCATGATAATACTAAGATGTTCGTTGCCTCTTTCACTCTCTTTCTCTCATGAATGTACAGTGGAGTTTTTGAAAGGTTACATGACATGAGAGATTGCAACAGATTAAATAAATGCACAAGCAAATGCAAAGAAGACAACTGGGTTGTCTTCTATTAAGCCAGAAAACCAAACATGTTTGAGAAAATATGTAACAATGCCACTTTTCTTACTAAATATTATGTTTTGTTTTGGAAGGTATGCTTTTTTCTATTTAAAAATGTTATTAATGTTCACATGTGGGTTTATTATTTTTTAGGACCCTCAATAAAGATTTTTAAAATTTCTTTTGGACATTTTTTTAATTCTTAAAATTTCTAATACAGTAAATACTGATCATATGGATCACATAAATCAAAGTTCTCTGGAGTTCGCCATAATTTTTAATACCTACAGTCTTAAAATAGGGCCTGAAACCACATTTTAGAACTACTAATAAGCATCTAATTCCATCCAACTTGGAGTGCTATGATTTCTGTCTGTACTTGGAAAAGAGGAAAGCATGAGAGTAGTGGTGGTTTTCCCATTTTCCTGTAATTGTTATAATTGTTGTAAGTCAGCTATTTATATTACTTAGATATGTACTGAAGCTCTTGGACCTGAGATGTCCCCCAGAGAGTGAGAACCACAGGTGGCAAAGGAAGGGACAGGGACAGGTAGACAGAGGGAGGATGGCACACTGCCAGCACCCACCTAGAGCATCACTGGTGTCATTACACTCCTTCCCTTGGCAACACTGGCTTGTAAAGTGAAAACGTTCTTCACCAGACACGTGGACAGTGAAAGCTTCAACCATGTCTCTTCCTTCCCTGCAGTTCTCTGCAGAGCAGGCCTTATCCTGATATAATGCAATGGCTGCCGCTGCACAAAGACAAACACAGAATATCATCCCTGGGTGCTGAAGCTTCAGAGAGGGCAGAGACCCTGAATAGTGACTGCTTCAGGAAACAGTAGAAACATATCCTCAGTTCAATGTGATTTCAGAGACACTTGGGAGAGTTTCCTGCAAAAAGAAAAAATTTTCCCCATGAGGTAGTTCCTTCCTTTAGCAGGAGACTAGCAGAGGTGCAGGCTAAACTTCAGGACAAAGACTGATGAGGAGCTTGAAAATGGTAGTTCGGGTCAATATTCCAGAGTGCACTTATCAGTCTTAGCATCTTGAAAAATAGCCAAGCAGATCTGATGGTCCTAAGTGCAATCTGATGTTAAACCTGAATACAGTCAAGCTTTTAGATCAGAGCTATCTGATATGGTAGTTAGTAGCTATATGTGGCTATTTAAAATTCAGCTCTTCAGTCATATAACCACATTTCAAGTGGCCAATAACTACATGAGGCTACTATATAAGACAGCACTGATGTAAACTTTTCCATTATTGAAGAAAGTTCTACTGAGCAGCATGGATCCAATTTATAGGAAAATATCAGAAATAGGGGAAGAAAGAAATGACACCACAAAGAAGCAATTTGAGCCAGAATATGAGACAACTATAGGACAAATGGTCCAGTTTCTCCAACAAATCAGTGGGATTGAACAACAACAACAAAATGATGATTGATTCCTGTTATAAAACAAATTGGACATATTAGATCTGACAGCAAAATACAGTGTGGGGATTTTGTTTATATATAAATTCTAATACATTAACTATAACACAACATCTGAAACAATTGAGAAATTTTTAAGATGCCCTGGCTACTACAGAAAATTAAAGAATTCCAGCTAATTTTCTTAGGCATATAATGGTATGGTAGTTACATAAAAAGAAAAAAAAAAGTCCTTATCAGAGATGAATAGTGAAGTATTTTTAGGTGAAATTACATGATATCTAAGTTTGCTTTAAAATACCATTGCATGGGCACTTGGGTGGCCCAGTTGGTTAAGCATCCAATTTTGGCTTAGGTCATGATCTTATGGTTCATTAGTTCAAGCCCCACATCAGACTCTGCTCTGGCAGCTCAGAGCTTGCTTGGGATTCTGTCCCTGCCCCCATCTCTTTCTGCCCCTCCCCCACTTTCTCTCTGTCTCTCTCTTTCTCAAAAAAAAAATAAGTAAATTTTAAAAACAAAAGAAAAAATAAATTTCAAAAAATAAATAAAATATTATTACAAAAAAAGGCAAAATGTTGATAATTATTAACACAGGATAGTGGTTACATGGCAATGCATTATATTCTTCTTCTTGCTTTTGTGCATATTTGAAAATGCCCATAATAAAAAGTTAAAAATAAATCTAAGTGCTCTGAGAGAGAGGTAACAATCATGCCAGGAAAACACCCTGGGAGGGAGTATGAGTGAAAGTATGTTGGATCTGGAACAGGAATGAGCACTGAAACAGAGAAAATTGGGGAGGAAAAATGGAAGAATGCAAGCACCCAGAGCAAAGTTCCTGCTTTGCAGTTTACTAAGAGGTTCCCCTGTTTCTCACATCCACTAATTCAGGTACAGAATGAGATTTCAGTCAAGGGCAGCCATTCCAAAAAGCCACAAGGGCTTGCCTGTTTGCTCCTGCATTCTCATCTGACTTCTGCATTTTGCTTCTTCTGGAAGGCATATCCATGAGCCCATCTCTCTCTTTGCACAGCTGGGCCTTTCCTCAGCCTTCCTTTCTTCCCTGGCCACCCTATCCAGCTCCTGCCCCATGCTAATCCCAGAAATGGGGGGTTATAGCATCCCAGACTCACCTAGAGAAGAGCTGGCCAAGAAACTGGTACAGCTGACATTGGCACTTGAGGGACACCCAGTGATGCTGCTGTTGACACAGGAGTTTGTCAATGAATTACACTGCACACAACTCAGGGATTCTGGGGAGACAAGATGTCCAACATTGTCAACATTCAGGAGACACTTATAGAGTGTACTATGGACAAAGCACCACATCCATCTCAAGCTAAAGGAATAGCTGGGAGGTATCCCTTCCCTCTGGCATCCCCCAAACTTGAGGCTGTGAGATATAGCCACCCCCATTAGTTTCTCACCACTGTCCACCATTTCCCAGTGGGAATAACCACAGCACAGAGCCCCAGCTCCACTGACACCAGTGTGCACAGAGAAGTCTCCCATTATCCACTGACCAGACTTTGACATGAGAGGCCACATGAGAGAACCCCAGAGCACCAAGAACAGAAGACCTTGATGAGGTGTGAAAAGAGGTCTTTATTCCCAAAGGGTGTCATTGTTTTCCCTCACCTACAGCTGTTACCACAAGTGCCGCGATGATACAGGTAAGGAGGATGCCTTTCATGGTGCTGGATCTGGTGTCTCACAAGGACAAGGACTGTGGCTGTACAGCTCTAAGCCTGAAGAGACACAAATAAGGCAGTCTGGGGTCTTGGAACATCCCCTAATTGTAATCATACTTTGATAAGCCCAGCACACAGCCCATCCTTGTGAAAGAAAGAGTCAGCATTCTTAGCTGTGAGCACAGATTTGTGATGCAGTTTCTATGCTGTCCTTTTATGTGCATCAGTCTGGGATTTCCCCAATTCTGGATGCCTGCAGAAACATCTACACACATATACAAAACGCAGCCTGTGCATTTCCTACGGAGCCACTTCAGGTACAAGATGGGCAAGCAGAAGATTGCCAGCCCCACTGGGAATGGGATCCAAGAAGAAAGCTGGGCTTTCCTGTCCCAGAGCATAATGTAATCCTCTAGCTAATATCTGGCCTCGTACACATAATTGAGGGGCTTACCGTTGTCATCACCACCCCAGTGGGCAGACACCTATTGAGCACTTTATTCTGAGCACTCTGTGTTCTTTAATTCATGTAATGCCTCCACCCTAGCAGACAGGTACTATTATTAGCATCGCCCTCATTTCGTAGGGAAAATCAAGTCCCAGAGAGGTTAAATAAATCACTCAAAGTCAAGGTCACATTCTTGGGAGGTGATAGAGCTGGGGTTAGCTAAGGCCCCTAACCACCACCCACACTGCCTCAAACTCATGTGAGTACCAGAGCCCCAGGCCTGAACACAATCAGGCTACAGGACTGAACCAGAGGCTCCAGCACACCAGTCTTTCTGTATCCACCAATCATCTGATAGCTACAGTTTCTCTGTATTCATTAGGATCCTGAATCAGAGCTCCCAGAATTTCATCTTGCCCATGTATCAAAGGAGCAAGGAGGGGAAGTATCTGGCTCTGCACGGTGTCCTTCCTGATTGTTAGCTCATTTACCCTATAAACAGTAGCCACAAGCTGCATGTGGCTATTTGAATTTAGATTCATTGAAATGTTGAAAAAAAACAACATTCTGTTTCTCAGTCACCTGGCTAGTGACCGCTTATTGGCCAGCACAACTTTGGAACATTTCCTTCATCACAGAAAGTCCCAGCGCACAGTGTTGCTTATTGCTCTGCTCAGCAGGTGGCAAACTTATAGACAGAGATAATGAATGCTGCCCAAATTCACTCAGCTTGTTAGGCCAAAATTGGGACTTCATTCTGAATCCTTTAAGCTCCAAAGCTGAGTTGCACCATGATAGGGAGAACTGACCTTCACCTGGGAGCTGCAGCCCACCTCTCACCTCTTACCTTTCCACACTACATACATGTACACACCACACACACCACTTCAACTATGATCTCTTAGTTGACTTATTAGGGGTTGGTGAAAATGAAAAGAAACTAGTTCAATCAGGGGAGGCAGATGGGCCCATATATTATCTAATGGCCACAAAATATAAAAAAAAAAAAACAAGGAGAAAAATTAAGTATATCTAATTTGAAGCTTGTGGCAGATGTTCTCTTCATTGCACCCTGCATGTCCCCATGCCCGATGACCCCTCCAGCCTTCAGGAACCCCAGTAGGGAGAGAGGCTCATGGGGGTGAGCCTCCTGGAAGGGTCTTCTCAAGCCTTGTGAGTGTGGAAGAGGATGGAAAGGGAGGTAAAGAGATGAGCGTAAAGAGGCCATAGCAGCCATGCCTGGTACATAAATTGCTTCTCCTTGTGGCATAAACATGATTATTAGCCTCATTTTCATAGGGAAATAAAGGAGGCCCAGAGAGATCAGGATCCAGTCCAGGGACACATGGCAGAGAGTCAGAGTCTGGAGTGGTGAGAACTTGGGCCCTGCTTGCCACCTCTGAAGCCAGTGAGGTGGAGGTTGGGAAAGGGAGCCTCATATGGAAAATGTGAACACGCAGCATCTAAAAAAACCCTTTGCAAAGTACTTCCTTCCACTCATTCTATAATTGGGTATTTTCAATAGCCTGAGAGGGTTCTACCACAATTGCTTTCATTTTATACACAGGCAAGCAGAGTTCAGAGCAGGTATGAAAAGGACAAAGCACATACCATGAGCAAACCCCACAATGCACACATCTCTCCTCACCAGCCTTCCCTTTCCTGAGTGTTGCTAAAGAAGCCAGAGCCATGAGAATGCCCTGGACCACAACCACCCCCACAATGCCCTTCCCTTGGTTTCAGCTCCTCTCAAGGTGGGACACCCTCCCCCCACCCACAGCTTGGCTTCAGCCCCTCACCTTCAGAGTCTGTCCTGGAGACTCCCCACAGAAGGTGGATCCCAGCAGAGGATTAGAGCAGGTGTGTAAAGGGCCTTATATAGCAGGTGACTACACAATCAGAAACCACAGCTACCTGCAGGGAGGGGCATCTGGGTCAGGCTGGACTCTGCCCAGCCACAGGGCCACAGGGAGCTTAATCCTTTGGCAGCTGTGCAGTTGGTCAACTATCTGAGGCTTCCAGAATTTGAGTGCAACTTTGGTTAAGGCCTGCCTTTGGCAAAGCATGCAAGAAGTAAGATGTGTCTCAGGCATGGTCTTATGTTGGCTGTGGCCCACAGAATGGATTACAGTATCTGTTAATAAATCACAAGCCTCACATTATACCAGCTTGATAAAGCAGTCACCTTGATTAGCCCATTTACAGATAAGGAAATGAAGGCACAGGAGAGAAACATAAGAGACTTGCCCAAGATCACACAGCTCAGGCAGAGTCAGAACTCAGAATCAGGTCACATAGAGTCCATGCAGCTTAGGAAAGGGGAGTCAGGCCCCATGGGGCCTCAATAAGTCTCAGAGTCCTTTAGCCAAGATGAGGGAAAACCCACTGTGCAACTTCACAGGGTAGAGGGGTCACAAAGCCCTTGCTTGCAGCATGTCCTACACACCTGTGTGAGGGGCCCACAAGCATTTCTGCTGCCAACACCAACACTCGAATTCATCCAGCCTCACCATCAGGGAAGCCACTATTGATAAGAACCTGGGTCAGCACCTCCCAGCAGCATCACATTGTGCCATCGATGCTCCTGGCATTGAGAATAAACTGGAGTTACCTGCTCTTTTCTTCTTTCTGCTGTCCCTGCCACCTCAAGACACATATGCATGCACATTCATGCACACACTGACATACACACAAATTCAGACATATATTCACACACATCATAAACCACAGAGACACACACACACACACACACACGCATGCATGAACATCCATACACACACACACACACACACACACACACACACCCCACATCACACCAACATCCCCAGCCTGCAGTTAAACTTGGAGTTCTCCGTTCTTGAAAATATCTTTGTTTTTTAAAAAAAAAGTATGTATGTATGTATGTATGTATGTATTTTGAGAGAAAGAGAGAGAGTGAGCCAGGGAGGAGCAGAGAGGGAGACAGAGGATCCCAAGCCCTGACCCGGGGCTCCAACTTGAGATGGGGGGCTCCATCTCACAAACCATGAAAACATGACCTGAACCAAAATCAAGAGTCAGATGATTAACCGACTGAGCACCCAGGCATCCTGAAAATACTACTTATCCATTTGACCTACTCTGTCACTCAGCTTTCCCTCCTTTTCCCAAGCTCATGCATTCATTCAACAAACATTTTTTTTTTTTTTTTGCACTATGCATCAGGTCTGCTCCAAGCATTTGGGAGGTATCTGAGCAAAGAGACAGAGACTGCCCTCCTTGAGTGTAGTCATGAATGTGAAACAGAAAACATACATAAAGTGATAAACAAGCAAATTACAGAGTAGATTAGAATGTGGTGACTGCTCTGATGAAAAGACAGAGAAAAGCAAAAGCAAAGGTGAAGGGCCAAGCATGCTGGGGAACACAGGATTCAATTTTAAATAAGGAGGTCTGCATTGGTCTCATGAAGAAGGTGAAATTTGGGTCATTTTTGTAAGCAGAGCCTCTGACCATCCCTTGTTTTCTCTTGCTCTCTCCTGCCCTCAGGATGGCTATAACAGCATTTTCCTAAACAAAGGTAAGTCCCTCCCTTACAGAATCTGTTATGTCTTCACTCCAGCCACCTGGGACACCCCATTAAGAGAGGTGGTAGCAGGAGTAGCCAATGGGATGTGGTGAAAGAAAAGGCCTATGCATTGGACTTTCCCCAGCCTAAGATGGGGGATTTGAAAGGCACAATAACAGCCCCAGGGACCACTCTGTTAACACACTGAAAACTGACAGGAGAATCAGGCTAATCTACATTAATCCTTCTCAGAAGGCACCAGATGCCCAGGAAAATGGGCCAAAGGCAACTAGGAAGGTCTGGATCTGAATGCGGTCTTTGCCTTTCTTGCCACATAAGTTACTTATTAATCTGTCTCACTGGGCCTGAGTTCCCCAACTATAAAATGGGAACATCAGACCTCAAAGAAATGCTTGTTCGTTATTTCCTTCTTCATTCCTCACCCCATCCCATTGTGTTGTTTCTAATGTCATATAACAACAATGACATGGGAGGTGGGGATTGATCTTGAGTGATTTGGTTGCAGCCCTGGAGCTCAGCTGTACACAGCCATTCACAGCAGTCCTGGATTTGCCCTACCCAAGGTCTAGACAGTATGTAGATGGATATCATAACCCCCCTTGACAGATAAGGATGCTGAGCCCCAAAGAGGCCTCTCTGTTAGGCCTTCAGACACCTGGGCCAATATTCTTTCCACTCCAACACAGCTCATGTAGGGCCAGCCTCGGCCCCAGGGTTGGGAACATTGACCCACCTTCCCTCCTCCCGTTCTATTCCATAGTCAGCATGGAACTATCAGAACTAAAAAGCTGGAGTCACAAAACATTATAAAAATGCATGCCCTAAAGCAGACACTCCTTCTGACTAGCCAAGAAGTCCAGGGACCCAAGAGAAGAAAGACCTCAACACACAATCTAACTTTTGCTCCTAAACTAAGGACACTGGGCATGCCTCAGGCACCCTGGTTCTATTATCACCTTAGAAGAGAACAAAGCTGGCTGTCCTCATGACCATTCAGCAGGGGTAAGCTAAAACTCACCCAGATGTTGGAGAGCTTCTTTGGGGTGTGAACCTGAAAGCCATGTGGAAAATGGGTTTCCTAAACCATCAACAAAGCTTGACAATGAGTTCTCGGAGAAGTGCACTCCATTTTAGAATAAATTTGCAGAGGTAGGCAGGGTCATGGCAGGACATCCAGAACAGAAACTCCAATAGAGATCTAAGCCAAAAACTCAGCTAAATGTCCTTCACCCATGTTCCACCTGCTCTCCATCTGTGTTTGCTTCAGGGAACTGTCATTGCCTGGCTTGTTCCTCCAGCTTGAAAACGTGAAAATGAGGTAAAATCATTAAATTACTCTTCCAAGTATTCCTTATCTGCAGACACCACTCAGGGAAAATGGGAATGCTCTAAGAGATAGGCCTCCCCAATAGTCCATGCCCTGTGCAAGATAACAATCCCTGAGTCTTGGGTTCCCTATCTGTCAAATGGAGACAGCAATACCACCTACTTCTTAAGAGCTGTTCTGAGGCTTAAAGGAAATCACTGACATTCTGTATGTACTTATCATGTTGAAAGGGCTCCAAAAATGATGCTTCCTACTGCTGTCACTTTATGAGCTTACACCAGTGACATCATAGCCCGGGAGAATACACAAAGCCACACAGAGCAGGGGCTAAGATGAAGCCTGACCTCAGAGTGCTCCTCTGTCACTTACCAATTGATTGAGCTTAAACAGTTCGTTTAAGACTCATTCTCTGAGTCTTGGTTTCTTCACCTGAAAGAAAGGGACATCCACAATACCCAATGTGTTACAAAGATTAAGAGGAAAGCCATGATGCTTTTTGCACAATGCATACACTATTATAAATCTAGCCCAAGAAAATGTGGCTATTATCATTAATTTAGTCACTCAAAGTTTACCTGGTCTTCCTTTGTGGCAGGCAACCTGTCTAGTACTAAATAAAGAATTATCTCAGGAAATTTTCAACATGACCATTTCCCAATAGGCTCCTGGCTCTAAATGCAAGGCCTTTTGAAAGAATTGTTGCATCCAACATTATATAAAATCAGTTTGTTTGCATGATCTACTCTTGTGGACCTCCGCTGGACTGATGAGGAAAAACAAAACCCAACAGACAGGCCTGGCTTGACACCTGGCTACACCAGTTATCAGGTCTGTAACCTTGTTTAAAATTCTCAGCATCTCCATCAAAACAAAAGGAGAAAAATGTCTATTTCACACAGATACTGACTCACATAGTGGCTGACACACAAAAAGCACTAAATTAAAATGGAGGCCCCTTTCCCTAAATCCTTTTTCTGACAATTAAGACCTAAATGTCCTCATTTATTCAAGAAAATATATGTTAGTGCCTTTATACCAAGCTCTGGATAGTGGGAATACAAAGCCCTTGCCCTCCCTAAGATTTAAGCTGATAACAACTACAAACAAACAAGAAAACATTTTTTAAATACAAGTAAACAGGCAAATAAAGATGATTGCAAATCGAAGACTTGAGATGGAAACAAAATGGTAGCTGAGATAGGAAGGAATTGGGTTAAGGCAGGGAGACATCTCTGATAAGTGAGAAAGAACCATACAAAGACAAGGAGGTCAGATGGCTCCCAGAAGAGGACAAAAAGCATGATCAAAAACAGGCTCGTTGGTGAAAGACATGCCTTGCTTAAGGGACTGAGCAGAGGAACACCAGTTTATTGAAGAATCACAAGGTTAGTATTCACCCCCTCCTGAGCTCACTTCAATATTTTATGTTGGTTCTTACAAGAAGCTTAGATTAGGTGCAAAGAGCACTAGACTTGTTGGCAGGATATGGGTGTTCAAAGTTAGTTTTGTAATTTACTAGCTATTATGTTAACTTTTCTCCATGAATCACAACTTCCTTATCTATAAGATGGTAAAATTAGTAATAACTACCGAGAAGAAAATGGATGGTGACCTCCTGCCCTCATCTACAAAACATAAAGAGGAATAATTCTCCACTGGCTACATCATTTCTAACAAATGAGGTAGGTGAGCCAGACTAACCAACATCCCTTAAACATCATGCCAAGGTTATTGCGTCCATGTGGAGCAGAGTCAAAGTCATGTTGACAGGAAGATGTGCTTTCTTTATACAAGACTGAATTACATTGTCTTGGGAAGAATATTAACACCCACTTTTGCCCTCTGAGTAATGAGTGAGGTAAACTGCAGGTACTTCCACTATTGAGGAGTCTGAACTGGATCTGTTTACCTACCTCCTTTCTCATCCTTCCACTCTTCAGAACCAGAAACCCTGGACAGAAAATGGCCTCCATTAGCAGCTGTTCAGAGCCCAAAGTGATGGTACTGGGGAGACTCCTGAAAGAAACAAAGCATGAGGTAGTTCATGTCTCTTGGTATTCAGTGGAGTTGAATTTCTCTGGAGAATGGGAAGTGGGGAGAGAAAGTAGAAGAGTGGAGCCTTCATTAAAAGAGACAGAGGGATGGAAATTAGGGAGAGGTGAGGAGAGATAGACACAGAAGAAAAAAGGATAATTCAGGACCTTCCTTCCCTCCCTCTGCCTCCTCTGTGAGGCCCAGGACAAAAGTGAGTTGACTCAGGATCTTTCTAGATGTAGCTGTCTGCTGTTTCCCACGAATCTGTCACAGAATGCTCCTCCACCAATAGGCAAAACTGGCCAATTTCATTAAAGTGTGATAAATAGTTTCCAATTACTCTGATGGTGATAGTGATGACAAATGATAGTGCTGTTTTGTAGTGTGTATGTTTCTTTTACTATACTTTCTTTTAAAAATAAAATCTAGAAACCCTATGGAAGTTCCAGATGTTTGTTTGGGAGTCTAGGACATGAAACTCATTCTTCTGTTCAGCCAACATGTTATAAAAACAGCATCTAGAATGGAGAAGAGTTAGGAAAGACTGTCAGGACTAAAGGAAGGGGAAAAAAAGTACAAAGGCAGCTGAAAACAGACAAGTCATGAGAATATCTCCTGTAGCTTGCTTCCAAGGCTGTGTCTATTAACTCATGGGTATAAGGACAGGATTTCCATGTCCTTGTGACTCATTCAAATGGAATGTTTATTTAGGAATATGATACCATTTCAGACATATTAAATGAGCTATTAAAGGATGAAACTATGAAAAGTCTATATTGATGTTGGTGACAATAATAGTGTATGGAACATAAAGCTGGTTTCTATTTCTGGTTCTCATGGGCTGTGTGACTTTGTCCCATGTCATCCCCCCTTTTGTACCCCAGGAAAGTACTATAAGTGAAGAATTCAGTCTAGTTTCAAGTGTATTATTCTAACAAAGCTAACCATTCTGGGGCTTCAGACCCCAGAGTTCAAGTCTTTTCTCTGAATTCAAATGCAGTCATTAAGATTAAGAAGATGGGAAAAGTTAAAATGGTAGAGTAGGAGGAGGACCCTATGCTTGCCTTATCAATTGAACATAGCTAGATAAATATAAAATCATTCTGAACACACAAGAAATCAATCTTAGGACTGAGAGACAAGACTCTACAACAAGAGGGAGAGAAGAGGCTACATTGTGGAAGGTTAGGAGGTGTAGAGATGTGATTTCGGGGAGAAAAGGGTTGTGGCTGCTGTGGAGGGGAAGGACCCCTGATCATGGACAGAGGAGAAAGAGAGAGACAGACAGAGACAGACAGAGAGAAGTGCACAGAGGATTGCACAGGGAAAACACTTTCCCAAAATCATTGTTTAGGAAAACTATAAGGGCTGATTAGCATGAGGCTTTACAGCCAGTAAAGCTCAAAGACTGACATTTCAAGTCTGCCATGGCTGGGTGGAACCTAGAGGGTGCATTGGTGCTCCTGTGGAAAAGGAGGGTAAAGGCCTGGGAGCAGAAAAGACAATTTGAGGATACCCTGGGACACACTAGAAGACAAGTTACCCCCTTATTGGAACACATCTGGGAGAGGTGGCACTGCTTCTAAGGGGGCACAAGAGCTGTTATGTGTTATTGTACTGCCCAGTCCCTTAGCATAGGGGCAGAGACACCTGCTGGGGTCAGCTAACCTGGACACCAGGTTTTTGCTGCATATTATACACCAAGATCCTGCTAGATGGGGTGACTGCTCTTCTGGAACAAATACACACTAGCCCCAGCAGAGCAACACCTTCACCAGAGGATCAGCATAGGGTCTGGGCCAGGTCCCTAAATTTGGAGTTTGAAACAGTCAGCATGCCTGAGATAAAACACAGTTGTACTATGCTTCCATGTGGGCAGATTGCCTGTACATAGAGTGAAGGCAGGCATCTGGGACATTAGGGAAGACAATTCACTCTTCTATAAGGGCTTCCCAAACAGCAGCATGCACCAACTCCCCTCTTCAGGAACAAGGAAGAGAGCTGTTACCATTTTTCTCCTCTGTCCACCAGCATGGACTGACATCAGTGAGCAACACAGCACTAATAGTGGAGGCCTGAGCTGCTTACACCATATCCCACCCCCTGCATTCTGCAGGTGCTAAAGCAAGTGTGCCTGAGAAAAAGAGCAATGGTCCCCTCCACAAGAAGACCAGCAACCCCCCCACACACACACACACACCAAGTCTACTGACCATAAAGTGCTACAAAGTTTCAGCTCTAGTCAAAATAGGATTAGAACTCTTTCAACAAGCAAATAAGAGCATACATAGTTAAAACTCACCACACACTAGCCAAGGTCCAAACACTATCCACAGGAGACAAGGAGAAAACCTACAGAGGCCTAACTGAGGAAAAGAGCAGCCAAAACACAGCACAGAGTGCACACAGCATACACCAGAAACATTTCCTGAAATGCCAGGTCCTGGACAGTATAAGACTCTTCTTAACAAAGCCATTACTCTCAGGAGCAGGAAACAAAATGGGATTTCCTAACACAGAGAAAAGACAGAAACCTAGACAAATGCCAAGATGAAGGAATACATCCCAAAAGAAAGGACAAGCGGAGGGCATGGCCAGGGATCAAATAAAAACAGATATAAGTAATATGCCTGAGCCAGAATTTAACAACAATCATAGGTGTACTTAGGTGGCTCAGTTGGTTAAGCATCGGACTTCAGCCCAGGTCATGATCTCACAGTTTGAGTTTGAACTCCACTACAGGCTTTGCATTGACAATGTGGAGTCTGATTGGTATTCTCTCTCCCTCTCTCTCTGCCCCTTCCCCACTCATGCTCTCTCACTCAAAATAAATAAATAAATAAACTTAAAAAATACAAAAAAATAAAAACAACAACCATAAGGATATATAGAAGACTTCAGGGAGTTCCTTATGGCAGAGATAAAAGACGTAAAAACTAGTCAGGCCAAAATTTAATTTAATTTAATTTAATTTAATTTTATTTTATTTTATTTTATTTTATTTTATTTTTTTATTTTAATATAATCTATTGTCAAATTGGCTAACATACAATGTGTATAGTGTGCTCTTGGCTTTGGTGCTCATCCCAACAGGTGCCCTCTACAATACCCATCATGTATGTTCCACTCTCCCCCACACCCATCAATCCTCTGTGTGTTATCTGTATTCATGAGTCTCTTATGGTTTGCCTCCCTCCCTCTCAGTTTGTAACTATTTTTCCTCTTCTCTCCCCCATGGTCTTCTGTTAAGTTTTTTAAGTTCCACATATGAGTAAAAACATATGATAATGTGTATTTCGCTGACTGACTTATTTCACTTAGCATAATACCTTCTACTTCCACACACGCTGCTGCAAATGCCCAGATTGCATTCTTTCTCATTGCCAAGTAGTATTCCATTGCATATATAAACCACATTTTCTTTACCCATTCATCATTTGATGGATATTTAGGCTCTTTCCATAATTTGGCTATTGTTGAAAGTGGTGCTATAAACATTGGGGTACATGTGCCCCTATGCATCAGCACTCCTATTTTGGTAGATTTGTAGCAGTGTTATTGCTGGGTCATAGTGGGATTCTATTTTTAATTTTTTGAGGAACCTCCACACTGTTTTCAGGAGCAGCTACACCAATTTGCATTCCCACCAACAGTGTAAGAGGGTTCCCATTTCTCCAAATTCTGGCCAGCATCTGTTGTTTACTGAGTTGTTGATTTTAGCCACTCTGACCAGTGTGAGGTGATATCTCAGCATGGTTTTGATTTGTATTTCCCTGATGATGAGTGACACTGAGCATGGTTTCATATGTCTGTTGGCCATCTGGATGCCTTCTTTGGAAAAGTGTCTAGTCATGTCTTCTGCCCATTTCTCCACTGGATTATTTGTTTTTTTGGATGTTGAGTTTGGTAAATTCTTTATGGGTTTTGGATACTAATCTTTTATCCAATATGTCATTTGCAAATATATTTTCCCATTATGTCTGTTGCCTTTTGGTTTTGTTGATTGCTTCCTTCGTGGTGCAGAAGCTTTTTATCTTCATGAGGTCCTAATAGTTCATTTTTGCTTTTAATTCCCTTGCCTTTGGAGATGTGTTGAGCAAGAAATTGCTGCAGCTGAGGTAAAAAAAGGTTGTTTGCTTTCCCCTCTAGGGTTTTGATGGTTTCCTGTCTCACATTTAGGTCCTTCATCCATTTTGAGTTTATTTTTTATTATGGTGTAAGAAAGTGGTTTAGTTTCATTCTTCTGCATGTTGCTATCCAGTTCTCCCAACACCACTGTTAAAGAGACTGTCTTTTTTCCATTGGATACTCTTTACTGCTTTGTCAAAGATTAGTTGGCCATACTTTTGTGGGTCCAATTCTGGAGTCTCTATTCTATTCCATTGGTCTATGTGTCTGTTTTTGTGCCTATACCATGCTGTCTTGATGATTACAGCTTTGTAGTAGAGGCTAAAGTCTGGGATTGTGATGCCTCCCGCTTTGGGTCTTCTCTTTCAATATTACTTTGGCTTTTTGGGGTCTTTTATGATTCCATACAAATTTTAGGACTGTTTGTTCTAACTTTGAGAAGGATACTGGTGCAATTTTTATTGGGATTGCATTGAATGTGTAGATTGCTTTGGGTAGTATTGACATTTTAAAATATTTACTCTTCCAATTCATGAGCCTGGAATGTTTTTTTTTTCCATTTCTTTATGTCTTTCTCAATTTCCTTTATAAGTTTTCTAAAGTTTTCAGCATACAGATCTTTTACATCTTTGGTTAAGTTCATTCCTAGGTATTTTATGGCTCTTGGTGTGATTGTAAATGGGATCGATTTCTTGATTTCTCTTTCTGTTACTTCATTATTGGTGTATAGAAATGGAACTCAATTCTGTACCTTGATTTTGTATCCTGCAACTTTGCTGAATATGTGTGTGAGTTCTAGCAGCTTTTTGGTAGAGTATTTTGCTTTTTCAATGTAGAGTATCATGTCATCTGAGAAAAGTGAAAGTTTGACTTCTTCTTTGCCAATTTTGATGTCTTTTATTTCACTTTGTTGTCTGCTGATGCTGCGACTTCCAAAACTCTGTGAAATAACAATGGTGAGAATGGACACCCCTGTCATGTTTCTGATCTCACAGGGAAAGCTCTCAGTTTTTCCGCATTGAGGATGATATTAGCAGTGCGCTTTTCATCTATGGCTTTTATTATGTTTAGGTATGTTCCTTCTATTCTGACTTTCGGGGGGGGGGGGTTATGAAGAAAGGATGCTGTATTTTGTTAAATGATTTTTTCTGCATCTATTGACAGGATCATTTGGTTCTTATCTTTTCTTTTGTTAATGTGATGTATTACATTGATTGATTTGTGAATATTGAACAAGCTCTGCAGCTCAGGATGAATCCCACTTGATCATGGTGAATAATTATTTTTATATGCTGTTGAATTTGCTTTGCTAGTATCTTGTTGAGAATTTTTGCATCCATTTTCATCAGGGATATTGGCCTGTAATTCTCCTTTTTCGTGGGGTCTCTGTCTGGTTTGGGAATCAAGATAATGCTGGCTTTGTAGAATGAGTCTGGAAGCTTTCCTTCTGTTTCTATTTTTTGGAACAGCTTGAAAAGGATATTATTAACTCTGCTTTAAATGTCTGGTAGAATTCCCCAGGGAAGCCGTCTGGTCCAGGACTCTTATTCATTGGGAGATTTTGGATAACAGGTTCCATATCTTTCTTGTTATTGGTCTGTTTAAATTTTCTATTTCTTCCCCTTTGAGTTTTGGTAGTGTGTGGGTGTCTAGAAATTTGTCCATTTCTTCCAGGTTGTCCAGTTTGTTGGCATATAATTTTTCATAGTATTTTCTGATATTTGTTTATATTTCTGAGGAATTCTTTGCAATAAGTCCATTTTCATTCGGGATTTTATTTCGTTTGATCCTCTCTATTTTCTGTTTGAGAAGTCTGGCTAGGGGGTTATCAATTTTGTTTATTTTTTCAAAAAAAAAAACCCCACATCTCTTAGTTTCATTGATCTGTTCTCCTGTTTTTTTTTTTAATTTTTTGATTCTATATTGTTTATTTCTGCTCTGATCTTTATTATTTCTCTTCTTCTGCTGGCCTTGGGGTTTCTTTGCTGTTCTGCTTCTAGTTCCCTTAGGTGTGCTGTTAGAGTTTGTGTTTGGGATTTTTCTTGTTTCTTGAGATAGGCCTGGATTGCAACGTATTTTCCTCTTAGGACTGCCTTTGCTGCATCCCAAAGCATTTGTACTGTCATGTTTTAATTTTAATTTGTTTCCATATATGTTTTAATTCTTCCTTAATTGCCTGGTTGACCAATCCATTCTTTAGTAGAATGTTCTGTAACCTCCATGCATTTGGAGGTTTTGTAAACATTTTCCTGTGGTTTGATTTCAAGTTTAATAGCATTGTGATCTGAAAACATGCATGATCTCAATTCTTTCATATTTATTGAGGGCTGTTTTATGACCCAGTATGTGATCTATCTCGGAGAATGTTCCATGTGCACTCGAGAAGAATGTGTATTCTGCTGCTTTAGAATGAAAAGCTCTGAATACATCTGTCAAGTCCATCTGGTCCAGTGTGTCATTCAGGGCCATTGTTTCTTTATTGATTTTCTATCTATGTTATATGCCCATTGTTGTAAGTGGAGTATTAAAGTCCCCTGCAATTACCACCTTCTTACAAATAAGATTGCTTATGTTTGTGATTTATGGTTTTATATATTTGGGTGCTTCTGAATTTGGTGCATAGACATTTATAATTGCTAGCTCTTCTTGATGAATAGACCCCATAATTATGATATAATGCCCTTCTTCATCTCTTGTTACAACCTTTAGTTTCAAATATAGTTTGTATGATATAAGTATGGCTACTCCAGCTTTCTTTTGACTTCCAGTAGCATGATAGATGATTCCCCATCCTCTCACTTTCAATCTGAAGGTGTTCTTGGGTCTAAAATGGATCTCTTGTAGATATCAAATAGATGGGTCTTATTTTTTTTATCCATTCAGGTACCCTATGTCTTTTGACTGGAACATTTAGTCCATTTGTATTCAGTGTTATTATTGAAAGATACGGGTTTAGAGTCATTGTGTTATCTGTAGGTTTCATGCTTGTAGTGATGTCTCTGGTCCTTTGTGGTCCTTGCAATGTTCCATCCTCAGGATTTCTTGTAGGGCTGGTTTATTGGTGATGAACTCCTTCAGTTTTTGTTTGTCTTGGAAAACCTTTATCTATCCTTCTATTCTGAGTGACAGCCATGCTAGATAAAGGATCCTTGGCTGAATATTTTTCCTATTCACAACATTGAATATTTTCTGCCACTCCCTTCTGGACTGCCATGGTTCTACTACTCCCCTTATGTGTATAACCTTGTAAGTTAAGGCCCATTTGTCCCTAGCTGCTCTCAGAATTCTCTCTTTATCTGTATTTTGCCAGGTTCACTATGATATGTCATGCAAAAGATTGATTCTTTTTATGTATGAAGAGCATTCTCTGTACCTCCTGCATTTTGATGTCTGTTTCCTTCCCCAGATTGGGGAAGTTCTTAGTTATGATTTGTTCAAGTATACTTTCCATCCTTTTCTCTCTCTTTCTACTTCCAGAACTCCTATGATATGGATATTATTATATTTCATTGAATCACATAGTTCTCTAATTCTCATCTCATGGTCCAGAATTTTTTTCTCTCTCTTTTTCTCACATTTCTCTTTTTTCATAATTTTATCTTCTATTTTGCTTAATCTCCCCCTGCCTCTTCAATACTCACTGTGACGGCAGCTAGTTTATTTTGCCCCCATTTACAGCATTTTTAATTCATCATGACTACTTTTTAGTTCCTTGATCTCTGCAGCTATAGATTCTTTACTGTCTTCTATTCCTTTTCAAACCCAGCTATTAATCTTATGACTATTATACTGAATTCTTATTTAGTTATATTGTTTATATCTGTTTTGATCAATTCTTTAGCTATCATTTCTTCCTGGAATTTCTTTTGAAGAGAATTCTTCCATTTCATCATTCTGGCTAGTTTTCTGTCTCTTGTGTGTTTTAAAAGCTTTTTATGTGCCCTGCACCTGTGAGCACTACTATATTAAAGAGGGGTCATACACTGTCCAGGATCTGGCCATTCAAGAGGTGTTTTTGGAGAATGTTACTTGCTCTCTTTTGTTGTGACTTTGTTTGCTTTATCTCCCTACTCTTACTGATGTTTTGGACCCTCCATCAGGTGTGTTTTGATTTGTTCATTGAAGCAGCTCTGGAAAGGAAAACAAGCAAATAAAGCCAAAACAAACAAATAATAAAAATTTAAAAACAAAAACAAAAAACCCAAAACACCAGCTACAACTCAACCACAGGATGGGGGTGGTGTTAATGGAAGGGGTCTTGTCCCATACAAACAGAGAAATGACAAGGGTAGGGAAAAAGAAAAGAAAAGAAAAGAAACTTCACCAGACAGAGAAACTATACAGCTTAATCCAGAGAGAGAGACAGGAAAATAAAGAAGGAGATGTAGAACAGGTATAAAGAGAATAGATTAAATATGTCTGCTTAAACAAACAAACAACCATAATAACCAGACTAGAGAAGGGAAGAAATAAGGAGAAATGGAAGAAAAAAATAGACAGATATAGATATAGGTATCTGTGTCAGATATCTATATCTGTAATATAGATATCTGTGTCTATCTATACACACACACACACACACACACACACACACACATAGATAGATGATATATATAGCTATAGCTATAGCTAGATAGATATAGATATAGATATAGATATAGATATAGATATAGATATAGATATATAGAAAGAACTGTGCAAGAATTAAATCAGAAAATGTAAAACTGCTGGGTGCCTTGGAACCAGTTCAGTGCTGGTCTGGAAGAAGGACTGTCTAGTTCCTCAGCATCAATCCCACTCCAGTAGATAAGCAGTTACCAGGTGTGGAAGGGTGTGGTTTAATGTAGGTGGGTTCTGCCTCCATGGTGGGCCCACTGTCCTTTCCATGAATTCCTCCTTGCTGGCAATGGGAAGAAATATGGTGACACCCCAGTCTCTCCTCCATGGACCAGGTGTCCCAAGCCACTCTGTTTAGGCTGTCCTCATTGTGCCACAGGTGTGAATGAGGAGGTTTGTCCCACTCCACCAACTCCCAAACCTCCCTTGCCCTTGGCTTGGATTTAAACCTGATGTCTTAAAAGGTCCTTCCCATGTGCCCTGGTTCCGGGGAAATGCTGCTCCGAACCACCAACAGGTGTCTTAATAGTGCCAAGGGTGTTGTTTTCCTCTTTGGCCAACTCCCACACCTCTCTGGCTCTCAGCTGGGATTTAAACCCTGATATCTTTTTTTTTTTTAACATTTATTTAATTTTTGAGAGAGACAGAGCATGAGCAGGGAGGAGGAGGGAGAGGGGGAGACACAGAATCCAAAGCAGGCTCCAGCCTCTGAGCTGTCAGCACAGAGCCTGATGTGGTGCTCAAACCCATGAACTGCAAGATCATGATCTGAACTGAAGTCGGACGTTTAACCAGCTGAGCCACCCTGGTGCCCCTAAACCCTGATGTCTTAAAGGATCACATTATGTGCTCCCCAGTTCTGGGGAAGTGCTGCTCCATGCCACTGATATATGACCTCTGGCTGGTGGGTGCAGGCAGTCTTTGTCCTTTGAATGGTTATATACCTTATTCCCACAGCACACCAGGGAGGGGATTGTTTCCTCCCACTGTGGGCTGAACCTCTAACTAGTTACTGAGATTGGGGTTGGCTCCTTTCCTCCCCAGGTGCACGAACAGGGCAACCAGCCCCAGTCCAGAGAAAGCCCCACAGTTAGTGATTGGATCTTTCTCTATCTCATGCCATGGTTTTTCTCTTGTCCAGATACAGTCTTATGCTTCTCAAGCCTCTCTTTCTCTTCCTTTTGTCTCTTTGTAGAAGGGGATCCCTCCCTTCCTTGCCTACACCACCCATTTTATCTCTTCCAGTTTTCAGTCATGCACTATGGCTCACCAGGTTGTCCCCATGGATCCCTGGAGATGTCTCTGTCATTCTGCAGCCAGGATTCTTGCAATTCAAAGTCCTTTGGAATCAACACGACTGTGTTTGAGGGACAAGGGAACTTCAGGTCTCCCTCCTTCTCTGCCATGTGGGATCACTTTTCCAAAAAAAAAAAAAAGTTATAACCAAAATGCAAAACCGACTGGTATAATGACCACAAGAATGAAAGAGGCAGAAGAATGAAAAAATGATATAGAAGATAAACCTATGGAAAATAATGAAACTGAAAAGCAGAGGGAAAGAAAAATATTGGATCATAATGTAGACTTAGGGAACTCAGCAATTCCATAAAAATGTAATATCATCTGTATCATAGGAGTCCCAGAAGAAGAGAGAAAAGAAGTGGCAGATTTATTTGAGCAAATGAGAGTGAAAATGTCCCTAATCTGGGAAAGGAAACAGACAACCAAATCCAGGAAACACAGAGAAATACCATCAAAATCAACAACAACAACAACAACAACAACAACAACAGGTGAATAAGAAGGCATATCATAGGAAAATTTGCAAAATACAGCAATAAGGAAAATTCCCAAAAGCAGCAAGGGTAAAGGAATTCTTCATTTACAAGGGAAGATAAATAAAGCTAGAAGGAGGCTTTGCCACAGAAACTTGGCAGGTCAAAAAGGAGTGGTATGATATATTCAACATGTTGAATGGGGAAAATATGCAACCAAGCATACATTATCTAGCAAGGTTGTCACTCAGAATAGAAGGGGAGATAAAGAATTTCCCAGACAACCAAAAATTAAAGGAGTTCATGACCACTAAACTAGCCCTGCAAAAAATATTCATGGGGAGTATTTGAGTGGGAGAAAAATACCAAACGTGACCAAGACAGATGGGAACAGAGAAAATCTACAGAAAAAATGACTTAACTGTTAATAAAATGGCACTAAATTTGTATCTATCAATAATAACTCTGAATGTAAATGGACTAAATGCTCCAATAGAAAGACATAAGTATCATAATGGAAAAAAAAAAATCTATATGGTGCCTACAAGAGACTCATTTTAGACCTAAAGACACCTGCAAATTGAAAGTGAGGGCTTGTAGAGGAATTTATCATGCTACTGAATGTCAAAAGAAAGCTAGAGTAGCCATATTTATATCAAACAAACTAGATTTTTTAAACCAAAGACTATAACAAGAGATGAAGAAGGGCACTAAATCATAATTAAGGGGTATATCCATCAAGAAGATCTAACAATTATAAATATTTATGTTCCCAACTTGGAATAACTCCAATATATAAACCAATTAATTACAAACATAAATGACCTCATTTATAATAATGCAATAATAGGGGCGCCTGGGTGGCACAGTCGGTTAAACGTCCGACTTCAGCCAGGTCACGATCTCGCGGTCCGTGAGTTCGAGCCCCGCGTCAGGCTCTGGGCTGATGGCTCGGAGCCTGGAGCCTGTTTCTGATTCTGTGTCTCCCTCTCTCTCTGCCCCTCCCCCGTTCATGCTCTGTCTCTCTCTGTCCCAAAAATAAATAAAAAACATTAAAAAAAAATAATGCAATAATAGTAGGGGACTTTAAAACCCCACTTACAACAATGGACAGGTAATCAAAACAGAAAATCCACAAGGAGACAATGGCTTCAAATAACACACTGGACCAGATGTACTTAACAGGTATATTCAGAATATTTCATCCTAAAGCAGGAAAATACACATTCTTTTCAAGTGCTCATGGGATATTCTCCAGAATAGATCCCATGCTCAGTCACAAATCAGAGCTCAACAAATCCAAAAAAAAAAAAAACATTAAAATCTGAGATTGTACTATTCACATTTTCCTATCACAACACTGTGAAACTCGAAGTCAACCACAAGAAAAAAAATGGAAAGATGAAATATACATAGAGATTTTTAAAAATCCTACTGAAGAGTGAGTGAGCTAACCAGGAAATTAAAGAAAAAAAATACATGGAAACATAATGGAAATGAAAACACAAAGTTCCAAAACCTTTAGGATGCAGCAAATGCTGCATAAGAGGGAAGTATATAGCAATACAGGTCTACCTCAGGAAACAAAATTAAATTAAATTAAATTAAATTAAATTAAATTAAATTAAATAATAAGATATACAAGTTAAACTTACACATTAAGCAGATAATAAAAGAACATCCAATGGAGCCTAAAGCCAGAAGAAAAAGGAAAATAATAAAGATTAGAGCAGAAATAGGGGCGCCTGGGTGGTGCAGTCGGTTGGGCGTCCGACTTCAGCCAGGTCACGATCTCGCGGTCCGTGAGTTCGAGCCCCGCGTCAGGCTCTGGGCTGATGGCTCAGAGCCTGGAGCCTGTTTCCGATTCTGTGTCTCCCTCTCTCTCTGCCCCTCCCCCGTTCATGCTCTGTCTCTCTCTGTCCCAAAAATAAATAAAAAATGTTGAAAAAAAAATTAAAAAAAAAAAGATTAGAGCAGACATAAATGATACAGAAACAAAAACAATCAGCATAATAGATCAATGAAACTAGGAGCTGGTTCTTTGAAAGAATTAATAAAACTGATAAATCCCTAGCCAGACTTATGAAAAAAGAAAAGAGAAAGGATCCAAATAAATTAATGAATGAAAGAGGAGAGATCACAATGAACACCACAGAAACAAACAATTATAAACACAATTATCTTGATAAGTCCCAGTAGTTCATGTTTGCTTTTGTTTCCCTTGCCTTTCCTTACCTGTGTTCTCACCTAGGATTTTGATGTTTTTCTGTCTCACATTTAAGTCTTTCATTCATTGTGAATTTATTTTTGTGTATGCTGGAAGAAAGTAGTCCAGATTCATTCTTCTGAATGTTGCTACCTAGCTTTCACAACACCATTTGCTGAAGAGACTGTCTTTTTTCCATTGGATATCTTTCTTGTTTTGTAGAAGATTAGTTCATCATATAGTTTGACAGCATCCATTCTTGATAAAAACCTTCTACAAAGTAGGGATAGAGAGAACATATCTGAACATTATAAAGGCCATATATGAAAGACCCACAGCTAATATCATCCTCAATGAGTAAAAATTGAGAGCTTTTCCTCTACAGTCAGGAACAAGATAGGAATGTCAATTTCCACCATTTTTATTTAACTTAGTACTGGAAGTCCTAGCCTCAGCAATCAGACAACAAAAAGAAATAAAAGGTTTCCAAATAAGCAAAGAAGTCAAACTTTCACTCTTCGATGATGACATGATACTCTGTAGGAAACATGGAGTCAAAAGACTCCGCCAAAATTTGCTAGAAATGATACACAAAGTCAGGAAACTCGCAGGATACAAAATCAATGTATAGAAATCTGTTGCATTTCTCTATACCTGTAATGAAGATGAGAAAGGTAAATGTAATGAATGATAAATATAATTAAAGATAAAGGGAAATCAAGGAATCAGTCTCATTTATAATTGCATCAAAAACCATAAGATACTTAGGGATAAACCTAAACCAAAAAAGTAAAAGATTTTTTACTTTGAAAACTATAGAACACTTATGAAATCACTTAAAGAGGACATAAAGAAATGGAAAAGCATTTCATGCTCATGAATTAGAAGAATAAATATTGTTAAAATGTCTATACTATTTCAAACAATCTACATATTTAATATAATCCCTCTCAAAATACCAACAGCATTTTTCACAGAACTAGAACAATCCTAAAATGTGTATGGAACCACAAAACACCCTCAATACCCAAAGCAACCTTGAAAAAGTAAACCAAACCTGAAGGCCTCACAATTTTGGAACTCCAGCTATATTACAAAGCTGTAGTGACCAAGACAGTATGGTACTGGCACAAAACCAGACCCATAGATCAATGGAAGAGTAGAACGTCCAAAAATAGACCCACAACTATATGGTCAACAAATCTGGAAAGAATATACAATGGAATAAATACAGTCTCTTCAACAAATGGTATTGTGAAAACTGGACAGCAATATTCAGAAGAATGAATCTGGACAACTTTCTTACACCATACAAAAAATAAATTCAAAATGAATGAAAGACCTAAATGTAAGAAAGGAAATCATGTAAATCCTAGAAGAGGACAAAAGCAGAAACATCTTTGACCTCAGCCATAGCAACTTCTTACTAGAGGTGTCGTTGAAGGCAAGGGAAACAAAACACAAACTATCAGGACTTCATTAAGAAAACCTTCACAGCAAATGCAACAATCAATAAAACTAGAAGGTACCCTATGGAGTGAGAGAAGATATATGCAAATGACATATCTGATAAAGGGTTAGTATCCAATATCCATAAAGAACTTATCAAACTCAACATCCAAAACCCAGATAATCCAGGTAAGAAATGGGCAGAAGACATGAAGACACATTTATCCAAAGAAGACATCCAGATGGCTAACAGACATAGGAAGGATACTCAGCATTATTCATCATCATGGAAATACAAATCAAAACTACAATGATCTCCACCTCACTCCTGTCAGAATAGCTAAATTTAACAACACAGGAAAGAACAGATGTTGGTGATGATGCAGAAAAAGGAGAATCCTCTTGCACTGTTAATGGGAATGCAAACTGATACAGACACTCTGGAGGTTCCTCAAGAAACTAAGAATGGAACTACCCTATGATTCAACAATTGCTTTTTTAGGCATTTTCCCAAAGAAAACAAAAATACAGATTTGAAGGGATACATGCACCCTGATGTTTATAGCAGCATCAAAAATAGCCAAATGATGGAAAGAGCCCAAGCTTCCGACTGATGATTGGATAAAGAAGGTGTGGTGTCTATACACAATGGGATATTACTTAGCCATCAAAAAGAATGAAATCTTGTCATTTGTAATGACATAGATAGATCTAAGGTTTATTATGCAAAGCGAAATTAGAGAAAGACAAATATTATTGGATTTCATTCATATGTGGAATTTAAGAAACCTAACAATGAACATAGGGGAAAGAAAAAAATGCAGTGTGGAAAACCATAAAAGAGACTCTTAACTGTAGAGAACAAAGTGAGATGTGCGGGAGGGGTGGTAAGTGAGGGGATCAGCTAAATGGGTGATGGATTTTCATGAGAGCACTTGGATGTTATATGTAATTAATGAATCACTAAATTCTACTCCTGAACTAATACTACACTATATGTTAACTAACTGAAATTTAATTAAAAATCTGAGGGGCACCTGGGTGTCTCTGGTTAAGAATCTGACTCTTGATTTCAGCTCAAGTCATGATCTCATGGTTGGTGAGATTGAGCCCTGTATGGAGCTCCATGCTGATAGCAGAGAGCCTGCTTGGGATTCTCTCTCTCTCCCTCTCTTTCTTCCCTTCCCCCTCTTTCTCAATAAATAAATAAATATGGGGATTGAGGGGAAGATGGCGGCATAGGAGGACTCTGGGCTCACCTCGTCCTGCTGAGTGCTTAGATTCCAACCACATCTGCCTAAATAACCCAGAAAACCACCAGAAGACTAGCAGAACAGACTCTACAGAGAAGCATAGACAAGAGGCCCATGGAAGAGGGTAGGAAGGGCAGAGAGGTGGTGCATTGTACACGGACTGGTGGGAGGGAGCCGGGTTGTAGAGGGGCAGCATGCTAGGCAAGGCAGAGCCCCCAAAGTCTGGCTTGCAAAAGCAGAGGGGCCAGACTCCATGAACTCTGACAGCCAGCAGGACTTAACATCTGGAATGTTAAAAGTCAACAGCTTTGGTCTTGGAGAGCAGAGAGGGCAAGAGGACACCAAGAGGGAGAGTTGTTGAGCCCCAGAAGGACAGAGCTCAGCGGGGGAACAAAGGCACTGGCAAGCGCCTTTCCTTCTCCCATACCCCAGCTGAAATTCCAAAGGGAACCAGTTCCTGTCACTGAACTTGGTGTCCTTCTGTGGATCCATCCCTCTGACAGGCCTACCTCTCTCCCGGTGCTTCAGGTCCCCTCCCGCCCCTGTGCACCTTGCAGATCCACCCCAGCTAATAAGCCCTTGGCCAGATCCCATCGAAGCAGTACCACAAGCCTGGAAGTGTGCAAGCAACCCAGACAACACCACTCTACAGTTAGTCCTGCCCCTGGGAGAGGAGAAGATAAGGTACACACCAGTCTGACTGTGGCCCCAGCAGTAGGCTGGGGGCAGACATCTGTCTGACTGTGGCCCAGCCCACCAACCTAAGTTTCTCCAGACAGCAAAGGGGAAGGGCCCTGCAGTTTGGAGCTACCACAAGAACTTCCCAAAATGAGGAAACAGAAAAATTCTGTTCAAAAGAAACTCCAGGAATTAGTGACAGCTAAAAAATTGATCAAAACTGATTTAAGCAATATAACAGAACAAAAATTTAGAATAATACTAAAATTAATCTCTGGGTTTGAAAAAAGTATAGAGGACAGCAAAGAATCTATTGCTACAGAGATCAAGGGAATACAAAATAGTCACGAGAAACTAAAAAATGCTATAAATGAGGTGCAAAATAAAATGGAGGTGGCCATAGCACATATTGAAGAGGCAGAGGAGAGAATAGGTGAATTAGAAGATAAATTTATGGAAAAAGAGGAATCTGAGAAAAAGAGAGAGAAAAAAATCCAGGAATGATGGGAGAATTAGAGAACTAAGTGATGCAATCAAATGGAACATATTCATATCATAGGAATTCCAGAAGAAGAAGAGAGAAAGGGGCTGAAGGTGTACTTAAACAAATCATAGCTGAGAACTTCCCTAATCTGGGGAAGGAAACAGGCATTGAAATCCAAGAGGCACAGAGAATTCCCTTCAGACGTAACTTGAATCAATCTTCTGCATGACATATCCTAGTGAAACTGGGAAAATACAAGGATAAAGAGAGAATTCTGAAAGCAGCTGGGAAAAACAGGCACTCACTTACAGAGGTAGACACATAAGGGTAGTAGCAGACCTATCTACTGAAACTTGGAAGGCCAGAAAGGAATGGCAGGAAATCATCAATCTGATGAACAGAAAAAAATATGCAGCCAAGAATCCTTTATCCAGCAAGCCTGTCATTGAGAATAGGAGAGATAAAGGTTTTCCCAAACTAGCAAAAACTGAAGGAATTCGTCACCACTAAACCAGCCCTACAAGAGATCCTAAGGGGGATTCTGTGAATGAAATGTTGCAAAGACCACAAAGGACAAGAGACATCACTACAAGCATGAAACCTACAGATAACACAATGACTCTAAACCCATATCTTTCAATAATAACACTGGATATAAGTGGACTAAATGCTCCAACCAAAAGACATAGGGTATCCGAATGGAGAAGAAAAAACAAGACCCATCCATTTGCTGTCTACAAAAGACTCATTTTATACCTGAGGACACCTTCAGATTGAAAGTGAGGGGATGGAGAACTATCTATCATGCTACTGGAAGTCAAAAGAGAGCTGGAGTAGCCATACTTATATCAGACAAACTAGACTTCAAATTAAAGGCGGTAACAAGAGATGAAGAAGGGCATTACATAATAATTACAGAGTCTATCCATCAGGAAGAGCTAACAATTATAAATATCTATGCGCCGAATATGGGAGCCCCCAAATATATAAAACAAATACTCACAAACATAAGCAACCTTATTGATAAGAATGTGGTGATTGCAGGGGACTTTAATACTCTACTTACAACAATGGATAGATCATCTAGACACAGGATCAATAAAGAAACAAGGGCCCTGAGTGATACATTGGATCAGATGGGCTTGACAGATATATTTAGAACTCTGCATCCCAAAGCAACAGAATATACTTTCTTCTCAAGCGCACATGAAACATTCTCCAAGATAGATCACATACTGGGTCACAAAATAGCCTTTCATAAGTGTAGAAGAATTGAGATCATACCATGCATACTTTCACACCACAATGCTATGAAGCTTAAAATCAACCACAAGAAAAAGTCTGGAAAACCTCCAAAAGCATGTAGGTTAAAGAACACCCTACTAAAGAATGAATGGGTCAACCAGGCAATTAGAGAAGAAATTTAAAAAATATATGCAAACAAATGAAAATGAAAATACAACAATCCAAACACTTTGGGATGCAGTGAAGGCAGTCCTGAGAGGAAAATACATTGCAATCCAGGCCTATCTCAAGAAACAAGAAAAATCCCAAATACAAATCTAACAACACACCTAAGGGAACTAGAAGCAGAACAGCAAAGACATGCCAAACCCAGCAGAAGAAGAGAAATAATAAAGATCAGAGCAGAAATAAATAATACAGAACCTGAAAAAAACTGTAGAGCAGATCAATGAAACCAAGAGTTGTTTTTTTTTGAAAAAATAAAGAAATTTGATAAATATCTAGCCAGGCTGCTCAAAAACAAAAGAGAGATGACTCAAATACATAAAATCACGAATGAAAATGGAATTATTACAAACAATCCCTCAGAAACACAAATAATTTTCAGGGAATACTATGAAAACTTATATGCCAACAAACTGGACAACCTGGAAGAAATGGACAAATTCCTAAACACCCACACAATTCCAACACTCAAACAGGAAGAAATAGAAAACTTGAACAGACCCATACCCAGTGAAAAAATTGAATCAGTTATCAAAAATCTCCCAAAAAAGAAGAGTCCAGGACCAGATGGCTTCCCTGGGGAATTCTACCAGACATTTAAAGCAGAGATAATACCTATCTTTCTAAGCTGTTCCAAAAGATAGAAAGGGAAGGAAAACTTCCAGACTCATTCTATGAAGCCAGCATTACTCTGATTCCCAAACCAGACAGAAACCCAGCAAAAAAAGAGAACCAGGCCAATACCCCTGATGAATATGGATGCAAAAATTCTCAACAAGACACTAGCAAATCGAATTCAACAGCATATAAAAAGAATTATTCACCATGATCAAGTGCGATTCATTCCTGGGCTGCAGGGCTGGTTCAATATTCGCAAATCAATCAATGTGATACATCACATCAATAAAAGAAAAGACAAGAACCATATGATCTTGTCAATCGATGCAGAAAAAGCATTTGATAAAATTTAGCATTGTTTCTTAATAAAAAACCCTCAAGAAAGTCGGGATGTAAATAACATACTTAAACATCATAAACGCCATTTATGAAAAGCCCACAGCTAATATCATCCTCAATGGGGAAAAACTGAGAGCTTTCCCCCTGAAATCAAGAACACGACAGGGATGTCCACTCTCACCTCATGCTAGTGTTGGAAGTTCTAGCATGAGCTATCAGACAACAAAAGGAAATCAAAGGCATCAAAATTGGCAAAGATGAAGTGAAGCTTTCACTTTTTGTAGATGACATGATACTCTAAATGGAAAACCTGATACACTACACCAAAAGTCTGCTAGAACTGATACATGAATTCAGCAAAGTCACAGGATGCAAAATTAATGTACAGAAATCAGTTGCATTCTTATAACACTAATAATGAAGCAACAGAAGGACAAAAAAAGAAACTGATCCCATTCACAATGGCACCAAGAATCATAAAATACCTAGGAATAAATCTAAACAAAGATGTAAAAGATGTAGGAATAAATCTAACAAAAGATGCTGACAACTATAGAAACCTTATGAAGGAAATTGAAGAAGATACAAATATATGGAAAAACATTCCATGCTCATGGATTGAAAGAATAAATATTGTTAAAATGTCAATACTACCGAAAGCAACCTCATTCAATGCAATCCCAATCAAAATTGCACCAGCATTCTTCTCGAAGCTAGAATAAGCAATCCTAAAATTTTTTTGGAACAACAAAAGACCCCGAATAGCAAAGTAATATTGAAGAAGAAGACCAAAGCGGGAGGCAACACAATCCCAGATTTTAGCTTCTATTACAAAGCTGTAATCATCAAGACAGCACGGTATTGGCCTCAAAACAGACACATAGACCAATGGAATAGAATAGAGACTCCGGAATTGGACCCACAAAAGTATGGCCAACTAATCTTTGACAAAGCAGGAAAGAGTATCCAATGGAAAAAAAGACAGTCTCTTTAACAAACGGTGCTGGCAGAACCGGACAGCAACATGCAGAAGAATGAAACAAGACCACTTTCTTACACCATTCACAAAAATAAACTCAAAATGGATAAAAGACCGGAATATGAGACAGGAAACCATCAAAACCCTAGAGGAGAAAGCAGGAAAAAAAAAAAAACCTCTTTGACTTTAACTGCAGCAATTTCTTACTTGACACATTTCCAAAGGTAAGGGAATTAAAAGCAAAAATGAACTAATGGTACCTCATGAAGATAAAAACATTCTGCACAGCAAAGGAAACAATCAACAAAACTAAAAGGCAACCAACGGATTGGGAAAACATATTTGCAAATGGCATATCAGACAAAGGGCTAGTATCCAAAATCTATAAGGAACTCACCAAACTCCACACCCAGAAAACAAATAATCCAGTGAAGAAATGGGCAGAAAACATGAATAGACACTTCTCTAAAGAAGACATCCAGATGGCCAACAGGCACATGAAAAGATGCTCAACGTCACTCCTCATCAGGGAAATACAAATCAAAACCACACTCAGATACCACCTCACACCAGTCAGAGTGGCTAAAATGAACAAATCAGGAGACTACTTATCCTGGAGAGGGTGTGGAGAAATGGGAACCCTCTTGCACTTTTGGTGGGAATGCAAACTGGTGCAGCCACTCTGGAAAACAGTGTGGATGTTCCTCAAAAAATTAAAAATAGATCTACCCTATGACCCAGCAATAGCACTGCTAGGAATCTACCCAAAGATACAGGAGTGCTGATGCATAGGGGCACTTGTACCCCAATGTTTATAGCAGCACTTTCAACAATAGCCAAATTATGGAAAGAGCCTAAATGCCCATCAACTGATGAATGGATAAAGAAATTGTTGTTTATATACACAATGGAATACCACTTGGCAATGAGAAAGAATGAAAGATGGCCTTTTGTAGCAATGTGGATGGAACTGGAGAGTATTATGCTCAGTGAAATAAGTCATACAGAGAAAAACAGATACCATATGTTTTCACTCTTATGTGGATCCTGAGAAACTTAATAGAATACCATGGAGAGGAGAAGGAAAAATAAAGTTAGAGAGGGCAGGAGCCAAACCATAAGAGACTCTTAAAAACTGAGAATAAACTGAAGGTTGATGGGGGGTGGAAGGGAGGACAGGATGGGTGATGGGCATTGAGGAGGGCACCTGTTGGGATGAGCACTGGATGTTGTGTGGAAACCAATTTGATAATAAATTTCATTTAAAAAAAAAAGAAAACGAAAAGAAATAAATAAAATAATTTAAAAACTTTCTCATGTGTTTAAGCGTGCCTAAACAAGAGTTAAATACCATTACATACACCTATTAGGATGGGTAAAATCCAAAATACTGACAGCACCAAATTTTGACAAGGATATGGTGCAACAGGAAATCTCATTCAATTATTGGTGGGAAAGCAAATAGTAGGAGTAGGATTTGCATCAGTAAATCAACCATGGACTTTATAATGTTTTTATGTGCGTACTGAGTCAAGCACCAAATATCCTATATTTTGATAATAACTAATATTTCAATAGCTTATTTTTCCCAAGAAAGATTCACATTTTTTATATGGGAGCCTGTTCATAGGTTATATATTCTTAGTAAATACTCATAACAATTCTCTATGGCAAGCATTATTATGATTTCCATTTTAAAGATAGGCAAACTTGGGGCTCACAGAGGTGAAGTAATTTGCCTCAATATAAATGATATAAAGGTGCAGAGAAGACAGTAAACCTGCAGGGGAGGAGCCAGGATCCCGGAGGATAATGATAAATGCAGGATCTTCTCTCCTAACTCCAGTAGGTGTTCTCTGGAACATGAAGAAGAGGAAGTGAGTAAATAAAGACATATTTGATCATGCTGACCTTTAAAACCTATCCACTAAGATGAACTACTTTATGGCCATTTTTTCTGTCAAGTCAATTTCCAGGGAATTCCAAAGGAGTTTTAAAACAGCAAATTATCCCTGGAAAGAAATCATGAGCTTGGCGAGGATGGTCCCATAAGAGGTAGTTCCTAGGATCAGATGCAGTTAGTCCCTTGTTCCACCCTCATCTCAACCTACTATTCTGATCTTGACATCATAACACTGTGATCAAAGTTCTTAGCATTCACAGTGTGTCTCAGTAAATGACAGCTGCTAGTGTACTACAGGATACAGCATTATTCCACTATATTGCTCTTCATCAATTGTGTCGACCTTACAAATAAAACAGTTATTTTGCCAGCGAAAATGGCTCTATTAAGGAATAGCAGACAAATGCAATTTGGGAAAAGCAGGCTACAGTAAAAACCATATGCTAGGACAACAAAAAAAGAAAGTATTTCATGGAAAGGACAGAGAAAGTTGGAAGAGATTGTTTTATTTTTTTTTATTTTTTTTAACGTTTATTTCATTTTTGAGACAGAGAGAGACAGAGCATGAATGGGGGAGGGGCAGAGAGAGAGGGAGACACAGAATCAGAAGCAGGCTCCAGGCTCTGAGCCATCAGCCCAGAGCCCGACGCAGGGCTCGAACTCACAGAAAGTGAGATCCTGACCTGAGCTGAAGTCAGACGCTTAACCGACTGAGCCACCCAGGCGCCCCAGAAGAGATTGTTTTAAACAAAAGTTCATTGGAGAAAGACAAAAGTGCATTGTGATGATGGTTTCTCACTGGGTGAGTTGCTGGGGGAGTTGATTTCCTGTAGGAAATGCAATATGCATCCTTTCCTGTTGGGGCCTGTTATTGATTATTCGTTACTATTGAAAATTATTCTATTGGGGGGTATAAAAGTAACAATTTTTTCTGTGATTGACATCAAGTGGCATGGCATGAAAACTCTCCCTTCTGGCCTCCTAACCATTATAGTGATGTTTCCTTTTATTAATTTTCAAAATTGCCACCTGAGAGGTAAACCATAAATTCAGTCTGCAACAGGCTGAACCAGTTATTTGTAAATTCACATCAGAGAGACTATCTTCTGGTCCAATGAGGATCTTTTGAAATTCTTGACCATGACCAATTTTAAGAAATAGATTTCACATTGTGATCCAATACATACACATGCACAATTAAAATAACTTTTACAAGATAATACTTAAACCTTACAACATGCAATCTGGTATTCTCTATTCTATTTCCTCTTCCATTTGTGCTGTTATTTTTGTTATTGTTTTCCTATACTGAAGGACAGAAAGCATAACAATTAAGATCACAAAATCTAGGCCCAGCCCAGCCGGGTTCAACACTCAGATTTCAAGTTGTGGGATAAAAATCAACATACAAAAATTAATTACTATTGTATACACTAAGGATAAACGTATGAAAAAAATTTAAAACTGCCATTTATAACGGCATCAAAAACAATAAAATACTTAAGAATAAATTTAACAAAGGCAATGAAGGATCTGTACAATAAAAACTGTAATACTTTGCTGAAAGAAATTGAAGATGACATAGACAAATGGAAACCACCCTGCGCTCATTGATCGGAAGAATTAATATTGTTAAAATGTCCATACCACCCAATACCATCTATAGATTCAATGCAATTTCCATCAAAATATCAATAGCATTTATCACAGAAATAGAAAAAATAAATTTTAAATTTTCATGAACCTCAGAAGACCTGGAATCAGCAATGCAATACTGAGGAAAAAAGAACAAAGCTGAAGTTATCAGAAATTATCACACTTTTTAATACTACAAAGCTAAAGTAATAAAAATAGTATGGTAATGGCACAAAACAGACACATAGACCAATGGAACAGAGTAGAGAGCCCAGAACTAAACCCCGGCTTATATGGTCAACTAATATTCAACAAGAGAGCCAAAAACTCCCAATGGGAAAAAGACCATCTCTTCAACAAATGATATTAGGAAAAATGGACAAACACATGCAGAGCAATAAAACTGGACCCCTATCTTATGCTACTGACAAAAATCAACTTGAAATCGTTCAAAGATTTAAAAATAATACCTGAGACTATAAAACTCCTAGAAGAAAATATAGAGAAGAACCTCCTTGATGTTGGTCTTGGCAATGATCTTTTGTATATGACACTAAAATCAACAAGTAGGAGTATGTCAAACTTAGAAGCTTTTGCAAAGCAAAAAATAAATAAATAAACAACAAAAATGAAAAAAAAATTACAGAATGGAAAAAAAAATTTTTGCAAACCATATATCAGATGAGGAGTTAATAACCAAAATATATAAAGAACTCATATAACTCAAAATTAGAAAAAAAATCTAATTTTAAAATATGCAAAAAAACAAACCTAAATAGATATTTTCTGAAAGAAGACATCCAAATGGCCAACAGGTACATCAAAAGATGCACAACATCACCATCCATCATGGAAATGCAAATCAAAACCACAATGAAATGTCAACTAACATTTGTTAGAATGGCTATCATCAAGAAGACAAGAAACAGCAAGTGCTGGCAAAGATATGAAGAAAAGAGAACTCATGCAATGTTGGTGGAAATGTAAATTCATTCAACCACTATGAAAAGCAATACAGACTTTCTTTGAAAAATTAAAAATTCACCTACCATATAATCCAGCAATTCTGAGTATATATCCAAAGGAAATAAAAATGGGATATTGAAGAAATATATGTATTACCATGTTTATTGTAGCATTATTCACAATAGCCAAGATATGGAAATAACCTAAGTGTCCAAAAACAAATTAATGGATAAAGGAGTTGTGTGTGTGTGTGTGTGTGTGTGTGTGTGTGTGTGTTCAAATAGTATTTGAAATATTACTTAGCTGTGAGAAGGAAGGATAGGTATCCTACCATTTACAAAACATAGATAGACCTGGAGAGTGTTATGCTATATGAAATAAGTCAGAAAGACAAAGACAAGTACTGTATGATATCATTTATATGTGCAATTTTAAAAAGCCAAACTTGTAAAAATAGAGAATAAAATGGTGGTTACCAGGGGAGGTAATTGATACTACCTATTACAGAATAGATATTGCTTACGGGTACAAACCTACAACAAGTAGTAAATAAATTCTAGAGTTATAATCCACAATAAAGTAAATGTAGACAGCAATATTGTATTATGATCCTCAAACTTGCTAAGAGACTGGTCTCAATTATTCTAACTACTAAAAGGAAAGGATAATTATGTAATATGTTGGAATGCTAATTATCACTACAATGGCAATCATATTACAACATATAAATGTATTAAATTAACATATTGTACACCTTAAATTTACACAGGGCTATATGTTAATGTATTTCAATTAAAATAAATATTCCAGTTCTGCCAGATATTAGCTTTGTGACTTATGGGCTTTGTACTGCAGTTTCTTCTCTTCTAGAAAGAGACTAATAACTGGGAATAATAACAGCACCTACTCATAGGGTAGATGTGGAGATTAAATGAGGAAATACAGGGGCGCCTGGGTGGCGCAGTCGGTTAAGCGTCCGACTTCAGCCAGGTCACGATCTCGCGGTCCGTGAGTTCGAGCCCCGCGTCAGGCTCTGGGCTGATGGCTCGGAGCCTGGAGCCTGTTTCCGATTCTGTGTCTCCCTCTCTCTCTGCCCCTCCCCCGTTCATGCTCTGTCTCTCTCTGTCCCAAAAATAAATAAAAAACGTTGAAAAAAAAAATTAAAAAAAAAAAAAAAAAAAAAGAAATACATATAGAACACTTAGATTGAGCTCAACAGTAAAGGGTGTGTACATGTTTGTATAATAATAATAATTACTATTTTTCAAAGATAGTCAAGATGCACTATATTGATTCATGACCCAGTAACAAGTCAAACCCAGCAATTAAGAAACCTAAACTACACTATAACCTGGACTAAGTCTTTCAGACCTTGAGAGCCTGCCCAGCCAGGCAACACCCAAATTAAGGAGTGCCTACAGCCCATATCAGCAAGCTCCCAAAGCAAGCAGCTAGCACAGCGAAAGCCCATCAGACATAATGGCACCAGGCTGTCTGCATCCTCACATCACAGCACTCTCCCACTTTCCAGATTCACTCCTCACCAGGACACTTTAGTAACTGCTACAGCTTCGTGCTTGCCCACAAGGAATCTGCTCTGGAATGGAGAATCTGCATCAATAAAAAATAAGTTGCTCTTGTGAGAACATAAAAGGGGATACATTGATGGCAAGATTTCCTTCTGCCAACTAGGGCCAGAGATGGAGAATTAAGGGACTATTGCCAGGGGGAGAAGAAGGCTGCTGAAATGCTCTCACTTTCTTCCCAGGATGACAGGTCCTTCAACACAATGGGAAAGGGTGGGGGCCAAAGAGAGCCATCCCATAAAAATTCACTCCCTGACCAAACTCTAGTCAGGCTACTCTGAGCCCTCTTCTTGGCTAGATCTCAGCCCTGGCCTATAAAGACTTGAACAAAATACCAACATGATCTCTAAAAGTTCAGGTCTGTAATCCCTAGGATTAACCTATCCCCCTTAAAATTGCCTGCCTGAGAAACCTTAAAGCTGCCAAAAGAAATGATTATTCCAATCCACACTTGAATAAGGGCCCTTGTCTCCCAGCCTCTGTGGGAGAATCCTAACTTCCATAAGCCTAAATTAGTAAACCCAGATGGGCTTAACATGGACCCATGACCTTTTCCTTATTTTTGTAATTTTTCACTTCCCTGACTCTGTTCAAGCCCCTCATTTCCCCTCACTATTCCTTCATTCTTTCTTTAAAATGCCCAGTCATCTCTGTTCAAATCAAAGTTGAGTTCAGTTAACACTGGACTCTTTTCCCTATTGCAATAGAATATTACTGATTGAAATCTGTCTTTACCATTTTGAGTAATGTCCAGCTTTTCTTAATTTTGAAATTCCTACATCTTGGGAATCAAATTCAAGGCCCTCATTAACTGTAACAAAATACTGAGGAAGGTTCTAGGGTGTTTAATTCTGCTAACAGGTCAGGTCTTTATACCATATTGATCAGGCCCTTGGATACACCGGACTGACCAAGGGCAATGCGAAGAGAACACAATGGGGGAAGAACATTGTGCCGTAAACAAATAAACTATGAGAACAGTGTGTATTTTAAAGTCTTACTGATGTGTCTAGTGGAAATTATCTAAAGAAAAGGACCACAAGACCATAACTAGCAGGAGGCCGTTTCTGCTTTAAAAGTTCTAGTAACATTATAGCACCATGGGGAAGAGTAAAAATAGTGAGGTTCCTGAGACCTGAGGGAGGCAAGCTCTAAGAAAAAGTAAACAATTGTCAATCCCTTGCATTACAGCAGTTAGAAGTGATGCTTATGTCTCCATGCTGTCAAGCTTTGTGTAAAGCTGTGGGTGACTTCTCAGTGCACTAAAGGGATTAAATGTTTCATGAGAAGCTGATACATCAGGCTTTGATTCTAATTCAATCCCTAGAGGTGTTTTGTTAATTTTATAGTTGGTGTTTATACAGTTGGGGAAGTATAATTTGGTAAACCTATGTGCAGATATTTAGAGGTGTTGATTGTTTCCTATGTTAAAGAAGCTAATTATCTGATGCATAAGATTAGTGACATGGGCATTAAATAGTATGTGTTGGGCCCCAGACATTACAGAATTCTCTCCAATGATGAACTCTAGGGGGTATGAAGTATGATATGCAACTTTACTTTTTCCTTCTGGGGAAGAGAAAGAATCTAGGAAGAAGAGAACTTCCAGAGTTCTGAGGGAAAGGGAGGCTTATCTGTGCCTAGTCCCATGCCAGGCAATGGCCAATGGCAGAGGAGAGAGCCCCAGAATGTGGATCATCCCTCCCTGGGATAAGACAGGGAGGTGGAGCACTGTTTTATTATTTCTCTAGGCAGAACAAGTAGGGAGAGATTCACGGGTCCTGGGTGCTGCCCATCCTCTGCACCCCTCACTCTAATCACCACATGTAAATTTCTCAAACATGAGTTCTTCCAAAGAACAGCAACCAAGGTGAAAAGACCTAGCAGTGACATGAGGGTGGAGAATATGGTAGAGAGATATGGGCAGCACTGGGTGGAGGGCAGCAAAGGCCCCAGCCAGGCTGACTTCTGGTCCTAGCTGCAGTGATCCCAGACTAAAAATGCCTCTTCATCTCTCTATACCTGTATTTCTTTAATGAGTGGAAGTGAGGGGTGCCTCCTGCCCACCCCCACCCCTTCATCTGTCCTCCATCTCCCACACTGAGGTCTGGTATGAGGAACCCCTGGATATTCTCCACCATGTTGTTAACCCTGGACTCAAGGCCTGACTAGATCACCCTCCAGTAATTTATGAGCACTCAGGAAAATGTTAGAAGGGCATTTCTCTCTATACTCAGACTCTGACTCACTATGTGGCTTGGTCTCATTCTCTCTGGACTTCAGACTCTATATAAAATGAGGTCATTGTCCCAGTTATCCTAACAGAGACACCATATGTTCATCAAGTTGTCTTGTGGACTGTAGAGAGCCATGCCTCTTCCAATTCCTGCTATGGGTTGGGGGAAGGCACGTGGACAGGTTCTAAAATTTTACTCTTCATTTAGCACTCACTTAGAGAGCCCCAAGGATAAGGCTGCATAGGCTCTCATCTTAAGGGCCTGACAGTTTAACAAAAGATTCAGAGACATGAAAACAAATCATCATACAATATGTAGAAGTCCAGTTCCTTTTAGTTCTCCTAAAACTCTCAACACCTTCTGGTGTTATGTTGACTAAAACCCCTGGCTTCAACCTTCCAAATTGTCATCCTTAAGGGGCAATGGTCTATCCTTAGGAAGAGACCTCTTCATCCCCTGTGTGGATGGGGTCATCTTTACCCAGGTACTAGTTCTAATTCTAACAGATCGTTTTGGAGATTCATCACCCCAAACCACCATATCTTTAAGCTCATCATCTACAGCCTGTTTCTTCATAGATCCATTTTGTGCTCTTCTCCTGTTCTGAAACAAGCTCTTTTTCCTAAAAACCACATTTCCCAGGATCTTTTTCCCACTGGTTTCCAACTAGGTTTGGCCAGTAGAAGGTTCCAGTGGAATATTAGAAGTTGGACGAAGGGAAATCCAGATTAATTCCTTCTCTGTCTTTACTGAAGCTGATGTCTTCAGCTGTGGCTACATCTCATTATAGAAAACCCGAAATGTCATGTCCTTCTTCCACACATAGTCCAGAATACTACTGGAAACATTATGAAAAATACACAGATTTCCTCAGATCCACAAAGTTGTGAAGCCAACCCCTCTAAAGAAGAGGAGCCTCCAGAACCCATACCTATGGGGGGGGGGTGAGCTAAGATTCAACATTAATATTTCTGACTCCAAACCACCCCACAGACCACAGCTGCACTCTTCCTCTACCACAGGTCCCACTCCTGCACACTTTGGGCAGACCTGGCTTGGGTCCCCGGAATATACTACAGTGATCCTGACACACACATTGTCCACCTTTGGTGAAGGTATCAGGCCATTCCGGAGATCTTAGAAAGCACATCAGGTTCCCCTCAACTCCTCCTTCTCTTCCCATTTTCATATGGGTGTGATCTGCTTACAGTGAAGGCTAAGAGCAGGCAGAGAAGCAGGCTAACCATCAGTAGCATTTCCCTGTACATTTATAATGGAGTTGCTGTGTGAAAATCAGGACCCCAGCAAGTGGAAGGAATTCCAGAGAATTCTTGGCAACAAGCCTGCAACAAGGTTATGTATGGAAACCTGGTTGAAATGCTTCTTCCACAGTGGAAGGCATGGCCAGAGGCAAGGAGGATGGGGATAGGGTTGCTCTCAGCTGAATTTTAACATGTATAACCTAGAAAAAAATTAATATTATGCAAACATACACATCCAGCCCAGAAAATCAGACTTCTCCTAGGGCAGCCCCTCTCAAACATGGTATTTTGATCAGATTTCTAATAAGCTGTGAGGTTTTCCAAAGCAAGCTTTAATAAATAATAACTGAAGAACCAAAGATAAAGAACCCCCCACTGAAGAGGATTCAAGGTTGTCTCCATCCCAAACCTCTCTCTCCTGAGTGCCATTTCTGTATCTCTGTCTCCACCAGGGGATATTGATGGGGAAGTGAAACTCAATACCATTCCAGCTAAACTTAACCCCTCCCCTACTTTATCTCTCAAACCTTCTTATACTCCTATTCCCCCTCCCATTATTGGTAATGGTACCAAAATCCAGCCAGTCAACCATGCCAGAAACCAGGAACTCACCTTAAATTGTTCCCTCTCCTACTAATCCTTCCTGCATCTTAATTGGGGCATACACAGCCCTAAGCTAGGTCACTAGCTAGGTCCACGGTTTTAATTTCTGTTGATGTTGATCTCTTTATGAGAGAAAAAGATCAAAGAGGTTCCTTTCCAGAGTCAAAGAGGGCCAGTGAAAATCTGTCCTTCTCTTCTAGGCTTCCATACTCATTCTGTGACAGGTTCATGCATTCTTTCTGCCTCCCTCTTGGCCCCACATTTCTGGCATGAGCCCAGACTTAGTTGAGCAGCAACAACCCCAATGCTAGTTAGTTACTCCCCTCGAGTCACCATCACAGAAGAGTGGGTACCCATGTAACCTGCCAGGTAAGTTAGGGTGAGGAAAGCAGTGTCCACAGTGAATATCTGCTAACCAGGTGAGATGATTTCATGCACCCATCAATGAAAGGCGGCTAAGCCATAAGAGATGTCCTTGTGGAATCAAACAGCCTCTCTCTGGAGGCTCCAGCTTGAGTTTCCCATAGCCAGCACCCAAATAAGGTCCTCTGCCCTGGCTGCACTTACATGGGATCCCATACCAGGGAAGCTTTTCACCCTATCTCTTCCACCAAAACTGTTTCTGGGAACAATTTGAGAGCAGTTTGAGATCTAAATTCACACACCTCTGAATTGGAGCCACTGAGTTCCTGGTTCCAATGTATTGTACATATTCAACGTGAGGTTTTATCTGTCACTGTGGACTTCCAGCTTGGGGGTTTCCAGGATGATAGGGCTTGCCTTTCTTGCCTCCAGAAGAGACTGATCCAGGCCAGCACGTAGAAGTACTCTGTGAGGTGGACACATCATAGACGCATCGGTCAGCCCAAGCCTTGAAAGACAGAGAGTCCCCATTCTTGGCCTCACTCCCTGACCATGCCTGAGACACACTCCTTCTCCCTTCCAGGCAGCAGCACCCAGCAGCACTGTGCAGGGAGAACCTTTCCCTTTGTAGATGGCTTGTTCAGAGCAAAGAGACACCACATGTCTACCAAAGTGCTTGTCAACTATAGAGAGCCAGAGATATGGAAGCAGAAGGAACAGTGTAGCAAACATCCTGGATGATGATGATAGGAAAGGACTGCCATTGTTGAGTGGATGGAAAAGCTTCCTGAAATGATAAATGCACAAACATCAGTGCTCATGTTACTTGAATCTGCCAATGTGCCTGTTTCTAATGCTTTCTCATTTGACTCTCAGAACTACAATGTCCATGCTTCATGGACAGCAGCATAGGGAGGAGGCTGAGTGAGGAGCACTCATTGTGTTCCCCAGTGCTGACATTTAATATCTTTTCTGAACTTTTGTTTCCTTGTCTGAAAATAGAAGAATATTAGCATCTGCCCAAAAGTAGCATCTTACTTTCCTCTGTGTCTAGTAGCCTGTGGAAAAACAAGAGCCTAGCCTAATAATTCATAACTCACTCAGGCCCAAAGCCTGCTACTAACACATACTGTGCAATACTCCATTACTATATGGAAATGCAACTTATGAATAAATTCACCCACCTACAAACTTTTTCAATAGATCAATGCCATGAAATTTTATATAATGGACCACCAATAGAAAGGTCATTTATAGTAAGAGTGTTTCAATGTGGAAATGTTTGAGCACAACTAGAGTAGAAGATATAACAAAGATGTCAGATGACTGGATTTAAGAGAATGGATTTGGGACAGATATTATATTTTGACATTTTAATATAAGAGAAAAATATTCATAGTTGTAAATATAAATAGAGTGATAAGGAATTCCAGAGCAACAGTCTGACTGGGGCATGTGTGTGTGGTGTTTTGGACTCTCAAATTGCCATGAATGCTATTGCTATGGATGATGGAATTTTCCAAAGTGAATTGCTCTCAGTAAAGTTCTAAGCAAAAAGTTTAGGCCTCTTTACATGATAATTGCATGCTTGGAAAATGCAGTACAAAAACTATGTCCCCAAATGCTTTGTATTTATATATAAAAGTGAGTTATATACTAGGTAACAGTAACTATAAGTTTCTGACTAACATGATTGTCCTCCTGGATATTCTAGAGTCACAAGAAATCTGGGTCAAAACTTTATTAGACTGTCCCCAAATGTGCAATATGTCCAGCATCCCTATTGCCCATTAAATGTCATGTATTATAGGGGCGCCTGGGTAGCTCAGTCAGTTGAGTGACCAACTTCGGCTCAGGTCATGATTTCACAGTTTGTGAGTTCGAGCCCCATGTCAGGCTCTGTGCAGACAGCTCAGAGCCTGGAGCCTGCTTCTGATTCTGTGTCTCCCTCTCTCAATCTCTCTGCCCCTCCTCCACACACACTCTGTCTTTCTCCGCCTCTCAAAAAATAAAAGAAAACTAAAAACAAAACAAAACAAAACAAAAAACATTACACAGCCCCGTCCCTGGTGCGATTCCATCCTGCGCGGCTGTTCTGTGAACAGTAGTCGTTTCTCTCTGTCCGCCTTATCTCCCACCTAAGTGCATGCCACCACCTCGTGGAAGATTTGATGGACATGAACATGAGCCCCCTGAGGCCCCAGAACTATCTTTTCGGTTGTGAACTAAAGGCTGACAAAGATTATCACTTTAAAGTGGCTAATGATGAAAACAAGTACCAGTTATCTTTAAGAACGGTCAGTTTAGAGGCTGGTGCAAAGGATGAATTGCACATTGTTGAAGCAGAGGCAATGAATTATGAAGGCAGTCCAAGTAAAGTCACACGGCAACTTTGAAAATGTACAGCCAATGGTTTTCCTTAGGGGCTTTGAAATAACACCACCTGTGGTCTTAATGGTTGAAATGCGGTTCAGGGCCTGTGTACATTAGTGGACAGCACTTAGTAGCTGTGGAGGAAGATGGGTGCAGAGTCAGGAGATGAAGAGGAAGAGGATGTGAAACTCCTTAGTATATCTGGAAAGCATTCTGCCCGTGGAAGTGGTAGCAAGATTCCACAGGAAAAAAGTAAAACTCGCTGCTGATGAAGATGATGATGGAGATGAGGATGACCACGATGATGATGAAGATGGTGACAATGATGATTTTGATTATGAGGAAGCTGAAGAAAAGTCTCCAGTAAAGAAATCTATATGAGATACTCTAGCCAAAAATGCACAAAAATCTAACCAGAATGGAAAAGACTCAAAACCATCAACACCAAGATCAAAAGATCAAGAATCTTTCAAAAAACAGGAAAAGACTCCCAAAACACTGAAAGGACCTAGCTCTGTAGAAGACACTAAAGCAAAAATGCAAGCAAGTATAGAAAAAGGTGGTTCTCTTCCCAAAGTGGAAGCCAAGTTCATCAATTATGTGAAGAATTGCTTCCGAATGACTGACCAAGAGGCTATTCAAGATCTCAGGCAGTGGAGGAAGTCTCTTTAAGAAAATAGTTTAAACAGTTTGTTAAAATTTTCCGTCTTATTTCATTTCTGTAACAGTTGATATCTGGCTGTCCTTTTTATAATGCAGAATGAGAACTTTCCCTACCGTGTCTGATAAATGTTGTCCAGGTTCCATTGCCAAAAATGTGTTGTCCAAAATATGTTTAGTTTTTAAAGATGGAGCTCCACCCTTTGCTTGGTTTTAAGTATGTATGGAATGCTATGATAGGACATAGTAGTAGTGGTGGTCAGACAAATGGAAATGGTGGGGAGACAAAAATATACATGTGAAATAAACTCAGTATTTTAATTAAAAAAATTGCACAGCTGTCATAAGAAGTGGGTACGAGAACCTTTGGTTTCTAAAGCTTTTACCTTCATGCGACAAATGTCACTTTTGACGAAGGCAATCATCATGGTCAGAGTGGGGAAGGGCAATCCAACATATACCCAGGAGGGCCAGAAACAGAGATATTAAATAGTGGCTCCACAGACTACAATACCAGGCTTTGGGAATCAGAAGAACCTGAATTTAAACTCCATCTTGACTTGCTAACTGTGCAATATGTGGCATTACTTGGCGCTTCCAAACCTCAGTTTCTTTATCATTAATAGTAATAATAATAGTCCCACCTGTGACTTGTTGATCATTTACTTTGTGCCAGACATGGTACAAAATGTTTCACATTTCACTGGATTGACAGAAGAGCTTCAAGGCAGATGGTATTATGAGAGAAATAGTATCTTTCTTGTGGTAATGTTATGAGAACAGAATGAGGTAAGCATATATAAATTGTAGTTGGTGATCTAGAAACTACATTTGGGTCCAGCTCTGTGAAATGTACTGTAGGGAGTATGGAAGAAGCAGAGTAGTAGGGGGCTCAAAAAAAGAAGTGGGAGACATAGATGTAACATTGAAAAAGGTTATAGATGATTGGGAAGATGAAACATGAATGTGTGAACCAGAAAACTATGAGACACACTGCCTGCAATGGGAAAGTAGAATTCCTCTAAAGCATCATTAACAGGCTTTGAGGAAGCAGAGAATAAAGAAGAGGAAACACCAACCAGGGGGAAAGTAAGCCAAGATATAATTAGAAACAGGTAAAACTTCTGGAGTCATGTGCTGGTGAGGGCATGGAGAAAAGTTACCATGAGTATTTCACTTTGTTCTCTGAAATCTATGAATACACCACTAGTCATTTCCCTGATGGATCTGAGATCTCCACATAGGTAATCAGCTCCAGCTGACACCGACATCAGCACTTGTCTGATCCAATCTCTTTTTTTTTTTTTTTTCAGATGAGGGACCTGAGGCTCAGAGAAAATGCAACTTGGCTAAAGTTGAATGAGGGCTTATCTGTGTCTCCTAAGTCCCTCTAATGACTATTGCTCCCTCCACCAACTTCCCTCAACATCAGGAGAACAACAGAGAACTAACTCTACCTGCTGCTGCCCCATCTCCCAGTTCTTAGAGGAATAGCCAAGGACTTGCTCCTGAATCAAAGCAAGGTCTTGGAAAAGGTATTAATATTTCCAGAGATTTACTGACACTCCATTGGGGTAGATTATACTTCCCTGTCTCACTGACAGTAAGCTTGGTCATATGACTTTCTTTGAATTATGAAATGTGAGCAGAAATATGTGTTCTACTTTTCACCAGAAGCTAGTGTGTGGTTAGTATGTGATTATCCTCTCTCTCCCTCTCTCTTTCTGTGTCCATTTTTTTATTGTGATACAATACATGTAATGTAAAAATTTATTACCTTTACCATTTTTAATTATACAATTCAGTGGTGCTAATCTCTATGCTCTCTTTTCCCCCCACCATGACAACCAGCAATTGTTCAGATAGCATCTTCTCCATCATCCTGTGTCCCAGGTTAATATGAATTGGAAAATATACACTGCTGACTCAGATAATATGAGCAAGAAATAAATATTTAACATTGTAGCTTCTGGCACCTTGGGGTCACTTGTTATATAAGTATATGACTTCTCCTGGATGATACTCAAAACAATACATGGCTATCATCTTCAACTTGCTGTCCACACTGCTGGCTATACACCATGAAGCTTCCATGCAATAGCACCTGACTCGAATGGAAATAGAAGAAAGTGTTTTTACCTTCTAAAACCTCATACTAAACATCATAGAAGCCATTTATGAAAAACCCACAGCTAACATCATCCTCAATGGGGAAAAACTGAAAGCTTTTCCCCTGAGATCAGGAACACGACAGGGATGTCCATTCTCACCACTGTTGTTTAACATAGGGTTGGAAGTAATAGTGTCAGCAATCAGACAACTAAATGAAATAAAAGGCATCAAAATTTGCAAAGATGAAATCAAACTTTCACTTTTCACAGACGGCATAATACTCTACATGGAAAACCCAAGAGACTCCACCAAAAGACTGCTAGAACTGATACATGAATTCAGCAAAGTCGGAGGATACAAAATTAATGTACAGAAATCAGTTGCATTTTTATACAACAATAATGAAGCAACAGAATGAGAAATAAAGATTATAAATAAAGAAAGAAATAAAAGAAAATAAAAGAAATAAAGAAATAAAGAAAATAAAAGAAAATAAAAGAAATAAAGAAATAAAGAAATAAAATTGTGATCCCATTCACAATTACACCAAGAACCATAAAATACCTAGGAATGAACTTAACCAAAGATGTAAAAGATCTGTATGCTGAAAACTATAGAAAGCTTTATGAAGGAAATAGAAGATACAAAGAAAAGGTGGGGGGGAAACACTCCATGCTTATTGAATGGAAGAATAAATATTGTTAAAATGTCAATACTACCCAAAGCAATTTACACATTCAGTGCACCAGCATTCTTCTCAAAGCTAGAATAAACAATCCTAAAATTTGTATGGAACAACAAAAGACCCCAAATAGCCAAAGTAATATTGAAGAAGAAGACCAAAGTGGGAGGCAACACAATCCCAGACTTTAGCCTCTACTACAAAGCTGTAATCATCAAGACAGCATGGTATTGGCACAAAAACAGACACATAGACCAATGGAATAGAATAGAGACTCCAGAATTGGACCCACAAAAGTATGGCCAACTAATCTTTGACAGAGCAGGAAAGAATATCCAATGGAAAAAAGACAGTCTCTTTAACAAATGGTGCTGGGAGAACTGGACAGCAACATGCAGAAGAATGAAACTAGACCACTTTCTTACACCATTCACAAAAATAAACTCAAAATGGATAAAGGACCTGAATGTGAGACAGGAAACCATCAAAACCCTAGAGGAGAAAGCAGGAAAAGACCTCTCTGACCTCAGCCACAGCAATTTCTTACTTGATACATCTCCAAAGGCAAGGGAATTAAAAGCAAAAATGAACTATTGGGACCTCATGAAGATAAAAAGCTTCTGCACTGCAAAGGAAACAATAAAACTAAAAGGCAACCAACAGAATGGGAAAACATATTTATGAATGACATATCAGACAAAGGGCTAGTATCCAAAATCTCTAAACAACTCACCAATCTCCACATCCAAACAACAAATAATCCAGTGAAGAAATGGGCAGAAAACATGGATAGACACTTCTCCAAAAGAGACATCCAGATGGCCAGCAGGAACATGAAAAGATACTCAACGTCACTCCTCATCAGGGAAATACAAATCAAAACTACACTGAGATATCACCTCACGCCAGTCAGAGTGGCTAAAATGAACAAATCAGGAGACTATAGATGCTGGAGAGGATGTGGAAGAATGGGAACCCTCTTGCACTGTTGGTGGGAATGCAAACTGGTGCAGCCACTCTGGAAAACAGTGTGGGGGTTCCTCAAAAAATTAAAAATAGATCTACCCTATGACCCAGCAATAGCACTGGTAGGATTTTCCCCAAGGGATGCAGGAGTGCTGATGCACAGGGGCACTTGTACCCCAATGTTTATAGCAGCACTTTCAACAATAGCCAAATTATGGGAAGAGCCTAAATGTCCATCAACTGACAAAGAAGTTGTGGTTTATATATACAATGGAATACTACTTGGCAATGAGAAAGAATGAAATCTGGCCATTTGTAGCAACGTGGATGGAAGTAGAAGGTATTACACTAAGTGAAATAAGTCAGTCAGAGAAAGACAGATACCATATGTTTTTGCTCATATGTGGATCTTGAGAAATGTAACTGAAGACCATGGAGGAGGGGAAGGGGGGGAAAAAGTTACATAGAGGGAGGGAAGCAAACCATAAGAGATTCTTAAGGACTGAGAACAAACTAAGGGTAGATGGGGGTGGGGAGAGGGGAAAGTGGGTGATGGAGAGGGAGAAGGGCACTTGTTGGGATGAGCACTGGGTGTTGTATAGAAACGAATTTGACAATAAATTATATTTAAAAAATTTAAGGTGCAGACTAGGAACAAAAATATTTGAAGAGGAAGGGCAATGTGTATAACTGAACATGTGCTTCCATTGGCATGGGGCATGTTCAAATGGCCTGATCATCCAGGTTGTTGAGGAAGGATTTTCTTCAGAACTGAGTCTTTAAAACAGGATGTCATAGCCAATTTTACCAGTCTAAAGAGAAATGTAGAGAGAAGAGAATTATGGCAAAAGAGAAGGAAGTTTGTTAATCAGTGACTATCATTTCAGGCAAGGAATTTTATTGCTATCTACCTTTGATAACATGTGGGTATGCAGAGACCAAAGAGATGTGATGGTGTCAAGTTGTCCAACCCCAGCCTGGGACCACCTGCCACTTGAACAATATCTGGTAGCCTGTCACACAAGAGAACTGGTTCTTCGAGTGACCAAGCCCTCTGCCCCAGATGGTGTTTGCACTTCTTTCAAGGTCATACCTGTGTCATGCAAAGGTGGAGGAGGAAATAAAGGCTCCATAAACACATTCAATCCCTCTTTATGGCCCCCACTTATATACATGCCAGATGTTCAACTCATAAAAATCCCATTCTTCCTGGACATATAAAATGATTTGGGTCAAAGTTTGAGGAGGCAGACAAGGGTCTGGAGGTGATAGAGTTTGGTTGAGCACAGGTTTTGGCCATGGTGGAGCCCACCCTGGAGAAAGACAACCAATTGTGCAGCTCCCACTCAATTTCTGGCCCTTGGTGCACCCACCAATATTTATTATGCCCCTCATAAGAACCTGGACATAAAGGAAGTATAAAATCTTACCTGGACTCTGGAACTGGAGTGCCTAGGCTTAGAGAACCTAGAACAGTGCCAGCATGACTAGGTCTGAATAAAGTTTAGCTACAGCTGCTGATATAATGTTCTCATTCCATCACTTAGAATAGAGCTCAAGGTTCAGAAGCTCAGATATGCAGTGGTTTTTGAACATGGAGCCTGGAAGGTAAATGAGATTCAGGTAAGTTCATAGGCATTTGGCCTCTGAAATCCCCACTCCCTTAGGCCTGGAGGGAAAGTGAAGAAGCAGTTGTCACATGTGGAGAAACCACCAGACGAAAAATGAGGATCCCAACTCTGTGTCCCAGCTTTTTGGTTTAGCTCAAGAAGTAGAGATGGAATTCATCAAAATCCACAGTTTGGGGCACCATGAGGAAGGTGTCATCCTGAGGCCCACCATTGTTCATCTGAGAAGTGGACAAGTCAGAGTAAGGATCAGGTCCTGATGTGCAAGCCATTGTGAATAATCTTGTGATGTTCACAGCAATCCTACCAGGAAACCTGGGGAGGCCAAGGTTACAGTGTAGGTCTGGGCTAGGGCCTAGGCCCAGCATTGGGATGCTTTCCTGAGACCATTGCTCAGTAGGAGTTGAGACTCTAGATCAGCTGCCATGGGAGCATGAAAGGAGATTACTAAAAGAGAGAAAATGTCACCCTAAGTACTTCTCACTACCAACTTGAAGGCATTTTTCCCCACTCACTCATTTGCATGACCAAAAAGTGCTTTCTACCCCCACATGAACATGTAAGGGGCAGAACATATAAGGGTGTTGGGATGTGAAATGTGACTTGAAAAAGAGTTAGGGGGGAAAGCCAAACCATAAGAGACTCTTAAAAGCTGAGAATAAACTGAGGGTTGATGGGGGGTGGGAGGGCGCAGAGGATGGGTGATGGGCATTGAGGAGGCACCTGGTGGGATGAGCACTGGGTGTTGTATGGAAACCAATTTGACAATAAATTTAATATTAAAAAAATAATAATTAAAAACAAAAAAGAGTTAGGATGGAGATGTGGAAGTTTTCCAGATAACAGAATAAGCCTAGAAGTCAAAAACAAAAGTTCTATGTGAGTGCTATGAGTGAACCAGTTTGGACAGAGTGGTGGGTGTGTGAAGGTGTGCAGCAGGGATGCGTCTTGGGTTCAAATTATGAAGGTAACTGTCTTAGTTTCCTAGGGCTGCCATAACAAAATGCCACCCACTGGGTGATTTAAACAATAAAAATGGATTTCCCACTCTCTGTGCCCCAGTCTCCCTACCTAGGTCTCTCTAACTTTGTCCTTTCAAGTGTGTATCCAAGTGGCCAGCACTTCTCTCACCAGGACACTCTTTACTGTATGAAAGTACTCCATCTGAGAGTGTAAACTGGTACAACCACTGTGAAAATCAGTATGTGGAGGGGCCTCAAGAAATTAAAATTAAATTTACCATTGATCCAGCAATTGGACTTCTGGGTATATATCTGAATGAAACAAAATCACTATCCTGAATATATATGCACCCCTAAGCTCATTGCAGTATTATTCACAATAGCTAAGATATGGAAACAACATAAGTGTCTATCAACAGATGAATGGATGAAGGAAGTATAATATATATATATATATTATATATATATTATATATTATATATTATATATATTATTACATTATTATTATTATATATATATTATAATATATATATAATATATAATATATATAATATATATATTATATAATTATAATTATATATATAATTATATATATATATTTATATATTATTTTTAATATATTTATATATTTATATATATGTAATATATATATAATAAATATATTATATATTTATATATTTAAATATTTATATATTATTTATAAATTATATATATATTTATAAAATAAATATAATATAATATATAAAAATATATATATAAATATATATATAATAATACATAATATAATATAATATAATATATTATATAATATATATAATATATAATATAATATAATATATTATATAATATATATAATATATATAATATAATATAATATAATATATAATATATATAATATATATAATATAATATAATATAATATAATATAATATAATATAATATAATATATAATAATATATTTATTATATAATATATAATATATTATTATATTATATATAATATATTATAATATATTACATAATATATATTATAATATATTATATATATAATTATATAATAGAATACTATCCTGAAATAAAAAAGAAGGACATCCTGACATCCTGACATTTAAGACAACGTGGATGGACATTAGGGGAATTATGCTAAGTGAAATAAGTCAGACACAGAAAGACAAATAATGTATAATCTCACTTATATGTGGAATCTGTGAAAACGAACTATTAGAAACAGAGAACAGATTGGTACTTACCAGAGGCAGTGGGTAGAGGGCAAGGAAAATGGGTGAGGACAGTCAAAAGAGACAAACTTCCGATTACAAGATAAATAAGTTCTGGGGATATAATGCATAGCATGGTGACTATAGTTTAAAATACTGTATCATATTTGAAAGTTGACAAAGGTATAGATCTTAAAAGTTCTTATCAAAAACAATTTTGTAACTATGTGATGTGATGATGTTAATTAAATTTATTGTGGTAATCATTTCACAGTATATACATATATCAAATTATTATGTTACACATTTTATGTTAATTCTACTGGAATTTACAATAAAATATTTTAAAATTATTATGTTATATGCCTTAAACTTATACAATGTGTTAATTATATCTCAGTGAAACTGGAAAAATTAAAGTGCTCCATCCATACCTCAGAGGTATGTGCTGTTGGTCTTTTCATTAGTTAATTCATGTTCTTGAATTTGTAGTATCTCCTTATTCCTTGGATCAAAGACCTCCAGTAGCCAGAAAGATATAAAATCATAATAATAGTAGTCAAGACTTACCATGTGTGTGAAGTAATTTAATCTTCATAGCAACCCTATGATATAGAGATAACTATCGTGATCAGGTTGTACTTTAAAGATAAAGAAACTGAAGCATAAAGAGCTGAAATAACATACCCAAGTTCGAAAGGCTTAGCAGAAGGGATAAGGACTTGAACTCTTGTACCCATCCATAGACACACCTCCCTAAAGTACCTTCCTACAGCTTATAGGAGCAGTTGTTGCCTCAGGAAAGCTACACCTGGAACATCCCAGCTCAGAAACCAACCACAGGATGTAGAAGCCGCTGGAAGGCATGTAACTTCCACTTTTTGTTTATATACTTCTACATTCTGAGTATTTTACAGCAGACATATATTCTTTGCAATAATTGTTATCCATCAAGATGGAACTTAAAATGGAAGGCAGAGCATGAAAAAAATGTGTAAAGAAAAAGAGAAACTTAGCATCAAGATCACAAAACTAAACTAAGAAGTCTGAGAACAGTAACATTAATCATTGCCATGACATGTATTATTAACTTTAAATTCAATAAAGAGTAAATCAACTTAAAATGATCAGTGTTAAGGGGCGCCTGAGTGGCCCAGTCAGTTAAGCGTCCTACTTCGGCTCAGGTCATGATCTCCTGGTTCATAGGTTCGAGCCCCGTGTTGGGCTCTGTGCTGACAGCTCAGAGCCTGGAGCCTACTTCAGATTCTGTTTCTCCCTCTCTCTGCCCCTCCCCCACTCATGCTCTGTTTCTGGGTCTCTAAAAATTAATGAATGTTAAAAAAAATTAAAAAAATAATCAGTGTTCAATTTTAGAACCAGAGATTCGCCTGAGAAAGGAGGAGATGTAACAGGTTGCTTGGGTGTGGGACAAATGGGTGTCTGGAAAATTCCAACTAGGAGAAGCAAGTAGGGGTGGGCATAACTGTCCTCTAGGTTACTGTGGCCAGAGGTTTGGCTGAACTGGGAAGTTCATGGTGTGTACCTTTAGAGTAAAAAGCAGAACAAGAAAAATATCAAAACTATAAATAACACTGATGAATATGTTCTTGTCAAGTACATTATTTGTGGATGTTGTCCTGAACAAACATTCATACCTTGACAGACACAAATAAATTAAGAGAAATCAATGGTTGACTAAGTGTCTTGATTAATATTCTCTTGGCTGCAAGTTACAGAGGGCAGTTTAAGCAAGGGTAAGGCGAAAGAGGGAATGTGTGATATGCTCTGGGAATCTCTGTCAATTCCAAGACCTGAATGGCAGCAGGACCTCCCACTGGGTAGGGTGTGGAGAGGATCAATAAAGGGTATTCACACTGGGTGGGCCCCATAGGGTTGAAGAATATCCAGGTGCAAAGGTTTGTGTTAGTTGTCAAACCTGGAAAGCAGGTTTGGTCGTATTCTCTGTACAACCTTCATTCCCTCTTATTTTAGTATTCTAAGATTAGATTGTTGGTGCTGGGTGTATGAGGGATCCAGATAGTTCCAAGACATGTCCCTGGCACCCCAGATGTAAGTAGAAGATTTTAGGAATTGTCAGGGGTCATGGCTATAGGTATCAGTCTTCATTGAAATCATCTGGGTAACATTTTTTTTTTACATGTTTACATCTTCTAAAAAATTTTTTAAGGTTTATTTATTTTTGAGAGAGAGAGAGAGACAGACAGACAGAGCAGGAGCTGCGGAGGGGCAGGGAGAGAGGGAGACACAGAATCTGAAGCAGGCTTCAGGCTCCGAGCTGTCAGCACAGAGCTCGATGCGGGGCTCTAACACATGAACCGCCAGATCGTGACCTGAGCTGAAGTTGGACACTTAACCAACTGAGCCACCCAGGTGCCTCTTACATCTTTTTTTACTAAGCTATTGTTAACGAACAGTGTTATATTAGTTCCAGGTGCACAAATAATGATTGAACAATTCTATATATTACAAAATGCTCATCATGATAAGAGTACTTTTTAATCCCCATCACCTATTTAACCCATCCCTCCACTCATCTCCCCTCTAGTAACCATCCATTTTTTTCTCAATAATTAAGACTCTATATCTTGGTTTGCCTCTCTCTTTCTCTCTTTTACCCCCACCCCCGTTCATTTGTTTTATTTCTTAAATTCCACATATAAGTGAAATCATATGATATTTGTCTTTCTCTGAATTATTTCACTTGGCATAATACGCTCTGGTTCCATCCATGTTGCAAATGAAAAGATTTCATTGTTTTTTTATGGCTAAACAATATTCCATTGTATGTATATATATATACATATATATACATATATATACACACACACACATATATAAATATATACATATACAAATATATCCCATTTCTTTATCCATTCATCTATCAATGGACATAGGGATTGCTTCCATAATTTGGCTATTGTAAATAATCCTGATATAAACATAGAGGTGCATGTATTCATGCAGGTGCATGCAGTGTTTTTGAATTCTTTGGGTTAAATACCCAATAGTGTAATTACTGTATCATAAGGAAGTTCTATTTTTAACATTTTGAGAAACTGCCATACTGTTTATCACAACGGATGCAACAGTTTGCGTTCCCCCAATAGTGCAAGAGGGTTCCTTTTTCTCCCTTTGCCACACCTGCTGTTTCTTGTGCTGTTGATTTTACCCATTCTGACAGGTGTGAGGTGTTATCTCATTGTAGTTTTGATTTGTATTTCCCTGATGATATTTGATATTGAGTATTTTTTTGTGTGCATGCGGCCATCTGTATATCTTCTTCAGAGAAATGTCTGTTCATGTCTCCTGCCCATTTTTTAATGGGACTATTTGTTTTGGGGGTTTTGAGTTCTATCGGTACTTTATACACTTTGGATACTAACCCTTTATCATTTGCAAATATCTTCTCCCATTCCACAGATTGCCTTTTAGTTTTGTTGATGTTTTTCTTCACTGTGCAGAAAGAAGCCTTTTATTTTGATGTAGTCCCAAGAGTTTATTTTTGCTTTTTTTAAATTTTTTTACACTCATTTATTTTTTGATAGAGACAGAGCACAAGTGGGGGAGGGGCAGAGAGAGAAGGAGACACAGAATCCGAAGCAGGCTCCAGTCTCTGAGCTGTCAGCACAGAGCCGGAGGCAGGACTTGAACTCACCAGCCATGAGATCATGACCTGAGCCGAAGTTGGACGCTTAACTGACTGAGACACCCAGGCGTCCCTATTTTTGCTTTTATTTCCCTTGTCTCAGGAGACATATCTAGAAAAATATTGTTATGCCCAATGTCAAAAAAATTGCTCCCTGTGTTCTCTTCTAGAATTTTTATAATTTCTGGTCTCACATTTGGGTTCTTGTTCCTCTTGAGTTTATTTTGTGTATGATATAAGAAAGTGGTCCAGTCTCCTTCTTTTGCAAGTAGCTGTCCAGTTTTCCCAAAACCACACCATTTGTTGAAGAGACTTTTTCCCATCGGATAAGGTTTTCCTGCTTTGTCAAATATTAATCGACCATACAGTTGTGGATTTCTCAGTTTTCTGTTCTGTTCCATTGATCCATTTATCTATTTTGTGCTAATAGTATATACTGTTTTAATTACTACAGTTTTGTAATATAACTTGAAGTCTGGAATTGTATTACCATTTTGTTTTTCTTTTTCAAGATTGATTTGGCTATTCAGGATCTTTTGTGTTTCCACATAAATTTTAGGATTGTTTGTTCTAGTTAAGTGAAAAAAATGCTATTGATATTTTGATAGGGATATCATTCAATGTGTAGATTTCTTTAGGTAGTATAGACATTTTAACAATATTTGTTCTTCCAACCAATGAACATGGAAGGTCTTTTGAATTTTTTGTGTCATCTTCAGTTTCTTTCATCAATGTTTTATAGTTGTCAGAAAAGAGGTGTTTTTTTTTTTTTTTACCACTTTGGTTGAGTTTATTCCTAGGTATTTTATTATTTTTGGTTTAACAGTAAATGGGATTGTTTTCATAATTTGTCTTTCTGCTTCTTCATTATTAGTGTATAGAAATGCAACAGACTCTGTACATTGATTTTGTATCCTGTAACTTTACTGAATTCATTTATCAGTTCCAGTAGTTTTTTTCAGGGAGCATTTAGGATTTTCTATATGTACTATTTTGTCATCTACAAATAGTAAAAGTTTTATTTCCTCCTTGCTGATTTGTATGCATTTTATTTCTTTTTGTTGTCTGATTGCTGTGGCTAAGACTTCCTGTACTATTTTGCATAGAAGTGGTGAGAGTGGACGTATTTGTTTTGTACCTGACCTTAAGGGAAAACTTTTTTTTCCCCCATTAAGGATGATGTTCGCTGTTTGTTTGTTTGTTTGTTTTTTCATATAAGACACTTATCATATTGAGGTATGTTCCCTCTACCCCTTCTTTGTTGATGTTTTCTATCATGAATAGATGTTATATCTTGTCAAATGATTTTCCTGCAGACATTGAAGTGATCATAGGGTTTTTATCCTTTCTCTTATTGATGTGATTTATCACATTGATTGATTTCTAAATATTGAACCAGTCTTGCACACCAGTAATAAATCCCATCTGATCATTGTAAGTGATATTTTAAATGTGTTGTTTGTATTTTGTTGAAAACTTTTGCATTTATGTTCATCAGGGATATTGGTCTGTAGTTCTCTTTCTTAGTAGTGTCTTCACTCGGTTTTGGTATCAGGATAATGCTAGTCTCATAGAATGAATTTGGAAGCCTTCTTTCCTTTTCTATTTTTTGGATAATTTGAGAAGAATAAGTATTAACTCTTCTTTTTGTTGTTGTTGTTGTTGTTTATACTTATATTTTATTTATTATTTATTTATTTATTTATTTATTTATTTTAAATATGAAATTTATTGTCAAATTGGTTTCCATACAACACCCAGTGCACATCCCAACAGGTACCCTCCTCAATACCCAGCACTCACCCTCCCCTCCTTCCCACTCCCCCCAACAACCCTCAGTTTGTTCTCAGTTTTTAGGAGTGTCTTATATTTTGGCTCCCTCCTTCTCTAACCTTTTTTTTTTTCTTCCCCTCCCCATGAGCTTCTGTTAAGTTTCTCAGGATCCACATAAGAGTGAAAACTCTTCTTTAATGTTTGGTAGAATTTGGTCAAGAAGCCACCTGGTCCTGGACTTTTGTTTGTTGGGAGGGTTTTGATTACTGATTCCATTTCTTTGTTGGCTATCAGTCTATTCAAATTGTCTATTTCTTGCTGTTTCTGTTTTTGTATTTTAAATATTTCTAGGAATTTATTCATTTCTTCTAGGTTGTCCAATTTGTTGGATATAGTTTTCATAACATTCTCTTATAATTGTTTGTTGTTCTGAGATGTTGGTTGTTATTTCTCTTCTCTCATTTGTAATTTTCTTTATTTGAGTCCTTCTCTCTCTCTCTCTCTCTCTCTCTCTCTCTCTCTCTCTCTCTCTCTCCCTCTTTTCTCTTTTTTGATGGATCTGGTAAGAGGTTTATCAATTGTATTCATTTCTTCAAAGAATCAGCTCCTGGTTTTATTGATCTATTCTACTGTTTTTTTCAAGTTCTTATTTCATTTATTTGTGCTCTAATATTTATTATTTCCTATGTTCTGCTGGCTTTAGGTTTTGTTTGTTGTTCTTTTTCTAGATTTTTTAGGTGTATGGTTAGGTTGTTTATTTGAGATTTTTCTTGAGATAGGCCTGTATTGTTATAAGCTTTCTACTTAGAAGCACTTTTTGCTTCTAAGGTTTTGCTTCCAAAGGTTTTGCACTGTTGTGCTTTCATTTTCATTTGTTTTCATGTACTTTTTAAAAATTCTTCTTTGATTTCCTGATTGACCCACTTCACTGTTTAGTAGCATGTTGTTTAACATCCATGTATTTGTGGTCTTTCCAGATTTTTTCTTGTGGTCGTTTTCTAGTTTCATAGTGTTTTAGTCAGAAAAGATGCATGGTGTGGTGCCAGGGGGTTCAGTCAGTGGATCATGTGACTCTTGATCTCATAGTTGTACGTTCCAGCCCAAGCTTGGGTGGAGAGATTACTTACAAATAAAATATTTTTTGAAAAGAAAAGAAAATAAAAAAGAGAAGAGAAGAGAAGAAGGAAAGGAAAGGAAGTGAAAGGAAAGGAAGGGAAAGGAAAGGAAAGGAAAGGAAAGGAAGAGAAAGAAGAAAGAAAGAAAGAAAGAAAGAAAGAAAGAAAGAAAGAAAGAAAGAAAGAAAGAAAGAAAGAGAAAGAAAGAAAAGAAAAGAAAAGAAAAGAAAAGAAAAGAAAAGAAAAGAAAAGAAAAGAAAAGAAAAGAAAAGAAAAAAGAGAAGAAAAAATGCATGGTATAATTTTGATCTTCTTGAATTTGTTGAGGCTAGTTTTGTGGGCTAATATGTGATCTATTCTGGGGAATTTGGAGCAGGCCTTCTTAAACTTTTTAAGCACAGTCTCCTCTGACCATTCGGTAAAATTGATAGAATTCTTTTCAGAGATATGCTTTTTAATGCATAAAATATGGTACAGAGCCTCACAAAGGAAATAAATTATATTAAAATACAGTAATTGAGATAATAAAATAAAGGCCGTATGATAAGTAGTATATGTACTTCTTTATTAATTTATTAAAGCACAAACCTAACAGAAAGTCTAATAGCCACAGTTAGTTTGAAGTTGTGGTTAATGTAAGGAAAATTTTGGCTTGTTTGTAACAACTATGGCATGATACAACCTGTGGTTTCTCTTGACAACCAATCCACAAATCTTTCTAAACCTCTTTGGTTGGTTCCATTCAACATGGAAGAGAAAACTATAATTCTTATAAAGCCTGGGGGAAATAAATAATTTTTCCTAATCGCATTAATTTACCCTGAATGTTGTTCATAGACTGGGAGTCTATAGACCTTAGGGTAAAGAACTTCTGTAGAGGTGGCCTACCTGGTCCAGGATATGTTTTCTCTGTATTCTGGAATTCCCTTTGCAGCATCCAATAAAGGTAGAATGATAAGGGCTCTGACCATCAGGACTGTAGTCAGACCAGCTCAATATGGGGTGCAAGTGGGCATTCTTGGAAGAGAGAAATCATTAGGTGCAGCCATCCAACTGGAGACTATGCACGTGTAATGTATAGTCCATGGACAACGTGATGCAACTACAAATGGGTGGCTAGTAGCTGGGGTATAGCATAGTTTCAGGGCATGGGAAGAAGGACTGTGAGACAGGCACAGGCAGAAGGAAAAAGGTGAGGAACTCAGTGTCCATGTTTCCCCTGGGAATGGTGAGCTCTGCAGTGTGGGTTTCTGCATTGCTCTGCAATGTGAGCAGTATTTTCTATTGCTATTTTCACAGTGCCTGGGCAAAATAGACATTAAGGCAAATACATATCAAACAGAATAATAAGCTTTTCTATCTGAGCAATATTTTTGAAATCAATTTATTGATTCATTTTCTTCTCAAGATAAGTAAGTGCCCACAACCACAAACTTGGGAGGGGAAATGCTAGAAGGAGCTTGTGCTTTCACCTCCTGACTTTTTCTGCTGTATGGTTCTGACACATTTATATCATAAATGTTATCTTTAGGTAGAGCTGAACAGGATGTGGAAATTTCCAGAAGTCCCAAAAGAGTGTTAAGAGTTGTTCCTGACTCAGGATCTGTGTACTGCAAGGGGAGAATTTTCAAGTGAAACTGGGAGATGAACTAAGATTCAGACTGGGTTCACTGGGCAGAAATGAACAAATGAGGTTTGGCCCCTGCCCACCATCCAGGGTGTCAAGAGTATAAGGACATTCACATTAAGAAATATTGCATACTCTATTTATGACCACTCAAGGATCTTTATATCCACAGATGTCTCCTTCCTGGGAGATGGGAAGCCAAGGTCCCCTCTGCTCTGATAACAGCCAGTATGATGGGCTATAGCCATAGAAGAATCCCTAGAATCTGTAACTTTTTTCATGCCACCACCTATCCAAGAGTGGGCAGAGAGGCTCAAGATAGAGAATGAGCACGCATAGCCAACTCAGATGTCTCCTGGAGTCCAGATCTGGGCTCCTAACTGTAACCTCTTAAACTTGATTTCATTCACTAGGACCAACATAGAAGTGACGTGTATGATGACAATTAGGACTGGACTTAGGTGACAGACCAGGGTGGGAGTGCTACAAGTTAGTGACGGGGAAAGGTCATCATGAATGTGTCAGTGGCTGAGGAGGAGACTGTGCATGTGTATGTGAGTCACCTGCCATCTTCTGTTTCTGGAAAACAGTTGAAAGAACCTTTCTTCTTACAATCATCCTTTCCCACATACATAATTACACCTTTCCTCATGGTGTAATGGTAGTGAATCTGGCTCCACAATTGTAACAGGAAAGTGAAGGGGGGGGGTAGTAATTCTGAACTTAAATATAATCAACATGCCCTGGCTCCAACAAGCTCTGGGTACACCTGAGACCAAATTAAAGTGGCATTCTTGTGACAGTTCCACTTTTCACACATTAGTATGAAAAGCTTTGCAGACCAGTAAACTATTGAAAAAATAATAATAATAATGGTTAAGTCAGCAAATTTTCCTGCAGTAAATGAAGAAAGAGTTACTCAGGAAATTCTGAGTTTGTAAATTGTTTGTAAAAACAGTTCAAACATTATTTGAACCAAGATCCAGTCCTTGCTCCTATCCTAGTTCAACAAGATGGAAATTCCACTCCCAACTGGTACAGGCAAAAACACAGGGCTCCTCACTCCTGCCTCTAGTCAGAGGGCTGTCTCCCTGAGAGAGACAGAAATTAGCACCAGGGCCATGGCAGACATTTTTCCAATGGAAATTTCAAAGCAGACCATAGAACAGAGATGTCCAAATTTCTCTCCAAAGAAACTGACTTCTTTTGCAACAGATTGTGAAAAATGGTCAAACCTAAGAAAGCTCTAAAATTGGTGAAGGTTGTGGTGAAAAGCAGTTGGGAATTAATTGATGGGTTCACTGGAGATATAAGCTAAACTTTAGGCCAGTTAGTTTGCCAGAGAGAAATAGGAAAACAGAAAAATGAAGAATCTTCTCAGGGTCAAAACAAATTTCAGACACCAACTTTGTGACTTATCCCTTCAAAGGAGCCTGAATTTGGTCTGTTTGGGAACAAGTGGTTGGGGAGAGTTTTTCTCAAATATTGCACTTCTACAATTTCCAAGGGCAGACAATGATTCATAATGACTAACACTAACAACATCCTAAGACCAGGTCCATGGGACATGACTTAATAAATAGATGAGAATGATGTTTAACTTACATATCAATTATTGAGAATTGAGTGCCCATCCATAAATCAATGGCATAGAATAGAAGTCCAGAAATAAACACACATTTATAGGGTCAATTACTCTTGGACAAAGGAAGAAAGAATATACAATGGGAAAAAAGACAGTCTCTTCAAAAAAATGGTGTTGGGAGAAATAGACAGCTACATGCAAAAAAATGAAAGTGGACCACTGGCTTACACCATATAAAAAAACAAACTCAAAATGGGGTAAAGACCTAAAATGTGAGACTTGAAACTATAAAAATCCTAGAAGAGAGCACAGGCAGTAATTTCTCTAACATAGGACATAGCAACTTTTTTCTAGATATGTCTCCTGAGGCAGGGACAACAAAAATAAACTATTGAAACTTTATCAAAATAAAAAGCTTCTATGCAGAGAAGGAAACAATCAACAAAAATAAAAGGCAACCTATAGAATTAGAGAAGATATTTGAAAATTATATCTCTGTTAAAAGGTTAGTATCCAAAATATATCAGAAACTTGGAGGAGGGGCCAACATGGCAGAGAAGTAGGGGAACCCGAAGTTCCCTCATCTCTCAAAGAAGTGTTGAAGCCAAAGGACTTTGAACCCAAAGATTCCAGGAGGAAAAGAGACAGTCTCTTCTAGGGACTCACTGGGAAAACCTGGCAGGCCATAGGTGTGTGATTGTGAACTGGGAGAGATAAAACAAATGGAGGAGGGATCCCCTTCTGCGGAGAGACAAAGGGAAGAGAAAGAGAGGCTGGGGAAGCATAAGACTGTATCTGGACAAGAGAAAAACCTTGGACCAGGACAGAGAAAGATACAATCTCCAACTGAGGGGCTTTCTCCAGACTGGGTCCAGCTGTCCTGATCGTGCACTTGGGGAGAAAGGGAGCCAGCCCCAGGTTCAGGGGCTAAATCAGGGTCGCTTCTCCACAGTAGGAGAAAGCGATCCCCTCCCCGGAGTGCTGTGGGACAGGACAAAGCCTGTGTGTCTGCCATCCAGAGACCACATATCGGACACGTAGAGGGAGAGTTTGAATCCCAGCCAAATGCTGGGGCACGGGAGTCAACAGAGCAAGACAAACTGCCTCATTTGCACCTCTGGCACAGTGAGGACAGCTCAAACAGAGTGGTTTGGGACACCTGGAATGTGGAGGAAAGACTGGGGTGTTGCCATTTTTCTCCCCACCACCACCAAGGTGGGATCTCAGGGATCAGACAGCAGGGCTACAGTGAAGATGGGACCTTCCTACACAACAACAGGACCCTCTGAGCCTGGTAACTGAATATCTACAGGAGCAGGATTGATGCTGGTAAACTAGATGGTCCCTCCTACAGACCAGCGCTATTGCATTGCTTGGTTTAATTCTCAGACAATTCTTATTATATAGATATATTCTTCCTTCCTTCTCTCCTTCTTAACTCTTCCTTCCTATAGTCTGGTTACTCTGGTTCTTGGCTTAAGCAGACATATTTAATCCATTCTCTTGATACATGTTCTACACCTCCTTCTTTATTGTCCTTTCTCTTTCTCTGGAATAACTAATTCATATAGTTTCTCTGTCTGGACAATGTTATCTTCCTTTCTTTTCCCCACCTCACACTTTATTTTCCTTTCTCTCTCTCTGGATTAAGCTGTATAGTTTCTCTGCCTCGTCAATGTTTATTTTTTCTTCTCCACCCACCCTGTACTTGTCATTTCTCTTGTTGTATGGGATAAGGCCCCTTCTGTCAGTACTGCCATCACCCTGTTGTTTACTTGTAGCTCGTGTTTCTGGTTTTCTGTTTGTTTATTGTTTGTTTGTTTGTTTGTTTTAATATGTGTGTTTGCATGTTTTTGTTTTCTGTTTGTTTTTTGTTTGTCTCTTTTCCTTTCCAGGGTTACTTCAATGAACAATTCAAAGCACACATGAAGGAGGGTCCAAAACATCACTACAAGTAGGGAGATAAAGTAACCAAAGTTACAACAACAAAGTGCAAGTAACCCTCTCCAAAAAACACCTCCTTAAGGGCCAGGCCCTGAACAGTGTATGTCCCCGCTTTAATATAGTAGTGCTTGCAGGTTCAGGGCACATAACAAGCTTTTAAAACACATAAGGGACAGAAAACTAGCAAAAATGAAGAAACAGAAGAATTCTCTTCAAAAGAAATTGCAGAAAGAAATGACAGCTAAAGAATTGATCAAAACAGATATAAACAATATAACTGAACAAGAATTTAGATTAATACTCATAAGATTAATAGCTGAGCTTGAAAAAAGCATACAGGACAGCAGAGAATCTACAGCTGCAGAGATCAAGAAACTAAAAAGTAGTCATAATGAATTAAAAAATGCTATAAATGAGGTGAGAAATAAAATAGCGGTGGTCATAGTGAGGACTGAAGAGGCAGAGGAGACAATAGGTGAATTAGAAGATAAAATTATGGAAAAAGAGGAAGCTGAGAAAAAGATAAAAAAAAATCTAGGATCACAAGGGGAGAATTAGAGAACTAAGTAATTCAATGAAACAGAACAATATCTGTATCATAGGAGTTCCAGAAGAAGAAGAGAGAGAGAGAAAGGGGCTGAGGGTGTACTGGAACAATTCATAGCTGAGAACTTCCCCAATTTGTGGAAGGAAACAGACATTGAAATCTGGGAGGTACAGAGAACTCCCTTCAGACGTAATTTGAATCAATCTTCTGCATGACGTATCATAGTGAAACTGGCAAAATTCAAAGATAAAGAGAGAATTCTGAAAGCAGCTAGGGATAAACAGGCCTTAACATACAAGGGTAGACACATACAGGTTGTAGCAGACCTATCTACTGAAACTTGGCAGGCCAGAAAGGAATGGCAGGAAATTTTAAATGTGATGAACATGAAAAATATACAACCAAGAATCCTTTATCCAGCAAGCCTGTCATTCAGAATAGACAGATAAATGTTTTCCCAAACAAAAACTGTAGGAATTCATCACCACTAAACCAGCCCTACAAGAGATCCTAAGGGGGATTCTGTGAGTGAAATGTTGCAAGGAGCACAAAGGACCAGAGACATCACTACAACATGAAACCTACTGATAACATATAACTCTAAACCCATATCTTTCAATAAAAACACTGAATGTAAATGGACTAAATGCTCCAATCAAAAGATACAGGGTAACACAATGGATAAAAAGATAAGACCCATCTATTTGATATCTACAAGAAACACATTTCAGACCTGAGGACACCTTCAGAGTGAAAGTGAGGGGATGGAGAACTATCTATCATGCTACTGGGAGTCAAAAGAAAGCTGGAGTAGCCATACTTATATCAGACAAACTAGATTTGAAACTAAAGGCTGTAACAAGAGATGAAGAAGGGCATTATATCATAATTACTGGGTCTATTCATCAAGAAGAGTTAAGAATTATAAATGTCTATGCACCACATTCATAAGCACCCAAATATATAAAACAATAAATCACAAACATAAGCAATCTTATTGGTAAGAATGTGGTAAATGCAGGGGACTTTAATATTCCACTTACAACATTGGACAGATCATATAGATAGAAAATCAATAAAGAAACAATAGCCCTGAATGATACATTGGCCCAGAGGGACTTGACAGATATATTTAGAACTTTTCATCCTAAAGCAGTAGAATATACATTACTCTTGAGTGCATGTGGAACATTCTCCAAGATAGATCATATATTGTCACAAAACAACCCTCAATAAATTTAAAAGAATTGAGATCATACCATGCACATTTTTAGATCATAATGCTATCAAAGTTGAAATCAACCACAAGAAAAAGTTTGGAAAACCTCAATGCATGGAGATTAAAAAATATCCTATTAAATAATGAATGGGTCAACCGTGAAATTAAAGAAGAGATTAAAACATATATGGAAACAAATATGAAAATGAAACAAATATGAAAATGAAAACATGACACTCTAAACACTTTGGGATGCAGCAAAGGCAGTCCTAAGAGGAAAATATATTGCAATCCAGGCATATCTCAAGAAACAAGAAAAATCCCAGATACAAAATCTAACAGCACACCTAAAGGAAATAGAAGCAGAATAGCAAAGACACTCCAAACCCAGCAGAAGAAGAGAAATAATAAAGATCAGAACAGAAATAAACAATATAGAATCTAAAAACAAACAAACAAACTATACAGCAGATCAATGAAACCAAGGTTGTTTTTTTGAAAAATAAACAAAATTGATAAGCCTCTAGCCAGGCTTCTCAAAAAGAATAGAGAGATGACACAAATAGATAAAATCACAAATGAAAATGGAATTATTTCAACCAATCCCTCAGAAATACAAGCAATTATCAGGGAATACTATGAAAAATTGTATGCCAACAGACTTTACAATGTGGAAGAAATGGACAAATTCCTAAGCACCCACACACTACTGAAATTCAAACGTGAAGAAATAGAAAATTTGAACACACCCATAACTAGTGAAGAAATTGAAGCAGTTATCAAAAATCTCCCAATGAATAAGAGCTTTGGACCAGATAGCTTCCCTGGGGAATTCTACCAGATAATTAAATTAGAGTTAATACCCATCCTTCTCAAGCTGTTCCAAGCAATAGAAATAGAAGGAAAACTTTCAGACTCATTCTATGAAGCCAGCATTACCTTGATTCCCAGAACAGACAGAAACCACCCCCCCCCCCAAAAAAATGATAACTACAGGCCAACATCCCTGATAAAAATGCAAAAATTCTCAACAAGATACTAACAAAGGGAATTAAACAGCATATAAAAAGAATTATTCACCATAATCAAGTGGGATTCATTCCTGGGCAGCAGGGCTGATTCAATACTTGCACATCAATCAATGTGATACATTACATTTATAAAGTAAAGGAGAATACCCATATAATCCTGTCAATTGATGCAGAAAAAGCATTTGACAAAATACAAAATCCTTTCTTTGTAAAAACTCTCAAGAAAGTCAGGATAGAAGGAATTCTATCTTAGTACACACACACACACGTGTGTGTGTGTGTGTGTGTGTGTGTGTGTGTGTGTAAATAAAGTATATTTACTTTAAGAGTAATTATTGATAGATATGTATTTTTGTGGTTGTTTCTGAAGACGTTTCTCTGTTCCTTGCTCATCCTTCTCTCTTTCATGGTAAGCCGATTTTTTTAATAATGTTTTTTGATATCTTTTCCTTATTGTTTGCATGTCTGTTAATAGTTCTTGACATATGGTTATCATTAAGTTTGCATACAACACTTGTGCATACAATCTATATTAGGTTGATTGTCTTTTAAGTTTGAATACATTCTTTTTTTTCTCTCCTCCCCATGTTTTAGGTATATATTATTATATTTTATATCCCTTTTTTGTGAGTTCCTTGACTTTTTTTTTACAGAAACATTCATTTTATTGATTTTGTTTTTCCTATCTTTATATTGTCACTTTTGGTTTCTCATTTCTACTCAGAAAGTCCCTGTTAATATTATTTTCAAGGCTGGTTTATGGGTCACAAACCCATAAACCCCTTATCTATCTATCTATCTATCATCTATCTATCTATCTATCTATCTATCTATCATCTATCTAGCCTGGGATACTCTTTATCTCTCCTTCTATTCTGAATTACAGCCTTACTGGATAGAATATTCTTGGCTGCAGATTTTTGCTATTCAGCATTTTGAATATATCATGTCATTCCCTTCTAGCTTAAAAAAATTATGTTGAAAAGTCTCCTGATATCCTTATGGGGCAGTTCCCTTGTATACTATTGTCTCCTTTTGTCATGCTGCTTTTAATATTTGTTATCACCACATTTTGTCACATCAATTACAATATGTTTTGGTGTGGCTCTGCTTTTGTTGATCTTGTTGGGGATTCTCTGTGCCCTTTGGATCTGGATATGTGTTTCATTCCCCAGATTGGGGAAATTTTCAGTCATTATCTCTTCAAATAAATTATCTTCCCTCTTTTTTCTCTCTTCTTCTTCTGGGTCTCCTATAATACAAATGTTATTACATTTGATGGAGTCACTGAGTTCCTTAAGTTTATTCTCATTTTGTATAATTCTTTTTTCTTTTTTTTTCAGCTTGATTCCCTTCCATTACTCTGTCTTCTAGGCCACTAATTTGTTCCTCTGCTTCTTGCAGCTTGCCGTTCATTCCTTCAAGTGTGTTTCTCATTTTGTTTATTGAGCCTTATTTCTGTGTTAAGGGTCTCACTCATGTCTTCCACTCTTTTCTCAAGTCCGGTGAGTATCCTTGTGATCATTGCTTTAAAATCTGTTTTGCTTAGCTCTATGTCCATGGCCTTGTCCTATTGTTTCATTTGGAATACATTTCTTTGTCTCTTCATTTTGTCTGCCTTTCTGTGTTTGTTTCTCTGTGTTAGTAAACTCAGCTGTCTTCTGCTCTTGGGAGTAGTGACTTTATGAAGAGGAGGTCCTGGAGTGCCCTGCAGTGCAATGTTCCCTGTACACCAGAACCTGGCACTTCAGAAGAGTATCCTGTGCATATTGCTTACACCTGGCTGCTGTGTCGGAGTCACTTTTCCTTTCAGTATAGTCATCTGTAGTGTCTCTTTGCCCGTTTTGGTCTGTGCTTTCTTTCTGTGGTGTCAGTGGGACCCAGGAAGGCCAGTTCTGGGAGGGCATGTCCACTAGGGAGCTTGGGAGCAGGGTGGCATTGTTAGTCAAATTTGCTGGGCCACTAGTCCTATGCTGGATTCCTGGAAGCACTGCAGTGACTAGGGCCTGCACCCCAGGTGGCCAGGGTGTGAGGCTGCAGGCAATGACAGCAGGGCATAGCTGCATGCACCACAATGGCAGCAGTGCACCCTTCATCTGGGCATAGTATGCAATGGTGGCTAGGGGCATGTGCACCTGGGTGTTGCGCTACAGTTGGGCTGAGCACGAGATGGCAGCTATTCACCCAGTGGCTGGGTGGGTGTTCATGCAGCTTTAAGAAACATGTTTTTGAGCTCTGGGTTGAGGATACAAATGTCTGTGCAGCCCTACCTCCTGCAGGTGGCTTTGTGTTTATGCTGAGTGTGCGGCAGGAAAATGGCTCTTGCCAGCTCCCTCATTTTCAAAGATGTCCCCCAACATGCTTCAAAATCAGTATGAACAGATCTGTTTCCTGTTTGCCCCTGACATTGTATAAGCTTCTCCTTTTATGTTGCCCTTCCATCAGGCGACTGTCTCTTTAGTGGCAGTGGTCCAGCTATCACTGGCCCTCCCAGCTTGCCCAGTGCTGAGTCAGCTGACTTTTAAAGCTCCAGGTTCCAAGTCCCACTGGCTTACAAATTCACAATTTCAGTCTCTTTGGTTTTTAAAGCCAAATGTTATGGGGATTAGTCTTCCTCATGTGAATTCCCTGGTGCGAGGCCCCATTACTGTTTTCTTCATGTGCACAGCTCCCTACCTTTGTGGGTAGCCTCCCTCTGTATTTCTGACCTTCCTAAGTTTCAAATGCAGCTTTGTCTCTATATTTAGTTGTGGAGTTTGTTCTCCAATCTCAAGATTGCTCCTCAGTTTATTGACTTGGAGGTAGGTGCTATCTTGTTGTAAATGTGGAATTGTGTGAGCTCAGGGTCCTCCTACTCTGCCATTTTCCCCCATAGTATCAGATGTATTGGCTTTATCTCACAGTATTTAATTATTATTAATGTTACATACTAGTATTTCTTTTTAAAGTTTATTTATTTTGAGAGAGAGAGAGAACCTGATGGGGGGGAGGGACAAGAGGGAGAGAGACAGAGAATTGAAGAAGGCTCTGCACTGTCAGCACAGAGCCTGATATGGGGCTTGAACTTACAAAACCGTGAGATCATGACCTGAGCAGAAATCAAGAATCAGACACTTAACTGACTGAGCTATCAAGGCATCAACATCGTAGTATTTAACTTATGAAATATAAAGAAGAGAAAACATCACCCAAGGACTTTGCATCTTCCCCTGGGGAAAGGTCTTTCCATTTTCAGTTGTACATGGAATACTTGTATCATGTCAGATAGAACTATGATCTTGTTATTGCTTTTATTTGAAAATTAGGAATAAAGATAAAAAGACATGTATGAGTACAAGTTGACATGGGGTGGAGATGTGATTATCTATCTATCTATCTATCTATCATCAAATTGGCTTACATACAACATCTAGCACTCATCCCAACAAGTGCCCTCCTCCCTGCCAATCACCCACTTTCCCCTCTCCCCCACCGTCCATCTACCCTTAGTTTGTTCTCAGTCCTTAAGAATCTCTTATGGTTTGCCTCCCTCCCTCTATACCTTTTTTTCCCTTCCCCTCCCCCATGGTCCTCTGTTAAGTTTCTCAGGATCCACATAAGAGTGAAAACATATGGTATCTGTCTTTCTCTGTATGACTTATTTCACTTAGCATAACACTCTCTAGTTCCATCCACGTTGCTACAAAAGGCCATCTTTCATTCTTTCTCATTGCCAAGTGGTATTCCATTGTGTATATAAACCACAACTTCTTTATCCATTCATCAGTTGATGGACATTTAGACTCTTCCCATAATTTGGCTATTGTTGAAAGTGCTGCTATAAACATTGGGGTACAAGTGCCCCTGTGCATCAGCACTCCTGCATCCCTTGGGGAAAATCCTACCAGTGCTATTGCTGGGTCATAGGATAGATCTATTTTTAATTTTTTGAGGAACCCCCACACTGTTTTCCAGAGTGGCTGCACCAGTTTGCATTCCCACCAACAGTGCAAGAGGGTTCCCATTCTTCCACATCCTCTCCAGCATCTATAGTCTCCTGATTTGTTCATTTTAGCCACTCTGACTGGCGTGAGGTGATATCTCAGTGTAGTTTTGATTTGTATTTCCCTGATGAGGAGTGACGTTGAGTATCTTTTCATGTTCCTGCTGGCCATCTGGATGTCTCTTTTGGAGAAGTGTCTATCCATGTTTTCTGCCCATTTCTTCACTGGATTATTTGTTGTTTGGATGTGGAGATTGGTGAGTTGTTTAGAGATTTTGGATACTAGCCCTTTGTCTGATATGTCATTCGTAAATATGTTTTCCCATTCTGTTGGTTGCCTTTTAGTTTTATTGTTTCCTTTGCAGTGCAGAAGCTTTTTATCTTCATGAGGTCCCAATAGTTCATTTTTGCTTTTAATTCCCTTGCCTTTGGAGATGTATCAAGTAAGAAATTGCTGTGGCTGAGGTCAGAGAGGTTTTTTTCCTGCTTTCTCCTCTAGGGTTTTGATGGTTTCCTGTCTCACATTCAGGTCCTTTATCCATTTTGAGTTTATTTTTGTGAATGGTGTAAGAAAGTGGTCTAGTTTCACTCTTCTGCATGTTGTTGTCCAGTTCTCCCAGCACCATTTGTTAAAGAAACTGTCTTTTTTCCATTGGATACTCTTTCCTGCTTTGTCAAAGATTAGTTGGCCATACATTTTTGGGTCCAATTCTGGGGTCTCTATTCTATTCCTTTGGTCTATGTGTCTGTTTTTGTGCCAATACCATGCTGTCTTGATGATTACAGCTTTGTAGGAGAGGCTAAAGTCTGGGATTGTGACACCTGCTGCTTTGGTCTTCTTCTTCAATATTACTTTGGCTATTCAGGGTCTTTTGTGGTGCCATACAGATTTTAGGATTGCTTGTTCTAGCTCCAAGAAGAATGCTGGTGCAATTTTGATTGAGATTGCATTGAATGCGTAGATTGCTTTGGGTAGTATTGACATGTTAACAATATTTATTCTTCCAATCCATGAGCATGGAATGTTTTTCGATTTCTTTGTATCTTCTTCAATTTCCTTCATATGCATTCTATGGTTTTCATCAGCTGAATTTTTTTTAACAGTTCTTACTAGATATCAAACACCGTTGGAGCCAACAGAGGGCGAGGCATGTCTGAAACAAGATGTATTAGTGGTTTCTCTGACATCAGAGCCATAAACCTCTGGCGGGCAGTCAGCTGCAGAATGCAGGCAGCTCCAGGAATTGTCCCACACCTACCAACATTGAGCAGGTGAAGATAAGGGAGAGCTATAAAATTTGACTGGACTCCACTGATAAGCAGGTACCTCTGAACACCATTTCTGTTACTAGCTCAGTCATCTGGGAGTGTTTTCCTCTTCTTCTGTCAAGTCCTTCCCTCCAGCTGACTGTATGTATCTTCATATTCCTCTTCCTCTCTTTTCAACTTCTTTCCCTTTCTCCAATTCTTGTAGTTCTTCTAGTTGCAGACTACTTTCTCTCATCTCTTTTTATGCTTCCAGACCAATTTGCCTGTTTCAGATTCTGCCTTCTTGTCTGTCACCTTCTCTCTGGTTGTGTCTTATATATTTTTTAAGAAAAATTAATTCAATTCAGGATAAAAAAGAGACTATACAAAGTGGCAGGTGAACTACACACCTATTTGCATTTTTTTTAACTTTTTGTTGGTTCCATGAAGACATAGTTTCCCTCTCTCTAAGGGACACCATCCTAAGGCCTCATGTCCTTTCTTGTTATTGGCAGGTCCCCCTTCCAACGGGGTAGCCTTATACAGTCCCTTCTGCTAAATGCAACTGTTCAAGAGAGAAGGAAGAGTTTGTGATCAGGGATTTAGGAAGTCCCTGCGCAAAGTGGAATTGTTCGCTGGGTAAAGATTAGCTGGAAGAAGGCCAAATGGGAGAACAGAAACTGCACATTCCTACCCTGTGGTGCAGGGGCAGGTGGGCTTGTGGCCTCTTTCTCCAAGGAGAGTGGGAGGCTGAAACCACAACAGCACCACTGAGGTGACGAGAAGGTGGCTTTAAATGACTCTAATTTTCCTCTAAGCAGCAGCAACACCTGAGAGTTCTGCAGCTCAAAGAGCCTCATACCAGGAAACCCTCCCATGCCAGTGTTCCCACTACTTCTTCCACTCTTTTCTGTTCCCCAACCTCTGTAGGAGTTCCTGCTTCACCTTAGGAGGACAGGCTCTAGCATGCCTAAAATTCTCTTCTGTTCGGTGTGGAGAGGACTCTGCCTAATAGCATGTTATCACAGAAATCACAAGGCAAGAGGAAAGGGGACAAGGTGGCCTAGAAGCACATGTGAGATGAAGCAGTAACTGAGCAAGGATGAATTTGTCTTCTCTTGATAAACTCCAAACTAATCTCCTTTCCATCCTAGAACAAAATGATCCTGTCTTAAATGGGGAAGAAACTCATTTTTATACCACCTCCTTCCAAAAATATTGATGAATAAGTCAGCTGGCTCATCTCCACTGTGTGGTGATAACCATCTTACCTGCACTGAGGAAGGAGAAATCACTGCCCAGCATTCCAAGTTCTTCAACAGCATTGGATGGTCATCACCTCATGTCCAAAGCAGAAATGTCTAGCAGCCCTCTATTGCCTCCAGGCTGGTCCATAGTCAATCTGGAACTTAGAGTTCTCATGCCCTGACCCCACACCTCTCCACGAATGCATCCACCATCTCACAGCTTTCACCAAAACACCTCTCACAGGCCCCACTTCCTCCATTGGCCATATCATTTTAGTGCTTTTGATAACCTGAGATGTTATCTACCCAATCTGACCCCCCTTCTTGCAGGTTGGAACACCAAAGCCCAGAGGGATTGAGTGTCTCGTGCATATGCACGAACACCTGTGTGGCAGAGGCAGGCCAATAACAACTGTATCTGGACAGTATGGCCAGTGTTTTTCGGTCCTGGGTGACATCTGCCTCTTTCACACTCAAGTGTCCCAGTTTAGACCATACATGTTGTATGGTCACTCTACTTTATAGAATGTCTATTGTACAATGTTAAGTGTTGAGTGAGATGCAGTCAGAGATGACATCAGGAGTGACACTGGGCCAGTCCTGCAATAAGTTAAAGGAGCCATGGGGCCTTTGGTCTAAAGTCCACATGAGCTGGGCCTCAGAACCATAGGCAGAAGTCTAACAGGTTAAGCAGGGGGAAAATTTGTGCCAAGAGTAGCACAAGTATAAGCAAGTCAATGAGCAAATATCTGGTAAAAAGTGCCATGTGCCACCCCCTGAGAACACCAAGATAGGTGAGTCACAGGCCCTGGCCAGATGAGCTTAGGACAATTTCAGAAGAGTAAAGCATGGGTGAGAGGACTGGTAAAGGCAGTATGAGGGGGGGGATTCCTTTTTTTTTTTTTTTCCAATTTAAATTCAAATAGTTAACGTACATTATAGTCTTGGCTTTAGGAGTAAAACCCAGTGATTCATCTCTTACATATGACATCCAGTGCTTATCCCAAAAAGTGCCCTCCTTAATGCCTATCACCCATTTAACCCATTTCCCCCACCTATCTCCCCTCCAGCAACCCTCAGTTTGTTCTCTGTATTTAAGAGTCTCTTATGGTTTGCCTCCCCTGTGTTTTTCTTATTTTTCCTTCCCTTCCCCTATGCTCATCTGTTGAGTTCCTCAAATTCCACAATGATTAAATCATATCTTTCTGACTTATTTCACTTAGTATAATACACTCTAGTTCCATTCATATTGTTGCAAATGGCAAGGTTTCATTCTTTTTTATTGCCAAGTAGTATTCCAGTGTGTGTGTGTGTGTGTGTGTGTACACACATACAGTGGATATTTGAGTTCTTTCCATAATTTGACTATTGTTGACAGCACTGCTATAAACAGTGGGGTGCAGGTGCCTCTTCGAATCACCATTTTTGTATCCTTTGGGTAAGTACCTAGTAGTGCAGTTTCTGGGTCATAGGATAGCTCTCTTTTTAATTTTTTGAGGAACCTCCATACTGTTTTCCAGAGTAGCTGCACCAGTTTGTACTCCCACCAAACCATTTCTCCAGCCTGAGGACAGGGACTGGTCCAGAGCTTCAAGAGTAATTCCCTGCTCAAAGCCCTCTGTTATCTTTCCTAACCTTCCAGAGCTCCCTGAATGCCCTCTTAAACATCTATTTGTTCACTTCCCTGTATCACCTGTTACCTGTATGCACCTGTGTTCGCTACCTGACTTTCCCATCCATGGTATTACACCTTGTGGTGTTCCTAGCAAGCCCTACCACATTATTTGCAACTCTAAAAGATCTTGCTAAATATCTAATACACCACACACCCTTTTGCCAGCCAGTGAAATGGTCCCCTGGCTCCCTTAATTCAAGGTATGGTGCAGTGTGGCAGCCTGGAGCTCCGGAATGGTGGACAAAGAGGAAGCCAAGGGCTCAGGAGCGGTGGTGGAGGGAAGCCAAAGGGACTTCTCAAGAGGGGAATATGTAAAGAGGGTGAAGTAGAGAGAGGGACAAGGCACTAAGGAGGACAAGGAAGGAGGTGAGTTCTGAGGAGGAGAACAGGGCATCAAGAGGCACAGACCATCTGGTCTCAAATGACCAGCTGCCCACCAGACCTGAACCAGTTTTCACATACAACAGGAGATTCAAACACACCAGAAATGCAGGAAGCCCAGGTGGGCTCCACTCTGCTGCATACACCCCACCTCCCACCCCTCTAGGTTCCCAGGACCACCCACCAAGGGTCGAAGAGGCAAACCTCACAGGCCTGCAGTATTATCACATCGATAGAACCAGAACCAACAGATTGCGCTCAGCCCGCTTTCTGGTGACTGCTGCCCTCTGCTGACCAAACAGGACTACAACCCAAGAAGCCCATCTTAGCTATGCGTGCGAGCAAAGTTGAGGGTGACCACCAAACTCACAGAGGACGAGGTAAATCCAAATCTCATTGGGGCCTTTATAAAAAGTCTCCTTCTCTAGCACTAGATAGTAGGAGGCCTCCTAATTTGAAGTTCATTTCATCTCAAAGCTGCAGGGAACTAATAGGGATCATTGTGGCTAACATCCTGTCTGACCTGGCATAGTGTTAGGCACACCTACACTGTCTCATTTTGTAGGTGATAAAATTGGAACCTAGAGAAGTGTGAGAACACCCTCCCGGAGATATAGAGATATGATTCTAGGACTGTGGATATAGATGCTGACCTCCTAACCACAGTACTAACAAAGTCACTTGGCATAGGTTCAGACTATGGGGAGGAGACACAAAAGCATTTACTGAACATTAAGTGTCAGGTGTGTATTAAGTGTGGGGGAGATGGAGGCCCAGCTGCTCACCCGGGGATGACATAGTTCGAGAGAACTAATTACCACTCAGTGTGATGCGTGACATGACATGGTACAGGAATGGGGGAGATGAGATACATCACCTGAATTTGACCATCTTTTGCTCATCTTAAAACAGCAAAATTCCTTGACCCCCCCCTTCCCAGTAAAACTTCCTAAAAGATGACTACACCCACTCCACTTTCTCACATCTGGTTCCTGTGTTTGCACTCAAGTCCAAATACCTGCCTTCATTACCTTCTACAAGGTGAGGGGCAAACTGGACATCCCTACTATGCCTGTATTCTCACCCATGAAAAGGTAATCATTGCGCTACTTACTTCATAATGTTGTTGTGGAAATTAAATGGGTAAATTCATATGCCTAGCACATGAGTCACTCTAGGCAAGTACAAGGCACTATTGTTAAGATAGGGTTGGTGGCCTATTTGCTGGGGCTGTTTTCTTCCACACAGAGCAAGTGCCATAAGCTTTTAAGCCTCCTACTAGCTCTCCACTCTTGCCTTATCTAGTAGGTGTTTTTGTGAGTAAACTGGGTGGGCAGTCAGCCCTTCTTTTCTGGGGCTCCTTCACACCAGAAGCCTTGCAGGTCCTGCACTGTCAAAGACTGGGAGGGAAGTATGACCCTGGGGTGTCCTCTCAGAAAGCCCACTTGCCCAAAGACATGGGCCATGCATTCTCATAGCAGCTCTTCCAGTAATAAAGGGCATATCTTGGCACTCATCTGCTTTATCACACTTTACTTCCCAGGGAGAGAGGTCGGTTGAAGGGCATTCCAATAAGCAGAATGGTAGGTAAGTCCAGTGATGTTACAACAGAAAGAACAGGATCAGATACCTTTTACATCATTTACAGTGGTGACTTGCGTATGACTGACTTATCTCTCTCTCAGAATGTGTATGTTGCAGTTGTAAGCCAGCCAGAATGTGACTGTATGGTTATTAAGGTAAAACGAGGTCATTTGAGTAGACCCGAATCCTATATGATTGGTAACCTTTACGAAAGGAATTTGAACACAGACATGTACACAGGTAAGATGTGAAGACATTGGGAGAAGACAGAGGTCTGTAAGTCAAGGAGAGAGACCTGGAACAGATCCTTCTCTTACAACCCTCAGAAAGAACTAATCCTACCGATAGCTTGACCTGACTTCCTCTGGATCTGTGAGAAAAAAAATAATTTGCTGTCAAAAAGCCAGGTTAGGAAAGGCAGTCTCATACGTGGACAGTACCTGGTATGTTCAGAACACAGTGGCTCCTGATGGGCCATCTGCCATCTGAGATCACCAGGGTCACTGCTCTGCCCTCCACCCTGCCCCTCAAGTGTCTTCAGGACACTCATTTCCCATCAGGTTTCCAGTTGACCTCCTGCTCTCCTCCCTAGCAGAGCCTTCTCCATCTCCTGGCTGACCCCCTCCTCACCTGGCCCTAAATGTTGGCACACTTCTGGTGGTGCAGGTGAGGGTGCTGAATCCAAAGCTTTTGCTCTACACCTCCGTGGCTCCTGAAGTCCTCATCCCTCCCCAACCTGACTCCACTAGATATTTCACAGGCTGTGGGGTCCAAACACATTCAAATCCTTTCTATCCCACAACAGGTCAAACCCTGACTTGAACATCACCTTTTACATGTGTTAAATTTTAATTTCAGATAAACAGCAAAAAAGTTACACTAAGAATGTCATAAACATTGCTGGAGGCAAAGATTATGGTCTATCTGAAATTCAAGGCTCTCAGAACCCCACTTTTGTCCCTCCCCTTCCTTCATGCTCACATCCAGACACATCCAGGATTGGCACCCTCATCTGGTCTGGACCTCCAGTGATTGACAACGTCCTGTCCATCCCACAGACCCTTCCTAGCTTGGCAGGTGGGAGGAAGGGGGGGCATCTCCCCTGCCCTGACTCCCCCATACAAAAAGCACCCCCCCCTTTGCCCTGCTCTTCCCCCCTCCCCATCCTCACGCCCTTCCCCCTCCCTAACAGGAAGAGTAAACATTACTGTTACATAAACTATTTTATTTAAATAAAATCAGGGGCAGACCCTTTTCTTTCTCTCTCACACTCACTCTCTCACACACACACACACCCCAACACATGCACACAGGCTTGCCCACATCCTCCCTCCCTTTCTCCCCTCCACGCATGGCCACCTCAAACCCAGTGGTTCTCATAGTGACCATCTTAGCACAGGGAAACACCCTCCATATGATGGCCCACTCCTCCCAGTTGATGGCAGCAGCATACAGGCCTAGGCACAAGCTATCCTGCCCAGAGTCCAGCTCTCAGACCTCTTAGGGTGGGAAAGGAGGAAGGACCAGTTCTCCCAAGGCACCCAGATCCAGTGTGGCTTCCCTGCTTTTCCTCCCTTACAGCCTGGAGCACCACCAAACCCCTCCCAAAGGAGGGTGGGTCCCTTCACCCTAGGGCAACCCCTCCCTGCATCAGAGAAGGCTCAGTAGCCAAACTTGAACAGTCCCCAAGGGATTCTGGAGTAGGTATTGTCTGGTTTGGGGAAGAGAGAGGGAGAGGGATTGAGCACCAAATTCCCTAACTCCACCCAGCAGGAGGGCGCTGAGATTAAGCTCAGCGACCTCCACCCAGAAAAAGTAAACCCAACTCTGCAGCAGGAACCCGCGAAGGCCTCAACCATCAGGACCTCATTATGTCTCCACCCCCCAACATTGACCCTGCTAGAGACCCACTAGCACCTTGGCAATGTTAATGGCCCAGCTCAGCTGGGGAAACAATATGCACATGGGAGCCTGTCTGGAGGTGGTGTCCTCTATGTGGACAGTGGGGTTGGGTTTCACCCTCTCTGACACTGGTACCCTTCAAGTCCTTCTTTGTGGCACACACAGCAAAGTGGCTTAGGTAATGAGAAGGGAGCACTGCAGGGATGTGTAGTGTTTTCCAGAGGCACACAGTCCTACAGTGCATTTTACAGATTACATACAGGCAGGCTAGGACAGAGGCTCTGTAGCATCCCTAGGCCCCCTTGGGAGATGGGGAGGTGGGAGGGACACCTGTCTATTGCCTCAAACCAGGCGGCCAAGATGTCAAAACTCAGGTCCCACATCCACCTTCTCCAGTGGGCTACCCTGTACCTTCTAGACCAAGTTCCCTGAGGGGAAAGCCAGACAGATGGAAGGAAAGCAGAAAGGGGGCAGTGAAGAACATCAGACCAAGAGGAGCTAGCAGGGGGAGGGCAAATGTGAGAGCCATAGAAAAAGCCTTCTGAAGGGGTAAGGCAAAGAGAGCTGCCACCTGCAAAGAACTGGGGGAGGAGGGAGAGAAATTCACCAGAGACAAGAGCCAACCTGACCTCTCCAAGGGAAGCAAGGACCTGAGGACAGGGAGCTTGGAGCCCTACATGGGCCAATGGTGGTAGGAACCAGCCACCCTGAGCATGAACTACAGGCTGATGCTGCGCTGGTGGCGGCCCCCACGGCCCCCGCCATCACTGCCCCAGCGCCCCCCACTCCGGGAACCCAGCTCCTGGCCATCCAGACTGGTGTGGTCTGAGAGGCCCCGCAGATGCTCCACAGAGTCACACTTCTGCAGGTCTGAGGCCACTGTGCGTAGGCTCAGCAGGCTCAGTGTGTCTGTGTCAGGGGCAGGGCCAGGCCCCAGGCTACTGCCCTCCTCCAGCACCCCGCCTTCAGCCCCTTCTATGATACCACTGTCTCCATCCTCGCCACCATCAGGCCCGGCCTCTGCCCCCACAGGGGAGGAGCGCCGCTGGCCAGGGGCATGAGGGGGCTGGCCCCGGCGCCGGGCATGGATCTGCTCGCTGATCTGCTCCAGGTTGCGCAGGGCAACTGAATAGCGAGTCTTGGCCTGGGCCACCTGTTGCTCCAGCTCTGTCACCTTGGCCTTGTGCTCCTGCAGAGGGAGGAACAAAGTGAGGTGACTTTGCCAACTGTCTGTGGCTCCTGGAGCGGAGTCCCTTCAGCTCCACTCAGCACTTTCCACTGGTGCCTCCTTTCCTGGACTCTTAGGCCAGCTCACCATCCAACACAAACCTGCAGTGCTCCACCCCACCCAGCCTAGCCCCTCTTCACTCTTCTCTTCTTCCTCTTTCCCAGCAGTATCGCCCTGCTCCTGGCCTTACAAGACCTTCCTCCCAGGTCTTCATTCCCACCCACTCCTCCTCTCCCCATGGTTCCCTTTCCCTATCTGGCCAGTTCCTCATCCCCATTCTCCCTGGTTTCCCCTGATTCCCACTTTTTCTCATTTACTTCCTTTCAACTCCATTCTCTACCAGGACCAATTCCCCAAGCCCAACTGCCACTCCTAGGTATCATTCTTAGCATATGTACCTCCACCTGGGCCACCACACTGGTCTGTCAGATGGACCAGAGAGGCACTGGCATCCCCTCTAACTGCCCTCACTCTCCATGCCTACCCCCTTCCTGCCTATTCACACACTCTCCCCCACCCCCACTGCCTTACCTCCAGAATCTGGCTGAACTGGGCCTTGAGCTCAAAGTAGGGGCGGCTCTTGCCAATGGCCCGCCGGAGAGTCTTCTGCAGGGCCTGGACCCGAGCTTCAGCCTGCTGGCACAGCCGAGTCACCCGCTGATGTTCCCGCTCACCACGAAGCCGCTCCTCCTCTGCCTCATTCACCTGGCCATACATTCACCAGGACATACATCACTGACCCAGGACCCATGTTCTTGCCTCTCAAGACATGACCATCATTCAGGATCTGACATCTGCTGCTAGAGACTAAATGTTTATATCTCTCCTCCGCCCCCCCAAAAATTCATGTTGCAATCCTCACCCCTAAGGTGATGGTATTGGAGGTGATTAGGTTATACAGGTGGGAGCACTCAAAAAATAAATAAATGGGATTAGTGTCCTCACAAAAGAGTTCCTGGAGAGCTGTCACTCACTCCTTCCACCTCGCAAGGTCACAGTGAAAAGACTGCCAGCCGTTTAGGAACCAGGAAGCAGGCCTTCACCTGGTACCAAATCTGCCTGCACCTGATCTTCCTAACCTGCAGAGCTGTGAGAACTAAACTTGCTTAAGCCACCTAGTGTATGTTATTTTGTTGTAACAGCCCCAGTGGACTGGAGCTGATGCCAGGGATCCTCCCACTCCCTAGTCCCCTGGGAGTAGCTTAGAAATGATACATAAATTACATTTCAGAAATCACGGTACACTAGCAGAGCCCAAAAGTAAGAAAAGGAGAACATTCTGAACATAGAAGTGAGGGGTCACAGCTAAATGTAACAAAATGTGAGTGTTGAACCTTGAGAATCCAGGGGTGGATCAACTGGGGGTCAGTCCCATATCTGGATGCAAAGGTTCAAGAAGAGCCCAGAGAGACATTCGTTAAGTCAGAAGGAAATGTAAATGGAGGCCAAAAAGGGCAGAGAGGAAGGAAAAGGATTTGCCTGAAACATAATCAAAGCTGAGGGAGGGCTGGAGGGTAGAAGAAAGGAAGAAAGAGGGAGATGGGATGAAAGGATAGCCAAGAAGTACCAGAACCGGAGGAGACCTGGCTCACCTTGCAGGTGGCATGGTTGAGCATCTCCTGCCATGTGGGGTCCAGCCGGTTCTTGTCAGCCATGACACCCTGCTCAGCCACAAACACCATCTCCCGGGCAGCATTGTGCATGCTCACGGCCCGCTCATACCGCAGCGCTGCCTTCTGTGTCTCTTGCTGGGCCTGGAAGACGGGACCATCAGGATGGGGAGCCCCAAGGGACCCCCACCGCCCAAGGAGACCCATCCTGGATGAGGACGAGAGGAGGAAGGCCCAGTGCAATATCAGCTTCACTTCCCAAACTGCACTAAGGATAAATGCCAAAGAAGCAACATTCCATAAAGACTATCTTGTAAGGATATGGCTCAAAAGAAATAAATGCATAAATAAAGCCTGGATGGGGAGCCTGGTGGCTCAGTTGGTTAAATGTCCAACTTGGGCTTAGGTCATGATCTCACGGTTTGTGGGATCGAGCCACACATTGGGCTCTGCACTGACAGGTCAGCCTGCTTTGGATTCTGTGTCTTCCTCTCCGTCTCTGCCCCTCTCCCACTTGTGTTCTCTCTCAAAAATAAAAAAATAAATAAACTTAAAAAAAAAGGACTGGAAAATGAAACTGCCACTGCAGGGTGAATGTGTGAAACCCAGCACTCGCAAAGGCCACTGGCCTGGGCTCTAGGGAGAACAAAGAAAGATCCACCCCACTTTAGTTTGAAGGTGGTGAATGACTTGGACCAAGTCTCACAGAGAGTACACCCCTGAGACCATCACCTCCAGTCCAGCATGTAAGCTGAAGGAAATAAGACAAGTGTTCTGAGATACTCATTACATCCATGCTTACCAAACATAAAACTGGAAACAAACCTAAGTTTCCAATTATAGGGAAGTGATTAAGTGTATAATAGAACATTAATAACAATAATAATAATAATATGAGGAAATGTTAAGCAGCTTTTAAAAATGATAGCATGGATGTATATTTATTGACATGGAAATATGTAAATAAGTAAAATAAAGGAAGAAAAATAGCACGTATCATAAATCTCATTTTGGCAGGATATACACACACCCAAAAATCAAGGGGTTATCTGTATTGTATTAATTACGTTTTTTATTTTCTCTATTTTATGATGCTTTCACATCCTGGGGTTTTCCTAGGGCTAATTCCTAGAGATACTAAACTCCTCTGTGAGCATACTTTTCAAATGCAAACCAACCAATCCAAAGCCCACCACCTCCTTTATCTAACTCTCACACACAAAGCCAATTATTTCCCCTGCCCTACATTAACCCAGGGCCAGGTACCAAAATATAGAAACCACCCCTATAGCCCAGGGCCCACAGTTACTCAAGCTATCTAAATTCGATCAAAGTTGCCTACCCTGCCTTACCCATTCCTTCCCATTATAACCGCAATAAAGGCTCTGAGCCAAGCTTTCCTCTCATGTCTTACGCCTCCTGATCAACCCAAGTGCTTCCCCAGGTGGCCCTAGGTGGTGCAGCATGCTCTTTCTTCTTGGAAATTTTAAGTTATAAACTCTCTTTTCATGGCAGCTGTCTCTGTGTCTTACCATACTTGACTAAAATAAATTCTAGATGCAAAAAATGTGAAACAGGCACATGGCAGGATTTGGAGTGATTTTGGTTTTCTTCTTTTATAGTTACTGTTACATTAGAGTCTTCCAATACTGAACCCATTACTTGTGTAAAAAAGGGGGGGAAGGAAAAGGGTAAAGGAATGGAGAGGTGAGCAAAGAAAAGAGACATGAACCAAAGGGAAGAGAAATAAGAGAAACCAGAAAGTGTTCTGTGTGACTAGAAGAGTCCAGGGCCAGGCTCTGTATGCGCCCCTCCTGGAATGTGCATCAGCTAGCCATACCTCCTTAGCAAGCCGCCGAGCCTCATAGTAGGGCCGGGCCTTCTCGATGCAGCTCCCCAAGTGGGAGCCCTGTGTGTTGAGCTTCCTTGCTGACTCCTGCAAGATCCTTCGGTAGGTGGTCCTGGCCTCCTGGCAAAGGGACAGGGACATGGGCAGAAGGAAGGCACATGTGTGGGTCCCAGCCCCTCTCGTTTTTCATACATGCCCCTTCCCCTGCCACTGTATTAAACAGGGAGAAAAGAAGACACCTCCAGAGACTAGCCCAAGGGTGTGAAGAAAAGGATCAACACTCACATCCAGCTGCAGCTCCACCTGGTTGATCTCCTCACTGGCCTGGTTGAGATGCTCTAGCTCCTCCTGCCAAAGAGGGGCAAAGAGTTAGAGCAGTGGGAAAAAGTAGCTTCTTACATGAACCATGTGGGGTGGGAGGGAAAGTCTGCCTGATTAAGGAAGGGAAGAAATGGAGGAAAAGGGCACTGTCAAATGCCTCCATGCAGGAGACCTAATATACAGTCTCCTGTAATCCTCACAACTCCACCTCTGCATCAGACAGTAAAACCCCCATTTTAAAGATGAGGAAATCACCATTCAGAGAATAGAACACACACATGCACACAGCAAAGTGGCAGCAAGCCTGCCTTCTCTTCATTAGAACATGGGGCCACCTTCTCTCCGAAATTCCAGCCAATAGAAGTTGCCTTGGAGCTAACAGTCTGTGTTCCTGAGAGAGGAACACTAGGCCAGTCACTCATCACACATTTACTACACACTTATCACAGCTCAGCACCATGACACCCAAGAATTCAGAAAACAAAGAGGCAGAAGCTCCGGACTCAGTAAGTAAGAAAAAAGTGGTACAAGGAACTGTAAGAAGCAGGCCTGGTGGGAGCAGCAGGATCACCTACCAGGGCAGGAAAGGCCAGGCAGGACACCCTGAGGACTTGCTCCTAGGCTGGGCCTTGACAGATACACAGAAAAGCACCAGTGACAAGCAGGTGCCCAGAGCAGGCAGCTTGTCAGGTGAGAAGCCGGCAAGGCTGGGGTACAGGAGAAAGGATACCAGAACTTTTCCCAATGGCAGGGGGAGCCCCTTAGAGCCTGGCACCACCCAGTCTGTGGTTTAGGAAGGTGGGTCTGAGCAGTATGTGGAAAGTTTACAGTGGCCAGGGAGAAAAAAGTGGAGGCTGTCTGCAGTATTCCAGGTGGGAGAGGACAGGGTGATCCCAAAGAAATGCAGGAAGCAGAATCATGAGGGTCTGGTTGAGGTCAAGATTAGGGAAGATTCCATGGTTCAAGAGACCTCTAGGCCTGCTTGAGCAGTTGACTGACAGAGACCCCAGGTCCTCACACAACAGATTCTGTGGCAGGGAGGGAGAACATTGGGGACAAGTCACCAGACATGGTAGCATAAGGATCTCACTGGCCCTTGGTGCACCTGGGTGGCTCAGTAGGTTGAGCGTCTGACTTCGGCTCAGGTCATTATCTTGCAGTATGTGAGTTCAAGCCCCACGTCGGACTCTGTGCTGACAGCCTGAAGCCTGGAACCTGCTTCAGATTCTGTGTCTCCCTCTCTCTCTGCCCCTCCCCTGCTCATGCGCTCTCTCGCTCTCTCCCTCTCTCTCTCTCTCTCTCTGTCAAAAGTAAATAAACATTAAATTTTTTTTTTTTTTTTTTTTTTTAAAGGATCTCACTGGCCCCAAGGCTAGAGAAAGAAGCAACAGAACCACCTGGGCCTTTCACTGACATGGCAGAGAGTAGGGAGAGGTGCTGGTCTCAAGGATGCTCCCTGTCCTTTCTCAGGGAAGTTCCTGGAGCCCAGCATGCCAAGGACACTCCTGAGAAGGATCAATGCCCAGTGAAATGCCTGACACTCAGCTATGAAATCCTCTCCCAGGAGCCCTGCAGACCCTGGACAGGATAGTGGAACCCAGGCTGTGTCTGCCTGCTGCCCATGACCCAGACATAACCTGCACTTGGCAGAGAGCAATGCTGCCATCACTAGCTCTCACACACCTCATGAAAATACACATACCTACAACAATGCAGACACTTCCTCAAAGGAGGCCATAAATTTGGCTCTAAACTTTACAGAGCAGAACTGACATGGGCCTGACATTGAATTTTTAGTATTCTGGCAACCATGTTTTTAAAAAAATGCAAAAGAGGGGCACCTGGGTGGCTCAGTTGGTTAAGTGTCCAACTCTTCATTTCAGCTCAGGTCATGATCTCACGATTCATGAACTCAAGCCCCGCATCCAGCTCTGTGCCGACAGTGTAGAGTCAGCTTAGGAGTTTCTGTCTCTGCCCTCTCTCTGCCCCTCCCTCTCTCTCTAAGGTGAATAAACTTTAAAAAATGCAAAAGCAAACAGATTAAATTATAATACATTCCATTTAACCCAATGTAGACAAAATATTATAATTTTAATATGTTTTCCACATAAATTATAAAACACTTTTACGTTCTTTTTAATCTATGCCCTTGAAATCCTTGTGCATCTGACCCTTAGGGTACATCTCAATTTGGCCAGCAGCATGTGACTCCCACATTGGACATTGTGGGCCTGGACGTTGGTGCACATGAGCAACCTGATTACTCACACAACCCAGTGTCCATAAGGTTACAACAAAACACTGTGGAACCATAAGCAGCTGACATGGCTCACAGGACCCCACAAGAGGCCTGGGGCCAGAGCCAGCACTACCTGATACACAGAGATCAGGGTTTCACAGTGCCTTCCTAACAAGGACATAGCCTTCAGTGGACAGAATCACCCCAAGGGCTCTCACAAAAGGCAATTCCTGTTAGGGTGAGAGACAAGCTCTCCCACCGTGGGCCTAGTCTTCCTCTAGCTTTTTTAGGCCCACAATGGGTTTCAGACTATCTGGGAGATGAAGTAGCAGTGCTTTCGCAGCTCTTGCCAGAACATTCTCTTTCTCAACTCGTTCAAATTTGCTAGATAAGAAACAATGGAGTAGGGAATTAGAGGCAGAATTGAAAATGGATCAGGGACCTAACCTTGGATCTGGTTTTCCTGATATTGTGACCACCATCCTAGGGTTAAGGACATCTTCAGATGGATGCCTCAGAGAAGACAGGAGTACCATCAAACTAAAAAAACCACATTCCTGGTGGGAAAAGGATATGCCTCAGGAGGCAATAAACTGATTCTGGAAAACAGAAGGAGGTGGGTAAAGGCCAGCCTGCAACATTTCCATGGGCAAACCAAGGTCCAAGACTGGATCCCACTCAGTTCCACGGCCCAAAGTGGTCCCAGATCATCAAGATCATCACAGGAATGAATGCCTCTCTACATAAGTCATCCCCACTGGAAAAAGTCGTAAAGGGCTCTGACTGTTGGCAAACAGCAGGAGTAGGCACATCTTTCTAGAAGGGAACTTGCATCCACACAACATTTCCAGCAATTAAAAAAGTCTTTTGATGATGAGATCTGCCCCTCAGTCACAAAGCTCTAACAGGACAAGGAGACTGGGGAACAGAATAGGATAGATGGTAGGTGAGCAAGGGGGTCGGGGGAGGTGGGGGACAAGCAGGCTGAGGCAGACCCAGGGCAAGGCTAAGTGGGAAGCCAATGAGCACTCAGGGCTCTGTTTTGGGAAGCTGGCAACATAGTACATTTGGCCTGCTCCACCAGGGACTCCTGGCACCTGGCTGAAATGGAAATTTGAATAGGATGAAGTCTGAGTCAGCAGGCATCATCCATCAGTGATCCCACAGCCAGCAGGGAGGGTGACCTTCCCCAGACACGGCAGGCACATTCCCAGGATGCCAGGCCACTGAGTCAAAGGCATGGGTGCTCCATCTACAGATGTGCCTGCTCACCTTTTACAGGCTACTAAAACACACAAGCTCATGGTGATGCAGGGCCAGGGTGATGCATGGCTCAAGGACTAAGTAAGGGAAATATGACTATCCTGTGAGAGCTAAACGGATACTTCAGATGAGGATGAAGAGGTTGCAAAGTCACTCTGAAGAGTCAAAGGAGGAGGTGAGTGACTGTATCCACTCACCTGAAGATGAATGTACCCATCATCACAAAGGGAACTGAGAAGTCACAGGGGAGGAGACCTAGACCTACCCTAGCACCATCCTCCTTCACTCCTTCCCTCCACTGGGACCCTCTCTCAGAAAGCTGAGGACGAGCCAGAAAGCCTCAGAGAACTATGCTGACCTCAAGACATGGAGACAAAGACAGTGGCCTTCCTGGGGGATAGCACACTCCAGGTCAGCCTAGAGGTGATCTCCAGCTGGCTTGCCTCCAAATTCCAGAGGTATCCCACCAGACAATGGGGACAAGAACTGCCTTCCAAGAAACCCCATTTCCCGTGTCAGTAAGAGCCTTCTCCTAAGGGCAACCATTTCTGGGAATCCCAGAAAATACCTGAACAGAGTCCCTAGCCTTTGGGATATCCCTGGCTGAGTGAGCACATGTAGACTACATGTTAGAACCATTTCTCACCCCCAATGAGACCAGAATTCACATGTCTGGGCATGGCTCAGGAACAGGTATTTTTATTTTATTTTATTTTACTTTATTTTTTGTTTTATATTTTATTTTTATTTTTAGAGACAGAGAGAGACAACACATGCACATGTGCACGAATGAGGGAGAGGGGTGGAAAGAGAGAAAGAGAGAAAGAGAGAAAGAGAGAGAAAGAGAAAGAGAGAGAGAGAGAGAGAGAGAGAGAGAGAGAGAGAGAGAATATATCTTAAGTAGGCTCACAGGACAGAGCCTGATGCAGGATTCAATCTCACAACCCTAGAATCATGACCTAAGCCAAAATCAAGAGTTCGACGCTCAACAGACTGAGCCACCCAGGTGCTCCAGGAACAGGTATTTTTAAAATTCGCTGGTGGATTAAGATGGATCTGTTGGCAGAGAATCACAGAATGCACTGAGAATCCATTTAAAGCACTGAAACACAGTTACCAGGATAACATGGTCTTGTGTTATAAGAGGGAGGTCCCAATAAGAGGGACCTCAAAAGACACACAGCAATCTCTTTCTTATCTAGAGGAGACCAAACCCAGAAAGGCTGAATGCTGCCAGCTTCCTCCCTGAAGGGTACCCCTCACATCAGGCTGCCTCTTCCACATGGCAAGAAGATGCAGAATCCCTGCTAAGGGCAGAGTACTGGCCCAGCCATCAGTGTGCCATAAAAGGGGGAAGCCTCTACAACAAGACCTTTCCTCCCCACATTACCCACACCATTCCACAATGTGCCTCCCAGTTTAGCAAGAGACATTATGATCTGCCTGTCCCTCTTGCTCCAATTAACAACACTGCAAGCTCCCTGGAATTAAGGCAAATCTAGGCCTGCTCGATATTCTTCAACCCTCACAGAGCTCTTCTAATAGAACTATGTTCTACTTCTACAATACCAACAGCAGCTGGGGAACTGCATTTTTATTTAATTTTAACTGATTATACTTAAGTAACCACGTGTGGCTAATAGCTACTTTAGTGAACAGCAAAACATGAGAGTGACTCTTCGTACTACCACCTTTGCCTGTGCGGGTGCTGGAAAAATACACAGGAGCAGGAGAGACTGAGCAAAGAAACCACAGTAGATCCTTCCCTGGAGCAGAGCAAGGAATGTTGGGAGAAGGTGTATGAAGCACACCATACAGTCCTCCTCCCAACAGGACAGGGGTCTGTTTCCCAAAATACTACCTCCAAACTTTCACCAAGAGATAAGCAAAAGAGTTGTAACAGAAAAGAATCATAGGACTATGTCAGAGCAGAGTGAGCAGTTGTGCAAATAAACTGGACCAACCCCTCACTTTATAGATGAAGTTAGTGAGGCTTAGACATTACATAACTTGCATGAAAATCACAAATCATGAGGCTGGAGGTTGTTTCAATCTCAGGCCAATGTGTTTTTCACTATAACTTACTTCCTCAGTAGATGACAAATCTGTAAAATTAGCAGAAGAAATTGAGCTGTTTTCAATGCAACACCCATGAGATAGGATGGAAATAAATTACTGACTCATGACAGTAAATGAATGGCTCACTGCATTTCCCATATAAGCATGGAGTTCCTCTGCCCAACATCCAGGGAACCCCCACCAAGAGGGCAGGAAGGATGTGAGGACCAGATTTGATTTCTTCTTGACTCACTGAAGCAATCTAATAAAGGTTTGTTGACAGAGAAGCCCAGGAATGCAAGCCCTGAGATGTTCTTGCTCACCTACAGAGGTGTGAGTCACCTCCACATCAGAATCTTGGAGATGCTACGAGACCTTATGGCAGACTGAGCCCCAAACACACAAGCACTTCCTGCCCTCACCTACCCAAGCTGCTTTCCCAGGGAACCCTTCCCAGCCAATGCACGTAAACACTACAATCCCACCTCAGCGGACCATGCATCTCCTCCCCATGGTCTCTGTCCTCACCCACTGCTCCTTCACAAAGATCTGCCCATCCTACCAACTACTAGCCTGTAAACACTCCAAGGCAATAAGTCAGCTTTTCCATTCATTTGGTATAACCAGCATCCTCAGAACTCGGAATCCGTATTAAGGACGGACCATGGCTGATACAACTCCATAAACATCAGATTTCCTTACAGGCCTCCATCTGTTGAGGCGTTGTAAAACATGAAATGTCTCACCCTTTACAGATGTGAACATCCCTGGGAGGCACTAATGAGAAGATGACAAAAGAGAAGATTCAAAAGTGCCTCCCACTCATACCGCATCTCTGGGCCAACAGCCACTTTACTTATTTAGAAAGGAGAATAGCTTTACTCTCCACTGACCGAAATGAGGCCCTGCATCTGAGGCCAATTTGTTGCTTCCCTTTGTCAGTTAAGCCTTCAGCAGCACACCCCAGGCACTCAGGCCCAGGCCTTTCTCTGCACTCCACACGCAGCTCTTTTAGAACTTGTCACACTATCCTGCAATGATTTGCTGACAAACTTGTTTTCCTTTCCTGCCCCAGCGCACTGGGGAGAGAATAAATCTAATCCCTCATTTATCAGACAGCTCTTCAGGAAAACTGGAATCTGGGCTCCCTGTCTCTCCTTTCCCTTCAGTTTTCTCACCTGTATTCGAGGATCCAGTTCTTCCTCCTCTCTTGGAGACAATTTGGTCTCACTGCTGTTGTTTCCACCTCTTCCCGGCTCCTCTGCGACCGGGCTCCGAGGGACTTCATCCTCTACAACCTCAGACCGAAGTTCCCCCTGCGGGGTCTCCCGCCCCCCTGGAACCTGCCTGAATTCAGCCATGCTAATGGGGAGAGGGCACAGCCCTATGCACAAGAGAGGACTGACATGGTGGGACCAGGGCCCCAGCTTGGGGCTTCCCGGGCTCCAGGTAACAAGAAGAGTTTCTCTTCTCAAAGGGTGTAAAAAGGGACACAGGAATGACCTCACACTGGGTTAGAGGCCAAGATTCACGTTGTCAGCGGGGTTCCTAGAGCTACAGCCTTGTCGGTGCAAAAGTTCTTCCGTCCCCGTCGCGAGGAGTCCACCAGGAGAAACCCGGAGCAACCGCTCCGAGGCAGGGGGCAAAGGGGGTTTGGATCCTGGGCCGAGGCCTTCGAGGAGTAGCACCATTCGGGAGGGCGGAGGCAGGCGCCTCCAGGCTGTGGTGACAACTGGAGAGAGAAGGCTGGGCCCGAACCGAGGCTGTGGGATGACAGTCTCTGGGGAGCTGCAAGGGAAACAAAGGCCAAGTACAGGGGCAGCATCAGAACACAGGCCACCAGCCCTTTCCAACCCCTCAGCCTCCCAAGAACTTCAATCTCTTCTTTTCACACCCCGCTATTCTGACCAGCCCCCACCGCGAGTACTTTCCTCAGCCCTCAAGGAATTGAGATCCTACACCTCCCGCGTCCCAGCTCCGCTCGCCCAGCCCCTCCCGATCTGCGCTTTCCAGACTTCCTTCGGATATCTCCCCATCTCCTCCATCCTCCCTTTTCTTCCGCCCTCCCTCACTCCACACCCGCCGGGCTTTGCAACTCTCCTAGTAACCCCCAGCCCCGCCCCACCTCCTCTCTCCAAACAGGCGGACAATACGAGCCTCCAGGCTCCAACCCCACAATCTTCCTCAGTCCCGAAGACCCTGTCCCCAGACCTCCTACACAACCGGACGCAAAGCCCCGGGCTCCAGACACAGAACATTACCTCAGTTTACCCTCCCGTACACTGAGCTCCTCCACTGCAAACAATCTTCCCCCTCCCTCCCCGCAACAAGCTAGCTAGTACAACCAAAAGCTACTGGGCCGAGAGGAAGCGGAAATACATCATGCGCTAACAACGCCCTCCAGCCCTTTCGCCCCTCCCCCCACACTCTACTGGCCAGCTGGGCCAAGTCTGGATTCCCGTACCTCGTCCCCGCCCGGCGTTTGGTTTCCGGTTTCCGTACAAAATGGTGCCCCAGGGTACTCATGGTCGCTGCCTGGAGCTGCCTCCAACCCATCTTCCACCCAAGATTAATGATACTGAAATATGAACATGTTGTGGTGAGAAAAATTAGATCTGGTTATGGAAGTTCGGAGTCCCTTGTGGGTATGGAGGTGGTAGAAATAAAACGAAGATTGGACAATCGCTTTAGTCAGAGTGCTGCCATCTTGTTTTACGCTCTGCGGCTCTGGCTGCCGGAAAGCTACTTCCGGCCTCGCCCAGGAAGTCAGAAGCGGCGCCAGAAGTGAACTTGTTGGCTTCTGCCGGGGCAGCGGGACCGCTCGGATCCAGGTCAAGAGCACTCTTCAGTTGGCACGTACGGTCGTTTTGCAGAAGTAACTATCGGTAATCACTCTGGTGAAGTCAGCGAGGCCCTTAGTAACGACGTTTAAATCGGACAGCCCTGATAAGTAACCGGTCTCCTCGAGGCTTCCGGCCGGCGTTATCACCGTGACCCCGACACTCTGCCTCTCCAGCCCTTCCCGGAGCCGGGCCCTGTCCCGCAGACCGTGGTTTACCTCTTGAGCACTAATTAGAAACCTAAGCAACCTGAATTCCGTGCTTAAAAGCCCGTGAGGAGTTTGTTATATCAATGAAAGGACTTGACCTGAACGACCTGATGGTCACTTCCAGGTATCTCCAGGCAAGGCTACGGGGAAGACTTGAGGATTCACGTTTTATTTTTGCAAAAGACCTTACTTATCCTAGGTGGAGAAGGCAAATGAACTGAATGTCCTTTCTTCCCTTTGGTTCTCTCCCTGTAGAGCCAAGTATATTCCTTTAAAAGTGGTATTTTTTTCCCCACAAAATTGGAAATTTTTTTATTTCTACAAGTAGCTTCTCCAGTGAGTCAGCCTGGAGATCTCCGTTAACAGTGTCTAAGTGGACAGGTCTTATGGATAATAACACCTGTCTTCTATCACATTGCTTTTGTTAGTAAGGTAGCCATGAAAATTACATATAGAAATCAGAAACAATGTATTTATTTGTTCTCTGCTAGTAACTTTAATTTTTCTTAAACTGGAGTTTCACTATAATGACTCCCATTTTACCCAACGATCTTCTATCTAATCTAGCCTGAGTTCTCCGAGCCTTTTCTATCCAGTACTGCTCCAGTGTCTGTCAACCTTATACCTTGTCCTACAGCTCCTTTTCCCTGTGCATTGTCATTAGCAATCGTGAGCTGCTTCTAGTTGCATGTATTTTTCTTGTATTTAGTGGGGTAACAACATGAATATATGCAATGCCCAGACTACCCCTAGGTCACATCCTGAAAGTCAGTAGCCTCCCTGATGTCTCCACTGGCCTTTGCTGGGGTTAACTCTCGCTGAGACCAAATGTAATATCATGTATTGATTGTAGTATCTACAGCATTATCCAAATGTTTGGATAATGTTTCAAGTAGGAGTAGGTTGGAGAGCAGTGTACACCGGCTTGTTTTATTGAGGCCAGCACAGACATGATGAATTAAAACCTTTTTCTAAAACAGCACTCTCATGTAGACTTTTCTGCAATGATAGAAATGTTCTCTGTCAGGCCTGAATACTATGGCAGCCTCTAGCCACATGTGGCCATAGAGCACTTAAAGTACAGCAAGTATTATTAAGGAACAGCATTTTAAAATTTAATTCTAATTTAAATAGGGGCATCTGGGTGGCTCAGTTGGTTAAGCATCCGATTTGGTTTCAGCTTAGGTCATGATCTCATGGTTCATGAGTTCGAGCCCCACGTTGTGCTCTGTGCTGACAGTGCACAGGCTGCTTGGGATTCTCTGCCTCTCTCTGCCCCTCTCCTGCTCATGCTGTCTCTGTCTCTCTCAAAATAAATAAACTTAAAAAAATTAATTCTAATTCAAATAGCCATAGGTGATTCCATTGGACAGCACAGTTCTAGAGTGTACTTTTCCTATATCTCTTCCAGACACATGTTGAACTTTCGCATCTTCAATACAAAACAAATGTCTCTCCGCTGTCATTCATCTCATCTCTACTTCCTCCTCTCCCATTTACTTCTGCGGTCTGGCTTCTGCTTCTGCCAATGCACAGAAATTGCAGACAAGGTCATCCATGCTCTGAATATCACCAAATGACTGATATCTGATACTGGATTATTTATTCTCTCTCATCCTTCTTTAGCTTCTGAGTCACCCTTGTCCTGGGTTTCCTCTTATTTTTCTGGCCCGTTGATTTATTCTCTTCATGCATTATGCCTTTACTAAGTGTCTAGTATGTGCCGGGATTTTAGGTGATGAGGAAAAGGACACTTGTTCCAGTTTGCATGTAGCTTATAGTCTGTGGTACTCATTTTATAAATCAGTTGACATTCAAACTAGTTGGACTACAACCCAAAAATGTTTTACGTTGTAACACAGTTTACATATCATTGTGTAATATTTATTTATAAAAAAAGTTTCAGGGAAAGATCTGAAAGGTCTTTACTTAAATTATATGCAGAGTATATTAATATTTTAATGCTAGTGGAGACCTATTCTGCTGATTTCATGACCTGCTAATGTTTGAAAACCTTACCCAAAATGCAAGGGCCTCTGATGCTAGTCTCTGACCATCTCATGCATCCTGCTTTCTCAGAGCCCTCACCTAAGTGTATGGCCCCTATTCATGGCCACTGTTCTTTCCTTGAAACTCTCTCCATCCAGACTCCCCACAGATCACATTCTGAGATCCAGCAGCTTCTCAGACCATTGACCTGTACAAGGGTTGCCTCTCACTGAGTACAAATCTGATTTCATCCTCTTTTCTAAATCCTGCTTCTATATTACTTTGTTGGTGAATGAACCATCTACCCATTTACCTAGGGTGAGAAACAGAAGACTTCCTAAATGAATCACCCTATCTTTACTCTGTAGTACATTAAGTATCTCAATAGATCTGTTGTCTCCATGTGATTGTGATTGCTTCAGTTTAGACCTTCCCCACCTCCACTGTAGATAATGTACCTCAAGAGCCTTCAAGTCAATTCTGTCCAATAGAACTTTCAGCAATAATAGACATTTCTGTATCTGCACTGCCCAATATAGTTGGTATTCACTAACCATGTGTGGGACTCTTGAAATCTTAGAATGTGGCTAGTGCAACTAAACTAAATTTTTGATGTAAGTTTAAATAGCCATTAAAACTATTTAAATAGCCTTAAGCGTGGGGGCACCTGACGGTTAAGTCAGTGGAGCATGTGACTCTTGATCTTGGGGTTGTGAGTTCGAGCCCCACATTGGGTGTAGAGATTACTGAAAAATATAATCTTTAAAATAATAACAGATAGATAGCCATATGTGGCTAGTGACTAACTTAGTGGGCAGCACAGGTCTACATGATCTCCCCACCACAAGTGCACCCCCTTTCTGTCCCTGACACAGGTAAACAACCAACCAACCCCTGTTGACAAAGTCAGTTAATGAAATATGAAAATACAAAAGCCATATAAAGTTGTCAGTAACACCATCAGTTACTGGGTAGTATAACAAGTCAATTCTTCCTTGGTAAACTAAATTTTCTCAAGCTTTTATTGGTAATTTTTATTTTTAATTTCTTCACAGAAATGCTCTAAATTGCCTTCATTTTTTTTTTTTTTTTAATTTAAAGTCATGTTTGTTAAAATACAGTGTAGTATTGGTTTCAGGAGAAAAATTTAGTGATTCACCACTTGTATATAGCAGCCAGCATTTATCCCAGCAAGTACCTTTAATGCCCATCACCCATTTAGGGCCATCTCCCACCCAAGTCCCTACATCAACCCTCAGTTTGTTCTCTATATTTAAGAGTCTCATGGTTTGCCTCCCTCTGTTTGTTTGTTTTTAACATTTTCTTTCAAGATTACTTATTTTGAGGGACAGAACACGAGCAGGGGAGGGGCAGAGAGAGGGTGACAGAATCCCAAGCAGGCCCTATGCTGCCAGCACATAGCTTGATGTTGGGCTTGAACCCATGAACCGTAAGATCATGACCCAAGCCAAAATCAGGAGTCGGACACTCAATTGACTGAGCCACCCAGGCACCCCAGCTTCCCTCTGCTTTTATCTTTTTATTTTTTCTACCCTTCCTCTATGTTTATCTGTTTTGTTTCTTAAATTCCACATATGAGTGAGATCATGTGATATTTGTCTTTCTCTTATTGACTTATTAACTTAGCATAATACAGCCTAGTTCCATCTACATTGTTGCAAATGGCAACATTTCATTTTTTTGTTGCTGAGTAATATTCCATTGTATATACCGCATCTTTTTTAGCAATTCATCAGTCGGTGGACATTTGGACTCCATAATTTGGCTCTTGATAGTGTTGCTATAAACATTGGGGAGTATGTGCCCCATTTTCATATCCTTTGGATAAATACCAGGTAGTGGAATTGCTGGGTAATAGGGTAGTTCTATTTTTAACTTTTGGAGGAAACTCCACACTGTTTTCTAGAGTAGCTGCACCAATTTGCATTCCCACCAACAGGGTAAGAGGGTCCCCCTTTCTCTGCATCCTCTCCAACACCTTTTTCCTGAGTTCTCAATTTTAGCCATTCTGACATGTGAGGTGGTATCTCATTATGGTTTTGATTTGTATCTCCCTGATGATGAATGATGTTGAGCATCTTTTCATGTGTCTGTTAACTATCTGGATGTCGTCTTTGGAAAAGTGTCTATTCATGTCTTCTGCCCATTTCTTAATTGGATTATTTGTTTTTTGGGTGTTGAGTTTGATAAGTTCTTTATAGATTTTGGATACCAACCCTTTACCAGATATGTCATTTGCAAATATATTCTCCTATTCCATTGATTGTCTTTTAGTTTTGCTGATTATTTACTTTGCTGTGCAGAAGGTTTTTATCTTGATGAGTTCCCAATAGTTCATATTTGCTTTTGTTTCCCTTGCCTCTGGAGACATATCTAGTAGGAAGTTGCTGCAGCCGAAGTCAAAGAGGTTGCTAAAGCCTTTGTTCTCCCCTACAATTTTGATGGTTTCCTGTGTTACCGTTAGGTATTTCATCCATTTTGATTTTCTTTTTGTGTATGGTGTAAGAAAGTGGTCCATTTTCATTCTGCATTTCGCTGTCCAGTTTTCCCAGCACCATTTGTTGAAGAAACTGTCTTTTTTCCATTGGATATTCTTTCCTGCTTTGTTGAAGATTAGTTGGCCATACATTTATGGGTACATTTCTGGGTTCTCTATTCTGTCCATTGATCTATATGTCTGGTTTTGTGCCAGTACCATACTGTCTTGATGATTACAGCTTTGTGATACAGCTTGAAGTCTGGGATTGTGATGCCTCCTGCTTTGTTTTTCTTTTTCAAGATTACTTTGGCTATTAGGAGTCTTTTCGGATTCCATACAAATTTTAGGATTGTTAGTTCTAGCCTCCTGCTTTGTTTTTCTTTTTCAAGATTACTTTGGCTATTAGGAGTCTTTTCAGATTCCATACAAATTTTAGGATTGTTTGTTCTAGCCCCGTGAAAACTGCTGGTGTTATTTTGATAGAGATTGCTTTGGGTAGTATAGACATTTTCACAATATTTATTCTTCCAACCCATGAACATGGAATGTTTTTGCATTTCTTTGTGTCTTCTTCAATTTCCTTCATAAGCAATGTAGGTTTTCAGAGTAAAGATCTTTTGCCTCTTTGGTCAGGTTTATTCCCAGGTATCTTAAAATTTGGGTGTAATTGTAAATAGGATTGATTCCTTGATTTCTCTTTCTGTTGCTTCATTAATGGAGTATAGCAATGTGACAGATTTTTGTACGTTGATTTTATATCTTGCAACTTTGCTGAATTTATGTATCAGTTCTAGCAGATTTTTGGTGGAATCTTTTGGGTTTTCCACTTAGAGTATTATGTCCTCTGTGAAGAGTGAAAGTTTGACTTCTTCCTTGCCTATTTGGATACCTTTTATTTTTTTTTGTTGTCTGATTGCTGAGGCTAAGACTTCCAGTACTATGTTGATCAACAGTGGTGAGAGTGGGTATCCCTGTCCTGTTCCTCACCTTAGGGGGAAAGCTGTCAGTTTTTCCTCATTGAGGATGATAGTAGCTCTGAGTCTTTCCCATATGGCCTTTATGATGTTGAGGTATGTTCCTTCTCTTCCTACTTTCTTTAGGGTTTCTATCAAGAGAGGATGTTGTATTTTGTCAAATGCTTTTTCTGTATCTATTGAGAGCATCATATGGTTTTTATCCTTTCTTTTATTAATGAGGTATATCAGGTTGATTGATGTGTAGATATTAAACCACCTCTGCAGCACAGAAATAAATCCTACTTGATCGTGGTGAATACTTCTTTTAATGTATTGTTGGATTCAAATTGCTAGTATCTTTTTGAGAATTTTGCAACCATGATCATCAGGGAAATTTTTCTGTAATTCTCCTTTTTAGTGGGGTCTTTGTCTGGTTTTGTCATTCATTTTGGCCTCAATGAATGAGTTTGGAAGTTGTCCTTCCATTTCTATTTTTGGAACATTCTCAAAAAATAGCTATTACTTCTTTAAATGTTTGGTAAAACTCCCTTGGACTCCTGTTGGTTGGGAGATTTTTGATTACTAATTCAATTTCTTTCCTGTTATGGGTCTGTTCAAATTTTCTGTTTCTTCCTGTTTCAAATTTTTATAGTTTATATGTTGCTAGGAATTTATCCATTTCTTCCAGATTGCCCAATTTGTTGGCATATAATTGCTCCTAATATTCTCTTATAATTATTTGTATTCCTGCAGTACTGGTTTTGATCTCCCTTTTTTCATTTGTGATTTTATTTATTTGGGTCCTTTCCTTTTGCTTTTTGATGAGTCTAGCTAGGTGTTTATCAATTTTGTTTATTCTTTCAAAAAACCAGCTCCTACTTTCATTGATCTGTTTTTTTTGGTTTTGTTTTGTTTTGTTTTTTGATACCATTGATATCTGCTCTCACGTTTATTATTTCCCTTCTTCTGCTGGTTTTGGGCTTTATTTGCTGTTCTTTTTCCAACTCATTTTGGTATAAGTTTAGGTTGTGTATTTGAGACATTTCTTTTTTCTTGAGGAAGACCTTGAATGCTGTACACTTCCCTCTTATGACCCTCTTTGCTTCATCCCAAAGGTTTTGGACTGTCATGTTTTAATTTTCATTGTCTTTCATGTACTTCTTAATTTTCTCTTTAATTTCTTGGTTAACCCATTCACTTTTTAGTAGGATGTTTTTAAACTCTAAGTATTTATGGTTTTTCCATATTTTTCTTTGTGGTTGACTTCAACTTTCATAGCATTGTGGTCTGAAAATATGCATGGTAAGATTTTGATCTTTTTGTACTTGTTGAGGGCTGATTTGTGACCCAGTATGTGATGTATTCTGAAGAATGTTCCATTGCACTCAAGAAGAATGTGTATTCTGCTGTTTTAGGATGAAATGGTCTGAATATATCTGTTAAGTCAATCCATCTGGTCCAGTATGTCATTCAAAGTCATTGTTTCCTTATTGATTTTCTGCTTAGATGATCTACCCCTTGCTGTAAGTGGGATATTAAAGTCCCCTACTATTGTTTTATTATCAGTAAGTTTCTTTATGTTTGTTATTAATTGAATTTAGACCTAAAAATTGAAAGTGAGGGGATGGAGAACCATCTATCATGCTAATGGACATCAAAAGAAAGCCAGAGGAGCCGTAGTTATTTCAGACAAACTAGATTCAAAGACTGTAACAAGAGGTAAAGAAGGGCATTATATCATAATTAAAGGGGCTATCCATCAAGAAGATCTAACAATTATAAATATTTACGCCCCCAACTTGGTATTACCTTCATCTTTAAAAGCTTTTTTTTTTTTTTTTAGTTTGTTTTCTACCAACAGAAACTACCTTTCTAGGTTCTTTGATTTTTTTTTTTCCCTACCATCAGCCAGATCTTTAATAAATACCACCATCTGCTAATTAAACATACTAGTTTACTAATGTATAGTGACAGAAGGCAGATCAGTGGTTTCCTAGGGGAGACGTAGGAAGGAGTACAAACTGGTACACAGAAACTTGTGGGTAGCGGATGTGTTGTCTATCTTGATTGTAGTGAGAATTTGATTTGTGTATACATATGTCAGGACTTTTCCAATCGTACATTTCACAGCACAGAGTACTGACCACTATAAGATCACAACAAGCTACTGGGGACCTGTTCAAATTGTACATTTCAATATGTGAAATTATGTATGTCAATTATACTTCAATAAAGCTGTTTTTTTAAAAAATTTAGTTGGAAACTTGCTCCAAGAAATACATAATGTAAAATTTGCCAATAAATGTTAATTAAAGGGATAGCCTATATTACTAAAATCCCTGAATTATTTTTACCCTTATTAAACCTTTTGGGTTTTTGAGAAATAAATTATTTTTCCCTTAACTTGTCATCTCATTTAATAATAAAAACAGCAAACACATATTCAATGTTAACCTTGTACCAGGCACTGTTCTGAGTGGGTTTATATCTATCATTGTTCCTCCCAACAACTAACTGAAGTATACTGTTCCTCCATTTTCCAGTTGAGGAAATTGAAGGTCTAGCAGTTAAATAACTTGCCCCAAATCATATTTCTGGTAAGGCAATATTCAGACCTGCCAGGCCCTTAGTCACAATAATGTACTGCCTCAATTAAGCTTTGTACAGATAAGTATTTAACATTTAAAATATTTTTGGTAACACATTATATGTTAAGTTTAAATGTACTCTAAATTTTAAATGACTCATTCTGTGAAAGTAACCAAAATCAAAATATTCTCTGAAGATGCTGCACATTTGCATGTGATAGTATTATTTACTATTTATGTTCCTAAAGTGCCTTTAAGTGGTTTCAGTCAGGGGTGTCTGGGTGGCTCAGTCACGAAGCATCCAATTTCAGCTCAGGTCACAATCTCATTGTTTATGAGTTTGAGCTCCACACTGGGCTCATAGCTGTCAATGCAGAGCCTGCCTTGGATCCTGTCTCCCTGTCTCTGTCCTTCCCCTGCTCATACTCTCAAATATAAACATTTTTTTTTAAATTAAAAATGATTTCAGTCATAAAACCTGATTTTATCCTTACCTTGTATTTTACTTTCAAACTAATTTTCCCCTAGAAGTTATGCCTCATAATTTTAAGCTCATTTTCTATATCTTATTTTGTGAACCAGTGATTCCTACATGTGAGTTTTGAACATAATTTTTATATGACATAACTTGTTTAGCAGTGAGCATTAAGGACTAAGGAAGTCCATCACTGGGGAGCCTGGGTGGCTCAGTCAGGTGTCTGAGTTCAGCTCAGGTCATGATCTCACAGTTCCTGGATTCAAGCTCAGGGTCGGGCACTGTGCTGACAGCTCATAACCTGGAGCCTGCTTCGAATTCTATGTCTCCCTCTCACTCTCTGCCCCTCCCCTGCTTGTGCTCTTGCTCTTTCTCTCTCTCCTCTCTCTTTCCAAAAAAAAAAAAAAAAAAAAAAAAAGAAATCATCACCAAGGACCAGTGACCAGGACATCATTAAAGAATAGGGAGGGGCGCCTGGGTGGCGCAGTCGGTTAAGCGTCCGACTTCAACCAGGTCACGATCTCGCGGTCCGTGAGTTCGAGCCCCGCGTCAGGCTCTGGGTTGATGGCTCGGAGCCTGGAGCCTGTTTCCGATTCTGTGTCTCCCTCTCTCTCTGCCCCTTCCCCGTTCATGCTCTGTCTCTCTCTGTCCCAAAAATAAATAAAAAACGTTGAAAAAAAAAATTAAAAAAAAAAAAAAGAATAGGGAAAAGCTGTATTTTAAAGAAAATTGATCTTTAAATATCCTCTCAACAAATAGTCTGGTTTTGTACTACACCAAGTGTATCCAGTTTACCTATATCTAGTGTACTAGGGCTTTTCACAATTAGTTCCTCTGCATAAATGTAAAAATAAGTAGCAGCCTCTGATTGAGTCATTATTGAATCAGTGCCTGAGACCTTAAAGTTGGCCGCAGACTTTAAGCACCACAACCTTCAATCATTTTCTATTAAAAGTGCTGTTTAATTTAAAAGACATTTAATCCTCTGGGCAGATCATTAAAATTAATATACATTTTATTGGTACAATTTGTAAGTTTTCCCTCATTTTCCTATTTCCTGAAATCCATTCTTTTTAATGTTTATTTTTTGAGAGAGAGAATGTGAGCAGGGAAGGGGTAGAGAGAGACAGAGACAGAATCCAAAGCAGGCTCCAGGCTCTGAGCTGTCAGCACAGAGTCTGATGCAGGGCATAAACCCACAAGCACCAAGATCATGACCTGAGCTGAAGTTGGATGTTTAACTGACTGAGCCACCCACACATCCCTCCTGAAATCCATTTTGATCTGACTTTGCAATATGTTTGCAACTTGAAATTAATAAAAATCCACCTTGCTTAAAAAAATAAAATCTGCAGCTGAGAATCATATTAGGTTGATCCATTCTTTCCTGCTTTCATTCTAGATTGTTGTATTTAACTTTTCTATACTTGGTTCTTTCCACTATTGGTAAACTGTGTCAGTTGACATTTGTGGAGTTGTTAGGGAAGCAACAGAAGCTGTCATGTTCTAGAGGCCAATGTTTTCATTGTAAATGGGACTGAAATTGGAATACTTCAAATAAAATCATTCTATATAGTAACACAGGAACAAAATGAAATTGAAACTATTCTCAGGCTTTATATCACTAGTAACAGCAAGCTTTCCAAATTTGATTTGTTTAGGCTTACATTTCAAACAAGGATTTGAAATAGTGGTCTATATCCTTAACTCTGCTTACCTTTCACTTGCCTCTCAAACTGCAAAGTTGAGCATGTGCCGCATACCCACGACAAATAAATATTCAGTAGTTTGGTTTTTTTTTTTTTTAAGTTTGTTTATTAGCAAGCTGAGGAGGGGCAGACAGAGGGAGAGAGAGAATCCCAAGCAGACTCCACACTGCCAGTGCTGAGCCTGATGTGGGCTTGAACCAACAAACCATGAGATCATCACCTGAGCCAAACACTTAACCAACTGAGCCACCCAGGCACCCCAATATTCAGTACTTTTATTCCCCTCTTCCCTATCTCTCTTCTTAAACTATTGACAGTGCCTTCTAGTCAAAACCAGTGGACTGATGTTGCCATGACATTTTTGGAGTTTTGCAAGCATTGGGCACTCACCACCATTTCCTCACATGGGATCCAAAACCTCACCCTGTCTTGACCCTCTTTTTTCTCAAACTGTTTACTGATTGCCCAGTCTACAGCTGCCTCCTTTGGAGACTGCTGCTCCAGGGTTCTACCCTCAGTCTTCTTGTCCACATACAGGGAAATGTCATCCACTCTCATAACTTAACTTTTTCACCTCACCTCCTAGTCTTTAAAAACTCTAATGCACTACTCCTCCCTGCTGCCAAGTGAGAGAAGCCCAAACTCTTGAGCATGGCATAGATTCTTCTAACCATACAGTAAGGGCACATGATGGGCACATTTCTATATCCCCATTGTCCAGTCAAGTGAAACTCCATGAGCCCTCGATAAAGTTTTGTGGGAGGAAGGATTCCTCTAATTAAGCCAAATTTGAGTGTCCTCTTTCAATATCTCCACGCCCTCAATTTCCTAGAATTCTTGCCCTACCCCACTCAGCAGCCTCCACAGGATTTTGACCTACATCTACTTACACTCTGTCTTCAGTCTAGAGCAAGACTCCTTTCCTGCTCATCCCATCTCTCTGTCCCAACCCAATCCCAGCATCTACATTAGCAGAAAGCTGCCAGTGCATGGAAATGATCATCACCATCAAAATGGTGATACAAAATCTTGGCTACATGTTAAATCTATGAAGTTTGCTGATGACCTATAGCAGAATTATGCCATTCTTCCCGTTCTAGTTTTATACCACTTCACACTTGACATACGATGGGAAGGCAGAGTCTGGAGATCCTCAAAAGACTATTTCTCTTTTGTTTCTAACACTCAACTCAGTTCCTTGAACGTAAGCGGTCATTCAGAAAAGTGCACTCAGTAAGACTGCACTCAAGCTTACAATTTACCAGGGAAGATAAGATAAGCACATAATTCTAAAGTGTATGGTAAATGATAGTAAATACAGACCACGTCGTATGCCTCTTGTGGCCTGTAAGGACAACAAATTTTCAATAAATCCTTACAGAGTTTCTGGATGAACAATTCTAGTGTGCCGTGTAATGACTCCCACAGGAAACAAAACTCAACTGCCCTGCACTTTTCTCCATTGAGTTCTTTCCTCCATAGCTACACAAAAGAAAGCTGTCTAATCCACACTGCTTTTACATGACAGTTTGTCAAATTTTGTGTACAGTCATCATGAACAGGTTTCTCTTTGCAGGTTAAATATCCCCAGCCCTTTCAATTATGTAAAGTATTTATCACTATCCTAGTCACTACTCTGGAATTGACTGTGTCAGTGTCCCTTAAACACATGTCATCAATGCTGAAAATTGAGTTCAGAAATGTCCTAATTAATCCATTTCTCGGGCTTGAAAGGCTTTGGAATTATTCTCAACTAGTCATCTTCTACATAACATTACCTTATCTGCATATGGCACTTTACAGCAGGCACATTTTCCTCTTCTACTTCTCCCACATCTATCTCTTCCTGGTTCAGGCTCATCACCCCAGGCCTGCATCCTGTGTCCATTTTTTTGCTTCCTTGCCTGCTGCTGCCATACCTGTACTCCTTACACAATACTGTCATATGTGGGTCAGCAAACACTCATTGAGCATCTATGATGTGCAGTGCTCATGCTTCAGGGCATTGCTTATGAGTAGAACAAGGCCTGTCCTTTAACTGTGGAGATGACAGCCTTCATCTGACTATACCACTGTAGAGGGTTGCATTGCAGCATGGGTGCACACCCAGGATTGAGGGTGAAGAGGAGCATCCCGCCATAGGATGGCATTTGACTAAACTTTTAAGAATGGTTGGAATTAAAAGCAGAAGAGCATTCCGGTCTGAACCAGGGGGTAGGGCATGAAGAGTCTAAATGTACACTGATTTAAGGAGCTCTCGAGCAGAGTAGAGGGACAGAAGCTCTGGATGTGTAACAGAATGAGCAGTACTAAGTGCCCGTGAAAGGAAGATTAGAGCGGGTACCATTCTTGGTAGTCTGTTCTGGATGATCGGTAGCCTGGAAGAGGGGACTGTTATGCTCCCACTTCCATTCATTTCCAGAAATCAGTTGGCACTTCCATCTCTCAGTGGTTGAAGTCTCAACATTTGGACAGGAAGCTCTGCCTAGCAGCTCTTGAAGAGGTGGCTGGAAAGCAGACCAGGAGTACCCCCAGCCCCGGCAGTGCGACCTTAGACATTAATTTGTGGGAACCTGATTGGCAGGGCTGTGGCGAGGATTAAGCGCGATAATAGGTACCAAGTGTGGCCTTACTATAAAAAGTTACTGACTACTGGAACGATTTGGGAGGGTGGCACCCGCGGCCGCTCAGCGTCAGGCATCCGTTACCTGAGCGACAGCAGCCGCAAGGACTCTCGTCCGCGTCCCACTAGGCGTGTGCTAGCAGCTGGAAGACTAGTCCGCACCGGAACTCAGCCACCGCAGACTGAGGCGGTGCCCAGGTCTCAGCGCCCTTTCCTCTGATTGGGTGGAACCAAGGGGCGGACGGACAAAAGAGGAGGTAGAGACTGGTTACTCCTAGGAAGAAGGCGGAGCCTTGTCAAGGAGGGAGGTGGTATTTGGCTGGCAGTGGTAGCCCCGCCCCCTCACCGCGATTTGGGACACAGACTTAGAACAGTCAGTGGAGTTCCTACGCCTCCTAGTCATCCCAGCAACCAGTGACGCGGCCCGCCTGAGGTCAACCACTGGCCAACTGGGGAAAGCGGGACTGCAGCGTGACCCCTTTTCCGAGCCGCCTCCCAGCTACCCCTGTTTGGCGGCCGCGCGCTCCGCTAGTCCCTTCCTCCCTTCTCCTTAATCCCGCAGTCTGGGAGGCAGGGGTCGGCGAGCCGGCTGAGTGGGAACCGCCTGGTGTACAAGGAGCCATTCGGCGACCGGTGAGGGGACTGAGGGGCTAGGAGGGCAGGGTTGGCGCGGGGCAGTGATCTCCAACTGTCGCCGGTCTTCGCCCCTCCGCTGTGGGCTGCTAGCGCCTGCAGCTGTTGCGAGCGCCGCCCCGGCAACGAGTGACGCTAAGGCACGCTGGGCGGCCTGCTCCTCCCAGGCCTTGCCCTCAGCCTGTCCTCGCCCGTCTTCCCCCGGTCACCTTCGGGCCCGCAGCCCCACGACGCAGATATCACCAGGCTAAGACGGATTAAAAGGGCAGCTTTAGCTACCAAGCTCTGTCGGCGTTAATCACCCCCGACTCCTCAATACGTCTTTGGTGCCCTGTCTAGCCCTCAAGGTGGACTGGCGCCGTGGGAGAGGAGCTGAGGTCTGAAGAGTTTCGCCAAGCAACTCGTGACGACCACCGTTGACTGAAGCGCCCGGAATTGGCTGCGCTGCGACCTTCTCAGGTGTGGCGTTCCTCTTACCGTGAATAGTTGTGTACATCTTCCCGTTAATTACGAGGCAACAAGTCTTAAAATGAACAACCAATCTTCGTGCTTACTCTGAAAGCTCCCGGGGTTCGGCGTGGGGCTACGGAATGCCTACACTGCTCTAACCCTGTGAAGAAGGGTTCTTTGGGGGATCAGGGAAGGGATTTAAAAAGTCTTGCAGAACGTTTAGGATCCTTAGGGTCGAAGTCAGAGTCAGACCCCATATTCAGGATCCTTCTTTAGAGGAACTTTCCTGAGGAGGGTAAAACCTAAAACTTCAGCAACCGCAGTTGTCAGACTTACACATGTTTTAACCTTCTTTTCATATGAAACGTTATAATAGTTTCCTTTACTGGGTTCTCCCAGGCAGGAGTGTCAGACCCCTAAAGTTCCCTGTCCAAGGTCACACAGCTAATACTTATTATGGTAGAACCAGAATTTGGACACTTGCCTCTGTGGTTCCCCTATGGATCTTGCAGTTCTGTTTCAGTAAACCAAAGCAGAGTATTTGCAGTACCTGCAATAGATAGGGCTACGGAGGATAAGATGACTGGAGAGAGGCTTCCTACTCCTCCAGGAATCTAACATTTGAAAGAGTTGTATGCCAGTTTAATACATCATGTTTAAAAAGCATTGAGTGCCCTATGTGTGCCCAACTTCTTGCTAGGCCCAGGGAAGGTTCAAAACAATATATATAGTCCCTTCTTATATCCCAGTTCTGGGAAGCTCTGCCCCCTCTGGGTTGCAGTTTTGCAACCGTGTGTCAAAGGAACACAGGGAATAGACTATCCTACTATGTATGCTCTCTCCCTGCCAACATCCGCACCTTCTCCACACTTGCCAGTTCACAGGAAAAAAATTGTGAAGGGAGAACTTCCAAAAAAATGTATTTGAATCATAATCAGTCTTGGGCACTTGGGATGGGAAGTGGCTGTCATTCCTATTTCCACCAGCTCCTTAAACATGTCAGACTGGACCTAAATCTTTTTAGACCCTGACTTCTTTTGAAGTACTGGACCTTGTTTCTTCTGTGGAAGAAAAGAAAGTAAAGAATAACCACTCTGGTGCTCTAGATTCCACACTCCATCCTTACCTAGAAAAGGGGCTGAAACCTTCCCAGAATGGATGGGAATCACTGTTTCCTGTTACTTTCACTGATTACTCAGAATAAAACCAAGCAAGGGGATGGGCTGTGGGGTGTGAAGGCACTAAGCAGAGCTTCTCTGAAGAGGGGCTATCAGAGCCAAGCACTGAGTGAAGGGGGTAATGGGCTTTGCAGGTGGAGCTATAAATGGAAAGGCCCCAAAGTAGGTAATTAATTTTAATAATACATTTCATTTGGGGCATCTGGGTGGCTCAGTCGGTTAAGTGTCTGACTTAGGCTCAGGTCATGATCTTGTGTCTCATGAGAACTGTGCTGACAGCTCAGAGCCTGGAGCCTGCTTCAGATTCTGTGTCTCCCTCTTTCTCTGCCCTTTCCCCACTCATGCTCTATCTCTCTCTCTCTCTAAAATAAACATTAAATTTTTTTTAAAATAATACATCTCATTTAACCCAATATATACAAAACATTATCATTTCAACATATATATAATCAACATTAAACATTATTAATGAGATATCTTGCATTCTTTTTTCATACTAAATCTTTGAAATCAGGAGTGTAGTTGACCCTTTACAGCACATCTCAGTTTGGACCAGCCACATTTCAAGTGCTCAGTCACATGTGGCTCAAGACTATTATAGTGGACAGTACAGCGGGAACAATCTTCAGTCCTTCTCCTGTTCCAGTTTTACCCAGCTCTGGCTTCAAGATGGAGAAATTGTGAGATGATCACTTGCCTCTTCGTCCTGCCCCAGAAATGTTGGCCCAGCAGAACAGATAACTAGGGAAGAAAATCTTTTTAGTGACTGAAGGACACAACTCAGAAGAAAAAGGACTAAACTGCTCTCATAGTAGATTGTTAGTAAATGTACTAAATCCTAATTAATTACCATACTCTTGATCTGTAATATGTGATCAATTAGATATGGTATGAAATCCCTGCAATATCTATTAAGACACAAAAATAAAGTGATATAAAACTCAGAAGCTTATTTGTAATCAAGTGTAAATGTTAATTTTTTCATTAGCTTATATTACCTGTTTTTTATTAATTACATATGTAGCATTTATAAATATTTGTAAGTATTAGATGCTTGAAAGTTACTACTTTAAAATACTGAGCATTTAGGACTTTTCAGTAAATCACACATAATTACTTCCTTCCCTCTTTCCAAGCCCTCCTGTACTTTTTTTTTTTTTTTTCCCTCCTGCACTTACTTTTTTTACACTTAAAATGAATTTGGTGGTTTAACAACTTCAAAACCCTCAATTGACAAAGTGGTTAGGACAGTCTAAAAATCTTTTTTTTTTTTTTTTTTTTTTGCACAGTAATATATATATATATATATATATTTTTTTTTTCCTTTCAGATTTCCTCCCAGGGCAAGCTCCAGCATGGGGTGAAGTACAGAAGAGAGACTTGAAGGGTGTACTCTGGTACTGAATTACCAAACCTGCTCCCTAGATCAGGGTCTGTCTTATTTCCACATTTGTAATGGGGCAGGAGTGGGGGGGAGAATTGTATCTTTCTTTATATGTCACTTATGTATGCATGTTTGTGTTTGTGCATTTGTCTTCCCTTCCTTGGGCATGTGCCCTGGGAGGCATGGGGGCGGTTTCCCAGAAACTTGGCCTGAGAGGTGCCATGGTCCCTGCAGACCCCCAAGTGAAGTGGAACACATACCAGGGAATGTGCATTGCTCTCTTTGGCATTTGGGATCAAACACTGAGTCCTGAGGGAAGGTTTTATTCACATGAGGGTAAACGTTCTTTTGAATTGAAGACCAGCTAGAGTAAGCTGCCCAAGTGTCTGGGCTGAAAGTTCCCTATGGAAGAACTGAGAGACTCTCTAAAGATTGCTTTAGAGAGGTCTGCAGAGGGGCTCCTGCCCCTGCTTGCAGTTCGTGCTTAAACTTACTCTCTTTGAATAAGATATCTGGGATTTAAAATACTGCAGACCAAAAAAAGAGAGAAAAAGTGTGTGGGATGAGAGGAATGTCATAGATGAGACAGAAATTTTGAGAGCAAAATGTAAATAGATGCTGAAGGTGAGTGATTCATGATACTTTAGTTTTTTTAAATTTGAAAATGGCCATTAAAAGAATATTCCCCTCTTCTTTCTGTCCCTGCTTCTGTCCCCTCTGCTCAGTTTAAATTCATGTTGTCCCTCTTCCTTCATCTTTGCAGGGTACAGAACATCCTGCTTCAAAGGCATGAGAAGAGAATATCCTGTATTGGCCACTCCTGCCCAATGTGGAGGGGAGCAGAAGCTCCTGAGCCCACCCCTGAAGGTTTGTGGCTTTCAAGACTTTTTTTTTTTTCTTTTTTAAATGTTTGTTTGTTTATTTTTGAGAGAAAGACAGCCTGAGCGGGGAAGGGGCAGAGAGAGGAACACAACATTTGAAGCAGGTTCCAGGCTCTGATTTGTCAGCACAAAGGCTGATGCAGGGCTTGAACCCATGAGCTGTGAGAAGTCGCATGCTTAACCAACTGAGCCACCCAGCCACCCCTCAAGGATTTTTTTCAATGGATCCTATTTATGGGATGTTTTAACCAGAGCTCTAGGTATTTATGATGTTTCCATCTGCCAGTAAGAAAATGATTGCTGACTTGTTTGCTTCCTCTCCCTGACTTGTTGAGTGATAGTCTATAACTCATAGTAACTGCACCTAATCTCCACTGAATTTAGCTGGGACCAATCCTTGGACCTTGAGGGAAGTAGTCAGTGATGAGGCCCACAGGAGGTTCTGTAAAGAAAGCCTGACTCTGCTCCCAGACAGCTACCTGGACCAACTTGTTAGGATTCAGGGATAACATCTGAGATAAAGACAATAGCAGAACAGATTCCATCCCCATAAGGGGCTTTTCTGCTATTCTGGGTTCTCAGATCCCTGGAGCTAGGGCAATGAAGGATGTCTGTAAAATGTTTGCAAACAACTTGGATGAACTGAGAATTAAGAAGGAATGCTTCTTCCTTCTCCCCAGCTTTTCCTGAAAATGTGAAAAGCACTTCTAGGAAAATGCCATCAACTTTCAATATTATTTTTTGTGGACTACACATGTTCCTTTTCACCCCTTCCAGGGTTGCTTTCACCCAGGTCCAGAGTTGCTTTCTCAAGGTTAGGCCAGAGAACTTTGAAGCTGTGTACCAGTGTGGAGTGGTTGTTTATCAAGTATTGTCCAAAGCCAAGGTGCAGTACTCTGGGGTTTCTCAGATACCATCCTTTGCCCAGGCCCCAGCCCTTTCTGATACTTTTTGCCCAGGCTTCTGCTTACGTATGGGTTTAGGCTTCATCTCATTGCCCTCCTTGACCTTCCAGGTCTGGCTGGGTTCACATTGGTGACTTAGGAAACCAGGGTCTCAGAGGAAGGTTATCGATGTGGTCTAGGGGAGTTTTGGAAAACTGGTCTGCAGATTCTAGGTTCCTTTTCTGGTAAGCAGGCTCTGTGGCCCAGGGGCTTTCTCATTGCCCATCCCTTCTTGGTGTTTCCTAGTGTATCTCCAGGCTAAGACCTCTGGCCTAAGGACAGAAAACTGGCTGGGTACTCCTCATCCCCTCCCAAGCAGAGTTTTGGAGGCAAACTCCCTCTCTGAATCCCTCCTGCCCTTCGTGGTGGCATGAAGACCTCCTTCCCCATATTTCTAGGAGTCCTACGGCTTTGACTCTTCTTGGAGAATGGAATGCAGGAGATGGCCTAGCTGAGGAAGTTACAAGAAATGAGGGACTCTATGCTCACCTGGCCATTCCCCAAGGTGTAGCTGTTACAGCTTTAACTGTAGCTTACAGTGACTTTCTCCCTATAGGGCTCGCAGTGAAGGGTGAACTTGGCTGCAGCGCACCCTAGAAAAAGACACAGAGTCTGCTTACAAGAAAAGGAACCTAGAATCTGCAGATCAGTTTTCCAAAACTCCCCTTCTTCCCTTTGCCACTCCCTTTCTAGGCCTTCAGAAAACGGAAAATAACACGCAGTTTGAGGAGGTGCACCCTGGCGTGGGAGTGGCACACATCCCTACCAGCCTGCATTCCGGGAACTGCACCCCCCCACCCCCGGCCTGGCCCTCACCATGTTAGCTGCATCAGAGATGGCGGCAGCAGCAGGAAGGCCTTACATATGCAGTGAGTGTGGCAAGAGCTTCCGCTACAGTTCGGTGCTGCTGCGTCATGAGCGTGCTCATGGCGGTGACAGCCGCTACCGCTGCCTAGACTGTGGTGAGCGCTATGCCCTGGCTGCTGACCTCCGTGCGCACCGACGCGCCCATGCTGGCCAAACGCTCTACATCTGCAGTGAGTGCGGCCAGAGCTTCCGCCACAGCGGCTACCTCGACCTGCACCAGAGTGTACATAGACAGCGCAGCCGCTCCTGCTCTTGCCGTGCCTGCGGCCGCAGCTTCCCACACCTCCCGGCTCTGCTGCTGCACCGGCGCCGCCTGCATCCCCCAGAGCGGCCCCGCCGCTGTCCGCTGTGTGCCCGCACCTTCCGACAGAGCGCGCTACGCTTCCACCTGGTGCGCGCACACCCGTGGGGGCCACGCATCACACCCACCGACCCACTGCACCGCTGCACACAATGCCCACGGGCGTTCCGCAGCTACGCAGGGCTGCGGAGCCACGCGCGCGTCCACGTGGCCCGGAGCCCTGGAGACTCCACACCTCCGCAGCCTCATGCTCCGGGTGCACACCAGTGCAGTGTGTGTGGGAAGAACTTTGGTAAGAGCTCAACACTAACACGACACCTGCAGATTCACTCAGGTGAGAAGCCCTTCAAGTGCCCCGAGTGTGGAAAGGGCTTCTTGGAGAGTGCCACGCTCGTGCGCCATCAGCGCACACACACAGGTGAGAAGCCCTACATGTGCGGGGACTGTGGGCGCCGGTTCAGCGAGAGTTCCACCCTTTTGCGCCACAGGCGCAGCCACCAGGGAGATCGGCCCCACGCATGCACTACATGTGGAAAGGGCTTTGGGCAGCGCTCTGACCTAGTGGTGCACCAGCGCATACACACAGGCGAGAGGCCCTTCTCATGTGCCGAGTGCGGCCGCCGCTTCAGCGACCGTTCTGACCTCACCAAGCACCGGCGCACACACACAGGCGAGAAACCCTACCATTGTGAGTTGTGTGGCAAATGCTTCACGTGCGTATCTAACCTCAACGTGCACCGGCGCAACCATGCTGGTCACAAGCCCCACAAATGCCCTGAGTGCGGCAAGGCCTTCAGCGTGGGGTCCAAACTGGCACTGCACCGCAAGACACACCTGGGCGAGCGGCCAGCAGAATGTGCTGAGTGCGGCAAGTGTTTCAGCCACAGTCGCTCGCTCTCACAGCACCAGCGGGCCCACACACGAGCGCGTGCCGCCACCGCTGCCACCCAAGCAACGGCAGGAGCTGCCCTCATCTTTGCGGGGCAGGCAGAACGGGAGAAGCCGGACTTTTTGTGTCCCAGCTGAGGGAAACTTGCTGAGAAGCTTCTCTGGAACGGGCTCAGCAAGTACCAATATACTGCCGCAGGGATGGTGGGGCAGCTCTGCAAATGGGAGTCTGTATAAAAACAGCATGGCTGTCTGTCACCCCCTGTCACGCCCCTACATCCATTTCCCTTGTCAGCTCTTCCTGTCCATCCTTCCTGCTACCTCTGGGGTATAGGTGCAGGGAACTGGGAAAACCTAGACATGGAAGAAAGCCCAGGTATTGGTGTGTTCCCATTGCTGCTACTGTGCCCTCAAATGTTTTCTTCCTGGTTTCCCACCTGTATTGTCTTCTCTTGTCCCGTCCCCTTTTTCCAGACTGAGTCTCCTCTAGCTCTCCTTCCTGGATACTTTTGTTGTCCTGCCTCTTCAGGTAATGATCACAGGGTGGCCACAGGGACAACCCACCTGCCTTGCGGTCTTCTTGCCTCTTGGTTCCACTTGACAGCTTCTCTGCTGCTTTCTCCCTGGGCTCTGAGAGATGGGAAATTTTTAGGCAGAGATGATGAGATTTCTCATTTCTGTGAAAGGCATCCTGCCATAAGCAATCAGCCTGCTGCCCAGCAGAGAAGGCCCACTCCAGTAAGGGTGGGCAGGAGCCCTCAGCAAAGCATCCACCTGTCCCATGGGCCAGACCTGATGGTGTCCAGATCAAGGTCCCTCTCAGGACACTGTTCTCTAGCTAGGTGGGCCACATTAGCTTTGGGACCTAGACTTAGACCACATGGATAAAGCAGGATATTGCCAAATGAAACATCAGAATGTTATATCCAAATCAATCTTGGAGCCATGGGGAAACAGCTCCACAGAGGCAGTAGTGCAGGGTAGAAAATCTGGAGTTGTCCAGTGATTTTTTTTGCTTATGGCTGTTGAAATAAAGAGTTGTTTGTTTGGGTTCCGGATACCAAGAGCCTCTTTTCTCAAAGCTTGAGGCTGCTGTCTTTGCAGACTCCAGGAGTGATCCAAGGGCCATGCTCTTTTGAAGTTCCAAGATATCTTGTCCCCTCCCAAGTGATCTTGCATGTAGAGCCCCCTTGATTTTGCACTGGAAGGCAAGACTCTTAAGGCCTATACACTTGGTTCTCAGTGAAGAGTACAAATGTGGCTCAGGCTCACATACCTCCATTCCTGCTCCAGCTATCCCTCTGGAATGACCCAGTGCTCTGCATACTGTCACAGCCTGCCCTGCTTGAGCACAAGAATAGGTATGACACTCAACTGAAAAGGTCTGCAAAGTGTCAAACCAAACTGGGAAAGAAAGCTAGGTCCTTGAGGTAGGGGGCTACAGAGAGAGAAACAGGGCCTGCACCTATGGTGCACTCAGGCACATTTTAGCAGAGACTGCTTCCAGAGGAATAAGGATTCCCATTCTTCAGGTGCCAAAACATTCACTCTGCCCACACACAACTGTAAAATACTGAGTTTATTCTGTTGTTTAGGAAGGCTAAAGTAGCCTGTCTTGTTTTTTTTTTTTTTTGCCCCCCACCCTACACTCCCTGTCACCCTAGTTTCTGGGGACTAGGCATCTGGCCCTTCTCTTCCTTGCTCCCCTTCAGTCCCTAGGGTCTGGATTCTCAGAGCCCAGGAATGCTCACTGTTGATGGAGTGCGGTCAGAGCTTCAGGAACCAGAGAGGGCCTGGACTCATCATCAGACCTCAGGGTCACAGAGGCAGAGATATTGGGGCAGGGTTCCAAAGGGCCGGGTGACTCCTGTGGAGCTGGGAGCAGGGCTGGATGGCTTTTGCTGCAGTGAGCTGCAACGCTGTCTGGCTTCTCAAAACGCTTGCCACAAAACTCACAGGGGAAGCGCAGAGTAGCAGCTGTCTCTGCATGCTTGCGCCGGTGCCAGTTCAGGGAGGCCTTCTGGCGGCAGGTGAACCCACAGATCTCACACCTGAGCCAGGGACAGCGGAGGGAAGGACAGTGCTTCAGCCCATCTTGACTTCCCCATGGCAGTTCCCCTGCTCCAACCCACAGCCCTACCTTCCCACCCATACTACCTCCCCCACACTCACTGCAGGGGCTTCTCTCCAGTGTGGATGCGCCGGTGGATGACGAGGTTGCTGCTGGTGCGGAAAGACCGGGCACAGAACTCACAGATGTAGTCCCGGGTGTCTGCAGGTGCACAGGTGACACCCTAGCATTCATCCCCAGGCTGTGGCCCCTCCTCAGCCCAACCCACCTGCCAACCCTCACAGGAGTACTGTCCCCATTCAGCCTGCTTATCCCACTCCTCTCAGCCCCCGAAAGTGCCCTGTGGCTGTCAACAGCCAACCTGTTCCTTTTTCCCTGAACCTGCCAGCACTAACAGCACCTGCCCTTTGCCCTTCTCCAGCTGCTCTCATAGGCCCACTGTGCTTTTTCTCCTGTACCTCCAAGCCTCAGGGCAGGGCATACTGGAGGTATCGTCACTTCTTATGGCATCCTTTAGATATCTGTCTCACCCCCACCTGTCAGACGGCACATGTATGCTTACAGCCTTCTTCCCCAACACTCTACCACACTGCACAAATCTCTGGCTCCAGTCCCTCTCCTCAGCCAGCACTCCATATTTCTGTTCCCTGGTCTCCCTGTCCCTGGTCTCCCACCCTTTTCAGAAACTGCAATTGCAAGCATGCCAGTTCCAGCAAGGACCTTCTACTACTTTGTCCTCATGCAATAAGCCTGTGATTCCATGCTGCCAGTCCAGCAGCCTGCTGACTTTCCACTGTCCCCCTCCACACTCCCGTTCCAAGGCATCTTTGTAGCCTTCCTTCACTCATACTACCCATTCACTGGCCCCTCTCTTCCTCAGCTGGACCTGTTTGGCTAAAATCCAACTTAGGGTAAACACCACATTTGGCCCACTCCTGCACAGGTGTGCTAAGGGAAGTAGAAACAGAATCCACAATCCATGCCCCCCACCCACCCACCAGCCTCTACTTTTCATCTACAACCACAAGTCTAAAGAGTCCACCATATGCCTCTGTATTTCACTCTCTCACTCACAGGAGTCCAGTAGACAATTATTCCATACTACCCCCTCTCTCTGCCAGCCTCATTCAGCAGTGATCTTATTTTTCAAAGTCACCAAGAAGAGAAAAGCCAGGAGAGAATACCCACATCTTCTTCCTTACCTAATCTATCACCAAACTTGTTTGTGACCATTTATGTGAATACTTGCTCTACTGTAGCCACCTTCCAATTGTGCAGAAACACACCTTTTCTCCCTGACTGCAGGCTGCCCACCCCACCTAGGCATCAGTAACCTTTACTCTCAGTGGGATCCCTTTCCCCTCTGCGCCCCCAAGCTCACAGCTCTCCAGCTAAGACCCCATTTCTCTACTTGTCTTCACAGCAAAACTCCAAAGAGTAGTCCATATTCTCTATCTCCACTTCTTTAGCTCCTCTCTGCCTTGAACTTATTCGATTCTGGCTGTCCTCTCCCTTGTCACATGCCACCTTGTTATCTAGTCAAAGTCCTCATCCTCATCTTATTCCGTCTTATAGCACTGGCACAACCCACCCTCTGTCCCTCCTCCCTGGAGCAATCTCTCCACTTGGTTCCTCAAGTACTGCTCTCTTCGCTTGCCTCACTGGTCACTTGGTAGCTGCCCTTTCCACATGTCCCATTCATTACTCTTCCGTACCTACACTCACTCCATGGAGGTATACTCCACCTTCAGCAACAAATGTGCTTGTGAAGCACCCATGTGCTTGTGATTAACACTTTTTCCCCCTCCCCCCACCATCTCCAGACTCCAGATTCATATCTTCTGGGATGCCTAAATTATCATGTCCCAAATAAACTGTCCCTTTCCTAAAGCCTCTCTCATTTTCAGGAAATCACATCACCTCTTCCCAGTTGCTCAAGCTGGAATCCTTCAAGTCAGCTTGATGCCCTCCTGCCCATCCACCTGTGGCCAATCTGTCCTTCTCACAGCAGCCCTTCTAGCTCCACTTTCATGCTCACATCAGCCTCCAGCCACTTCTTATCAACTCAACTGTACCAGCGTGTTAAAGCTGCCATCACTGCACACTGCACATTCCTACAGCCCCATTTCTCCACATGGCAGTCACAAAGTCAGTTTTAAAGTCAGTTGTGCTCCTTTTAAAGTCAGTTGTGTCCTTCTGCTACACAACACCCTGGGATGGTGCCCATCTCATTTAGCCAGAAGCCAAACCATCTTTGATGGTAGTGTTAGAGGTCCCTGCTACCTATCTGACCTCTCTTCCTTCCTTTCTAACTTCCTGGCCCCCTCTCCGTTCCTGGTACATTCCATGCAGATGCCAGTTCAGGGCCTCCCCAGGCCTGCCCATAGACATGGACAAGCATCTATTCCTCCCTTCACATAGGTCTTTGCTCAAAGGAGCTTCCCTTTCTACAAAAGAAACTCCTCTCTCATGCTCTCCATCCCTTCCCTGCTTTCACATCTCTTTGTATCCCTGTTATCACTAGAGTGGATGCCTCTGTTCGCTTTTGTATCCTACACCTAGAACAGTCTCAAGCAGGCAGGTGCTCAACACACAGAGAGTTGAGTGTGAGTGAGAGTCATCCCACAGAGGGGTGTGATGGCACCTGCAGATAGGAGGTGATAGGCCTCACAGGGCAAGTGAAGGGACCGCCAGGGGGAGGGGACAGAACCCGCACGGAGAAGTGAAGGGACTCACAGAGAAATGAAAACACCCAGAGAGAGAGGTGAAGGGACCCACAGGAGAGGGAAGTGAGGAGGCATTTCTACCACTCACCACTGTGCAATTTCACATGCTCCTTCAGGTGTTTCTTAAAGTTGAAGGACTTCCCACAGGCTGGTTCTGGGCAGGAAAAGGACTTTTGGTGGATGTGCTGGTACTTCTTGTGGTGCTAGGGAAGGAAACAGGTGGTCTCAGGGAGACCACCAGAGCTGACCCAGCAGGCAGGCTCCTCTGCCCCCTCCCCATCCCCCAAAAGTTCTGTCACCACCAGCTCACATCATCCTGGCCAGTCCTCACCTGTATATAAGTCCACCATCCCGTCCTGACACCAAACTCTGCCCTCACCCTATTCTGTCCTTGACTTCCATTACCTCACCTTTTTGCCACAACCTTCCTTACAATGACCAGTTCCCTGAACAAAGTGCCATTCTGGTGACACTCCTGGTTCCCTAACTATGGATTTGCTGTCTGCTGGGAATAAGAACACAATTTGGGTAGGTATGATTATCCTCTTCAATATCAATATTAATGTACAATAATATCACCCAGATTGCCTACTTTATTGCTAACCATGGGTATATATTATATGGTGTTTTCCTAAATCTTCTTTAGAAACACACACACACACACACACACACACACACACACACACGTGTATGCTTTCAACCTGGAACACTTTTAGGGGTTGTGTGTTCTTCTTTAACTCCCTGATTATTTGTTGGAAATATTTCTCCTGTCTGACCTAATGTCACATTCTGGCTCACTAAATTCCATGGGCTTTCCCCTTATCTATAATCCCACTTTCCCATAGTTAAACTGCTGCTGGTGGCTGCTTCAGTGTCCTCCATTAACAAGCTCAAGTGCGTTTGACTAGCCCTGGTAAAGTTCTTCTCAGCCCAGGGATTTCCTGCACAAATGCCTTCCACCCTTGCCTCACCATTCCTCTGGTCTGGGGTCTCTGCCTCAGGACTTGGGTCTGGGAGGGCTCTGGATGAGTATGGGGCTGTGGCCCTTCCCTCTTTGTGCCCCAAACCTCTCCTGCAGTTAGGCTGGGGACAGGACCATCTTCCAGTCCTCTAGCACTAGAACTGCCCGCTCAAGCGAACAGGGCCAGGTGGCTGAGTGTGGACTCAGCAACCCCAGCACCGTCACACACTAGCTAAGGAGTTTTGGGAACTGCTTAACCATTTTGTGTGCTTCAGTTTCCTCATTTGCAAAGCAGGAACTGTATCAGCACCTACTCCATAGGGATCTTTTGAAGATCAAAAGACTTGACCCATGTCAAGTGCTTAGAACAGTCACTAGCACTCCAAGAGCCTGAGGAATGCCATCATCAACTCCACGTGACCCTTGGAGGGCCCAAGAAACCAGCAGTAGTGGGCAGCAGCTGTGTACTGGTGGCTTGGTTTTCTGCCTTATCTACCAGCTGTCTGCTTTAGTGATTATTAACTGTAGGTAAGCTCTGCAGGTCCACCCCCATCTTTCTCTTCCCATCTCTGAATCCACCCACATTCCAGGCTTCTTTGCTTCAGCTTCTCCTTCACCTCAGCATCCCCTTCAGCCCTTTTCACCTCTGAAGCCACATAAAACCCAATCTGTGCCCCTCACATTCCTCACATTCAAATACTGTCGGTTGGAGAAGATCCGTCCGCAGCCAGGGAAGTCACAAGGCAGCAGCTCTCTTTTGGCAGCTTTCCTGGGAGGAGGAGGATAGGGAGGAGCATAAGGACTCCCACGGGCTCTCCTCAACTCCCTCTTCTCACTCTCCCCCCTCCAGCCCCGCTCTGCAAGTCCTACCTAATTCTCTTGGGGCCAATCTGTGCCGTGTCCTCCTCCCAGGCCAAGGTCAGAGCAGACTGGGCCTGAATCCCAGGGCTACGGGCAGCAAAGAGGGAGCAGAGGGCCTCGAGGGAGGGCCATGTTCCGGGATGCCCCTGCCCTCTGTCTCAGCCATCAGGTTACCTGGCCAGAGGCTCAGTCTGCTGGGCTGCTTGAGGGGTCCCTCTGAGTTCCGGCTGTACCCCAACTTCGGTAGGAAGAGCTCCAGAACTCAATGATGATGTTGATGAGGATGGTACAGCAAGAGGATTGAGGAGAGCTGCTGGGGCTGGGGGTGTCTCCCCCTCCTTAAGTGTATGGGTGACAGGGGAAGGAAGGAGTCTGGGGGCATCTGGATCACTGCTGAAAAGAGAAGGAAGAGGAAGGCATTATTTCCCTGGGCTTTCAGCTAGCCCTGAGCCCCCGAAATGCTAAGATCCCAAACTCAGAACAGCCCTACTCCTACCCAGGATCTCTGTTCACACCTGCTTTCAGCTTTCATTCTGCCCTACAGCCTAACTTTACCACCTTCCACCCAATTCAAAGCCTCCAATTCTTTCTCCCTTCCCCAATGCCCATCCTGCCTTCTCCACCAAGTCTGCAAAGCTTTGGAAGCCCTGGCCAGCTGCTCCCTCCCTCCTCCTGCTCTGTTCAGCATCCTCCTTCAGCCCCAACTTGCCCATCTGGGGAGGAGCTGTAGGTCCATGGGCTGGCCTCACTGAGCATCTCCTCTTCGTCCTCGTCTTCCTCCTCCCCCTCTTCTCCTGGGGGCGGGAAGGTCTCCAGGAGGGGTCCTACTTCCCTGCTGGACCAAGGAAGGCAAGCCTCAGGCTCTGCTCCTTCACCTGCACTGTCCACCCAAGTCTATCCTGTCCCTCCCACCCCCAACCTCACCTGGGTGACCTGGCCTCCTGAGTCCTCTCATCATGCTCAGATTCCAAACCTGTAGGGTCAAAGGGGAAGGAACTCTGGGCTGGAGGGATGAGGACAGATGTACTTCTAAGGTCTGAAGTGGTGGGAGGACTCTTGGGAAGGAGGAGGGTGCAGAGGCTACTGGAGTGGGAAGGGATATTTTATTTTAGAAATGATACATTCACATGGGTTCAGAAAATAAAAGTATAAAAAAGTACACTATGAAAAGCCTCTTTTCCAATACTGTTCCCAATCACCTATTCTTCCCACAGACAGCCTGGTTTCCTACATGCCCTTCCAGAGATATTTTATACATCCGTTAAGTGCATACATACATTCTTTCTCCTCTTAGTTTTCCACCAAGGGTAACACAACATACGCCCTATGCTGTTTTTTGCTTTTTATACCTGAAAATATATTTAAGGATATATTTCCTTGTAAGCATAGTTTTTCCATTGAGAAAGGATAATTTTTAGACAATGAAGCTCTAAGCAAAAGAGATGGGAACCTCTTCCCTTCCTTTTCTCCACAACTCTTCTTTCCCCCAGCCTACCTGCAGGTGCTTGCCCACTCCTGGCCTCTGGGCACCAGCTTCTTGGGGCAGTACTTGGCCGGAAAACTGGCTTGGGCTCCTCTGGAGATATGGGTCCTGAAGAGGGGCCCCAGGAGAAGGTGTGGCCCGCAGAGCACTCCCACACAAGTCCCCCATCTTGGCCCCCGGGCCCCCGAAGCCCAGGCACCAGGCTGCATTCTCGGCTGTGGGCATGAGACAGGAGCACCAGATACTGCAGACCCTTGGGGGGCAAAGGCTCAGGACCTGGAATGGTGAAGGCAACAGTCAGGGCAAGTGGGGAGGCCTCCTACTCTCACTCTGGGGCCACATTCAGCCCTGTCCCCCAGCCCCCTGGGCAACCCCAGTCTAGTCCATTTTACCATTCTTCAGAGCCCAGAACCTCCCCAAGGTCCTGAGACACTGCTCTCTTTTATACAGGACGTTCCCATCAAACTACCCTGGGCTCCCCAATTCTCCACCTTTTCCCAAACTCACTCAGATCCAATCTCCTCATGGAGAATGCTGCTGGGTCACATCACTCGCTCCCTGTTGCCCCTCTTCCCTCCCTGGCTCCTGACCCCCTAACTCTAGCTATTCCCTACCTACCTGCACAGAGCACACAGCCTGAAGAAGTGTACCTGCCAGGGTGGGGAAGAGAGGCAGTTTAGGTAGGGGTCCAGGCCAACTGCTCTCAGCACTCCCACACTTTTAAGGGACCAGTCCTAAGGGCCCCTCTATTCACTGGGGACCAACAGGAGGGCACAAAGGCCACAAATCACAGAGGCGGTTCTGCTGAAGTGAGAAATCGACGGGTGGTAAGGAGCAATGGGCCACCACCTGACCCTGGGAGGGGACTGGGTGTTGCAGCCTGGGTGCCCTCCCCCAGAGTCCCGCCCAGGCCCCTAACCGGTCCAACAGGAACTTAGCGAGTTGCGAGTGCAGGGAGAAACCCAGCCGCTCCTTGAGGAGGCACCACTGCTCCATGTGGCCACCTAGGCGGATGCGGCACTTGCTGCGGCGCGCGTCCAGCTGCCGTCGCTTCTCCTGCCGCCTGCGGGATGCGTCCACCGGGGAGGAAGCCATAAGCACCAGGACCTACAAGGTGGAGGAGACACGCATATGGGCGTAACTGATCCCGGGCCTCTGGCTCCACCCGCCATTGGGGCCTCAGTTTCCTCATCAATGAATTGGAGCAAGACTAAGTCATTTCAATAGCATCCCCTGCCATTGGGCCCAACCACTCCAGCTTACAGGACATGTAAACTAGCGCTGTGGAGTGGGAGGCAGGGAGACAAAGTCAATGTCGGAACAATGGCCTGACCCCGGGCATAGTGAAGTGTAGAAACGGAAGCTATGGGGAAGGGGCGTGAGACTTTCATGGAGAAATTTCAGCTGGGGCTGGATGAGGGGTTGGTAAACAGTTTCACCTTGAAGAGAACATGGGCCTTTACTGGTTGGTGGGGGAAGGGGAGGTCGTGTGTTTTGGGGGCGCTCTTCATAGCGGGGTGAATGTGGGTGGGGGCGGGGTCTGGAGGGCGCTCCCACCCGGTCTCCGGCCGTCCCACTTAACGCTCACTGTGTGTAGGGCTGGCCAATTCCACAGGCAGCTACCAGGCCACCCAGAGCGCCCGCCGCGGCCCACCCCGACTCGGCCTTACCTGCGCGCCCCCACCCGCCCTCGCCCGGAATGCGCCTGCGCCTCCCCCGCCTTGCGCGCAGGCCCGGAGAGTAGAGATGGACAAGGGCCCACCTCGCGCGCACAGCCGCCGTTTCTCTTTTAAGAGGAACCCGTCCCCCTCCGCGTCGGAGCCTGCAGCCGGGAACAGGGGCCGGGGCTACTGGGAGGGCACAGACAGAGGCCCGCAGCGCGCGCCTGCGCATTGGCCACCTAGCGTAGCGCCTGCCGGGAGGTGTAGTTCCCGCAGGAATTGCTCAAGCACTTCGCTTAGCGCCAGGGGAATTGCGGAGGGGTGGCTTTTGTGGCAAGCGCCCGCGCATGATAGGGAAATGAATGGAACCGAGCCCTCCCCCTGTGTGTCGACCCCAGCCTCTCCAGCCTGCTCATGGACGTTGCCTCCACAATTACTATTTTGTACTTCACCTTCAATTTTTCTCTCTCAGTTGCCATCAACGGGCACTCATGCGGTGCAGAATCAGCCACCTTAAAAAACCAACTAGACTCCTCTCTAGAACCCCAGGGCCCATTCCCTCTGTCTGCATCAAAAGTCCTCTGAAAAGTTGCCTAGATTCGCTGTGGACTCTTGTTGACTTCCCATTCTCTTTTCTAATGACTCCAGTGGCGTTTTCCCTTTCAAGGAACAGCTAGAATGGAATGGTCACTTGGCTGTGGCCTCTCCTCCATCAGAGCAACATCTGACAGTGTAGATCTTTCCCTCCATACCCCACCCCCATCCCAAATCCCACTGGCTTCTGTGACTTCACACTCTCCTGATTTTCTTCCTTCTTCATTGGCTCTTCCTTTCCTTCCTGAATCTCCCCGCTCTGACCCAACAAAACGTAGTGTCCTCCTGGATCAGGCTCTAAAACAAATGTCGCTTACCTCTTCTGGAGTGATCTAGTTGCCCAATGGCTTTGTTTTGTTTCTTCCAATTATTTCTTTAAATTCCAGTTAGTTAACATACAGCGTAATATATTAATTTCAGGTTTAGTGATTCATGTACATACAACACTCAAGCTCCTCACAATATGTACCCTGCTTCATACCCATCACTTATTTAACCAATAGCCCTGCCCGCCTCCTGTCCAGCAACCCTCAGTTTGTTCCCTATAGTTCAGGGTCTGTTTTATGGTTTGCCTCACTCTTTTATTTCCCCAATTTTCATCTGATACATTTCTTAAATTTCATATATGAGTGAAATCATATGGTATTGATCTTTCCATGACTAGCTTATTTTGCTTAGCATAATATACTCTAGCTCCATCCACATCCTTACAAATGGTAACAATTCATTCTTTTTTTATGACAGAGTAATATTTCATTGTGTGTGTGTGTGTGTGTGTGTGTATATATATATATATATATATATATATATACCACTTCTTCTTTATCCATTCATCAGTAGATGGACATTTGGGCTCTTTTCATAATTTGGCTACTGTTGATAATGCTGTTATAAACATCAGGGTGCATGTACCTCCTTTGAATCTGTATTTTTGTACTCTTTAGATAAATGCCTAGTAGTGCAATTGCTGGATCATCAGGTAGTTCTATTTTTAACTTTTTGAAGAATCTCCATACTGCTTTCTAGAGTGGCTGCAGCAGTTTGCATTCCCACCAAAAGTGCAAGAAGGTTTTTCTTTCTCCACATCCCCACCAACATCTGTTGTTTCTTGTGTTGATAATTTTAGCCATTCTGGTGATTGTGTGGTGGTATCTCATTGTAGTTTTGATTTGTATTTCCTTGATAATGACTGATGTTGAGAATCTTTTCATGTGTCTATTAGCTATCTGGATATCTTCTTTGGAAAATTTTCTATTGATGTCTTCTGCACATTTTTTAACAAGGTTATTTGATTTTTGGGTGTCGAGTTTGACAAGTTCTTTGTAGATTCTGGATATTAACCCTTTATCCGTATGTCATTTGCAAATGTCTTGCCCCATTCCATAGGATGCCTTTCAGTTTTGGTGATTGTTTCCATTGTTGTACAAAACTCTATCCATCTATCTATCTATCTATCTATCTATCTATCTATGATCTATTTATTTTTGAGAGAGGGCACAAGTAGGGGAGGGACAGAGGGGTGGGGAGAGAGAGAGAGAGAGAGAGAGAGAGTGAGTATCCGAGGCAAGCTCCACACCATCAGCATGGAGCCCAACATTGGTTCAAACTCACAAACCATAGGATCATGACCTGAGCCAAAACCAGGAGTTGGATGCTTACCCGACTGAGACACCCAGGCACCCCAAACAAAGCTTTTTATCTGATGAAGTTCCAATAGTTCATTTTTGCTTTTGTTTCCCTGCCTCTGGAGATGTGTCTAGTAGGAAATTGTACCAGTCAAGGTCAAAGAGATTGCTGCCTTTGTTCTTCTCTAGGATTTTGATGGTTTCCTGTCTCATATTTAGGTCTTTCATCCATTTTTTTTGTATGGTGTAAAAAAGTCTATTTTCATTCTTCTGCATTTTGCTGTCCAGTTTTCCCAATACAAATTGCTGAAGAGACTATCTTTTTCCATTGGATATTCTTTCCTGCTTTGTTGAAGATTAGTTGACCATATAGTTATGTATCCATTTCTAGGCTTTCTATTTTGTTCCACTGATCTGTGTGTCTGGTCTTGTAACAATACTATACTATTTTGATGACTAGAGCCTTGTAATATAGCCTGAAGTCAGGAATCATGATACCTCCAGCTTTGCCTTTGCTTTTCCAGGATTGCTTTGGCTGGTTGGGTCTTTTATGGTTCATGCAAATTTTAGGATTGTTTGCTCTAGTTCTGTGACAAATGCTGGTAGTATTTTGATAGGGATTGCACTACATATGTAGATTGCTTTGGGTAGTATAGACATTTTAAAAATATTTGTTCCTCCTATCCATGAGCATGGAATGTTTTTCTGTTTCTTAGTGTCCTCTTTAATTACTGTTATAAGATTCTATAGTTTTCAGAGTACAGGTCTTTTACCTCTTTGCTCAGGTATATTCCTAGGTATCTTTTGTTTTTGGTGCAATTGTAAATGGGGTGGATTCTTTTGTTTCTTTTGATGCTGCTTCATTATTGGTGTATAAAAATGCAACAGATTTCTGTATGGTGATTTTATATCCTAAACTTTGCTGAATTCATGTAGAAGATCTAGTAATTTTTTTTTGTGGAATCCTTTGGGTTTTCTATATAAAGTATCATCTCATCTGCAAATAGTGAATGTTTGGGTTCTTTCTTGATGATTTGGATGCCTTTTATTTCTTTTTGTTGTCCAGTCTCTGAGACCAAGACTTCCACTACTAAGTGAAATAGTAATGGTGAAAGTGGACATGCTTGTCTTGTTTCTGACTGTAAAGGAAAGTCTCCCAGTCTTTCCCCAATAAAGATGATATTAGCTGTGGGGCCTTCATATACAGCTTTTATGATGTTGAGGTATGTTCCTTCTATCCCTACTTTATTGAGAGTTTTTATCAAGAATAGATGCTGTATTTTGTCAGATGTGTTTTCTGCACCTATTGAGAGGATCATATAGTTCTTATCCTTTCTTTTATTAATGTGGTATATCAGGTTTATTGATTTGTGGATATTGAACCAGCCTTGCAGCCCAGGAATAAATCCTACTTGATCATGAATGATTCTTTTAATGTACTGTTGAATTCAATTAGCTAGTATCATGCTGAAAGTTTTGCATCCTTGCTCATAAGGGATATTGGCCTGTAATTCTCTATTTTAGTTTGATCTTTGTCTCGTTTTGGAATCAAAATAATGCTGGCCCCGTGGAATGAGTTTGGAAGATTTCCTACCATCCTTGTTTTTTGGAACAGTTTGAAAATAGATATTAACTCCTTTTTAATTGTTGGATTGAATTTCCCTGGGAAGTAATCTGGCCCTGGACTTTTGATTGTCAGAGGATTTTTGACTACTGATGCAATTTTATTTACTGGTTATGGGTCTGTTCAAATATTCTACTTCTTCCTGTTTAAGTTTTGGTAGTTTGTATGTTTCTAGGAATTTGTTCATTTCTTCCAGATTTCCCAGTTTTGTTGGCATATAATTTTTCATAGTATTCTCTTATAATTATTTGTATTTCTGTGGTGTTTGTTGTGACCTCTCCCCTTTCATTTGTGATTTTATTTATTTGGGTCCTTTCTCTTTTCTTTCTTATAAGTCTGACTAGGGGTTTATCAATTTTATTTATTCTCTCAAAAAACCAGCCCTTAGTTTCACTGATCTGTTCTTCTTCTTCCTCTTCTTTTGTTGTTGTTGTTGTTGTTGTTGTTGTTATTGTTGTTGTTTCTCTATAGTTTATTTCTGCTCTAATCTTTATTATTTCCCTTCTTCTGCTTGCTGTAGGCTTTATTTGCTGTTCCTTTTCTAGTTGTTGTAGGTGTAATGTTAGGCGGTGTATTTGAGATTTTTCTTGCTTCGTGAGGTAAGCCTGTATTGCAATACACTTCCCTGTTAGGACAGCCATTGCTGCATCCCAAAGGCTTTGGACTGCTTTTTTATTGGCTTTCACGTACTTTTTTAATTTCCTCTTTAACTTCCTGGTTAATCCATTCATTCTTTAGTAGGATGTTCTTTAACATCCATGTACTCGAGAGATTTCCAAAAAAATGTTTGTGTGTGTGTGTGTGTGTGTGTGTGTGTGTGGTTGACTTCACGTTTCATAGCATTGTGTGCTGAAAATATGCATGGTATATCTCAATCATTTTGAATATTGAGGGTTGACTTGTGCCCCAGTATGTGATGTATTCTAGACAATATTCCATGTGCACTGGAAAAGAATGTGTATTCTGCTGCTTTAGGATGAAATGTTCTGAATATATCTGTTAAGTCCATCTCATCCAATGTGTCATTGTCTCCTTGTGGATTTTCTGCTTGGATGATGTGTCCATTGCTGTAAGTCAGGTGTTAAAGTCCCTACTATTATGGTATTATTATTAATGAGTTTATGTTTGTTATTAATTGATTTGTATATTTGGGTGCTCTAAGTTGTGGGCATAAAAATTTACAATTGTTAGATCTTCTTGATGGACAGACACCATAATTATGATACAATGCCCTTCTTCATCTCTTGTTAGTCTTTGCTCTAAAATCTAGTTTGGGGGTCCTGGGTGGTTCAGTCAGTTAAGTGGACAACTCTTGATTTCAACTCAGGTCATGGTCTCATGGTCTGTGAGTTTGAGCCCGCATCAGACTCTGCACTGACAGTGTGGAGCCTGCTTGGGATTCTCTCTCTCTCTTCTCCCTCTGCCCCTCCCTGCTTCCTCCCCCTCAAAATAAATAAATAAACTTAAAATTTTTAAAAAAAGATAAAATAAAATCGAATTTATTTGGTTCGACTGAGTGGCTCAGTTTTTAAGCACCCGACTCTTGATTTCGGCTCAGGTCATGATCTTGCAGTCTGTGAGATCGAGCCCCACACTGAGCTTCATGCTGATAGCAAGGAAACTGCTTGGGATTCTCTCTCTCCCTCTCTCTCTGTCTCCTTTCCTCTCTCTCTCTCTCTCTCAAAATAAATAAACATTTATTTTTTTTTAAGTAAGATAAAATAAAATCTAGTTTAGCTGATATAAGTATGGCTACTCTGACTTTTCTTTAATGTCCATTAACGTGATAGATGGTTCTCTATCCCTTCATGTTCAATCTGCATTTGTCTTTAAGTCTAAAATGAGTCTCTTGAAGGCAGCATACAGATGGGTCTTTTTTTAACTATTATTATTCTTTCTGATAACTTATGTCTTAATTGGAGCATTTATTCCATTTACATTCAGACTGATTATTGATGGATATGAAAATAGTGCCAATGGACTATGGGTAAAGTTATTGAAGTTACTGATTTTTTTTTTTAAGGTTTTCTCTGTTCCTTTCTGGTATTTCTTAGTTTTGGTCTGTTTTTCCCACTCAAATAGTGCCATTTAATACTTTTTGCAGGACTAGTTTAGTGATCATGAACTCCTTTAGTTTTTTTTTTATGTGGTAAACTCTTTTTCTCTCCTGTTATGAATGACAGCCTTGCTGGATAAAATATTCTTGGCTTCCTATTTTTCCCACTCAGCACAAAGAATATATCATGCCACTCCCTTCTGGACTGCCACATTTCTGTGCACAGATCATCTGTGAACCTGATATATTTTCCCTTAGGCTAAGGACATTTTTCCCTTGTTGCTTTTGGATTCTTGCCTTGTCTGTGTGTTTTGTGAATTTGACTATGATATGTTTAGATGATGGCCAGCTTTTGTTGATTTAATGGGATTTCTCTGTGCTTCTTAGATTTTTTTGTCTGTGTCCTTATCCAGATTAGGGAAGTTTTCAGCCCAAATTTGCTCAAATAAACCTCCCAACCCTTTTTATCTCTCTTCATCTTTGAGACTCTTATTATTTTTTAATGGTTTTTTTTATGTTTTAGTTACTTTTGAGAGAGACAGAGACAGAGACAGAGACAGAGACAGAGTATGAGTGGGAGAGGTGCAGACAGAGAGGGAGAAAGAATCCACGAAGCAGGCTCCAGGCTCTGAGTGGTCAGCAGAGAGCCTGACGCGGGGCTCGAACCCATGAACCATGAGATCATGACCTGAGCCAAAGTTGGACACTCAACCAACTGAGCCACCCAGGTGCCCCTTGAGACTCTTGTGATACAAATGTTATTATGCTTTAAGGAGTTGCTGAGCCCCTGAGTCTACATTTATGATCTAACATTGTTCTTTCCCTCTTCTTTTCAGCTTCATTATTTTCCATAATATTAATATCACTGATTCATTCCCCTGATTCATCTATCCTCTTTGTCTTTGTCTATTCAGGTTTGCATCTGGTTATAGTGTTTTTAATTTCAACCTGACTAGTTTTTAGGTTTTTTATCTCTGCAGTAAGGGATTCTATAGTATCTTGTCTAATTTTTCAAGCCCAGCTAGTATCCTTATAATTGTTGTTTTAAATTCTAATTTGGTCGTCTTACTCATATCTGTATTAATTAAATCCTTGTCCATCATTTCTTCTTATTCCTTCTGTTGTGGTGAATTCTTCCATCTTGTCATTTTGTGAAATAAGGGGGTTTGTTGTTGTTGTTATCAAAGGCTGTTGTATTCCTGCTTCTGAGAATAATTCCTATATTAAGAAGAGGTCCAAAACAAGCAAACAAAACACAGAAATAAAAATAAAGGGAAGGGATCCTATGTGTGTTTTTGTCTGTTTGTTAAAAGAAGCTAAATCCAAAAAAAAAAAAAAAAGAAAAAAAAGAGATGAAAAGGAAATTATATCCTAGGTGTGTTTTGGTCTGCTTGTTAAAAGAAACTAAATCAATAATACAAAAAAATATTTCTTAAATAATAATAATAAATTAAAAGATATATTAAAAAATCAAAACGTAGCTTTTCCTATATCCTATAAAACAAAAGGTAAAGGATAAGCCAAGTCTCTCAAAATAGTCACCAGGCCCCTTCTTTGTAAGTCCTGAAGTGAAGTAGTAACTTCTTTGGTGTGGAGGGGTGGAGGGATTCCCAGTATTTGTTCTCTGCCTTAAGTGCTACCTCAGTCCAATCTGAGACTTGAAGAGTTCCATTTTATCATTCATAGCAAAAGATAAGATTAAATTTGAGATTTTTGTAGCTTTATCTCTGTTGAGTTACAGAGTTTACAGCCTGATGAAACTGCCAATTCTTTTTCACATGTGAACTTCCTAAGTCCATGATGAACTTATGTAACTAGGCTTAGGGATCCAGGTGAAGGAGACTGTATTTATCCTCATGACTTTTATTTTTCCTGGACTCTAGTTGGCACCCTAACCTCTTTCCTATCTCTTGCCTTGGGAAAAGCCAAATCTAATATTTCTGTGCCTTCTGAGCTCTCAATATCTTCTGTCCAAATAGAAAAACCAACTTCCACTCCCTTTCTACAAGGGAAGAACGAAATTGCTACATCTTGGATGAACCCACTGCTGATATCCTGAAGATTGATCTGAAGTGGAGAAGGACCACTCTGAAGGCAATTTATGCCCTAAATTTCAGAAGACCCACATGCACCATTAGCCTTGCTCAGGGCCAATATTTGCACAAGTCCTTCCCCTTGGTCTCCACCTTTCCTTGTGGTAATCAGTGGGTTGTGCCTGTGCCCTGTGGCCAATCATACCCAAGTGTGGCCCTAGCCTTCTGTGATGTCAATGGGCAAGGCACAAGGATATACAGGAGGTGGCTGCAGTTTTGTGGTTGGTGAAGCCACCCATGCTGGGTGTGGAGACCTTGGCTCCAGATCCAGGAGGGCTAGGGACATGAAGGTGAAGGCAGGCAGCTGGCAGCCAGGAGACTCACTGTCTCCTGACAGTGATGCTGTAATGTTACAGCATCAGGGATGCTTGCTGGCATTGAGGCGGGATGCAGCAGGATTCAGGACACCTGTCATGGAGCGACATTGTATTCCAGGTGCTGAAGCAACATTTATCCAAAGATGCCATGTTCTGCTACACATGGCACTGGAGGACCTCTGCTACCATTTCCCCTGGGAAGTAACCTGCTCAGGCAGGAATGCACTGACTCCAGGTCTGGGTCCTTGAGTGCCCTGGTGTTCCAGTTCCAGGTGTGTGGCTAGCAGTGTTGCCAGGTGAACTGGAGAGTCCCAGGCACTGCAGCTCCCACCCAGCCAGACCTGAAGGAGTCAGGGAAGGTTCTGGTCTTGTCAGGAGAGGGAAGTCAATAGACAGCTGATATGTAACACAAGTGAGAAAAGTTTATTAAAGCAAAAAGTACACTCTGGAGATATGAGAGCCAGAGGGAGGGCAGGAAGGTGCTGGTGTGAGCTGCACACCCTGGGGGTGGGTTTCTATCTTTGACAGTTGTTAACTAGGGGGAGGAATATTTTTTTTTTTTTTTTTTTAATTTTTTTTTTTCATCATTTTTTTATTTATTTTTGGGACACAGAGAGACAGAGCATGAACGGGGGAGGGGCAGAGAGAGAGAGGGAGACACGGAATCGGAAACAGGCTCCAGGCTCCGAGCAATCAGCCCAGAGCCTGACGCGGGGCTCGAACTCACGGACCGCGAGATCGTGACCTGGCTGAAGTCGGACGCTTAACCGACTGCGCCACCCAGGCGCCCCGGGAGGAATATTTATTACTTGGGGCAGGAAGCAGGGTTTCCTTTTTCTTCTTAATTTGATCAGGAGGTTCCTGTCATGGCATCTGCCATCATGTGCCTATCTAGTTTGATCTGGCTTCTTGTGGAGTGTGGCCAGGACAGGGCTCTGACCTTCCCAATAGCTGGCCATGATTTCCTCATTGCTAACCTCCAGGTATCCTGTTAGAACCCAACTAACTTCCTCCTGTAACAGTGAGTTGCCCTCCTTCATCCTGCACTTAGTCTGGAGGCATGGGTCCTGTGGGGAGGGCCTCCCTGATGTGGTGTGGAATGCTTGCAGAAAGGCTGTAGCAGAGATCCCTGCACCTGGACCTTGGGAATGTTGCAGATAGTTTTTCCAGAGTAAATGCCTAAGAAAGCAGGAAATATTCCATAGGCAGGTAAATCACCAGTGCAGGAAAAGTTCCAAGCAGGCAGGAGAACCCTCTACTACTCCTGCTGCCTCACTCCCTGTTGAAGACAGAAATAAAGGGAAAGTCTGAGTTCCTCTCAATAGGACCTGGCTTCTTGTATGCTGTTTTGTGGGGTGGAGATCTTCATTGGGTGGGAGTGATGAGTGAGAAGAGCTCAAAAATGGGGTTCCTTACATAGAGGAAGTGCTCTGTTTCTTCCCCTCTCCAGTCCCTCTACCCCTACCCCAGTTCAGTATTTCTACTCTTATTCATTTCCATCCCCTGTACCAGAACTTTGCACTGTTGCTCCTCTGTGCTTTCAAATAAAGAGATTAGGTGAAGAACCCAGAAGGGCAAGTAGAGGTTGCTGATAAAACACTGGTCACCTAAGCCAGACTTACTAGGGGAAAAGAAGCCTGTGAGATGAGGGCTAAAGGGTAAAGAAGAGCCCTGCCCTCAAACCCACACACGCTACATTTTCTCCTGCCACATCCTGGATCAGCTAGGACTCAATATAGAATTCTCCACTGCTTTCCTCTCATTGTACTCCACTTCCTGTGTTTATCCTTTCTCTCTCTCATCTCTGTTCTGTCTCATTCCTGTTGTATTCTCTACCTACAGTTATTTCTTCTGTTTTACTTCTAACCACCCTGTTTACTTTCTGACCCTCATCATATATTCTTGCCCTCTTACTTTTACCTTTTCCCTCTTTTCTTGCCTCTTTCTTTCATCTTTCTTACTCTGTATCTGGAAAGATTTACATTTAGGCCAAAAATGGGTCCAACTAGTCCTCTACTTCCATCTTCCAGCATGAGGCTTCTAATACAGAAGAATTTGTGAACTAATTGCATTCTGAAGACCTAATTGCATTCTTGTTGCATTCCCTCCATGATCTATTCAGTCCACTCATCAGACCATATTTGCATAGTTCCCAAAATGAACCCTTTATCCTTGCTTCTACCGAGAGGACCCAGTGTATCTTGCTTTCCCTGAACTGTCCACTCAACTAGTGAGAACCAGTTGCCCCTTTCACCAGTGAGAACTGGGAAATATGGTTGAAATTACTTCTTTGGAAATTTTAATTTTACTCTCTGGAGGAGCACCTGAAATATCTTGTGGCTGTATTTCCCATTTGGAACCCTGAGCAGAGATTACAGTCTGCTGGATTACTGGTTGGGCTTCATGCCCCACTGTGGGAGGCATTTTAGAGGCTACTGTAAGACTCGTTTTCTAACCTGACCATCTAGACTTCTTGAGTACCCACTCCCTGCCAACACCATATATTGGGGCCTAGGAGATAGCAGATATCCTCCGGGATCTCCAAGTCCTCCACTAGCTGAGGAGTTGGGCCTTGCTGACCTATGAAAGCTCAATATTGTGAATTTCTTGTCTTGAGAGATGGAAGAATGGAGGAGGGGGAAGGTGAAAGAGAAAAGGAACAACAAGGAAGTTTGGGGGAAGGAGCTCAAGGCACCAAGGAGACATAGGGCAAAAGGTCCAGGAGCAGGGAGAAAAGATCCCTTCTAAATCCAAATCAGATGACCCTGTCCAAACTCCATTATTGTTCCATCCTCCACCCCACAACTGTTAACCCTGCCCTGGCCTAGCCCTAACTCCTTCTCAGCCTACTACCACTTCTCGCCCTACCTATCCTATCCCCTCAACTCAACTCCTTACAACAAGGTAAAAAAACCTCATATGGCAAGTCCAAGGACATTGTTATCTCATACATGTGCAATTACTTCCAGGAGGTGAAATAGAGCAAGAAGGCAGCCCATCAGTGATACAGCCAGATCCAGGGGTAGAGTCTATAAAGGATTTAAATACAAAAATCAAGTAAATCAGTATGCTTTTTATTACCACCATACCTTGTCAATCATAAACAATGTCAGTGAAGAAACACTTCTCCCAGATAAAATATTTTGGTAGTCTAAGTTCTAAACATTGTAGAATTATAGTTGAATTAGTCTGTCAAGATCTTTATGCTTCAACTGGCAATTTTTTATTATTTATCCTTTCATAAACACTCTACATGGAAGTTAATTTGGAGAACTCCCATTACCGTGTTGGTTCTGGACATAGGTCCACTCAACTACACATGCTCACTTCCAAAGTAGCTTCCCAACAGTTTGGTTTAATGTGAGTTCACTTTGGGCACAGTGTCTCCTTGGCCTAAGGTACCACATATACTTGTGTTAAATATGTATTTGAAATAAACCATAGCACAGTGACTGTAAAATGGAAAATCAACTTGAGTTAATCAATCTGTCATTTTACATAGCTACTTGCATCGAAGCTAACACAGTAAAACAACGTGTGAACTTCACAGTGTAACATATTTGTTTGGTAAGCACAGATTTTTGTTTATGCATGAAATATTTTACTGAATTTGAACTTTTTTAAGTGGAAAAATCTAGAATAAATTAATCTAGAAAATAAAGCAGTTAAGTTGTATAATTTTTAGTCAAATGTAATCTTCTTTAAAGCCTTCTCCGGTCCTGCCCAGGCAATTCTAAAAGCTGTGTCTGTTTGTTACCTGGAAACATTTCAGCATCTCTCACAGACTGCTATAGATTTTCCAGCATCTTGCTCTTGAACACCCCCTGTCTTTCCCATTGATTTCTTCTGGTCCACAATGGACCCCACTGGGATTCCAGTCTGTCACCTTGTCACTGACCAACTCCGCCTCTGTCCTCCCATTGTTCCTTACCCAGCTTCCAGTCCAAGTTCCACCATCAGCGTCACTTTCCTAGCATACACCCTTATGTCCTTGCTCCCTCTTCCTGAGTCTCAATCACTTGGAAAGGAGCTTTTGCTAGTGTCCCTATTGTACTGAGATGAAAATCTGAGGCCAGCACTTTTCTGGGCACAATGACTTCTCCCTTCCTCATGCCTCCACACCAGCTATGTCCATCTTTTCTATCACCAGTTTTATCTCAACTTCAGGAGTTCTTAACCTGGGATTGCAGTGGATAGAATTTAGGGGCCCATTAATTTGGCTGGGAAACAATTTATGTCTTTATTTCCACTAACCTCTAGCTGGAATTGAGCATCCCCTTCCATTAACAATGGAGACAGCAAACCACACTAGTATTAACAAGACCTACAGTCACTAATAAAAATCATAAGTATTTTCATATCATATTACATTTGAATATATTTCATAATGTCATTTACACTTGTCACTAGTTCAAAATGGTACTGTATCTTGTTATTTACTGTGTTAATAAATAAGAACACACATTACTACATCACAAATTAATTTTAGTTTTGATAACAAAATTTCAAAATAACAACCTTTGTAATTCTATGTATTTGTCATATGCATTTAAAAATATCATCAGTGAACTTAATGTATTAAAAGGCATGCATGACAAAACCCACAGCTGACAGCATAGTCAATGGAGAAAGACTGAAAGTTGTCCCTCTGCACTATTGTTATTCAATATTGTATGAAGAAGTTGTAGCCAAAGCAATTAGGTAAGAAAAAGAAATAGAAAGCATCCAAATTGGAAGGGAAGGAGTAACATTTTCTCTAGTTTCAAATGACATAATCATCCTATATGTAATAAAATCCCAAAGAATCCACCAAAAAACTACTAAAGCTAATCAGTAAGCTTAGCTCTAGTATATGATATGCTGAGTATATGATCAAAACACAAAATTCAATTGTGTTTCTGTATTTCAGCAATTCCATTTACAACAGAAAATAATTCAAGTTACAATAGCCCCAAAAGAATAAAATAAAATTTAGCCAAGAAGGTGAAAGACTTGTACATTGAAAACTATAAAGCATGACTGAAATAAATTAAAGACCTAAATAAATGGAAAGATATCCCATGTTCATAACTGAAACATTATTGTTAAGAGTCAGTACTACCCAAAGTAATGCACAGATGTACAGATTTAGTGTAATCTTTACAAAATTCCATTTTTTTTTCAGAAATAGAAAAGCCAATACTTAAATGCATCTGGAACTAAAAGTGCCCTTAAATAACCAAAACAATCTTGAAGAAAAATAACAAAGTTGGAGGATTCATATATCCTGATTTCAAAACTTACTACAAAGCTACAAAGCCCTCAAAACAATGCATTACTGGCATAAAGATAGAAATATAGATCACTGTACAATTGAGAGTCCACTAACAAACCCAGGTATCCATCACCAACTGATGTTGAACAATGTGGAAAGAATAGTCTCTTTGACAAATGCTGTTAGGATATTACTGGATATCCACATGCAAAGAATGAAGTTGGACCCCTACCTCATACCACATATTAATGTTAACTCAAAATGGATCAATGACCTAAGATAAGAACTAAAGTCATAAAGTTACTAGGAACAAATGGAAATAAATTTTCATGACCTTGGATTTAGCAATGGATTCTTAAATATGATACCAAAAATATGAACAATAAAAGAAAAATATACACGTTACACTTAATCAAGGACATTATGAAGAAAGTGAACGGTCAATCTCCAGAATGGGAAAAAATATTTGCAAGTCATGTAGCTAACAAAGGTCTAGTATCCAGAATATATTAAGAACTCTTACAGCTCAATAATGAAAAGATCAACAGCCCAATTAAAAAAAAATAACAAAGGAATAGACATTTCTCCAAAGAAGATGTATAAATGGACACCACGCAAATGAAAAAAAATATTAGTCTTTAGGGAAATGCAAATTAAAACCATAATGAAGCAGGACTTCACACCCACCAAGGTGGCTATAATTAAAAAAAAAAAAAAAAAAAGGAAAATAGGAGAGATTGGAACCCCCATACATTTCTGGTGGGAATGTAGAATGGTTCAGTCATTGAGGAAAATAGATTGCTGCTTCCTCCAAAAACTAAACAGAATTACCAACGACCCAGAAATTCTCTTCCTAGGTTTATACTCCAAAGAATTGAAAACAGATACTTGAGCACATGCACACTCATATTCATAGGAGTATTATTCACAATAACTAAAGTTACCTAAATATCCATCAATGGACAAGCTGTGCTATATCTATACAGTTGACCCTTGAACAACATGGATTTGAACTATGCAAGTCCACTAATATGTGGATTTTTAAAAATATTTTATATTTATTTATTTATTTATTTATTTATTTATTTTAATTTTAGAGAGAAAGAGTGAGCAGTGGCAGGGGGAAAAGGAGACAGAGAGAGAGAGAGAGAGAGAGAGAGAGAGAGAGAGACATAGAGAGAGAATCTTTTTTTTTTTAAAGTTTATTTATTTTGAGAAAGATAGAGATTCCCAAGAGGGGGAATCTTGAGCAGGATCCACATTCAGCATGGAGGCTGATGAAGGGCTCGATCCCATGACCCTGGGATCATGACCTGAGCAGAAATCAAGAGTAAGATGCTCAACTGACTGAACAACCCAGGCACCCCATGTGGATTTCATATGGTACAGTACTGTAAATATATTTTCTTTTCCTTCTGATGTTCTTAATAACATCTGTTTCTCTAAATTACCTTATTGTAAGGATACAGTATATAATACATATAACATAAAAATATGTTAATTGATTATGTTATCATTAAGGCTTTTGGAGCCACCTGGGTGGCTCAGTTTGTTAAGCATCCGACTGTTGGTTTTGGCACAGGTCATGATCTCATGGTTAGTGAGTTCAAGCCCAGCATCAGGCTCTACACTGACAGTGTGGAGCCCGCTTGGGATTTCTCTCTTCTTCTCTCTCTCTGCCTTTCCCCTGCTTGAACTTTCTGTCTCTTAAAAATTAAACGAGTAAACGTTAAAAAAAATTTTTTTTAAGTAAGGCTTTCCATCAATGGTAGGATATTAATAGTTAAGTTTTCAGGAAGTCAAAAGCTATACAGGGATTTTCAAATGTGCATGGAGTCGCTGTCCATAACCCCTACCGACATTATTCAATGTCAATTATGGCCAACTGTATTATTTGGCCATAAAAAGAAATAAATACTGATACATGTTACATTATGGATACACACTTAGTGTGTGTTAAGTGAAAGAAACCACACACAGAAAAAAATCATATATGGTAGGACTTCATCTTTTTAAGTTTATTTATTTATTTTGAGAGAGAGAACACATGCATACACATGAACTGGGGAGAGGCAGAGAGAGAAGGAGACAGAGAATCCCAAGCAGGCTCCCCACCGACAGCACAGAGCCCAATGCAGGGCTTGAACTCATGAACTGCAAAATCATGACCTAAGCCGAAATCAAGAGTTGGACACTTAACTAACTGAGCCACCTAGGCACTCCTATGTGACTTCATTTATATGAAATATTCATCTTAACTCCATTCTGATTTGCAAATATTGAACCAGACTTGAAGCCCAGGAATAAATCCCACTTGATTGTGGTGGATGATTCTTTTAATGTACTGTTGGATTCCATTTGTTACTAATTTGTTGAGAATTTTTGCATCCATGTTCATCAGGGATATTGGTCTGTAGTCTTCTTTTTTAGTGTTGTCTTTATCTGGTTTTGGTATCAGGGTAATGCTGGCCTCATAGGATGAATTTGGAAGTTTTCCTTCCTTTTCTATTTTTTGGAACAGTTTGAGAAGAATAGATATTAACTCTTCTTTCAATGATTGGTAGAATTTGCCTGTGAAGTTATCTGGCCCTGTAACTTTGTTGGGAGATTTTGATAACTGACTCAATTTATTTGCTTGTTATAGAACAGTTCAAATTTTCCATTTCTTCCTGTTTCAGTTTTGGTAGTATATATGTTTCTAGGAATTAATCCATTTGTTCTAGGTTGTCCAATTTGTTTCTGTGTAGTTGTTGATAATATTCTCTTATAATTGTTTGTATTTCTTTTTTTTTAATGTTGTCTAAAATCTTTTTTTTAAGTGTATTTATTTATTTTGAGAGAGAGAGAGAGAGCATGAGGCAGAAGGAGAGAGAGGATCCCAAGCAGGCTCCAACGTTGTCAGTGTGGAGCCCAACATGGAGCTTGATCCTACGAACTGTGAGATCATGATCTGAGTCGAAATCAAGAGTCAGGAGCCTAACCAATCAAGTCACCCAGGAGGCCCTAATTCTTTGTATTTCTACGGTGTTGTCTGTTATTTCTCCTCTCTCATTTGTGATTTGAGTTCTTTATCTTTATTTCTCAATAGGTCTGGCTAGATGTTTATTGATTTTATTGATTTTATCAAAGAACCAGCTCCTGGTTTCATTGGTCTGTTCTATTTTTTTTTTTCTATATCATTCGTGCTATAATATTTATTATTTCCTCCATTCTGCTTGTTTTAGCTTTTGTTTGTTATCCTTTTTCTAGCTCCTTTAGGTGTAAGGTTAGGTTGTTTACTTGAGATTTTTCTTGCTTTTTGAGGTAGGCCTGTATTGTTATATACTTCTTCTTAGAACCTCTTTTGCTGCATCTCAAAGGATTTGGACCTTTGTGTTTTCATTTTCATTTATTTTCTTGTGCTTATTTTTTCTCTTTGATTTCCTGTTTGACTCATTCATTGTTTAGTAGCACATTATTTAACCTCTATATATTTGTAGTCCTCCCATATTTTTTTCTTGTGATTTCCAGTTTCATAACATTGTGGTCATAAAAGATGCATCGTATGAATTTACTCTTTTTGAATTGTTGAGGCTTTTTTTGTGTGCTAATTTGTGATCTATTCTCTGCACTCACTTGAAAAGAATGTGTATTCTGCTCTTTTAGGATGAAATGTTCCTGTATTTATGGTGGGGGACAGGGAAGAAAAATGGCACCTGCCATCTTCCTTGTTTTCAGAGATGTCCCCTAACATACTCCAAAGTCAGTATGAACAGATCTGTCTCCTGTTGCCCCCAGGCATTGTGTGAACTACCTTTTTTATGTTGCCTTACATACAGACTGTGTCCCTTTAAGGGCAGCAACCCAGCTATCACTCAAGATCCCAGCTTGCCCAGTACTGATTCAGTGGATTTTTAAAGCTCCAGGCTCCAAGTCTCACTGGTTTTACAAACTCACATATATCAGCCCCTCTGGCTTTTAAAGCCAAATATTATGGAGATTAGTCTTCTTCATATGAGCTCCCTGGTACAAGGGCCTATTTCTCTGTTTACTCCATGTGTTCAACTCCCTCCCTCCTGGGAGCAGCCTCCCTCCACCTTTCTGACTTCCCCAACTTGTCACATGCAACTTCTTCTCTCTATGTGGAGGTTTTCTGTCAGTCTCTGGTTTATTGACTTGGATCTGGATGATATCTAGTTGTAAATGTGGGATGGGGTGAGCTCAGGGTCCTCCTACTCTGCCATCTTCCCAAGCTCCCAATTTGTAACTCTTTATATTAAAACATATATAATCCTGCCCCAAATGTTCTTTCCCTAGAAGACTCTCTTCGTTTTGAAGATTATGTACCCTGAGCAGCTGTCCTAACTTGAGTTCAGATAAAATCCTCTTCCTTTTTAAAGAAATTCTACAAGGTTTGTTTCATTTTGTGTTGAAAAACTCAACAAATCCTGTTACTGTCACCTTCAAAATGTATCCAGAATTCAATTCTCACTACTTGGCTTGCTGCCATACAGTTTAGTCAAAGGGGCTTGCATTAGCCCCTCAACTGCTCTCTCTGCTTCACTCTTGCACTCTAAAGTCTACTCCCCATACAATAGCCAGGACATCCTTGTAAAGCAGCCAATATCTTACCACAACTTAGCTCAAAATTGTCCTCTTCACTCAGGGTCATTCCACAAGTTGGCATCAGTCCCTGTCACTCAGTTCCACCCATACTGTTTTTTTTGCTTTCCTTGCTGGTCTTTGTATTTGCTCTTCCCTCTCCCTGAAACCCTCTACCCCCACATATTTTATCTGGTCGCTCACCAACTCTCTTCAAACTTCTGCTCAAAAGGCACATCCTAAGAGAGTCCTTCCTCATCACCTGCATCTGTCTCTACCTTTCTTTCTCTGCTTTATTTTTTGTCACAGTACTTATCCCTCCCAACATATAATGATTTTGTTTATTCCAGGTCTTTCTCTACTGGAATGTAAGTTTCTTAAGAACAGATACTTTGTTTTCTTCTTCGATGCTTCTCCAGTCTTGCCCTCCAGGGTCTTAGGTAGAGCAGGGCTTTATCCGGGCATGGCAGTGGGAATGAAGGCAGATCACGCATGTTGAGGAACAGGCAGCTAGCTCACTGGGGCATATGGGAGACTATCGGGTAGAGCCAAGCTGGCCAAAAGTTCATGAAGGTCAAGTAGGTCACCAGATGAGTTGGATATTATCATCAGCATTACAGAAAACACCAATCCCTGTCTTCCAATGCTCATGTCCTCCCTTCAGATGGGGGTTCAATGTAATAAGAAATGATTACCAAAGTTGGAAATAGACAACAGAGATTACTAGTGACAAAGACTTCCCTTGACTAAACTTTAGTTAGGCTCCTCTTGTCACTGGCCTGACCCCATGAACTCAGGAAATTTTTAGTAGAAGCTTCTGTTTAACTGTCAATCTTCCTTTTTTTTTTTTTTTTAACTGTTAATCTTCCTTTAAGAAAATAAACTCCTAGGGGTGCCTGGGTGGCTCAGGTCATGATCTCACAGCTTATGAGTTTGAGCCCTGCATAGGGCTCTGTGCTGACAGCTCAGAGCCTTGAGCCTGCTTCAGATTCTGTGTTTCCTCCTTTCCTTCTCCACTCATGCTCTCTCACTCTCTCTCAAGAATAAATAAACATTAAAAAAATAATTAAAAAAATGGAAACTAAACTCCTAGAAGCTTCTGTCTAGCTGTTGGTTTTACCATTTGGAAACAAATTAATAGACTGCTGGAATAGAAAAACAAACATTTGAGGGAGAGCCTGGCCAGATGAATCAGAAAGTGCCAGAGGTTACCAATTGTTACTTCAGCCTCATTATAATGTTAAAATCCCCTTATGAATATGAATATGATATAAATAAAATCTCCTTATGAATATTCATCCCAAGCCCTAAAGGAGCCCTAAAGTTTCCCTTATTTGGGGGAGATACAGCTTTGGAAATTATTCTCTGATCTCCTTATTTGTACAAATACAGATGACCTTGTGAGGCAACTCCACCTGGTGGTGGTCTGTTCTATAACTCACTGAGAAGCAGGCCCACTTTGGTTCAGTAACCCTCTTTTCAACTAAGCCTCCACCATGGGCTCCCATGTCCATCCTTGCAGAGTATAATTTTTTTTTTTAAGCAAAGTGGGTATTTTGTATATTTGTACTTAAACCTATAAACCAACCAGCCAAACTGGTACTATTATCATGATACATTAAAATGCAAAATATCTTTCACAAATACTAGAATAATGAACAAATTAAGAGTTGTAGTAAAACAGCACAAGGGGCAAAGGAAATCATTGAAGCGTATTACAGCTTAACCCTTCACTGTAACAACTGAGGTTATTAAAAATAAAGCCTCTCAATCTCAGAAAATACAAATAATCCTTTATCACACAGCTCTGCATTTCTAGTTTCTATTCTTTAAAATTTTTTTTTAATGTTTATTTATTTTTGACAGAGAGAGACAGAGCATGAGCAGGGGAGGGGCAGAGAGAGAGGGAGACACAGAATCCAAGGCAGGCTCCAGGCTCCGAGCTGTCGGCACAGAGCCTGACACAGGGCTTGAACTCACAGATCACAAGATCATGACCTGAGCTGAAGTCAGACACACAACCAGCTGAACCACCCAGGCATCCCAACTATTTTCTATTCTTGAGGTTAGATTCTAGAGCCTAATATACCCAAACTAGTATTATATCTAGGTATCTACAGACAGAAACATCTTTTATCATGTCTGTAGCAGCCAATGCTACTGAAATCTTTTTAATTAGAGTCCAATCATACCTCCTCAATTGACACAATAAACATAAAGGAAAACAGAATATCAAGGCAGAGTTATAGGACTCTAAAAGACAAGTCCTAGGAAAAGTAACGCAGCCACTGCCCAAAGTGAGAATGAATAATATACTCATCGTCACACATTTTCAGGATGTATGTTCACAGAGTAATTTGGGAATAAATCCATTATTTCCTGGAAACTAGAATGCTTAGCAGTTTGCTTTTTTACACTTTTTTTCCCCATTAGAAAGAATTTTGCTGGAAATGGATCTGGGGCTGCAGGGATTCCTCTTCACAGTTGTGGAGCCGATGGTTATTCCAGGTTCCAGGTTGTTCCTAGTTGTTCTGACTGTTCCAGAAATGGTTGCTCCAAGATCGGCTGTTCCAGGTCTGGTTTCTCCATTTTGGAAGATTTCCAAAAGTGTTCATCAGGTATCCCCAGTGATAGGAATAGAAGCCTGTATATTCTGTAGTTGCTGAGCTGTTCTGAGTCACACTGTTGCTATTCTTTGGACAGTTGTTTTTCTGCCATCTCATACATTTCATACTCTGGTTCTGGAACCAGGTCTTAAACTGCTTATAGCTAAGTTTCAGAATGTTGGCAAGTTCTTGCATCTGCTGGAGACTGAGGTATTTCTGTCTCTGAAATCTATCATTGAGTACATATAGCTGGGTCTGAGAGAACACTGTTTTGATCTTCTGTTTCTTGCCCTGGACCGTATCTTCCTTCTTCATTGTCCTGTCCTCTATGGGAGCAGGTAGTAGTTTTAGTCTGGGACTGGTGAAAGAATTGGGGCTGTCCTGAATAAGCAGATCCATGGAGGAAGGAAGATGAGAGATAGTCTCCATGTGAGGTGTCTCAACAGATGACATTTGCAAGGATGAATTAATTTTCTTCAGGTCCATAAATCTCAGGGGTTGGAGAAGAGTCCCTAGAATTGGTGCTTTGGGACAAGATGGGCATTGGGGCTGAGCTGGATCCACACTCCTGTTGCAAGGCCATTGTAATGCAAAAGGTAGCTGCCTGGTAGTCCAGACTGGGTGGGGAACAGGAAAACTGGAGCCACAAAACCTTAGTTTGTCCACAGCTGAAGATTCTAATTTTAATAATCTTGTTAGGTCATTTTATCAAGAATCCCGCACCCTGGTATCTGATCACCCTCCATATCTAATCAAGTTCCTCATCCCCCCCATCCTCCAGGTGATATCTCATGATTGGCCTGCCTTCAGCAGACATCCTGTTAGGTCAGTATAGTAAGAACCTCTGTACTCTTGTCTCTTCTCAATCATTTTCCATCCACTGACTCTCATTCTACTCCTTGACTCAAATCCTTGCTTGTCCTTGCTGTATTTAGAATTGAGCCCAGTTCTATATGAAGTTTCATATCCTCTACTGTAATAGTTCCTGAAAAAAATCTATTTTGACTGCTTTACTGTCCAACTCTTGTACTTTTAGATGCTAGGTGTACTCATAGTGGAGTGCTTAGCATTGGTTAGCAGACCTTTGGGGGAATAATTGATTCCATGGGCACCTTTGATTGACTTGGCTATTTTGTAAATCTGCAGGTGAAAACTGATAGCAATGCAAATGGTTTCTGTCTGAGATCAAGGCCAGAGATTCCTGTTTATATCAATACAAATAAAATTTGTCAAGAGATACCTCTGATTTCTCTCTAGTAAAAAAAAAAAAATTACCCCAAAGTAAAAATCATGTCTTTAAACATCACAGTTTATTACCTATCCTTAGGATATTAACCTGCCTGCCATCTGTTAGCAGTCTTTTCTCAACATTCCTTTGGTTGACTGATTATTTTTAAAACTCTTCAAAATCTCCTTTGAATTGGTTATAACATCATTTGCAGTTCCTCATTAATGAACTGAATAAAATTTTGACACGTGTGCAGTCAGTTTTCCAGGGCAGGGCTTTTCCGTGTTTGTTTATTGCTATATTTTCAGCGGACCCTCAATAAAGACTCAGTGAATGAATGGATGAGTGAATGGTATATAGTCTGGAGCAGAGGAGTTGGGCCTTCCCTTTGGTTGCTAAAACACATTAGCTGTCTTTGCACTGTTTTGTTAATTGCCCACCTAAATTCTTTTTCTACTAGGTCTTACTTGAACTTCCCTGTTTGTCTCTTCATTGTCCACTTTTAGCAAGATTCCTGCTAAATAAGTTTAGCCAGAATCTCCCATCCTTGATATTGATTATCCTGGATATCTAATGCGGTTCCTCATCCTCTACTATCCCCAATGTGAGATCTTATCATTCTTGCCTTCTTTCAACGAGAATCTTGTCAGGCCATTTCAGATAGAATTCCCCCCTTAACCTTGATGATATTTTCTCCTACTAATTTTCTATCCACTGATCCCCACCTGGTTCCTTAGCTATAAAATTTCACTTTTCTTTGTTGTAGTCTGAATTGAGTCCCATCTCTCTCCCACCCACTGCAAGACCCCATGGCAGCAGTACCTGCACCTATCATGATAATGGCCCTTAAGGTCTTCTTGGGGTTCCTGGGTGGCTCAGTTGGTTAAGCATCTGAGTTCAGCTCAGATCATGATCCTGTAGTTGGTGAATTGGGAGCTCTGCGTCGGGCTCTGTGCTTACAACTCAGAGACTGGAGACTCTTCAGATTCTGTGTCTCTCTCTGCCCCTCCCTCGTTTGCACTCTGTCTCTATCTCTCTCAAACGTAAATAAACATTAAAAAAAAGTCTTCCTTACAGTACTTTAACTATATATATATATTTTTTCTTTAATAGAATGATCTTTTTCTTTAACACTGTTTCTCCTTTATCTCTAACCATGGCTGTGCGACTTGGCGGAGGAGGAGGAGTGATCTTGAAGGATGGGTTTGGCAGGGACAATAGGGCAGAAATACCTAATAATAAAAACAACAGCATCAGCAATCACTTGCCTCTTACTCTTTGGCAAGTATATTTCCACGTGCTTTCCATGTATTAACTAGCAAGAGTTTCACCAACGAAGGCCAGGGATGAGTGGCAGGTCGCCGTGGTGGGCAGCAGCCTGGCTCATGCTCTTTGCCTTTGCTACTAGTTTCCTGCCTTTGCTGAGTAGGACGCCTGCGCAGTGGTCACGAACCCCTCTAGTTTTCTAGTGAGATTGCATTTGTCCCTGGTTCGACTGGTTCGATTCCCTGCCGGGGAGATGGAGGTTAGACATTCCCAGGTACAAAACAGACCAGGCATCGTTCAGAATTCCAGGCAAGCGGCAGGCGGGAAGATTGTCTACAGCCTGGGTGTTGGGGGGCGGGGCAGCGCCGCAGGCCGAGACAGGAAGTGGACTCTACACGGGCAATAATCTCTCCGGGTGTCAGGATGGCCGAGTGGTCTAAGGCGCCAGACTCAAGGTGCTCACCTTCCCTGCGGGTGTTCTGGTCTCTGAATAGAGGCGTGGGTTCGAATCCCACTTCTGACACATGCGTTTTGTTTCCTTCCTTAAAAGACCCCAACACCTTCCCAGTGACTGCTGGAGGTTTCTTTTCTGAGAAAGCAGTAGTACTCTGACTCTCACATCGCCGCTGTCCTCCTCCGGTTTTCCGGATCTGCGGTGGCGGAAGGGCTTTTATTAGGCGAGGGAAAAAGTTTAATCGCTTGAAAAGTATCCAATCATACTCATGCTCCCAACTTACGTCATACATAACATATTTAGTATAGCCCATTGCAAAGGCAGCTGCTAGGTGTTCCCTGGTGGTCTAGTGGTTAGGATTCGGCGCTCTCACCGCCGCGGCCCGGGTTCGATTCCCGGTCAGGGAAAGTTACTTTTTTTCCTTCCATTTCAAAACTTCGCTGTATACCAGGCGACTCTTTTGGCCAAAAGTCATTATGAGAAGTGAAAGTTACTACGGTTAATGAGCGAAGACCGTGTCTGGCATTGTTCTCCTATACTTAGAGATGCAGGTAGCAATAAATGACACTGCCATATTCCTGGGGTTAAAAAGTCCCTCTAGCTGTCCAAAAGGCCTTTAGAACAGTACATGTAACATAGAGTAGCTGTTCAGGAGGCTCTTAGCTCCTCACAACAACTCAGGCAATTGTTGCTATGGAAGGAATTCTGGTAATTCTCTCCTGTTCCAACGTCTTTTAATTTTGAAAATATGGTGAATAATTAAAATAATGAGACAACAAACACCGGTGTTCTATCTAAATACATTGGTTAATATTTTGCCGCATTCTTTTTTTCTCTATTGCATCCCCAGCCTTCCGACCATGTGAAAGTTGTAGACATCATTAGGCTATTCAAAGTCACACCTAAGAAAGTCAATATTAACATATCATCATATGCCAGTTCACATTCAAATTTACCCCAGTTGTCCCCAAAATATCTTTTATAGCTTCTTTTTAAAAGTTTTATTCTAGAAATTTTCATTGCCCAATTTTCTATTGTAATGCCTGTGGAAAAATATATTTTAATAATAAAAACATTTATGGGAACCTAGGTGGCTCAGTCGGTTAAGTGTCTGACTTTGGCTCAGGTCATGATCTCTCCATTAGTGGTTTTGAACCCCGTGTGGGGCTCTGTGCTGATAGCTCCAAGCCTAGAGCCTGCTTCAGGTTCTGTGTCTCCCTCTCCCTGCCCCTCCCAGCTTGTACTCTGTCTCTCTTTCAAAAATGAATAAACATTAAATTTTTTTTAAACGTTTAAATCACATTTAAAGTCTATCTTCTTAAAGTCTGTATAATATTCTGAGCCTCCATGCCTAATTTATTGTTTACAAAAGTATTCATTTCTCCTTGGGCATCTGTCTAGACCTCCAGGCCAGGGCTGCACTAGGATACCTCTATTTCCCTGTTATTTAGAACCTGGCTTCCCAGACAGCCCCAAACCTTGGACGAATAATTTTACCTTTGCTTTACTGTGCTCTAGTAGTTGCTCTTTTTTTGTTGTGTTGTGTTGTGTTGTGTTTTGTCTTGTCTTGTTTTGTTTTTGTTTTTGTTTTTGCTTTAGTTCTTGTTTTGTAATTTAGCCCAGTATGGAACAAGGCACAGTAAATGATGGCTAGGTTAGTGGTCACGTTGAAGGCAAGTTGTTTACCCTCTCTAAACATTAGTTTTCTAATGGTAAAACCGGTCAAAGGATGAAGATGAAAGAGAATGAAATTCTATCTAACCTGCGAGTTTCATTTTAAAACTTCTCCTCATCTTCAAAAGGAAATGGAAGGGATCCAAACATATCTAAGAAAAAAGGAAAAAGAAAGTGGAAAGGACATACATCTAAATGTAAATTTTATGATTTTTTAAAATAATTTTCTGTAAGTGGTAAGATTATGAAAATCCTTAATTTTCTTTGTTGTAATTTTATGCATATACTAATTTTTCTTTTTTAAAAAAATATTAATGTTTATTCATTTTTGAGAGAGAGAGAGAGAGAGTCGGAGCACAAGTGGGACAGAGGCAGAGAGACAGGTAGACCCAGAACCCGAAGCAGGCTTCAGGCTCCGAGCTGTTAGCATAGAACCCGACACGGGGCTCAAACCCATGAATTGTGAAACCATGACCTGAGCCGATGTCAGAGGCCCAAATGACTGAGCCACCCAGGTGCCCCAATATGCTAATTTTTGTACCAAGGGTATATAAAATTTATTAGTAGATGAACACACTTTATTTGAGAAACTGCTCACATTTTACACAGAAATCAGCTCAAAATGAGTCACAGGTTTATTTATTTATTTATTTATTTATTTGAATCACAGACTTAAATATTACATATAAAACTATAATATAACATACTACATATAATATAATACATATAAAACTTTATAGCTGGAGAACATCCTCAGGACTTAGAGCTTAGTGAAGAGTTCTTAGCAATGACAGCAAAAGTATAATCTATAAAAGAAAGCATCATTTTTAAAAATGTTTATTTATTTTTGAAAGGAAGAGAGGCAGAGCATGGGTGGGGAGGGGCAGAGAGAGAGGGAGACCAAGAATCCGAAGCAGGCTCCAGGCTCTGCACTGTAAACACAAAGCCCTACACAGGGCTCAGGCTAACGAACGGTGAGATCCTGACATGAGCTGAAGTTTGATGCTTAACCGTCTGAGCCACCCAGGTTCCCCAAGAAAACATCATTAAATCAGACCTTGTCAAAATTAAAAATTCATTCTTCAGAAGACCTTGTTAAGAGGATAAGATACAGACTGAAAAAATATTTGCAAGCCACGTATCTTTGAAATTTTTTTTTGTATTTACCCATGTAGTTACCTTTATTTCTTTGTACATATTCAAGCGACCATAAAGCGTCCTTTCATTTCATCAAAAGGAATTTTATTAGCACTTTTGTAGGGAAGATCTACAAGCATTAAAAGTCCTCAGGATGTGTGTGTATGGAAATAAGTTTGTTTTTTTTTTTTTATTTTGAAGAATAGTTTGCCGGCTATAGTATTCTTGGATGAAAAATCTTTTTTAGGCACTTTGCATACATTATCTCACTGCACTTGACTATCATTTCTGATGAGAAATCTGCTATTATTGTAAGTGATAATCATATATTAGTTGCATATATTAGTTGCTTCTCTTTTGCAGCTTTCTGTAGTCTCTGTTTTTGGCTTATCACGGTTTGATTATAATGTGTCTAACTGTGAGTGTCTGTACTTTTTCCTGTTTACAGATCATTGATTTTTTCTGATGTGTAGATTCATGTCATTCACCAGTTTGGAAAGTGTTCATACATTAGTTTTTCAAATGTTGTTGCTATTCTTTCCTCATTCTTGTAACCGTCTGAACTCTCATTCATTATGTTTAATATGCTTAATTGGTTGGTGTTCTGCTTTCTGAGATTATTTATTTCTCTCTTTTCTGTTTGAGAATTTATAATTGATTGTTTTCTCTTCAGTTTTACTGGTTCTTTCTTTTGCCTGCTCAAATCTGTTGATGAAACACCCTAGTAAATTTAAACTCCATAAATTCTACTTAATTTCATTTTAAAAATTTCAATACATTGATATCTATTTGATGATGCTTCATTATTTAGATTTACTTTAGTTGTGTGTCTACCTATGACTTCCTTAAGGTATTTGAGCATATGTTTTGAATTTTATTTATTTAAATTCAAGTTAGTCAATATACAGTGTAAACTGGTTTTAAGAGTATAACCCAGTGATTCATCACCTACACACAACCCCTAGTGCCCATCCCAATAAATGTCCTCCCCAATGCCCAAACCCACACAGCCCATCCCCCCACCCATCTCCCCTCCAGCAACCCCCAACCCTTTCTCAGTATTCAAGAGTGTCTTATGGTTTGCTCCTTCTCTGTTGTTATCTTATTTTTCCTTCCCTTCCCATATGTTCATCTGTTTTATTTCTTAAATTCCACATATGAGTGAAATCATGTGATATTTGTCTTTCTCTGGTTGACTTATTTCACTTAGTGTAATACACTCTAGTTCCATCCACATTGTTGCAAATGGCAAGATTTCATTTTCTTTAATCTCTGAGTAACATTCCATTATAGATACACGCATACACATACTACATCTTTATTCATTCATTGGTTGATGAACATTGGGCTTTTTACATAATTTGGCTATTGTTGATAGCACTGCTATAAACACTAGGGGGCATGTGCCCCCCCCCCAAATCAGCATTTTTGTATGCTTTGGATAAATACCTAGTAGCACAATTGCTGGCTTGGGATGAGGTTTTTTTTGGAGTGGTGGGGGTCTGGAGCCAACAACCAAGAAAGAATTCTTGACATATCTTTGGCGCAAAAAAAGGTGATTTTATTAAAGAACGGGGACAGGACCTATGGGCAGGAAGAGTTGCCCCAGGACCATGAGGAATGACTAGTTATATATTTGGGAGTTGGGGGAGATAAAGTCCAAGGAAAATTTCCAAAGGAGCTTTTACATGCTAAAGACTCACAGGATACTGGAGGCCCAGCCATTCTCAAGATAAGGTTTTTCCTTCTAGCAAAGCATTAACGTTAAGACAGTAGGTGGTTTCTACAGAAATGTTATACTCTGCCAGCCTCAAGTATTTGTCAATGGGCTGCAGATCATAAGGAAATTTTTTATCTGCCATTTCCTTCTGCCTTTGTTTCCCACATCAGGTTGTAGGGCAGTTCTATTTTTTTTTTAATTTGTTTTAGTGTTCATTTTTGAGAGACAGAGAGAGAAAACGAGTGGGGGAGAGGCAGAGAGGGAGACAAAGAATCCAAAGTAAGCTCCCGGCTCTGAGATGTCAGCACAGAGCCCCAAGCAGGGCTCAAACCCTCAAACTGTGAGATCATGATCTGAGCTGAAGTCAGATGCTCAACTGACTGAACCACCCAGGTGGCCCTATTTTTAATTTTTTGAGGAACCTCCATACTGTTTTCCAGAGTGGCTGCACCAGTTTGCATTCCCACCAGCAGCGCAAAAGCGTTCCTCTTTCTCTGCATCCTCGCCAACATCTGTTTGTTTACTGAATTGTTAATTTTAGCCCATCTGATAGGTGTGAGGTGGTATCTCATTGTGGTTTTGGTTTGTATTTCCCTGATGATGAGTAATGTTGAGCATCTTCTCTTGTGTCTCTTAGTCATCTGAATGTCTTTGGAAAAGTATCTATGTGCCCATTTCTTCACTGTATTATTTGTTTTATGGGCATTGAGTTTGATAAGTTCTTTATAAATTTTTGATAGTAACCCCTTATCAGATAAGTCATTTGCAAATATCTTCTCCCTTTCCATTGGTTGCCTTTTAGTTTTGTTGATTGTTTCCATCACTGTGCAGAAGCTCTTTATATTGATGAGTTCCCAAAAGTTCATTTTTGCTTGTTTCCCTTGCCTCTGAATATATGTCTAGTAAGCAGTTTCTGTGGCCCAGGGCAAAGAGGTTGCTGCCTATTTTCTCCTGTAGGATTTTGATGGTTTCCTGTCTTACGTTAGGTCTTTCATCTATTTTGAATTATTTTTGTGTATTGTGTAAGAAAGTGGTCCATTTTCATCCTTTTCCATGTCTCTGTCCAGTCTTCCCAGCACCATCTGCTGAAGAGTCTGCCTTTTTTCCATTGGATATTTTTTCCTGCTTTGTCAAAGATTTGTTGACCATACACTTGTGGGTTCATTTATGGGTTCTCTATTCTGTTCCATTGATCTGTGTGCCTGTTTTTATGCCAGTAACATACTGATTACAGCTTTGTAATACAGGTTGAAGTCTGGAATTGTGATGCCTCCAGTTTTGGTTTTCTTTTTCAACATTACTTTGGCTATCCAGGGTCTTTTCTAGTTCTATACAAATTTTAGAATTTTTTTTTTGTTGTTGTTGTTCTAGCACTATGAAGAATGTTGGTGTTATTTTGATAAGGATTGTATTGAATGTGTAGATTGCTTTGGGTAGTAGCGACATTCTAATAATATTTGTTCTTCTGATCCAAGAGCATGGGATGTTTTTCCATTTCTTTGTGTCTTCAATTTTTTTCTTAAGCTTTCTATAGTTTTCAGCGTCCAGATCTTTTACCTGAATGGTTATGTTCATTCCTACTTACCTTATGGTTTTTGATTCAATTGTAAATGGGATAGATTCCCTGACTTCTCTTTCTGGTGCTTCATTATTGGTATATAGAAATGCAACCAATTTCTGTATGTGGATTTTATATCCTGAATTTTTGCCGAATTTATGTATCAGTTCTTGCAGGTTTTTTTGGTCAAGTCTTTTGGGTTTTCCACATAGAGTATCATGTCATCTAAGAAGAGTGAATGTTTGGGGCGCCTGGGTGGCTCAGTCGGTTAAGCGGCCGACTTCGGCTCAGGTCATGATCTCGCGGTCCATGAGTTTGAGCCCCGCGTCGGGCTCTGTGCTGACAGCTCAGAGCCTGGAGCCTGTTTCAGATTCTGTGTCTCCCTCTCTCTGACCCTCCCCGTTCATGCTCTGTCTCTCTCTGTCTCAAAATATAAATAAATGTTAAAAAAAAAATTAAAAAAAAAAAAAAAGAAGAGTGAATGTTTGACTTCTTTGCCAATTTGTATGCCTTTTCTTTCTTTTTGTTGTCTGATTGTTGAGGCTGGGACTTGCAGTACAATGTTGAACAACAGTGGTGAGCGTGGACATCCCTGTCATGTTCCTGACCTTAGGGGGAAAGCTCTCAGTTTTTCCCCACTGAGGATGATAGTCACTTTGGGTCTTTCAGATATGGCCTTTATAATGTTGAGGTATGTTCCTTCTCTCCCTACTTTGAAGGTTTTTATTAAGAATGGATGCTGTATTTTGTCAAATGCTTTTCTGCATCTATTGAGAGCATCATATGGTTCTTATCTCTTTTTTTTTTAATTGATGAGGTGGATCCCATTGATTGATTTGCAAATATTGAACCAGCTCTGCAGTCCAGGAATGTATCCCACTTGATCATGGTGAATAATTCCTTAATGTACTGATGAATTGATTTGTTAGTATATTGTTGAGAATTTTTACATCCAAGATTTATTAAGGATATTGGCCTGTAATTCTCCTTTTTAGTGTGGTCTTTGTCTGTTTTTGGGATCCAAGTAATGCTGGCTTCATACCTGAGTTTGGAAGATTTCCTTCCATTTCTATTTTTTGAAACAGTTTGAGAAGAATAAGTATTAACTCTTCTTTAAATGTCTGGTAGAATTCTACTGGGAAGCCAAGGGGCCCAAGACTCTTGCTTGTTCAGAGATTTTTGATTACTGATTCAATATCTTTGCAGGTTATGGGTCTGTTCAAATTTTCAGTTTCTTCTTGTTTCAGTTTTGGTAGTTTGTATGTTTCTAGGAATTTGTTCATTTCTTCCAGATTTCCCAGTTTGTTTGCATATAATTTTCCATAGAATTCTCTTAAAATTGTTTGTATTTCTGTGGTGTTGGTTGTTATCTCTCCTCTTTCAGTTGTGATTTTATATATTTGAGTCCTTCTATTTTCTTTTTGATAAATCTGGCTAGGGGTTTATCGATGTTGTTAGTTCTTTCAAAGGACCAGCTCTGACTCATTGATCTGTTCTACTTTTTTTTTTTTTTTGCTGTTGTTGTTTGTTTGTTTCTCTATAGTTTATTTCTTCTCTAACCTTTATTATTTTCCTTTTTCTGCTAACTTTAAGCTTTATTTGCTGTTCCTTTTCTAGCTACTTTAGGTGTAATGTCAAATTGTGTATTTACGACCTTTCTTTTTTCCATCTTTATTCTCAAATTGATTGTTAATGAGAACACACATGGAGCAGATTAATAATAATATTCACAATATTCTTGCCATCAGGGTCCTTTTTTTCTTTTTTGTATTCAGAGTCCTTTCCAAAAGGAAACATGCTCCCTGGCATTCTATATTATTCTTAATTTTCAGGTGAAAAAATGAAACAGATAGAGTAACATATAAACACTGGGGATTGCAGTTTTAAAAACAAGACAAAAATTCAGATATTCTTGCTTTAATTCTTCTCTGTATTACCACAGTAAAATATTTATCAAAGTCCAAGAGATTACTGATATGCAATAATGACCAATGACTTTACATTAATGGAGCTATGAAATAATAAATTCATCAGTGAAGTAACTGCGTAAAAGTTCAAATGGAAAAGGGTAGGAATCACTATTCTCTTTATACAGTACGGAAACAATAATAACATTCAAACACCAGGAAGTCCTAAGTAATATTAAATAGTAATTTATAACAGTGAAATGCTGTAACATCTTGAAGTACCTTCTGAATGACCAAAACAGATGAAATTTTGTTCAGTGTAACTTTAGTTTTTTACACAGAACTATGTATTTTTAAAAACTGGCAACCCATGTCAGATATACACAAAAACCTTAACAGACTAGAATGCTCAATAAGTAGAGATCTACATTGCTTCATTGCTATGGATTAATGAGCTTATAATTCAATGAAACCCTTTTAACAAATTCTAGTCTGCCAAATGGCATGTTCAAATAGTTTGGTCCTATTAGTTTTATTAACAAAAATCCCAGATTCTTTTATAAGGTGTTTAATTCCTCTTATGATCACCTTTAAAGAGCCTGACTTGGTTTTTGTCTAGGTGAATCAAAGTGTGACCCTCCAGTCCCCAGTCTGTGGGTTCTTCATGACTCTCAGTTCAGTGCAACTCAACACAGTGACCCTCCCATGAGTTTTCCATTGGACATTTTACAGCAATTTTAACACTTTCCACAGAGTATCCTGTCTTTCTCTAGGCTTTTGTCAAATTAATAATGGCATGTGGTGTTCCTTAGCATAACCTGCCAAAATGTGATAATTTCCTTGGAAGAAAAGCCATGAGCTGCAATCACACATCTGAGTTGACAGACATCCAAATGGATCCTATATAAAAAGAAAATGTTCGTGTCTTCTGGAATATGGATGTCCATGCTTAATAAATTCAAACAGATCCCAACATAAACATCTTCAAACTTGATGGTGTTATGTGACTCATCATTTGATAGATTCTTGGCACCGAATATCTGGACATTATGGAACCCAATCCAGTGCAGTAGGGAAGAAACACCTAGAAGGGATACTTTTGGTACGAAATATGGGCTTTTTGGTAAAATCCTCTATAGGAATAGTTATCGATTAGAAGATAACCTGTGAAAAACTTCTCTGAATGGTTTACATTTAAAAGATACTTCACCAAGTTGCCAGTATTGATGAAAACATCAGTGTCTGTCTTCATGATGTATTTGGAATTGGGGCAAAACTCAGTTACCCACCTGTATCTAAAAAAATCTTGTCGTATTATGTCACCTTAAAGAATGTGCTCATCCTCCAAGGACAATGCTAACACTTTGTCTTCCTTTTCGGCCAGCTGGCCTAGTAAGAAAAAGGTAAGAACCTCATATCCCCACCAAGATTTTTTTTTTCACCACAAGTAACTAATGGCCTGTCTGACTTTCACATCTGAAGGGTGTGAGGTCACTAGAATGATAAGAAGTGGGTTTTGAGTAGAGTAGTTTGAAGTGTGAAGAAAAAGTCTTGTCTGTAAATTGGCTCATATTCATAGAAGTACATCCAGTTAACACGTTCTATCACATTGTAGGGGGGCAGGCTGAAGTACCACATCAGAAGGAAACTCAGGAGGGACAGCAGCAGGAGGCTCCATTTGAGGGATCTTAGTGACATCCTACTTGGAAGAGTGGTCAAGAGAGCCAGGGCCATCCACAGCAGCTCAGAAGCATACGAGCCTCAGGTTCAGCAACATGTCCAAATAAACCAAGGGTCTTTCTCAGCTGTGTGATCGGATATGAATTCTAGCAAATCTTGCACAGCCAGCTCCTGGAAAAACCTCCTTCTTGATTTATTTATTCTGATCTGGTGAAGATCTGATGAAAGATCTTCAATTTCACCAACTGAACAGTTACTAGTATATAGTAGTCAAAAATAATACTTGAAATTTCTACTAAAAGAGATTCTCAACTTGGCTTAAAATTCTGCCATTATACTGCTTATAAGAGGCATGCCCACAGAATTTCAGATGAGACTAAAGCACTAGCTCTTTTAGTTTTTCTTCTGATTTCCATATTCCATGCTTTAATTAAAACATTTGCTGTGAACCCCGAGCGCAGCGCTAACCCTGCTCCAACACAGGTGGGTGGCTGATGTTGCCCTGCTAGCACACACAGCCTCCCGCCATATTTAAGACCTTTCTTGCTTGACATAGGCCTGAACTGCAATATACTTTCTTCTTTGCTGCGCCCCAAAGGGCTTGGACTATTATGTTTTCATTTTCATTGGCTTCCATTTATTTTTTCAATTTTTTCTCTAAATTCCTGGTTAACCACTCATTCTTTAATAGGTGTTCTCTAATCTCCATGTATTTGAGGGCTTTCCAAACTTTTTCTTGTGGTTGACTTCAATTCCATAGCTTTGTGATCTGAAAATATGCATGTACTATCTTAATCTTTTTGTACCTCTTGAGGGCTGATTTATGACTCAGTATATGATCTATTCTGGACAATGTTCCATGTGCACTTGAGAAGAATGTGCAATCTGCTGCTTTAGGATGAAATGTTCTGAATATATCTGTTAAGTCTGTCTGGTCCAGTATGTCTTTCAAAGCTATTGTTTCTTTGTTGATATTCTGCTTAGATAATGTGTCCATTGTTGTAAGTGAATATTAGAGTCTCCTACTATAATGGTATTATTATCAATGAATTTCTTCATGTTTGTGAATAATTGATTCATAAAATTGGGTGCTCAAGTCGGGGGTATAAATATTTACAATTGTCAGATCTCCTTGATTGATAGACCCATTAATTATGATATAATGCTCTTCTTTATCTTGTTACAGTCTTTGTTTTAAAATCTAATTTGTAGATATAAATATGGTTGTTCTGGTTTTCTTTTGACATCCATTAGAATTATAGACAGTTCTCTATCCTCTCACCTTCAATCTGCAGGTGTCTTTAGGTCCAAAATGAATCTTTTGTAGGCAGCATATAGATGGATATTGTTTTTTTTTAATCCATTTTGATACACTGTGTCTTTTGATTGGTACATTTAGTCCATTTACATTCAGAGTGATTACTGAAAGACGTGAATTTAGTGCCATTGTGTTACCCATAGAATTGGTGTTTTGGTGATGTTCTCTGTCTAGTACCTTGTAGTCTTTGTTACTTTGGTATTCTTTTTTTTTTTTTCTTTTCTCCATTCAGATAGTTCCACTTAAAATTTCTTGTGGGGCCAGTTTAGTGGTCACAAAGTCCTTTAGTTTTTGTTTGTCTGTGAAACTTTTTATCTCTTTTTCTATTCCGAATGACAGCTTTGCTGGATAAAGAATTGTTGGCTGCATAGTTTTTCCAATCAACACATTGAATATTTCTTGCCACTCTCTTCTGGCCTCCAAGTTTCAGTGGACAGGTCTGCTACCTACCGTATGTGTCTTCCCTTATACATTAAGGACCTTTTTTACTTAGATACTTTCAGAATTCTCTATTTTTATATTTTGTAAGTTTCACTATAATATGCCATTCTGTTTACCTGCTTTTGTTGTTTTTGATGGGAGTTCTCTGTGCCTTGTGGACTTGAATGCCTGTTTTCTTTCCCAGATAAGGGAAGTTCTCAGGTATAATTTGTTCAAATAAACCTTCTGTCCCCTTATCCTGCTCTTCTTTTTCTGGGAATCCTATGACATGGATATTGTTTTGTTTTATGGAATCACTAAATTCTCCATGTCTCTCCTCATGATTTAATACTTCCTGTCTTTTTTCAGCTTCATTATTTTCCATAATTTTATCTTCTATATCGCTTATTTTTTCTTCTGTTTCTTCAGTCCTCGTTGTTATTATATTCCGTTGATTTTGCATCTCTGTTATAGCATTTTTTATTTCAGCCTGACTAGATTTTAAGTCTTTGATATCTGCATCAAGGGTTTCTCTTATGTCTCCTATGTTTTCTTCAAGTCAACTTGTAGTCTTATGACTGTTTCTCTAAAATCTTGTTCAGGTATATTGCTTATAAATGTTTTGAACAAGTCCCTGGCTGTGATTTCTTCTTGACCTTTCTTTTTGGGAAATTTTTTTTCATCTTGTCATTTTGGCTACATTTCTGTCTTTTGTGTGTTTTAAAAGTTTGTTATGTTTCCTGAACATGAGAACAATACTATATTAAAAAGGGATCATACACTGTCCAGGGCCTAGCACTTCAGGAAGTGTTTCTGGTGTATGCTGTGTGAACTCTGTTGTTGCATTTTGGCTGCTCTTTCCCATTGGTCAGTCTTCTGTAATACTCTTTTTTTCTTGCAGTGGGGAGTGTTTGGACCTTTAACTAAGTGTGCTTGATTTGCTTGTTAAAATAATCCTGGGAAAAAAACCCAAAACCTTGATTCAAAAAAAGGAAAAAGAAAAAAAAAAGAAAGGAAAGGCAAAAACAACAACAACAAAAACTAACATAGAATCAAAAAACTTTAAAGCTAACTCCAGAGGAAAAAGAAAGAAAGAAATAGAAAAAAAAAAGAAGAAAAAAAGAAGAAAGGAAAAGAATAAAGAAGCCTGATCCAAAAAAAAGAGAGAAAAAGAAATGAAAAAAAAAAAAAAAAACCACACCAGAAACTATGAGCCTGATTCCAAAAGAATGAAAGAAGAAATAAATAAAAAAAGAAAGGCAAGCCTGGTCTTATTTCTACCAGAACTGCAGGTGTCATTTGGAAGCACCTGATTTCCAGTGCACTTGGTGCTAGTGGGGTGCTGGCTGTGCATTTCTTCTGGAGGACGCCCACTATATTGGCTCAGAGTCAGTCTTGTCCTATGAAATAAGCAGTTCCAGGCATAGAAGGTGGGGTTTGGTGTTAGAGGTTCTGCTTCCACTGGGGGCCATTGTGTTGCTTTCTGAAGTCCCACCATTTGGTATTGGTTTGGTGCCACTTCATTTCTCATCCCAGTACAGAGGATCTCATACCCCCCACTATTCAGGCAGCCTTCAAGAATAGTGAGGGAAATTAGCTCACCCTGTGCTACAACTCTTCTGTGTTGTTTCTTTGGAGTGTGGCTGGGATTCATAACTTGGAGTTTTAATGGACCTGGCACCACATGGACCCGCCCACCTTCTGTGGAGTAGAGCTTCTCTACACTTTGTCTCATATCCTTTGTCCTAGAAAAACATTCCCATGCCCACACAGTGTGCAAAATCCATGGTGTAGCAGAGTGAAAAGCAGCAAAGGTTATATTCTCTCTGGGTGCACCTCTGTCCCCTGTTGATGAAAGGCCTTTTGCTGAAGCCTGCAGAGTCTTTTGTCCTTGGGGAGGCAATATATCCTCTTCCAAATGTGTCCAGAAAGGGGAAAGTACTCTTCCAATGCACAGGGGAGGTTTCTGCACCATGCTATGGAACCCAGGGCCAGCTCCTTCTTCCTCTGAGCATGGTCTGCTCCTGAGAAAGTCACATCCATCCAAAACTTCAAGGTTTGCTCTCCAAACACTGTTTGCCAAAAAAACAAAAACAGAAACACAAAAAACAAAAACAAAAACAAAATCCATGCAACACTCAGTACTTCTTGCTTACCAGTCTGTGGTCCAGACAGGTTTTCCTCTTGTGTGAATGCTGATACTGCAGTCTATTAACCCCTCTTTGTTTCTTTCCCTTTTGTCTCTCCATGGAAAGGGTTCCCTCCCCTCTGTGGCACTGCAATTTTTCTCTCTCCCACTTCACTTCCACATACCTGGCAACTGCCACTCTGTGTCCCTCCAACTGTGGAGATCCTTCTGCCTCTCTGCAGGTCAATTTCCTGGGTATTCCAAGTTATCTGACCTCAATACAGCTGTGTTTGAGGGACTAGAAAGCCCAGGGTTCCCCTACATCCCCACCATCTTAACTCTTCCTCCCCACAAACCACATATCTGACTCATACATAGGATACATACAGAACTCTCAAAACTTAATGGTAAAAACGTAAACAATCTAATTTTAGAAAATAAGCCAAAAGACATGAAAATACATTGATGTTTATTTTATTGAAGTACAAATTAAAATCTCAAGGAGATGCTACCATCACTCTGAAGAGTGGCTAAAATAAAAAAGTAGTGATAACACCAAATGCTAGTGAGGAGAGAAACTGGATCACTTATTCATTTCTGGTCAGAATATAAAATGGTACAGCCACTCTGGAAAGAATCTAGCAATTGTTTTCAATACTAAACATGAACTTACATTACAACTCAACAATTACATTCTTAGGTATTTATCTCAGAGAACTGAAAATTCATGTACACACACACACACACACACACCCTATAAATAAATGTTCATAGCACATTGGGGCACCTGGGTGGTTCAGTCGGTTAAGCGGCTGACTTTGCTCAGGTCATGATCTCGCGTTTCCTGGGTCCAAGCTCTGCGTTGGGCTCTGTGCTGACAGCTTGAAGCCTGGAGCCTGCTTCAGATTCTGTGTTCCACTCTCTTTCTGCTCCTCCCCAACTCACGCTCTGTCCCTGTCTCTCTCTCAAAAACAAAAATAAAAAAAATAAATGTGCATAGCACACTTAATTATAACAGCTCAAACCAGGAAACAACCGAAATGCCTGACAGTAGGAAAATGGTTAAACAAACTGTGGTGCCACCATAGGATACTATAAAATGTTACATAGCAATAAAACCAGATGGATTATTGATACAACTTGAATAGAGCTCAAGTAATTATGCAGAGTGAAAGATCAATCTCTAAAGGTCATGTACTATATGATTCCATTTATGTATCATTCTAGAAATGACAAAATTATAGTGATGTCTCAGAAGGGGAAGCCCAGGAAGCTGGGGCCTCAGGGGCTCCTTGTGAGGGCTTCTTCCCTGGAGATAATATTGGTGTGAGTAGAGCTGGGACCTACCTGCCCAGACATGTGCTGAGAGGAAAGAACTTGGAAGGAAGAGGTGGGATACTGACTTACATGCTTCAGGGCATTAGGAAGACAACTTCTCATTTCTCTATTTCTGCTGACTCTGTCTGACTTCAGAAGCACTTCAAGGACTGGTTAAAATAGGGAAGACACAAAAACTACTTGTCTGTCTGACTGGTGGGCTAGAAACTGTCTTGGCTTGAAGGAGGCTTTGTCATCTTTCCTGGACGTTCCCTTTTTCCTCTCTCATTCCTTCATCCATAGTTATAGATTGCTTGAGCAAATCATGAGCAAAGTGTCAGGCTCTGTGTTATCTTAAATGTCTCTTCAAATGAAGTGCAACTAAAGTGAGGAAAGTAAAGGGAAAGAAAAGAGACTGGGAAGAAGGAAAGAGGGAGGTGGAAAGGGTAGGAGGGAAAATAGCAAAATGCATGCCAAGCACTTTCCAAACTTGGAGATGCAGGTTCAGGTAAAGAGTAGACACATAATAATGTTTTTGAAATCACTAAAAATAATAAGAAAAAGTTCCTGCCTCCAAGAACTTCCTATTTTCATACAGTAAATCACTGTACTGAATAACAACTCAACCAATCAATCCTTCATTCACACCTCTTCATTTAGTTACTCTGAAATATGCCTGAATACCTGCAGAGTACAGGGACTCTCCTCCAGAAGGAGGTTGCACTGCGGTTACTTCACCTTGGCCCATCCACCTCTGGCCAAGCTTCTAGTGCTTCCCTGGAAATCCCAAAACACAAGGAATCCAGCATGCAATGTATCCTTCCCCCATCTCAGGGCTCCTTCCTTGGGTCCAGGCACCTGATGTCTTGTTGATCAGCAGCTTGGTTTGGCTGAGTGTGGGTGGTGGGGAGAGGTGTCAGTGGGTGATTACATATACCTCTGAGGTGAGCCGAGGTAGCATTGTGTGCTTGTTGTGGATGTAAATTGACATTACTGGAGGTAATAATTGTGTATTTTGTGTTGAACAGAGAGATGGCAGGTGTATGCAGCCATCCGTGTGAGGGTGTGTGACGCATTTGTGGAGCCACTGCGGAGGTGATTTTATTTGTAAGTGTCATTTGCTTACACTTCATAGCCTATACCTTCCTTTAATCTCTAAGTCTGTATGTGATTAATGCAACATACACACATGCACACATGCATGGGAAGTGCCCACTGAATTCTTCTATACATAACCAAAGCTTCAGAGATCATCCCCTTGTCCACAGAGACCTGTAGGCAAAGGAGGAGAATCTCACGCACTGCCCTTCTCTCTCATTATATAACATGCAGGTATATTATATTAAAAATTTATATATAAAGATAAAAAGGTGAGAACTACATAACTTGTTTATTGTCTCTTGGACAAAATAATTTAGACTAAGACTTGTAAAACATTGTAACAATATCATTCGGTTTTGGTCGATTTGTCATGATGTACCATTTTATTTTATTTTATTAATTTAATTTAATTATTTAATTTATCTCATCCAGAAACACTCTCATATACACACTCGTAGTGTTGTTGTTTGTAGTTGTTTTTTCAATTGAGATATAATTGGCATATAACATTGTTTAGTTTCGAGTGTGGAAAAGAATGATTCAATATATGTATACATTATGATATGATCACCACAACAAATCTAATTCACAACCATCACCTCACAGAATTATAATTTTTTCTTATGATGAGAACTTTTAAGATATATTCTCTTAGCAACTTTCAAATATACAATACATAATTATTAATAGTCACCATGCTATGTGTTAAATTTATTATGTTTTATAACTTATTTATTTTATACCTAGAAGTTTGTACCTCTTGATCCTCTTCACATAGTTAACCCACCCCCAACTCCCACCTCATCTAAACCTACCTGCCTCCAAAAGGCCCCATCTCCAAACAGTAACAATTAGGGAAATAAGCTTCAACATATGAATCTGGGGAAGAATGGACAACTTCAGTCCATAACACCTCTCACTTCTCCAGTTGTCCTTGAGGGTAAGTTCATTGTCCCTTCTGTGTGTTGGGATCCTCATGGGGACAAAAGCTGGAGCAGCAGGCTTAGCTGCCAGGGTGGGATGGTACTGGGTGGTTCAGCAGGGGAAAAGAGAAGGTAGAGCCCCAGCTCACAGCCATGCAGGAAACAGGTGAATTAAGTTACTCTCTGGCTCTGGTGTCCAGGGCCACAGTGTCCCCATAGTAGAATAGTCATGGTGGTTGAGCACTTCTTCTGTACTTTACATATTATAATTCATTTAACAGTGTGGCATTATTGCCTTAGTTTTACAGATTATGAAAACAAGGCTCAGAAACACTAAGTAACCTGAGAGACCATGCCACATACATAGAAATGGTGGGATCAGTAGAGCCTATCTCCTGGTCACTCTGTGACTTTTGACTCTCAGCAGCAGTGGGAATGTGTGAGGGAGGAGATGGTCTCCCGAGACCCATGATCCAGAGGCAGCCAGAGTGCTCAGGGCACACCATGATTCCACCAGTCAAGCATGTTTAGGATCCCTAAATGTCCTCTACACTTTCTTTCCCCTGATAGAAATCTCTTTAATGGGCATCAGGCTAAGCTTTCCATAGTTGGGCATACAAACAGCACAATACTGCTTGCATTGAGGCTTTGGGACACTAACTCTTCAGGGTGAGCGGTTGCCAGTCAAGGAGTTTGGGATTCCTTTGGTTCTGCAGGAATAAGGGGGTGAAGGCTAGCAGACATGAAGAGGTGGAGAGCTAGGGTACTAACATGTTTACTCACGAGGCTACAGAAGCCTCCAAACCCTGATGATTCCAGCTGCTGTGTGTTCCTTGGTTAGGCCTTCCTGTAACTTCACTGATTTCTTGTTTGTCCAGACCTCAGACAGGAGAAGGAAGTTTTGTTACCACATGCCTTTCTGAGTGGCACTCGAGGCTTGGAAGGGTCCTTTCCACCTCCCTGCCCCTTCTTCCTCACTCCTTGTATCTCTGATGGAGAAAATTTGGAACTTATAAATCCCCAGCATTACTAGGTTGGAGATCCTGGGCAAGATGATTGCTAAGGTCTCTTTACAACTGTGTACTCTCTGGCTCAGTCATGCCTTCCCCATTGGCCTCAATTTCAGCAGAACAATGAGCAGGCCACTCTTGCCATCCCCTACAATTTCAACACTGGGCCCTGAATTGCAGATTCATTCCTAGCTGAAGGCTACTTACCTGACACAGAGCATTTCCTATGTTTCATGTTTTATCATGATGTCCTGCTTTCTGCTGACTCTTTGCCTGTATATTCCCCTTGCTATTTATTTATTTATTTTTTTTACTTTTGAGAGAGAGAGAGAGTGTAAGTTGGGGAGGGGCAGAGAGAGAAGGAGACACAGAATCTGTAGCAGGTTCCAGGCTCTAAGCTGTCAGCACAGAGTCCAAGGCAGGGCCCAAATTCATGGACTGTGAGATCATGACCTGAGCTGAAGTCATACGCTCAACTGACAAGGCCACCCAGGAGCCCCTCCCCTTGCTATTTACTTATTTATTTTTTTTAATGAAGGTGTACATTAAATACAGCTAGTATGGTCTGTTCTTGGACTTAAACAGCATCATACAGCTTTATTCACTTATGAATACATGATATGAGTTGTCACTTAGGTCTTTCCCCCTCATTAACCTCTACAAGTTCCCTTATCATTTGGGGAAAAAACAATTTATGTCACTGTCACACATTAAATTCCAAGATAAATTCCAAATAGAATAAAGTTTTGAAATTACTTTTACTGTACAATAAAGCACAGATACAGAAAACCAATCAACGTATGACTAATGCATTTTATAAGATATCACCCTTGTAACCAAAACCAAGGTGAAAAATAGAACCTTGCCAGTCACCCAGCAACCGGTCTATGTGCCCCCCTGAGTCACACCTGCTTCTCCTATCAAAGTGGCCACCAACTGATTTCATAACAATCACATTTGCATTTCTGTATAGCTTTATCACCCAAAGAATATCCCTGGATGTTATGATTAAGTCTCATCCTTTATCCCTTTTACAATGCAAAATGTCTTAAGTCTCTTTTAATTTTCAAGTTCCCCTTCCACCTCTTCTTTCCTTTATAATTTATCTATTAAAGATTCCTGTCATTTGACCTGTAGTTTCTCCTAGTGTGGATGTTGCTGTTTGCATAATCATCATGCTGTTTACCTTGTTGCTTCTCTGTCCAGTTTCCTACAAATTGGTTTAGAGGCTTGATCAGATTCAAGTTTGGTTACTTTGAAAGGAATATGGAATATGGTGGTCTGTTTCTTCATCAGAAGGCACCTTGTGTCTAATTTGTCTTTTGTGATATTAGCAGCTGTTAATGCTCAGTGCTTAAATCCATTAAATCCACTGATTTCACATATCACAAATATGATATTCTAAAACTATTCTTTATTATTATTACTATTATTATTTTGGTTAGAATACTTTCATGAAGAATATTTCTCCTTATTTACTTTTTGTTTACCCATTGGTATAAGTCACAAAAGAAAGGCAGGATGGCTGATTTTCCTCTTTAATTTAACTAGTTGTCAAGGTGATAAATCTGTCCTATATTATTCTCTAAACATAGTCAATTAATTTTTGTATCATTTTTAAATTATGATTTTTAGCAAATATGATGAATTTTGATCAATTACAATGATTATCCTCATTCAAGTTCAAATTATCCCATCTTTGGTCAGTGGAAATCCTTTCAAGTTGACCCTTGAGTACTTTAGTAATGAACCTAACAGTTATGCTATATTCCTGGCTATCTAGTATGATAAGAAGTTCCAAGCTCATCTTGTATATTCTTGTGCCAACCTGGAATTGGCCATTTCTCCAAGTGTCCTTGTATCTTTTTTTTTTTTTTAACAGTGAAATGGCATTTTAAAACTATAATCTGTTCTGGGGGCTAGGAATACTCAATACTATTCAGTTGGTTATTATTTCTAAGTCTTTTCAGTGGACAAAACTGAAATATTAAATACTTCATGAATTTATACTTTATTTTTTAAGTTTTTATTTTAGTTTTTTTAAGTTTATTTATTTATTTATTTTGAGATAGAATGAGCAGGTGAGGGGCAGACAGAGAGGGCGAGAGAGAATCCCAAGCAGGTTCTGCACTGTCAGTACAGAACCTGATGGGGGCTCGATCTCATGACCCATGAGATCATGCATGACCTGAACTAAAATCAAGAGTCAGATGCTTAACCAACTGAGCCACTCAGGCACCCAGCTTTTATTTTCATTCCAATTAGTTAACACACAGTATTACATTAGTTTCAGTGTTTAATATAGTGATTGAACAATTCTGTACATCACCCTGTGCTCATCACAAAAAGTGCACTCGTTAATCCCCATCACCTGTTTATCACAATCCCCACCTACCTCCCCCTATCAATTTTTTCTCTATAACTAAGAATCTCTTCCTTGATTGTATCTCTCTCTCTCTTTTCCTTTGCTCTTTTGTTTTTTCCTGAATTCCACATGAGAGTGAAATCATGTGATACCTATCTTTCTCTGACTGACTTCTTTACTTACCATTATACTCTCTAGCTCCATCCATCCATGTTGTTGTAAAAGGGAGAACAATCATTCTCTTGTTTTGGCTGAATAATATTCCATATATATATGTATATATATATATACATATATATAACCACATATACTTTATACATTCATCAATCCATGGATGTGGGTAACTTCTTGGCTATGGTAAATAATGCTGCTATAAACATAAGGGTGAATGTATCACTTTGAATTGGTGTTTTTGTATTCCTTGGGTAAATAGCCAACATGCGATTGCTGGATCTTAAGGTAATTCTATTTTTAACTGAGGAACTGTCACACTATTTTCAGAGTGGCTGCACCAGTTTTCATTCCCACTAACAGTATAAGAGTTTTCCCCTTTCTCTACATCCCCGCCAACATCTGTTGTTTCCTGTGTTGTTAATTTTAGCCATTCTGTTAGGTATGAGGTGTTGTCTCACACCTATTTGGTTATGATTTGTATTTCCTTGATGACAAATGATATTGAATATCTTTTCTTGTGTCTGTTAGCTATCTGGATGTCTTCTTTGGAAAAGTGTCTATTCGTGTCGTCTATGCATTTTTTAAAGTTTGTTTATTTGTTTTTGAGAGAGAGAGAGAGAGAATGAAAGGGAAAGAGAAAATCCCAAGCACAGAGCTCTGATATGGGACTCAATCTCACAAACCATGAGAAATCAAGAGTCTGATGCTCACTGACTGAGCAACCCACATTCCCCCTTGCCCATTTTTTAACTGGTTTACGTGTTTTTGGGGTGTTGAGTTTGGTAAGTTCTTTATAGATTTTGGATACTAACCCTTTATCAGATATATCATTTGCAAACATCCCCCTTTCCAAAAATTGTTTTTCAGTTCTTGATTGTTTCCTTTGCTGTGCAGAAGGTATTTTTTTTTTCTCAATGAACTCTTAATAGTTAATTTTTGCTTTTGTTTCCCTTGTCTCTGGTTATGTGTCTAGTAAGAAGTTGCTATGGTCAAGGTCAAAGAGGTTGCTGCCTGTGTTCTTCTCTAGGATTTTGGTGGTTTCCTGTCTCACATTTAGGTCTTTCATGCATTTTGAATCTATTTTTGTGTATGGTGTAAAGAAGTGGCCCATTTCTATTCTTCTATATGTTGCTGTCCAGTTTTCCCAACACCAATTGTTGAAGGCACTGTCTTTTTTTCACTGGATATTCTTTCCTGCTTTGTTGTCCCCCTCAATTTCTTTTACCAGTGTTTTACAGTTTTAAGAGTATGCATCTTTCACCATTTTGGTTAGGTTTATTCCTAGGGATCTTATTGTTTTGGGTGCAGTTGTAAATGGGACTGTTTTCTTAATTTCTCTTTCTGCTGCTTCATTATTGGTGTATAGAAATGAAACAGACTTCTGTGCATTGATTTTGTATGCTGTGATTTTACTGTATTTGTGTGTCATCCCAGCATTGTTTTTTGGTGGAGTCTTTTGGGTTTTCTATAAAGAGTATCATATAGACTGGAGGCGCCAAGATGGCAGAGCAGCATGGAACGTTTTTCTCTCTCTCATCCCAGAAATGCAGCTAGATCAACACCAAACCATCTTGCACACTTAGAAAATTGTGTGAGAATTAACACAGCAATCTGCATAACTTGAGCCACAGAACTCGGCAGTTGCACCACAGAGGGTAGGGAGCTATTTTTGCTTGTGGAGAGAGGATGGAAACAGGGAGGAGAGTACAGGAAAAGCACTCCCCCCAAAAGTAGCTGGAGAGAAAGAGAAAGAGTGGGAACACCCATAAGGGTCTAAAAAAGAAAGGAGGAAGGATAAAGGAGAAAGGAGAGGGTTTAAATATCATTAGGACTCTATAAACAGGGGAGCACACTGGGGCGCCTGGGTGGCTCAGTCGGTTAAGCGGCCAACTTCGTCTCAGGTCATGATCTCGCAGTCTGTGAGTTCAAGCCCTGCGTCAGGCTCTGTGCTGACAGCTCAGAGTCTGGAGCCTGTTTCAGATTCTGTGTCTCCCTCTCTCTGACCCTCCCCTGTTCATGCTCTGTCTCTCCCTGTCTCAAAAATAAATCAAACGTTAAAAAAATTAAAAAAAAATAAACAGGGGAGCACAGTCTGAAACTCCACAGCTTGAATAGAGCTCTGGTGGGAAGGGTGGATCCCTAGGAGAAGACAGTGAGGTCTGAGGGGTCCTCAGGTCACATGGGGAGAAGCGGTCCACTTGCAGAGAGGATACTTGGTAGAGGCTATGTGGTCTCCCCACAGGCAAAGGTCACAGTGGACCCCAGAGAACAGCCATATTTGCTGGTGTTGGAACAAGGATGTTAGGGGGTGGTGAAGCCTGGCACTAGATGTGTGTTGTGATTTACCATAATCCCTGAAATGCTGCTGCTAGATGATGGCATGAACTTTTTCTGGGGCAGCCTGGCACTGGCTGCAGTCTCTGGGCATATGCAGCAGCATGGTTGCACAAACATTCCTGGGAGCAGGCAGCACCTGGCCATTGGTCTGCAAGACCCAAGAGTGGGTCGAAGCCACTGGGTCTTCAGAATGAGGGGTTTGGAAACAGAGACCCATCTGAGATAAAATTTGGGAAGGAGGTGCCACCTGGCATGCTGACAGTTTGGTCAGAGCATAGAAGTGGGGAGTAGATGGAATCCAGGGACAAAGCAGGGGTGCTTGATTGCCTATCAGTGAAAGCATAGAGTTCTGATGCTAGAGACTGGGTAGCTGGGTGACCCCATTTTCACTTGTCCTGCACATGTGCATACAGGCTTGCAGGTGCCACAACAATCTTCCCTAGTAAGCTAAACAGTACAATCTAGTGGAGAATGGAGCCATTACACCAAGACCCGTCTGTGCCAACCTCTCTAGAAGAACACCACAAGTCTGTTTGCTCTGTTTGCTTAGTTTACAGACTATAAAGTGCTTCATAGTTTGACTTCTAGGGGAAACAGGATGTAATTTCAATCATATTTCATTCTGTTTGCTGTTCCGTCTATTCAATTTTTTTCTATTTCTTTTCTCTTCTTATTCATGAACAGAAAGAGGAAAAAAATTATTTTCTATTTTTATAAAATTTTTTTCTTTTATTTTTTCCTACATTTTTAAAATTTTTAATTCTATTTTACTTTCATAATTTCATTTTATTCTATTTTATTGTATTCATTTTTTAAATTTTAAACGTTTTCCCACTTTTCCCCCACATTTTATTCCTTTTCATTTCTTTCCATTTTTTCTCTATTCTATCAAGCTTCTTTCAACAACCAGACCAAAACACACCTAGGATCTAGCATCCTTTATTTGATATTTTTGTGTTGTTTTTAATTTTTTAATTTTAATTTTTTATTTTATTAATTCTTTATTTTCCTCCAAAATGACAAAAGAAAGAAATTCACTTCAAAAAAAAAAAAAAAGAATGGGAAGAAATGACAGCCAGGGACTTAATCAACACAAGTGCAAGCAAGATGTCTGAACCAGAATTTAGAATCATGATAATAAGAATACGAGCTGAGGTTGAAAATACATTAAAATCCCTGTCTACAGAGATAAAAGAAGTAAAATCTAGTCAGGACAAAATTAAAAATACTATAACTGAGATGCAGTCTTGAATGGAAGTGATGGTGGCAAAGATGGATGAAACAGAGCAGTGAATCACCAATATGCAGGACAAACTTACGGAGAATAATGAAGCAGAAAAAGAGAGGGAGACTAAGGCAAAAAAGCTGATATAAGAAACAGAGAACTCAGTGACTCCTTAAAAAGGAATAACACCCATATCATAGGACTCCCAGAAGACAGAGAGAATAGGGGGTAGAATGTTTATGTGAGCAAATCATAGTGGAAAACTTTCCTAACCTGGGAAAGACACTGACATCGAAATCGAGGAAGCACAGAGAACTCCAATTAGATTAAACAAAAATCTACAATCAACAAAGTATATCATAGTCAAATTCACAAAATACAGACAAGGAAAAAATCATGAAAGCAGCAAAGGAAAAAAAGTCCTTAACTTATAAGGGAAGACAGATCATGGTCACAGCAGACCTATCCACAGAAATTTGGCAGGCCAGAAAGGAGTGGCAGGATATATTCAATGTGCTGATTCAGAAAAATATGCAGCCAAGAATTCTTTATCCAGCAAGGCTTTCATTCAAAATAGAAGGAGAGATAAAGACTTTCCCAGACAAACAACAATTAAAGAGTTTGTGGCCACTAAACCAGCCCTGCAAGAAATTTTAAGGGGGACTCTCTGAGGGAGAAAAGCTGAAAAAAAACAAAAAGGAAAAGCAACAAAGACTAGAAAGGACGAGAGAACATCACCCAAAACTCAAACTCTACAGGCGACACAATGGCAATAAATTCATATCTTTCAGTACTCACTCGAAATGTGAATGGACTAAACGCTTCAATCAAAAGACATAGGGTAACAGAATGGATAAGAAAACAAGATCCATCTATATGCTGTTTACAAGAGACCCACTTTAGACCTAAAGACACCTTCAGATTGAAAGTAAGGGGATGGAGAACAATCTATCATGCTAATGGTTGCCAAAAGAAAGCTGGGGTAGCCATACTTATATCAGGCAATCTGGTTTTAAAACAGAAACTGTAAAAAAAGATGAAGTATGGCATTATATCATAATAAGGGGTCTATCCACCAAGAATATCTGACGATTGTAAACATTTATGCTCCAAATGTGAGACACCCAAATATATAAATCAATTAATCACAAATGTAAAGAAACTCATTGAAAATAATACCACAATAGTAGGAGACATCAACACCCTGCTTTCAGCAATGGACAGATCATCTAATCAAAAAATCAACAAGGAAACAATGGTTCTGAATGACACACTGAACCAGATATATGGAGTTGACATTTATATTCAGAACATTTCACCCTAAACCATCAGAATACACTTTATTCTCCAGTGCACATGGAACATTCTCCAGAATACATCACATACTGGCACACCAATCAGCCCTCAACAAGTACAAAAAGATCAAGATAAGACAATACATATTTTCAGACCATAATGCTATGATCTCAAAATCAACGACAAGAAAAAATCTGGGAAGACAACAAATACTTGGAGACTAAAGGACATCCTACTAAAGAATAAATGGGCTAACCAAGAAGTTAAAGAGGAAATTAAAAAGTACATGGAAGCCAATGAAAAGGATAACACCAAAGCCCAAAACCCCTGGGATGAAGTAAAGTCAGTCATAAGAGTAAAGTAGATAGAAATCCAGGCCTTCCTAAAGAAGGAAGTAAGATCTCAGATACACAACCTAACCTTACACCTTAAAGAGCTGGAAAAACAACAGTAAATAAAACCCCCAAACCAGCAGAAGATGAGAACTAATGAAGATTAGAGAAGAAATCAATACTATTGAAACCCCCAAAAAACAAAACAAAACAAAACAAAAACAACAAAAACCCCACAAAAAACCCCCACCAACCAACCAACCAACCAGCCAACAAAAACAGTAGAACAGATCAATGAAACCAGGATCTGGTTCCTTGAAAGAATTAACAAAATTGATACACCCCTAGCCAGTTTGATCAAAAAGTGAATAATATAAAGAATGAAAGAGGAGAGATCACAACCAACACTGCAGAAACAAAAACAATAAGAAAATATTATGAGCAATTATATGCCAATAAATTGGGCAATCTGGAAGAAATGGACAAGTTCCTAGAAACATATCAACTACCAAAACTGAAACAAGAAAAAATAGAAAATTTGAATAGACCCATAACCAATAAAGAAATCGAAAATCTCCCCCAAAACAAGAGTCAAGGACTAGATGTCTTTCCAGGGGAATTGTACCAAACATTTAAAGAAGTTAACACCTATACTCTTGAAGCTGTTCCAAAAAATATAAATGGAAGGAAAACTCCCAAACTCATTCTATGAAGCCAACATTACTTTGATTTCAAAACCAGACAAAGACCCTACTAAAAAGGAGAACTAGCAACCAATTCCCAGATGAACACAGATGCAAAAATCCTCAACAAGTTACTAGCCAACTGTATCCAATAATACATTAAAATAATTATTCACCACAACCAAGCGGGATTTATACCTGGGATGCAGGGCTGGTTCAATATACACCAAACAATCATTGTGATACATTATATCAATAAAAGAAAGGAAAAGAACCAAATGGTCCTCTCGATAGATGCAGAGAAAGCATTCAGCAAAATACAGTATCCTTTCTTGATTAAAAAAAACCTTCAAGAAAGTAGGGATTGAAGCATCATACCTCAAGATCATAAAAGTCATGTATGGAAGACCCACCACTAATAACATCCTCAATGAGGAAAAACTGAGAGCTCCCCCACTAAGGTCAAGAACACCACAGTAATGTCCATTCTAGCCACTGTTATTTACCATAGTATTGGAAGTCCTACTGTCAGCAATCAGACAATATGAAGTAATAAAAGGCATCCAAATCAGCAATGAGGAAGTCAAACTTCCACTCTTCACAGAAGACATGATAACTCTAGGTGGAAAACCCAAAAGATTCCACCAAAAAGCCTGCTAGAACTGATCCATAAATTCAACAATGTTGCAGGCTATAAAATCAATGCAGAGAAATCAGTTGGATTTCTATACACCAACAATGAAGCAATAGAAACAGAAATCAAGAAATCAATTCCATTTACAATTGCACCAAAAGCCATGAAATATCTAGGAATAAACCTAACCAAAGAGGTGAAAAATCTATAAACTGAAAACTACAGAAAGCGATTGAAATAAATGGAAGAAGACACACACAAAAAAAGAAAAAAAATATTTCACGCTCATGGATTGGAAGAACAAATATTATTCAAATATTGACACTACCCAAAGCAATCTACATATTCAATGCAATCGCTATCAAAATAACACCAGCATTCTTCACAAAGCCAGAACAAACAATCCTAAAATTTGTATGGAACCTGAAAAGACCCTGAATAGCCAAAGCAATCCTGAAAAAGAAAACCAAAGCTGGAGGTATCACAATCTCGTATTTCAAGATGTATTACAAAGCTGTAATCATCAAGATGGTATGGTATTGGCACAAAAACAAACACTTAGATCTTTAGAACAGAATAGAGAACCCAGAAATGGACCCACAAACGTATGGCCAACTAATCTTTGACAAAGCAGGAAAGAATATCCAATGGAATAAAGACAGTCTCTTCAGCAAATGGTGTAGGGAAAACTGGACAGCGACATGCAGAAAAAAGAACGTGAACCATTTTGTTACACCATATACAAAAATAAACACAAAATGGATGAAAGACTTAAACATAAGACAGGAAGGCACCAATATCCTAGCGAAAAAAAGCAGGCAAAACCTCTATGACCTCAGCCACAGCAACTTCTTGCTCAACCACGTCTCTGGAGGCAAGGGAAACAAAAGAAAAAATGAGCTATTGGGACCTCATCAAAATAAAAATCTTCTGCACAGTGAAGGAAACAATCATCAAAACTAAAAGGCAAACAATTGAATGGGAGAAGATATTTGCAAATGACATATTAGGTAAAGGGTTAGTATCCAAGATCTATAAATAACTTATTAAACTCCACACCCCAAAAGACAAATAATCCAGTGAAGAAATGGATAAAAGACATGAATAGACACTTCTCCAAAGAAGACATCCAGATGGCTAATGGACACATGAAAAATTGCTCAACATCACTCATAATCAGGGAAATACAAATTAAAACCGCAATGAGATACCACCTCACACCAGTTAGAATGGCTAACATTAACAACTCAGGCAACATCAGATGTTGGCGAGGATGCAGAGAAAAAGGATATCTTTTGCATTGTTGGTGGGAATGCAAACTGGTGCAGCCACTCTGGAAAACAGCATGAGGGTTCCTCAAAAAGTTAAAAGTAGAACTACCCTATGACCCAGCAATTGCATTACTAGGTATTTATCCAAGGGATACTGGTGTGCTATTTTGTTGGAGCACATGCACCCCAATGTTTAGAGCAGCAGTATTGACACTAGCCAAAGTATGGAAAGAGCCCTAATGTCCATCAACAGATGAATGGATAAAGAAGATGTGGTATATACGTGTACAATGGAGTATTACTTGGCAATCGAGAAGTATGAAATCTTGCCATTTGGAACAACGTGGATGGAACTAAAGGCTATTGTGTTAAGTGAAATTAGAGAAAGACAAATATCATATGACTTCACTCATCTGTGGAATTTAATATACAAAACAGATAAACACAAAGGAAGGGAAGCAAAAATAATATAAAAAGAGGGAGGGGGATAAAACATAAGAGACAAATATAGAGAACAAACTGTGGGTTGATGGAGGGGCTGTGGTTGGGAGGATGGGCTAAATGGGTAAGGGGCATTAAGTTGGGATGAGTACTAGGTGTTATACAAAGGAGATGAATCACTGGAATCTACTCCTGAAATTATTATTGCATTATATGCTAACTAACTTGGATGTAAATTAAAAATAAATACATAAATAAACAAATTTATAAACAAACATTAAATTTTTTTTAATTAAAAAGAAGAGTATCATGTCATCTGCAAATAGAGTTTGAATTTTTCCTTGCTAATTTGAATGACTTTTCATTTTTTGTATGATTGCTGTGCTTAGGAATTCCAGTATTATTTAAATAACAATGGTGAGAATGGACAACCCTGTCTTCTTCCTGACCACAGAGGGAAACCTCTCAGTTTTTCCCCATTCCATGATATTAGGTGTGGGTTATTCATAAGTGCCTTTATTATATTGAGGTTTGTTCCCTGTAAACCTAATTTGTTGACAGTTTTTCTCTACAATGAATGTTGTACTTTGTCAAATGCTTTTTCTGCATCTATTGAAAATATAATATAGTTCTTAAATATTCTATAATTGATATCATGTAACACATTGATTTGCAAATATATTTTTTAACATATTTATTTTTTTCAAAATTTTATTTAATTTCTAGTTAACATACAGTGCAATATTGGTTTCAGAGGTAGAAATCAGTAATTGATTCATCACTTACAACACGGAGCACATCATAACAAGTACCCTACTTAACACCCATCACCCATCTAGCCTACCCCCTCCACCCACCTCCCTTCATCAACTCAGTTTGTTCTCTTTCTTAAAAAGATAACTTTTATGGTTTGTTTTCCTCTGTATTTCCCCCTCCTTTATGTTTATCTGTTTTGTTTCTTAAATTCCGCATATGAGTGAAATCATATTGTATATGTCTTTCTCTGACTTATTTCACTTAGCATAATATACTCTTAACTCCATCCACATTGCCAATGGCAAGGTTTCATTCTTTTATGGCTGAGTAATATTCTATTGTATATATATATATGTACCACATCTTCTTTACCCATTCGTCAGTCAATGAAAATTTGGGCTCTCTCCATAGTTTGGCTATTACTGACAATGCTGCTATAAACATTGAGGTGCATGTATGCCTTGAATTTGTATTTTTGTATCCTTGGGTAAATAACTAGTAATGCAATTTCTGGATCATAGGGTAAGTTCTATTTTTAACTTTTTGAGGAACCTCCATACTGTTTTCCAGAGTGGTTGCAATAGTTTGCATTTCCACGAACAGTGTAAGAGTGTTCATCTTTCTCTGCATCCTTGCCATTGCTGTTATTTCCTGTGTTTTAATTTTAGCCATTCTGACAGGTGTGAGGTGGTATCTTACTGCGTTTTTGATTTATATTTCTCTGATGATGAGTAATGTTGAGCATCTTTTCATGTGTCTATTAGCCATCTGGATGTCTTCTTTGAAAAAATGTCTGTTCATGTCTTCTGCCCATTTTTAATTGGGTTGTTTTTTGGGTATTGAATTTGATAAGTTCTTTATAGATTTTGGATCCTAACCCCTTATCAGATATGTCATTTGCAAATATCTTCTCTCATTTGAAAAGTTGCCTTTTAGTTTTGTTGATTGTTTTCCAACACCAATTGTTGAAGAGGCTGTTTTTTTTCCCCCTCATTGGCTATTCTTTCCTTCTTTGTTGAAGATTAGTGGACCATATAATTGTGGGTCCATTTCTGGGTTTTCTGTTCTGTTTTATTGATCTATTTGTCTGGTTTTGTGTCAGTACCATACAGTCTTAAGTACTACAGTTTGAAATATAACTTGAAGTCCAGAATTGGGAAGTGTCCTGCTTTGCTTTTCTTTTTCAAGATTAGTTTGCCTAGTCAGGGTCTTTTATGTTTCCATACAAATGTTGGCACTGTTTGTTCTAGCTCTGTGAAAAATGCTGGTGGCACTTTGATAGGGATGTATTGAATGTGTATATTGTTTTGGATAGTATAGACATTTTAACAGTTCTTTTTAACTCTTTTATCTCTGTGGTAAGGGTTTTCCTGAAGTCTTCCATTTTTGTTCCAAGCCCAGCTAGTGTCCTTATGAGTGTTGTTTTAAATTCTCCATCAGGCAATTACTTACATCTGTTTTGCTTATATTTCTGGCCATTGTCTTAACTTGCTCTTTCATTTGGGATGAATCCCTCCATCTTGGCATTTTGTCTGTCTTTGCCTTCCTCTCAATGTTAGAAAAGTCCGCTATGTTTCCTGCTCCTTAAGGTAATGGCTTTATGAAGAAGAAGTTATGTAGTGTCCAGGGCCTTGCCCTTGAGGGAGTGTCTCTTGTGAAGTCTGCTGTTGTGTGTTGGCTGCTCTATCCCTCAGGCCAGCTGTTTGCAGAGGCTGTCCTTGCCTGCCTTGGGCAGTGTTTATTTCTTGGCCAGGATGTGGTGAGTTTTACCTAGGTGTGCTCTGGTCTGCTTGTGAAATGAGACCTGATAGTACTTTCAGTAGAAATGGAGCCTTGCAGAACTCTGCCAGGAGATGTGTTCTGGGCAGCATTTTCTATGGGTCTTCTGGGGAACAGGACTGCTGCAGTTGACTGAAGCGAGCTTGACTGAGAAGGGTAATCTCACCGAAGTGCAGAGGTGTGGGATAAGCAAGTTATTGGTATAATCAAGTTATTCAGCGAAAGTCAGCACTGCACTGCTTCCCATAGGTGGCTCTGTGCTTACGTTGAGGAATGGGGGATGCAAATGGCACCAGCCAGCTCCTTTGTCTCCAGAGAGATGTCACCATCTATGCTGCCTCTCAGGAAAGAGCTCCCAAGAGAGGACATAATCTTCCCCATTGTGTGTCCCAGGTGTTTTTCAGATTGCTGTTTCCACACTGTCTGCCTCTGGGTTTTTTGCCTGCCTTCTCTCCAAGAGCAGCGTAGTGCCCTCCAGGCTCTATCCCAGCTTGTATACTGACCTTTGAAACTCCAGGCTTTAGAGACATGGTGTGGGCAGGGGTTTGAGCTGATCTTCTAGGGGAGGGGCCCACTATGCTGGGACTGAGACAAACTTGACTGAGAAGGGCTGTCTTGCCAGAGTGCAGGGGTTTGGCTCTTGGTGTAAGCAAGTTAGGCAGTCAGTGCTGCTGCTGTGCTGCTTCCTGCAGGTGGCTCTGTATTCATGCTGAAGAGTGGTGAAGGCAGATGCTGTTGACCAGCTCTGGACAGGACTCTCTGTGAATGCTGCTTCTCAGGAAGACTCTCCAAGAAGAATGAATAATCTCCCTGCTGTATGTCCCTGGTGTTCTTCCTATAGCTATTTCCATGCTGTCTGTCTCCCAGTTGTTTGCCTGCCCCCTCTCCAGGAGCAGGGCAATGCCATTAGGGCTGAATCCCAGTCAAACCCACTGACCTTTGAAATCCCAGGCTAAGCCCTGCTGGTTGCAAGAACTCACAAAAATCAGCCCCTCTTTTTTACCCAGATAATGTTTTTACCAAAATTTTCTCCTTGTCCATTCCCCTGTGTGCTCTACTCTCTCTAACCCTTCTTTGCAACCACAGCTCTCTCCTTCCTCCACAGCACCACCATCTGTCTTTCTCCTAAACCATGTCTCCTCACTTCCTACCTTCTTTGATTTGGCCTTTTCTCTCTATTTACCTGTAGAGTTTTTATGTCTGTCTTCAGGTCAATTTCTGATATATTTAGGATGATCGGATAGTTATTAAGCTGTATTTGTGGGACAAGATGAGCCTAGAGTCCTCCTACTCTGCTGCCATTTTCTACCTTTTCCACCCAAGCTTCTGGTCTTAGCCTACCTTGGAAACAGATCTCTTCCCAACAAGCTTTCCTATCCTGTATGTGCACATCAACAAAAAATGTGTTCCTTTAATAATATGTCTTAATATATTTTGTCTAAAAAATTTTTGCTAAAGGACTTGCTGAGGTCACCTCCAGTTTATACCAACTTGTCTCACATCTGAACTGGCAAAGTAATGAAGGTAGAGCTCTCAGAGGCTGCTATGTGTCAGGTTTCTTCAGCAATGCTCACTTTATTAATATAAAGATAGAGGATAGAATTGTCAGTAATATGGATGTGCAAAGTATTACTATTAATATCACCAGTCTGATACTTGAGTGTGCTTCTATTAATAGAAAGAAATAGTATTGCTTATATCAATCCTAAGGTGATCACCTAAATGAGCTCTCACCTTAGAGACTAATTGCTCTCTTGTGCTGAGAAATGAGGGCGATTTTTGATTTGGTACCAAGGGATTCATTACTGTCAGGACTCCTTCAGGAATCAATTTTGCACCATCTAAAAGTTCGATCTCTTTGCATTCAAATCATACAGTCTCAGGTATTGAACAAACTACGCAAGTGAAGAGGGAACGATATCTTTCCAGGTGTTGGAGTGGAAGATGGTGTTTGGAGGGTTTGATTTCCATGTTGGGGAATTATATTTATGGAGTTAAAAAATCCCAGCTTCCTGCAAGCCCATGCTGGACTCTTGCCACGTGCTTCTTTTCTCTGTAAGGGGGAGGCAGCACTTTATGAAAGGCTGTGTCTATGTGGCCCTAGCCTGGCATTTTGGGGAATAGGAGTGCTGGCAGAGGCCAAGTGATCACCATAAGTCCTCATTAACCACTGACACTTGGGAATCTTCCCTGGAGGGTTCAATAGGAAACTTTTTTACAAAATAGTGCTTACTTTTCTTTGATAATGAAAGCAATCAATAAGGAATTTATAATGGAAGAATCATAATTTTTCAAAGAGCATGCTAATCAGAAAAATCTCAAGAGGGTAAAACCTGGTGACTCCCTGGCAGCCAATACACTCAAGATAGATCATATTTGTATATGTTTATCTGCATATATATATTTATTTATTTATTTATATGTGTATGTGCGTATGTGTGTATGCATATGTAACATACACATTTATATTTATTTTAAAATATTTTAGACATATAAAAATTACAAAAATAGTAAAAGAAAATACTTTTCACCCAGCTATTCCTAGTGCTAACGTTTTATGTAAGCATAACACAGTTGTTAAAACCAGTTAGAAGTTAACTAAACTATTTTTTCACTTTTCATGAGTTTTTTCACTAGTGTCCAACCAAGACCCTGTATTGCATTTGGCTAGAATGTACTTTTAGTCTCTTTCCATCTCTAGCCAATCCTTATTCTTTTCTAACTTTGACATATTTTAAGATTACTGAGTGACCCACAGTTTTGGTTTGTTGGCTGTTTTCTCATTATTTAATAGAGGTCATGCATTTTTGGCAAGAATGCCGCAGAAAGGATATCATTTCCTCCCTAGAGCACCATATCAGGGAGTAACTGATGTCAAACTGCCTTGTTAGTGATAATGTTAGCATTGAATAGCACAGAAAGGTTTTGAGTTAGGAGAAAACAAACCTGACACTACAAGCAGACTGTTCCAGCCTAGATAAGTAGCCAGCTATTTCTTTGTGAAGTGTCTTTTCACTCACTACCAGCAGGGGAACTTGTACTCTTAAGAGGATGTCCCTCCATCAGGCCTGACTGTGTAAAACCACGATCCCTTCCTTAGGCTCTAAAGAATATGGAGTTGCCTGGGTGTTTTAGTTGGTTAAGCATCCGATTCTTGATTTTGGCTTGGGTCGTGATCTCACCGTTGGTGGGTTCGAGCCCTGTGTCAGGCTCTGTGCTGACAGCCAGATCCTGCTTGGCATTCTATTTCTCCCTCTCTCTCTGTCCCTCCCCAACTCACACTCTCTCTCTCATTCTCAAAGTAAGTAAATATTAAAAAAAAAAAGAAGAAGAAGAAGAACATGACTTGCTTAGGACACCTGGGTGGCTCAGTCAGTTTAGTGTCCAGCTCTTGATTTCAGCTCAGGTCATGGTTTCATGGTTCATGGTTGAGCCCTGCATTAGGCTCCACTTTGACAATGAGGAGCCAGCTTGAGGTTCTCTCTCTCCCTCTCCCCTGTTCATGCACACTCTTGCTCTTTCTCAAGAAAAAATAAATTAATTAAATTAAAAAAAAAAACTTAAAAAAAAAAAGAATATAGACTGGCTTGATGGGAGGCATGGGCTTTGGCTTCATTAATCCTGTCCTTTAAGTTAGTTTTTCTCAAACACATTTGACCATATCCTATAGTAATAACAACAGGAAAGATGAAAATAACAAAACAAATGACCTCACTGAGTGAGGTGCTAAATGTTTTACATTTGATATCTTTTTTATTTAATTCTAATGACATTGTGCAGTAGGTCCATAATTATTATGTCCATAATTCTCAGATAATAAAATTAAGACCCAAAGAGATCAAGAAATTTGTCCAAGGTTACAAGGCTCCTAAGAGGCAGGGCCCAGATTTAAGTTCAGACCTCCAGTCCCTCAAGTGTGACCCTTCACCACATATCATGCTACCTCCAAATAGCCAAAGGGCCATAAGAATAATCCATGTTGTGAATGGACCCAGTCCACTCATGTATATAAACACACACCACACACCACACACAGGTACACACAAACCACACACCAAACACATGCCACATGTACACCCCCACACCACACATGCTCCTTCCCACATATCACACACACCACATGCAAACCACACACTCTCCCATACACACTTACACACATAGTGATACACACAGTTACATACTCATGTAGTCATAAATGAAACAAAAGTTGTGCAGAGTTTCTCTCTACCAGGTGTGATGCTCTGAAATTTTGTCTTGTCTATTTCGTTTTTTAGAATTCTGGACTTTTCAAATTTCTTTAATGGTTCTATGAATGATGAGAAAACCCTGCCCATAGTTCATTTGCTTCAGAGACGCCCACACTATCCTCTTCTCTGTGTGCTAATTATGAGACTAGAGCAGTGGAACCCAGAGGTGATGGCAAGGTGTACTGCGTGTGCTGCAGGCAATTTTGAGAAAATCTTTAATTATGGATGTGGAATATGGGTTATGCTTTTTGAATTTTCCCAAATTTTGGGAAATTTTTAGAATGCTCCGTTCAATGTTATGTTATCTCTTTTATTCAATAAGAAATATGTACTTTGATGGAGAATTGCAAGAAGATGGTCTAAGATACTTTTAAAAAAATGTTTTGAAAAAAAGTCCAGACCCTTGCAACCAAAGACTTTATAGCTAATTTGTACTTTGGCAAAGGCCTGTAAAATGAAAACCTTCTCTGTGGTCTTTGCAGTAAAAAGTTAACTCAGAAGTTCTGGATGGCCTAAACCTACACATTCCAAACAAGGTCTTCTGTGGCTCTTGGGAGGTAACTATAAACCCTTGGAATATTGTACCTGATAAAATTGTCTTTGTTTAACTGGGGCTTGGGCCATCCCAGATAATCTATGCCAACAACTTGACTTACGTTGGGGACCTTGAGCCATGTGGTATTAACTTGACCTTTGGAGGGTCTGGAGACTAAGGTCAGCCCCCCAGGCAGGCAATCATAACTATGTGACTGACTCCCTCCAAAAAAAACCCCTGGACACCAAGTCTCAGGTAACCTTCTGTGGGCTGTCATACATCACTGATAGGAGAATTAAGCACTGTCCATATGACTACTGGAAGAAGAAAACTGGAAGCCTGAACCTGGTCTTTCCTGGACCCTAAAAGGTTTATCTTTGCCAGTTTTAATATATATTCTTTCACAGTAATAAACCACTACCATGAGTATAACAGCTTTTCTCAGTTCTGCGAGTCCTTCTGTTAAATCTGAGGGTGGTCTTGAGGACCTTCAACAACAGGTTTGGACACACATGGGAGTAGCAAGGGCATGGGTGTAGGGAGTGAGGGGTCTGCTGCTCAAGGTAGTGAGCTTGTGGTAAGACTGCCTTTGAGGACATTGTAAGTGAATGGCTCTGACTCTGAGAAAGCACCTGAGGGATAGGCAGGAGTATGGGAATGAGAGTGAGGAATGGTTCTTGTGCCCTTGGTGGACCAGGAGAAATAGTGTTAAGGTTCTCTTTTTCAGTACCCTATTATGGAACCCACATTAAATTAGAGAACTGTTTTTCTTATATTCCTTTAGAAGAGAGGTAGTTAAATTATAGGGAACTAGGTACACTTAAGGATTAGAAAACTGCAGCCTGGGGCTTCCTGGATTCCACTGGGAGGACCAAATTCAGGGACCCTATTTTTTTTTCTCATCCAAGATTTTCTTTCTTTCTTTCTTTCTTTCTTTCTTTCTTTCTTTCTTTCTTTCTTTCTTTCTTTCTTTCTTCTTCTTTCTTTCTCATTCTTTATTTCCAAGATATTTAAATTCAACTTAGTTAACAATATGGTGTCATATTTGTTTCGGGACTAGAATTTAGTGACTCATCATTTACATACAACACCAGGTGCTCATCACAACAAGTGTCCTCCTTAATGCCCTTCACCCATTTAGCTCATCTTGCCACCCACCTCCCCTCCAGTAACCCTCAGATTGTTCTCTATAGTTAAGAATCTCTTATGGTTTACCTACATGTTTTCATCTTATTTTCTTTTTTTTTTCTTCCCCTATGTTCATCTGTTTTGTTTTTTAAATTCTACATATAGGTGAAATCATATGGCATTGTTCTTTCTCTGACTGACTTATTTTGCTTAACATAATACATTCTAATCCATCCATGTCATTGAAAATGTCAAGATTTCACTATTTGTTTCTTTAAAATATTTTTGTAATTCAATTTTAGTTAGTTAATATACTGTGCAATATTGGTTTCAGGAATAGAATTCAGTGAACCATACAACACCCTGTGCTCATCACAACACGTGTCTTCCTTAATACCCATCACCCATCTAGCCTATCTCCCACCTCCCTCCCTCCATCAACCCTGTTTGTTCTCTATAATTAAGCATCTCTTGTGTTTTGTTTCTCTCTCTTTTCTTTTGTTCCATCCCCTCCCATATGTTCATCTTTTTTTTTTCTTTAATTACACATGAGTGAAATCATATGATATTTTTCTTTCTCTGGCTGAATATTTCCCTTAGCATAATACATTCTAATACATTCTAGCTCCATCCATGCCCTTGCAAATGGCAAGATTTCATTCTTTTTGATGATATATATATATATATATATATATATACAATATACATCTTTCAATGTATATTATGTGTGTGTATATATATATATACTATCTTTTGATGTAATATATATATATATATATATATATATATATACACATACCATTCACACATTGATAGATATTTGGGCTCTCTCCATAGTCTGGTTATTGTTGAAAATGCCTGTATAAACATCGGAGTGTGTATAACTCATAGAATCTGTATTTTTGTATCCTTTGAGTAAATACCTAACAGCACAATTGCAGGATCAAATGGTAGTTCATTTTTACATTCTTGAGGAACTTCCATGCCATTCTCCAGAGTGGGTGCGCCAGTTTGCCTTCCCATCAACAGTGTAAGAGGGTTCCCCTTTCTCTGTATTTTTGCTTTTGTTTCCCTTGACTATGGAGATATGTCTACTAAGAAGTTGGTATGGCCTATGTCAAAGAGGTTGCTGCCAGTGTCAAAGAGGTTACCCTCTAGGATTTTGATGGTTTTCTGTTTCACATTTAGTCCTTTCATCCACTTTGAATTTATTTTTGCATATGGTGTAATAAAATGGTCCAGTTTCAGTCTTCTGCATGTTGCTGTCCAACTTCCCAATACCATTTTTTAAAGAGACTGACATTTTTCCATTGGATATTCTTCCTGCCTCATCAAAGGTTAGATGACCATATACTTGTGGATCCATTTCTGGGTTCTCTATCTGTTCCATTGATCTATGTGTCTGTTTTTGTGCCAGTACCATACTATCTTGATGGTTGCAACTTGTAATACAACTCGAAGTTTGGAATTGTGATCCCTCCCCCCTCCCTCCTCCCCCGCTTTTTTTTTTCTTCAACATTACTTTGGATATTTGGGATCTTTTGTGGTTCCATACAAATTTTATAATTGTTTGTTCTATTTCTGTGACAAGTACCAGTGCTATTTTGATAGAGATTGCAGTGAATGTGCATATTGCTTTGGGTAGCATAGACATTTTAACAATATTTGTTCTAAGCTATGAACATGGGATGTTTTTTCACTTATTTGTGTCTTCTTCAATTTCCTTATAAGTGTTATATAGTTTTCAGAGTACACATCTCTTACCTCTTTGGTCATGTTTATTCCTAGCTATATTATGGTTTTTGGTGCAATTGTAAATGGGATCAATTCATTGATTTATTTTCCTCCTGCTTCATTATTGGTATATAGTAATGGAACAGATTTCTGTACATTTATTTCACATCCTGAAACTTTGCTGAATTCATATATCAGTTCTAGCAATTTTTTGGTGGAGTCTTTAGGATTTTACACATAGAGTATCATGTCATCTGTGAAGAGTGAAAGTTTTCCTTCTTCCTTGCTGGTTTGGGTGCCTTGTTTGGGTGATTTATTTCTTTTTGTTGACTGAGCACTTAGTCTATGACTTCCAGCACTACATTGAATAACAGTGGTGAGAGCGGAAATCCCTGTTCTGTTCCTGACCTTAAGGGAAAAGCTCTCAGTTTTTTCCCCACTGAGGATGATATTAACTGTGGGTCTTTCAAATATGGCCTTTATGATATTGATGTATGTTCCTTCTATCCCTATTTTCCAAAAGGTTTTTAACAAGAAAGCATGCTGTATTGTCGCAAATGCTTTTGCTTCATCTATTGAGATAATTATATGGTTCTTGTCCTTTCTTTTATTAATGTGGAATATCACATTGATTGATTTGCATTTACTCAACCACCTCTGCATCCCAGGAATAAATGCCATTTGATAATGGTGAACAACTCTTTTTATGCATTATTGGATTTAATTTGCTGCTATCTGTTGAGAATTTTTGCATCCAGGTTCATTAGGGATATTGGTCTGTAATTGTTTTTAGTTGGGTCTTTGGTTTTGGAATCAAGATAATGCTGGCCTCATAGAATGAGTTTGGAAGTTTTCTTTCCATTTATATTTTTTGGAACAGCTTCAAAAGGATATGAATTAATTCTTCAGATGTTTGATAGAATTCCCCTGGGAAGCCATCTGACCCTGGACTCTTGCTCGTTGGGAGATTTTTGATTACTGTTTCAATTTCTTGCTTGTTAGGGGTCTGTTCAAATTTTTTATTTCTTCCTATTTCGGTATGAAAGTTCATGTTTCTAGGAATTTATTCATTTCTTCCAGATTTCCCAGTTTGTGGGCATATATTTTTTCATAATATTCTGCTATAATTGTTTGCATTTCTGAGGTGTTGGTTGTGATCTCTCCTCTTTAATTTATGATTTTATTTATTTGGATCCTTTCTATTTTCTTTTTGATAAGTCTGGCTTGGCGCTATCAATTTTGGTAATTATTTCACTGAACCAGCTCCTACTTTTGCTCATCTGTTCTATTGATTTTTTTTTTTTTTGGTTTGTATATAATTTATTTCTGCTCTAATCCTTATTATTTCCATTCTTTTGCTGTTTTGGGGCTTTATTTGCTGTTATTATTTCAGCTCCTATAGGTGTAATATTAGGTTGTGTATTTGAGAATTTTCTTTATTCTTTTTTTTTTAATTAATGTTTTTATTTCTTTTTGAGAAAGAGAAAGAGAGAGTGAGAGAGAGTGTGAGCAGGGTAAGGGCAGAGAGAGAGAGGGAGGCACAGAATCTGAAGCAGGCTCCAGGCTCTGAGCTGACAGCATCGAGCCCAATGAGGGGCTCGAATTCATAAACCATGAGATCATGACCTGAGCTGAAGTCGGATGCTTAACCAACCAACCCAGGTGCCCCTAGAATTTTCTTCATTCTTGAGTAAGGTCTTCATTGCTATATACTTCTTATGACCACCTTTGCTGCATCTCAAAGGTTTTGGACTGTTGTGTTATCATTTTCACTGGCTTCCATATATTTTTAAATTTTTCTTCAATTAGCGAGTTCACAAATTCATTCTTTAGTAGGATGTTCTTTAACCTCCATGTATTTGTGGTCTTTCCAAATTCTTTCTGGTGGTTGACTTCAAGTTTCAAGTGGTGTTTTGTGAAAATATACTTGGTACAATCTCAGTTTTTTGTATAGTTTAGGCCTGATTTGTGACCCTAGGAGAATATTTCATGTGCACTCAAAAATTGCTACTTTTGGAGCAGCGCTTAAGTGCTGCTTCTTAAGGGTGAAATGCTTTGACTATATCTGTTAAGTTCATCTTGGCCAGAGTCTCATTCAATGCCATCATTTCCCTGTTGATCTTCTCTTAGATGATGTGTCCATTGCAGTAGATTCAATGTTAAGGTTCTCTTTTATTATTGTTTATTATCAATGAGTTTCTTTAAGTTTCTTATTAACTGATTTATAAATTTGGGTGCCTTCAGGTTGGAGGCATAGATATTTACAATTGTTAGAAGTTCTTATTGGATGGACCCCTTTATTATAATATAGTGCCCTTCTTCATCTCTTATTATAATCTTTGGTTTAAAATCTAGTTTATTTGATGTGAGTATGGCTACTCCAGCTTTCTGTTGATGTCCATTAGTGTGATAAATGGTTCTCCACCCCCTCACTTTCATCTGGAGATATCTTTGCATCTAAAATGAGTCTCTTGGGGGCGCCTGGGTGGCGCAGTCGGTTAAGCATCCGACTTCAGCCAGGTCACGATCTCGCGGTCCGTGAGTTCGAGCCACGCGTCAGGCTCTGGGCTGATGGCTCGGAGCCTGGAGCCTGTTTCCGATTCTGTGTCTCCCTCTCTCTCTGCCCCTCCCCCGTTCATGCTCTGTCTCTCTCTGTCCCAAAAATAAATAAAAAATGTTGAAAAAAAAATTTAAAAAAAAAAATAAAATAAAATGAGTCTCTTGTAGGCAGCATATCAATGGACCTTTTTGAAAAACCCATTCTGATAACCTATGTTATTTGATTGGAGCATTTAGTCCATTTACATTCCGAGTAACTATTTATAAATATGAAACTAGTGCTATTGTATTACCTGTAAAGTCATTGTTCCTGTAGATTTATCTGTTTATTTCTAGTCTGTGTTGCTTTCGGTTTCTCTTTCCTGCTCAAAGAGTCCTATTTAATAATTCTTGCAAAGCTGGTTTAGTGTTTACGATCTTCTCTAGTTTTTGTTTGTCTTGGAAACTATTTATCTCTCCTTCTTATCTGAATGACAGCCTTGCTGGATAAAATATACTTGGCTGCATATTTTTCCCTTTTAGCACATTACATATATCATGCCCCTCCCTTCTGTCTTGCCAAATTTCTGTGGACAGGTCTGTTGCTAACTTTATGTGTCTACCCTTGGAGTCTAAGGACCTTAGTCCCTAGATGCTTCCAGAATTCTCTCTTTAACTTTGTATTTTGCAAATTTCACTATCATATGTCTTGATGCTCACCTGTTTTTGTTGATATTTAGGGGAATTGTCTGTGCCCTTTTGACTTGAATGCCTGTTTCCTTACAAAGATTAGGGAAGTTCTCAGCTACAGTTTGTTCAAATAAATCTTGTTCCTTTTTCCTACTTTTCTTCTGGGATTCCCTTGTAAAGGATATTATTGAGCTTTATAGAATAGCTGAGTTCCCTAAGTCTACATATGTGCTGTAATAGTTTTCTTTCCGTCTTCTTTTCAGCTTCTTTATTTTCCATGTATTTTATCTTTTATATCACCTATTCAATCCTCTGCTTCTTTTATCCTCATTGTGATTGCATCAGTTTTTCATCTCAGTTATAAAATTTTTATTTCAGCCTATCTAGTTTTGAGGTCTTTTATCTCTGTAGTAAGGAATCTGTTTTTTTTTTTCTATGCTTTTCTTCAAACCCAGCTACTATTTTTATGACTGTTGTTCTAAATTCTTATTTAGATATATACTTATATTGGTTTTCTATCTTTTAAATTTTTTTATTTGAATTCAAGTTGGTTAACATTCAGTCCAATATTCATTTCAGGAGAAGAATTAAGTGATTCACCAGTTGCATACAACACCCAGTCCTCATAATAACAAGTGCCCTCCTTAATACCTATGAGCTATCTAGCTGATCCTTGGCCCACCTCTTTCCATCTAAATTCTGTTCTCTATCTCTAAGGGTCTCTTATAGTTTATATCTCTCTTGATTCTTTTTTGCCTATCATATGCTCATCTGTTTTCTTTCTTAATTTCCACATATTTTGTTAGCATAATACATTCTAGCTCCAACCACATCGTTGCAAATGGTAACATTTTATTATTTTTGATGATGAAGTGATATTCCTATATATGTATATCACATCTTTTTTATCCATTTATCAGTCAGTGCTTATTTGGGTTTCTCAATAGTTTGGCTATAGTTGATAATTGTGCTATAAACATTGGAATATATGTACGACTTTGAATCAGTATTTTTCTATCCTATGGATAAATACCTAGCAGTGCAATTGCTGAATCATAGGCTAGTTCTATTTTTCAACTTTTTGAGGAACCTCCACACTGTTTTCCAGAGTGGCTGCACTAGTTTCCACTCTCACCAGCAGTGAAAGAGGATTCCCATTTCTTTGCATTCTCACCAACACCTGTTGTTTCTTGTGTTGTTAATTTTAGCTATTCTGACAGGTAGGAGGTGGTATCTCATTTTGGTTTTGATTTGTATCTTCCTAATGATGAGTGATGTTGAACATCTTTTCATGTGTCTGTTAGCCATCTGGATGTCTTGCCTGGAAAAATGTCTATTCATGTCTTCTGCCCATTTCTTAACTGGATTATTTGTTGTTTGGGTGTTGAGTGTCATAAATCCTTTATATATTTTGGATACTAGTACTTATCAGATATATCATTGCAAATATCTTCTCTCCTTCGGCAGGCTGCCTTTTAATTTAGGTGATTGCTTCCTTCTCTGTGTAAAAGCTTTTTATCTTGATGAAGTCCCAAATAGTTCATGTTTGCTTTTGTTTCTTTTGCCTCTGGCAACATGTATAGTAAGAAGTTGCTATGACTGAGGTCAAAGAGATTGCTACCTGTTTTGTCCTGTAGTATTTTGATGGTTTCCTGTATCACATTTAGGCCTTTCATTCATTTTGAATTTATTTTGGGGTATAGTGTAAGAAAATGGTCCAGTTTCATTCTTCTTCATGTTGCCCTCAAGTTTTTCCAACACCATTTTTTGAAGAGACTGACTTTTTTTTATTGAATATTCTTTCCTGCTTTGTTGAAGATTAGTTTACCGTATACTTCTCTATTTCTGGGTTTTCTATTTTCTTGCATTTACCTCTGTGTCTGTTTTTGTGCTAGTACCATAATATTTTGATGAATACAGTTTTGTAATATAGCTTGAAATATGTAATCATGATATCTCCAGATTTGTTTTTCTTTTTCAGGATTGCTTTGGCTATTCAGGTCTTTTTTGTTTCCATACAGATTTTAAGATTGTTTTTTAAAACTCTGCAAAAAATGCTGGTGGTAGTTTTATAGGGATTGCATTAAATTTATAGATCTCTTTGTTAGTATAGATATTTTAACAATTTTTTTTGTTCCAATCCATGAACATGGGATGCTCTTTCATTTATTCCTAGGTATGTTCTTGGTTTTGGTGCAATTGCATTTCTTGATTTATTTTTCTGTTGATTCATTATTGGTGTATAGAAATGCAATAGATTTCTGCATATTGATTTTATATCCTGCGACTTTCCTGAATTAAGGTATTAGTTCTATCAATTTCTTGGTGGAGTCTTTTGGGTTTTCTAGAGTATCATGTCATCTGTGATGAGTGAAAATTTGACTTCTTCTATGTCAATTTGTATGTCCTTCATTTCTTTTTGTAATCTGATTGCTGAGGCTAAGGCTTCCAATTCTATGTACATAGTAATTGTGAGAGTGGACATTATTATCTTATTCCTGACTATAGGTCAAAGGCTTTCAGCTTTTCACTATTGAGGGTAATATTAGCTGTGGGTCTTTCATATATGGCCATTATGATACTGAGGTATGTTCATTCTATCCTTACTTTGTTGAGAGTTTTTATCAAGAATGGATGCTGTATTTTGTCAAATGTTTTTTTTTTCTGCATCTGTTGACAAGATCATATGGTTCTTATCCTTTCTTTTATTAATGTGGTGTATCATATTGATTGATTCGTGAATATTGAATCAGACCTGAAGGTCAGGAATAAATCCCACTGAATCATGGTGAATAATTCTTTGAATGTACTGTTGAATTAGATTTGCTAGTATCTTGTTGAGAATTGTTGTATCCACGTTATTCATGGATATTGGCTTGTAATTCTACTTTTTAGTGTGGTTATTGTTTGGTTTTGGAATCAAGATAATGAAGGGAAAACTTCATAGAATGAGTTTAGAAGTTTCACTTATATTTCTATTTTTTAGAATATTTTGGGGGGAATATGTATTAACTCCCCTTTAAATTTCTGGTAGAATACGCCCAGGAAGTCATCTAGCCCTTGACTCTGTTTGTTAGGAAATTTTTCATTACTGATTCAATTTCTCTGCTGGTTATGTGTGTGTTCAACTGTTCTATTTCTTCATATTTCAGTTAAGGTAGTTAGTGAGTTTCTAGGAATTTTTCCATTTGTTTCAGATTACCTAGTTTTTTGGCATATAATTTTTCATAGTAGTCTCTTGTAATTATTTTTATTTCTGTGGAGTTGGTTGTGATCTCTCCTATTTCATTTGTGATTTTATCTATTTGGGTCATTTCTCTTTTCTTTTTGGAAAGTCTGGTTAGGGCTTATCAATTTTGTTTATTCTTCCAAAGAACCATCTCATTGTTTCATTGATATGTCCTAGTGGTTTTTGTTTGTTGGTAGATTGGTTGGTTTGTTTCTCTATCATTTATTTCTGCTATAATCTTTATTATTTCCCTTCTTCTGCTGTCTATAGGCTTTATTTTTTCTTCCATTTTTAGTTCCTTTTGGTGTAAAGTTAGGTTGTGTTTTTTGGACCTTTCTTGTTTCTTGACATAGGCCTAAATTACAATATATTTTCTTCTTAGTACTTCCTTTCCTGCAACCCAAAGGTTTTGGACTGTTATGTTTTCATTTTCATTGCTTCCATGTACTTTTCAAATTCTTTAATTTCCTGATTAACATATTCATTCTTTAGTAGGATGTTCTCTAACCTCCATGTATTTGAGAGCTTTCCAATTTTTTTTTCTTATGGTTGACTTCTAGTTTCATAGTATTGTGATCTGAAATTACACACTCTATGATCTCAATCTTTTGTACTTGTTGAGGGCTGATTTGTGACCCAGTATGTGATCTTTTCTGGAGAATATTCCATGTGCACCCGAAAAGAATGTATATTCTGCTGCTTTAGGATGGAATGCTCTGAATATATAGCTCTTAAGATGGTTCAGTCTACTGTGTAATTCCTATACCTTGTTTCCTTGTTGATTTTCTGCTTAAATGATCTGTCCATTGCTGTAAGTGGAATGTTAAATCCCCTTCTATTATGGTATTATTATCGATGAGTTTCTTTATGCTTGTTATTAATTGATTTATCTTGTTGGGTTCTACTAAAATAGGGGCATAAATATTTACAATTTTAGACCTTCTTGGTGGATAGATCCCTTAATTGTCATATAGTGCCCTTATTTATATCTTTTTACAATCTTTGGTTTAAAATCTAGTTTCTCTGATATAAGTATGATACTCCATCTTTCTTTTGACATTCATTAACATGAGAGATGGTTCTTTGTGCCCTTACTTTCAATCTGCAGTTGATTTTAAGCCTTAAATAAGTCTCTTGTAGGCAGCATAGAGATGGATCTCATTGTTTTATCTTTCTGATACCCTATGTATTTTGTTTGGAGCATTTAATGCATTTAAATTCAGAGTTATTTTTTAAAGATTTGAATTTAGTGCCATTATGTTATCTGTACAGTTGGTTTTTCTGGTGATGCTCTCTGGTCCCTTGTAGTTTTCATTCTTTTGGTCTTTTTTTTCCTCCATCTAAAGACTTTCCCTTAAAATATCTTGCAGGACTGGTTTAGTGGTCCCAAACTCCTTTAGTTTGTTTGTTTGTTGTTTGGTCTGGGAAACTCTTTATCTTTCCTTCTATTCTGAATTATAGCTTGCTGGATGAAGAATTATTGAATGCATATTTTCCCCATTCAGCACATTGAATATTCCCTGTTACTCCATTCTGTCCTGCCAAGTTACAGTGGACACATCTGCTGGCAAACTTATGTGTGTACCCTTGTATGTTAAGGACCTTTTCCCCCCTAGATGTTCTCAGAATTCTCTCTTTACCTTTGTATTTTGCAAGTTTTACTATAGTATGTTGTGGTGTTTACCTGCTTTTTTTTATTTTTATTTTTTTAATTTTTTTGGAGAGTTCTCTGTGCTTCTTAGAATTGAATGCCTGTTTCATTCCTCAGATTAGGGAAATTCTCATATATAATTTGTTCAAATAAACCTTCTGCCCTTTTCCCCACTGTTCTCCTTCTAGGTCTCCTATGATATGGATATTATTTCAGTTTATGGAAATGCTGAGTTCCCTATATCTACCTTTGTGGTCTAATTGTTTTCTTTTCAGATTTACTATTTTCCATAATTTTATCTTTTATATCATCTATTTTCTCCTCTGCTTCTTCAATCTTTGTTGTGATTATTTCCAGTTGGTTTTACATCTCAGTTATAGCATTCTTTAAAATTTCAGCCTGACTAATTTTTAGGTCTTTAATCTCTGCAGCTAAGGTTTCTCTGGTGTCTTCTATGTTTCTTTCAAGACCAGGTAGTAGGGTTATGACTGTTATTCTAAATTCTTGTTCGGATATATTGCTTATGTCTGTTTTAAGCAAGTCTTTAGTTGTGACTTTTTCTTGACCTTTCTTTTGGGGAGAATTCCTCCACCTTGTAATTTTGGATACGTTTCTCTCTTTTTGTGTTCTGAAACTTGTTTTTTTTCCCTATACTTAATAGTAATGCTATATTAAAAAAAGTCATACCATGTTCTTGGCCTGGCACTTCATGAAGTGTTTCTAGTGTGTGCTGTATGTACTCTCCTGTTGTGTTATGGCTGCTATTTCCCACTGGTCAATCCTTTGCAGAGTTGCTCCTTGCTTGCATTGAGGATTGTTTGGATATTTAATAGGAGGACTTTGATTTGTTAAAATAAACCTGGGGAAAAAAAGCAAAACAGGAGACTAATAAAAGTCTGATTCAAAAAATAAATAAATAAAAGGAAAATAATGAAAATATCCCAACTGACAATCAAAAAGCTGTAAGCCTGATGGGGGGAGGAGGAGCCAACATGTCAGAGAAGTAGAGGGATCCAAACTTCCTATATCTCTCAAACAAAGAAGTGAAGAAGCCAAAGGACTTTGAACACAAAAGCCTGGGAGTCAAAGAGACGGAATCTACTAGGAAGAAAATGGGAAAGCTGGAGAAAAGATAGATGGATGACTGCGAACTGAGGGAGATAAGAAAAGGCCGTGTGGGCATGGAGGGGAGGGACCCCTTCTGCAGAGTGACAAAGGGAAGATAAAGAGCAGCTAAGGAAGTGTAGGACCATATCTGGACAGGAGAAAGTCCTCAGACTGAGACTGAGAAATATCCCATCTCTAACTGCAGGGCTTTCTTTGGACTGGGGCTGGCTCCCTGTTTGTGCACCTGGGGAGGAGGGGAGCCAGGGGCCTAGGTGTGGTGGTAGGTCAGGGGCTCAGTTGCAGTTGGAGAAAGTGGTTTCCTCCCTAGAGGGCTGCATGATAATACAAAGCCTGCCTGCATCCGCCACCCTGGCGAGGTCAACGGCTTAGTCTACAGTAGGAGAAAGCAGCCCCCTCCCTGGAGTGCTGTGGGAAAAGACAAAGCCTACCTGTATCTGTCTGCATCCCCACCCCTGCGGCTCAGAGGTGAGGGCAGCATCTCAGTCCATAGTAGGAGAGGGCGGTCCTCCCTGAAGTGCAGTGGCACAGACAAAGCCAGCCGGGACCACATATCAGACCACACTGAAAGGTCTTTCCCCAGTACCAGAGCGAATGAAGTGGGACTCTGAATCCTAGTGAAGCACAGGGTCAGGGGAGTTGGTGAAGTGAGAAGGACTGCCCCTTCTGAACCCGCAGCACAGTGAGGATGACTCAAAAGGAGTCCACCAGGTCCAGTTCTGTGAAGAGACTGGGGGATCACCATTTTCAACCCTCCCCCACCACCACCAAGGTGGGGCCTCAGGGATCACACTGGGCCCCATAGTGGAGTAGGTCCAGATTACACCAAACCACGCCCCTATGCACTGGGTAACTGTGTATCAACCAGATCTGCACACACCCTGTGGACAGCTCCTCCCAACAAGCACTGCAGCATTGCCTGGATTAATTTAGGTTAATACCGGATATATACGTATATTCTCCCTCCCCCACCCCCATTTTTCCTCCTTACCTCTTCCCTCCCCTAGGCTGGTACTGTGGTTATTGGTTTGTCTAAACAGACATATTTAATCCATTGCCTTGGTACATGTTTTACACCTTCTTCTTTACATTCCTTTTTGTCTCTCTGGAATAATCAAACCATATACTTTCTCTGTCTGGGTAACTTTACCTTTGTTTCATTTTCCCCACTTCTTTCTTTATTTTCCCTTCTTTCTCTATGGATTAAGCCTTTTAGTCTCTCTGCCTAGTCAATGTTATTTTTTTTCTCCGCCCCCCCACTCCTGTCATTTGTCTGTTTGTATGTGCTCTTCCATCAGCACAGCCTCCACCCTCTTCTTTACTTGTAGTCAATATTTTTGGGTTTTTGGTTTTGTTTTTAGTCTTTAGTTTTTTGTTTTTGTTTATTTGCTTGTTTGTGTTCTTTGTTTCTGTGTTTGCATGTTTTTGTCTCCTGTTTCTCAATCTGTTTTCCTTTCAGGGCTACTCCAAGGAGCAAACCAAAGCACACCTGGTGGAGGTCCAAAATATCACTAGGAGTAGGGTAATAAAATAACCAAAGTCACAACAACAGAGAGCAAGTAACAATCTCTGAAAAAAAAAACATCTCCTGAAGGGTCAGGCCCTGGTCACTGTATGACCCTCCTTTAATATAGCAGTGCTGGCAGGTGCAGAGCACATAACAAGCTTTTAAAATGCGTAAGGGAAAGAAAACTAGCCAAAATGATGAAACGGAAGAATTCTCCTCAAAGAACCTCCAGGAAGTAGTGACAGCTAATGAATTGATCAAAACCGATTTAAGCAATAGAATGGAACAAGTTTTTAGAATAATAGTCATAAGATTAATCCCTGGGCTTGAAAAAGACATAGGTGACAGCAGAGAATCTGTTGCTGTGGAGATCAAGAAACTAAAAAATAGTCATGATTAATTTAAAAATGCTATAAATGAGGTGCAAAATAAAATGGAGGTGGCCACAGCAAGGATCGAAGAGGCAGAGGAGACAATAGGTGAATTAGAATATAAAATTGTGGAAAAGAGGACACTAAGAAAAAGAGAGATAAAAAATCCAGGAGTACTAGGGGAGAATTAGAGAACTAAGTAATGCAAGCAAACAGAACAATATCCATATCATAGGAACTCCAGAAAAAGAAGAGAGACAGAAAGGGGCTGAAGTTGTTCTTAAACAAATCATAGCTGAGAACTTCCCTGATGTGGGGAAAGAAACGGGCATTGAAATCCAAGAGGCACAGAGAACTCCCTTCAGACATAACTTGAATCAATCTTCTGCACAACATATCATAGTGAAACTGGCAAAATACAAGGATAAAGGGAGAATTATGAAAGCAGCTAGGAATAAATAGGCCCTAACATACAAAGGTAGACACATAAGGGTGTCTACCAGACCTATCCACTGAGACTTGGCAGGCCAGAAAGGAATGGAAGGGAATCATCAATGTGATGAACAGAAAAAAATATGCAGCCAAGAATCCTTTATCCAGCAATCCTGTCATTCAGAATAGAAGGAGAGATAAAGGTTTTACCAAACAAGCAAAAACTTATGGAATTCATCACCACTAAACCAGCCCTACAAGAGATCCTAAGGGGGACTCTGCGAATGAAATGTTACAAGGACCACAAAGTACCAGAGACACCACTACAAGCATGAAACTTACAGATATCACAATGGCTCTAAACCCATATCTTTCAATAGTAACACTGAATGTAAATGGACTAATGCTCCAACCAAAAGACATAGGGTATCAGAATGGATAAAAAAATAATAATAAAAAAAAACCCAAGACCCATCTATTTGCTGTCTACAAGAGAGTCATTTTAGACCTGAGGACACCTTCAGATTTAAAGTGAGGGGATGGAGAACTATATATTATGCTTCTGGAAGTCAAAAGAAAGCTGGAGTAGCCATACTTAGACAAACTAGACTTTAACTTAAAAGCTGTAACAAGAGATGAAGAAGGGCATTATATAATAATTACAAGATCTATCCATCAGGAAGAGCTAACAATTATAAAGGTCTATGCACCGAATTCAGACCACCCAAATATATAAAACAATTAATCACAAACATAAGCAACCTTATTGATAAGAATGTGGTAATTGCAAGGGACTTTAATACTCCACTTACAACAATGGATAGAACATCTAGACAGAGAATCAATATCCAGGCCTATATCAAGAAACAAGAAAAATCCCATATACAAAATCTAACAGCAGACCTAAAGGAAATAGAAGCAGAACAGCAAAGACACCCCAAACCAAGCAGAAGAAAAGAAATAATAAAGATCAGAGCAGAAATAAACAATGAAGAATCTAAACAAAACAGTAGAGCAGATCAATGAAACCAAGAGTTGGTTTTTTGAAAAAATAAACAAAACTGATAAACCTCTAGCCAGGCTTCTCAAAAAGAAAAGGAAGATGAACCAAATAGATAAAATCATGAATGAAATGGAACTTTACAACTGATCCCTCAATATAAAAGCAATCATCAGGGAATACTATGAAAAATTATATGTCAACAAACTGGACAACCTGGAAGAAATGGACAAATTCCTAAACACCCACACACTTCCAACACTCACACAGGAAGAAATAGAAAATTTGAACAGACTCATAACCAGTAAAGACATTGAATCAGTTATCAAATATCTCCCAACAAATAAGAGTCCAGGACAAGGTGGCTTCTCTGGGGAATTCTACCAGACATCCTTCTCAAGCTGTTCCGAAAAACAGAAAGGGAAGGAAACTTCCGGACTCATTCTATGAAGCTAGAATTACTTTGATTCCCAAACCAGACAGAGACTCAGCAAAAAAAGAGAACTACAGGCCAATATCCTTGATGAATATGGATGCAAAAATTCTCAAGATACTACCATATCAAATTCAACAGCATGTAAAAAGAATAATTCACCATGATCAAGTGTGATTCATTCCTGCGTGGCAGAGCTGGTTCAATATTCACAAATAAATCAATGTGATACATCACATTAATAAAAGAAAAGATAAGAACCATATGATCCTGTCGATCAGTGCAGAAAAAGCATTTGACAAAATCCAGCATCCTTTCTTAATAAAAACTCTCGAGAAAGTTGGCATAGAAGGAACATACTTAAACATCATAAATGCCATTTATGAAAAGCCCACAGCTAATATCATCCTAAATGGGGAAACACTGAGAGCTTTCCCCTGAGATAAGGAACACGACAGGGATGTTCACTCTCACCGTTGTTGTTTAAGGTAGTGTTGGAAGTACTAGCATCAGTAATCAGACAACAAAAGGAAATTAAAGGCATCAAAATTGGCAGAGATGAAGTGAAGCTTTCACTTTTTGTAGATGACATGATACTCTCCATGGAAAACCCGATAGACTCCACCAAAAGCCTGCTAGAACTGATACATGAATTCAGCAAAGTCACAGGATACAAAATTAATATACAGAAATCAGTTGCATTCTTATACACTAATAATGAAGCAACAGAAAGGGAAATGAAGAAACTGATCCCACAATTACAATTACACCAATGACCATAAAATACCTATTAATAAACCAATACCAAAGTTTTCTGTATGCTGAAAACTATTGAAAGCTTATAAAGGAAATTGAAGAAGATACAAAGAAATGGAAAAACATTCCATGCTCATGGATTGTAAGAAGAAATCTTGCAAAAATGTCAATACTACCCAAAGCAACCTACACATTCAATACAATCCAAATCAAAATTGCACCAGCATTCTTCTCGAAGCTAAAACATGCAATACTAAAATTTGTATGGAACCACAAAAGACCCTGAATAGCCAAAGTAATATTGAAGAAGAAAACCAAAGCAGAAGGCATCACAATCCCAGACTTTAGCCTCTACTACAAAGCTGTAATCATCAAGACAGCATGGTATTGGCACAAAAACAGACACATAGACCAATGGAATAGAATAGAGACCCCAGAATTGGACCCACAAATATATGGCCAACTAATCTTTGACAAAGCAGTAAAGAGTATCCAACGGAAAAAAAAAGACAGTCTCTTTAACAAATGGCGCTGGGAGAAGTGGACAGCACCATGCAGAATACAGCACCATGCACCACTTTCTTACACCATTCATGAAAATAAACTCAAAATGGATAAAGAACTGGAATGTGAGACAGGAAACCATCAAAACCCTAGAGGAGAAAGCAGAAAAAAACCTCTTCGACCTCAGCTGCAGCAATTTCTTTCCCAATACATCTCCAAAGTCAAGGGAATTAAAAGCAAAATGAACAATTGGGACCTCATCAAGAAAAAAGCTTCTGCACTGCAAAGGAAACAATCAAGAAAACTAAAAGCAACTGATATAATGGGAAAAGATATTTTCAAATGACATATTGGATAAAGGACTAGTATCCAAAATCTATAAAGAACTCACCAAACTCCACACCCAAAAAAGAAATAATCCAGGGAAGAAATTGGCAGAAGACATGAGTAGACACTTCTCTAAAGAAGACATCCAGATGGCCAACAGGCACATGAAAAGATGCTCAACATCACTCCTCATTAGAGAAATACAAATCAAAACCACACTGAGACACCACCTCACGCTGGTCAGAGTGGCTAAAATGAACAAATAAGGAGACTATAGATGCTGGAGAGGATGTTAAGAAACAGGAACCCTCTTATACTGCTGGTGAGAATGCAAACTTATGCAGCTGCTCTGGAAAACGGTGTGGAGATTCCTCAAAGAATTAAAAGTAGATCTACCCTATGACCCAGCAATAGCACTGTTAGAAATTTCCCCAAGGGATACAGAAGTGCTGATGCATAGGGGCACTTGCACCCCAATGTTTATGGCAGCACTTTCCACAATAGCCAAATTATGGAAAGAGCCTAAATGTCCATCAGCTGATGAATGGATAAAGATGTGGTTTATATATAATGGAATACTACTTGGCAATCAGAAAGAATGAAACCTGACCATTTGCAGCAACATGGATGGAACTGGAGGTTTTTATGCTAAGTGAAATAAGTCAGGCAGAGAAAGACAGAGAGCAAATGTTTTCACTCATATGTGGATCCTGGAAAACTTAGCAGAAGACCATGGAATGGGAAGGGGGAAACAAGTTACAGATAGAGACTCTTAAATACTTAGAAGAAACAGGGTTTATGGGGGTGGGGGAGAGGGGAAAGTGGGTGATGGGCATTGAGGAGGGCACCTGTTGGGATGAGCACTGGGTATTGTATGGAAACCGATTTGACTATATGTGTGTGTGTGTGTGTATATATATATTCATATATATATATATATTATATATATATAGTCAAATATATATATTTATATATAGTCAAATTTATATATATGTATATAGTCAAATTGGTATATATATATATATATATATATATATATATTATAAGCCTTTTTCCAAAGGAAAAAAAAAAGTAGAGAAAAAAAAGCCGGATCCAAAGGGAGAGAAAGAGAGAGAGAGAGAGAGAGAGAGAGAAAGGGAATGAAAACAAACGAAAACCTATAAGCCTGATCCAAAGGGGGGGGCATAGTAAGACTAGTCCTATTTTCACCAGAACTGCAGGTAACATGTTGAAGTACTCTATGATAGTAGCCCTCCTCTGGAGTAGAGCCTCTCCCTGCTGTGTCTGATGTCCTTTGTCCAGAAAACAGTCCCATGCCTATGCATTGCACAGAATCTGTGATGTAGCCCTGCAAAAAGCAGAAACCAGGTTATCTGGCTTCTGCACTTGCCTCTGCCCTCTGCTGATGAAAGACCTTTTGCTGGCACCTGCAGGGTCTTTTGTCCTTGGAGAGGCATTATACCTTTTTCCAAATGTACTCAGGAAGGGCAATGTTCTCTCCTAGTGTGACCCAGGAGATCCCTATAGCATGCTATGCACTCCAGAGTCAGAGCCCCCCTTCTCCCCAGGAGTGCACATCACATCTTTGCTGTGGAGAATGTTGCACACTTCAAAAACCTCAGATTTTGAGGTCTTCCCACCGTTTGCAGAAAACCTGGGACACCCAGTACCTTTCACTCCCCAGTGCATGGTTCAGAGAGGTTTTCCTCCTGTGCTAACCTGATGCCACTCTCTGTCATCCCCCCTTTCTTTCTCTCTCTTTTGTCTCTCAACAGAAAGTGTTCCCTCCCCTCTGTGGCACTGCAGATTTTCTCCCCTCCATTTCACTTCCACACACCTTGCACCTGCCACCCTGCCTCCCTCCAACTGTGGAGATCCTCCTGCCACTCTGCAGATTGACTTCCTGGGTATTCCAAGTGATCTGACCTCAATACAGCTGTGTTTGTGGGATGAGAAGAGAGCAGGTTTCCCCTACTTCTCTGCCATTTTAACTCTTATCCTTGACTGTTTGTTAAGACAAGTTTGATAGAAAAAAAATATTTAAAAAGATAACAAATTAAAAATACAAAAAATAAAATATAAAAATTTGCTCCTCTTTGTCCAGGAAACAAACAAACAAGCAAGCAAAAAAAAAAGAAAAAAACCAAAGGAAGATCAATTGTTTCCTCTAGAGCCAAAGATTTGCACCAATCTATGATTAGTAGACCTAGTACATGGAAAGTATTTGTGGTATTTATCTTGGTGGGCAGGGGGTGGGGGTTGCTGGTGCTCTGATTCTCAGGCCTTCTTGCCCTAGGGGAGATGTGCTTGGAGGATGCAGAGGGGTGGAGCTTGGTGTAAGGGCTCTTGTACTCCACTTGATGGCACTGTTTAGCTCACAGAGGTCGGTGTTGGTGGGCTAGGGATGGAAAACCTGCCTTCATCCTGTCTGTATCTGAGCTGTTTGCCAGTCAGGTTGTGCTGCCCTCCTGGGTTCTATCTCATGTTTCTAAAGCCCACACTTCAGACACCCCTGTAGCCTGGACTCAAGCTGATCCTCTGGGAGAGGGTCTTGCTGCACTGTGGCAGGTACTGACTTGTCCCAGAAAGCAATTGTGCAACTGCACAGTGGCAGTAGCTCAGAGTTTATGGTAAATTGCAACACACAGTCAGTACCAGTGTTTGCTGCCCTCAGCCAGCGTCTTTGTTCCTATACTGGTGAACAGGACAGCACTATGGTCCCCACCATGTCTTATGCTTGTGGAGAGGCCTTACCACCTCTACCAAATGTACTCCAACAGGGGAACCACTTCTCTTTGTGTGACCCAGAGGATCCTCAGAGCTTGCTGCCATTTTCGGGTTTCTACCCTGCTTCCTCACCAGAGCACTGCCAGATGCTGACCTCCAAAACTTTAGACTCTGCACTCTGCTGTTTATAAAAAACTGGTAGTACCAAAACCCTCTCCTTTTTCCATGTCAATGGTTTTGAGGAATAATTTTCTTGTGCAGTCCCCTGCGTGTGTTTTCACTCTTTTTTTCTTCACTCTTAGCTCCTCTTCATGATCGGGGATCCCTTTCCACCCCAATGCCCACAGCTCTTTCTCCCCCAAATAAACTCTCTGTAGTTCCTACCTTCTATGGATAGTTTTTTTCTGTTTGTAGTTGTGCAGATTTGTTAAGACTTCGGATTGATTTCTTGGGTGTTCACAATGATTTGATATTTATCTAGCTGTTTGCGGGAGGAGGAAAGCTAGGGTCACCCTACTCCTGTACCATCATAAATCTATTTTGAGCAAATCCCTGCCTGTGGTTTCCTCTACATCTTTATTTAAGGGAGAATTCTACCATCTGTCATTTTGTCTAGGTTTCTGTCTTTTGTGTGTTATGAAAACTTGTTATGTTTCTTGCTCCTGAGTGTAATGATATATTAAGAAAGGGTTATACACTGTCCAGAGCCTGGTGCTGCAGGAAGAGTTTCTGGTGTGTGCTATGTGCAACTCTGCTGCTGTGATTGGCTGTTCTTTCCCCCAGAGTTCAGTCCTTTGCAGAGTTCCTTCTTGCTTACAGTGGGATGTTTAGACTTTTAACTAGTTGTTCTTTGATTTGCTTGTTAAAATAAGACTGATTTTTTTTAAGTTCTGGTCCAAAAAAAAAAAAAAAAGAGAGAGAAAAGGAAAAGGAAAAACAACAACAACAACCCAACAAAAAAACTTTAAGACAAAGAAAGAAAGAAAGAAAGAAAGAAAGCAAGCAAAAAGAAGAAAAATAAATAAATAAATAAAGGATCCTGATCCAAAAAATCAGAAAAGGAAATAAAACAAGCAAAGAAAGAAAGAAAGAAAGAAAGAAAGAAAGAAAAGGAAAAGACAGGAAAGGAAAGGAAAGGAAGGAAAAGAAAAGAAAAGAAAAAAGAAAAGAAAAAAAAAAGAAAATAGGCTGGTCCTATTTCCACCAGAACTGAAGCTGATGCTTTGGAGTACTCTATGATAGTAGACTTGGCACATGCAGGGATGGGGTGGGGGGGCTGTGTTGGCCCTCAGAGGGAGAGACCCACTGCACTGTCTTATAGTCAGACTTGCACCAGTGAAGATGTCTCTGCAGGGCACAGCAGGGTGGGTTTGGTGTAGGTGGCTCCAGCCTCCCCTGGGGACGCTGTGTTGCTCATTGTACTGTGACTGTTCTCGTGGGTGGGGGAGAAGGGAAAGATGGTGTCACCCCATTCTCTCTTCCCAGGGGAAGGTAGGTCTTGTCTGCCGATATTCAGGGGGGTCCTCACAGACCAGCGAACGATCTCCCCCTCCTGTGTTTCAGGCTTCCATCAGATCCCTGTCCTCAACCTTTCTGTGCCTGGGCCACCAATATGTGTGATGCCACACTTCTTTTGTATTTGTTTTATCTCTGGTGTGCAGCCAGGATTCAAAACTTCAAATCTTAAAAACAAACAAACAAACAAACAAAAAAAAAAAAACAGCAAAGCCTGGACCCTCTCCCTTTCTCTGGAGGAGAGCATCACAGTTCTGCTCCTGGTGTTGTTCTGTCCCAGAAAAGCAATCGCATGCTGCACAGGTGCCTGGAGTTTATGGTGAAGCACGGAGGAAAGCTGAAACCAGGTATCCACCCTTTGCTTGTGCCTCTGTCCCCTGCTGTTGAAGCACCACTCAAAGGTACTAGCCTTTTTTTTTTTGTCTTCAGAGAGGCAATATAGCTTCTTCCAAATGCATTCCAGGAAGGGGAATGTTTTCTCCCAGTGTGACCCAGGGGATCCCCACACCACACTGTCCAGTGTGTGCTCTCAGGCCTCTGGCCTTCTTCTCCCCAGGAACACTGCTATCCCCTTGGTTCTACTTGGGAGAATGGTGCAAACTTTCAAAGCCTCCAAATTTTAGCTCAACTGTTTGCAAAAACTTGTGATAGTCAGTTCCTTCTGATTCCCCAGTGAATGGTTTCGGGTAGTGCTTTTCTTGTGTGAACCCAATGCACTGCTCTCTCTTCCTCTCTTCTCCTCTCTTTGGAAAAGGCTCCCTCCCTTTTGTGGCTCCGTGGCTTTTCGCTTCCCCTTTTCATGTCCCCTCACCTGTACCTGCCACATTTTCTTCCTCAAGACATGAAGATTGTTCTCTTAATTCTCCAATTGATTTCCTAGGTGTTCAAATGATTTGGTGTTGATCTAGCTGTGTTTGAGGAGCAAGGCAAGTCCAGAGTCCCCCTAGTACTCTGCCATTTTAACTCCTTCCCAGTTATAGCATTTTTAAATTTTGGCTTGACTAGTGTTTAGTTTAGTTTTTTTTTTTTTTAAATCTCTGTCATAAGGGTTTCTCTAGTGTCTTCTGTGCTTTTCTCAAGCTCAGCTAGTTACCTTATGATTATTGTTTTAACTTCTGGTTCAGATATCTTACTTATATCTGTGTTGATTAAACACTTGGAGATGACTTCTTCATATTCTTTCTTTTGGGGTGAATTTCCCTATTTTGTCATTTTGTCTGGATCACTGTTGTGTGTGTGTGTGTGTGTGTATGTGTGATTGTTAGGAAAGCCTGTTTGTGCCTTCTCCTGAAAATAAAAGCTATATTAAGAAGAGGTACAAAAAAAAGGTAGCTAGATCTTATTTCCCCTATAGCTGGGGCTATGTAGCACTCTGATCAGTAGACTTTGTGGGTTTAGAGGGGTTTGTGCTGGGCTTCTGGGAGTGGAGCCTGCCGTGATTCTCAGGTGGACTCCCTCAAGTGGAGATGTACCTCCTTCAGGGGGCTGACGTTCAGTGTAAGCAGCTCCAGCCTCCCCTTGGTGGTGCTGTTTTGGTCACTAAAGTTAGTCAGTGCTGATGGATGGGGAGGGGGGAGGGGGAATGGCATTGCCCCACTCTTTGGTGCACAGAGCAGGGAGTTGACACCCTTTAGGAAGTTCTCACAGAAGAACTGGCAATCACTTCTCTTATGTCCCCAGCTTCCACCAGATCCCTGTCTTCACCCTGCCTGTGTCCATTGTTCTGTCTGCCTACCAGGTAGCACAACACTCCTGTGTTTTATCCCAGACACATGGCCGGGTTTCAAAACTGCAAACTCCGAATTTTAGGGACCCAGACAACAGGGGCCCACAGTGATCCTCTGGGGGAGAGTCTTGCTACGCTTTCTCTGTTTGCCAGTTTGTCCTAGAAAAGTAATCACATGACTGTGGATCAGTTCAGAGTTTATGGTAAAGCACAGGACAAGCTAGCACCAGGTTTGCTGTCCTCAGCCAGTGTCTTTGTTCCTATGCCAGGGAACAGGACAGTCCAGTGGTGCTGCTGGTTCCTTTCGTACCCAGAAAGATCATGCCGCCATTCCCAAATGCACTCCAAGGAGGGGAAATTTTTCTCCCTGTGCGACCCAGGGGATCCTTAGACCACACTGCTTGCTTATGGATCTCTGCCCTCCTTCTCCATGAGAGCACCACTAAGCCTCCTGAAGCATGACCTGGCCAAAAAGTGGACTACTAAAACTCCAAATTTTGTGCTCCCTGCTTATAATAACTTGTGGTAATAGATCCCTCTCCTTTTCCTAGTCATTGGTTTTGGGGAAGAGTTTTTCTTATGCAATCACCTGCATGTGCTTTCACTCTTTCTTCCTCTTTCTCTTTTGCTCCTCTCTCCGTGATCAGGACTCCCTCCCCTCCACAGCACTTGCCCTTCTTTTCTCCACCAACTCAGCTCTCTGCAGCTCCTACCTTCCATGATGTAGCTGTTTTCCTACCTCTAGATGTGCTGTTCTCTCAGACCTCAGACCAATTTCTTGGCCATTCAATATGGTTTGATATTTATCTGGCTGTGTTCACAGGATGAAGCATGCATAGGGTTCCACTACTCCTCTACCATATTAACTCCTTTAATCTAAACATTTTTCCAAAGTATACATACAGATGGATACAGACACATGAAAAGATGCTCAATGTCACTCATTATCAGGGAAATACAAATGAAAATCACAGTGAGATAACCACCTCATACCTCTCAGACTGGTTACAATTAATAACACAGAAAACAGCACATGTTGGCAAGGGTATGGAAAAAGGGTAACCATCTTCCATTGTTGGTGTGAATACAAACTAGTGCAGCAACTTTGGAACACAGTATGGAGGTTCCTCAAAAACTTAAAAATAGAAGCACATTACAACACACTGATTGCACTACCAGGTATTTTCCTAAAGGATGGAAAAACACAGATTCAAAGGGGCACATGCACCCCAATGTTTATAGCAGCACTAACAATAACCAAAGTATGGAAAATGCGCAAATGTCCATTGACTGATGAATGGATGAAGATGTGTGTGTGTGTGTGTGTGTGTGTGTGTGTGTGTGTATGTGTTTATAATGCTAAATGAAGTAGTTCAGTCAGAGAAGGGCAAATGCCATATGATTTCACTCATGTGGAATTTAAGAAATGAAACAGATAAACTTAAGGAAAGAGAAAACAAGATGGAGACAAACAATAAGAGACTCTTTGTTTATTTGAAAGAGAGAGAGAGAGAGTGGGGGAGAAGGAGAGAGAGACAATCCTAAACAGATTCCATGCCCAGTGTGAAGCCTGATGTGGGGCTTGATCCCAAGAGTCTGGGGTCATGACCTGAGATGAAATCAAGAGTCAATGCTCAATCAAATGAGCCATCCAGATGTCCCGACTCAATTATGTAGAATAAACTGAGGGTTGCTGGAAGGGAGGTGGGTGGGGATGGTCTAAATGGGTGATGAGTACTAAAGAGGGCTTTTGTTGAGATGAGCAGTGCGTATTATATGTAAGGGATGAAACACTAAATTCTATTCTTGAAACCAATATTACACTATATGCTCACTAACTACAACTTAAATAAAAACTTTAAAAAAAGAAAAAAAATGAAAAGTAAATAAAGCTACATTTCATTGTCACTAAAATAATAAGAAAGAAAAAAATTAAAAAATCAAACTAGAGTCATCACAATTCCAGACTTCAAGTCTTTTTTAGAAAGCTGCAGTGATCAAAACAGTATGGTACTGGCCTAAAAATATACGTGTAGATCAATGGAACAGAATAGAAAACCTAGAAATAAGTCCATAAATATATTGTCAATTAATCTTTGACAAAGCTGTAAAGAATATCCAATGGGAAAAAGGCAGTCCCTTCAACAAATTGTATTGGGAAACCGGGACAGCTACATGTGAAAGAATAAAACTGGACCACTTTTTTGTATCATACACAAAAATAAATTCATAATTGATGAACAACCAAAATGTGAGATCTGAAACCAGAAAAATCCTAGAAGAGAACACAGACATTAACTTCTTTGACATCGGCCCTAGTAACTTGTTTCTAGATACATCTTCTGAGGTACAGGAAACAAAGGGGAAAATGAACTATTTGGATTTCATTCAAGATAAAAAGCTTCTGCATAACAAAAGGAAGGCTCAACAAAACCAAAAGGCAACAATCAGAATGAGAGAAGTTATTTGTAAATGATATATCTGATAAAAGGTTAGTATCCAAAATATATAAAGAACTTATGAAACTCACTCAAAAAGCAAATGACCCAATTAACAAATGGATCAAAAGGCATGAACAGACATTTTTCCAAAGAAGACATCCAGATGGCCAATGGACACATGGAAAGATGCTCCACATCACTCATCATCAGGGAAATACAAATCAAAACCACAATGAACTACCACCTCACAACCTGTTAGGATGGCTAAAATTACAACATAAGGAACAACAGGTGTTGGTAAGGATGTGAAGAAAGGGGAACCCTCTTTCACTTTTGTAGGGAATGCAAACTGGTTTGGCCACTACTGAAAATAGTATGCAGGTTCTTCAATAAGTTAAAAACAGAAGTATATGACAGATCATAGAAGCTCTATGATCCAGCATGTACACTACCATGTATTTACTCAAAGAATACAAAAATACTATTTCAAAGGGATACATGCACACAGAAATTTATAGCAGCATTATCTACAATAGTCAAATTATGGAAACAGCCCATATGCCCATTGACTTTTGAATGGAGAAAGAGGATATGTTATACTTATTTATATTTATATATAATGGAATATTACTCAGTTGTAGAAGGAATGAAGTCTTGCCATTTGCAATGACATGAATGGAGCTAGAGATCATTATACTAGGTGAAATAATTCAGTCAGAGAAAGTCAAATACCATATGATTTTACTCCTATGTGGAATTTAAGAAACAAAACAAATTAACAAAGTGAATAAAGAAAGAGAGAAGCAAGCCAAGAAAAAAGACTCTTAACTAAAGATAACAAACTTTTGGTTACCAGAAGGGAGGCGAGTGGGGAGTGGGTTAAATAGGTTATTGGGATAAAGGAGAGCACTTGTGATGAGCACTGGATATTGTATGGTAGTGTTAAATTGCTATATTGTAAACCTGAAACAAATATTATACTGTATGTTAACTAGCTGGAATTTAACCAAAACTTAAAAAAAAAAAACTTTTGTGTAGAAAAAAAGAAACATATAAGTGTTGGTAAATGTTATCACAGTCATTGTTGTCACATGATTAACTTAGTAAAATATGGCACAAAACTTGTTTAAGAGAAGAAAGGAATAGAGTAAAATTTTAACCAAGGCTATAAAAATCTCCATTTGAAGTAAAAATAAGCTACAAAACTGACTTAAACCATTCTAAAACAGGATAACTAAAACCCCAATATGCTATGCCCTAAACTAAAATGATAGAACCATTTACTTTTATTTATTTATTTTTGGCCAGAATAGTAGGAGCAATGATTTAAAACTCAGAGGGAGGGTAACAGTGGATGTTTTTATCATAGAAAAGGAGAGAACATACAAAGACACAGTCAGAAAGCCATGTGAAGACAAAGGTATAGATTGGCATAATGTACCAGAAGCCAAGGAAAGTAAGGACATCCATTACTGGTTAGGCCACATCTTAATCCAGGATGATCTCATCTCAAGATCTTTTTTAAATAACATCTGTGAAGACACTTACTCCAAATAATGTCAAATGTTGAGGATCTGAGTGGATGTATGTTTTGAGGGAGCACCATGAATCACACTAAGTGATGATTAAGACATTCAATACTGCGAGCAAAGCAAGAGTCTTTTTTTTTTTTTAATTTATTTATTTTTTATTTTTTAATATATGAAATTTACTGTCAAATTGGTTTCCATACAACACCCAGTGCTCATCCCAAAAGGTGCCCTCCTCAATACCCATCACCCACCCTGCCCTCCCTCCCACCCCCCATCAACCCTCAGTTTGTTCTCAATTTTTAACAGTCTCTTATGCTTTGGCTCTCTCCCACTCTAAGAGTCTTTATATTAAAAAGAAAATTTCTCAATGCACTCTAAGGAGACATCTCAGAAAAGGAGATAAGACCTGATCTACTAAATGGGTTCACCATCTGGAACCCACCACTCTATCATTCCCCTCTTCCCTCTCTTTACCTCAGTCCATCTTTCCATGACTATTTTTTCTCTCTCATTTTGATTTAAACCTATTTCTCCCTTTATCCTAGGATCCCCCTACTCCATATCTCTATAATCCTTAGTAGACCACAGTAGGGATATGATGTTTCTGGTGGTTGGTAAGCTGAGTTATTCTGGAAAAGTATTAGCCTGTCATTTTTTTATTCTTCCATTCCCCATTTGAGCTCATTCATAAATGGAGTCACAGTCTCTAGGACATGTATTGCCATATGAATAATAAAGTTCTTCCTTATGCCCTTTCTATTATCTGAGAAGGAGAGAAGTAGGAAGCCAGGGTGAAGGGAGAGGTCTTTGTGTAATACCTCCACAGGTTAAATTCTGACTTAGCTAGAGGTTGTGAATATTTCCATTTCCTGATTCTGAGTAGAACAATCTTGTCAACCAAGGAGGGTCTCAGATTTTCAACTGAACACTTACACAGGAGAAAATGGCTTAGCTAGAGATCCTACCTGTTAATTTGGAGAAAGGTTGGTTATGAACTAGATAGGTATTTATCTCCTAGAAAAGATAAGTCAGTCACCTACACTAACTTGCTAAGCAAGATATCTAATATGTCTAACACCAAAGTCCTGGCCTCACATGAAACCTGTTCTTCTGTCATCCCTCCTTTCTCAGTTTATGTCAACACTGTTGTCCCGTGAAAGCCAACACTTTGAGTCTTCCTTGACTCCTTTCTCTTATCTTCTACATTGAATCTAGAAGGAAATCCTTTTGTCTCTACTTTGAAAGAATGTCCAGAGTAACCCTAATTCTCTCCCTCTTTATCATAAGCACCCTAGTCCATTGGCCTGTCCATTATGACTGATATGAACAAGTGTAGTAGCATCCCATCTGGCTTCTTGCTCTGCTTCACCTCATAGGGCACTTCTAAAATCTACATTAGACTGCATTCTTCCTCCGCTTTAACACTGAGTGAACACTGAAGCTGGCAATGACCTATAAGACCCCACACATCAGGCACATTATTTATTACCCCTCTGACTTCATTTCTTTTTTTTTAAATTTCCTTTTTTTCTCACTATAATTCTTTATTTTAATTTTTAAAAATTTGCATCCAAATTTCTTTGCATATAGTGAAACAATGATTTCAGGAGTAGATTCCTTAGTGCCCCTTACCCATTTAGCCCATCCCCCCTCCCACAACCCTTCCAGTAACCGTGTTTGTTCTCCATATTTATGAGTCTCTTATGTTTTGTCCCCTTCCCTGTTTTTATATTATTTTTGTTTCCCTTCCCTTATGTTCATCTGCTTTGTCTCTTAAAGTCCTCATATGAGTGAAGTCATATATTTGTCTTTCTCTGACTAATTTCACTCAGCATAATACCCTCCAGTTCCATCCACATACTTGTAAATTACAAGATTTCATTCTTTTTGATTGCCGAGTAATACTCCATTGTATCTATATACCACATCTTCTCTAGCCATTCACCCATCGATGGACATTTGGGCTCTTTCCATACTTTGACTATTGTTGATAGTACTGCTATAAACATTGGAGTACATGTGTCCCTTCGAAATAGCACACCTGTATCCCTTGCATAAATGTCTAGTAGTGAAATTTCTGGGTCATAGAGTAGTTCTATTTTTAGTTTTGTGAGGAATCTCCATACTATTGTCCAGAGTGGCTGCACCAGCTTGCATTCCCACCAACAATGCAAGAGATCCTCTTTCTCCGCATCCTCGCCAACATCTGTTGTTGCCTGAGCTGTTAACGTTAGCCATTCTGACAGGGGCAAGGTGGTATCTCATTGTGGTTTTGATTTTTATTTCCCTGATGATGAGTGAAGTTCAGCATTTTTTCACGTGTTGGTTGGCCATCTGGATGTCTTCTTTGGAGAAGTGTCTATTCATGTCTTTTGCCCATTTCTTCACTGGTTTATTTGTTTTTAGGGTGTTAAGGTTGATAAGTTCTTTATAGATTTTGGATACCAACCCTTTATCTGATATGTCGTTTGCAAATATCTTCTCCCATTCTGTCGGTTGCCTTTTAGTTTTGCTGATTGTTTCCTTCGCTGTGCAGAAGCTTTTTATTTTGATGAGGTCATTTTTGCTTTTGTTTCCCTTGCCTCCAGAGACGTGTTGAGTAAGAAGTTGCTGCGGCCAAGATCAAAGAGGTTTTTGCCTGCTTTCTTCTTGAGGATTTTGATGGCTTTCTGTCTTACATTGAGGTCTTTCATCCATTTTGAGTTTATTTTTGTGTATGGTGTAAGAAAGTGGTTCAGGCTCATTCTTGTGCATGTCACTGTCCAGTTTTCCCAGCACCATTTGTTGAAGAGACTATCTTTATTCCATTGGATATTCCTTCCTGCTTTGTCAAAGATTAGTTGGCTGTACGTTTGTGAGTCCATTTCTGGGTTCTCTATTCTGTTCTACTGATCTGAGTGTCTGTTTTTGTGCCAGTACCATACTGTCTTGATGATTACAGTCTGTGGTATAGCTTGAAGTCCGGGATTGTGATGCATCCTGCTTTGGTTTTCTTTTTCAAGATTGCTTTGGTTATTCAGGGTCTTTTCTGGTTCCATACAAATTTTAGGATTGTTTGTTCTAGCTCTGTGAAGAATGCTCATGTTATTTTGATAGGTATTACACTCAATATGTAGATTGCTTTTGGTAGTATTGACATTTTAACAATATTTGTTCTTCCAATCCAGGAGCATGGAATATTTTTCCATTTTTTTGTGTCTTCTTCAATTTCTTTCTTAAGCTTTCTATAGTTTTCAGTGTATAGATTTTTTCACCTTTTTGGTTAGATTTATTCCTAGGTGTTTTATGGTTTTTGGTGTAATTGTCAATGGGATCGATTCCGTGATTTCTCTTTGTATAGGAATGCAACCGATTTCTGTGTGTTGATTTTATATCCTGCAACTTTGCTGAATTCATGAATCAGTTGTAACAGCTTTTTGGTGGAATCTTTTGGGTTTTACATATAGAGTACCCTGTCGTCTTCAGAGAGTGAACTTTGACCTCCTCCTGGCTGACTTCATTTCTTTGACTCTCCTTATTCACTCAGCTCGTCATGCTGTTCCTCAAACTTGCTAAGCATGCTTTCACTCCAGAGCTTTTGAACATGCCATTCTTTTTGCCTAAATTATTTTTCCTATTGAATTCTGAATGGTTTGTTCTTCATATCTCTTGGCTTTTCACTCAGATATAGTTTTCACAGTGAGGTCTTCCCTGACCACACTATGTAAAACTGGATTTACTACTCCCTTTCCCACTTTATTTTTTTCCATAGCAGTCTCTAACATATATTTTACTTGTTTGTTTATTGTTTTTCTCACTGGAATGTAAGTACCATGAAGAAAAGGTGTGGGTTTTTTTTCCTCACTCTTTTAACTACAGTGCTTAGAGGAGAAGAATGAGTGTCACAGAGTGCTATTCATTAGACATTTGTTGAATGAAGGAACAAATGAGACACAGGTTCTGGGGAGTAAAGTAATCTGAGAAACACTACCTTTACATTACCTAAAATAGCACCCCACCCTTATAGCGATCATTCCTTATCCTCTTAACTTGCTAAATAAAGCAATACCACAAAAATGTGTTAAATAAACCACATTTTGACACATTACATACTACTTGTTTCTTGAGTGCCTCCCCTATTAGAAAGTGAGTCCATGAGAACAAGCACATTTTGTTCTCTGTTGTATCTGGTGTCCATGGCCTCACTGCATATAAGTGAAATGAACAATGACAAACTTGAGTGTAACATTGGCTGAGGATGTCACAAATTGTCATAACTTATATTTCTTATGTATATATTTCTTATATATAACTTATATTTTGTAACACACTTTACAATGTTAAATAACAAGAATTCAACCAAGTAAATTTTAGAGACCTGTTTAGCTTTATAAATTTATTCATGGATCAGGCAGCTCCACGTATAGCAAGTAGATGTGATGTCCAAAAAGCTATAGAAAAGGTTTTTAAAAGTAGAAAAAAGAAAATTATTAGCAAAGAATTTATTGTTGCAAGGTTGCCCTCCTGAGGGGAACAGAGAGTGTCTATCATTAAATTTCCTAAAACTGACCAACAAATCTCCTTGGTGACTGGTTAAAGGCTACATATCTGAGGGAGTTGAAACTGTATTCAAGTCCTTCAAGCATGCATTGTATATTTGCTTTGTAAATGAGTATTCTAAAGGAAAACTATCTTGTCCTTAAAGACAATGCTTCTTATCCCTGCATTCCTTGATGTTACTACTTGTGATTCCTTCCTATATGTTAGTCTATAATATGTGAGCTCTTACAAGATGTAAAAAGTATATAACCCTGTAAAAACTTCATTTTCCAGAGCACACTTCTTTGGGAAGATGGTGTTTCTTGGGCAGCTGTCTCAACTCTGGTTCAAATGAAACTTTCTTTTAGACATTCTAAAAGGTTTGTTCATTTTGCAACTCACTTTTCTTTTCTGCCCTATTTGGGGGCCCCCAATCTGATGGTTACCAAGCCAAATTCCTCAGGACACAAGACTTGCTTAGTAAGATTTTGTTGTTTTTGTAAATATCTGCAACTTTCAGGACTATAGTTCTTGAACATAAAATAAATTGGTATGCTGGAAGGTGTCATGCTTAAATCTAGAATTTAAGGATCCATTAGCTAAGCCTTTGGGTTTCTCAGACTTGAACTACTACCTAAAAGGGATGTACCACTGGATGGAGGATTGTGCATGTTTTACAATATATCTTGTTGCATGGAGATTTTCTTGCAGTTGGCGGGCAAACTAGTGTGAACCTAACCCATTCCATGACCAACTTATCCTAACATAAGAGTCTTCTTGAAGTAGCAAATGATCTAATAGACTTTCAGTCCTAAACTCACACCCCCCAATTTTGCAGCTGTTTGGTCTCGGAAATGCCCGTTAGCAATAGCCCTTATCTACATAAAACAAGAAGAACATCTGCACCTTTTTAAAAATATTTTTTTTAACCTTTATTTATTTTTGAGACAGAGAGAGACAGAGCATGAACAGGGGAGGGTCAGAGAGAGAGGGAGACACAGAATCTGAAACAGGCTCCAGGCTCTGAGCTGTCAGCACAGAGCCTGACGCGGGGCTCGAACCCACAGACCGCGAGACCATGACCTGAGCTGAAGGCAGACGCTTAACTGACTGAGCCACCCAGGCACCCCACGTGTGCACCTTAATGTATTGACAGTAACCACAAAATGTTAGTGCCTCCTGGTCACAAGAATGCCTTGTGTGCACACTATCACCAATTCCCATGGAAACTGTTGAGGTTTTCTACCCAGGCAATTGTGGTCTGAAAGGTTAGAGGTTGGCCCTGGGAACATCCTCTGCCAGCTCAGTTGGGCACCAGGCAAACATGGCAGATCAACTGGGTTCCATATTTATGGAAGCTCAGTTGCCTCTGGGAATATCTCCTGGCAGCTCAAGTTGATGTGCCTTGTAAAAGAATGCCAATTAGATTTGAAAGTTTGAATGCAGAAAGTGTGGAAGTCAGAACTGAGAAGAACTTACTTATAGCCCTTGGAAATGTGAGAAGGACAGGGACTTCAAAGGATTCATGGAGAGCATGCTTATTTATTTATTTATTTATTTATTTATTTTGCATTGTCCCTGAATGTTGCCAAAAGTTTGCTTCAAATGACACTGCTGATACCAAATCTGTTAAATAATAAAAACTTAACAGAATAAATTTAAAAATCTAATTGGCTTTATATATTGATTCATGAATCACACAGCATCCTGTCTGGAAAGTAGAGGGGAGTTCCAAAGGTCTACATAAAAGGGAAAAAAAAATAAACGTTTTTTAATTTATTTTTGAAAGAGAGAGAGAGAAAGCATGAATGAGTGGGGTAGGGGCGGGGGGGTGGGGGCAGAAGATCCAAGGTGGGCTCTGCGCTGATGTGGGCTTGAGGTCAGGAACTGAACCAAACCATGAGATAATAACCTGAGCTGAAGTCAGATGCTAACCAACTGAGCCACCCAGGCACCCTGGGAAAGGTTTTTAAAGATAGAGAGGAATTGACAAAAAGGAAATTATTGTCCATGAACCCATTATTTTAGGCAAGGTTGTCCTCCTAAGGGGTACTGATGGGGTCTCTCAGTAAATTTCCTAGCACTGACCAGGAAATCCCCATGTTGACTGATTAAAGTTTACATTTCTGCAGAGTTGAAACTGCAGTTAGGTTAGGTAATAATTGTTGGTTTACTGACTTCAGGCCTTAACTTAAGTGACACCATTTTGATTTTATTTTTACAAACAGTGACAAAACCAACCAAACAAAAAATATTTTCTGGAGAATTGCCAGGGTAGACAAGCAAATGCAAAACCTTTGCTACTTGACTCTCTTGGATGTTTAACATAGGTTGTTCCCAAGAATATTTGTGTTTAGACAGAGCCTTTGAGGCCAAGTCACCCTTTTCTGTGAAGTACGCTGTCCCATGTATCTCATAAAGCAGTAATTCTCAAGCTGTGAAGGTAGAGGTGGGTTGGAGTAGAGGAGGAATTTTGCCTCCTTGGTGTTAAAAAGGAAACCACAGGCTCAAAATGTGTCACTTAGATTGAGTTCCTACATTGGGGATTAATACCAATCTAATTGCAGATTTGGGGTGCCTGGATGACTTAGTCAGTAGAGCACGCAACTCTTGATCTCAGGGTTATGAGTTTGAGCCCCACATTGGGTGCGGAGATTTCTTAAAGAAAGAAAATAGGGGCACCTGGGTGGCTCAGTTAGTTGAGCCTCCAACTTCAGCTTGGGTCATGCACGGTCTTGCAGTTCTGAGTTCGAGCCCTGCATCGAGCACCGCATCAGGCTCTGGGCTAACAAACAGCTCAGAACCTGGAGCCTGCTTCAGATTCTGTATCTCTCTCTTTCTCTCTCTCTCTCTCTCTCTCTCTGCCCCTCCCCTGGTCATGCTCTGCCTCTGTCTCTCAAAAATAAATAAATGTTAAAAAAATTAAAAAAAGAAAAAAGAAAATAAATTGTAAACAAAAAAATTTAAAAATTGCAATTTCAACCTCGCCCAGAAATGTAGTGTTTGTTTACTGGTAAGTCAGGAATTTTTTTTGATCAGTGCCAGTTTTCCATAATAGGCCCTCTCCATCCCCCAAAGGCAGATGAGGTCAATTCCACAATAAAACCCCTTGCCTTTACCCACAAGGAGAGTGGTCTTTCTAGGAACAATCCTTTTCCTTTGCTAGTAATTTTCTTGCCCCACCTTTCTTCTATAAAAAAACTTCAATTTTGTATAACTCCTCAGAACTTTCCTCCATTTGCTAGAGGGAATGCTCCCCAATTTGTGAATGATTTAATAAAACAACTTAGATCTTTAAATTTAGTCAGATGAATTTTTTATTTAACAATGAGCATACTGGAGACATTTTTAGTGGTCATAACTGGAGGGGCAAGGGTGTGGTGTGCTATCGGCACCTAATAGGTAGAGGACAGGGATGTTCAAATATCCTATAATCAGAATTTTCAGATTTAGCAAATAAAAATACATGTAGGGTAGTGTCTCCAAATAACATACAGGACTCTCAGTTAAATTTGAATCTTAAATTAACACTGTTGTTTAGTTGAAAATCAAATTTAACTGGTCACCTTGTATTTTCTGGTGACTCTACCCATAAAGCACAGGACAGACCCTCACAACAGAGAATTATCCAGGCCAAAATGTCCAGAGTATGGAGGTTGAGAAAACTTGTCACAGACCAGTGGTTTTCAAAACCTACTTTGTATCAGGATCACCTCAAGGGATGTTGGGCCTGCCCTCAGTTTCTGATTCAGTAGGTTTGGGGTGGAACTCCAGGATTTGCTTTTTTACCAAGTTCCCAGGTGAAGCAGCTATTGGTCTGGAAAACTGTTACCCAAAACTAAGTTCACCTCTTGGTGGATGTGGAGCCAAAATACACAACGAACCCAAAGAATAGGAAGAGTAAGAGTTTTACTTGCAACAGGTAAAGGGTGGTCTTTCCCAAGAGAGTCTCCTTGAACAACAAAATTGGGTAAATTTTAAGCTAAGGGAGCATGCATACTCCTGAAAGGCTTGCACAATGGGGAAGACAACAAGGAATTAGGGTAAAAGTCATCTTAAGTTGACTGTGTCCAGGTTGAACTCACAAGGTCCAACCAGATGAGCATTATCAATTCAATGGCTCCAATAGGTCTTGTACCTGAGTGCTCAAAGTGGTTTAGATTCTGTAAAGTTAACTCAAGTATGTGTGTCAGGTCAGTCTTCACTTTTGAGTCAGCACTGGGAGTTTTAGCACTGATTATATTGTCCCTTACGTGACTAGGGTATCTTCTGGCTTGATAGCGGCTATTTGCTTTTAAATTCTTTCACAAGATGGTCAGGGTCTTAAAATGACTTTTCTTATGTAGAGAAAGCGAAGTTTGTACTTTTCCAGAGGGCCCCCCCCCCCAACTCATTCTGTTTACAGAACCACCATCCTAGATAGAAAAAAGCCTCCTGCTTTTGTGACCAGGGGCGAGAAAAGTGCCTAGACTAGGACGGGAGAGAGCAGTGTGAGCGGAGCAAATAGGAGATTCTCTGGACGCTTCTGCAGCTCAGACCGGCTCGCAGAGGTACTTCCAAGGTCCCTCTAGGCTCTGCGGAGGCCCTGGCCTCTCTGTGGTTGCTCGGGTTGGGGCGTGGTCGGGGGCGTGGTCGGGGGCGTGACTGGGGCGGGACACAGAAGGCAAGCCCAGGCGCCCAGAGCGCCCTGGTGCCGGACGTTGCGCGGCCGCGACGCCCGAGGCGGGCGCGGCCCGGCGCTTTGGGGTTCCCTGCCTCGCGCTGTGTCCAGCGCAGCTCAGCGAGCCTTCAGCCCGCACGGCGCGCAGGTAGGCGTCGGCCCGCTCGCGTTGCGGACCGCCCTGGTTTGGGTTCGGGAGCGGTGGGGCCTGGCGTTGCGTTTTCTCAACGGCATCCCAGGCTTTGGCCCTCAGCGCCGCGCGCGGATAGTGGTTACAAGGGACTGGTATGGGGACAATGGGCGTCTGGGCTCCTAAGGCCGAACAGCGGCACTCTCGCTGTAGGGCGGGAGGCGGGCTGAGGGCGGTGCGGACTCAGCCGAGAGAACCTAGAACCTTTGGGCTGGGCGGGAATGCGCTGAAGCAGGATGTACGGGAGTTGAGTGGTCGCCACCTGTGGGCGGAGTCCCGGCTGCGGGGAGACCTAGTAAGGGGCGAGTCTTGGGCCGCGCTCCCTCAGGGGAGGGAGCACCCTCAGGGAGGGGTGACCCTGAGCGGGGACTTGCTGGGTGCTTCTGCCTGCCTCTGCGTTCGCGGAGTGCCTTTTGTTTTCCTATTCTCCGTTTGATTTTGTAATGGGGAAGAGGAGGGGAGGGGGCTGGTGTCTCACAAAGGCTTTTCCCCAGCCGTTTTGCACGTGGCTCAACTTTGAGGCATTTACATTTGTAAAATGTCTTATTAAAGAAATATTTTCGAAATAATTTAAGAATTAAGAAAAAGTTTAGAAACTAGTACAAAGAATTCTCATTCTATTCACTTGGACTCCCCAAATGTTAACATCTAATTTAACAGAACCGCAAAACTAGGACACTAACATCTACAGGTTCTATTCAGATCAGTCTGTTTGTCTAGCCCATTTCTTTTCTGTGGTATAGGATCCAAGTCAGTATTTAGTTGCATTTAGTTGTTTCATTGGACAAATTTACATTTTAACCAGTAGAGGCTCTCTCCCCTTCAGAGTGGCATTGGAAGCACCAGATCTCAAATCAGAGGGTCTTTTCTTCCTCCCTGCCAGGCCCAATAGAGAGTGGCAGCTTTGGTCATCCTCTGTGCCTTGACCCATCCTGGTCCTAGCCAGCCTCTCCTGATTCTCCTTCTACTTATCAGGCCTATCTCCTTTTGTCCTCAAATCTCTGAAGATGCCCTCCTTGGCCATCTTCTCTTTCAGTCTGGGCATCTTCCCTGGGTGATCTCTTGTGGCTTTAAGGATTGTTGTGGTTTTGAGCAAACCCAGGTCCAGCCCAGGTCATTTCTCTGTCCCAGACTTGCTTAGCCTGTGGCCTACATGATATGTTTCTGGGTTATCTCAAAAGCGTTTCTGCCTCAGTATGAGCATAAGGCACCTTGAGCTCACTCACATCTGGTCCTCTTCTAGTGCCCCCAATTTCTGTGAATGACATCACCTTACCCTAGCCACCCAGACACTCCTGGGGAAGGCATCCCTTGTCAGCTCTTCCCCCAGCTCTAGCCTGCAGTCAATACAGATTTGGTTACCTTTTTGCATTCTCCCTGGGCTGGCTCACGTTTCTCTATGGGAACCACCATCCTGCCTTTTGTCTACCTGTACTTGCTTTGGTGCCCTCAGTTGGCTGCACCACAGTCAGAATAAGCTTGTTAAAATGTCCAAGTGATTGTGTCGTATTCTGCCTATAATCTTTAAAAATATTCCTTTGCTTAAAAAAAAAAAAAAATAGAGGGCTTATTTCTCACAGTTTCAGAGAATCTTTATAAGTATATTTTGGTAAGGGTCAATCATATATCAAGAGTTCCTAGTTCTGTTCTGAATAAGTGACTGAAAGTCAAAAGGTGAAGATGAAAATGAAGGCCTGATAAGGTGGATTAGGTTCCCTGAACTATGGCCTTTTGCTCATTTGTTCAGTTCGGCAAGTATTTATTGGGTGCATACTGCATGCCAGGAGTTGTGTTGGCTTCTGGGGACATAAAGGTGAATAAATTTACCAGGCAACTGCCTGGCCATGGGGGCACTTGGTGAGGTCAACATGCAGTAACTCTTGACTTAGATAAGAACATTGCAGGACATAGGGTGGCCTGAGCCTAGGCAGGGGCTCAGTAGGGGAAGGCTCAGGACCAGGCTGTTTAGTGGCCTTGATCTAATACCAAGGCCTGTGCAGTTGTGATCTGGGAAGCTCCTTGGCAGATTGTGAGGATGGGCCAGTGTCAGAATGACTGATTGGGGGCTGTCACTGAATGTCAGTGAGTGGAAGAGGACCGCCTAGGGCACAACAGAGAAAAAGGTAATGAGCTGAGCTGCTGAGGGTTAGCATGACTGTGCAATGGTAAGCAGGTCACATTATCTGATCCCAAACTGGCCAGACGTGTTTGGATTTTATCAAAGTCATACTAAAGCACCCCTAATCAAACACAGGATTTCTGCAGCAAAATGTATGGATACCTACAGTTAGAGATTGCAGAGAGCCTCACATCATTTTAGATTTTGCTGCCAGAGTTTGTTGGTACATTTTGAAGAATTGTTCAGTTTTCACAGCATTTTTGACTTCTGAGAATTGTGGGGGAGGGATTGTGGATCTCAAATGATAGCTAACACTTTTAGAGCCGGGCCCCTTGTATGTGCTTCACATGCCTTGACTCTTATCTTCACAGTGACCCCACTAGGATTGGTACCATGGAAGATATCATTTTATAGGTGAGGAGATGTGGGCACAGACAAGGTTAGCGACTTACCCATTGTTACAGAGCTTGCCACTGGTGGCTCCATGGTCTACATTCTTACCAGGCTGCAGATTTGTGAATGGGAGGTGGGGAGAGGGGTTGAAGGACCAAGGTCTTTCTCCTACTGTTTAGACACCTAGCATCTATAGCCAGCCTGCCTGAGTGCTGAGGAAGGTCAGAGGAGAAGGGAGGTGGGAGGCCCATAGAGGTTATAGTCACATACTCAGATACACTAAGGGCTTGTGGGACTTGTTTCCATGATGCCTGCATCTTGTGTGGTTGGGCTGTAGGGGAATTTATATGCAGCGTCAAGTAGACCAGAGGAAGAGGTGAGGTGGTCAGAGACGCTGTGTGGACAAGCTGGGATGTGGGCTGGCTGGGCTTTGAGAAATAAGGATTCTGTAAAGAGACTGTTCATGAGACTATAGAGTGGGGAGATAACTGTTTTCTAATTTTCTTCCTCTAGTTGTGTAAGATACATGTGTTCTGGAACACCACAGAATATCTTCTACCTGCCACTCCTTCATCACCGGAGACAGCAGTCTTCCTGAGGGGCACAGAGTGGATCAACTCGCTAGTATTTGCTCACGGGTGTGCAAATATCCTTGTGCCTTTGTGTGTGTCTGTGTGAGTGTGCAAAAAATATATAAAGTGCATGTGAACAAAAATAATGAAACAATGTTGAATATCCTGCTCAGTTTAAGAAATGGAACCTTATCCAAACCTTAGAAGTCATTTATCTGTCTGCTCCAGTTCCAGTTCATCTTTTCTCTTCAGAGGTAACCACTGTCCTGAAGTATCTTTTAATCATTTCCTTGCATTTCTTTATGGTTTTACCATGTGTATGTATGTATTTCCAGATAATACATACTTTAGTTTTGTTTACCTTTTTGGTCCTTATAAAATGAATGCATGTAATGAAGTATGTGGGGTTTTTTTGCTAATGAATTTTTTTGCAATTCATTCAGTGGTGTGTGTGGCTGAAGTTCTTCATTCACTTTTTTTGTTGTATTTCATTATACAACAAAAAAAGGGAGATCCTTTTTTGTTGTCATAACTGGCAAGTGAGGTGCTACTGTCTCTAATGGGTAGAGGTCATGCATGCTGCTAAACATTCTGTAATGCACAGGACAGCCTCCCCATCTCCAGCCCTCCCACACACTGAAGAATTGTTTAGTCCCCAGTGTCATTGCTGAGGCTGAGAACTCCTGCCCTAGGGTAAATACTTGGGGTGGATTGCTGGGTGTGGGTTTGGGCATAGATACTAATGCACCTTTTACACTCCTTCAAGCACTATGAGGGCTCTTGTATGACTCATGGTCCTCTCCAATACTTGATAATGTCTGCCTTTAAAATTTTTGCCAACCTAGTGAAGTGATGTGTGAAATGATACCTCAATCGTGATTGAAATTTTTATTTCCCTAATAATAATGAGATTGACTGTCTTTTCATGTTTGCATGCTGTTTGTATTTCCTTTGAGAAGTACCTGCTGATATCCTTTTACCCATTTTCCTGTTGTGTTATTTGTGTTTTTCTTAATTGTTCCTCTGATTTCTTTGTATATCTTAGATTCTTTGGGTCTCCTAGATACTAATCCCTTATATTTGTTACAGATAACTTTTTCTATTTATGAGTTTCTTCTGATGAACTAAGAAGTTCTTAATTTAAATGTGGTATAATTTATCATTTTCTTTATGGTTAATACTTTCTGCGGAAAGATGTGGTTCTTGCTGGTCCCCAGGTGGATGTGACTGCCTTTGGGACCACATTCAGTCAAGGCTGCAGCTGAACCACAGGACTGCTTCAGGGACCACAGCTGGGACTAAGATTAGCTGGTCTGCCACTGGGGGATTGGGTCGGTGTGTCTCCCACTGGTTCCCTGGACCTACCCTAGACTGTGGCAGAGAGAGGCTGAAACCATGTCTGAGGGCTGCTTCTGAGTCCACAGCTGACACTGAGGTCAGCAGGCCTCATACTAGAAGAATGGATGGGTGCTGCTGGGTCCCTGGGTGAGCAGGACTAAAGGCAGGACTAGAGCCTGGACACAGGGGTGCTTTGGGATCCGTAGTCTGGTCCAAGGCTGGGGGACCTATTATTGGTGTGTGGACACTGTGGCTCTTCCTAAGTTCCTTGGCACATGGGATTGGTTGCAGGACTATGGCCAGGCAGGCCTGGAGCTCAGTCCCTAGGGTGTTGAGGCTGCCTTTGGTTTGTAGGCCACGCTGCATTTGGTGAACTTGCCACCAGAGTGCTGGCCTTTTTTTCAAAGAAGCTTTCCTTAGTCTTGGTTCACCCCAGTTTAGAAGCCTGCTACCTGGATCCCAAAGCACCTACAAAGGCACTTTTCTGTGGTTGGCTGCCAAATCATTGTGTAGGGAGACACAAGATAGGGACTTTCTGTTCTTCCATCTTGCTGACATCACTGCTGTTTAGGATAGACCAAACATTGTCAGTTTTGCTGTTCAGGTCTCAGTAATTTTGTCTGCTTGATCATTAATCACTGAAAGAGGTGTATTGAATCTCTCACTACTGTGATGGATTTGTCAGCTTCTGCAGTTAATTTTTACTTTATTTTGAAGTTGTTATTAAGTGCATAAAATTTAAAATTATTATATCCTTCTAGCAAGTAGGAGATTTTTTCTCTAGAAGTTACCTTCTTTTTCTCTGATAATTGTAAAAATTAACATAAAATAAAATTTGCCATATTAACTGCTTTTCACTAGTGTTAATATACTCAAATTGTTTTACAGCCAATCTTGAGAACACTTTTATCTTGCAACATTGAAACTCTATACCCATTAAGCATCATCTCCCCATTTCCCCCTCCACCCTCCCCACTGGTGTTAGCAACCACCCTTCTACTTTCTGTTTCTATGAATTGGAATAATTTAGATACCTCATATAAATGGAATCCTACAGTGTTTGTCTTTTTGTGATTGGTTTATTTAGCATAATATCCTTAAGTTTCATCCATGCTATAACATGTAACAAGATTTTATTCCTTTTTGAGACTGAATAATACTCCATTGTAAGTATATACCACATTTTCTTTATCTAGCCATATATATATACATATATATATATATATACACATATATATATATATATATAAATTTAATTTTTATTTAAGTACAAGTTAACATACAGTGCAATATTGGTTTCAGGAGTAGAATAAAATGATCCATCACTTACATACAACATCCAGTGCTCATCATCACAAGTGCCCTCCTTATTACCCAGCACCCATTTAGCCCATCCCCACCCACCACTCCATCAACCTTGTTTGTTCTCCATCATTAAGAGTCTCTTATGGTTTCCTTCCCTCTCTTTTTTTTTTCCTCTTCCGTATGTTCATCTGTTTTGTTTCTTAAGTTGCATATTTGAGTAAAATTATGTGGTTATTTGTTTTTTTCTGAATGAATTATTTCACTTAGCATAAAATACTGTAGCTCCATCCACCTCTTTGCAAATGGCAAGATTTCATTCTTTTTGAAGGCTGAGTGATAATGTTCCTGTGTGTGTGTGTGTGTGTGTGTGTGTGTGTGTCCATGTGTCCATTCTTTATCCATTCATCAGTTGATGGACGTTTGGGCTCTTTCTATAGTTTGGCTATTGTTAATAAGGCTGTGATAAACGTTGGGGTGCGTTGACCCCTTTGAATCTGTATTTTTGTATCCTTTGGGTAAATATCTAATAGTGCAATTGCTGGATTATAACGTAGTTCTATTTTTAACTTTTTGAGGAACCTCCGTACTGTTCTCCAGAGTGGCTGTACCAGTTTGCATTCCCACCAGCAGGGCCAAAGGGTTTCCCTTTCTCCACAATCGCGCCAATGCCTGTTGTTTCTTGTGTTGTTAATTTTAGCCATTCTGACAGGTGTGAGATGGTATCTCATTGTGATTTTGATTCATATTTCCCTGATGATGAGTGATGGTGAGCATCTTTTCATGTGTCCATTAGCCATCTGGCTGTCTTCTTTGGAAAAGTTTCTGTTCATGTCCTCTCCCATTTCTTTACTGGATTATTTGTTTTTGGGTGCTGAGTTTGGTAAGTTCTTTATAGATTTTGGATACTAACCCTTTATCAGTCAGATATATCATTTGGAAATATCTTCTCCTGTTCCCTAGGTTGTTTTTCAGTTTTGTTGATAGTTACTTCACTGTGCAGGATCTTTTTATATTCATCAAGGTCCAAAAGCCCATTTTTGCTTTTGTTTCTGTGCCTCCGGTGATGTATCTAGTAAGAAGTTGCTGTGGCCAAGGTCAAAGAGGTTGCTGCCTGTAATACAGCAAAATTCCTCTAGAATTTTGATGGTTCTCTGTCTCACATTTAGGTCTTTCATCCATTTTGAATTTATTTTTGTGTATGTTATAAGAAAGTGGTCTAGTTTCATTCTTCTGCATGTTGCTGTCCAGTTTTCCCAGCACCATTTTTTAAAGAGACATTTTTCTATTTGATACTCTTTCTTGCTGTGTTGAAGATTAATGGACCATATAATTGTGGTTCCATTCCTGCATTTTCTATCTGTTTCATTGATCTGTGTGTCTGTTTTTGTGCCAGTACCATAGTGTCTTGATGATTACAGCTTTGTAATAGAGCTTAATATCTGGAATTGTGGTGCCTCCAGCTTTTCTTTTCTTTTTCAGGATTGCTTGGCTATCTGGGGTCTTTTCTGGTTCCATACAAATTTTAGGATTCTTTGTTGTAGCTCTGTGAAAAATGCTGGTGGTATGGGGTCAGGATATTGACAGGGATTACATTAAATGTGTAGATTGCATTGTGTAAAATGTAGACATTTTAACAATGTTCTTCCAATCCACGAACATGGAATGGTTTTCCATTTCTTTGTGTCCTCTTCAGTTTCTTTCATAAGTGTTCTATGGTTTTCAGAGTACAGATCTCTTACCTCTTTGGTTAGGTTTATTCCTAGGTATCTTACGGTTTTTGGTGCAATTGTAAATGGGATTGATTCCTTGATTTCTGCTGTGTCGTTATTGTTGTTTAATGCAATACATTTCTGTACATTGAAATTGTATGCTCCAATTTTGCTGGATTCATTTATCAGTTCTAGCAATTTTTGGGTGAAGTCTTTTGGGATTTCTAAATAGAGTAACATGTCTTCTGCAAATAGTGAAAGTTTGACTTCTTCCTTGGTGATTTGAATACTTTTTGTTTCTTTTTGCTGTCTGGTTGCTGAGGCTAAGACTTATAATACTATGTTAAATAGTATAGTGAGAGTGGACAGCCCTGTCTTCTTCCTGACCATAGAGGAAAGGCTCTCAGTTTTTCCCCATTGAGGATTGTATGAGCTGTGGGGTCTTTCAGATACGGACTTTATTATGTTGAGGTATGTTTTATCTATCCCTATTTTGCTGAGGGCTTTTTTTTTCAAGAATGTATGCTATACTTTGTCAAATACGTTTTCTGCATTTATTGAGAGGATCATATGGTTTGTGGCTTTTTTTTTTAATGTGTATCATATTGATTTGTGAACACTGAACCACCCCTGAATCCAAGGAATAAATACCGCTGATCATGGGCAATAAATCTTTTAAGTCCTGTTGGATACAATTTGCTAGTATCTTGTTGAGGATTTTAGTATCCATGATCATTGGGAATATTGGCCTGTTCTCTATTTTAGTGGGTTCTCTTTCTCATTTTTGGATTAAGGTAATGCTGGCCTTGTAGAATGAGACTGGATGCTTTCCTTCCATTTCTGTTTTTTGGAACAATTTGAGCAGGGTATATATTAACTTTTCTTTAAATGTCTGGTAGAATTCCCCTGGCATGTTGTCTGGCCTTGGACTTTTGTTTGTTGGGAGATTTTTGATAACATTCAATTTCTTGGCTAGTTACGGGTCTATTCAAATTTTCTATTTCTTCATGTTTTAGTTTTGTTAGTTTGTATTTTTCTAGAAATTTGTCCATTTCTTCTAGATTGCCCAGTTTGTTGGCATATAATTTTTCTTAATATTCTCTTAGAGTTGTTTGTATTTCTGAAGTGTTGGTTGTGATGTCTCCTCTTTCATTTGTGATTTTATTTATTTGGGTCCTTTGTCTTTTCTTTTTGATAAGTCTGGCTAGGGGTTTATCAATTTTATTAATTCTCTCAAAGAACCAGCTCCTCGTTTTGTTGATCTTTTTTTTTGTTTGTTTAATTTCTATACCATTTATTTGTTCTCTAATCCTTATTATTTACCTTCTTCTGCTGGCTTCAGACTTTATTTGCTTTTCCTTTTCTAGCTTCATTAGGTGTAAGGTTATTGTGTAACCTTGTGTATTGAGACCTCTCTTCTTTTTTGAGGTAGGCCTATATTGTGATCTATTTCCCTCTTAGGTCCGCCTTTGCTACATCCCAAAGGGTTTGGACTGTTGTGTTTTCATTTTCATTTGCTTCCATGTACATTTTAAATTCTTTAATTTCCTGGTTAATCCTTTTCATTCTTCAGTAGGATGTTCTTTAACCTCCAAGGGCTTTCCATATTTTTTCTTGTGGTTGACTTCAAGTTTCATAGCATTGTGATAGGACAGTATGAAGGGCATGATCTCGATATTTCTGTACCTGTTGAGGACTGATATGTGACCTAATGTGATCTGTTCTGGGGAATGTTCCATGTACACTTGAGATGAATATGTATTCTGTTGCTTTAGGATGAAATGTTCTGAATATGTCTGTTAAGTCTCTCTGCTCCAGTGTGTCATTCAAAGCCATTATTTCCTTGTGGATTTTCTGCTTAGGTGATCTGTCCATTACTGTCAGTTGGGTGTTAAAGTTCTCTATCAATGAGTTTCTTTATGTTTGTTATTAATTGATTCTTATATTTGGGAACTCTCAATTGGACCCTAAGTATTTAAAATTGTTAGATCTTTTGTTTTTAATTTTTTAAATGTTTATTCATTTTTGAGAGAAAGAGAGACAGAGAGAGAGAGAAAGAGCATGAGCAGGGGAGGGTCAGAGAGAGAGAGGGAGACATAGAATCTGAAACAGGCTCCAGGCTCTGAGCTGTCAACACAGACAACACGGGGCTCAAACCCACCAACCATGAGATCATGACCTGAGCTGAAGTCGGACACTTAACCTCCCCAAATTGGTAGATCTTCTTGATGGATAGACCGCTTAACTGTGATGTAATGTACTTCTTCATCTCCTGTTACAGTCTTTGGTTTATTTTTTATTTATTTTTTTTTGCTTTATGTTTTTAAATTTTTTTTTAATTTATTTTTTATTTAAATTCAAGTTAGTTAAAATATATTGTAAAAATGATTTCAGGAGTAGAATTTAGTGATTAATTACTTACATATAACACCCAGTACTCATCCCAACCAGTGCCCTCCTTAATGCCCATCACCCATTTAGTGCATCCCCCCATGCAGTATCCCTTCAGCAACCATCAGTTCCCTGTATATAAGAGTCTCTTATGGTTTGCCTCCCTCTCTGTTTTTGTCTTATTTTTCCTTCCCTTCCTCTATGTTCATCTGTTGAGTTTCTCAAATTCCACATGAGCAAATTTTTAAATATTTAAAAAAAAATTTTATTTATTTTTGAGAGAGAGACAGAGTATGAGTGGGGGATGGGCAGAGAGAGAGGGAGACACAGAATCCAAAGCAGGCTCCAGCACAGAGCCTGACGTGGGGCTTGAACTCATGACCTGAGCCGAAGATTGGATGCGAGATCATGACCTGAGCCGAAGTCGGACGCTTAACCAACTGAGCCACCCAGGCACCCTGATATATACCACATCTTCTTTATCCATTCATCAGTTGATGGACATTTGGGCTCTTTCCATAATTTGGCTGTTGTCGATAGTGCTGCTATCAACATTGTGGTGCATGTGTTCTTTTGAATCAGCATTTTTGTATACTTGGATAAATACCTAGTGCAATTGCTGGGTCGTAGGGTAGTTCTGTTTTTAATTGTTTGAGGCACCTCCATACTGTTTTCCAGAGTTTGCATTTCCACCAAGAGTGCAAAAGGGTTCCCCTTTCACAGCATCCTCACCAACATCTTGTTACTGTCTTTGATTTAAAATGTAATTTGTATGATCTACGTATGGGTACTGTGGCTTTCTTTTGACAGCCATTAGCATGATAGATGATTCTCCATCCCCTCACTTTCAATCTGCAGTTGTCTTTAGTTTAAAATGACTCTCTTATAGGCAGCATATTGATGGGGTCTTGGCTTTTTCTTGTTGTTGTTGTTTTTAATCTGTTCTGACATCCTGTGTCTTTTGATTAGAATATTTAGTCCATTTACATTCAGAATGGTTATTGAAAGATATGAATTTAGTGCCATTTTGTTACATGTAAAGTTGGTGTTTCTGGTGATGTTCTCTTTTCCCTTCTATCCTTTTTGGTTTTGGTTTTTTTTTCCCCACTCAAAGAGTCCCTGTTACTATTTCTTGCAGGGCTGGTTTAGTGGTCATGAACTCCTTTAGTTTTTGCTGGTCTGAGAAACTCTTTATCTCTCCTTCTATTCTGAATAACATCCTTTCTGAATAAAGTATTCTTGGTTGCATATGATTCCTATTCAGCACGTTGAATACATCATGCTATTCCCTTCTCTCCTGTCAAGTTTCTGTGGACAGATCTGTTGTGAACCTGATATGTTTTCCCTTATAGGTGAAGGACTTTTTTGCTCTGTGCTTTCAGGATTTTTTCCTTGTGTGTATTATTTTGTGTATTTGACTATGATGTGTCTTCATGGTGGCTAACTTTTGTTGAATTTAATGGGAGTTCTCTATGCTTCTTGGGATTGTGATGTCAGTTTTATTCCCCAGATTAGGGAAGTTTTCGGCTATAATTTACTCAGATAACCCTCTACCTTTTTCTCTGCATCTTCTGGGACTCTTATGTTTTGAATGTTATAACAGTTTAAGGAGTCACTGAGTTCCTAAAGTCTATATTCGTGATCTGAAACTTTTCTGTTCCTCTTCAGCTTCATTGCTTTCCATAATTTTAGATTCTGTATCACTGATTCTTACCTCTGCGTCCTCTCTGTCATGGCACCCATTCAGGTTTGTATCTCGGTTATAGCATTTTTAATTTTGGCCTGACTAATTTTTAGTTCTTTTGTCTTTGTAGTAATGGATTCCTTAGTGTCTTCTATGCTTTTTTCAATATCAGCTAGTACCCTTAAAATTGTTTCAAATTCTAGTTCAGACATCTTATATCTGTGTTGATTAAATCTCTGGCCATGAATTTTTCCATTTTTTTCTTTTGGGATGGGATGAATTTCTACTTGTCACTTTGGAGGTCAAAAAAAAAAAAAGTGAGGGAGAAAGAGATAGAGAAGAAAGCAGGCTAGATCTTCAGTGTGTTTTGGTCTCCTTGTTAAGAGACACTTGATCCAAAATAAAAAAGAAAAATAAAACAAATAGAATAAAATAATAATTAAAAAAAATAAAATAGCGTGTGGGTGGCTTAGCCAGTTAAGTGTCTGACTCTTGATTTTGGCTCAGGTCATGATCTCACAGTTTGTGAGATCGAACCTCACATTGGGCTCTGTGTTAACATTGCAAAGCCTGCTTGGGATTCTCTCCCTCTCTGTCAGTTCCTCCCCTACTCACTCGTGCACACTTTGTCTCTCTTTTATAATAAATAAATAAACAATAAAAATAAATAGAAAAAGAATAAACAAAAATTCCTTTCTCTGTATTTATATATACATATGTACATATATGTATGTGTATATATGTGTGTGTATATACACACATATATACACATACATATATATAAATCCAAAGGAGGCTAGATCCTGTTTCCTCTAGAGCTGAAGCTTTGTAGCACTTTATTATCAGTAGACTTGGTGCATGTGAGGGATTTGTGCTGATATTCTGGGGTAGGAGCTGATTGCTCTGATTCTCAGGAGGACTTGCCCTAGTCAAGTTGTACTTGCAGAGCACAGTGGGGTGAGGCTTTCAGTAAGCAGCTCCAGCTTCCACTTGGTGATGCTGTTTTGTTCCCTGAAGTTGGTCAGAGTTGAAGGATGGGGGAAGAATGGTTTTTCCCTGCTTTCTTATCTCTGGATCAGGGACCTCATGCATACTGCTCCTCAGGAAGCCCTCACAGATGATCAAAGAGTCACCCCTCCTTTGTTCCAAGCTTCTGTCAGATACCCGTCATCATCCTATGTATGAACTGTCTGCCTACCAGGAAGCACAGCACTTCTGTGTTTTATCTGTGGCATGACTGAGTTTCAAAACTCACCCTGAGGTGCAGACTTCTGCTGATCCTCTGGGGGAGGGTCTTGCTGTGTGCTGTGGCCAGTGCTGGCAGTCCCAGAAAACAGTCATGTGGCTGCACAGCAGTTTGGAGTTTATGGTAAATCACAGCACAAAGCCAGCACCAAGGTTTGCTGTCCTCAGCCAGTATCTTTGTTCCTTTGCTGATGAACAGGGCAGTTCAATGGCTCCTGCAGGATCTTTTGCCCCCAGAGAGGCCATGTCACCTCTACCAATGCACCCCAGACAGGGGAACTCTTTCTTCCTGTCTGATCCAGGGGATCTGCCTGCTCCTGGGTGTCTGCCATCCTTCCCCACCAGAACACTGCTAATGCTGCCAGGCATGACCACGGTGATGGCACTGATCTCTGCAACTTTAGACTCTGCACTCTGCTGTTTATAAAACCTCCAATATTAAAACCCTTTCCTTTTGCCACTCAGTGGTTTTGGGGAAGAGTTTTCTTGTGCAATCCCCTGCACATTTTCACTCTTTTTCTCACTCTTTCTCTCATTCTCTTTAACTCTTCTTTGTCCATATTCAGGGCTCCATGTCCTTTGCAGCACCTGCAGCGCTTTTCTCTCTTAAATCAGTTCTTTGCACCTCATACCTTCCTCAAGGTGGTCTTTTTTCTGCTTGTAGATGTGCAACTTTGTTCTCTCAGTCCTCAGATTGGTTTCTTGGATGTTCATAATGATTTGATATTTATCTAGTTGTGGTCGAGGAAGGAGACAAACTTAGGGTCACCCTACTCCTCTGCATTTGTAACCTGGGGCCCAAGATTTTGTTCTTTTTATGGGTGAATAATATTCTATTGTATCACATATTTTTAATCCATTCATCTATTCTTTTTATAGTTCCTAAGATATGAAGTTAAGTTTTTTTTTTTATCTTTCTATTTATTTAATGTATGTGTTTATAACTATAAACTTCTCTCCTAGAAATCATTTGCTGCATCCTATATGTTTTGATATATTGTGTTTCTTTTTCATTTGTTTCAAGATACTTTTTATTTTTTTTAATATTTTATTTTTGAGAGAGTGCAAGTGGGGAGGGGTGGAAGGAGAGAGGGACAGAGGATCTGAAGCGGGCTCTGCACTGACAGTAGCGAGCCTGATGTGGGGCTTGAACTCACGAACTGCGAGATCATGGCCTGAGCTGAAGTTGGATGCTCAACCCACTGAGGCACCCAGGTGCCCCTTAGTTTTTTTTAATGTTTATTTACTTATTTTTGAGAGAGAGATAGAGCACATGTGCAAGTGTGCAAGCATGAGCAGGGGAGGGGTAGAGAGAGAGGGAGAGAAAGAGTCCCAAGCAGGCTCTGTGTTGACAGCGCAGACTCCCAGATCCCGATGCAGGGTTTGATCTCATGAACCATAAGGTCATGACCTGAGCTGAAACCACTTAACCAACTTAGCCACCTATGCACTCCAACAAGATATATTTAAGTTTTCTTTTTAATTTCTTCTTTAATCCATTGGTTGTTAAGGAAAATCTTGTTTCATAGTTAGTTCTTTACATATCTAGGACTTCACTGTCAAATGCACTGGCCGCTGGCTAGGAATATATGACTATCTACATTAAAATTAATTGAAATCACATAAAATTAAAAATTCACTTTCTCAGTCACAAGCCATATATCAGATGCTTAATAATCATAGGTGGCTCATGGCTACCATATTAGGTACCAATGATACAAAACATTTCCACTATTATAATAACTTTCATTGGCAATCCTGATATAGAATAATAGTTGTTCACCAGGAGCAATTTTTACCCTATGGGACACTTGACAATATCTGGAAACATTTTTGATTTCTACAAATAAGGGATGGGTATTCTGGTTTCTTTTGGATAGAGGGCTGGAGAGCTATTAAACATCCCATAATACACAGGACAGCCCCCCCCCCCCCCCCCCACAGCAAAGACTCATTCAGCCAATGTGACAATAATTCTGATGGTGGGAAACTGCCCTACAATGTATTTTGATGTGAAGTGTGAGGTGGAGATCTTGTTGTTTTTCCCTCTGCTTAACCAGTTGGCTAGACACCATCCCTGTCCCTGTATACTCAGTCCATTTACTCTGCTGGTGAACCTTAAGCTAGAGATGTTTTTTGTTTTTGTTTTTGTTTTCCTTAAATGGTCTAGAAAGTCCTGTTGCCTTTCTACTTAAGATACGATTTTTAAAAATCAATTTTTGTTGCCTTACAGATTCTTTGACTTTGCACATAAAGACCACTCTGTGTTCCCAGTATATCATGGCTTCAACTTCAAGGTAAGTCCTGTTTGATGAAAGACTTTATGCAAGTGATTAATTCTCTTTGAAATGCCCAAGCCCATGACATTTTTAGCCCTTAGTCTTACTGACCTCACTAAGCATTTGGTCTCTAGAAGGAAAAAGTAGGAAGAGAGAGGAGACTGGGAGGATGGAGAAAAGGTGAGGCAGACAAGGTCGGGTGTGTGCGATAGGTGTGGCCCTGTAGTTCCAGTGTCTATACCTGATCTAAAAATGTGATTTACTTTCTGGGGTGCCTGGGTGTCTCAGTTGATTAAGTGTCTGACTTCAGCTCAGCTCATAATCTCATGGTTTGTTGGTTTGAGCCCTGCGTCGGGTTCTGTGCTGACAGCTCAGAGCCTAGAGCCTGCTTCAGATCCTGTGTTTCCTTCTCTCTCTGCCCTTCCCCCACTCACTCACACGCTCTCTCTCTCTCTGTCTCTCAAAAATGAATAAGCATTAAAAAAATTTAAAAATGTGATTTACTTTCCTCATCTTTTAATCCACAAGATGGTTGCTACGGGGGCTGCTTCAGTCCCTGCAAGCCTTCCCACTCTAGGAGTCTTTTTGTTTGTTTGTTTCAAGTTTTATTTAAATTCTAGTTAGTTAACATATAGTGCAATATTGGTTTCAGTAGTAGGATTTAGTGATTCATCACTCACAGATAACACCTAGTGCTCATCACAAGTGTCCTCCTTAATGCTCATCACCCAGTTAGCCCATCTCCCCATCCACCTCCAACCCTCCAGCAACCCTCAGTTTGTTCTCTATAGTTAAGAGTCTCTTATGGATTGCATCCCTCCTTTTGTTTTATTCCTTCTCCTATGTGCATCTCTTTTTTTTTTTTTTCTAATTCCACATATGAGTGAAATCATAAGGTATTTGTCTAACTGAATTATTTCACTTAACACACTCTACCTCCATCTACGAATTTGCAAATGACAAGATTTCATTCTTTTTAATAACTAATATTCGATTGTGTGTGTGTGTGTGTGTGTGTGTGTATACACGACATCTTTATCCATTTATGGATATCAACCATCAATTGATGGACATTTGGTCTCCTATAATTTGGCTATTATTGATAATGTTGCTATAAATATGGGGTGCACATGCCCCTTAGAATCTGTGTTTTTGTATTCTTTGCATAAATACCTAGTAGTACAAATGCTGGATCATAGGATAATTCTATTTTTAACTTTTGAGGAACCTCCATCTCTTTTAGAGTGGCTGTACCAATTTGCATTCCAACCATCAGTGAAAGGGAGCTCCCCTTTTCTCTGCATCTTCTCCTATATCCGTTGTTTTCTTGTGTTAATTTTAGCCATTCTGACAGGTGTGAGGTGGTATCTCATTGTAGTTTTGATTTGTATTTCCTTGATGAGTGGTTTTGAACATCTCTTCATGATTCTGTTAGCCATTGGGATGTCTTCATTGGAGAAGATTCTATTCATGTCCTCTGCCAGTTTTTTAACTGGATTATTTTTTTGGGAGTATTGCAGTTTATAAGTTCTTTATAGATTTGGATACTAACCCTTTATCAATCAGATATATCATTTGGAAATATCTTCTCCCGTACCCTAGGTTGCCTTTTAGTTTTGTTGATAGTTACCTTTGCTGTGCAGGACCTATTTATCTTCTTCAAGTCCCAGTAGTTCATTTTCACTTTTGTTTCTGTGCTTCCAGTGATGTATCTGGTAAGAAGTGGCTATGGCCAGCGTCAAAGAGGTTGCTGCCTGTATTCTCCTCTAGGATTTTGATGGTTTCCTGTCTCACATTTAGGTCTTTCATCCATTTTTAATTTATTTTTGTATATGGTACAAGAAAGTGGTCCAGGTGTATTCTGCATGTTGCTGTCCAGTTTTCCTAACACCATTTGCTGAAGAGTCTGTCTCTTCATTGGATATTCTTTCCTGCTTTATCAAAGATTAGTTTTACATACATCTCTGGGTCTCTTTCTGGGTTCTCTGTTTCACTGATCTTTTTGTCTGTTTTTATGCTAGTACCATACTGTATTGATGACTACAGCTTTGTAATACAGCTTCATGAAATCAGAAATTGTGGTGCCTCCAGCTTTGGTTTTCATTTTCAATATTACTTTGGCTATCTGGGGTCTTTTTTGGTTCCATACAAATTTTGAAATTGTTCTAGGTCTGTGAAATATGCTAGAGTTATTTTGATACAGATTGCATTCAATGTATAGATTGCTTTGGATAGTATAGACATTTTTACAGTATTTGTTCTTCCAGTCCATGAGCATGGAATGTTTCTCCATTTCTTCAGTTTTCTTCAATTTCTTGCATAAACATTCTGTAGTTTTCAGTGGACAGATCTTTTGCTTCTTTGGTTGGGTTTACTCCTATGCATTTTATGGTTTTGCTATAATTGTAAATGGGATTGAGCCCTTCATTTTCTTCTGCTTCATTATCGGTGTATAGAAATTCAATCGATTTCTTTATGTTAATTTTATTTTATTAAAAAAAATTTTTAATGCTTATTATTTTTGAGAGAGAGAGAGAGAGAGAGAGAGAGACAGAGCAAGCAGGGAAGGGGCAGAGAGAGAGACACAGAATTGGAAGCAGGCTTCAGGCTCTGAGTTGTCAGCACAGAGCTGAATGTGGGGCTCGAACTCACAGACCACGAGATCATGACCTGAGCTGTAGTAGGCCGCCCAACTGACCGAGTCACCCAAGCGCCCCTACATTGATTTTATATCCTGTGACTTTGCCAAATTCATGTATCAGTTCTAGCGGTATTTTGGTGGAGTTTTTTGAGTTTTCCACATAGAGAGAGTATCATGTCATCTGCAAAGAGTGAAAATTTGACTTCTTTCTTGCCATTTTGGATGCCTTTCATTTGTGTTGTCTGATTGCTGAGGCTAGGACTTCCATTACTATGTTGAACAACAGTGGTGAGAGTGTACATCCCTCTCATGTTCCTGACCTTAGGGGAAAAGCTGTCAGTTTTTCCCCATTGAGATTGATACTAGCTGTGGGTCTTTCATATGTGGCCTTTATTATGTTGCATTATGTTTCTTCTATCCCTACTCTCTGGAGGATTTTTATCAAGAAAGGATGCTGTATTTTGTCAAATGCTTTTTCTGCATCAATTGAGAGGATCTTATGGTTCTTATCCTTTATTAATGTGGTGTTATGATGTTGATTTGCGAATATTGAACCAGCCCTGCAGCCCAGGAATATATCCCACTTGATAATGGTGAATAATTTTTTCAATGCATTGTTGGATTCAACTTGCTGGTATCTTGTTCAGAATTTTTGCATCCATGTTCATCAAGGAGATTGGTCTGTAACTTTTACAGACACCCTTTTTAGTGGGAACTTTGTCTGGTTTTGGAATCAAAGTAATACTGGCTTCATAGAATGAGTTTGGAAGTTTTCCTTCCATTTGTATTTTTTGGAACAGCTCCAGAATAATAGGTATTATCTCGTCTTTAAATGTTTAGTAGAATTCCCTTGGGAATCCATCCACCCTTAGACCCTTGTTTGTTGGGAGATTTTTGATTACTGACTGAATGTCTTTGCTGTTTGAATTTTCTATTTCTTCCTGTTTCATTTTTGGTAGTTTGTGAGTTCCTAGGAAATTGGTCCATCTTCCAGATTGCCCTGTTTGTTGGCATATAATTTTCATAGTATTCTCTTATTGTAGTTTTCATTTCTGTGAGTCGGTTGTGATCTCTCCTCTTTCATTCGTGATTTTATTTACTTGGTCCTATTCCTTTTTCTTTTTAATAAATATGGCAAGGAGTTTATCAATTTTGTTAATTCTTTCAAAGAACCGGCTCCTGGTTTCATTGATCTGTTCTGTTTTTGTTTTGTTTTTTTTGTTTTTTCGATATCATTGATTTCTGCCCTAATCTTTATTATTTTCCTCTTCTTCTGGTTTTGGACTTTATTTGCTGTTGTTTTTCCAATTTCTTTAGGTATAAGGTTAGGTTATGTATCTAAGAATTTACTTCCTTATTTAGGAATGTCTGGATTGCTATATACTTTCCTCTTATGACTGCCTTTGTTGAATCCCAAAGGTTTTGGACAATAGTGTTTTCATTTCATTGGCTCCCATGTGTTTTTAAATTTCTTTTTTGATTTCTTGGTTAACCCATTCATTCTTTAGTAGGATTTATTATTTTTTTTTTAATGTCCAAATATTTGTGGTCTTTCCAAATATTTTTTCTTGTGGTTGATTTCAAGTTTCATAGTGTTTTTGTCTAAAAATATGCATGGTATGATGTAAATCTTTTTGTACTTGCTGAGTGCTGATTTGTGACCCAATATGTGATCTTTTCTGGAGAATGTTACATGTGCACTGGAAAAGAATGTGTGCTCTGCTACTTTAGGATGAAATGTTCTGAATATAACTGTTAAGTCCATCTCGTGCATTGTATCAATCAAAGCGATTATTTTCTTGTTGATTTTCTGTTTACATGATCTGTGCATTGTTGTAATTTGTGTGTTAAAGTCCCCTACTACTATGGTATTTTTATCAATGAGTGTCTTTCTGTTTGTGATTGATTTGTAATTTGGTTGTTCCCAACTTGGCAGCATAGATATTTACAACTGTTAGATCTTTTTGTAGATAGACCCCTTAATTATTATATAATGCCCTTCCTCATCTCTTGTTACAGTCTTTGTTTTAACATCTAGTTTGTCTGATATAGGTATGTCTATTCTGGCTTTCTTTTAATGTCCATTGCCACGATAGATGGTTTTCCATCGCTTTACATTCAATCTGCATATGTCTTTAGGTTTAAAATGAGTCTCTTGTAATCAGCATATAAATGGGTGTTGTTTTTTTTTTGTTTGTTTTTTTGGGTTTTTTTTAATCAATTCTGATACCTATGTCTTTTGATTAGAGCATTCAGTCCTTTTACATTTAGAGTGATTATTGGAAGATATTAATTTAGTGCCATTGTGTGTCCTGTAGAGTTGGTGTTTCTGTTGATGTTCTCTCTGGCCCATTCTAATCTTTGTTGCCTTTGGTCTGATTTTTGTTTGTTTTGTTTTTTCTCCACTCAAAAGTCCTCCTTATGATTTCTTGCAGGGCTGGTTTTGTTTGGGGTACTATTTATCTCTTTTTCTATTCTGAATGACAGCCTTTCTAGATAAAGAATTCTTGGCTGCATATTTTTCCTATAAGCACATTGAATATATACTGCCACTCCTTTCTGGTCTGCCATGTATCTGTGGAATATCCACTGCAAGCTTGATCTGTCTTCCCTTGTGGGTTAAGGACTTTTTTCCTTGCTGCTTTCAGGGTTCTTTCCTTGTCTGTGTTTTGTGAATTTGACTATGATATGCTGTAGTGATGTTGGTTTTTGTTAAATCTAATGGGAATTCTCTGTGCTTCTTGAATTTTGATGTCTGTATCTTTACCCAGATTAGGAAAGTTTCAGCTATAATTTGCTAACATAAACCTTCTGCCCCCTTTTCTCTTTCCTTATTTTCTTTGACTCCTATAATACAAATGGTATTCCTCTTTAATAATTTATATTCTCTCAGTCTTGTATCATAGTCTTTTGCCTTTGTTTCCTTCTTTTTTCTGTTTCCTTATTTTCCATAATTTTATCTTCTGTATTATTGATTCTCTTCTCTGCTTTGTCTATCTTTGCCAACAAGGTGTCCATTCAAGATTACATCTTGGTTATAGCATTTTTAATTTTGGCCTGACTATATTTTAATTCTTTTATCTCTGCAGAAAGGGATTCTCTGGCATCTTCTGTGCTTTTTTCAACTCCAACTAATATTATTATAATTGTGGCTTGAAATTCTAATTCACTCATCATTCTTATATCTGTGTTGATTAAATCCCTGGCCATCATTTTTTCATGGTCTTTCTTTTGGGGTGAATTCCTCTGTCTTGTCATTTTGGAGGCAAAAAAAAAAAATAAAAAATTAAAATTAAAAAAATTACAAACAAGATAATACAATACAAATCAAATAATGGAAGCTAGATACTAGGTGTGTTTCTTTTTTCTTTTTTTAATTTTTTTTAATGTTTATTTATTTTTGGAGAGACAGAGCATGAGCAGGGGAGGGGCAGAAGAGGGAGTCACAGAACTTGAAGCAGGCTCCAGGCTCTGAGCTGTCAGCACAGAGCCTGATTCAGGGCTCGAACTCACGAGCTGTGAGATCATGACCTCAGCTGAAGTCAGACACTTAACCAACTGAGCCACCCAGGTGCCCCTAGGTGTGTTTCTTTGTGCTTGTTGAGAGGTTGATAGAAAAGAGAGAAAAAAAAGGAAAACAAAAAACTATAAACAAAATTTAAAAAAAAATTTTAATGTTTATTTATTTTTGAGAGAGAGAAAGAGCATGACTGGGGGAGGAGCAGAGAGAGAGGGAGACACAGAATTGGAAGCAGGCTCCAGGCTCTGACCTGTCAGCATGGAGCCTGACATGGGGCTCGAACTCACAAACCGTGAGATCATGACCTGAGTCAAAACTGGATGCTCAACTGACTGAGCCACCCAGGCGCCCCTATAAACAAAATTTTAAATTGAAAAATACAGTTCTTAAGTAATAGAATAAAATAAGGAAAATAAAAAAAATAAAAAATTGCTTTTTCTGTATCCAAGAAAGAGAAAAGAATGAAGGGAAAAAAAAGATAAGCAAAAACAGAAGGAAAGAAAACGAACAAACAAATGAAGAAGCAAACAGAATGAAACCTGAATGAAGTACATTCATTTTCCCCTAGAATGAAATCTTCGTCAGACACTATAATTCATAGACTAAGTAAGTGGAAGGATTTGTCCTGGTCTTCTGGGGCATGTGCCTAGAGGGCACAGCTGGGTGGGGCGTGGGGTAACTGTTTCTGTTCTCCATTTGGTGGCACTGCTTAGCTTATATGTGTCGATCAAGGAGTGCATCCATGCATGTATGCTTGTTAGTGGTGAGAATGACTTCACAGAGCTCTCTAGTGTCTGATGTGGGAATTTTTGCCCTTGTGGACACGCATTCAAGTGCCTCTCCTTGGTCTCAGGCCTCTATCTGCTCCCTGCCTTCACCCTGTCTGTGTTCAAGCTGTGTCCCTTCCAGGTGGCACCTCCCTCCCGAGTTTTATCTCACACAGAGCTGTGTTTCAAAACCCCTTACTTCAGAGATCCCTGTAGCTTGGACCCATGCTAATGCTTTGGGGAAGGGTGTCCACAGAAAACATTCGCACGATCCCACAGCAGCAGAGGCTCAGAGTTTATGGTGAATCACAGCACATACCCTGTACAGGTCATGGTGCACTCTGGCATCTTTGTTTCAGTACTACAGCTACATGGTAGCTCTCTGGGATAAGCCAGGAATTTTGCCCATGGGGAAGCCTATGGCCTGTACCAAGTACACTCCAATCAGAAGAACCACTTTTCCCCAGGTGGCACATGGACCCGTCAAACCATGCTTCCTGCTCCTGGGGATTCACCTGACTTACTCACCAGAGCACCGCCAAGCACTGAGCTCCAAAACTTCAGATTCTGTCCTATTATAGAATATAGCTATGTATAGAATCCTGGTGGTATTGAAATCCCCTCCTTTCTTCCATCAGTGGTTTTTGTGAACAGATTTCTTGTCCCATGCGAGTGTTTTCACTCTTTCTTTCTTTCTCTCCAGCTACTTTTGGGGGCAGTGCTTTTCTTGCATGATCCTGATGTGCTGCCTTCTCCCCAGTCCTCTCTCTGCAAAAATGGCTTCCTACCCTCTACGGCTCCGCAGCTTTTCTCCCCCCAGTTCACCTCTCCACACCATGTACCTGCTAAGTTCTCTGATTCAAATTATGCAGATTGTTGCAATAATTCTCAGATCAATTTCCTAAGTGTTCAAAATGGTTTGATGCTGATCTAGCTGTGTTTCAGGGACAAGACAAGCTCAGGGTCCCCTTACTGCTCTGCCATCTTAACTCCAACCTGTCTGGGAAACTCTTTATCTCTCCTTCTATTCTAAATGGCAGCATTGCTGGATAAAGTATTCTTGGCTGCATATTTTTCCCATTCACTTTGAATATATCATGCCACTCCCTTCTAGCCTGCCAAGTTTCTGCTGATAAGTATGCTAACCTTATTTGTCTTCCCTTATGACTTAGGGATTTCTTTTTCCTTGCTGCTCTCGGGATTTTTTCCTTAACTCTGTATTCTGCAAATTTTACTACAATATGTCTTCGTGTTGCCCTGCTTTTGTTGATTATGGTGGGAGTTCTCTGTGTGTCCTTGACTTGAATGTTTGTTTCCTTCCCCAGATTAGGGACATTTTCCACAATAATTTGCTCAAATAAGTTTCTGCCCCTGTTTTCCTCTCTTCTTCTGGCACTCCTGTGATACAAATGTTATTAAGTCTTATGGAGTTGCTGAGTTCCCTATTGTCTACATTCTGATCTAATGTTTTCTTTCCCTATTCTTCTCAGCTTTATTATCTTCCATAATTTTATCTTACATATCACTTACTCATTCCTCTGCTTCTTCCATTCTCATGGTCATTTCTTAGAATCGGTTTCACATCTCAGTTATAGCATTTTTTATTACTGTCTGACTAGTTTTTAGATCTTTTATCTCTGTGTTAAGAGACTCCTTGGTGTCTTCTATGCTTTTCTCAAGCCCAGCTATATCCTTATGATTGTTGTTTTAAATCCTGGTACAGGCATATTACTTATATCTATTTTGATTAGATCTCTGGCTATGACCTTTTCTTATTTTTTGTTTTGTGATCCATTTCTCCATCTTGGCACTTTGCTTTAGTCTCTGTTTTCTCTGTGTTAGGAAAGCCTGTTATATTTCCTGCTTCTGAGAGTAAAGGCTATATTAAGAAGATGCTATATACTGACCCCGGCTTGGCGCTCCAGGAAGTGTTTCTGGTGTGCAGTTTGTACACTCTGCTTTTGTGTTTTAACTGCTCTTTCCCTCACGTCAGTCCTCTGCAGTTTCACCTTGTCTGTACTGGGTTGTGTTTGGACCTTGCCCAGTGTGTGGTGAGTTTTAACTCGGTGTGTTTTGGTCTGCTTGTTCAAAAGGCCAGATCCATTTTCCACTAGAGCTGAAGTTTTGCATCACTCCATTGTCAGTAGACTTGGTAGGTGCAAGGGGTTTGTGCTCATCTTCTAGCAGAGGGACCTGCTTCTGCTCTGGCTCTCAGGCACAATTGCACTCATGAAAAAGCACCTGCAGAGCCTACAGGGGCGGGTCTTGGTGTAAGTGGCTCAGGCCTCTACCGTGTGTGCTGTGTTTCTCACTTAAGTCTGTCTGTGCTGATAGGTGGGGAATTAATATAGTTTCAGCCCACTGTCTTCCTGCAGAGGGGCATTTGCGCCCACTGATGTTCAGGAAACCCTCACTGAAGATCGAACAATCTCCCCTCCTGTGTCCCAGGAATCCCTCAGATCTCTCTGCCTTTACCCATTCTGTGTCTGAGCCTTTTGCCCACCCAGCATCATGGTCCTGTGCTGGACACAACCTGTGCTGAGTTTCAGAACTCCAAAGGGATCTGGCATGGTTGGCCCTGCACTAATCATCTGGGGTGGGGTCTCACTACACTGTGGCTGGTGCCTGCTTGTCTCAGAAGGGCAGTCACAGAATGTGCGGCCACTTGGAGTATGGTAAAGCACAGCGAAAGGCTGATTTTCAGGTTACCTGGTCTCAGCAGGTGTCTCTGCTCCTATTGGAATGAATAGGGTAGCTCAGTGGCACCCGCTGGCAGTGCCACCTCTCTCAAATGCACTGTAAGGAGGAGATCTGTCTGTCCCAGTGTGGCCCAGGGTATCTGCAGACCATCTGTCTTCTCCCAGGCCTCTGCCCTCCCTCTCAACAGAAGCACATCTGTGCTGGTCAGGTTCTGTCTCTGGTCATGGCATGGACTTCTAAAACTTCTGACTTTGAGTTCCACTGCTTGGAAAAACTTGGCAATAGTCAGCCGCAATTGTTTTGCTTCTCATTGGTTTTGGGGAAGTGTTTTTCTTGTGCAGTGCCCTGCATGCACATGCTTTCTCACATGTGCTCTCTGTCTCTGAATCTCTTTCCTGTGTGATCAGGGCTCTCTACCCCCCACAGCACCTACGATTCTTTTCTCGCTAATCACTTCTCTGCACCTCCTCCCTTCCACAGTGTGGCCTCTTTTATCCCTGTAGTTGTGCAGTTTGTTTTCTCAGTCCTCACATTCATTTCTTGGGTGTTTGGAATGGATTTGATATTTATCTAGCTATGTTTGATGGACAAAGCAAGTATAGGGTCCCCCTACTACTCTGACATCTAAATCCTGTCCTACTCCAGGAGTCTTAACAACTATGTACAGAAAGTTTTTGGAGGCATGGGGGCACACAGGAGCTTAGATAGTGAGAGTGGTGGAAACCCTGACTATATAGGCCTGGATCTGCTGCTCGAAAATAGGAGAGGCTGAGAAGATGGCAAGTTGTCTATTGACTCCTGAGAACCTCTCAGTCTGAGGTCCATGGGAAGTGCTTCAGATTTCCTATCCCTGAAAGCTGGGTTCCCTTTCTGGCATAGCATGAGAAATACCTTGCCTTCCCTGAGGTCAGATCTCCTGTGCCCTAGTAGACTCTAGCACAGAGGCTGATGGAGTCCGTGTTCACCAAATGAGGTTGTAGTGAATCTCTAATGCAGTGAACTCCCAAGTCCAAGGGTAGGTCTGTAGAGAAATAACCTTTGCAGTAAAGCTTGTGTCTTCCCTCTGGTTTGAGATTCTTCTCATGTGGAGGTTGGGCCAGAGTGACACAGGGCAGCAGTAGAGCCCACCTTCCTTGCCCGTCCATTCTCATAGCCAGTGATGTGTGTCACTGCCCCTTCTGCATCCTACTAGAGGGCTTCCTGTGACAGCTGAACCCTACTGAATGTCCTCATTAGGGCCTATAGAGCCCTGTGGGTCCTGGTCCTGGCAGCCTGTGCTCTGCTCTCCTCCCTTTACTACATCTGAAGTCTCACTGACCTCCTTGCTGTTCACAGTTATCAAGTCCCTTCAGGCTCAGGGCCTTGTGCCTACAATTCTTTTTCTCTGCCTGGGACACCCTGTTTCTAGCTGTCTGTAAGGCCCCCTCCCTCTTTTTTCAGGCCACCTGCCTGGGAGCCTTCACTTATCATCCATCTAAAATAGTAACCCCAGTCCTACTCCTTCGCTACATTCTCTGCCCATTGTCCAGGATGGCCCCCATCTTGCATAGCTACTTGTGTGCTGAACTGTCATCTTTCACCTCCAGGTAGACAAGTGCTGTGCAGGTCAGGAGCGGAGTGTGTCCATTGTCAGTTGCTGGGAAGTGCCTGCTCGTGGTTGGTGCTCATTAAATATAGGTATCTCTTGTCATCCATTTAGATCCTAGTGCACAGGGAAAGTTAGGATAGACGGGGTTTCCATGTTTTCTAAATCTGTTTGGCTTCTGAATTGCAGCTAGTGTATAGTAAGATGTCTGATACTGAGGGAACCATCTGAAAATTTGTCTGAATCTGTTCAGGTCCTGATATTGGGTAGTAAGAGGTCAAGTAGGGAGAGCTTGGGAATTTGGGAGGGAGGAACCTTGTATTTGCCAAATTAATAAGGGAAAGGGAAGACAAAGGTAAGACCGAAGCATGAAAGTAGAGCTGCTGGGGCCAATGAATCAGAAGATATCAGTGGATGTCACTTCAGCAGTCTAGGCTTCCTTTTTGGTGGTTACTGTCATTTGGGTAATGACAGTGGCACCTGTCATTTATCAGTAAAGGGAATTCTGTATTCAAGACACATTAAGAAGGAAGGAGGTATGTAACATCTCTTTGTTGTTGTTACCTACTTTTTATTTAAATATAGTTAGTTAATATACAGTCCAGTATTGGTTTCAGAACTAGAATTCAGTGATTTACAAAGTTGGCATTTTTTTCCCCAAGATTTTATTTAAATTCAAGTTAGTTAACATATAGGTGTATCAGAAGTAGAATTTAGTGATTTATCACTTACACATAACACCCAGTGCTCATCACAAGTGCCCTCCTTAATACCCAACACCAATTTAGCCTATCTCCCACCATCAGCCCTGTTTGTTCTCTGTTGTTAAGTCTCTTGTGGTTTCTTTTCTTCTCCTTCTTCCCTCCATTCCCATATGTTCATCTGTTTTGTTTCGTACATTCCACATATAAGTGGAATCATATGATGTTTGTTTTCTCTGATTGACTTATTTTGTTTAGCAAAATATATTCTAGCTCCATCTACGTCATTGGAAATGGCAAGATTTCATTCCTTTTGATGCTAATATTCCATTGTATGTATGTATGTATGTATGTATATATATGTATACATATACACCACATCTTCTTTTTTAATTTATTTTATTTTTTTAATTTACATTCAAATTAGTTAGCATATAGTGCAACAATAATTTCAGGAGTAGATTCCTTAATGCCCCTTGCCCATTTAGCCCATCCCCCCTCCCAACCCCTCCAATAACCCTCAGTTTGTTCTCCATATTTAAGAGTCTTTTATGTTTTGTCCCCCTCCCTGTTTTTATATGATATTTGCTTCCTTCCCTTGTGTCCATCTGTTCTGTGTCTTAAAGTCCTCATATGAGTGAAGTCATATGATATTTGTCTTTCTCTGACTAATTTTGCTTAGCATAATACCCTCTAGTTCCATCCATGTAGATGCAAATGGCAAGATTTCATTCCTTTTGATTGCCTAGTAATATTCCATTGTGTATATATACATATACCACATCTTCTTTATCCATTCATCCGTGTGTGGACATTTGGGCTCTTTCCATTCTTTGGCTATTGTTGATAGTACTGCTATAAACATTGGGGTGCATGGGTCTCTTTGAAACAGCATACCTGTATCCCTTGCATAAATACCTAGTAGTGCAATTGCTGGGTCATAGGGTAGTTCTATTTTTAATTTTTTGAGGAATCTCCACACTTTTCCAGAGTGGCTGCACCAGCTTGCATTCCTACCAGCAGTGGAAAGAGATCCTCTTTCTTTACATCCTTGCCAACATCTGTTGTTGCCTGAATTGTTAATGTTAGCCATTCTGACAGGGGTGAGGTGGTATCTCATGGTGGTTTTGATTTCTATTTCCCTGATGATGAGTGACGTTAAGCATTTTTTCATGTGTTGGTTGGCCATCTGGATGTCTTCTTTGGAGAAATGTCTATTCATACCTTTTGCCCATTTCTTCACTGAATTATTTGTTTTTTTGGGTGTTGTTGATAAGTTCTTTAGAGATTTTGCAACTAACCCTTTATCTGATATGTCGTTTGCAAATATCTTCTCCCATTCTGTCGGTTGCCTTTTAGTTTTGCTGATTGTTTCCTTCGCTATGCAGAAGATTTTTATTTTGATGAGGTCCCAGTAGTTGATTTTTGCTTTTGTTTCCCTTGCCTCCAGAGACGTGTTGAGTAAGAAGTTGCTGCAGCCAAGATCAAAGAGGTTTTTGCCTGCTTTCTCCTCGAGAACTTTGATGGCTTCTTGTCTTACATTGAGGTCTTTCATCTATTTTGAGTTTATTTTTGTGTATGGTGTAAGAAAATGGTCCAGGTTCATTCTTCTGCATGTCGCTGTCCAGTTTTTCCAGCACCACTTGCTGAAGAGACTGTCTTTATTCCATTGGATAGTCTTTCCTGCTTTGTCCAACATTAGTTGGCCATACGTTTGTGGGTCCATTTCTGGGTTCTCTATTCTGTTGGATTGATCTGAGTGTCTGTTCTTGTGCCAGTACCATACTGTCTTGATGATTACAGCTTTATAGTATAGCTTGAAGTCTGGGATTGTGATGCATCCTGCTTTGGTTTTCTTTTTCAAGATTGCTTTGGCTATTCAGGGTCTTTCCTGGTTCCATACAAATTTTAGGATTATTTGTTCTAGCTCTGTGAAGAATGCTGGTGTTGTTTTGATAGGGATTGCATTGACTGTGTAGATTACTTTGGGTAATATTGACATTTTAACAATATTTGTTCTTACTATCCAGGAGCATGAAGTCTTTTTCTATGTTTTTTTTGTGTCATCTTCAATTTCTTTCATAAGCTTTCTATAGTTTTCAGTGTATAGATTTTTCACCTCTTTGGTTAGATTTATTCCTAGGTATTTTATGTTTTTTGTTGCAACTGTAAATGGGATTGATTCCTTGATTACTCTTTCTGTCGCTTCATTGTTGGTGTATAGGAATGCACCCGATTTCTGTGCATTGATTTTTATATCCTGCAACTTTGCTGAATTCATGAATTAATTCTAGCATTTTTTTGGTGGAATCTTTTGGGTTTTTCATATAGAGTATCATGTCATCTGCAAAGAGTGAAAGTTTGACCTCCTCCTGGCTGATTTAGATGTGGTTTATTTCTTTGTGTTGTCTGATTGCAGAGGCTAAGATTTCCAATAGTATGTTGAATAACAGTGGCAAGAGTGGACATGCCTGTCTTGTTCCTGACCTTAGGGGGAAAGCTCTCAGTTTTTCCCCATTGAGAATGATATTACCGTTGGGTCATTCATATATGACTTTTATGATCTCGAGATATGCTCCTTCTATCCCTAATTTCTTGAGGGTTTTTATAAAGAAAGGATGCTGTATTTTGTCAAATGCCTTCTCTGCATCTATTGAAAGGATCATATGGTTCTTTCCTTTCTTTAATTGATGTGATGAATCACGTTAATTGTTTTGCGGATATTGAACCAGCCCTGCATCCCAGGTATAAATCCCGCTTGGTCATGGTGAATAATTTGTTTAATGTATTGTTGGATCTGGTTGGCTAATATCTTGTTGAGGATTTTTGCATCCATGTTCATCAGGGAAATTGGTCTATAGTTAGTTCTCCTTTTTAGTGGGACCTCTGTCTCATTTTGGAATCAAGGTAATGCTGGCTTCATAGAAAGAATTTGGAAGTTTTCCTTCCATTCCTATTTTTTGGAACAGCTTCAAAAGAATAGGTGTTAACTCTTCCTTAAATGTTTGGTAGAATTCCCCTGGAAGCCATCTGGCCCTGGACTCTTGTTTTTTAGGAGATTTTTGATTACTCATTCGATTTCCTTATTGGTTATGGGTCTGTTCAAATTTTCTGTTTCTTCCTGTTTCAGTTTTGGTTGTGTATATGTTTCTAGGAATTTGTCCATTTCTTCCAGGTTGCCCATTTTATTGGCATATAATTTCTCATAATATTCTCTTAGTATTGTTTTTATTTCTGCTGTGTTGGTTGTGATCTCTCCTGTTTCATTCTTGATTATATTTATTTGGGTCCTTTCCTTTTTCTTTTTGATCAAACTGGCTAGTGGTTTATCAATTTTGTTAATTCTTTCAAAGAACCAGCTTCTGGTTTCATTGTTCTGTTCTACTGTTTTTTTGGTTTCCATAGCATTGATTTCTGCTCTAATCTTTGTTATTTCCTGTCTTCAGCTCGTTTTGGGTTTTATTTGCTGTTGTTTTTCCAGCTCTTTAAGGCGTAAAGTTAGGTTTTGTATCTGAGACCTTTCTTCCTTCTTTAGGAAGGCCTGGATTGCTATATACTTTCCTCTTATGACCACCTTTGCTGAGTCCCAGAGGTTCTGGGTTGTGGTGTTATCATTTTCATTGGCTTCCGTGAACTTTTTAATTTTCTCTTTAACTTCTTAGCCCGTTCATTCTTTAGTAGGATGTTATTTAGTCTCCAAGTATTTGTTACCTTTCCAAATTTTTTCTTGTGGTTGATTTCAAGTTTCATAGCATTGTGGTCTGAAAATATGCATAGTATGATCTCAATACTTTTGTACTTGTTGAGGGCTGATTTGTGTCCCAGTATGTGGTCTATTCTGGAGAAACGTTCCATGTGCACTGGAGATGAATGTATATTCTTCTGCTCTAGGATGAAATGTTCTGAATATATCTATTAAGTCCATTTATCTGGTCCAGTGTGTGATTCAAAGCCATTGTTTCCTTGTTGATGTTTTGATTAGATGATCTGTCCATTGCTGTGAGTGGGGTGTTGAAGTCCCCTACTATTATGGTATTACTATCAATGAGTTTCTTTATGTTTGTGATTAATTGATTTATATATTTGGGCACTTTCACATTTGGAGCATAAATGTTTACAATGGTTAGGTCTTCTTGGTGGATAGACCCCTTGATTATGATATAATGCCCTTCTTCATCTCTTGATACAGTCTTTAGTTTAAAGTCTAGATTGTCTGATATAAGTATGGCTACTCCGGCTTTATTTTGTGGACCATTAACATGATAGATGGCTCTCCATCCCCTTACTTTCAATCTGAAGGTGTCTTTAAGTCTAAAGTAGGTCTCTTGTAAACAGAATATACATGGATCTTGTTTTCTTATACATTCTGTTACCCTGTGTCTTTTGATTGGAGCACTGAGTCCGTTGACATTTAGAGTGATAACTGAAAGGTATGAACTTATTGCCATTATGTTGGTTGCAGAGTTGGAGTTTCTGGTGGCGTTCTCTGGTCCTTTCTAGTCTTTGTTGCCTTTTTTTGTTTGTTTGTTTATTATTTCATCTTTCTCCCCTCAGAGAATCCCCCTTAAAATTTCTTCCAGGGCTGGTTTAGTGCTCACAAACTCCTTTAATTTTTGTTTGTCTGGGAAACTTTTTATCTCTCCTTCTATTTTGAATGACAGCCTTGCTGGATAAAGAATTCTTGGCTGCATATTTTTCTGAATCAGCACATTGAACATATCCTGCCACGCCTTTTTGGCCTGCCAAGTTTCTTTGGATAGGTCTCCTGCAAACCTGATCTGTCTTCCCTTGTAATTTAGGGACTTTTTCTCCCTTGCTGCTTTCATGATTCTTTCCTTGCCTGAGTATTTTGTGAATTTGACTATGATATGCCTTGTTGATGGTCAGTTTTTGTTGAATCTAATGGGGGCCCTCTGTGATTCCTGGATTTTGATGTCTGTGTCTTTCCCCAGGTTAGGAAAGTTTTCTGCTGTGATTTGCTCATAACCCCTTCTAGTTCTATCCATGTAGTTGCAAATGACAAGATTTCATTCTTTTTGATTGCCGAGTAATACTCCACATCTTCTTTATCCATTCATCCATAGAGCTCCTCCTTTCTTACAGTGGAGAGTGTTTGGACCTTTAGCTGGGTTTGCTTTGATTTGTTCATTAAAATAAGCCTGGAAAATAAAAACACAAACAAAACAAACAAACAAACAATAAAAAACCTGATCCTCTAAACGAAGAAAGGGAAAAGGAACAAAAAACACCAATCAAAAAACTATAAGCTGAACTCAAAGAGAAAGAAAGCTAAAACAATAAAAGACAAATAAAAGAAAAAAGAAGCTTGACCCTCCCAAAAAGGAGAAAGGAAATGAAAATAGCAAACTAACAAACATATAAAACAGTATGAGCCTGATTCTAGAAGAAAAAAGAAAGAAAGAAAAACAAACAAATGGGGAAATGGGCGGGGGGGCCCTGTGGTAGAAAAAAAGTAAACCTGGTCCTGTTTCCACCAGAACTACATGTGTCATTTTGAAGCATTCAATTTTCAGTACAGTTGGTACATGCAGGGTGCTGCCTATGGTGGTCTTCTGCGTGAGAGACTGACTGAAATGGCTCAGAGTCAGTCTTACTCCAGTAAATAAGCAGTTACCAGGCACTTTGAGGCAGGTTGTGGTGTAACCGGGTCCCACCTCTGCTGGGGGCTGCTGTGTTGGTCTCAGAAGTCCCACTGTGTTGGTGTTGGGGGAAAATGACGCCACCCCAATCTTTGTCCCCAGAAAGAATCTCACATCCCCCACCATTCAGGCAGTCCTCACAGATAGTAAGGGCAGTCAACTTGCCCTGCACCACAGCTTTCTTGAGTTTTTCCTTGGTGTGCAGCTGGAATACAAAACTTGAAAACTTAATGGGCAAAGCACTACATGGACCTGCTTCCCTCCTCTGGAGTAGAGCCTCTGCGTGCTGTGTCAGATGGTTTTTGTCCCAGAAGAATAGTTCCTCACCAGCATGTTGTGTGGAGTGTATAGTGTAGCACCACTGAAAGCAGCAACAAGGTCATATGCTATCTGCTGTACCTCTGTCCCCTACTGATGAAACGCCATTAGCTGGCACCTATAGGTTCTTTTGTCCTTGGAGAGGCAATAAACCTCTTCCAAAAGTACTCCAGGAAGGGGAATGTTCTCTCCCAGTGTGCCTTGAAGGTCCCTACACCAGGCTATGCACTCTGGGGCCAGCTCCTTCCTTCCCCCCATGACCACACACTACAGCTCTCTGCTAGAGAGTCACACACTTCCAAAACTTCAGGGTTGAACTCCACACGCTGTTTGCAAACTACAAAACATAACAAAAACCTGTAATGCTCAGTACTTCTTGCACCCCACTCTGTGGTCTAGAGAGATTTTCCTCTTGTGTGAACCCAGTGCTATACTCTGTCAACACCTCTCTCTTTCCCTCCCTTCTTTTCTCTTACCAGAAAGGGTTTCCTCCCCCTCTGCAGCACTGCTATTTTTCTTTCCACCAATTCATATCCATGTGCCTCACACCTGCCACCCTGTCTCCCTCCAACCATGCAGGTCCTTCTGCCACTCTGCAGATCGATTTCCTGGGTGTTCCAAGTGATGTGACCTCGGTAGAGCTATGTTTGGGGGATGAGAAAGCTCAGGGTTCCCCTATTTCTCCTCTATCTTACCTCCTCCCCCTGGAACTTCTCTTTAGAATGCCTCCTATCATTAAAATATTTTTGCACTTGAAAGAGTAACCTATGTTAGGAAAATTCCCTTACCTGGTACTGTGCCTGGTGGTACTGGTTCCAAAATGCGGTTCAAGCTCAGGTGGTCTGCAGTGGGAGCGCCCTCCTCTCAGGTGATGCTTCAACAGAGTTTTCTGCTGAAACACTGTCTCCTGCGTGACCTCGCTTTGTTTCGTTTCCTGTCATTGCAGCAATCCCACTGTTGGGAGAGATGCCAGTTCAAAGCTCAAGTCCATGAAGCTACTTGAGGTTCTGAATGCATTGGAGGAGGAGAGTCCTAGCCACCGCAGGGAAGAGATCTTCATTGCACCACCTGACAATGCCTCAGGGGATTTCACTGATGAGGACTCAGGTGATGAAGATGGCCAGCGAGGCTCCCATGTGCCCGGTAGTGTGCTGCATGCCTCTGTTGTACCTGAGGACTCTGGCACTGAGGAGGAGGATGACGACCTGCAGCCACCACCAGCCATGAAGAGGCAGAAGGCAGTAGTGGAACCTCAGCGTGTTTGGATCAAAAGAGATATCCAACCCAACTTCCGCAGCTGGACTCCATCAGATCCCCATATAGAGGATCTCAAAAGCCAGGAACTGAGTCCTGTAGGCCTATTTGAGTTGTTTTTTGATGAAGGAACTATTAATTTTATTGTTAATGAAACCAATCGTTATGCTTGGCAAAAAAATGTCAACCTTGGGCTCACAGCCCAGGAATTAAAGTGTGTTTTGGGAATTTTGATTTTAAGTGGGTATATATCCTATCCAAGGAGAAGGATGTTTTGGGAAACTTCTCCTGATTCACATCATCATCTTGTGGCTGATGCAATTAGAAGGGACAGATTTGAACTGATCTTTTCATACCTGCATTTTGCAGATAATAATGAGCTGGATGAAAGTGATAGGTTTGCCAAGGTCAGGCCTCTCATTGTCCGAATGAATTGCAATTTCCAGAAGCACGCACCCTTGGAAGAGTTCTACAGCTTTGGTGAATCCATGTGTGAATACTTTGGACACCGGGGATCCAAACAGCTGCCAGCAGGGAAACCCATGCGTCTGGGCTACAAGATCTGGTGTGGGACAACCAGCAGGGGCTATCTGGTGTGGTTTGAGCCCTCACAGGGCACACTGTTCACCAAGTCAGACAGGGGCTTAGACTTAGGAGGTAGTATGGTGGTAAAATTTGTGGATGCTCTTCAGGAGCGTGGCTGTTTGCCATACCACATATTTTTTGACAAGGTTTTTACAAGTGTCAAACTCATGTCCATTTTGAGGAAAAAGGGGGTGAAGGCCACAGGAACTGTTCGTGAATACAGGACTGAGCGATGTCCCCTCAAAGATCCCAAAGAACTTAAGAAAATGAAGAGGGGTTCATTTGATTATAAAGTTGATGAGAGTGAGGAGATTATCGTGTGCCGCTGGCATGATAGCAATGTGGTTAACATCTGCTCTAATGCTGTGGGCATAGAGCCAGTGGAGCTGACCAGCCATCATTCAGGAATAGCCAAAACACGGACCCAAGTCCATCAACCATCCCTGGTGAAGCTGTACCAGGAGAAAGTGGGGGGTGTCAGCCGGATGGACCAGAATATTGCCAAATACAAGGTAAAGATCCGGGGCATGAAGTGGTACTCAAGCTTCATTGGCTATGTCATTGATGCTGCCCTCAATAATGCTTGGCAACTACACAGGATCTGCAGCCATGATGCCCAGGTAGACCTCCTGGCCTTCCGGAGATATGTGGCCTGTGTGTACCTAGAGAGCAATGCTGACATGTCCTCCCAAGGGAGGCGAAGCAGACGGCTGGAAACTGAGAGCCGCTTTGACATGATTGGTCACTGGATCGTCCACCAGGACAAGAGGACTCGGTGTGCCCTTTGCCACTCGCAGACCAACACCCGCTGCGAGAAATGCCAGAAGGGTGTCCATGCCAAGTGTTTCAGGGAGTACCACATTCGGTGATGCAGAATGGACAGAGGGAGCCCTGTGGATGTTTGGTTTATAATGAAATGTTTACAGCTAATTTCATAAAGCAGATAGAGCACTTGTGTTTTATTTGTGTTGGAAAAACAACACCTGAATCGCTAATGATTTGGTCTTGTATTTTCTACCGACCTCCATTACAGTTATCTTTTTATTGTCTTCTGTGATACCTACATGTAACATAAATTAATATTTATATTGGTAATTATAGATGTTTGTAAATCTATAGATTATACTGTTACTTATTTCAAATAATGGGCCCCTTTTTATTCAAATAAAAAATTTCCTGTGGGTGATAGATGAGTCCTAGTTAGGAAAATCAAATAGAACCAAAAACTTTAGAGAAACTTTCATGAATAGTAAAAAGATTTTATAATTGTATACTATTGATTTTAACATAAGATGAGACAATAGTGTGTAAGTATGGTATCAATATGATGAAAGAGATTTTAATCATAGTTATTTCACTTTAACACTAGCAAGCTGTTTAGGAATAATCAGCTTTGTGTTTATCCAGAGGGCTAGATTTGTAGACTTTGTATTTCCTTGATAAAATTATTTTCCTAATACAAGTATATCCTTCTGGAATTCATTTTTATAACTAGTGTAAGATAGGTATCTGGTTTTTCCCCCTTAAGCAATGGTTTGCATCATTTATTAAAATATTTATATTTTCCCATTGATTTAAATTCTAATTTTATAAGGGGGGAGGAGTTAAGATGGTGGTGTAGTAAGGGGAACCTGGGCTAGTCTCAGTCCCTCAAACACAGCTCAGTCAACATCAAATCATTTTAAACACCTAGGAAATTGACCTGAGGATTAAAAGAACAGTCTGCATAATTTGAGGGAGAGAACATGGCAGGTGTGGAGAGGAGATTTGGGGGAGAGAAAAGCCATGGTGCCGCAGAAGGGATGGGAGTCCTACTTGCAGAGAGGAGAAAGGGAAGTGGGGAGAGAGTAGTGTGTTAGATTCGCATAAGAAAAGTAATCCCCCAAAACCATTGATGGGGGAATTGTGAGGAACTGAATATCCCAAGGTTTTGCAAACAGTGGAGGTGAAATTCTGAGTTTTTGGAAGTCTGTGCTGTTTGCTGTAATAGATCTGGATGGGCAGCAGTGCTCCTGGGGAGAAGGAGGGGAAGCCCAAGAGCAGACAGTGGACAGTGTGGTGCAAAGATTCCTTTGGTCTCACTGGGAGAGAAAGTTCTCCTTCCCCAAGTGTATTTGGAAGAGACTATAATGCCTTTCCAAGGACAAAAGACCCAGCTGGCACCTTTGAACATGTATGCAACAGCAAGGGACAGGGGCACATGCAGAGGGTGGATAAAGTGGTCGTAGCTTTTCGTTGTGCTTCACCATAAACTCTAGGCACCAGAATGGCCATGGGACTGCTTTTCTGGGACAGAATAGTACCAGATGCAGTGCTGTGAAGCTCTCCTCTGAAGTGGGGGAGCGGGTCTGTGCCTTGCCTGGTCCTTTAAAATTTGAGAGTTGGGAATCCCAGTTGTATGCCATAGATAAGACACTGGAGAGCTGTGGCACCAGGCAAGTTGATGGCCCAGGCACAAAAGGGGAAGAATCTGATGAACCATGGGTCACAGGAGAGGAGATTGGTTGCTTGTCTGTGAGGGCTACCTGAACAGCTGCAGGTTCCATCTTTTCTGCCTGGGGAAAAGAGTGGTATGGTACCATCTACCCCCACCTACCAGCCCATCATACACAGCACTCTTAATTGAGGCTACAGCTACTTATACCAAAGCCTGGCCCCCTGGCCCCTACAATGGTTATCTTACAGGGGCAGGTCTGATTGTGAGCCATTGCACTGGGCTTTTCCCCCAGAGGAACAACACAGGCTCCCCCACATGCACTAAGTCTAATGATCATAGAGTGCTCCAAAGCATCAGCATCAGTTATGCTGGAAACAAGAAGAGGCCTTTTTTTTTTTTTTTTTTTTTTTTTTAATCAGGCCTATAGTTTTTTTTTTTGTTTCCTTTTCTCATGTTTTGAAACTGACTACTTTTTCTTTTTTTTTATTCTTGAATTCAGCTTATAATATTTTGTCTGTGTATTTGGGTTTTTTTGTTTTTTTGTTTTTTGGTTGCTATACCTTTTTTTTTGGATAAGGCCTTTTTGTTTTCGTTAATTTGTATTGTTTTTTAAATCGGGCTTATTTTAATAAGTCAAAAGCATACCTGGTTAAAGGTCCAAACACTCCCTGCTACAGGTAAGGAGGAACTCTACAGAGGACTGACCTGGGGGAAAGAGCAGCCAAATCACAACAGGAGATGTATGGTGCACACACCATACACCAGAAACACTTCCTGAAGTACAAGGCCCTGGAGAGTGTATAACGCTTAATATAGTATTATATCCAGGAACAGGAAGCCTAACAAACTTTCATAACACACCAAAACCAGAAACCTAGACAGAATGACAAGATGATTCTTCCACAAAGAAAGATCAAGAAGAAACCACAGGCATGGATTTGTTCAAAACAGATATAAGTAATATATCTGAAGGAGAATTTGGAACGACAGTCATAACTAGTTGGACTTAAAACAAAACAAAACAAAACAAAACAAAACAAAACATAGAAGGCTCCAGAGAAACCATGGCTGTAGAGGTAAAAGAGCTAAAAACTAGTCAGTCTGAAATGAATAATGCTATAACTGAGATCAAAACTGACTGGGTGTAATTACAACGAGGATGAAAGAAGCAGAGGATTGAATATGTGATACAGAAGGTAAAATTATAGAAAATAATGAGCCAGAAAAGGAGAGGGGAATAAAACTATTAGATCACAAATATAAACTTAGGGAACTCAGTGATTCTACAAAGTGCAATAATATCCATCTCATAAGAGTCAAAGAATAGCAGGGAAAAGTGATAGAAGATTTATTTGAATAAGTTCTAGCTGAGAAATTCCTTGATATTCGGAAAGGAACAGGCATTCAAATCCAAGAGTCACAGAGAACTCCCCTCAAAATCAACAAAAACAGGTCAAAACCACGACATATAATGAAACTTGCAAAATGCAAAGATAAAGAGAATTCTGAAAGCAGCTAAAGACAAAAGGTCCTTAACCTACAAGGGTAGACACATGAGGTTAGAAGCAGACAAGTCAATAGTATCTTGGAAGGCCAGAAGGGAGTGATATGATATATTTAATGTGCTAAATGTGAAAAATATGCAACCAACAATACTTCCTCCAGCAAGACTATCATTCAGAACAGAAGGATATCTGAAGAGATTCTAAGAATCTGTAGATTCTTAGCAAAACTCCTTAGCAAAAGCTATAGGAGTTTGTGAACAATAAAACAGTTCTCGAAGAATTACTTTAAACTTTATTTAAATTCAAGTTAGTTAACCTACAGTGTAGTGTTGGTTTCAGGAGAGCCCGGTGATTGATCACTTACATATAGCATCCAGTGCTCCTCCCAATAGGTGTCCTCCTTAATGCCTATCACGCATTTTTTTAAATTTATTTATTTTGAGGGAGAGAAAGAGAGCAACATTGGCAGGGGAGGGACAGAGGGGGTGGGGGAGGAATCTCAAGCAGGTTCCATACTGTCAGTACTCAGAGCCCAACATGGGGCTTGATCTCATGAATCATGAGATCATGACCTGAGCCGAAATCAAGTGTTGGACACTTAACCAATTGAGCCACCCAGGCACCCCTGCCTGTAAGCCATTTAACCCATCCCCACCAACCTCCCCTCAAGCAACCCTCAGTTTGTTCTCTGTACTTGAGTCTTTTATGTTTTATCTCTCTTTGTATTTTTATCTTTTTCCCCCCTTCTCCCTTATCTGTTGTGTTTCTTAAATTCCACATGAGTGAAATCATATGATATTTGTCTTTCTCTACTGACTTATCTCATTTAACATAATACCTTCTAGTTCCATCCTTGCCTTATTGCAAATGGCAAGATTTCATTCCTTTTCATTGCCAAGTAGTATTCCATTGCATATATATACCACATCTTCTTTGCCATTGGTCAATTGATGGGCATTTAGGCTCTTTCTGTAATTTGGCAATTGTTGATACTAGTGCTATAAACAATAGGGTGCCTGTGCCCCTGCAAATCAGCATATTTCTATCATTTGGATAAATACTTAATAATGAAATTGCTGGGTTGCAGGGTAGTTCTTTTTTTAGTTTTTTGAGGAACCTCCACACTGTTTTCCAGAATGGCCATATCAGTTTGCATTCCCACTGAGAATGCAAAAGGGTCGCCCTTTCTCCTCATCCTCGCCAATATCTATTGTTTCCTGAGTTGTTAATTTTAGCCATTCTGACTGGTGTCTCACTGTGGTTTTGCTTTGTATTTTCCTGATGCTGAGTGATGTTGAGTATCTTTTCATGTGTCTGTTAGCCATCTGGGTGTCTTCTTTGGAAAGTGGCTATTCATGTCTTCTGCCCATTTCACTGGATTATTTGATTTTGGGCGTTGTTTGGTAAGTTTTTTATACATTTTGGATACTGACCCATTATCTGATATTTCATTTCCAAATATCTTCTTCCATTCTATCAGTTACCTTTTAGTTTTTTTGTTTCATTCACTGTGCAGAAGCTTATTTTGATGAGGTCCCAATGCTTCATTTTTATTTTAATTTTGTTGAGGAACCTCCATACTATTTTCCAGAAAGGCTGCACCAGATTGTGACTTTTCATGTGTCTATTAGCCATCTGGATGACTTCTTTGAAAAAGTGTCTGTTCATGTCTTTTGCCCATTTCTTCACTGGATTATTTGTTTCTTGGGTGTTGAGTTTGATAAGTTCTTTATAGATTTTGGACACAACCTTTCACCCGATTACACATTTGCAAATATCTTCTCCAATTCCGTCAGGTTACTTTTAGTTATCTTGATTGTTCCCTTTTCTGTGCAGAAGCTTTTTATCTTGATGAGGTCCCAATAATTCACTTTTGGGTTTGTTTCCCTTGCCTCCAGAGACATAAGAAGTTGCTGTGACTGAGGTTGAAAGAGTAGACCTAGACTGGCCGACTCCATTTTGTTCTGTGTCCTCCATCTTGAGTGACTATGTCCCCAACATGGCCCCCTTTCCGGAAAAACCACGGAAAGAAATTCCTGCTCAAATCTCAGACCATGCCTCCTCCCCTTGAGTAACTTCCTGCTCACCAGTTCAAACTTCCCGTTCAAACCACGCCCAGCAACCTGCGCAACGGGACTCTGACCCTTCCCCAGCCAATTAGCTAAGGCCCCCCAACTGCCCCTAGATCCCTATAAAACCTTTGTGCTTTTGAAACATGCTCTCTCTCTCTCTCTGGCATCTCACCGCTGCGTCGGTGCATGTAGGGGATTGAGCTCGAGCTAGCTCGAATAAAGGCTCTTTGCTTTTGCCTCAGACTCGGCTCCCTGGTGGTCTTCGGGGATCACGAATTCTGGGCATAACAAAGTCAAAGAGGATTGTTGCCTGTTTTCTCCTCTAGGATTTTGATGGTTTCCTGTCACATTTAGGTCTTTCATCCATTTTGAATTTACTTTTGTGTATGGTGTAAGAAAGTGGTCCAGCTTCAGTCTTCTGCATGTCCCTGTTCAGTTTTCCCAAAACAATTTGCTGAAGAGACTTCTTTTTTTCCTTTGGATATCCTTTCCTACTTTTTGAAGGTTAATTGGGCATACATTTGTGGAACCATTTCTTTGTTCCCTATTCTGTTCCATTGATCTATGTGTCTATTTTTGTGCGAGTACCATACCATCCTGATGATTACAGCTTTGTAATACAGCTTGAAGTTCAGAATTGTGATGCCTCCAACATTGGTTTTCTTTTTCAACATTATTTTGGTTATTTGGGGTCTTTTCTGGTTCAATACAAACTTTAAAATCATTTGTTCCAACTCTGTTGTTGCAGGGAGTATGGCCGGAGTCACAAAGATGAGTCCGCACACAAAGTGCAGTTAAGTGAAGGTCCTCATATTCCAGTCTGAATGAGGCCCTGACTCCACAATGAAGCCTCTTTTTATTAGGATAATTCCTAAAGACTATGTGCATAAAGTCAGCTAAGCAAGTGTGTTAATCAATCTAATAGTTTAGCTTTTCAAGGTTGAATTTCAAGTTAATTGGTTTCTATAACACTAGGAAGTGTCAGGTGTGAAGGAGGATCCGGCCCTGGGCAATGTTAATGACTCTAGGCATTCCTTAGGAGCCAAAGCCAAGCTGTAGCCACCTCGCATTCAGCTGTGTAAACATGTCCTAAGGCCTTGCACCTTCTCCAGCCCTTCCCTTTTGACGTCTTTTCCTTTGATGCTTCTCTCCTGCACCTCCCACTCTGTGAAGAATGCTGTCGTTATTTTGATAGGGATTGCATGAATGTGTGGGTTGCTATGGATAGTAACATTTTAACACTATTTGTTCTTCTAATCCATGAGCATGGAATGTTTTTCTATTTCCATTTCTTTGTATCTTCTTCAATTTCTTTCTGAGTTTTCTATAGTTTTCAGTGTACAGATCTTTAACTTCTTTGGATAAGTTTATTCCTGGGTATTTTATGGTTTTTGGTTCAACTATCAATGGGATCGATTCCTTGATTTCTCTTTCTGCAGCTTAATTATTGGTGTATAGAAATGCAACTAATTATGTGATTTTATATGCTGTGACTTAGCTGAATTCATGTATCAGTTCTAGCAATTAATTGGTGGAGTCTAGGTTTTCCACATAGAGTATCATGTCATCTGCCAAGAATGAAAGCTTAACTTCTTCATTGCCAGTTGGTATCCTTTTTATTTCCTTTTGTTGTCTGATGGTGAGGTTAGGACCTCCAAGTAGTATGTTGAACAACAGTGGTGAGAGTAGACATCCCTGTCCTGTTCCTGATCTCTCAGTTTTTCCCCATTGAAGATGATAATAGCTGTGGGTCTTTCAAATGTGGCCATTATGATGTTGAGGTATGTTCCTTCTATCCCTACTTTCTTGAGGGTTTTTCTTATCAAGAAAGGATGCTGTATTTTGTCAAATACTTTTTCTGCATCTATTGAGACCATCATATGGTTTTTATCCTTTCTTTTACTAATGTGGTGTATCACGTTGATTGATTTACAAACATTGAACCAGCTCTGTAGCCCAAGAATAAATTCCACTTACTCATGGTGAATAATTATAATGTAGTGTTGAATTTGATTTTCTTTTTTCTTTTTTTTTATTTTTTTAACGTTTATTTATTTTTGAGACAGAGAGAGACAGAGCATGAATGGGGGAGGGTCAGAGAGAGAGGGAGACACAGAATCTGAAACAGGCTCCAGGCTCTGAGCTGTCAGCACAGAGCCTGATGCGGGGCTTGAACTCATGGACCACGAGATCATGACCTGAGCTGAAGTCGGACGCTTAACTGACTGAGCCACCCAGGCGCCCCTTGAATTTGATTTTCTAGTATCTTGTTGAGAATTTTTGCATCCACTTTCATTAGGGATATTGGCCTGTAATTCTCCTTTTTAATGGGATCTTTGACTGGTTTTGGAATCAAGGTAATGGTGGCTTCATAGCTGAGCTGGAAGCTTTTCTCCCATTTCTATTTTTTTTGGAACAGTTTGAGAAGAATAAGAATTAACTCTTCTTTAAATATCTGGTAGAACTTCCCTGGGAAGCCATAAGGCTTATTGTTGGGATATTTTTAATTATTCAGTTTCTTTGCCAGTTATGAGTCTGTTCAAATTTTTCATTTCTTTCTGTTGCAGCTTTGGTAGTTTATGAATTTCTAGTAATTGATCCATTTCTTCCAAATTGCCCTGTTTGTTGGCATATAATTTTCATAGTATTCTCTTATAATTACTTGTACTTCTGTGTTGTTGGTTGTAATCTCTCTTCTTTCATTCACGATTTTATCTATTTGGGTCCATTCTGTTTTCTTTGTGATAAGTTGGCTAGTGGTCTATCAATTTTGTTTATTCTTTCAAAGAGCCATCTCTTAGTTTTCATTGATGTGTTCTACTGTGGGTTTTCTTGTTTGTTTGTTTTTATATCATTTATTTCTGCTCTAATCATTATTTTCTTCTGCTTCTGGCTTAGGCTTTCTTTGCTGCTCTTTTCTAGCTCTTTTAGGGTATAAGATTAGGTTGCATATCTGATACCTTTATTGCTTCTTGAGACAGGTCTGAATTGCAATGTATTTTACCCTTAGAACTTCCTTTGCTGCACTTCAAAGGGTTTGGACTGAATTTTTATTTTCATTTGCTTCCATGTATTTTTTGTTTTTTCTTTAATTTCTTGGTTAACCAACTTATTTTTAGTAGGATATTTTTTTAACCTCCATGTATTTTTGAGGGTGTTGTCTTGTAGTTCATTTTAAGTTTCATAGTGTTGTGATCTGAAAATATGCACAGTATGATCTTGATCTTTTTGTCCATGTTGTAGGCTGATTTGTGACCCAGTATGTGATCTCTTCTAGAGAATGCTCCATGTGCACTCAAGAATAATGTGTATTAGTCTGCTTTAGAATAAAAATTCTGAATATATCTGTTAAGTCCATCTCTTCCAGTGTATCTTTCTAAGCCATTGTTTTCTTGTTTTTCTGCTTAGTTGATCTGTCCATTGTTATAAGTGGGTTTTAAAGTCCCCTACTCCTATGGTGTTATTATCAATGTGTTTCTTTATGTTCATAATTAATTGATTTATATATTTCATTCTCTCAAGTTGGGGACATAAATATTGGCATTTGTTACATTTTCTTGATTGATAGACCCCTTACTTATGATATAATGGCCTACTTCATCTCTTGTTATGGCCTTTCTTTTAAAATCTAGTTTGTCTGATATAAGAATGGCTATTCTGCCTTTCTTTTGACCTCCATTACCATGATATATGATTCTACATCTCCTCACTTTCAACCTGGTGTCCTTAGGTCTAAAATGAGTCTCTTGCAGGCAGAATATATATTGATCTTGTTTTTTGATCTACTTATACGCTATGTCTTTTTTTTTTTTTAGTTTATATATTTATTTTTAGAGAGCGAGCGAGATGGGGCAGAGAGAGAGAGAGAGATGGAGAAACCTAGCAGGCTCTGCACTGTCAGTGCAGAGTCTGATGTGGTTCTCGAACTCACAAACTGAGAGATCATGACCTGAGCCAAAGTCGGATGGTTAACTGACTAAACTACCCAGGCGCACCTGCTGTATGTCTTTTGACTGGAGCATTCAGTCCATTTTCATTCAGAGTGATTGTGAAAAATATGAATTTAGTGCCATTGTGTTTCCTGTAGAGTTGGTGTTTCTGGTGACGTTATCTGGCCCTTTTTAGTGTTTGTTGCTTTGGCCTTCTGGGTTTTTTTCTCCACTCAGAGAGTCCCCCTTAAAATTTCTTCCAGGGCTGGATTAGTTCTCAGAAACTCCTTTCATTTTTGTTTGTCTGGGAAAGTCTGTATCTTTCTATTCAGAGTGACAGCTTTGCTGGATAAGGATTCTTGGCTGCATATTTTTCCCATTCAGAATATTAAATATTTTCTACCACTCCCTTCTGGCCTGCCACATTTCAGTGGACAGGTCTGCTAACCTTAGGTGTCTACCTTTGTAGGGTAAGGTCATTTTATCCCTAGATGCTTTTAGAATTCTCTCTTTATCTTTGTATTTTTCCTGTTTCATTATGATATGTCATGGTGTTTACCTACCTGTTTTTGTTGATTTTGAAGGGAGTTGTCTGTGCCTTGTGGACATGAATGCCTGATTCCTCCCCAGACTAGGGATGTTGTAAGCTAAACTGTTCAAATAAACTTTCTGCCCTCTTTTCCTAGTTTTCTTCTGGGACTCCTATAATATGATATTGTTTCATTTTATGGAATCACAAACTTTTCTAGTTCTCCCCTGGCGATCTAATACTTTCCTTTCCCTCTTAAAGAACATCCTACTAGAGAATGACTGGATTAACCAGGAAATTCAAGAACTATAAAAGAAACACAGGAAAACAAATTAAAGTGAAAGCATGCCATTCCTCAACCTTTGAGATGTAACAAATGCAGCCATAAGATTGAAGTGTATAGCATTACAGACCTTCCTCAAAAAGGAAGAAAATTTTTGGAGGAGTTAAGATGGCAGAGAGGTAGGGGATCCCTGGGCTTCCCATGTCCCTCAAACACAGCTTTATTGAGGTAAGGTTACTTGGCACAGTCAGGAAATCAGTCTGAAGTGCACCAGAAAGATCTCCACACTTGGAGGGAGACATCTTGGGATGTGCAAGTTGTGTGGATTGAGTTGGGGAAGAAAAAATGTCAGAGCTACGGAGGGGAGGGAACCCTTTCTGTAGAAAGACAAAAGGGAGGTGGTAGTTGAGATAGTACAGCATTAAATGAACACAAGAGGAAAACCTCTCTGGACCATCAACTGGGTGATAAGGTACTGAGTGTCCCAGTATTTTTTTGCAAACAGCTTTGAGAGCTCAAACTTGGAGGTTTTGGAAGTGCATGACTTTCTCCAATGCACTCCTGGTGAGGAGGGAGTTGGCTGCAGAATTCATAGCATAGTGTAGAGATTTCCATGGCCCACTGGGAGGGAATAGTCCCCTTTCTGGAGTGTATTTGGAAGAGGGTTTATTGCATCCCAGGGACAGAAGACCCAGGAGGTGCCAGCCAAAGGCCTTTAATCAGCAGGTGGAGAGGCTCTATTCAGGAGCAGGAGAGTGGAGCTGTGCCATGCCAGTTTTAAGACTTCTCGTTTATCTCAGCCAAGCGCCAAGGAGAAAGCACAGGAAAGATGAGGCATGGGATGAGCTGCCTGCTCTCACTATTCTATGAGAGCCACCAGAACAGCATGGGTTGAAATTCTCAGTCTGGGGATGAGAATTGGGATGATGCCATTTTCCTGTCCAATACCACCATTGTAGGACTTCAGAGAACACAGCAGCCCCCAGTGGCAGTGGGACCCCCTTACTTCAAACCCCATATCAGACTGGATAAAAAAAAATCCATCTATATGCTGCTTATAAGAGACTTATTTTATTTTATTTTATTTTAATGCTTGTTTGTTTTTATAATTTATTTTCAAGTTAGATAACATACAACGTATACAGTGTAGTCTTGGCTTTGGCAGTAGGTTCCTGTTGTTCATTATTTACATACAACACCCAGTGCTCATCCCAACAACTGCCCTCCTCAAACCCAATCTCCCATTTGCCCATCCCCTCAACTCCCCACCCCCATCAAACCTCAGTTTGTTCTCTGTGCTTAAGAGTCTCTTATGGTTTGCCTCACTCTGTTTGTAACTTACTTTTCCTTCCCTTCCCCTGTGGTCTTCTGTTCAGTGTCTCAAATTCCATATAAGAGTGAAAACATGATATGTGTCTTTTTCTGACTGATTTCACTTAGCATAATACCCTCCAGTTTATCCACGTTGTTGCAAATGGCAAGATTTCATTCTTTTTCATCACCGAGTATTCCATTGTATACATATACCACACCTTCTTTATCCATTCATCAGTTGATGGACATTAGGACTCTACATAATTTGGCTATTGTTAATAGTGCTGCTATAAACATTGGGGGTACATATGCCCCTACAAATCAGCACTCCTGTATCCTTTGGATAAATTCCTAGTAGTGCTATTCCTGAAAGAGACTCATTTTAGACCTGAGGGCACCTGTAGATTGAAAGGGAGAACTTTTCAGGTCAAAAGAAACCTGGAGAACCTATACTTATATCAGACAAACTAGATTTTATTTTACTATCATTCAATACTATTTTATTTTATTTTATTTATTTTATTTTTTTTTATTTTTAAATATAATTTATTGCCAAAGTGGTTTCCACACAACATCCAGTGCTCATCCCAACAAGTGCCCTCATCAACGCCCAGAACCCACTTTCCCCTCTCCCTCACCCCCCATCAACCCTCAGTTTGTTCTCAGTATTCAAGAGTCTCTTATGGTTTGCCTCTCTCCTTTGCAACTTTTTTTCCCCTTTCCCCTCCCCCATGGTTTTCTGTTAAGTTTCTCAAGATCCTCCTATGAGTGAAAATATATGGTATCTTTCTCTGACTTATTTCACTTAACATATACCCTCCAGTTCCATCCACGTGGCAATAAATGGCCAGATTATGTTCTTTCTCATTGTCAAGTAGTATTCCATTGTATATATAAACCACATCTTTATCCATTCGTCAGTTGGTGGACATTTAAGCTTTTTCCATAATTTGGCTATTGTTGAAAGTGCTACTACAAACATTGGGGTACATGTGACCACATGAATCAGTTCTCTTGTGTCCCTTGGGTAAAACAAATTTTAATTTTTTGACAAACCTCCAGAGCGGCTGCACCAGTTTGTATTCCCACCAACAGTGCAAGAGGGTTCCCATTTCTCCACATCCTCTTCAGGATCTATAGTCTCCTGATTTGTTCATTTTAGCTACTCTGACTGGTGTGGGGTGGTATCTCAGTGTGGTTTTGATTTGTATTTACCTGATGAGTGATGTTGAGCATCTTTTCATGTGTCTGTTGGCCATCTGGATGTCTTCTTTGGAAAAGTATCTATTCATGTCTTCTTCCCGTTTCTTCACTGGATTATTATTATTTTTTTTTTCAGGTGTGGAGTTTGGTGAGTCCTTTATAGGTTTTTGATACTAGCCCTTTATCTGATATGTCATTTACAAATATCTTTCCCATTCCGTTTGTTGCCTTTTAGTTTTTTTTTTATTGTTTCCTTTGCAGTGCAGAAGATTTTTTATCTTGAGATCCCAATATTTCATTTTTGCTTTTAATTCTCTTGCCTTTGGAGATGTGTTGAGTAAGAAATTGCTGTGGCTGAGGTCAAAGAGGTTGTTGCCTGCTTTCTCTTCTAGGGTTTATTGATGGTTTCCTTTCTCATTTTCAGATCCTTTATCCATTTTGAGTTTATTTTTGTGTATGGTGTAAGAAAGTGGTATAGTTTTATTCTTCTGCATGTTGCTGTCCAGTTCTTCAGGCACCATTTGTTAAAGAGACTGTCTTCCCCCCCCCCCCCATTGGATACTCTTTACTGCTTTGTTACAGATTAGTTGGCCATACATTTGTGGGTCCAGTTCTGGGTTCTCTTCTATTACATTGGCCTATGTGTCTGTTTTTGTGCCAATACCATACTGTCTTGATGATTACAGCTTTGCAGTAGAGGCTAAAGTCTGGGATTGTAATGCCTCCCACTTTCGTTTTCTTCTTCAATATTACTTTGGCTACTCGGGGTCTTTTGTGGTTCCATACAAATTTTAGGATTGTTTGTTCTACCTTTGAGAAGAATGCTGGTGCTATTTTGATTGGGATTGCAATGACTTTTTTGCTTTGGGTAGTATTGACATTTTAACAATATTTATTCTTCTAATCCATGGGCATGGAGTGTTTTTCCATTTCCTTTTGTCTTCTTCAATTTCCTTCATAAGCTTTCTATAGTTTTCAGCATACAGATCTTTTACATCTTTGGTTAGGTTTATTTCTAGGTATTTTATGATTCTTGGTGAAATCATGAATGGGATCAGTTTCTTTCTGTTTCAGTTTCTTCATTCCTGGTGTATAAAAATGCAATCAATTTCTGCAGGTTAATTTTCTGTGCTGCGACTTTGCTGAATTCATGCATCAGTTCTAGCAGACTTTTGGTGGAGTCTGTCGGGTTTTCCACGTAGAGTATCATGTCCTCTGTGAAAAGTGAAAGTTTGACTTCTTCTGTACCAATTTTGATGCCTTTGATTTCATTTCATTGTCTGATTTATGAGGATAGGACATCCAACCCTATGTCAAACAACAGTGGTGAGAGTGGACATCCCTGTTGTGTTCCTGATCTCAGGGGGAGAGCTCTCAGTTTTTCCTCATTGAGGATGATGTTAGCTGTGGGTTTTTTGTAAATGGCTTTTATGATGTTTAAGTATGTTCCTTCTATCCCGACTTTCTCGAGGATTTTTATTAAGAAATGCTGAATTTTGTCAAATGTTTTTCTGCATCGATTGACAGGACCGTAAGGTTCTTATCTTTTCTTTTATTAATGTGATATATCACATTGATTGATTTGCAAATATTGAAGCAGACCTGAAGCCCATGAATGAATCCCACTTGATCGTGGTGAATAATTCTTTTTATATGCTGTTGAATTTGATATGCTAGTATCTTGTTGAGAATTTTTGCATCCACATTCATCAGGGATATTGGCCTATAGTTCTCTTTTTTTGCTGGGTCTCTGTTTTGGAATCAAAGTAATGCTGATTTCATGGAATGAATCCAGAAGTTTTCCTTCCATTTCTATTTTTTGGCACAACTTGAGGATAGGTATTATCTCTGCTTTAAATGTCTGTAAGAATTCCTAGGGAATCCCTCTGGTCCTGGACTCTTATTTGTTGGGAGATTTTTGATAGCTGATTCAATATATTCAGTATATTCACTAGTTATGGGTCTGTTAAAATTTTCTATTTCTTCCCGTTTGAGTTTTGGTAGGGTGTGGATGTTTAGGAATTTGTCCATTTCTTCCAGGTTGTCCAATTTGGTGGCATATAATTTTTCATAGTATTCCCTGATAATTGCTTGTATTTCTGAGGGATTGGTTGTAATAATTCAATTTTAATTTGTGATTTTGTCTATTTGGGTCCTGTCTCTTTTCTTTTTTAGAAGCCTGGCTGGAGGTTTAACAATTTTGCTTATTTTTTCAAAAAAAAAAAAAGAAAGAAAGAAAGAAAACAACTCTTGGGTTCATTGATATGTTCAACTGTTTTTTGTGTTTTTTTATTCTTTATTGTTTATGCTCTGATATTTATTATTTACTTTTTTCTGCTGGGTTTTGAGTGTCTTTGCTGTTGTGCTTCTAGTTTCTTAGGTGTGCTGTTAGATTTTGTATTTGGGATTTTTCTTGTTTCTTGTGATAGTCCTCGATTGAAGACCTCTTAGGACTGCCTTTGCTGCATCCCAAAGGTTTTGGATTGTTTTATTTTAATTTTCATTTGTTTCCATATATTTTTTTAAATTTCATCTCTAATTGCCTGGTTTACCCACTCTTTCTTTAGTATGATGTTCTTTAACCTCCATGATTTTGGAGGTTTTCCAGATTTTTTCCTGTGGTTGATTTCAAGTTTCATAGCATTGTCATCTGAAAGTGTGCATGTTACCATACACAATTCTTTTATATTTAAATATCAATTCTTTTATATTTATTGAAGGCTGTTTTGTGACCCAGTATGTGATCTATCTTGGAAAATGTTCCATGTTCACTTGAGAATAAAGTACATTCTGCTGCTTTGGGATGTAGAATTCTAAATATATCTGTCAAGTCCATCTAGGACCAATGTTTCATTCAGGGCATTGTTTCTTTATTGATTCTCTGTCTAGATGATCTGTCCATTGTTGTAAGTGGAGTATTAAAGTCCCCTGCAATTACCACATTCTTTTCAATAAGATTTCTTATGTTTATGATTACTTGTTTTTTGTTATTTGGGGCCTCCCAAAATTGGTCAATAGACATTTTGTTAATGTCTAAAGCTAACATAATTGTTAGCTTTTCCTGATGGGTAGACCCTGTAATTATTATATAATGCCCTTGTTCATCTCTTGTTACAGCCTTTAATTTAAAGTCTAGTTTTCCTGAAAGAAGTATGGCTCCTCCAGCTTTTTGTTTTTTTGAACTTCCAGTAGCATTATAGATAATTCTCCATACCCTCACTTTCAATCTGAAGGTGTTCTCAGTTCTAAATGAGTCTCTTGTAGACAACAAATAGATGCATCTTGTTTTGTTTTTTTTTTTAATCTATTCTGATACCCTATGTCTTTTGATTGGAACATTTAGTCCATATACATTCAGTGTTATTATTGAAAAATATGGGTTTAGAGCAGAAGCCAAGATGGAGGAACAGTATGGAAGTTTTTTTGTGTCTCGCATCCATGAAGTACAACCAGATCAACACTAAACCATCCTGCATACCTAGAAAACTGATATGAGGATTAACACAACAATATGTACAAGCTGAACCACAGAAATCAGCAGGTACACAGCGTGGAAAGGTGAACTGGGGGAGAGAGAAGCCACAGAGGGCAGGTAGCTCTTTTTGCATGCAGAGAGAGGACAGAAATGGGGGTGGGAGGAATAAGGGAAAAGCACCCCTCCCAAAAGCAGCTGGAAAGTGGAAAAGTGGAAACAGCCACAGGGACTGATAAAAAGGGAGGAAGGAGAGGGATGAAATTCCATTAAGACTTCATAAACAGGAGAAGTGCAGAGTCTGAAATGCTGAAGCTCGATACCTGGTGGCTCTGGTGAGAAGGGTGAATTCCCAGGAGCACAGTGAAGTCCAGGGGTCTTCAGGTCACATGGGGAGAGATGGCTCCCATGCTAGGTGGACACCTGGTAGAGGCTGTGTGGTTCCCCCAAAGGCAAAGGCCCCAGGTTTACCCAGGAGAACAACCACATTCACTTGTGCTGGAACATGGTCATTAAGGATGAAGCTTGGTGCCAGATGTGTCTTGTGATTTTCCACAATCCCTGAAACCTACTGCTACATGATCGTGCAAACTTTTTATGGTGCAGGCTGGCACCCAGTCACAGTCTCTGAGCATTGGCCACAGAATGGTCCTGCAAACATTCCTTGGTGTGGCTGGCACCTGGCCATTGCTTGGTGAGACCCTCCCATAGAGTGTCAGGGCCACAGTCCATCAGAAGTAAGGGGTTGAGAAAACAGCCGCATCTGAGACAAAACTTAGGAGGGAGGTGCTTCCTGGGGTTTGGTCACAGACACTGTAAAAGTGGGGAGTGTACGAAAGACACTTTGAATACAAAGGAGTTGTGTTCAATTGCTGATCAGGGAGACCAGAGTTCGGATACTAGAGATTGGGTTGCTGGGTAACGTCATTTCACCACTTTTGCACATGTGCGTATGCACCTACAAGCGCCAAAACAATCACCCCAGGAAGCTAAGCAGCGCCATCTATTAGAGAATGGAGCCATTACACTAAGTCCCTCCCAACTGGGCTAACCTTGCTCTTCAGGAGCACAAGTCTTTCTGCCTGCTTAGTTTATGGACTATAAAGTGCTTCACAGTTTGACTTCTAGGGAAAAACGAAGTAATTTCAATCACATTTCAGTCTGTTCTCTGGTCTATGTATTAAATTTTCTGTTTTTTTCTTTTTTCTCCTTTTCATTTCTTTTCTTTTTCTTGAATACAGAAAAAAAACTATTTTTGTTTTCAATTTTCATTAAAATATTTTTCTTTAACTCTTTTTCTACTATTTTTTACTTTTGTGTAGGTTTTTCAAATTCTAGTTTAATTCCATCATTTCATTTTATTCTACTACAGGGTATTCATTTTTTTCAAATTTTCAAATGATTTCATTTTTTCCCTTTATTTCCCTTTTTATCTCTAATCTATGAAGCCCCTTTCAATACCCAGACCAAAACACACCTATGATCTAGCATCACTGATTTGATTTGTGTGTGTGTGTTGTGTTTAATTTTTTAACTTAAAATTTTTTTAATAAAAAAATTAATATTAATATCTTTACCTCATCAATTCCTTTTCTTCTTTCAAAATGATGAAATGAAGGGATTCACCCCAAAAGAAAGAGAAGGAATAAATGACATCCAGGGACTTAACCAACACAGACAGAAGCAAGATGTCTGAACCAGAATTTAGAATCATGATAATAAGAATACTAGTTGGCATTGAAAATAGATTAGAATACTTTATGCAGAGATAAAAGAAGTAAACACTAGTCAGGATGAAATAAAAAATGTTGTAACTGAGCTGTAATCTCAAACGGATACCACGACAGCATGGGTGGATGAGGCAGAGCAGAGAATCAGCGATATAGAAAAGAAACTTATGGAGAATAATGCACAAAAAAGGGGTAGACTAAGGCAAAAGAGCACGATTTAAGAATTAGAGAAATCAGTGACTCATTAAACAAGGAACATCAGAATCATAGGGGTCCCAGGAGAAGAAGAGAGAGAAATAGGGGTAGAAGGGTTATGTGAGAAAATCATAGCAGAAAACAGACAACAAAATCCAGAAAGCACAGAGGACCCCCATTAGATTCAACAAAAACTGACCATCAACAAGGCATATCATAGTCAAATTCACAAAATACTCAGGCAAGGAAAAAATCATGAAAGCAGCAAGGGAGAAAAAGAATCCTTAACCTACAAGGGAAGACAGATCATGTTTGTAGCAGATCTATCCACAGAAACTTGGCAGGCAAAAAAGAAGTTGCAGTATATATTCAATGTGGTGAATCGGAAAAATATGCAGCCAAGAATTCTTTGTCCAGCAAGGCTGTCATTCAAAATAGAAGGAGAGATAAAAAGTTTCCCAGACAAACGAAAATTAAAGGAGTTTGTGAGCACTAAACCAGCCCTGGAAGAAATTTTAAGGGGGATTCTCTGAGGGGAGAAAAGATGAAATAATAAACAAACAAACAAACAAACAAACAAACAAGACAACAGAGACTAGAAAGGACCAGAGAACGCCACCAGAAACTCCAACTCTGCAACCAACATAATGTCAATAAGTTCATATCTTTCAGTTATCACTCTAAACATCAATGGACTCAATGCTCCAATCAAAAGACATAGGGTAACAGAATGTATAAAAAAACAAGATCCATATATATTCTGTTTACAAGAGACCTACTTTAGACTTAAAGACACCTTCAGATTGAAAGTAAGGGGATGGAGAACAGTCTACCATGCTAATGGTCCACAAAAGAAAGCCAGAGTAGCCATATTTATATCAGACAATCTAGACTTTAAAATAAAGACTGTATCAAGAGATGCATAAGGGCATTATATCATAATTAAGGGGTCTACCCACCAAGAAGACCTAACCATTGTAAACATTTATGCTCTTAATGTGAAAGCACCCAAATACATAAATCAATTAATTACAAACATAAAGAAACTCATTGATAGTAATACCATATTAGTAGAAGATTCAACACCCCAGTCACAGCAATGAACAGATCATCTAATAAAAAAATCAACAAGAAAACAATGGCTTTGGATGACACACTGGAACAGATGGGCTTAACAGATATATTCAGAACATTTCATCCTAAAACAGCAGAATATACATTCTTCTCCAGTGCACATGGAACGTTCTCCAGAATAGACCATACAGTGGGAAACAAATCAACCCTAAGTAAGTACAAAAAGATTGAGATCGTATCATGCATATTTTCAGACCACAACACTATGAAACTCAAAATCAACCATAAGAAAAAATTTGGAAAGCTAACAAATACTTGGAGACTGAAGAACGTCCTACTAAAGAATGAATGGGCTAACCAAGAAGTTAAAGAGGAAATTAAAAAGTTCATGGAAGCCAATGAAAATGATAACACCAGAACCCAAAAACCTCTGGGACTCAGCAAAGGCCGTCATAAAAGGAAAGTATATAGCAATCCAGGCTTTCCTAAAGAAGGAAGAAAGGTCTCAGATACAAAACCTAACTTTACGCCTTAAAGAGCTGGAAAAACAACAGCAAGCAAACCCAAAACCAGCAGAAAACAGGAAATAATAGAGATTAGAGCAGAAATCAATGCCATCGAAACCAAAATAACAGTAGAACAAATCAATGAAGCCAGAATCTGGTTCCTTGAAAGAATTAACAAAATTGATAAACCACTAGTCAGTTTGATCAAAAAGAAAAAGGTAAGGACTCAAATAAATAATATCAAGAATGAAAAAGGAGAGATCACAACCAACACAACAGAAATAAAACCAATAATAAGGGAATATTATGAGCAACTACATGCCAATAAAATGGGCAATCTGGAAGAAATGGACAAATTCCTAGAAACATATACACGACCAAAACTGAAACAGGAAGAAATAGAAAATTTGAACAGACTTATAACCAGTAAATAAATCGAATTAGTAATAAAAAAAAAATCTCCCCCAAAACAAGAATCCAGGGCCAGGTGGCTTTCCAGGGAAATTCTACCAAACAATAAAGGAATAGTTAACACATATTCTCTTGAAGCTGTTCCAAAAAATAGGAATGGAAAGAAAACTTCCAAACTCTTTCTATGAAGCCAGCATGACCTTGATTCCAAAACCAGAAAAAGACCCCACTAAAAAGGAGAACTATAGACCAATTTCCCTGATGAACATGGATGAAAAATCCTCAACAAGATATTAGCCAACTGGATCCAAGAATACATTGAAAATATTATTCCCCACGACCAGTGGGATTTATACCTGAGATTCAGGGCTAGTTCAATATCCACAAAACAATCAATGTGATTCATCACATCAATAAAAGAAAGGATAACCATATGATCTTCTCAATAGATGCAGAGAAAGCATTTGACAAATATAGCATCCGTTCTTGATAAAAACTGTCAAGAAAATAGGGACAGAAGGAACATACCTTGAGATCATAAAAGTCATATATGAACGACCCAATGCTAACATCATCCTCAATGGGGAAAAACCGAGAGCTTTCCCCCTAAGGTCAGGAACAAGACAGGCATGTCCACTCTTGCCACTGTTATTCAACATACTATTGGAAATCTTAGCCTCTGCAATCAGACAACACAAAGAAATAAACGGCATCCAAATCAGCCAGGAGGAGGTCAAACTTTCACTCTTAGCAGATGACATGATAAGGTATATGGAAAACCCAAAATGTGCCACCAAAAAACTGCTAGGGCTGACTCAGAATTTCAGCAAAGTTGCAGGATATAAAATCAATGCATAGAACTCAGTTGCTTTCCTACCACCAACAATGAAGCAACAGAAAGAGAAATCAAGGAATTGGTCTCATTGACAATTGTACCAAAAAACCAGCAAATACCTAGGAATAAATCTAACCAAAGAGGTGAAAAATCTATACACTGAAAACTGTAGAAAGCTTATGAAAGGAATTGAAGAAGACACAAAAAGTAATGTAAAAATATTCCATGCTCTTGGATAGGAAGTACAAATATTGTTAAAATGTTGATACTACTCAAATCAATTTACATATTCAATGAAGTAACTATCAAAATAACACCAGCATTCTTCACAGAGCCAGAGCAAATGATTCTAAAATTTGTATGGAAAAATAAAAGATGCCAAATAGCAAAAATGTTGAAAAAGAAAACCAAAGCAGGACGCATCACAATTCCAGACTTGAAGCTGTATTACAAAGCTGTAATCATCAAGACAGTGGGCTACTGGTACAAAACAGACACTCAAATCAGTGGAACAGAATAGAGAACCCAGAAATGGACCCACAAATGTATGGCCAACTAACCTTTGAAATACCAGGAAAGAATATCCAATGAAATAAAGACAGTCTCTTCAGCAAGAGCAAGTGATGCTGGGAAAACTGGACAGCGACATGCAGAAGAATGAACCTGGACCACTTTCTTACACCATACACAAAAATAAACTCAAAATGGATGAAAGACCTCAAAGTAAGACAGGAAGCCATCAAAATCCTCGAGGAGAAAGCAGCAAAAGCCTCTTTGATCTTGGCCGCAGCAACTTCTTACTCAACATTTCTCCAGAGGCAAGGGAAACAAAAACAAAAATGAATTACTGGGACCTCATCCAAATAAAAAGCTTCTGCACAGCAAAAAAAAAAAAAAAAAAAAAAAATCAGCAAAGCAAAAGGCAACCGACAGAATGGGAGAAGATACTTGCAAACGACATATCAGATAAAGGTTTAGTATCCAAAATCTATAACAATCTTTCCAATCTCAGCACCCAAACAAATAATCCATTGAAGAAATGTGCAAGAGACCTGAATAGACACTTCCCCAAAGAAGACATCCAGATGGCCAACTGACAGATGAAAAAATGCTCAACTTCACTCATCAAGGAAATAGAAAGCAAAACCACAATAAGATACCACCTCACCCCTGTCAGAATGGCTAACATTAACAACTCAGCCAACAGATGTTGGTGAGGATGTGGAGAAAGAGGATATCTTTTGTACTGCTGTTGGGAATGCAAAGAGGTGCAGCCGTTTTGGAAAAACAGTATGGAGATTCCTCGAAAAATGTAAAATACAACTACCCTATGACCCAGAAATTGCTCTACTAGGTATTTATCCAAGGGATACAGGTATGCTGTTTCGAAGAGACACATGCACCCCAATGTTTATAGCAGCACTATCAACAATAGCCAAAGAATGGAAAGAGCCCAAATGTCCACACACGGATGAGTGGATAAAGAATATGTGGTATATATATATATATATACACACACACAATGGAGTATTACTCGGCAATCAAAAGGAATGAAATCTTGCCATTTGCAACTATGTGGATGGAACTAGAGTGTATTATGCTAAGCGAAATTAGTCAGAGAAAGGCAAATATCATATCACTTCACTCATATGAGGACCTTAAGACACAGAACAGATGAACACAAGGGAAGGGAAGCAAAAATTATATAATAACAGGGAGGGGAACAAAACATAAAGAGACTCTTAAATATGGAGAACAAACAGAGGTTACTGGAGGAGTTGTGGGAGGGGGCATGGGCTAAGTGGGTAAGGGGCATTAAGGAATCTATTCCTGAAATAATTGTTGCAGTATATGCTAATTTGGATGTAAATTGAAAAAAAAAATAAAAAGAACACAAATAAGTAGACAAAAAAATAAATAAATATTTATGCCCCCATTTTGAGAGAATCCAAATATGTAAATCAATTAATCGCAAACATAAAGAAACTCATTGATAATAATACCATAATAGATTGGGACTTTAACACCCCACTTACAACAATGGACTCACCATCTAAGCAGAAAATCAATAAGGAAACAATGTCTTTGAATTACACACTCGACTGGATGATCTGAACAGCTATATTCAGAACATTCCATCTTAAAGCAGCAGAATACACATTCTTTTAAAGTGCACATGGAACATTCTCCACTATAGATCACAATCTGGTCACAATTCTGCCCTCAACATGTACAAAAAGGATTGAGATCATAGAATATATATTTCATATCACAACACTCTGAGACTTGAAGTCAACCATAAGAAAAAAAAATTGGAAAGCCTCAAAAACTTGGAAGTTAGAGAACATCCTACTGAAGAATTATTGTGTTAACAAGGAAATGAAAGAATTTAAAATCTACATGGAAGCAATGAAAATGAAAATATGACAGTCCAAAGCCTTTGGGATGCAGCATAGGAAGTCCTAAGAGAGAAGTGTTTTGCAACTCAGGCCTATTTCAAGAATAAAGAGAGGTCCACAACACAACCTAACCTTATACCAAAATGAGCAATGGACAGATAACCAAAGCAGAAAATCAACAAGGAACAATGGTTCTGAGTGACACACTGGCAATATAGATTTAACAAATACATTCAGAACATTTCATCCTAAAGCAGCAGAACACACATTCTTTTCCAGTGCACATGTAACATTCTCCAGAAAAGATCACATACTGGGTCACAAATCAGTCTTCAGCACATACAAAAAGATTAACATTATACCATGCATATTTTTAGACAGAAACGTTATGAAACTTAAATTAACCACAAGAATAAAATTTGGAAAGGCCACAAATACTTGGAGATTAAAGAACACCTTACTAAAGAATGAGTAGGTTGACCAAGTAATTAAATAGGGAATTAGAAGGTACATGGAGGCCAATGAAATGAAAACACTACAGTCCAAAATCTCTGAGATGCAGCAAAGGTGGCCATAAGAGGGAAGTATAAAGCAATCCAGGCCTTCCTAAAGGAGGAAGAGATGGCTCAAGTACACCAACAAACCTTACACCTAATGGAAATGAAAAAAGAAAAAGAAATAAAGCCTCAAATCAGGAGACAAAGGGAAATAATAAAGATTTGAGCAGAAATCAATGATGTCAAAAAAAAAGAAACCCACAGTAGAACAGGTCAACAAAACCAGGAGCTGGTTCTTTGAAAAAATTAACAAAATTGATAAACCCCTCTCCAGACTTATCAAAAAGAAAAAGTAAAGGACCCAAATACATACAATCATGAATGAAAGAGGAGAGATCACAACCAACACTGCAGAAATACAAACAATAATAAGAGAATATTATAAGCAATTATATGCCAGCAAATTGGGCAATCTGGAAAAAATGGACAAATTCCTAGAGACATATAAACTACCAAAACTGAAACAGGAAAAAATAGAAAATTTGAACAAACCCATAACAAATAGTAAATAAATTGAATCAGTAATCAAATATCTCTCAAAAAATAAGAGTTCAGGACTGGATGGATTCCCAGGGAAATTCTACCAAACATTTTAAAGAATATATACCTATTCTTTTGAAGCTGTTCCAAAAATAGAAATGGAAGAAAAACTTCCAAACTCATTCTATGAGGTCAGCATTACCTTGTTTCCAAAACCAGGCAAAGGCCCCAATAAAAGGAACATTACAGACCAGTTTTCCTGATGAACATGCATGCAAAAATTCTTAACAAGAGACTAGCAAACAAAATCCAACAGTTCATTAAAATTATTTATCATGATTAAGTGGGATTTATTCCTGAGCTGCAGTGGTGGTTTAATATCCACAAATCAATCAACATGATACATCACATTAATAAAAGAAAGGATGAGAACCACATGATCTTCTCAATATGTGTAAAAAAGCATGACAAATACACCATCCTTTCTTGAAAAAAGCACTATGGAAAGTAATGATAGAAGGAACATGCCTCAACACCATAAAGGCCATATGTGAAAGACCCACAGGTACTATCAACATCAATGGGGAAAAGCTCTCAGTTTTCTCAGTAGGGTCCGGAACACGACAAAGATGTCCATTCTCACCCCTGTTGTTCAACATAGTGTTGGAAGTGCTAACCTCAGCAGACAACAAAACAGAAGTAAAAGGCATCCAAATTGAGAAGCAAGAAGTCTTCACTCTTTGTAGATGACATGATATTCTTTGTGGAAAACCTGAAAGATCCCACCAAAACACTGCTAGAACTGATACATGAATTCAGCAAGGTCGCAGGATATAAAATTATTGTAAATAAATCAATTACATTTCTATACACCAATAATGAAGCAGCAGAAAGGGAAATCAAGGAATCAATCCCATTTACAATTGCACCCATAAAATACCTATGAATAAACCTAACCAAAGAGGTAAAGGATCTGTACTCTGAAAACTGTAGGAAGATTTAAGAAAGAAATTGAAGAAGACACAAAGAAATTGAAAAATATTCCATGTTCATGAATTGGAAAAACAAATAATGTTAAAATGTTGATACTACCCATAGCAATCTATACATTCGATGCAATCCTATAAAAATAACCCCAGCATTCTTTATAGAGCTAGAACAAACAATTCAATATTTGTATGGAACCAGAAAAGGCCTCATGGCGAGGATCCAGAAAAAGGGGAAGACTTTTGTACTGTTCAAACTGGTGCAGCCACTTTGGAAAACAGTATAGTGTTACCTCAAAAAGTTAGAAATAGAGCTGCCCTACAAAAAGTAATTGCACTTCTTGGTATTTATCCAAAAGATACAAAAATGCTGATTCAAAGGTGCACATGCACCTCAATGTTTATAGTAGTACTATCAACATTAGACAAATTATGAAAAGAATACAAATGTCCATTGATTGATGACTGGATAAAGATGTTACACACACACACACACACACACACACACACACACAATGGAATATTACTTGGTGATGAAAAAACATTAAAATCTTTCCATTTGGAATAACGTGGATGGAACTAGAATGCATTAAGCTAAGTGAAATAAGTAGTCAGTGACACATAAATATCATATGATTTCTCTCATATGTGGAATTTAAGAAACAAAACAGATGAACATAGGGGAAGGAAAGGAAAATAAGATAAAAACAGAGAGTGAGGCAAACCATAGGAGACTATTAAATATGGAGAATAAACAGAATTGTTGGAGGGGTGTTGGGTGGGGGAATGGACTAAATGAGTGATGGGAATTATGGAGGGCACTTGTTGGGTTGAGCACTGGGTGTTATATGTAAGTGATGAATCACTAAATTCTACTCCTGAAACCATTATTACACTATATATTAACTAACTTGGATTTAAATAAAAATATAAAATTAAGTTAAATTAAATTAAATGAAAAAAATAACAAATATTATGAAACTGTCTATACCACCCAAAGAAATCTATGAATTCAATGCAAGCTTTATCAAAATAACACCTGCATTTTTCACAGAGCTAGAGAAAAAAATAATTCTAAAATTTGCATGGAGTCAGAAAAGACCCCAAATAGCCAAAATAATGTTGAAAAAGAAAACCTAAGTTGAAAAAGAAAACAGAATTCCCAACTTTAATCTGTATTACAATGTTGTAATAATCAAGACAGTAAAATATTGGCACAAAAATAGTCACATAGATCAATGGAGGAGAATAGAAAGCCCAGAGGTGGACCCACAACTATATGCTCAACTAATCTTTGACAAAGCAGGAAAGAATATCCAGTGGAAAAAAGACAGTCTTTTCAACAAATGGTGTTGGGAAAACTGGACAGCAACATGCCAAAGAATGAAACTGAACCACTTTTTTTATATCATAAACAAAAATAAATTCAATATGGATGAAAGACTTAAATGTGAGGCAGGAAACCATCAAAATCCTGCAGGAGACACAGGCAGCAACCTCTTTGACCTTGGCCATACGAACTTCTTACTAGACACGTCTCTGGAGATAAGGAAAACAAAAGCAAACATGAAGTATTGGGACTTCATCAGGATATAAAGCTTCTGCACAGAAAAGGAAACAAGGAAACTAAAATGCAGGCCCATAGAATGGGAGGAGATTTTCGCAAATGATATATCATATAAGGGCTAGTCTCCAAAATCTATAAAAATACTTATCACACTCAACACACAAAAAAATAAATAATCAAGTTAAGAAATGGGCAGACGACATGAATACACACTTCTCTAAAGAAGACATACAAATGACTAATAGATACGTGAAATACACTCAACAGCACTCATCATCCATTTGCAACAGCGACGTGCATGGAACTAGAATGTATTATGCTAAGTGAAATAAGTTAGCAGAGAAAGACAGATACAATATGATTTCACTCATATGTGGAACTTTAGAAAGTAAACAGATGAACATAGGGGAAGGGAAGAAAAATAAGATAAAAACAAATTGAGCATGGCTGGAGGGGAGGTGGGTAGGGGGTGGTTTAAATGGGTAAGAGGCATTAAGGAGGGCACTTTGGGGGATGATCACTGTATGTCATATGTAAGAGATGAATCACTTGGTTTTACTACTGAAGCTAAGACTACACTGAATGTTTACTAACTTAGATTTAAGCTGAAACAAGACAGCAAACTCCAGGGATATATAGATTCAGGGGCAAATTCTACCAAGTAGTTAAAGAATAATTGATACCTATCATTGTCACTTCCCCTCAAAATGGCAGAGGAAATAAAACTTATAAATTAATTCTATGAGGCCAAGAGTACACAGGTACCAAAGCCAGACCAAAACACTGCAAAGAGAAAGAAAGAAAGAAAGAAAGAAAGAAAGAAAGAAAGAAAGAAAGAAAGAAAGAAAGAAAGAAAGAAGAAAGAAAAGAAAGAAAGAAAGAAAGAAAGAAAGAAAGAAAGAAAGAAAGAAAGAAAGAAAGAAAGAAAGAAAGAAAAAAAGAAAGAAAGGGAGTGAGGCAGGGAGGGAGGAGGGAAAAAGAGAAGGAAATACAAGGGAAGGGAAGGGAAGGGAAAGAAAAGACAAAATTTCTGATGAACATAGATGCAAAACATCCTGACAAAAATAGTAGCAAACAAAATTCATCATTGCATTAAAACTGTAATTTACCACTATAAAGTAAGATTTAATTTAGAGACACAAGGGTAGTTAAATATTCAGAAATCAGTCTTATATATCACATTTATAAGAGGAAAGATAAAAATTATATGTTCATCTCAATAGACACAGATAAAGCATTATATAATGTATAATCTTTGTTTATTGCAAAAACTCTCAGAAAAGTGGGTTTAGAAGACATATACCTCAATCTATAAAGGCCATAATGACAAACCCATGCTATCACTGTATTGACCATACATCTTCATCACTTATTTTGCAACTGACAGTTTGTATCTCTTGATCCACTTCATCTATTTAGCCCCTATTCCCACACCTTCCCATCTGGCAAGTACCAGTCTGTTCTCCGTAATTGTGAGTCTGTTTGGCTTGTCTCTGTCTGTTCATTCGTTTTGTTATTACTTATTTAGATTCCACATATAACTAAAATTATGTAGTATCTGTCTTTCTCTGACTGATTTCACTTAGTATAATAACCTCTAGGTCCCATGTTGATGCAAATGGTAGGATATAATTCTTTTTTATGACTCAGTAATATTCTGTTCTCTATATTAACACAAGTTTTCATCCATCCATCCATTGATAGACGTTAAGTTGCTTCCATATTTTAGTTATTGTAAATGACACAATAAACATAGGGATGCATATATATTTGAAATTGGGGATTTTGTTTTCTTTGTGTAAACCCTCAGAGTTGAATTATTATATAATATTATTTCTCTATTTTTAATTTTTGAGGTATCTCCATGCTGTTTTCTTCAGTGGTTGCACCAGTTTACATTTCCACCAACAGTGTGTGATAGTTTACCTTTTCTCCACATCTGTGCCATCACTTGGTGTTTTTGATACCCACTATTCTGATTGGTGGGAAGTGATACTTCTTGGTGTATTTGATTTGTATTTTCTTGGTGATTCATGATGTTAAGCACTTTTTCATATGTCTGCTAATCATTTGCATATGTTCTCTTTAAAAAAAGATTTATTCAGTTTCTCTATCCATATTTTAATCAATTTGCTTTTTTTGTGTCTTGCATACACTCTTTAAATATTTTGTATATTAACCCCTTATTGGAAATATCATTTGCAAATGTATTCTCACGTTTGTTAGTTTGGTAGGTGGCCTTTTTGTTTTCCTGATTTTTTTTTTTTCAGAGCATACATGCTTTTGCATGTAACTGTCCAGTTTTCCCAACAAAATTCAATGAAAATTATATTTTTCCATTATCTATTACTGCCTGCTTTGCTATAAATTAATTGATAATATAGGTGTCATTTTATTGCAGGTCTCTATCCTGTTCTATCGGTATGTCTATTTTTATCAGTACTATACTGTTTGAGATTCTATAGCTTTGTAAAGTATTTTTAAATCTGGAATTGTGATACCTCCAGCTTTTTTCTTCTTTTTCAAGATTGCTTTGGGTATTGGAGGTCTTTTGTGGTTCCATACAAATCTTAGATTTTTTTTTTTTAGTTAGTTGAAAAATGCTATCTGTGCTTTGATAAGGATTGCATTGAATCTGTAGGTTGCTTTGGGTAGTGCGTACATTTTAACTATATTTGTTCTCTCAATTAATAAGCATAGAATATATTTTTATTTGTGTCATCATCAATTTCTTTCATTAATGTCTCATAGTTTCCAGAGTATAGGTCATTTGTGTTCTTGGTTAAATGTATTCCTAAAATCTCTTTCTGCTACTTCATTATTTGTGTAGAGAAATACGATGGATTTATGTATATTAATTTTAAATTATACAACTTTATTGAATTTTTTCAATTCTAATATTTTTAGTGGATTCTTTAGGATTTTCTATATGTAATATTGTGCCTTCTGCAAGCAATGATGGTTTTACTTATTCCTTACCAATTTGAATGGTAATTTTGTCTAATTGTTGTGTGTAGGACTTCCAGGGCTATTTTGAATAAATGTGATGAGAGTGGACAACCTTGTTTGGTTCCTAATTTAAACAAGATTTCACCTTTTCACCATTGAGTGTGATGTTATTGTAGATAATGCTGCTATAAACATAAGGGTGCACGTATTCGTATTTTTGTATTCTTTGGGTAAATACCTAATAGTGCAATTGTTGGATCATAGGATAGTTCTGTGTGTAATTTTTTGAGGAACGTCCATACCATTTTCCAGAGTGGCTGCACCAGTTTGCATTTCCACCAACAGTGCAGGATGTTCCTCTTTCTCTCCATTCTCCCTAACACCTGTTGTTTCTTGTGTTGTTTATTTTTGCTAATAAATAGTTACTTTAAATGTAAATAGATAAAGGGACCTTGGGAAGATGGAGGAGTGTGAGGACCCAGAGCCACATTTTCACCTAGGTATCAACCACATATATATCAATAAAGCAGAGCCATCCAAAGACTGGCAGAACAATCTTCACAACCATATATAGAAAAGAAACTGCTTCTGAAAGTTAGGAAAAATAATAAAGGCAGAGACAGGCTGCAGGGGGGCTGCACACACAGAGAGGGTAAGGAAAGGAGACCTCACACCAGGGAGTTTATGTAGGGAACATTCTCATACTGTTTGGCTTTGAGAACTAGAGGGCCTGAATTCTGTGAGTTTATAAAACTGTTGGCACTTGGAACCTGGAGCTTTGAAGGTCAGAGGACTCAACACTGTGTGAGCTAGGAGGTCAAGTGATAAAGTCAATGCCCTTAAACAGACAGCATTCTGTGCAGAGGCAACATGAAAATGACAGTTTACACAACACAGAGGGCAACAAGAGACTGATCTCATCATATTGATTTTGGAGCATGTTGAAGGGCTTCTCTGAAAATGAGGAAACTGGCAGGTGTTATTTTCCATCCCCTCCCCCATCATAAACACGGAGCCACCTGAGGGAGCCAGAGCTCCACAGATACTTGCTACCTGAGCTACTAGTACTGAGCCACACCCACAAATTCTCCTGGGGACTTGCCCACACCAAACCTGCAAGCCTCAGCCTTTGGCTTAGGGCAAATTTTATTAAGGTCATGCATGCACCCTGACCAGGCACCATGTGGAATTTAATTAATTAATTAACTGGAATTAAAATAAAATGTTAAAAAGGGTAAGTGGTGATTGATTAGATGATTTTAGCTGCAGTGGACAATTTGTGCAGAAAGCACAGAGTGCTGTTGAGATAACTTCTGATCAATAACATTGAAGTGTGTAACAGAATTCACTTGGCACTTTACAGTAGAAAATGTTCCTCAGTATATGCTTTCAAAAAGTTACGAGTTTTAAAAACGTACATATTGTGATGCCTGGGTGGCTCAGTCAGTTAAGCATCTGACTTTGGCTCAGGTCATGATCTCATGGGTCATGGGTTTGAGCCCCACATCGGGCTCTGTGATGACAGTTCAGAGCCTGGAGTCTGCTTCAGATTCTGTGTCTCCTTCTCTCTCTGCCCGTCTCCCGCTCACGCTCTGTTTCCCTCTCAAAAGTAAATAAACATTATTTTTTTTTAAATAAATAAAATAGAAACATATGTATCAATAACCAATCATATTATTAATCAATTAATTAAGCTATATAATTTTATTTGGAAAAATAACATATATAGAGATGAAAATATCACAGAGACACATGTATGACATAGAAACAAAATAGAAAAACCCTAACCATAAAAAAGCTAAGAAATTTAGCAAATTATAAAATGGAGTGTTCCTTGAATAAAACCAATCACTAATGTAGCTTGGGTTTTATAAGATTTCATGCCCACCCACAATAGACAGACACATTATAGAACTGTCATGATTCTGTTTAGTTTTGGTGATCTTCAAAAGGGTTTCTGTGTCTTTCATGCCACCAGTGGTTCTTTATGTATCTGGTCAACATCAGCTTTGCTACTTAGAGTTTGTCAGATTCAACTGAATTATAAATATAAAATGCCTAGTACGCACTAGTCTTCCAAAGCCCATTGGTCTCAATGGTCCATTGGCAACGTTAAGAGACTCACCAATGTGACTATTCCATTTCAATCTACAGTCATTCAAATAGAAGGGATTTATTACCACTTCCAAAATTTTGTTACAAGAGTTCCAATTCCTGTATTGCCATATAATTCCCAAGTATCAATTAAAAGAGATATCAGCTTTTTTGTATATAATCCTATGTTGTTGTCAACACTAAGCACCTATAGATTGACATTTAAATAATCCACAATGAGGCTCTCCACCTAAGTCACCAGTTTTATTGGGACATCTTTTCCCTTATTTAACCTAGCCCAGGAAAATCGTGTTTGCTGTTTTTGCTTGTTTGTTTTCATAAATATATTCAATGAACGCATTATAATATTTCTGTTTCTAAAAAAGACTATAAGACAAAAACACTGAACCCCAAATCTTAAAGAACTCGACAAGGTGTAGACCCACACTTTTCCTCTGGAGCACTGAACCTTAGGCCTTTTTGTCCCAGAAAAGCAGTTTCATGCCTGCGCAGGTGCCTGGAGTTTATGTGATAGTTCCTCCTGATTCCCCAGTCAATGGTTTGTGGGGAGTGTTTTTGTGTTAACCCAATACACTGCTCTCTTCCTCCCTCTCTCTTTCTCCTCTCCACAAAAAGGTCTCCCTCCCCTCTGCGGCACCATGATTTTCCTCTCCCCTACTTCATGTATCCGCACTGTGTACCTGCCAGTTCTCTCCCTCACATTATGCAGATTGTTCTCTTAATCCTCAATTCAATTTCCTAGGTATTCAAAATGATGTGATGTTGATCTGTGTACTGTGGAAAAGGGAGAAGACATGCCCAGGGTTTCCCTTCAACTCAAGCATCTTAACTCCTCTTGATATTACTCTATTTTGAGTTTATATTTCTATGTGTGGCAAAAGAAAGTGGTCCATTTTCATTATTTGCATCTAGCTGTCCAGGTTTTTTTTTAACACAATGTATCAAAAATATTGCCTTTTCTCTACTCTTTAAGTGCTGCCTTCTTCATTATACATTAATTGACAATATAAGTGGGTTTATTTATGAGATCTGTCTCCTATTCCGTTGATATATGTGTCTAGTTTCTTTTCCACAACCATAATCTTTGGTATTCTATAGCTCAGTAGCCAAACTTAAAGTCTGGTATAATGATAGTCAACCATTTTTCTTCATCTTCAGTATTGCTTTGGCTATCCATGGTCTTTTCTTTTTAACATACAAATTTTATAATTATTTGTTCTTATTCTGTGAAAAATATTATGGGTATTTTGATAGGAATTGCATTGAATATGTAGATTGCTTTGTGTACTATGGACATTTTAACAATATAATTCTTCTAATGCATGAGCATGGAATACCTTTCTATTTGCTTGTATTTTCTTTTATTTCCCTCATCAATATCCTTGGTTTTGAGAGTATGTCTTTATTCCTAGGCATTTCAATATTTTGGTGCAATTGTAAGTGAATTATTCCTTGGTTTCTCTTTCTGCTACATCATTATTTGAGTATGGAAATTCAACAGGTTCTTAGTATTAATTTTGTATCCTACAACTTTCCTGAGTTATTTTGCAGTACTAATAGGGTTTTTTTTTTGGTGGATTCATTAGGGTTTTGTATATACATATAGTGTTTTCCCATCTGTAAATAGTAAGTGTTAGTTCTTCCTTTCCAATTTGGTTGATTTTATTTATTTTTCTTATTGCTGTGACTACCACTTTCAACACTATGTGTAATAAAAGTGGTGAAGGTGTAATTCCTGTCTCCCTCCTGATTGTAGAGAAAAATATTTCTCTTTTACCAATGAGTATGATGTTAACATGCTTTGTCCCACACATGGCCTTTTTCATGTAGAGATGTGTTCTTTCTAAACTCACTTTGTTGACAGTTATTATAATAATAGATATTATATTTTGTCAAAAACTTTTTAAGCATCATTATAGATGATTGTATGCTTTATATCCTTCATCTTGTTAATGTGATTTATCAAAATTGGTTGATTTGTAAAGTAAATTAAAATCACACAATCATCACTAAAATAAATCACATTTGAGAAAAATCTGGTTAATTATTTTTAAATTTTAATATTGAATATGGTTTGGGAAATTTTTGAGGAGTTTTTCCATCTATATTCATCAAAGATATTTGCCTGTAGGTTTTTGTTATTGATTTGTTTTTACTTTATTCATGTAATTGTGGTGTCTGTGCAATATTGGACTTGTAAGATATACTTCAAAGTTTTCCTTTTCTTCTTCTTGTTCTTATTCTTTCTTTTTTTTGAATAGCTTGAGAATAGTTATTAATTCTTCATTAAATATTTGATAGAAGTCATCTATGAAACTCTGATCCTGGAATTTTCTTTGGGTGTTTTTTTTTTATTACTAATGATTCAATTTCATTACTAATAACCACTCTTCAAATTTTCTATTTACTTATGATTCAGTTTTGAATGATTGTACGTTTTTAGTAATTTATCCATTTCTCAATTTTTTTTAGTTGATGGCACATACTTTTTCTCTATATTATTTTATCATTCTTTGCATTTCTATATTTCTGTTATTTTGACTCCTTTATTTCTGATTTTATTTGATTCCTCTTTTTGTCTAACTCTGCTGAAGTTTTTTCAATTGTGTTTAACTTTTTTTTTTTTTTTTAATTTTTATTTTATTTTTTATTTTTTTTAACATTTTTTATTTATTTTTGGGACAGAGAGAGACAGAGCATGAACGGGGGAGGGGCAGAGAGAGAGGGAGACACAGAATCGGAAACAGGCTCCAGGCTCCGAGCCATCGGCCCAGAGCCTGACGCGGGGCTCGAACTCACGGACCGCGAGATCGTGACCTGGCTGAAGTCGGACGCTTAACCGACTGCGCCACCCAGGCGCCCCATGTGTTTAACTTTTTAAAGAACCAGTTAGTGATTTCATTGTTACTTTCTTTTTCTTTTTTGTTTGTTTGTTTGTTTTAGTTTCCATTTTAGATGGTGGATTATTGTTTATATTTCATAACCAGAAAATGCTTGAACGGTTGTGCATGGTCTGGTGAATGCTCAGGTGTCAGGATTTCTGATGGAGAGATTCTTCTTCATGTGGTTATGTAATATAGTTTACATTTTTAATGTCTTATATTTTAAAAGTACTTTTATTCACAGAAAAACTGAGTGTAAAGTACAGAGAATTTCAGTACACTCTCTACTTCCACACATGCATAGCATTCTCCAGAGTCAACATACCCTATCAGAGTGGTACATTATGTACAATTAATAAACCTACACTGATGCATTATAATAAACCAAAGTCCAGTGTTTACATTATTGTTCATTCTTATTGTTGTACATCTTTTTGTGTATTTGGAGAAAAGTTTATTGGGTTGTAGCCATCTTAATAGAATTAAACAGAGAATTCTGAGTGTCCTAAAATTCCCCTATAGTCCAAATGTTCCTCCTTCTCTCTGTGTGCAACCACTGATATTTTTACTTTCTTTGTAGTTTCCCTTTATCTAGAATGTCTTATACTTGAAATCATATACATGCAGGCTTATTGTTAATTCACAAAAAAAAAGTCGCTTCTCAATTGATGTTGTTTGATAAAGGAGTGCACTTGTGATTTGCACTGGGCGTTTTATGGAAGTGTTGAATAACTCAGTGTACACCTAAAACTAATATTGCACTGTATATTAACAAACTGGAATTTAAATAAAAACTATAAAAACTGGACCATGAACACAACAATCATGATAAAGATTAAAGTAAATCTTGTAATTTGTAAGATTGTAAAAAGATGTTCTTGACAGGTATCACAAAAGCAAACAATTTGTAAGTTTCTAGAGTTGTTTCCCTATTGCTGCATGTGTGAACTAAAAGAGCCCTATGAGAAGAAACAACTAAGGACTGACAGTTCTGGGTGATGGAATACACCACCACAGGAGCCTATAAGTCTAATCAAATAAGATGCCTTGAGAAGGGAGGGAGTGTATCTCAATCCCAAGTCCTGCTTAAATGGAGATGCACATTTAACGTTTACTAAGTGCACCTGACAGGTGAAGAATTAGATGCTGGAAAGCAGGATACAATTTTCTGACCATGCAGGTGCCCTGGCAGTGATGAGTCCCCTATAAAGAAGAATATTTCCCTAAAGTTATCTGGAAGAGACATTTTAATCATTCCCAAAAATGTGCTGTATCTCTAGTTATGCACCTGAAACCAACTTTGAACACGTATGAAGGCTGCTGAAAGCTCTTAAACCATCAGGGGTACACTGGGAAATCTGACATGGTGTTCTATTAATCTGAGATTAGTGTTATTGAAAGACTTTTTATTTGTTGTTCTCTTCCACATCTTCACGCTCCTTCTGGATTACAGGCGTAAGCCCACTGATCTAGTCACCTGTCACTCGGCCTTTGTCCACATAATGAAGCTCTTCACTGTACTGTTTTTGTTATTTACAGACCTGTTAGAAACACTTAACTTTCTGAATGATTTCAAATGTAAGGCTTTATTCTGTATTAAGAGAGTAATACAGAAGGGCCTTTCCATGAGCATGTTCCGGGCCATCATCATCAGACCCAGGAACTCCTGGATGGCCCGGTTTAAACATCAATGCACAAGGAATATTTTTCAATTTTTTTTATCATCTTATGTTTTCTCAGTTCGTCTATCAGTAGTAACTGCATCATCTGTGCTATTACTTCTTCTAATGAGACCCAGAGTGATCTACTGGATGTCAGTAAATAATACTCAATTTCCCCCATAAACTCCATCATCAGGAGACTGCTTCTCACTTTGACATTATATAGGGATATTTTCTTATAGGAGTCATGCTGCTCTCAAGTGCATATATGATGATTCTCTTGTCCAGACATCAGAGGTGTTGTCAACACCTTCACAGCACCAGCCTGTCCTCAAGAGTCTCCCCAGAGAGAAAGGCCACCCAGACTGTCCTTTTGTTTGTGAGTTCCTTTGTGTCATGTGCTGGGTGACTGTCATCATCTCCTACACAATTCTGTTATGGATATATGACCTAGTCATTCCTGATTTCCAGATGCTTGTTACCAATTTCTATGCCACTGTCAGTGTGTTGATGGTAATTTGTTCCGATAAAATGATAAAAATGTGTTTCAAGAGTGTGTCACCACACTTTGTTAAGCTTTTTATTTAAATTCCAGTTAGTTACCATACAATATATTATTAGTTTCAGGTGCCATTAAACACTTCCATATATCACCTGATATGAATCAGAACAGGTGCACTTATTAATCTCTATAGGTCACTTAACCAATTTCTCCACCTGTATTCCCTCTGGTAGCCATCAGCATGTTGTCAATAGTTAAGAATCTATTTCTCTCTCTCCTTTTTCCTCTCTGCTTGTTTAGTTTAGTGAATTCCACATAAGAGTGAGATCATATGGCATTTATCTTTCTCTGCTGACTTACTTTGCTTAGCATAATACACTCTAGCCTCACCCACATCATTGCAAATGACAAGATTTCATTCTCTCTGATGGCTGAGTAATGTTCCATTGTATATATATACCACATCTATCTATCTATCTATCTATCTATATAACCATTTCATCAGTTGATGGACATTTGGGCATTTTCCAGAATTTGGCTAGTGTAGATAATGCTGTTATAAACATCAGAGTGCATGTATCCCTTTCAATTAGTATTTTTGTATTCTTTGGATATTTCCTTTTATTTTGTGTTACACAGCTTAACAAACACTTCTGGTTAGTATTTTTATTTATCTATTTTGGTTGCAATGCATTTCTGATGTGTAACATCCTTGTCTAGTTTTGAAATTAGAAACTTATGATTTCTTTTATTATCATTATTGTTATTATTATCATCATATACTCTAGTACAACAATTAAGTGTTTTTTTTCTTCTTATCCCGATCTTTGTATATCTGTAGTGACTACTGTATTTTCCATGAATGTCCAGTCTTTAATGTCTTTGGTTTCGATATTTCTGCTCAATATTCTATTTTATTTTTCCTTCCATCACCTCAGAATCATTCAATGTTTAGCTGAAATATTATATACCATATTATTTTATTTTATTTTAATTTTTTTATTATTATTTTATACCATTTTATACCATTTTATTATTATTTTATACCATTTTATTTTTCAATGGTTATTGAAAATTAATCTATCTAATAATATTAGGCTCCTTTACCAATATTCTTCACAAGGGTATAGATTCTCTTTCTGCTTCTTTTGATTTCCTTTTTGTACCATTGTCTTTACTTAAATATTTTGAACATATTACATAAATCTGTATTATGTGACATGTAATTTCTTTGGACTCCTTATTCATTAGCTTATGTATTTGTGTGTATCACTGTTTCTAATATGGTTGTAAAATTTGGGACATATCATGTTTTGGATGTCTCCAGTCTCTTTCTTTCTTTATTCCACTCACACTGGGGGCAAGTTGGACATTCCACACAGGTTCAATCTCCTTGTGGTCAGCTAGGATCTGGATAGAAAAATGGCTACTTACTCTTACTGCTTACTCTTCTAGAGCCTTCTCTTGACTTTCTTCAGACCCTGGAACGTTTTTATATTTACTTATTAACTTTGTTAGCTAACTTTAAGGATTAAGGATTTTAAGGATTATTTTAACTTTTGAGTACTTTTAGTTAGCTGCACTAATGGAATTTTGGAAATACCAAAATCACAACCCTCCAGATTGTAAACATAGAGAAAATATTTCATATAGATATTTTTGTGGCAAGCAGCAGTATCTTATAAAAAATTCTCCTTGAAGTATCTCAACCATGGCTTCCATCGTTTAAGTTAGCATATCACAATATAATTTTTAGAACGTATTTTAATAACATCTGAAAGTATTTTCACGTTTTGCACAAATTTGTGATGCGCTAATCATTCACTATTAATGTAGTGTGTCTTTGTGTCACAATGCATTACTGTTTTTCTGTATCATTAAGTTACTCTTGGTAGAGCTTGTTTTGTGTAATCAAGTTGTTTTGCTGCACTTAGTATGGTTTCTTAGTACATCTTTGTAGATGTAATTTCACTTTGGATTTTATGTCTAGTAGTTATGCAGAAATATCTTATTTGAAATATGCATTTAGGGAGATGCTACTTTGTCACAGACAATGAGTCTGGAGTTCTTTCTTGTATAGTAAGAGAGTGGATGCAGAATTGAATACAAGAGAGGCTAATGTCTAGGAGGACACAAGAGCCCCAAACATGAGTTTAGTCTATGTGTTTATTAAGCTCACAAGATATTACACACATGATGAACATGAAGAAAACAATCAGTAATCATTAACTTGTGTGAGTAAGGAACAAAGAGTCTGGGGGCAAGTGGTGTTTGTGATCAAGGTACATTAGCACCATGAAAAGTAGTTTCCTGTAGGTGATATAGCAAGTTACTTGTGATCTGATTACAATATCTTGCCACCTAGTCTCAGGCACTTTTGCCCCGTGGTGGCAGCTTTCCATCCTAGGCTTTATTCTAACCCATTTATGTAAGTAGAACCTATTTCCCCACACTACTTGTTGATTTTACTTATAGTTTCTGTTGTCATTTCACAGAGCCCAAAGAATATGACATGTAAGATTTCTGCTTTCATGTATTTTATGAATTTTAAGCCTTAATGTGTGCCATTTAAATTAATATTCTCTGGCTTGTGTTTCCCTGGCAACCTCTCTTTACTCATCAACAATGATTTCAATTTCTCTGTCTCCTGGGATACTCAAATTGTCTGATGATGGTATCTAACACTTGTAAAGAGTGTATTTGTTTGCTATAATTACTAAACACTTTATTACAATGATGGTTTTATTGTCATCAACTATAATTGTAAGTGTCTTAGTGTCTGTCTTACATGATTTTATTTTATATATTAAACTCACTTGAATTATATCTATATGTGTATAAGGTTTGGATATTGCCTAACTTATGTGTATAATTGTTAACCAATTGTTTCATTAACTTTTCACATCTCAATGACATTCTTCATTCATGCCATTTTATATGTCTTTATTCAAATTATCTTTGTCCTCTAATTATTGCTGCAAAAGAGAAGGTTGGGTTAGACTCTAGTGTTGATAACTCCAAAATCAAATGACACATTTCCTTATTTGTTTGGATTGTTTGGATTTGTCTCACACAATAAATATTAGTAGTAAATACAGCAGTGGTAGTGATACTTATTTTCTTAAATCAGAAGAACATGTGAGAGTGCTCTTCATAGTTTCCCTGAAATCTCATTCTTTTACATTATTATTCCTTATTTTTCCACCTCAATTAGTAAATACATAAAAAAATTAAATACTACAAACTCAGTTTAAATTCCTAAATATGTAAGTACATGTCATTTGACTAAACTCGAGAGGGCATATACTATATGAATACACCTCTAATAAGTAAAGAGATGAAAGAAATATTTCCACACACAAAAAATACCCAGATTCATATGCATTTCTTCTTAAATTTATGAAACATTTAATTAAAAGTTTAAAAAATACCAGTTCTTTACAAGCCCTTCCAAAATATAGAAGGAACTGGGAATTGACCATATCATTTACTAATTCATTTTATGAGACCTGTTATTACCCAGAAAAGAGAGTCAGATAAAACCACCATAAGTAAACTAAAGACCATGATCTATCATATACATAGACACAAATTATTAAAAAATGTGCAAATTGAATCCAAAAACTTAAAATTAATTACATACAGTAAGTAATGAATCACGGATTTCTACTCCTGTAACCAATATTGCATTGAATGTTAACTAAGTAAAATTTAAACAAAAGGATAATTACATACAATAAACAAGTAGGATTATCTTTTAAACACAAATTTTCTTTAACAGTCCCATGTCAATCACTGTAATGCACCATATTGATAAATTATAAAATTAAGTTATTTCCATAAATAAGAAAAACACTTGAAACAAAAACGCAATCATTATAAAGCCCTCAGAGGGAACTAAGATGGTGCATAGTAGGAGGACCCTAGGTTAGTCTTGTCCCTCAAATACAACTAGATAACCATCAAATAATTCTGAATACCCATACAATTTACCTGAGGATTGACATAAGAAAGAGCCCAACTGGAGGGACAGAAGATGCCACATCAGGAAGTGCAGAGTTATGGCTTGGGGGAGAAACAGATCACAGGTGCTGCAGAAGAAAGGGAACCCTGGTATCAGAGAAAGGAGAAAGAGAGAGCGATGCAAAAAATTGCATGTTTCTCTGGGGACACAGGAACTAGCTGGCACAATTTTCCTCCTCTTCAGCATAAACACAGAGCCACTGACAGGAGTCAATTCAGCACACTCACTGGCTGCCTAATGTGCATACTCCAAGTTGCAAAACACAGCATTCTGGAGGTACTGCCCATCTCAACCAAGCTTGCCACAGTCCCATCATGGTGGGGCCCTCCCAGAAGCTGAAACCTCTACCCACACAACGTCTCCCAGAGAGTTCTGCAGGGATTCTAGTGGATATTCTGAAGCTCTACTGGAGGTAATATCAGATCTTATTAAACAAGAAGACAAGAGCATAGCTTGTTAAAACTTCAAGTAAAAACTTGAAGTCAACCACAAACATATATGGAAATACCACAAATACACGGAAGTTAAACACCATGCTAATAAACAATGGCATGGTCTACCAGGAAATCAAATAAATAAGTAAATAAGTACAGGGAAACAAATGAAAATGAAAATTCAATGATCCAAAATCTTTGATATGCAGCAAAAGAAGTCCTATGAGGGAAGTAAATAGAAAAACAGTAGTACCTTAAGAAATAAGAAAACTCTCAAATAACCTAACTTTATACCTAAAAGAGTTAGGAAAAGAACAATAAATGAGGGGCACCTGGGTGGCTCAGTCTGTTGGGTGTCTGACTTCAGCTCATGTCATAATCTTGCGGTCCATGGGTTCGAGCCCCACATGGGACTCTGTGTTGACAGCTTGGAACCTGGAACCTGCTTCAGATTCTGTGTCTCCCTCTCTCTCCACCCCTCCCCTGCTCACACACACACACTCTCTCTCTCAAAAATAAAAATTAAGAACAAATGAAACCTAAAGAAAGCAGAAGGCAGGAAATAATGATGCTTAGACCAAAAATAAATGATACAGAAATTTAAAAAAATAGAACACATTAATGAAACCAAAAATGTGCTCTTTGAAAAAAAATTGCTAAATTGATAAGCACCTATCCAGAATTATAAAAAATAAGAGACAAGACCCAAATAAGTAAAATAAAAAAATGAGAAAGGAGAAATAACAACAAACACCATCAAAATAGAAACAGAATATTACAAAAAATTATATTCCAGCAAATTGGATATTCTCAAAGAAATGGATCAATTCCTGGAAGTATGTAAACTACTTAAGCTGAAACAGGAGGAAATAGATAACTTGAAAAGACTAATAACCAGAAATGTAAGTGAATGAATAATTAAAAAAAAAAAACTACAGAAAACAAAACTACAGGGCCAAATGTTTTCAAAGAGGAATTCTACTAAACATTGAAAGAAGAGTTACTCCCTATTCTTCTAAAATTCTTCCAAAAACTAGAAAAGGGAGGAAAACTTCTAAATTAATTCTGAGTCCAGAATTACCCATGATACTAAAACCTGATAATGACTGCACTCAAAAAGAAAACTACAGGCCAACATCCCTGATGAACACGGATACAAAAATTCTCAACCAAATCCTAGCAATACTAATCCAACAGCACATTAAAAAAAGTCATTCACCATGATCAAGTAGGATTTTTTTCCCCCTGGGCTGTGAATGTGATTCAATATTCAGAAATCAATCAACGTGATGACACACCATATTCTAAAAGAAAGGATAAGAACCATTTGATCCTCTAAATAGATGTAGAAAAAGCATTTAACAAAGTAGAATATGCATTCATGATAAAAACCCTCCACAAAGTAAGGTTAGAGGGAATATACTTCAACATCATGAAGGTCACATATGATAAACCCACAACTATTTTCACCCTCAATAGGGTAAAATTGAGAGCTTTTCCTCTATGGTCAAAAACAAGATAAGGATGTCCACTTTTAATACTGCAATTTCCTGAAATTCCTAGCTACAGCAATCAGAAAACACATAGAAGTAAGTGGCATCCAAATCGACAAAGAAGTCACACTTTCCCTATTTGAAAATGACATGGTACTCTACATAGAAAACCCAAAAGACTACCAAACAATTGCTAAAATGGATACACGAATTCAGCAAACTTGCAAGTTACAAAATCATTGTTTAGAACTCTGTTGCATTTCTATACACCAATAATGAAGCAGCAGAAAGAGACATCAAGGAATTGATCCTATTTACAAATGCACCAAAAACCATAAGATACCTAGGAAGAAACCTAACCAAAGAAGTAAAAGATCTGTACCCTGAAAAGTATAATACATTGTTGAAAAAAATTGATGGACACAAAGAAATGGACAAACATTCCATGCTCATGGATTGGAAGAACAAACATTTTTAAAATGTCAATATTACCCAAAGCGATCTACACTTTAATACAACCCTTACCAAAATACCAAAAATATCTTTCACAGAGCTAGAACAAACAATTCTAAAATTTGCATGGAACTGCAAGACCACAAATAGCAAACACAATCTTGAAAAAACAAAGCAAAGCCAAAGGCATCACAATTCTGGACTTACAGTTATAGTACAAAAGTGTAGTAGGGAGGAGTTAAGATGGCGTGGGAGTAGGGGGTCCCTGGGCTTTCTTTGTCACTCATACTCAGATATATTGAGGTCAGATCACTTGAAACACCCAGGAAATTGATCTGTGGAGTGGCAGAAGGATCTCCACAGTTGGAGAGAGGGTGAGGTAGAGTAGTGTAGAGACTTCCAAGGATCCCTGGAAGATAACATGCCCCTTCCTAAAGTACTTTTGGAAGAGGGTTCATTGCATCTCAAAGGACAAAAGACCCTTCAGGTGCTAGCCAAAGACCTTTCATCAGCAAGGGGACAAATGTGCACCCAGAGAGAATATAAACTTTTTTTGATTTTTATAGTGTTACACCATAGATTCTATGCTCTGTGCAGTCCTGGAACTATTTTTCTGGGACAGGGGGATTCAGACACGGCATGGAAAGAGGCTCGACTACACAGGAAAGGATCAGATCTATGTAGTGCTGGGTCCTTTAAGGCCTCATGTTATGAATAGCTGGCGTGTGTTGAAGAAAAAACACAGTACAGTTGTGGCACAGAGTGAGCCGACTGCCCTTGGTATCCTGTGAGGGCTTCCTGAACAATACAGGGTGGAAGATCATGGGTCTCTCAATGATATATAGGAGAGGAGCCATTTTTGTCCCAACACCAACAAGATGGAATTTCAGAGAGCAACACAGCAGCTCCCAGGGGAGGCAAGACTAGCTTACACCAAACCCTGACACCCTATGCCTATCAAGTGCTTATTCACTGGGTCAATACTGACTCTGAGCCAGTGCAGCAAACCTGTCCTGCAGACCAGCACAGCCAGTACCTCCCATTTACCATGTGCACTGAAAATAGGGTGCTTCCAAATAACACCTGCAGTTTTCTCTTTCTTTTTTCTTTTGGAATCAGGTATATAGTTTCAATTTTGTTTGTTTGCTTGTTTTACTTCCATTTCTCTCTCCTCCTTTCTCTCTTTTTATTTTTATTTTTGTAATAAGGCTTTTTTAATTTTCCCCTTTACTTTCTCTAAGAATCAGCCATATTTTTTTAGATATTCTGTATGTGTGTGTGTGTTTCTTTGTTGTTGTTCCCTTTCCTTTTCTCTCCCTCCCCTTCTTTTGGATCAAGCATTTTAAAGTTTATTTATTTTGAGAGAAAAAGAGAAAGAGTGAGGGAGGGTGAGGATCCCAAACAGGATTTTCACTGTCGGTACAGAGCCTGACATGAGGTTTGATCTCACAAACCTTGAGATCATGACCTGAGGCAAAATCAAAAGTCACATGCTTAACTGACTGAGTCACACCAGCACCTTCGGATCAGAAAATTCCCCCCTTTTTCCTGGCCTACTTCACAAAAAAATAAAAGCACACCTAGTTAAAAGTCAAAAAGCCTCACTGCACCAAGGAGGAGCTCAGCAGAGAAGTGACCAGTGGGAAAGTAAAGCCAAAATAAAACAGCCAGTTGCACAAAGCATACACCAGAAACACTTTCTGAAATGCCAGGTCCTAGACAGTTTACAACCCCTTTTTAATATAGTATTTCTCTCAGGTGTAAGAAACATAATAGGTTTCAAAACATGCAAAATACAGAAATTTAGCCAAAATTACAAGACAGAGGAAGTCTCCCCAACAGAAAGGCCAAGAAGAAATCACAGCCAGAAACTTGTTTAATACAGATATAAGCCATATATTTGACCATGAATTTAGAATACCAGTCATAAGATGACTAGCTGAGTTTGAAAAAAAAGCACAGAAGAAACCAGAGAAATCCTTGCTGCAGGGATCAAAGACCTGAAAACTAAGAGTGAAATAAAAAATTCTGTAACTCAGATTCAAAACTAACCGTATACAGTCCCAACAAGGTTTGAAGAAGCTGAGGAGAGAATAGGTGATATAGAAGATAAAATTATGGAAAATAATGAAGCTGAAAAAAAGAGGGAGAGAAAACTTTTAGATCACTAAAGGAGACTTAGAGATCTTAGTGTTTCTATAAAACAAAACAGAATCTGTACCATAAGAATCACCAGTGAATGGAGGGAAGCCAGAAGATTTCTTTGAGCAAATTATAGCAGAGAATTTCCTTATATGGTGAAGGAAACAGGCATTCAAGTCCAAGAGGCACAGATAACTCCCCCTCAAATCAATAAAAACAGGGCAACACCATGTCACACCATCATAAAACTTATAAAATATAAAGGTACACAGAGAAATCTGAAAGCAGCCAGGGACAAAGTATCCTTAACCTACTACGATAGACACATAAGGTTAACAGCATGCCTGTCCACTGAAACTTAGAAGTCCAGAAGGGAGTGGCAGGAGGAATTGGCAAGAAATATTCAATATGCTGTATAGGAAATACATAACCAAGAATTCTTTATCCAGCAAAGTTGTCATTCAGAATAGGAGAGATAAAGATTTTCCCAGACAAAAGACAATAACAAAAAAGAAATAAAGAAAGAAAGAAAGAGAAAGAAAAAAGGAAGAGGAAAGGAAAGAAAAGGAAAAGAAAAGAAAAGAAAAGGAGAAAAGAACAGAAAAGAAAAGAAAAAGAAAAAAAGAAAACCTAAGAGTTTGTGATCACTAAACCAGCCCTGCAAGAAATTTAAAGGAGGTCTCTTGGACTGGAGAAAGAAACAAGATCAACAATGAAATTTAGAAAGGACCAGAGAACATCATCAGATACACCAACTCCACAGGTAACAAAAAGGCACTAAATTTAAATGAACACTCTGAATATAAATGGGTTAAGTGCACCAATGAAAATACATAGGGTTTCAATGGTATTAAAAACAAACAAATAAAAACAAGAGCCCTTGATATGCGGCCTACAACAGATTCATTTTAGAGATAAATGCACCTCGAATTTGAAAGAGAGGGGATGGAAAACCACCTATCATGATAATCAACATCAAAAGAAAGTCAAAGTATCAATACTTAGACAAACCAGATTTTAAAACAAAGTCTGCAGAGGTGCCTGGGTGGCTCTTTGTTAAGAGTCCGATTTTGGCTCAGGTCATGATCTCACCATTTGTGAATTCAGGCCCCATCTCAGGCTCTGTGCAGACACCTCAGAGTCTTGAGCTTGCTTCAGATTTTGTGCTTCCCTCTATCTCTGCCACTCTCCCATTCAGTCTCTGTGTCTCTCTCAAAAATAAATAAATATTTTTAAAAAAGTAAAACAAAGACTGTAACAAGAGATAAAGAATGGCATTGTATCATAAGTAAGGGGCCTCTCTATTAAGAAGATCTACCAAATGTAAATATATATGCCCCCAACTTATAGGAATGCAAATATATGAATCAATTAACAACAAACATAAAGAAACTCACTGAAAATGATACCAAAATAGTAGGATAATTTAATGCACCACTTATAGCAATGGACAGATCATCTAAGCAGAAAGCCAACAAGCAAAAATGCCTTTGAAAGACACACTGGAACAGATGGACTTAACAGATACATTCATAACATTTCATTCTAAAATAGCAGAATACATTTTTCTTTAATGCACCTGGAACATACTCCAGAATACATCCCATGTTGGTTCACAAATCAGCCCTCAATAGGCACAAAAAGGTGAGATCATAACATGGATATTTTAGGATCACAGCACTATGAAACTTGAAATCAATCACACACAAAAATTTGGAAAGCCCTCAAACTCATGGAGGTTAAAAAATATACTATCAGACCATAAATAGTTTAATGTGGAAATTAAAGAAGAAATTAAAAAAAAAACTTCATGGAAACAAATGAAAATGCAAACACGATATTACAAACCCTCTGGGATGTAGTAAACACAGTCCTAAGGTAAAAGAAATTGCATTCAGGCCTATCTAAAGAAACAAGAAATTTCCCAATTACACAAACTTGCCTTACACCTATTGGATCAAGAAAAGGAAAGGTAAATAAAGCCTAAAGCCAGTAGAGTTATGGAAATAATAAATATTAGAGCAGAAATAAATGATATGGAAACAGACAAAAAATAGTAGAACAGATAAATGAAACTAAATGCTGGTTGAAAGAAAAAACAAAAATGATAAACCCTAGCCAGACTTATCAAAAAGAAAAAAAGAGAGGACCCAAATAGATAAAAGCACAAATTAAAGAGGAGAGATCACAACCAACACCACAGAAATACAAACAATTATAAGAAAATACCCAGAAAATTACATGCCATCAAACTGTGCCACCTGGAAGAAATTTACAAATTCCTACAAACACATATTGCTAATACTGAAACAGGAAGAAATAAAAAAATTAAAAGAGACCCATGACCAGCAAAAGTGAACTAGTTATCAAAATTTCCCAAAAAAACAACAGTCCTGGGCCAGATAGATACTCAGGGGAATTCTACCTGACATTTATTTATTTATTTATTTATTTATTTATTTATTTATTAAAAATTTTTTTTTAACGTTTATTTATTTTTTTGAGACAGAGAGAGACAGAGCATGAACAGGGGAGGAGCAGAGAGAGAGGGAGACACAGAATCTGAAACAGGCTCCAGGCTCTGAACTGTCAGCACAGAGCCCTACGCGGGGCTCGAGCTCACAGACCGTGAGATCATGACCTGAGCCGAAGTCGGACGCTTAATCGACCAAGCCACCCAGGCGCCCCTCTACCTGACATTTAAAGAAGAATTAATACCAACTCTTCTCAAACTGTTCCAAAAATAAAATGGAAGGAAACCTTCCAAACTCATTCTATGGAGTGAGTGTTACCTTGAATCCAAAAGCAGATGAAGACCCCACTAAAAAAGAGAATTACAGGTCAATATCTCTGATGAACATGGATGCAAAAATTCTCAACAAGATACTAGCAAATAACATTCAATATTACATTAAAATACTTATCCACCATAATCAAGTGGGATTTATTTTTGGACTGCAAGACTAGTTCCATATTCACAAATGAATCAATGTGATACACCACATTAATAAAAGAAAAGATAAGAAACATATGATCCTCTCAAAAGTTGCAGAAAATACATTTGACAAAATACAGCATCATTCTTTGATAAAAACCGTCAGAAAATAGGGATAGAAGGATAATACTTCATCATAAAAAAGGCTATATATGAAAGACCCATAGGTAGATCATCATCAATGGAAAAAAAAACACAAAACTGAGATCTTCCCCCACTAAGTTCAGGAACATGACAGGATGTCCACTCTTACCACTGTTGTTCAATATAATACTGGAAACTGTAGCATTAGCAATTAGACAACACAAAGAACTAAAATTTGTACGAATTGACAAAGAAGAACTCAAACTTCTATTCTCCAAAGATGACATGATACATCACATGGAAAACCCGAAAGCCTCCAACAAAAAACCTAGACCTGATACATGAGTTCAACAAAGCTGCAAGATATAAAGTCAAAGCATGGAATTTGGTTGCATTTCATTACACCAATAATGAGGCAGCAGAAAGATAAATCAAAGAATTCCATTTACAAATGCACCAAAACCAATAAGGAACCTAGGAATAATCTTAACAAAAAAGGGGAAAAAAATTCTTTATGCTTAAAACTATAGAAAGTTTATGAAAGAAATTGAAATAGAAGCAAAGAAATGGAAAAACATTCTATTCTCATGGATTGGAAGAACAAATATTGTTAAAATGTCGATAGTGCCCAAAGCAATCTACCCATTAAATACAATACTCCTCAAAATACACCAGCATCTTTGCAGAGCTAGAGGAAACAATTCTTTTTGTTTTGTTTTGTTTTTGAATACTTCATTTCTCTTTAGTCGAATAAGATGATGCCTTTTTTTCTTTTTTGTTAAACTAATTTTATTTATTTGTTTATTTATTTATTTATTTATTTTTCATTCTAATTAATAATTTTAAAATTTAAATCCAAGTTAGTTAGTATATAGTGCAACAATGATTTCAGGAGTAGATTCCTTAACGTCCCTTACCCATTTAGCCCATTCCCCATCCCACCACTCCTCCAGCAACCCTCTGTTCCTTCTCTATATTTAAGAGTCTCTTATGTTGTTGTCTCCCTCCCTGATTTTATATTGTTTTTATATTATTTTTCCCTTCCCTATGTTCATCTGTTTTGTATCTTAAATTCTCCATATGAGTGAAGTCATGATATATGTCTTTCTGTATTTTCACTTAGCATAATACCCTCTAGTTCTATCCATATAGTTGCAAATGGCAAGATTTAATTTGTTTTGATTGCTAAGTAATACTCCATTGTATATATACCACATCTTCTTTATCCATTCATCCATCTATGGACATTTGGACTATTTCCATACTTTGGGTATTGTTGATAGTGCTTCTATAACATTGGGGTGCATGTGTCCCTTCAAAACAGCATACCTGTATCCCTTGGATAAATACCTAGTGGTGCAATTGCTGGGTCATAGGGTAGTTTCATTTTTAGGTTTTTGAGGAATCCCCATACTGTTTTCCAGAGTGACTACAACAGTTTTACAGTCCCACCAGCAGTGGAAAAGAGATCCTCTTTCTCTGCATCCTCACAAACATCTGTAGCCTGGGTTGCTAATGTTAGCCATTCTGACAGGTGTAAGGTGGTATCTCATTGTGGTTTTGATTTGTATTTCTCTGATGACTGATGTTGAGCATTTTTTCATGTGTCGGTTGGCCACCTGTATGTCTTCTTTGGAGAAGTCTTTATTCATGTCTTCTTCCCATTTCTTCACTAGATTATTTGCTGTTTGGGTGTTGAGTTTGAGAAGTTCCTTATAGATATTGGATACTAACACTTTCTCTGATATGTCATTTGCAAATATCTTCTCCCATTCCATCGGTTGCCTTTTAGTTTTTCTGATCATTACTTTTGCTTTGCAGAAGCTTTTTATTTTGATGTTGTCCCCATAATTCATTTAGCTTTTGATTCCCTTGCCTCTGGAGACGTGTTGAGTAAGAAGTTGCTGCGGCTAAGATCAAAGTGTTTTTTGCCTGCTTTGTCCTCTAATATTTTGGTGGCTTTCTGCCTTCTATTTAGGTCTTTAATCCATTTTGAGTTTATTTTTGTGTATGGTGTGAGAAAGTGGTCCAGGTTTTTTTTTTTGTTTTTTTGTTTTTTTGTTTTTTTGTTTTTTCATGCTGCTCTCCAGTTTTCCCAGCACCATTTGCTGGAGAGACTATCTTTATTCTACTGGATATTCTTTCCTGCTTTGTCAGCGATTAGTGGGCCATACGTTTGTGGGTCCATTTCTGGGTTCTGAATTCTGTTACATTGACCTATGTGTCTGTTTTTGTTCCAGTACCATACTGCCTTGATGATTACAGGTTTGTAATACATCTTGAAATTCGGGATTGTGATGCCTCTAGCTTTGTTTTTCTTTTTCAAGATTGGTTTGGCTATTTGGGGTCTTTTCTGGTTCCATAAAAATTTTAAAATTGTTTGTTATAGCTCTGTGAAGAATGCTGGTGTTATTTTGATAGGTATTGCATTGAATATGTAGATTGCTTTGAGTAGTATCAATATTTTCACAATATTTTTTTTCCCAATCCAGGAGCATGAAATATTTTTCCATTGTTATGTGTCTTGTTCCATTTCTTTCATAAGTTTTCTGTAGTTTTCAGTGTATAGATTTTTCACCCTTTCAGTTAGGTTTATTCCCAGGTATTTTATGGGTTTTGGTGCAATTGTAAATGGGACCCATTCCTTGATTTATATTTTTGTTGCTTCATTATTGGTGTATGGGAATGCAACCAATTTCTGTGTATTGATTTTATGTCCTGCAACTTTGCTGAATTCATGGATCAGTTCTAGCAGTTTTTGGTGGAATCCTTTGGGTTTTCCATGTAAAGTATCATGTCATCTGTGTAGAGTAAAAATTTGACTTCCTCCTGAGTGATTGGATGTCTTTTATTCCTTTGAGTTTTCTGGTTGCAGAGGCTAAGACTTCCAATACTATTTTGAATACCAGTGGCAAGAGTTGACATCACTGTCATGTTCATAGCCTTAGAGGAAAAGCTTTCAATTTTTCCCCATTGAGAATGATATTAGAGTGGGTCTTTCATATATGGCTTTTATGATCCTGAGGTATTATCCTTCTATCCCTACTTTCTTGAAGGTTTTTATAAAGAAAGGATGCTGTATTTTGTCAAATATGTTCTCTTCATCCATTGAGAGGATCATGTGGTTCTTGTCCTTTCTTTTATTGTTGTGATGTATCACATTGTTTTGTGGATATTGAGCCAGCCCTGCATCCCAGGTATAAATACCACTTCGTCGTGGTGAATAATTCTTTTAATATATTGTTGGATCCAGGTGGCTAGTATCTTGCTGAGGATTTTTGGATCCATGCTCATCAGGGAAATTGGTCTATTCTCTTTTTTAGTGAGGTCTTTGTCTGGTTTTGGAATCAATGTAATGCTGGCTTCACAGAATGACTTTGGATGTTTTCCTTCCATTTCAATTTTTTGAAACAGCTTCAAAAGAATAGGTGTTAACTCTTCTTTAAATGTTTGGTAGAATTCCCCTGGAAAGCCATCTGGCCCTGGACTCTTGTTTTTTGGCAGATTTTTGATTACTAATTCTATTTCTTTACTGGTTATGGGTCTGTTCAAATTTTCTATTTCTTCCTGTTTCAGTTTTGGTAGTGCATATGTTTCTAGGAATTTGCCCATTTCTTCCAGGTTGCCCATTTTATTGGCATATACCTGCTCATAATATTCTCTTATTATTGTTTTTATTTCTGCTGTGTTGGTTGTGTGCGTTTCTCCTCTTTCATTCTTGATTGTATTTATTTGGGTCCATTCCTTTTTCTTTTTGATCAAACTGGCTAGTGGTTTATCAATTTTGTTAATTCTTTCAAAGAACCAGCTCCTGGTTTCATTCATCTTTTCTACTGTATTTTTTTTATTTCAATAGCATTTATTTATGTTCTAATCTTTAATATTTCCTGTCTTCTGCTGGTTTTGAGTTTTAATTTCTGTTTTTTTGTTCCAGCTAGTTAACATGTAAGTTTAGGTGTGCATCTGAGACATTTCTTCCTTCTTTGGGAAGGCCTACATTGCTATATACTTTCCTCTTGTGACTGACTGCCTTTGCTGGTCCCAGAAGTTTTGGGCTGTGTTGTTATCTTTTTCACTGGCTTACGTGTACTTTTTAATTTCCTCTTTAACTTCTTGTTTACCCATTCATTCTTTAGTAGGATGTTCTTTATTCTCTAATTATTTATCTTTCCAAATTTTTTTCTTGTGGTTGATTTCGAGTTTCATAGTGTTGTGGTCTGAAAATGTGTACAGTATGATCTCTATGGTTTTGTACTTGTTGAGGGCTGATTTGTGTCCCAGTATGTGATATATCCTGGAGAATGTTCCATGTACACTGAAGAAGAATGTGTATTTCACTGCTTTAGAATGAAATGTTCAGAATATATCTGTTAAATCCATTTGTTCCAGTGTGTCATTCACTGCCATTGTTTCCTTGTTGATTTTCTGTTTAGATGATCTGTCCATTGCTGGAAGTGGGATTGTTGAAGTCCCCTATTATTATAGTATTATTATCAATGAATGTCTTTATATTTGTGATTAATTGATTTATATATTTGGGTGCTGTCACATTTGGAACATAAACGTTTACAATCGTAAATATCAAATCTTCCTGAATACTAAACTATTGAACCTGGAGTGTCCTTGGCATCATAGATTTCAAATATATTTAGATAAAGTAAGATATAATTTGAAGTTACATGTAAGTTAAATTATACTTGTTTGTGACATAAATAAATATTCTGTCATGAATTAAAGCAAAAATATCCAGTTTTGGTATAAATATTTCATGAATAAGTAGTTATAAATTGATTGTAATGTATTCACACTTTTGAAACACATTTCTATCCTTTTATCAGAACAAATTACCACCAACACACTGACAGTGGCATAGACATTAGACACAAGCTTCTGGAAATCTAGGATGACTGGATCATATGTCCATAACAGAGTTGCAGAGAAAGAGATGATGGCATCCACCCAGTACATGGCCACAAAGAAACTCAGCCAAAACAGTACATTCTGGGTGGTCTTTCTCACTGGGGAGACTCTTGAGGAGAGGCTGGTGCTGTGATGGTGGTGGCACCACCTCTGATGCCTGGACAAGGGAATCATCATGTATGCACTAGAGAGTAGCATGACTCCTATGAAGAAACATCCCTGGATAATGTCAGTGTGAGAAGTAGAACCCTGATGATGGACCTTATGGGGGAAATGAGCAGTATTTACTAACATTCAGTAGATTATTCTAGGTCACATTAGAAGAAGAAGAAGAAGTAACAAGATGCAGTTACTATTGAGAGACAAACCGAGAAACCATAAGATGACAAATGAATGGAAGATGTACTTTGTGCATTTAAGTTTAAAACTGGCCAACCGGGAGGTACTGAGGCTGATGATAATGGCCTGGAGGATGCTCAGAAGGCAGATGGTCCTCATGCAGGGGCCCCCCATTACTCTGATCATGCAGAATAAAGTCTTATATTTTAAATCATTCAGAAAGTTCAGTGATTCCAACACGGTTGTACACAATAAAAACAATGCAATGGAGAGTTTCATTATGCGGCCAAAGGCCAAATGACAAGTGATTAGGTCAGTGGGCTTAGACCTGTGATCCAGAGGATCATGAAAACGTGGAAGAGAAAGAGGAAGGTGTTGGTGGAAATTCCAATGCCTACTGGTAAAAATTGGCATATTTTAATAGTCAAATGAATGGAAGATGGGATGATGATAGGTGCAAAAACATATTTATCCGGAAAAAATAGACCTCATATGATCATTGTAATTAACTTTGTTGCCATACTCATCACCACATCACAGTTTTCATTTTAACCAAATCTATTTTACAAAATCAATGTAAAACCTATGTTGTATGAAGTCTTAAAATAGTCTCAACATAATTTGCACACCAATTTGAGTGTGAATGTATTTTATAGTCATACATATCTATCTGACATCTATCTATCTATCTATCATCTATATATCTATCTAAAATCTATCATCATATGTATTATCTAACAAGGGAGAGAGGGGGAAAGATGAAAAAGAGAGGGTGGGAAAGAGAGATAATACACACAACATAACCAAAATCATGGCAGGACAATGTACCCATTTCTCTTGCTCCAATGTATATGCATTTCTTTTGCTTTCTGTTCTGCATTACCCTGACTCATATTCAGCATGAAGAATACTAATAGCCATATAAAGAATGCATAGGTATTTTTTCTTTATAATTGAACTGTTGTAAATTTTATGCTAATGGGGAAAGAATTACCAAACAATTGAGACAAAAAAAAATATCCAAGTGTGTTTTCCATCACATACTATCACTTTCTATTCTTCATCCTTAAATATTTAGAGACCGTTGTGAAACATTTGTCATAACCTGACAATTCATCATAATGTCACTTTAAAATCAGATAATTATTAAATGTCCTTCTATCTACAACTGTAATTCTCATTGTCATACAAGCTAATGTATTCATAGCATGGATGTGAATATTTGGTTGTAGACACACAATTGGGGTGAGAATTACAAAATTGATTCAACTTGAACATGGCTCACTCCCCTTTATTGTCAATTAAAGAGATTCATTTTGTAATCTCTTTTTATATTGGTAAGGAATTGCCAAAGACTAGATATCAATTTTCTAGAAAAGAAGAGGACAAACACACGATTCTGCACTTTGTGACATTCACAAATTTGTATTAAATGTTTATATGAAGATCATTTCATGGGACTCCATTAATAAAAGGATATATTCCCATGTTTTTAATGCTGCTACATTTGGGGGAAGATGGCAGTGTAGGAGGATGCTGGGCTTACCGCGTCCTGCTGATGATTTAAATTCCACCTACACCTGCCTAACCCCAGAAAACCGCCAGAAGACTAACAGAATGGAGTCTCCAGAGCCAAGCACAGACAAAAGGCCCTAGGAAGAGGGTAGGAAGGGCGGAGTCGCGGTGCGCGATACACGGACTGGCGGGAGGGAGCTGGGGCAGAGGGGCAGCCCACTGGCAAAGCAGAGCCCCCGAGTCTGGCCTGCAAAAGTGGAGGGGCTGGACGGAGTGTGTTCTGACAACAAGCGGGACTTAACATCTGGAAGCTTATAAGCTACCAGCTCTGCTCGGAGAACGGGAGGGCTGGAAGACAACAGGAGAGAGAGTTGTTGAGCCCTGAACAACAGAGAGCAGCTTGGTGGGGAACAAAGGCACTTGCCAGCGCCATCTCCCTTGCCCATCCCCCAACCAAAATCCCAAAGGGAACCAGTTCCTGCAAGGGAACTTGCTTAAATTGCGTAAACACCCAACGCAGTGCTTCTGCGCATCCATCCCTCCAGGGGGTCAGACTCCCTCCCGGTGCCTCAGGGCCCCTCCCAAAGTGGATCTCCAAAAGAAAAGCTAGCTGAGCCTGCCCTTCCCTCCCCTGTGAACCTTGCCAATCTACACCAACTAATACACCAGAGCCCCAGCACCACAAGCCTGGCAGTGTGCAAGTAGCCCAAACAGGCCATGCCACCCCACAGTGAATCCCGCCCCAAGGAGAGGGAAAGAGAAGGCACACACCAGTCTGACTGTGGCCCCAGTGGTGGGCTGGGGGCAGACATCAGGTCTGACTGCGGCCCTGCCCACCAACGCAAGTTATTCAAGACAGCACAGGGGAAGTGCCCCGCAGTTCCACACCACTCTAGGGACTATCCAAAATGATGAAACGGAAGAATTCCCCTCAAAAAAAAAGTCCAGGAAATAATGACAGCTAATGAACTGATAAAAGACGATTTGAACAATATAACAGAAAGTGAATTTAGAAGAATAGTCATAAAATTAATCACTGGGCTTGAAAACATTACAGAGGAGAGCAGAGAATCCATTGTTACAGAGATCAAGAGACTAAGGAACAGCCAGGAGGAGGTAAAAAATGCTATTAATGAGCTGCAGAATAAAATGGAGATGACCACAGCTCGGACTGAAGAGGCAGAGGGGAAAATAGGTGAATTAGAAGATAAAATTATGGAAAAAGAAGAAACTGAGAAAAAGAGAGATAAAAAAATCCTGGAGTAAGAGGGGAAAATTAAGGAAAAAAGTGATGCACTAAGGAGAAATAATATATGCATATTTGGTATTCCGGAGGAGGAAGAGAGAGGGAAAGGTGCTGAAGGTGTACTTGAAGAACTAATAGCTGAGAACTTCCATGATCTGGGGAAGGAAAAAGGCATTGAAATCCAAGAGGCACAGAGAACTCCTTTCAGATGTAATTTGAATCAATCTTCTGCATGACATATCATAGTGAAACTGGCAAAATACAAGGATAAAGAGAAAATTCTGAGAGCAGCTAGGGATAAATGTGCTCTAACATATAAAGGGAGACCTATAAGACTCATGACCAATCTCTCTACTGAAACTTGGCAGGTCAGAAGGGAATGGCAGGAGATTTTCAATGTGATGAACAGAAAAAAATATGCAGCTGAGAACCCTTTATCCAGCAAGTCTGTCATTTAGAATAGAAGGAGAGATAAAGGTCTTCCCAAACAAACAAAAACTGAAGGAATTCGTCACCACTAAACCAGCCCTACGGGGGATCCTGTGAGACAAAGTATTAGAGACATTGCTACAAGCATGAAAACTATGGACATCACAATGACTCTAAACCCATATCTTTCTATAATAACACTGAATGTAAATGGACTAAATGTGCCAACCAAAAGAAATAGGGTATCAGAATGGATAAAAAAATAAGACCCATTCTATTTGCTGTCTTCAAGAGACTCATTTTAGACCTGAGGACACAGTCAGATTGAGAATGAGGGGATGGAGAACTATTTATCATGCCACTGGAAGTCAAAAGAAAGCTGGAGTAGCCCTACTTATATCAGACAAACTAGACCTTAAATTAAAGGCTGTAACAAGAGAGAAGAAGGGCATTATATAATAATTACAGGGTCTATCCATCAGGAAGAGCTAACAATTATAAATGTCTATGCGCCAAATACCGGAGCCCCCAAATATATAAAACAATTACTCACAAAAATAAACAACTTATTGATAAGAATGTGGTAATTGCAGGGGTCTTTAATACCCCACTTACAAAAATGGATAGATCATCTAGACACACGGTCAATAAAGAAACAAAGGCCCTGAATGATACATTGGATCAGATGGACTTGACAGATATATTTAGAATTCTGCATCCCAAAGCAACAGAATATACTTTCTTCTCGAGTGCACATGGAACATTCTCCAAGACAGATCACATTCTGGGTCACAAAACAGCCCTTCATAAGTATACAAGAATTGAAATCATACCATGCATACTTTCAGACCACAATGCTATGAAGCTTGAAATCAACCATAGGAAAAAGTCTGGAAAACCTCCAAAATCATGGAGGTTAAAGAATACCCTACTAAAGAATGAGTGGGTCAACCAGGCAATTAGAGAAGAAATTAAAAAATATATGGAAACAAACGAAAATGAAAATACAACAATCCAAACGCTTTGGGATGCAGCGAAGGGAGTCCTGAGAGGAAAATACATTGCAATCCAGACCTATGTCAAGAAACAAGAAAAATCCCAAATACAAAATCTAACAGCACACCTAGAGGAAATAGAAGTAGAACAGCAAAGACACCCTAAACCCAGCAGAAGAAGAGAAATAATAAAGATCAGAGCAAAAAAGAACAATATAAAATCTAAAAAAAACTATAGAGCAGATCAATGAAACCAAGAGTTGGTTTTTTTGAAAAAAATAAACAAAATTGATAAACCTCTAGCCAGGCTTCTCAAAAAGGAAAGTGAGATGACACAAATAGATAAAATCATGAATGAAAATGGAATTATTACAACCAATCCCTCAGAGATACAAGCAATTATCAGGGAATACTATGAAAAATTATATGCCAACAAATTGGACAACCTGGAAGAAATGGACAAATTCCTAAACACCCACACACTTCCAAAACTCAATCATGAGGAAATTGAAAGCTTGAACAGACCCATAACCAGTGAAGAAATTGAATCAGTCATCAAAAATCTCCCAACAAATCAGAGTCCAGGACCAGATGGCTTCCCAGGGGAGTTCTACCAGGCATTTAAAGCAGAGATAACAACCATTCTTCTCAAGCTATTCCAAAAAATAGAAAAGGAAGGAAAACTTCCAGACTCATTCTATGAAGCCAGTATTACCTGGATTCCTAAACCAGACAGAGACTGAGTAATAAAAGACAACTACAGGCCAATATCCCTGATGAATATGGATGCAAAAATTATCCATAAGATACTAGCAATTCGAATTCAACAGCATATAAAAAGAATTATTCACCATGATCAAGTGGGATTCATTTCTGGGATGCAGGGCTGGTTCAACATTCGCAAATCAATCAACGTGATACATCACATTAATACAAGAAAAGGTAAGAACCATATGATCCTGTCAATCGATGCAGAAAAGGCCTTTGACAAAATTCAGCAACCTTTCTTAATAAAAACCCTCGAGGAACTCGGGATAGAAGGAACATACTTAAACATCATAAAAGCCATTTATGTAAAGCCCACAGCTAACATCATCTTCAATGGGGAAAAACTGAGAGTTTCCCCCTGAGATCAGGAACATGACAGGGATGTCCACTCTCACCACTGTTGTTTAACATAGTGTTGGAAGTCCTAGCATCACCAATCAGACAACAAAAGAAAATCAAAGGGATCAAAATTGGCAAAGATGAAGTCAAGCTTTCACTTTTTGCAGATGACATGATATTATACATGGAAAACTTGATAGACTCCACCAAAAGTCTGCTAGAACTGATACATGAATTTAGCAAGGTTGCAGGATACAAAATCAATGTACAGAAATCAGTTGCAGTCTTATATACTAATAATGAAGCAACAGAAAGACAAATAAAGAAACTGATCCCATTCACAATTGCACCAAGAAGCATAAAATACCTAGGAATAGATCTAACCAAAGATGTACAAGATCTGTATGCTGAAAACTATAGAAAGCTTATGAAGGAAATTGAAGAAGATATAAAGAAATGGAAAAACATTCCATGCTCATGGATTGGAAGAATAAATATTGTCAAAATGTCAATACTACCCAAAGCTATCTACACATTCAATGCAATCCCATCAAAATTGCACCAGCATTCTTCTACAAACTAGAACAAGCAATCCTAAAATTCATATGGAACCACAAAAGGGCCCGAATAGCCAAAGTAATTTTGAAGAAGAAGGCCAAAGAAGGAGGCATCACAATCGCAGATTTTAGCCTCTACTACAAAGCTGTAATCATCAAGACAGCATGGTATTGGCACAAAAATAGACACATAGACCAATGGAATAGAATAGAAACCCAGAACTAAACCCACAAAAGTATGGCCAACTCATCTTTGACAAAGCAGGAAAGAACATCCAACGGAAAAAAGAGAGTCTCTTTAAAAAATGGCGCTTGGAGAACTGGACAGCAACATGCAGAAGACTGAAACTAGACCACTTTCTTACACCATTCACAAAAATAAACTCAAAATGGATAAAGACCTGAATGTGAGACAGGAAACCATCAAAACCCTAGAGAAGAAAGTAGGAAAAGACCTCTCTGACCTGAGCCGTAGCAATTTCTTACTTGACACAACCCCAAAGGCAAGAGAATTAAAACCAAAAATGAACTACTGGGACCTTATGAAGATAAAAAGCTTCTGCACAGCAAAGGAACAATCATCAAAACTAAAAGTCAACCAACGGAATGGAAAGATATTTGCAAATGACATATCGGACAAAGGGCTAGTATCCAAAATGTATAAAGAGCTCATCAAACTCCACACCAAAAAAAAAAACAAATAACCCAGTGAAAAAATGGGCAGAAAACATGAACAGACACTTCTCTAAAGAAGACATCTGGATTGCCCACAGGCCATGAAATGATGCTCAACGTCACTTCTCATCAGGGAAATACAAATCAAAACCACACTCAGATATCACCTCATGCCAGTCCGAGTGGCCAAAATTAACAAATCAGGAGACTATAGATGCTGGAGAGGATGTGGAGAAATGGGAACCGTCTTGAACTGTTAGTGGGAATGCAAGTTGGTGCAGCCACTCTGGAAAACAGTGTGGAGGTTCCTCAAAAAATTAAAAATAGACCTACCCTATGACCCAGCAGTAGCACTGCTAGAAATTTACCCAAGGGATACAGGAGTACTGATGCATAGGGGCACTTGTACCCCAATGTTTATAGCAGCATTCTCAACAATAGCCAAATTATGGAAAGAGCCTAAATGTCCATCAACTGATGAATGGATAAAGAAATTGTGGTTTATATACATAATGGAGTACTACATGGCAATGAGAAAGAACGAAATATGGCCCTTTGTAGCAACGTGGATGGAACTGGAGAGTGCGATGCTAAGTGAAATAAGCCATACAGAGAAAGATACCATATGTTTTCACTCTTATGTGGATCCTCAGAAACTTAACAGAAACCCATGGAGGAGAGGAAGGAAAAAAAGAGGTTAGAGTGGGAGAGAGCCAAAGCATAAGAAACTCTTAAAAATGGAGAACAAACTGAGGGTTGATAGGGGGTGGGAGGGAGGGGAGGGTGGGTGATGGGTATTGAGTAGGGCTTCTTTTGGGATTAGCCCTGGGTGTTGTATGGAAACCAATTTGGCAATAAATTTCATGTATTGAAAAAATAATAAAAAAAAGAAACACTATTAGCAAGGTGAAAAAATGCTCCTACAAAAACCTACTCATTATCATATCTGATCAGGATATTAGAACACACTGTAAAATATACATGAATAATTTTGCAATAATTTTATCATGGTATTTGCCATGTATACATGCGTAATTATTTATCTAATTAATGTGATCCAGGGCTTAAATTTTTTAACTGTATTACTCATTTTGTTTATTTTTCTCCTGAAAGAGTGCTTACTTTTGTTTGCAGTGAAGAAATTTTGAGAGTCAGTGTTCTTGACTGAGACTTAGAATGCCATTGCTGAGGTAAAGCATTGCTTTATAATTGCCTGATATATGTGATTTTATAAAATAATAATTTATAAAACAAATCTTTGATTAAATGGCTATAACTATTTTTCCAAATGTTTAATCTATGATATGACAAATTTATCTTCAATTCTCTTAATCACTATTAGCAGCCACAAATATATATCTCTATTCACAGAACACTTGGGTTCTGCTGTCATGTTGGACCCCAGAGAGTAGGATAATATTGGCTTAGAGGCACAATGATATCCAAAGCTTAGGGTCAGCAATCCAGTATGATAAAACATCATTTGGTGTTGGCTACTAATATATGTGTAATTATTCAATAACTGTATATGTAAATCATTTTAAAGATACAAAGTATGTATTCAAAATCATATACCAAAATAGATAATAGAATACATTCAATAAAATGACATAGATAAAAATTATAATATTAATTTTTACCAGATCATGGCATATGTGGTTGGCCACATCTAGTTCATGCCTGCTTTGTATAAATGGTTATAAATTGAAAAAGTGTATTCCTGAATTTTTTTCCACTGACAATCTTGAGGGCTTGAGTGCTGAGCCTGGACAGGAAAATGCCATGCTTCCCATAGATTCAAGGTGAGCAATAAAGTGTAAGTTAAATTCGATTATCAAGCATATGATATGTACTTTTTTAGTATATGTATGTCCCAACTATCACATACACATATTACATATAAGTAAGTAAACATAGTAGAGTGGTTCAACAAGTTGTTGGATTTCTGAATTTCAAACTACTCTATATTTTATATTTGGTAAATCTGGCAACATTACCATGGAAAAATTATGGTATTTTTTAAAACATTGATTGTATCAGTAGAAATGAAATATTAAAATCTAAAGAATTGATAGGCTGGTGATAGTGCAAACGGAAACTTGGTCCCAGCTTAAATCTTGACAACTTATAAGTCTAAAAGTACATCTCAGCCAGTCACTCTGAGAAAAGGGAGCTGGATTTTCCTGGGTTGAGGATGAAATCCCTGAGCAGGCTCAGTAGGCAGTTACTACAGCTGAAGTTCCTCCTCATTTTTATATTCTCATTTCAGGCTATTCTCAATATTATTTTTAATATTTAAACCCCAATTATGCACTTAGTCATAGATGATAGTGGGCAAATATCACCATTAAATAAACCTGAGACAAACATTCATCTTAAATTATTTGGAATGACATCAAATGTCTGAAATACTAAGGTGTAATGAAAGGAAGAAATAATTTATAAGAATCCAAGTGATATAACTCAGTAGATTATATGTTATTTAGAAGAAAGTAAAGTTTAATACAATGTATTTCCTCATATTTATAAAATATTTTGCATTTAGAATTATATTTTAATACATTTTAAAATATTCATACAGTACTTCCCAGTCTGAAACACAGACATACACACATTCACATACACACCATCTATATAATCTATATGACAAAATCACATCTTATCTTTGTTTTATTATTGCATTAGTAAATAACATCATTATCCCCATTAATTTTACCATATTCTATAAAAAAATTTCAAATCCCATAACTAGTTATTGATAGCATAAAGTCATTATGAGAATTGGAAGTGACAAGGTGCAGGTAAGTTGATTTGTTCAGTGGTGATAGTGACACCATGAGAAACGGAGCTAGCAATTTCAAAAAGAAAAAAAAAACTTTTTGAATAGATGAGTTCTATGCAAATGTTTTTGTAAAATGTAAAAATGCCAAAATAACAAGTATGTTAATCATCAGATACCACTGAATAACTGAAAAGCATCTACTGTTTTTTGGCAATTGTACACTGGAGATGAAAACAATGCTGACTGATGAAGACATCATTCTTTTAAAGCATTTACTTTTCAGCAATATTGGAAGAAAAGCCTAAGCAATGAAAGTGAGAAAAACTAAAAAGCATTCAAATTCAAATTGAACATCACAAAAATAAAAATATCATTCCAGAATCTATAAATTTCTAAATTTATGTAATAAATAAATGTAAATTTAAATAAACAAACATAAATTTAACTTTATAAATTTATATAATTTAATAACTTTAACTAAATTTACCTTTAATCTGGTTATATCAACTGGTGATAGTTATAATTCAATAACATATACAACCAAAATATGAGTACTGAATTCTATGACTTTAACAAAGAAATTCTCCCTTAATTCACCTCCCATATGACTCTTGACCACTCACTGGTAATGAAGCTGAGAAAAACTCAACTGAGACTTTAGAGTGAGTCTGATTGTATGAGATGGGACTACAAGAAGTGGTTATTGGGAAGGGATGTCCTCAGCTCATCTCTATACCCATAAGTGTCATATTGCCAATAGAAGCAGGACAGCCCTATCTTTGGGATATTATATGAAGGAGAGACACCACAGAGAAAACTGAAATTACCTAATTCCTGGATAATAGTAGATGAGAAACACCTGGCTTCCAACATTTTGTTTATGTAAATTATTTTTCATAGATAACCCTTCTGGTGAGTTGCATGGAACCTGTCATCCAACCAAAAGTCTTTCAGTGACACTAATTTTGAAATTTTTTTTTCAACGGTTTTTATTTATTTTTGGGACAGAGAGAGACAGAGCATGAACGGGGGAGGGGCAGAGAGAGGGAGACACAGAATTGGAAACAGGCTCCAGGCTCCGAGCCATCAGCCCAGAGCCTGACGCAGGGCACGAACTCACGGACCGCGAAATCGTGACCTGGCTGAAGTCGGACGCTTAACCGACTGCGCCACCCAGGTGCCCCAAGTAACACCAATTTTGAATGAGTAAAACACCATGTCAGATTTCCCAAGGTATCTCAGATGGTGCAAGAGCTTTGACAGTCTTCACTTGTGTTCTAAATTGGTTTCAGGTGCATAGCTAGATGACACAGAACATTTGTGGGAATGAGTAAAATTTCTCCTCCACCTCACTTAGGTGAAGTAATCTTCATAGGTGACTCAGCAATGTGCCCAGTCACATGCATGGTTAGAAAATTGTAGCTTGCCTTCTAGCATTGAATCCCACACCTGTTTGGCCAGGTGCACTTAGTAAATGTTAAAAGTGAATCCCCATTCAAGCAGGTTTAGGATTAATATATACATCCCCTTGCCAAGGTATTTTATTTGACTTACAAGCTCCTGTAGTGGTGTATTCCATCTCCCCTGACCCTCCATCTCCTCAGTTGTTTCTTCTCAGGGCTTTTTTATTTCACACATACAGCAAAACGGAAACAACCCTAGAAACCTACAAATTATTCACTTTTGTGACACCTGTCAACAGCAGCATTTTATAGCTAAGCTTTACCTTAATCATTATCATGATTGCTGTAGTCATGGTCCATTTTTAAAAATTATTTAAATCCCAATTTTTTAAATATACAGTGTAATATTAATTTTAAGTATACAATTTTGTCATCCAACACTTCCATACCTCACCCAGTTCTCATCACAAATGCACTCCTTTATCAAACAACATCTAATATTCGAGTAGCAAATTTTGTAAACTAGTAATAAGGCTGTGTCTATATGATTTCTACTATAAGACATTTTGGATAAAGAAAAACTACAAAGAAAGTAAAAAGTCCAGTGGTTTCAAAAAAAAGAGAGGGAGGAATATTTGGAACATAGAGAACTTTTAGAACAATCAGAATATTCGGTTTAATTCTATAATTATGCATACAACTCAATATAATTTTCTCCAAACACTCCAAAAATGTGCAGCACTAAGAATGAACAATAATGTAAACTCTGGACTTTGGTTGATTAAAATGCATCAATATAGGCTTATCAATTGTAAATAATGTATCACTCTGGTAGGGTATGTTGATTCTGGAGGATGCTTTGTATGTGTGGAAGCAGAGAGTATGCTGAAATTCTCTATAATTTTCTCTCGGTTTATGTGTGAATAAAATTACTTTTGGAATATAAGATCTTAAACATGTAAGCTGCATTACATAATCACATGAGGAAGGGTCTCTCCATCAGCAACACATGCTATCTGAGCATGCATCAGGCCATCAACAACACCCCCAGCATTTTCTTGTTATGAAATTTAAACAATATTCCACAGTTTTAAAATATAAACTAAAAGAAATAGAAAATAGCAATGAAATCAAGATGTATTTCTTTAAGGGGGTAAACACAACTGAAAAAAATCAGCTAGACATAAAAAAAGAGAACTCAAATAAATAAAATCAGAAATAAAGGAGATGAAATAATAACAGAAACATAGAAATGCAAAGAATTATAAAATAATGTAGAGAAAAATTATGTGCCAACAAATGGAAAAACTTGAAGAAGAAATGTATAATTGTTCCAAACAGAATCAGAAAGAAGTGCAATATTTTAACAGAGTGGTTATTAGTAATGAAATTGAATAAGTAATAATAAAAGAAAAACAAACAGAGCAAATTCCAGGATCATATAGCTTGACAGGTGAATTCCGTCAATATTAAAGCAGAATTAATAATATTCTCAAGGTATTCAAAAAAAAAATAGAAGAGAAAGGAAAACTTTCAAATGTAGTTCACAAGTTCAATATTACACACATAACAAAACCAGATGAAGACACTAAAAACAAAACAATAACAAACTGCAAATCAATATCTTTTATGTATATAGATGCAAACATTCCTTAATGAATTTTCCAAAACCATATCAAATTTATATTTCAAAAATCATTAACAACTATCAACTATGATTTATTCTGGTGAAGCATGGGTGATTTTAATTTGCTTTACAAATCAATCAATTTGATAAATCATATTATCAAGATGAAGGATAAAAACCATATGATCATCTTTACAGATGATCAAAAGCATTTGACAAAATATAATGTCTTATAATACTCTTAATTAGTTATTGTTACATAATAATATAATATATAATTATATAATAATATAATAACTGTTAATTAGAATTAGAAAGTACTCACTGCAACATGGAAAAGGCCATATGTGGGGAAAAAATGCTGACATAATAATGCTGAAAAAGAGAAAAATTTTTCTTTAAGATCAGGAAGGAGACAAGAATATCCATTTTCACTTTATTTCACAGTATTGAAAGTGGTAGTCACAGCAATAAGATAAGGAAAAAAAATTAAAAATCCAAATTGGTAAGAAAGAACTAAAAATTATTATTTGAAGATGAAATGGCACTATATATACAAAACCCTAATGAAGTCACCAAAAAATAGTATTACAACTGCGAATTAATTCAGGATTTGTAGGACACAAAATTAATATAAGAAATCTTTTGCATTTCCATACACTCATAATGTTGCAGAAAGAGAAACCAACAAATAATCCACTCACAGTTGCACCAGAGGACTAAAATGCCTAGGAAGGAATTTAGCAAAGACAATGAAAGACATACTCTCTAGACTAAGGACAATGATGAGGGAAGTCAAGGAAAATACAAACAAATAGAAAGATACTCCATGGTCATGCACTGGAAGAATCAATATTGTTAGAATCTCCATACTACATAAAGAAATCTATAGGTTTTCAACATGCCAAAAGCACTTTTCACAGAATAAGAACAAATATTTACATAATATATATATGAAAAAAAGACCATGAATAGCCAAAACAATACTGAAGATGAAGAAAAATGATTACCATTATCCCAGATTTTAAGATATGCTACAGAGCTATAGAATACCAAAGTCTATGGTTGTGGAAAAGAAAATAGACACATAGATCAATGGGACAGGAGAGAGATCCCAGAAATAAACCCACACCTGTATTGTCAATTAAGGTATAATGAAGAAGGCAACACTATACAATGGAGACAAGACAATATTTTCAATACATTGTGTTAAGAAACCTGAACAGGTAGGAGGAGAGAGCCAAGATGGCAGAACAGCATGGAAGTTTTATGTGTGTCTCACGTCCATGAAATACAGCCAGACCAACATTAAACCATTCTGCACACCTACAAAACTGATCTGAGAATTAACACAACAATCTGCACAACCTGAACCACAGAATTCAGCAGGTACACAGCGTGGAGAGGTGAACTTGGGAACAGAGAAGCCAAAGAGTGTAGGGAACCGCTTTTGCATGTGGAGGCGGGGGGGTGGGGGAGAGAGGGTGGGGAGAATATGGGAAAAGCATCCCTCCCCAAAAGCAGCTGGAGAAGAAGTGGAAAATTGGAAAGAGCTGCAGGAACTAAACTAAAAAGGGAGAAAGGACAAAAGAGAGGGTTTAAATTTCATTAAGACTGTAAACAGGCAGAGTGCAGAGTCTGCAACTCTGCAGTTTGATACTTGGCAGTGCTCTGGTGGGAAGGGCAAATCCCCAGGAACAGACTGGGGTCCAGTAGGTTCTCAGGCCACATGGGGAGAAGCGGTTCCACTGTTGGAAGGACATTTGGTAGAGGCTGTGAGGCAACCTGGGACCAGCAGACCCCAGAGAACAGCCACATTCACTGGTACTGGAACAATGTTGTTAAGGGTGAAGCCTGGTGCCAGATGTGTGTTGTGATTTTCCATAATACCTGAAACTCTCCTGCTACACTATCTCTTGAACTTTTCCTGGGGCGGGCTGGCACCTGGCTGCAGTCTCTGGGCATCAGCAGCAGCATGGTCCTGCGAACTTTCCTGGGAGAGGCCAGCATTTGGCCATTCCACAGAGGGGAAGAATGGGTCAAAACTGCATTCCCTCATAAATAAGGGGCCAGGGAAAACAGCCACATATGAGATAAAACTCGGGAGAGAGGTACTACCTGGATCTTGGTCATGGACAGTGTAAAGGGGGGAGTGGACAAAAGCTGAGGATGAAGGACGGTGCATGATTGTTGATTGGGGAGAGCAGAGTTCCAATACTCGAGAGTGGGTGGCTGGGTGACACCATTTTCACTGATCCATACATGCACATATGCACCTGGGAGCACCACAACAATCCACCCCAGTAAGCTAGAAGTGCCATCTAGTGGAGAACGGAGCCATTACACTGAGTCCCGTCCAACTGGGCCAACCTCCCTCTTCAAGAACAGAAGTCTCACCACCTGCTTAGTCTCTGGACTATAAAGAGCTTCATAGTCTGACTTCTAGGGGAAAACAAAATAATTTCAGTCATATTGCAGTCTGTTAGCAGGTCCATCTATTCAGTTTTCTTTCTTTCTTTCTTTTGTCCTCTTTTTTATTTTTCTTTTTCTTGAATACAGAAAGAGAAACAATTCACTTTTATTTTCAATTATTACTAAAAATATCTTTCTTTAATTTTTTTACTTTTGTGTAAATTTTTTCAATTGTATTTTACTTCAATCACTATTTTAGTACTTCAGTGTATTCACTTTTTCAAATTTTCAAACGTTTCCTATTTTTTTTCTTCTGACTCTCTTTTTTGTTTCTTTTCATTTTCTTGAATACAGAAAGAGAAAAATAATTTTTATTTTCAATTTTTATTAAAAATATTATTACTTAAATTTTTTACAATATTTTTTACTTCTGTGTAAATTTTTTCAAATTCTATTTTACTTCCACCATTTTATTTTAGTCTATTACAGTGTATTCACTTTTTCAATTTTCAAATCATTTCCTTTATTTATTATTTTTATTTTTTCCTCTTTTTCTGTTCTTTTCTTTAATACAGAAAGAGAACAAATTCATTTTTATTTTTAACTTTTATTAAAAATATTTTCTTTGTTTTATTTCTACTATATGCTTTACTTTTGCATAATTTTTTAAAATTCTATTTTACTTCTATCATTTCATTTTAGTCTACCTCAGTGTATTCATTATTTCAAATTTTCAAAAAATTTCCTTTTTTTAATTTTTTTTATTTTTTTATTAAAAAAATTTTTTTTAATGTTTATTTATTTTTGGGACAGAGAGAGACAGAGCATGAATGGGGGAGGGGCAGAGAGAGAGGAAGACACAGAATCAGAAGCAGGCTCCAGGCTCTGAGCCATCAGCCCAGAGCCTGATGCGGGGCTCGAACTCACGGACCGTGAGATCGTGACCTGAGCTGAAGTCAGACGCTTAACTGACTGAGCCACCCAGGCGCCCCAAAATTTCCTTTTTTTTAATCCCCCCCCTATTTATCTCTAATCTATCAAGCCACTTTCAACACCCAGACTTAAACACACCTAGGATCAAGCATCATTTTATTTGATTTTTTTTTGTAGGTGTGTGTTTAGTTTTTTTTAATGTTAATATTTTTATTTTAATTTTTTCTACCTTATTAATTCCTTTTCTCCCTTCAAAATGATGAAACTGAGGAATTAACCCCAAAAGGAAGAGCAGGAAGAAACGACAGTCGGGGCCTTAACCAACACAGATATAACCAAGATGTCTGAACCAGAATTTAGAATCACAATAATAAGAATACAAGCTGGAGTTGAAAATAGAATAGAATCTCTTTCTGCAGGGATAAAAGAAGTAAAAGCTAGTCAGGATGAAATAAAAAATGCAATAACTGAGCTGCAATTTCAAATGGATACCATGGCGGCAAGGATGGATGAGGGAGAACAGAGTCAGCAATATAGAGGACAGACTTATGGAGAATAATGAAGCAGAAACAAAGAGGGAGATTAAGGCAAAAGAGCATAATTTAAGAATTAGAGAAATCAGTGACTCATTAAAAAGGAACAACATCAGAATCATAGGGGTCCCAGAAGAGGAAGAGAGAGAAATAGGGGTAGAAGGGTTATGTGAGAAAATCATAGTGGAAAAAAAGCTTTCCTAACCTGGGGAAAGACACAGACTTCAAAATCCAGGAAGCACAGAGGACTCCCATTAAATTCAACAAAAAACGACCATCAACAAGGCATATCATAGTCAAATTCACAAAATACTCGGGCAAGGAGAGAATCATGAAAGCAGCAAGGGAAAAAAAGTCCCTAACCTATAAGGGAAGACATATCAGGTTTGCAGGAGACCTATACACAGAAATTTGGCAGGCAAGAAATGAGTGGCAGGATATATCCAATGTGCTGATTCAGAAAAATATGCAGCCAAGAATTCTTTATCCAACAAGGCTGTCGTTCAAAATAGAAGGAGAGATAAAAAGTTTCCCAGACAAACAGGAATTAAAGGAGTTTGTGACTACAGAACCAGCCCTGTAATAAATTTTAAGGGGGACTCTTTGAGGGGAGAAACGATGAAATAATCAATTAATCAATAAACCAACCAACAAACAAAAAAGGCAACAAAGACTAGAAAGGACCAGAGAACGCCACCAGAAACTCCAACTCTACAAGCATCATAATGGCAATGAATTCATATCTTTCAGTACTCACTCTAAACGTCAATGACTCAATGCTCCAATCAAAAGACATAGGGTAACAGAATGGATAAGAAAACAAGATCCATCTATATGCTGTTTACAAGAGACCCACTTTAGACTTAAAGACACCTTCAGATTGAAAGTAAGAGGATGGAGAACCATCTATCATGCTAATGGTCCACAAAAGAAAGCCGGAGTAGCCATACTTACATTAGACAATCTAGACTTTAAAATAAAGACTGTATCAAGAGATGTATAAGGGCATTATATCATAATTAAGGGGTCTATCCACCAAGAAGACCTAACCATTGTAAACATTTATGCTACAAACGTGAAAGCGCCCAAATATATAAATCAATTAATCACAAACATAAAGAAACTCATTGATAGTAATACCATAATAGAAGGAGACTTCAACACCCCACTCACAGCAATGGACAGTTCATCTAATTAAAAAAAACAACAAGGAAACAATGGCTTTGAATGACACACTGGACCAGATGGACTTAACAGATACATTCAGAACATTTCATCTTAAAGCAACAGAATATACATTCATCTCCAGTGCACATGGAACGTTCTCCAGAATAGAGCATATACTCGGACACAAATTAGCCATAAGTAAGTACAAAAAGATCGAGATCATACCGTGCATTTTTCAGACCACAACGCTATGAAACTCGAAATCAACCACAAGAAAACATTTGGAAAGGTAACAAATATTTGGAGACTGAAGAACATCCTACTCAAGAATGAATGGGGTAACTAAGCAGTTAAAGAGGAAATTAAAAAGTATATGGAAGTCAATGAAAATAAGACCACAACCCAAAACCTCTGATATGTGGCAAAGGTGGTCATAAGAGGAAACTATATAGCAATCCAGGCCTTCCTAAAGAAAGAAGAAATATCTCAGATACACAACCTAACCTTATGCCTTAAAGACCTGGAAAAAGAACAGCAAATAAAAACAAAAACCAGCAGAAAACAGAAAATGATAAATTTTAGAGCAGAATTTAATGCTATCGAAAAGAAAATAACAGTAGAACAGATTAATGAAGCCAGAATCTGGTTCTTTGAAAGAATTAACAAGATTGATAAACCACCAGCTGATTTGATCAAAAAGAAAAAGGAAAGGACCCAAATAAATAAAATCAAAAATGAAAGAGGAGCGATCACAACCAACACAGCAAAAATAAAAACATACTAAGAGAATATTGTGAGCAATTATCTGCCAATAAAATGGGCATTCTGGAAGAAATGGACAAATTCCTAGAAACATATACACGACCAAAACACGACTGAAACAGGAAGAAATAAAAAATTTGAACAGACCCATAACCAATAAGGAAATCAAATGAGTAATCAAAAATCTGCCAAAAAAAGAAGAGTCCAGGGCCAGATGACTTCCAGGGGAATTCTACCAAACATTTAAGGAAGCATTAACACCTATTCTCTTGTAGCTGTTCCAAAAAATAGAAAAGGAAGGAAAACTTCCAAACTCTTTCTATGAAGCCAGCATGACCTTGATTCCAAAACCAGACAAAGATCCCACCAAAAATGAGAAGTATAGACCAATTTCCCTGATGAACATGGATGCAAAAATCCTCAGCAAGATATTAGCCAACCAGATCCAACAATACATTAAAAAATTATTCACCACGACCAAGTAGGATTTATACATGGGATGCAGGGCTGATTCAATATATGCAAAACAATTAACATGATTCATCACATCAATAAAACAAAGTAAAAGAACCATATGATCCTCTCAATAGATGCAGAGAAAGCATTTGACAAAAAACAGCATCCTTTCTTGATAAAAACCCTTAAGAAACTAGGGATAGAAGGAACATACCTCGAGATCCTAAAAGCCATATATGAACGACCCAATGCTAATATCATCCTCAATGGGGAAAAACTGAGAGCTTTCCCTGTAAGGTCAGGAACAAGACAGGGATGGCCACTGTCGCCACTGTTATTCAACATAGTATTTGAAGTCATAGCCTCTGCAATCAGACAACACAATGAAATAAAATCCATCCAAATCGGTCAGGGGGTGGTCAAACTTTCACTCTTCACAGATGATATGATACTTTACATGGAAAACACAAAAGATTCCACCAAAAACCTGCTAAACTAATTCATGAATTCAGCAAAGTTGCAGGGTGTAAAATCAATGCACAGAGATCGGTTGCATTTCTATACACCAACAATGAAGCTACAGAAAGGGAATGAAGGAATTGATCCCATTTACAGTTGCACAAAAAACTATAAAATACCTAGGAAGAAATCTAACCAAAGAGGGGAAAAATCTATACACTGAAAACTATAGAAAACTTATGAAATAAATTGAAGAAGACATACACACAAAAAATGGAAAAAGTTTCCATGTTCCTGGATAGGAAGAACAAATGTTGTTAAAATGCCGATACTACCCAAAGCAATCTACATATTCAATGTAATCCCTTTCAAAATAACACCACCATTCTTCACAGAGCTAGAACAAATAATCCTAAAATTTGTATGGAACCAGAAAAGACCCTGAATAGCCAAAGCAATCTTGAAAAAGAAAACCAAAGCAAGATGCATCACAATCCCAGACTTCAAGGTATACTACAAAGCTGTAATCATCAAGACAGTATGGTACTGGCTCAAGAACAGACACTCAGATCAATGGAACAGAATAGAGAACCCAGAAATGAACCCACAAATGTATGGCCAACTAATCTTTGACAAAGCAGGAAAGAATATTCAACGGAATAAAGACAGTCTCTTCAGCAAGTGGTTCTTGGAAAACTGGACAGCAACATGTACAAGAATGAACCTGGACCACTTTCTTGCACCATACACAAAAATAAACTCAAAATGGATGAAAGACCTCAATGTAAGACAGGAAGCCATCAAAATCCTTGAGGAGAAAGCAGGCAAAAACCTCTTTGATCTTGGCTGCAGCAACTTCTTACTCAACACGTCTCTGGAGGCAAGGGAAACAAAAGCAAAAATGAACTACTGGGACCTCATCAAAATAAAAATCTTCTGCATAGCGAAGGAAACAATCAGCAAAACTAAAAGGCAACCGACAGAATGGGAGAAGATATTTGCAAACGACATATCAGATAAAGGGTTAGTTGCAAAATCTCTAAAGAACTTATCAACAACACCCAAAAAAACAAATAATTCAGTGAAGAAATGGGCAAAAGGTATGAATAGACATTTCTCCAAAGAAGACATCCAGATGGCCAACCAACACATGAAAAAATGCTTAACGTCACTCATCATCAGGGAAATAGAAATCAAAACCACCATGAGATACCACCTCACCCCTGTCAGAATGGCTAACATTAACAATTCAGGCAACAACAGATGTTGGCAAGGATGTAAAGAAAGAGGATCTCTTTCCACTGCTGGTAGGAATGCAAGCTGGTGCAGCCACTCTGGAAAAGTGTGGAGATTCCTCAAAAAATTAAAAATAGAACTACCCTATGACCCAGCAATTGCACTACTAGGTATTTATGCAAGGGATACAGGTATGCTGTTTCAAAGAGACCCATGCACCCCAATGTTTATAGCAGTACTATCAACAATAGCCAAAGAATGGAAAGAGCCCAAATGTCCACACACGGATGAATGGATAAAGAAGATGTGGTATATGTATATATACACAATGGAATATTACTAGGCAATCAAAAGGAATGAAATCTTGCCATTTGCATCTACATGGATGGAACTAGAGGGTATTATGCTAAGCAAAATTAGTCAGAGAAAGACAAATATCATATGACTTCACTCATATGAGGACTTTAAGACACAGAACAGATGGACACAAGGGAAGGAAGCAAATATCATATAAAAACAGGGAGGGGGACAAAACATAAAAGACTCTTAAATATGGAGAACAAACTGAGGGTTATTGGAGGGGTTGGGAGGGGGGATGGGCTAAATGGGCAAGGGGCATTAAGGAATCTACTCCTGAAATTATTGTTGCACTATATGCTAACTAATTTGAATGTAAATTAAAAAAATAAAATAAATTAAAAAAGAAGATGTGGTGTATATGTATACATATATATACATACATACATACATACATACAATGGAATATTAGCATCAAAAGGAATGAAATCTTGCCATTTCCAATGACGTAGATGGAGCTAGAATATATTTTGCTAAACAAAATAAGTCAATCAGAGAAAACAAACATCATATGATTCCACTTATATGTGGAATGTACGAAACAAAACAGATGAACATATGGGAATGGAGGGAAGAAGGAGAAGAAAAGAAACCACAAGAGACTTAACAACAGAGAACAAACAGGGCTGATGGTGGGAGATAGGCTAAATTGGTGTTGGGTATTAAGGAGGGCACTTGTGATGAGCACTGGGTGTTATGTGTAAGTGATAAATCACTAAATTCTACTTCTGATACACCTATATGTTAACTAACTTGAATTTAAATAAAATCTTGGGGAAAAAAATGCCAACTTTGTAAATCACTGAATTCTAGTTCTGAAACCAATACTGGACTGTATATTAACTAACTATATTTAAATAAAAAGTAGGTAACAACAACAAAGAGATGTTACATACCTCCTTCCTTCTTAATGTGTCTTGAATACAGAATTCCCTTTACTGATAAATGACAGGTGCCACTGTCATTACCCAAATGACAGTAACCACCAAAAAGGAAGCCTAGACTGCTGAAGTGACATCCACTGATATCTTCTGATTCATTGGCCCCAGCAGCTCTACTTTCATGCTTCGGTCTTACCTTTGTCTTCCCTTTCCCTTATTAATTTGGCAAATACAAGGTTCCTCCCTCCCAAATTCCCAAGCTCTCCCTACTTGACCTCTTACTACCCAATATCAGGACCTGAACAGATTCAGACAAATTTTCAGATGGTTCCCTCAGTATCAGACATCTTACTATACACTAGCTGCAATTCAGAAGCCAAACAGATTTAGAAAACATGGAAACCCCGTCTATCCTAACTTTCCCTGTGCACTAGGATCTAAATGGATGACAAGAGATACCTATATTTAATGAGCACCAACCACGAGCAGGCACTTCCCAGCAACTGACAGTGGACACACTCCGCTCCTGACCTGCACAGCACTTGTCTACCTGGAGGTGAAAGATGACAGTTCAGCACACAAGTAGCTATGCAAGATGGGGGCCATCCTGGACAATGGGCAGAGAATGTAGCGAAGGAGTAGGACTGGGGTTACTATTTTAGATGGATGATAAGTGAAGGCTCCCAGGCAGGTGGCCTGAAAAAAGAGGGAGGGGGCCTTACAGACAGCTAGAAACAGGGTGTCCCAGGCAGAGAAAAAGAATTGTAGGCACAAGGCCCTGAGCCTGAAGGGACTTGATAACTGTGAACAGCAAGGAGGTCAGTGAGACTTCAGATGTAGTAAAGGGAGGAGAGCAGAGCACAGGCTGCCAGGACCAGGACCCACAGGGCTCTATAGGCCCTAATGAGGACATTCAGTAGGGTTCAGCTGTCACAGGAAGCCCTCTAGTAGGATGCAGAAGGGGCAGTGACACACATCACTGGCTATGAGAATGGACGGGCAAGGAAGGTGGGCTCTACTGCTGCCCTGTATCAATGGCCCAGGCACAGATGGCTTGGGGGGAGGGATCTGTTGGAAGCCTGGGTCACAGGAGAGATTATTTGCATTTTTTTTTCAGGCTCCCTGAACAGTGGTGGGTGTGATATCTCTTACCTGGGACAAGAGAGGAGGGTGATGCCATCTTATCTACCCAACCTCCATATATCAGCAAGGTGGTACTTCAGAGAGCAACAAAGCTCTCCCTAGTGGAGGCTGGGCTGCTTACATCAATCCCCCTCCACCACCACCACTCCCTGTGGGACATATTTACCAGGGCTCCCCCAGAGCACCAACACAGAAGCTCCATGCATGCACCAAGTATACTGATCACACATTGCTCCAAAGCATCTGCTCCAATTCTGGTGGAAATGGTAACAAGCTTTCTTTTCTTTTCTTTTCTTTTCTTTTCTTTTCTTTTCTTTTCTTTTCTTTTCTTTTCTTTTCTTTTCTTTTCTTTTCTTTTCTTTTCTTTTTTCTTTTCTTTTTTCTTTTCTTTTCTTTTCTTTTCTTTTCTTTTCTTTTCTTCTTTCCTTTCCTTTCCTTTCCTTTCCTTTCCTTTCCTTTCCTTTTCTTTTCCTTGCCTTTTTCCTTTGCATTTTCCTTTCCTTTTTATTCTTTTTCTTTTTCACTTTCCCTTTCTTTTTTCCCTTTCTTTTCTCCTTTTTTTTCTTCTTTATTTTCCTTTATGCACTTACTAATTTAATATTTAGGAATCAGAATTATAATACTTTGTTCATTTTTTGTTTATTTGTTTCCATTTCTCATTTTTTGAATCAAGCTGCTTCTTCTTCTTTTCTTTTTTTTGCCTTTCAGTGAAGCTTATAACTTTTGTTTTGTTTTGTGTATTTTTTGGGGGGGGTTTCTTTTATTCAATTTACTTCTCTCTCTCTCTCTTTTTTGGATCAGGATTTTTTAAAATGTGACTTATTTTAACAAAAAGTCAAAGCACACCTACTTAAAGTTCCAAATACTGCCCACTGCAAGCAAGGAAGAACTCTGCAAGGAATGACCAATGAGAAAGAGCAGCCAAATCGCAACAGGAGAGTACACACAGCATATACCAGAAACACATCCTGAAGCACCAGACCCTAAATAGAGTATGAACTCTTCTTAATATAGCATTACCCTCAGTAGCAGGAATCATAACATGTTTTCATAACATGCAAAAGACAGAAACATAGACAAAAAGACATGATGGAAGAGTTCTCCATCAAAGAAAGATCAAGAAGATGCCACAGCCAGGGGGTTGCCCAAAACAAATTCAATACATAAATGTGAAATATAAAATTACAAATCTCCTAAAAAAATAAAGGACAGGAAGTAACTTCCTGGACACTGGAAGTTCAACAGCATATTTATAAGTACCTCTCGTGAGGCAATGAAAAAAAATGAACTATTGTGACTATATAAAAAATAAAAAATATTTTGCACAACTACAAAAATGACAACAACAGCAGCAACAAAAAAGCAATTTAACAAGAAGACAACTTCATGAATGGGAGAAGCTATTTTCAAAAGATATTTCCATAAAGGTATTAATATTCAAAATACATAAAGAACTGACACAACTTAATAGCACACACACACACACTGATTAAAAAATGGGCAGAGGACCTGAGTAGACATTTCTCCAAAAAAATATGCACAACCAACAGGCAAATGAAAAGATGCTCAACAGGATTGATAATGCAAGAAATTAAAATTAAAATTAGTTTGGGACATCACCTCATGCCTGTTCTAAAATAAAGAAGACAAGAAGTAAGAAATGTGGGCAAGGATGTGGAGAAAAGGTAAATTATTATACACTGTTGGTGGCAATGTAAATGGATTCCACCACTGTAGAAAACAGTATGGAGGTCCCTCAGAAAGTTAATAAATGAAATACAAAATGACCCTGTTACTCTACTATGAGTATTTACACAAAGAAAATGAAAACCTAATTCAAATATATATGTGCATACTTTACTGTTATTGAAGAATGATTTACATAGGCAAAATATGAAAGAAATCCAAGTGCTCATCCAAATATGAATGAACAAAGATGTAGTATATATGTACAGTGGAATATTAGTGAGTCATAAAATTAATGAGATCCTGACATTTGCAAAACCATGGATGGACCTTCAGGGTAATTGTGTGAATACAGCAGAGAAAGACAAATACCGTATTAGTTCACTATATCAAATTTAACACAAAGAAAAAAACAAACAAAAAATTAAACCAAATAGTCTTATAAATACACAGAACAAACTGGTGGCTGTCACATAGGTGGAAGTGGTGGGATGGGTGAATGAGACAAAAGGGATTAAGAGATACAAACTTCAAATTATAATACAAATGTCACAGAGGTTAAAAAAAATACAGCATAGGGAATATAATTAACAATGCTATAAGAAAACTTTATGGTGATAGATGGTGACTACATTTACATTAGTGAACACTGAACAATGAATAGAATTGTTAAATCAATATGTTGTCAACTTGAAATTGATATAATATTGTATGTCAATTATACTTCAGTAATATAATAAAATTTACATGTAACAATCCCTCATAAGTAAGACAGAAGATTTTTTATTAGAAACTTTAAGGAAAGAGGAGAATGAAATGATAAATGGAAAATACTAGAAAAAACAAACGACACTACCAAACAAGAATAGTATTACCAGAATAATTTTCCATCAAACATAGGATAAAATTGTCATTTAAAGAAGGAGATATAATAATTGTTTTCATTAAACAAAATCTGATTCAATTTATCACTACTAGACCTTGTTTGAAGATGCAATAAAAGCAGTAGTTTTAACTGAAATAACTGGACAGGAAAACAACAAAATATCTTATTAAAGTACAAATGTCACTGGTTACAGTAAATATATAGATAAACAGAATGTTGGAATAGTGTGATGGTGGTGGGTAAATGAATTATAACACTAGTACAGAAGAAAATGTGCAAATGTATCAGTAATAGTCATAATATACACTCTTTAATATATACAGAACATAAATAAATTCTGGTATCAAAACTTAATAATGTAAAGCAATAGTTGTGCATAGAATTTTAAATGATATTTATGTTAACATGTTAGCAGATTAAAGAGACATTTATATCTATAATAGCTTTATATCAAGTCTCAATAAAAGTATAGTAGATACACAAAAGTTAAATAGAAAAGAATCACATTGTATCAGCAAAAGATGATCAAACCAGTAGGAAAGACAGGATGAAAAAATATGGGAATAAGAGAACTACATACTATAAAGAAAATTATTTACAAAATGGAAATAATAAGTTCTTGCATAAGGATAGCCTCCTGTCCAGGTGACTCCTTGGTCTAGTACAGAGGTGGGTTGGAGCAATCATGGTTCTGGGGGATTTGTTTGTCTACTACTGAGCTGGATCAGACAGCTCATGGCCTGTGGGCTGTGTTCCAAGGAATCCTACTGTGTGCAGTGTTGTAATGAGTACTTCTTCCAGTACAGTCAAAAAATTTCCTCTCTGCCAGGTGTCTGTGGGAATTGTCCACATAGTGTACATCTGGTTCAGCTTGATGTTCAGGACATTCATTTGCCCTCCTGAGCTGGGTTGGAGGACTCCAGGGTATCAGGGTGTGGAGGGATCCCTCAGGTCATGGTCTTGGGTTCCTGTGTTGAGCCTGGTTATAACCACAGAGTTTTGGGAGGGGCTTTCTCCAGATGACTGAGAATCCACTGTACTCTGATTCCCTATACCCCACTCCCACCTCCTAATGGAAAAAACATACCTGAGTGGTCTGGCCAGCCTCACAGTGGGAAGCAAGTCCAGAAGTCACTGGGTGCGGGTACATGGACTCTCAGGACCACAGAGGGGCAGAGAGGTAGGCCCAAGCAGAAAGCTGGAGTGTAGAGTGTCAGCCAGAGGCACCAGGGCAAGAGTAGTGGGCAGCAGGTTTGTCATTAGCAGGGTAAAGGAACAGGGCAGAGAACCGGAGGAATAGCAGGAGGAGCTGTGGCTGAAGTGCTATTTCTCTCCTCAGTGCCACCTGGTCCTTGATTGGCTTTTATAAGAGCCCTGGTCATCACAGTGCCTCCTTGTGATGTAACCACCATGCCCAGAAAATCACCAGGGCTCTCTCAGGTTGGCCTTGTTCAGGTGGCCAATCATGAGGCAGCTCAGTTGGACAAACACCGATGGCTTTCTCATTGGCCCTCCTGACATCATCACCTGGAAACCATGTTTTAAATGAACGTTAACTTTCCTTTATTATGAAATAATAATATTTGGGATGTATTTATTTAAAGTACAGTCATGGTGAGGCTGAAAGAGTAAACCAATACAAAGCCAAATGTGTCACTCAGAGTCACTATAACACACCAATATCAATCAATACATGTGTCATGAGACCCCATGAAAATTCACATCAGTATAAAATCTGACAACATAGCTCTAGACCAAATGCTAATCTCAACTCATCCATCAGAGCTTAAAAATAAGTCTAGAAAATGGTAAATATTATGTGTTGTACATCTTACCACAATAAAAATATTAAACCTAGAGAAGATAAAGCTGAATCAGAAGTTATTAACTAATTGCCAAAATGTCATTGAACACTCATAAGAAGGGGATAACAAAATCCAGATGTTCAACATGTTCACAGTCTCATGTCCAGCCTCCAATAAAAAATTAGTCAATATCCAAAGAAGCAGGATCCAAAGTTCCAAATTACAGGTGACAATGTGAAAAGAGACATTATAAATATGATCAGGAATTAAAGGAAAACTTATGTGATGGGAGGAGAAAAGGAAATCATAAAGAAGAATCAAATCAAATTTGTAGACTGAAACTAGGATATGTGAAATGAAAAACTATACCAAATGTTCTTTAAGAACAATGGATGAGGAGCACCAGGGTGGCTCAGAAGGTTAAGCGTCTGACTTTTGCTCAGGTCATGATCTCATGGTTTGTGGGTTTGAACCCAAGGTCATGCTCTGTAATGACAGCTCAGAGCCTGGAGCATGCTTCAGATTCTGTATTACCCTCTCTCTATGACCCTCCCCCACTTGTGCTCTATCTCTTTCTCAAAAATAAATAAACATTAAAAATCTATGATGGTATAATGCAGACAAAAGCAATTTGAACTGTTTGCAATAGGAACTATGCAAACCAAAGCCTGGAGAGAAAAGGAGATGGGCAATAAATGTAAAGAGCATCAGTGACTCATGGGACAACACCTGAAATGGTGGGACACAACAATAATTGTCTTAACTTTCCAAACAGGATAAAAACCATAAACCCACCCATGCAAGAAGTTCTGTGAGCCCCAAGCAGAAAAACACAAACACCAAATCAGACAGTGGTCTATAACAATGAAATTGTGGAAATGAATGAGAAAGGGAAAATCTGAAAACAGTCAGAAAACACACATGGTACACATGGGGAAAAAGGGTAAATTGGCTGCCAACTCTTTATTAGAAGGAAATGCAAACCAATAATATTGAATGGCATCTTTAAATTCTGAAAGAAGAAAAATGACAATGCCAACCTCAAATTCTACGTCTAGCAAAATATGCTTAAATAAATGAAGAAAAATAAATCCATTTGAGGCATATCAACACTGAGACTGCCTGTGAAAAAAACTCACACTACAAGAAATACAAATCAGAGTTCTTCAGGGAAATAGACAATGGTACCATAGAGACACTGGTATCAAGGAAAGAATGAAGAAGGTAAAAATAGTAACTGGAGGGGCGCCTGAGTGGCTCAGTCGGTTAAGCAACTGACTTCGGCTCAGGTCATGATCTCACAGTTCATGGGTTTGAGTCCCGCATCAGGCTCTGTGCTGACAGCTCGGAGCCTGGAGCCTGCTTCAGATTCTGTGTCTCCCTCTCTCAGCCCCTCCCGCACTTCTGCTCTGTCTCTCTGTCTCTCTCTCAAAAATAAGTAAAATGTAAAAAAAAATTAAATAAAAAAAGTAAGTGGAAATATATCAGACTTTGATGATCTCATTTAAAATTTTCTTCTACAAGATACTGAACGTTTAAGGAAATATAAAAGCAATATACTGTTGTGGTTATAGCAAATGTCAAGTAAAACAGGATAATAATGGCACAATGCTCAAAAAGGGGGAATGGAATTTATTATTGTGTTGTGTTGTGTGTTGGACATAAAGTGAAAAACACATATATGTAAAGAAATATTATTTGATGGCAGATGGTGACAGATTAGAGACTCAAGTTTTAATACTCAACCACATACAACCCAATGTTTATAGCTGCACTATCAATAATAGAAAAAACTATGGAAAGAGTCCAAATGGCCATAAAATGATGAGTGGATAAAAAAAGATATATATATATATATACACACACACACACATATATACACACACAATGGACTATTACTCATCCATAAAAAGTAATTAAATCTTTCTATTTGCAACAACATGGATGGGAGTAGAGTGTATTATGCTAGGTGAAATAAGTCAGTCAGAGAAAGACAGATATCATATGCTATCCATATGTAGGATTTAAGAAACACAACAGGAGGAGGGGAGGGAAGATGGTGGTGTAGGAGGATGCTGGGCTCACCGCGCGTCCTGCTGAAAACTTAGATTCCACCTACACCTGCCTAAATAACCCAGAAAACTGCCAGAGGATTAGCAGAACGGAGTCTCTGGAGCCAAGCGCAGACGAGAGGCCCACGGAAGAGGGTAGGAAGGGCGGCGAGGCGGTGCGTGCTCCACGGACTGGCGGGAGGGAGCCAGGGTGGAGGGGCGGCTCGCCGGCCAAGCAGAACCCGAGTCTGGCTGGCAAAAGTGGAGGGGCCTGACGGACTGTGTTCCGACAGCAAGCGCAACTTAGCGTCTGGGAGGTCATAAGTTAACAGCTCTGCTCAGAAAGCGGGAAGGCTGGAAGACAAAGGGAGGGAGAGCTGCTGAGCCCCCCGGATGACAGAGCTCAGCTTGGCGGGGAACAAAGGTGCTCGCCAGCGCCATCTCCCCCGCCCATCCCCCAGCCAAAATCCCAAAGAGAACCAGTTCCTGCCAGGGAACTGGCTCGCTCCGAGCAAACACCCAACTCTGTGCTTCTGAGGAGCCAAACCTCTGGCAGTGGATCTGACTCCCTCCCGCTGCCACAGGGACCCTCCTGAAGTGGATCACCTAAGGAGAAGCGAGCTAAGCCTGCCCCTCCTGCCCCCATGCACCTTGCCTACCCACCCCAGCTAATACGCCAGATCCCCAGCACCACAAGCCTGGCAGTGTGCAAGTAGCCCAGACGGGCCACGCCACCCCACAGTGAATCCCGCCCCTAGGAGAGGGGAAGAGAAGGCACATACCAGTCTGACTGTGGCCCCAGCGGTGGGCTGGGGGCAGACATCAGGTCGGACTGCGGCCCACCCACCAACTCCAGTTATACACCACAGCACAGGGGAAGTGCCCTGCAGGTCCTCACCACTCCAGGGACTATCCAAAATGACCAAACAGAAGAATTCCCCTCAGAAGAATCTCCAGGAAAAAACAACAGCTAATGAACTGATCAAAAAGGATTTAAATAATATAACAGAAAGTGAATTTAGAATAATAGTCATAAAATTAATCGCTGGGCTTGAAAACAGTATAGAGGACAGCAGAGAATCTCTTGCCACAGAGATCAAGGGACTAAGGAACAGTCACGAGGAACTGAAAAGCGCTTAAACGAAATGCAAAACAAAATGGAAACGACGACAGCTCGGATTGAAGAGGCAGAGGAGAGAATAGGTGAACTGGAAGATAAAGTTATGGAAAAAGAGGAAGCTGAGAGAAAGACAGATAAAAAAAATCCCGGAGTATAAAGGGAAAATTAGAGAACTAAGTGATACACTAAAAAGAAATAATATATGCATAATTGGTATCCCAGAGGAGGAAGAGAGAGGGAAAGGTGCTGAAGGGGTACTTGAAGAAATTATAGCTGAGAACTTCCCTGAACTGGGGAAGGAAAAAGGCATTGAAATCCAAGAGGCACAGAGAACTCCCTTCAGACGTAACTTGAATCGATCTTCTGCACGACATATCATAGTCAAACTGGCAAAATACAAGGATAAAGAGAAAATTCTGAAAGCAGCAAGGGATAAACGTGCCTTCACATATAAAGGGAGACCTATAAGACTCGTGACTGATCTCTCTTTTGAAACTTGGCATGCCAGAAAGGCTTGGCACGATATCTTCAGTGTGCTAAACAGAAAAAATATGCAGCCGAGAATCCTTTATCCAGCAAGTCTGTCATTTAGAATAGAAGGAGAGATAAAGGTCTTCCCAAACAAACAAAAACTGAAGGAATTTGTCACCACTAAACCAGCCCTACAAAAGATCCTAAGGGGGATCCTGTGAGACAAAGTACCAGAGACATCATTACAAGCATAAAACATACAGACATCACAATGACTCTAAACACGTATCTTTCTATAATAACACTGAATGTAAATGGATTAAATGTGCCAACCAAGAGACATAGGGTATCAGAATGGATAAAAAAACAAGACCCATCTATTTGCTGTCTACAAGAGACTCATTTTAGATCTGAGGACACCTTTAGATTGAGAGTGAGGGGATGGAGAACTATTTATCATGCTACTGGAAGCCAAAAGAAAGCTGGAGTAGCCATACTTCTATCAGACAGACTAGACTTTAAATTAAAGGCTGTAACAAGAGATGAATAAGGGCATTATATAATAATTACAGGGTCTATCCATCAGGAAGAGCTAACAATTATAAATGTCTATGCGCCGAATACCAGAGCCCCCAAATATATAAAACAGTTACTCATAAACATAAGCAACCTTATTGATAAGAATGTGGTCATTGCAGGGGACTTTAACACCCCACTTACAGAAATGGATAGATCATCTAGACACACAGTCAATAAAGAAACAAGGGCCCTGAATGATACATTGGATCAGATGGACTTGACAGATATATTTAGAACTCTGCATCCCAAAGCAACAGAATATACTTTCTTCTCGAGTGCACATGGAACATTCTCCAAGATAGATCATATACTGGGTCACAAAACAGCCCTTCATAAGTTTACAAGAAATTGAAATTATACCATGCATACTTTCAGGCCACAATGCTATGAAGCTTGAAATCAACCACAGGAAAAAGTCTGGAAAACCTCCAAAAGCATGGAGGTTAAAGAACACCCTACTAAAGAATGAGTGGGTCAACCAGGCAAGTAGAGAAGAAATTAAAAAATATATGGAAACAAACGAAAATGAAAATACAACAATCCAAATGCTTTGGGACGCAGCGAAGGCAGTCCTGAGAGGAAAATACATTGCAATCCAGGCCTATCTCAAGAAACAAGAAAAATCCCAAATGTAAAATCTAACAGCACACCTAAAGGAAATAGAAGCAGAACAGCAAAGGCAGCCTAAACCCAGCAGAAGAAGAGAAATCATAAAGATCAGAGCAGAAATAAACAATATACAATCTAAAAAAACTGTAGAGCAGATCAACGAAACCAAGAGTTGGTTTCTTGAAAAAATAAACAAAATTGATAAACCTCTAGCCAGGCTTCTCAAAAAGAAAAGGGAGATGACCCAAATAGATAAAATCATGAATGAAAATGGAATTATTACAACCAATCCCTCAGAAATACAAACAATTATCAGGGAATACTATGAAAAATTATATGCCAACAAATTGGACAACCTGGAAGAAATGGACAAATTCCTATACACCCACACACTTCCAAACCTCAAACAGGAGGAAATAGAAAGCTTGAACAGACCCATAACCAGTGAAGAAATTGAATCGGTTATCAAAAATCTCCCAACAAATCAGAGTCCAGGACCAGATGGCTTCCCAGGGGAGTTCTACCAGACGTTTAAAGCAGAGATAATACCTATCCTTCTCAAGCTATTCCAAGAAATAGAAAGGGAAGGAAAACTTCCAGACTCATTCTATGAAGCCAGTATTACTTTGATTCCTAAACCAGACAGAGACCCAGTAAAAAGAGAAGTACAGGCCAATATCCCTGATGAATATGGATGCAAAAATTCTCAATAAGATACTAGCAAATTGAAGTCAACAGCATATGAAAAGAATTATTCACCATGATCAAGTGGGATTCATTCCTGGGATGCAGGGCTGGTTCAACATTCGCAAATCAATCAACGTGATACATCACATTAACAAAAAAAAAAAAAAAAGAGAAGAACCATACGATCCTGTCAATCGATGCAGAAAAGGCCTTTGACAAAATCCAGCACCCTCTCTTAATAAAAACCCTTGAGAAAGTCGGGATAGAAGGAACATACTTAAAGATCATAAAAGCCATTTATGAAAAGCCCACAGCTAACATCATCCTCAACGGGAAAAAACTGAGAGCTTTTTCCCTGAGATCAGGAACACGACAGGGATGCCCACTCTAAGAAACACAACAGATGAACAAAGGGAAAGGAAGGAAAAGTAAGATAAAAACAGTGATGGAGCAAACCATAAGAGATCTTAAATACAGAGAACAAACTGACAGTTGATGAAAGGGGAGGGGAACGCGGGTAAGGGTTCAATGGGTGATGGGCATTAAGGAGGGCAATTTATGGGATGAGCATTGAGTGTTATATATAAGAGATGAATCACTAGGTTCTACTCCTGAAAACCAATAAAACACTGTATTTTTTTTAATATATGAAATTTATTGTCAAATTGATTTCCATACAACACCCAATACTCATCCCAAAAGATGCCCTCTTCAATACCAATCACCCACCCTCCCCTCCTTCCCAACCTCCTATCAACCCACAGTTTGTCCTCAGTTTTTAAGAGTCTATTATGGTTTGGCTCTCTCCCACTCTCTTTTTTTTTCCTTCCCTTCCCCCATGGGTTTCTGTTAAGTTTCTCAGGATCCACATAAAAGTGAAAACATATGGTAACTGTCTTTCTCTGCATGGTTTATTTCACTTAGCATCACAGTCTCCAGTCCCATCCACGTTGCTACAAAGGGCCATATTTCATTCTTTCTCATTGCCACATAGTACTCCATTGTGTATATAAACCACAATTTCTTTATCCATTCATCAGTTGATGGACATTTAGGTTCTATCCATAATTTGGCTATTGTTGAGAGTGCTGCAATAAACATTGGGGTACAAGTGCCCCTATGCATCAGTACTCCTGTATCCCTTGGGTAAATTCCTAGCAGTGCTACTGCTGCGTCATAGGTTAGGTCTATTTTTAATTTTTTGAGGAACCTCCACACTGTTTTCCAGAGCGGCTGCACCAGTTTGCATTCGCACCAACAGTGCAGGAAGGTTCCCGTTTCTCCACATCCTCTCCAGCATCTATAGTCTCCTGATTTGTTCATTTTGGCCACTCTGGCATGAGGTGATATCTGAGTGTGGTTTTGATTTGTATTTCCCTGATGAGGAGCGATGTTGAGCATCTTTTCATGTGCCTGTTAGCCATCTGTATGTCTTCTTTAGAGAAGTGTCTATTCATGTTTTCTGCCCATTTCTTCACTGGATTATTTGGTTTTCATGTGTGGAGTTTGGTGAGTTCTTTATACATTTTGGATACTAGCCCTTTGTCTGATATGTCATTTGCAAATATCTTTTCCCATTCCGTTGGTTGCCTTTTAGTTTTGTTGATTGTTTCCTTTGCTGTGCAGAAGCGTTTTATCTTCATGAGGTCCCAGTAGTTCATTTTTGCTTTTAATTCCCTTGCCTTTAGGGATGTGTCAAGTAAGAAATTGCTACGGCTGAGGTCAGAGAGGTCTTTTCTTGCTTTCTCCTCTAGGGTTTTGATGGTTTCCTGTCTCACATTCAGGTCCTTTATCCATTTTGAATTTATTTTTGTGAATGGTGTAAGAAAGTGGTCTAGTTTCAACCTTCTGCATGTTGCTGTCCAGTTCTCCCAGCACCAATTGTTAAAGAGACTGTCTTTTTCCCATTGGATGTTCTTTCCTGCTTTGTCAAAGATGAGTTGGCCATACTTTTGTGGGTCTAGTTCTGGGGTTTCTATTCTATTCCATTGGTCTATGTGTCGTTTTTGTGCCAATACCATGCTGTCTTGATGATGACAGCTTTGTAGTAGAGGCTAAAGTCTGGGATTGTGATGCCTCCTGCTTTGGTCTTCTTCTTCAAAAATACTTTGGCTATTCGGGGCCTTTTGTGGTTCCATATGAATTTTAGGATTGCTTGTTCTAGCTTCGAGAAAAATGCTGGTGCAATTTTGATGGGATTGCATTGAATGTGTAGATAGCTTTGGGTAGTATTGACATTTTGACAATATTTATTCCTCCAACCCATGAGCACGGAATGTTTTTCCATTTCTTTATATCTTCTTCAATTACCTTCATAAGCTTTCTATAGTTTTCAGCATACAGATCTTGTACATCTTTGGTTAGATTTATTCCTAGGTATTTTATGCTTCTTGGTGCAATTGTGAATGGGATCAGTTTCTTTATTTGTCTTTCTGTTGCTTCATTATTAGTGTATAAGACTGCAATTGATTTCTGTACATTGATTTTGTATCCTGCAACCTTGCTAAATTCATGTATCAGTTCTAGCAGACTTTTGGTGGAGTCTATCGTTTTCCATGTATAATATCATGTCATCTGCAAAAAGTGAAAGCTTGACTTCATCTTTGCCAATTTTGATGCCTTTGATTTTCTTTTGTTGTCTGATTGCTGATGCTAGGACTTCCAACACTATGTTAAACAACAGCGGTGAGAGTGGACATCCCTATCATGCTCCTGATCTCAGGGGGAAACTCTCAGTTTTTCCCCATTGAGGATGATGTTAGCTGTGGGCTTTACATAAATGGCTTTTATGATGTTTATGTATGTTCCTTCTATCCCAAGTTTCTCGAGGGTTTTTATTAAGAAAGGTTGCTGAATTTTGTCAAAGGCCTTTTCTGCATCGATTGACAGGATCATATGGTTCTTACCTTTTCTTGTATTAATATGATGTATCACATTGATTGATTTGTGAATGTTGAACCAGCCCTGCATCCCAGGAATGAATCCCACTTGATCATGGTGAATAATTCTTTTTATATGCTGTTGAATTCGATTTGCTAGTATCTTATGGATAATTTTTGCATCCATATTCATCAGGGATATTGGCCTGTAGTTCTCTTTTATTACTCGGTCTCTGTCTGGTTTAGGAATCCAAGTAATACTGGCTTCTTAGAATGAGTCTGGAAGCTTTTCTTCCCTTTCTATTTTTTGGAATAGCTTGAGAAGAATAGGTGTTATCTCTGCTTTAAATGTCTGGTAGAACTCCCCTGGGAAGCCATCTGGTCCTGGACTCTGATTTGTTGGGAGATTTTTGATAACTGATTCAATTTCTTCGCTCGTAATGGGTCTGTTCAAGCTTTCTATTTCTTCCTGTTTGAGGTTTGGAAGTGTGTGGGTGTTTAGGAATTTGTCCATTTCTTCCAGGTTGTCCAGTTTGTTGGCATATAATGTTTCATAGTATTCCCTAATTGCTTGTATCTCTGAGGGATTGGTTGTAATAATTCCATTTTCATTCATGATTTTATCTATTTGTGTCATCTCCCTTTCCTTTTTGAGAAGCCTGGCTAGAGGTTTATCAATTTTGTTTATTTTTTTTTAAAAAACCAAGTCTTGGTTTCATTGATCTGCTCTACAGTTTTTTTAGATTCTATATTGTTCATTTCTGCTCTGATCTTTATTATTTCTCTTCTGCTGGGTTTGGGGTGTCTTTGCTGTTCTGCGTCTATTTCCTTTAGGTGTGCTGTTAGATTTTACATTTGGGATTTTTCTTGTTTCTTGAGATAGGCCTGGATTGCAATGTATTTTTCTCTCAGGACGGCCTTCGCTGCATCCCAAAGCATTTGGATTGTTGTATTTTCATTTTCGTTTGTTTCCATATATTTTTTAATTTCTTCTCTAATTGCCTGGTTGACCCACTCATTCTTTAGTAGGGTGTTCTTTAACCTCCATGCTTTTGGAGGTTTTCCAGACTTTTTCCTGTGGTTGATTTCAAGCTTCATAGCATTGTGGTCTGAAAGTATGCATGGTATGATTTTAATTCTTGTATACTTATGAAGGGCTGTTTTGTGACCCAGAATGTGATCTGTCTTGGAGAATGTTCCATATGCAGTTGAGAGGAAAGTATATTCTGTTGCTTTGGGATGCAGAGTTCTAAATATATCTGTCAAGTCCATCTGATCCAATGTATCATTCAGGGCCCTTGTTTCTTTATTGACCGTGTGTCTAGATGATCTATCCATTGTTGTAAGTGGAGTATTAAAGTCCCCTGCAATTACCACATTCTAATCAATAAGGTTGCTTATGTTTGTGAGTAATTGTTTTATATATTTGGGGGCTCTGGTATTCGGCGCATAGACATTTATAATTGTTAGCTCTTCATGTTCAATAGACCCTGTAATTGTTATACAATGTCCTTCTTCATCTCTTGTTACAGGCTTTAATTTAAAGTCTAGTTTGTCTGATATAAGTAGGGCTACTCCAGCTTTCTTTTGACTTCCAGTGGCATGATGAATAGTTCTCCATCCCCTCACTCTCAATCTAACTGTGTCCTCAGGTCTAAAATGAGTCTCTTGTAGACAGCAAATAGATGGGTCTTTTTTTTTTTTTTTTATCCATTCTGATACCCTATGTCTTTTGGTTGGCGCATTTAGTCCATTTACATTCAGTGTTATTATAGAAAGATATGCGTTTAGTGTATTTGTGATGTCTGTAGGTTTCATGCTTGTAGTGATGTCTCTGGTACTTTGTCTCACAGGATCCCCCTTAGGATCTCTTGTAGGGCTGGTTTAGTGGTGACAAATTCCTTCAGTTTTTGTTTGTTTGGGAAGACCTTTATCTCTCCTTCTATTCTAAATGACCGACTTGCTGGATAAAGGATTCTCGGCTGCATATGTTTTGTGTTCATCACATTGAAGATTTCCTGCCATTCCTTTCTGGCCTGCCAAGTTTCAGCAGAGAGATCAGTCACGAATCTTATAGGTCTCTCTTTATATTTTAGAGTACGTTTATCCCTAGCTGCTCTCAGAATTGTCTCTTTATCCTTGTATTTTGCCAGTTTCACTATGATATGTTGTGCAGAAGATCAATTCAAGTTACGTCTGAAGGGAGTTCTCTGTGCCTCTTGGATTTCAATGCCTTTTTCCTTCTCCAGATCAGGGAAGTTCACCGCTATTATTTCTTCAAGTATACCTTCAGCACCTTTCCCTCTCTCTTCCTCCTCTGGAATACCAATTATGCATAGATCATTTCTCTTTAGTGCATCACTTAGTTCTTTAATTTTCCCCTTATACTCCTGGATTTTTTTATCTCTCTCTTTCTCAGCTTCCTATTTTTCCATCATTTTATCTTCTAGTTCACCTATTCTCTCCTCTGCCTCTTCAATCTGATCTATGCTCTCCTCCATTTTACTTTGCAGGTCATTTATGACATTTTTTAGCACCTACTGGCTGTTTCTTCATCCCTTGATCTCTGTAGCAATAGATTCTCTGCTCTCCTCTGTACTGTTTTCAAGCCCAGTGATTAATTTTATGACTATTATTTTAAATTCACTTTGTTATATTGTTTAAATCATTTTTGATCAGTTCGTTAGCTCTTGCTACTTCCTGGAGTTTCTTTTGTGGGGAATTCTTCCGTTTCATCATGTTGGATAGCCCCTGGAGTGGTGCAGAACTTCAGGGCACTTCCCTTGTGCTGTCTTGAATAACTTGCGTTGGTGGACAGGGCCGCAGTCAGACCTGATGTCTGCCCCCAGCCCACCACTGGGGCCACAGTCAGACTGATGTGTACCTTCTCTTCCCCTCTCCTAGGGGCAGGATTCACTGTGGGGTGTCATGGCCCCTGTCTGTGCTACTTGCACACTGCCAGGCTTGTGGTGGTGGGGATCTGGCATACTAGCTTGGGTGGATTGGCAAGGTGCACAGGGGCTGGAGGGGCAGGTTCAGCTCGCTTTTCCTTTGGTGATCTGCTTCGGGAGGGGCCCTGTGGTACCAGGAGGGAGTCAGACCCACCGGAGGGATGGATCCGCAGAAGCACAGCCTTGGGTGTTTGCGTGGTGCAAGCAAGTTCCCTTGCAGGAACTGGTCCCTTTGGGATTTTGTTTGGGGGATGGGTGAGGGAGATGGTGCTGGAGAGGATATTTGTTCCCCACCAAGCTGAGCTCTGTCGTCCGGGGCTCAACAACTCTCCCTCCCGTTGTCCTCTATCCCTCCCACTCTCCGAGCAGAACTGTTAACTTATGACTTTCCAGATGTTAAGTCCTGGTTGCTGTGAGAACACACTCCGTTTAGCCCCTCTGCTTTTGCAAGCCAGACTCGTGGGCTCTGCTTTGCCGGCGGCCTGCCCCTCTGCCCCAGCTCCTTCCCGCCAGTCCGTGTAGTGCGCACCACCTCTCACCCTTCCTACCCTCTTCCATGGGTCTCTCATCTACGCTTGGCTCCAGAGAATCCATTCTGCTAGTCTTCTGGAAGTTTTCTGGGTTATTTAGGCAGGCGTGGGTGGGATCTAAGTGATCAGAAAGATGCGGTGAGCCCAGCGTCCTCCTATGCTGCCATCTTCATGGCCACCAAAAACACTGTATGTTCACTAAGTTGAATTAAAAAACAAAAAAAAATACATGAGAAAAAAAAGGAAGTATGCTTAGGATGGAAACTTTTCCTCAACAGTCAGGACACATAAGTGCTGGTCCTCATTCAAACCAACTAAGAGTTTGTCTTTGGGAAGTCATTTCTCCTCTGAGCCTCAGTCTTTCCATGCATACAAGGAGTGCATGATACAGAATTTTTCCTCCCATAAGAGTACATGATCACAATAATATCATTCTACCAAAAGTCATTTATCAAGCAACTCAGAGGACAAGACAGAGACCTCAAAGGGAAGTATCTTATTAGAAATGAAAAGCTGACAAGCAGTTGCCATAAGCCACTGGAGGGAGTGGAGCAGAGATCCACACAGACCACAGAGAGGTAGACAGGAAATTAGAATGTGGCCATGGTGCTGAGTCTTGGCAGAAGACAGAGTGGGTGTTTACCCACCTGCACAGGAAGCCTACAGGTAACAACTCTCCCCTCTCTTTCCCCTGTGTATGTTAAAATGCCTTCTTGAGTTTTTTCTGCTCTGGGAAGGTGTCTTTGACAACCAAGTCCACATTTGTTCTCAGAGTGCCCTGGGTTTTCTTCTGCCAGAGCACTGATCCCACAACACAGTAACTGCCTACCAGCTATCTGTTCCTTTCACTGCACTGTCAGGAGTTCTTGAAGGCAGGGATGATTTTCTCTTTATTGTTAGCACCAAAGACAGGGCCTGACCACAACTGCCTCCTTTCCTGATTTCAAATACTCATCAAGCACTTTCTATCTCCTACCACATTATTAGCAATATAGATACATGTGGGGCATCTACAGGTGGTCTCTGACTTCATAGAGCCTGGTTTACTGGTGCATGCTACAAAATGCACCAGGGACAGATCCACAGAGGAAGTGATCCATGAGTTGGGGGAGCGTACTTGGAAGCCCAGAGAGAAAAAATCTCATTGACCATAGGAAGAGGGATTGTGTCTGGAGCAGATGGGAACACACAGAGCCAGGGATACCACAGTTAAGATTTTGGCCTTATACCAGGACAACATGTAGCCACTAAAGGGTTTTAGGTATTAGTGTCCTGGTGGTCAGCTTTGGCAAAACGTCTTCTGGAATGGTCTTTAAGCAAACACTCATGACTGAGAGTCACCTCACCTCAAATCTAGATGCAGCTGTAAATCTTTCCCATGCCTTTTCTTTATGGCTTAGCACACCCCAAACATGTCTCATCCTCCTCCCAGACAGAAAAGATTTATCTGTGCTTTAAATCAGTTATCTCAAACTTTTGAATGTACCCTCCACCAGGAAGGTTTTGTCCATGCAGGCTGAATCACACATCCATTTGCAAACTATGTTCATGCTTAATTGTGTTTTTATACGCATAAAACTCATATGACCAGGGTTTAAGATGTGGGGAAGGTGGCTGCAGTTAGAAGTTACTTTATTTGATCAAAGGAATGGCTCTTCTTCACTGAGCCTGTCTCCCATTTGTGAGCTGGGTGTGGGCATCACTAAGGAAACAACCTGCACCTGTGCCACTAACTAAAATTCACTATGTGCTCATAAAGTAACTCCTATCAAACTCACAAAAACAACTCCACTTACAAAGATATAGTACACAAACCAGCATGGTCCTGGCATAAAAATATGCCCATGGATCTAAGTAACATAATGGAGAGAACAGTAATGAACCCAACATGCATACAGTTAACTTACAACAAAGGAGCCAAGGACAAACAATGGGGAAAGGACAATCTCTTCAATAAATGGTGCTGGGAGAACCGACAGCCACATGCAAAAAAAAAAAAAAAAAATGAACCTGGACCCCTATCTCCAACCACACCCAAAAGTCACTTCAAAATGTGTTAAGGAGTGAAACATAAGACCTGAAGCTATAAAACTGCCAGAAGGAAACATAGGTGGGAAGCGTCTTGACATAAGTTTTTGTGATGATTTTTTTTTGAAGGGGGGGATTTGATACCAAAAGTAAAGGAAATAAATGTAAAAATAAACAAGTTGGTCTAAGTAAAAAGTTCTGCACATCAAGAGAAACCTTCAATTAAAATGAAAAGAAACCTATTAAAATGGAGGAAATATTTTCAAATCATAATCTGAAAAGGGGATAATATCTCCCCTTTTAATATAAAAATAAAACAATTTATATAACTCAATAGCAAAACAACAATCCATCCAATGAAAACATGGAAGTTGCTCAAATCACTAATCAGCAGGGAAATGTCAACACCACAAAAGCTATCACCTCACATCAGTCACAATGGCTCTTACTAAAGAAACTACAAATAATAAGTGTTGGCAAGACTGTGGAGAGAAGGGAATCCTGGGCACCATTGGTGGGAACATAATATGGTATATAGCCCATTTGGAAAACAGCATGGATGTTCCTTAAAAAACTAAAAATGGAACTACCATACAATCCAGCAACTCACTACTGGGTATTCATCTGAAGGAAACAAAAACACTAATCCTAAAAAATATACACACACCCACGTTCACTGCAGCATTATTTACAATAGTCAACATCTGGAAATAGCCCAAGTGACCACAGATGAACGAATGGGTGCAGGGAACATCACACACACACACACACACACACACACACACACACATACTGCAATACTCTTAGGCAATTATAATAATGAAATTTGGCCATTTGAGTCAACATGGATTGACATTCAGGTCATTGTGCTAACAGAAAAGTCAGGCAAATACACCTGATCACTTATATGTGGAATCTTATAAAGAAAAAAAAAGCTCATAGATACAAAAAAGAGATTAGTAGTTCCCTGAAGTGGGGTCAGGAGGTAGGCGAAATGGCTGAAGGTGGTAAAAAAGTATACACTTCCAGTTACAAGATACATAATTCCGGGGCTTTTAACATGCAGCAAGGTGACTGTAGCTAATGATCTTGTCTATTTAATAGTTGCTAAAAGTTTATTTTCACTGCAAGAAAATTGTAAATATGCATGGTGATTAATATTAACATGTATTCTGCTGATATTTTTACACTATATACAAATATCAAATCATTATGTTGTACACCCAAAATGAATGTCATATATCATTTATATCACAATTAAAACCAAGAAAACAAAACCACTATTCAATGTGTAAGAAGATACATTGGGGGGAAGTGAATATTTAGTGACACTGAGGGTAATAATAATGGTGATCTTTACTGGACACATACTTAAGAGAGACAATGTGCTCAGGGTTTAACTCAAATTATTTCATTTAAACAACAAATAACCAACAATCTACACATGATCTCATTTTATAAAAAAAAATGAAACTCAGGCTTACACATATTAAGCAATTTTCCCAAGACAGAAAATGGTAGGGCAAGGATTGAAACCCAGGTCCTTTAAGTAGTAAAACTAATTCAGAGCACAAGTGATGAACGTTCCATAAAAAAATAACTCATCTGAAGCAGGTAACTGTAGGCTCAGGTGACAGGATCTCTGCAGGGAGGTGGGAGGGAGGGACTCCAGGGGGTAGAACCATGGGATATGTGCAGCACCTCTTCTGTGGGAAGAGTCCCCCCCACCCAGGACTGTGGGGTCTCCTGCTTCAACCTCTGCCTTCACTTCCAACATCACTGCCCACCTGAGGACCTCAGGCTGGGGAGGATTCTGATTGGCTGGTCCTCTATGACATCATGTGTGTATAGGACATCCTGCCTGGGATGCTGCCATGATGGTATTTATGATGCAATCATCCTTTATTCTTCCTACTGCACATGAGCACACACTAGCACACACACATTAGTGCACACTAGTTTTCAAATGTGTGTACATCAGTACACAGTACACACACTAGACCATGCTAGCATGTGTAGCACACACTGCTACTCTCTAGCACACAATAGAACACAAACTAGTACTCATACCAGCAGCAGCACAAGTACACAGCTAGTACACACACTAGTACACACTAGTGTACAGCTGGTGTATATCAGTACACACAGTAGTATGTCCAGTACATACTACTACACACTAATACATAATAGCACACAAGGTATATTCAATCTAACACAAATAGTAGCACACACCTAGTAAACATGGTAGCACACAGATTTGCAAACCTATTACACATTTGCACACACTACTAAATATACTGGCACTAGTGCACACTAGTGAACACACTGGCATTTACTAGTACACACACTAGTGCATATTAACATACATTAGCACATCTCATACAGACTAAGACACACTAGGACACATGCTAGTTCCCAAATATTAGTTCACACGAGTATACCTATCAGCACACACACTAGCATATGTAAGTGCACATGCTAGTATACACATGAGCACACACTAGTACTGGTTGTCTACTTACTGGCACACCTAGTACACATACTAGCACATGCATTACCAGACACAATTACACATGCTAGTATACACATGAGCACACACTAGCATTGGTTGTACATTCATTGGTACACCTAGTACACCTATTAGCACATACAATAGCAGACACAAGTATATGTGCTAGTATACACATGAATGCACACTAGCAGTAGTTGTACATCCAGTGGTACATCTAGTACACATATTAGCACATACACTGGCAGATAATAGTACACATGCTAGTATACACGTGAGCACACACTAGGAATAGTTGTACACTCACTGGTACACTTAGTACACCTATTAGCACACACAATAGCAGACACAAGTACACATGCTAGTATACACATGAGCACACACTAGCTCTAGCTGTACACTCACTGCCACACCTAGTACACATACCAGCACACACTCTAGTACATATGTTAGTATACACACTAGTGCATGTTGGCACACCCAGGGCATATTAGCACGTAGCAGACACAGGTACACATGCTGGTATATACACTAGTACATGTGAACACAATTACCAGCACATACTTAAAATTCCTGGTATACAGCAAGTGATGTGTCTGACAAAAACTTGTGACATGTGTGTCTAAATACACAATTTACTGTTCTTGGCACTAAAAATATGCACTGCAAGGGGCACCTGGGTGGATCAGTCAGTTTAGTGTCCATCTCTTGATTTCGCCTCAGGTCAGGATCTAATAGTGAGTTTGAGCCCCGCATCAGGATCTGCACTGACAGTTGGGAACCTGCTTCTATTCTCTTGCTCCTTCTCTCTCTATCCCTCCCCAGCTCGCACTTTTTCTCAAATAAATAAATAATTTTTACAATTAAAAGTAGCTGGCAATTGAAGAGTGTCTTTTGTGACTTTTCAATTGAATTTACTTTCCTGGAGGTGTCTTATGTATAAGTTCAAGTCTGCAAATAATAGCAGGTAGGTACAGAATATCAATTTGTTCCTTCCAGCAAGAAATTCAGTAATTTATCATGATCAACATAGTAATTTCCAAAATGATATTTTGGTTTGCTGTTGAATACCAAAAACCAAGAAATGAAATGGTTTTGTTTTTCAAGTAAGACTGGTTCTTTGTTAGAAACATAATTTAGTGTTGTTATGAAAGAGAGAAATATAAAACACTTAGCTAAAACAGTTGTTCAGTTAGTAGCCATGTTCATAGAAATGTATAAATATCAACACACACACACAACCTGGCAGGTGCTCTGATCAGCCAGGAAAGGAGATGTAAGCAAAGAGACAAAGAAAGGGAAGCAGAAGGTATCCACACAGAGAGTACATTTACATACATCTGATGAAGTGGGTCACTTATTTTCAATCCATTTTAACATGCAGTATGCTAAAGACAGGTAACACCTGTCTCCCCTCCCTTTCCCCTAGCTATGTGCAAATGCCCTTCTGAATTTCCTGTTCTCTGGGAGGTATTTTTGACAGCCAGGTCCATGTGTATTCTCAGAGTGTCCTGGGTTTTCTTCTACCAGAGCACTAATCCTACAGCACAGCAACTGCTTGCCAGCTGTTTTTTTCCATTGCACTGTCAGGAGCTCCTTGAAACAGGGATGGTTTCCTTATTGTTAGCACCAAATGCAGGGCCTGACACACAACTGCCTCCTTCCATGTTTGGCAAACACTCATCAAGCCAGAGGAGGCAATGGGTCTGGAGCAGAGAGGATACACAGAGACCCAGGGAAACCACAGTCTACATCTTCATATACATCATCTGAGCTCAAGGGGAGAAAGGCAGTACAGACAATTGACCAAGTGAGGATTACCTTGAGGGGATATTAGCCCACTCAGAATGCTGAGCTTTTAATGTTTTCCTTACTCGTTGCCAAATATCAAGATCATAAGTTCCTTGTTTTGGGAACCAAGGACAGTGCTACTGGGTAACCATTAATAATTTCTGGAGTGCTTTTGATTGAATACAGTGCCAGACACCTTTCTCAATGATTGTAAAATACGGGTGTATTGTTTTTGTTCTGGGAATAGGGAGTCTCCCACAATAATTCTCTCAAAAGTTCCATGGCAGTGACTCATAATACAGTTTTGCTCTACTCTTACCTTGTCAGGAAGAAATTTATGCATGGTGTGTGTTTTGTAGAGCCCTTTAGTTGTCCCATGGCGTTCTTCTTTCCTTGAGTCACACCCCTCCTAGTCACGTCAGCTTCTGGCCACATAAGCTTCTAGTTACCTTAGCTTGCAGTCACATTGGGGGTCACCACCTATCACAGACTTTGAGCCTGGAGTTCTCTCTTGTCCAGGAAGATAGTGGATGCAGAACTAAATATGAGAGAGGCTAATGTCAGGGATGAGACAAGCATTGTAAGTAAGGGTCCTTGAATTGGATATATTAGGGTCAGAAGGCTGACAAGCATCATGGACGTGCAGAAAAAGACAATAAAACAGTGATTATTATCTCATGTGTGTGAGAGAAAGGAGGTTTTGAAGATATGCAGTGTTAGCTGTTTGGGTCAATACAAAAGAAAATCCTGGTGCCGAGCAGATGGCTGTTTACAGCAGACACCATGTGTCATGTCTGTTTATCTTAACTTGTCTAGGGGATAAGACAGATAGAGCATGCTACTTCACGGTCAACCAGGCACTTTTTTTTTCCTAATTAGCTCCAGGGAATTTCTCCCTGCTGCAGTGGTCTTTTGCCGTTACCTGTTTACCTATTATTGGACACTTTCATCCTGTGGAAGTGCGTTTCTGCTCTATGCTTTGTTCTATGTTGGGGACGCTTTCACCCAGTGACCATTTTCCGCTCTAAGCCTTCTTAACCCATTATTGCAAGCTCAAGGAATTTCTAAACTTATGCTCCAAATTGTTTTATGATGGTTCTTTCAAATCCATTGGTAATCGTAACACTTAGGTCATCATTGGATTTTGGGGTATATGGATTGTGTGATGTGTTCAAGATGACATTTTTCTGAGTTTTACTTGGTGAATGTTCAAAACTATACATCTTTCATATTTGGGATGTTGCCATGAGGCTCTGGATCTTCTTAAATCTGTTGTGTTAGCAGGTGGCGGGTATGTAAGAATGTGACTAGCAAATGCAGCCCCAGTTCTGTGCCCAAACCAGAAGGAGCAAAGTGAATCATGGCCAGACACAGCTGGGAAGTTACAGGGCAACCTATGTGGAAAGTCACATCCTTGTGGCTTTCTTCCCTCCAGGATGAGTGCATAAGGAAGCTAAAAACATGTTGTTTGCTGAATGCATTTCTAAGGATGGAAGGATGAGGACATTGTAAAGACTAAATTTCAGGTTTGAAATGTGAATATTTCAGGAAAAGTGTCTTCTGTGTGTTGAGAACATTTGAGAAGTTTAGTTTATGCTGGTGGAAGTAGGTAAGGATGGGATTTACTGGGATGGTTGTCACTGATATTGGGCTTGCTAAAAACTCACTTCTTGGTGCTCCTCTTACTAGCGTCTTTAGCCTAGGTATCATCCCCCCAAGACCTGCCAAAGGAAGACCAGGTCAGGTAGGGGAGTGAGTCCTGAGCTGGTGTGCTGACTTGTGTGAGATGGGACACACCTCCTCTACTCATTATTCCCAGATGACTGTTTGTGAATGACCTTTGTCCTCATTCTCAAAAACACAATGGAGTCACAGAGGAAGAACAGCCTGGTGGTCAGCTCACCTGGAAACCTCAAGGCCTCTGCATCTCTCTGCATTAACCTGGGGTAGGTCTGGGGTCTTCTGACATTCACCTTGGCATAATCTGTGGTATTTGGACTTCTTACCATTGACTACAGCATGCAGGGGCCTCATGTTCTCCCTAAAAGTATACACCCAGGACCATTCCCAGTCTTGGTCCATCCTTTTCTGGGCTGAAAACCCCCAGGTACTTGTTTCCTGACAGGGTAGTTCTTTCTCTCTTTAGACAAAGCCAGCATCTCCACAGTGACACAGAACGGCTGGAGTAAGTTGACTTTTCAGATCGCCCCAATTAGACGGAATGAGAGGAATATCCTTGTACCTCCCAATGTATGGATCCGTCATTTCAACCCAAGTCTGTCTTTACCAGAACACCTCCCCTTACATTCCATCAGTATTGCCCTACTTATGGGGATGTACATTCATTCTAGGCTAAGTAAAACATATCTTTGGGAAACTTTTTTTTTTTTTTTGCCAAAATTAACCCTGACCCTTTCCTTCAAGGAGTGGGTTTCTTGAAATGGAAATTATGTCCATATCTGCTTCTCAAAGTCAAACACTTCAATTCCACACAGGAAAACTGAAGATGAGTTCAGCTTGTTCATGCTGTGCTCCTCAGTGTGGCAGCAGTGGGAAGACTGGACTGCAGGGTGGAAGACTGCAGGGGATGATCCAAGCACAGCTGCAGTGATCCCCCAGTTAGACTCACCAGAAACAGTGTTGTGAAGGTTTCCCTGGACAGTGGATCTGAAGAGAGCATGGTTGCACCTAAACTTGTAGAAGCCTTTGTAGATACCTGCTTTATGCTGTGAAAATGAAGAACACACTGTGGGGCGATGCTATACAAATCCATATCGATGGTCACCTCAACTACACTTCACCAAATGGCCCCATTCTCTTACCTACTCATGCACCAAACCAAAGTGTCCTCATGGATGACCTTCCAGCACACACCCATCTCACTGGCTTTTCTCCTCTCTGACTGAGCAGCTGTTTTCCCTGTGGGGGCCTGAGTGAAAGTGGAGCAAATCCCCTGTATCCCACCTTGGACCAGCTCGGACCTCCTGTGGATTACATGACACAGGTTCCTCATTCAACCCCAACTACTACAGCCCACTAGGCCTGCAGTCACTCCCTCTGTCATTAGATATCTTCCCTGAAGTGCTCTTCCCCATCTACATGTGCCTGGTCCCCTCAGGGTTCCCTCAGGAACCCCTTAGAGAAGGTGTCCCTCCACAAACTAGTCCACCACCTAGCCCTCTCAATCCATTGCCTGACCTAACACAATGGCACCAGGAGTCATTGTGATTGCTTCATTTCACTGTGTTCCTTCTCTGAGAATGTTATCGACATGAGCACAGGGACTGAACCTCTCAATCTGGTGTCCAGTAGATATTTTTGCACTACTGAATGTGTCGCTCTTTAGGGCAAGCCACATTGAAAGATACAGTCTGACTCAATTTGGTTCTACGCAATACAGAGTAATATCTGTACAGTACATGTTCATCTGAGTTTCCTTGACCCCCACATCTTTAATAAGTGCATTTGCCTTAAAGCATTGTCCTGGTGAACAGGATAGAGTATTGTTCTGAACCCAGAGTGAGCCTGTTTTTGTTGGGCAAACCATGACTTAAGTCCAAATGGAGATGAGACCAGAGGGCATATGGCTCTAAGGAAAGGACCATGGTAGGGGTTTGGGGAGTAAATCCACAACTCTGAGAGACCCATGACTGTGGGTTCAGCTTTTCATATTGGGGTCCCCAATTGTAGAATCAGCTTTATGCTTTCTCCAGCAAAGCCGAGAATGACAGGAAGGATTTCTCTAGACTCCACAAGTCAACAGAGATGAGAAGAAGGCTAAGGGAAGTCTCTCTGAGCTGCTTTCAAGTTCCTGTATTCATTAAACATATATTATATGTCAGTGGCTACTTACCAGTAAGAATTTGTAGAGAATGTTAAAAAAAAAAAATAAGGCATTCCCAAGACTACAAAGAGCAAATACCAAAAGTAGGGTGGAGAACAAACAAGATAGTTCATAGATAACATGGTCTAAGGAATTCATGTACACAGGCAGGATCTAACCCCTATATACTCATTAACTAGACACTGGTCACCTGTGTTCAGCAAGGCCATAAAGCAGTGTAATGTGTTCCCTATAATCTCCTTAACCAGGATACAGCTATTTGATTTCCCACACATGACCACACATTTTGGGCACATTTCAGACTCTGGGTGCCTCACACAGACATCAAGTATGCACTGCCCATAGGGTCCTTTCAGTCCATGCTCAGAGCAACAGGTGAGGGTGAGGTGGCCACTGGTGTCCTCGTGTTCCTTTTTGGGTTCTGTGCCAACCTCCAGCTTTTGCATCCTGGGCCTCTGAAACCTGCTGCATGGACTACTCTGAATAACCGGCTCACTAATGCCACTGATTAAGGGGCAGATGTATCTAACTATGTAGGTTGCCCCCAGGATACCCTAAGCCTCTGACTGGCTGGCCTTGGAGGATGTAAGAGTAACTTCCTCCCTGAGCCCTGCAGGATCAGATGGTGACCATACAGGATATAGCCTCTGGCTTGCCTTGCAGATGGACTTGCAGGCTGTTGGGTAATCAGTTCTTCCATCCAGGACAGCTGAGAGGACCACGCAGACACAGGGTGAGGCTGGAGAAGTCTCTGTATCTAGACAGGACAGCCCAGGATGTGGCATATCCTCAAGTCACAGGCTTACTGGTTCCTTTAACACAAGCCAATGGGCATAACAAGATCTTGGACAAAGGTGAGTGGAATGGCAGGTTAACTGGCTTCTCACCTTTTGTAAAGAAATGTTAGGTATTTTAACTACTTTAGTGCCCTTTTTTTATAAGGTAAATGTCCCCTGTCTGTCGTCATCTCTGCTCCCACGTTTCTTCAACCACGTGATCATTTAGGGAAAGTCTTGGATGCCTTGTGACTCTTCAAGTCTCAGTGGGGCTGAGGACATATGGCTGTGCCAGCTGTGGGTGAAGAGATTCCCAGGAAGAGAGCCTGCTCATGTAGTGAGGGCTGGACTGCAGTCTCTGGCCACTGCTGAGTCCTCTTCTTGGAAAAAGGGGTCTCAAAAGCACTGAGAACCAACATCAGAGGCTCATTCACACAGCACCAGGTTGGCCCCTTAGCCCTCATCCCTCCTCCACTTATACACCCCCTAACAGACTGAAACCAGACTCTGTGGGACTTCAAGCACCATCAATATCAGCACCAGGACCTGGAATCTCCTGCCCTCAGTGTAGTTGCGGGGGGGCAGAGGAAATTTAAGGACATAGGATTTGGAGATGGGGTTTGGTGACAGCTTTAGACCTGTCCACAAGCATGGAGCCTCATCAGCTGGATAAAAGGTGTTTTCAGCTATGGCCAGGGCTCCAGTGAACACATGGCTCCCTCTGGGCACTAACGTATCTGAGCTTTCAGAGTTGTAACCCCACCAAGCCCAAGTATGCATGAGGAGAAGGAGCATGGAGGAGCACCATGAATTTGGGATCCTTAGGTTGAGGTCTTGTCTCTGCACAGTCAGCCATGTGCTGCTGGCACGAGACACCAATCTCCTTGGACTGAGGTCCCCAGAATGAACTGCTAAATGAAAACCCAGTCCTTTTCTCCTGACATGTTGAAGAGCAAACATTTCACATGGGGTTATCGTGCAGGTGCAGTGGGCAGGGGGAGCAGGTGGCCTGCTGATGAGACAGAATTAACTTGATTCTTGATTTTCCTGTTTTCTTTTCATCTCTGTTATCTCTGTAACTCAGTGTTTTTGTGCATGTGTCTTCCATTTACTTTTCCAGTACCAACAAGTCATCAATGTAAACAATCTTGGCAGAAGCAGTGAAACATACTGACAAGTTGAATAGTCACTTTAAGACCAGGGCACAACCTTCTGAGAAAGAGCCCACATGGTCTGATTTACCTTTCCCTGGTTCCCATGAACCCCCTGGGACTCATCTAGGGGATGCAGTGCACTGAGATCACACTGAATTTGTGTTCTCTTGGATGCAGGGATCAGCTTCTGTGATGTTGGTACAGATGGTGGCCTTTCATCCACAGCTTAATTATTGACACGCACAGTCTAACAGTGAAGAGGAAAGACTGCCCTGCCCACCTCCCTGCTGATCGCTGCATGGACACACAGCAAAGGCCTCCAGGCTCCCAAGCATGTCTGGAACGCTCTGTCCTGAGGACACACAGATTCATCTTCTGCTAAAGTATGACAGCAGGGAGAGAGTGAGGCTGTGAGTGGGCCTGGCCTCACCAGGGAGGAGCAGATGAGGGGAGGTAATTAGCTCCAGGGGACCTCCAGGTCTGCAGGTGCTAGAGTACTCAATTGACACCTCACTTCCTCCTGCATGGGGGTCTCCATGTCAGTGTCTATATGCACCTGGAAGAACAGGGGCAGGTGATGGGAGTCCACAGGACGCCATGCAGGTAAGGGCAGGAGCCTGGTGTGACTGGGCCTCACTCACTGCTGTGGACTAGGTCCTTGCCAGCATGTCTCAGCCCTGGGCTCCGATCAGCAGCACCTGAAAGCAATCCCTCACCTCCAGAGTGGGTCATTCTATGTGATGGGATGGAGCATGGGCACTTGCATTTCCAGCCGGAACTCCACGCTGACCCAGGGTCAGCACAGCCCTCAGCAGGGGCCACAACCTCACCCACCTCCAGGTCCACTGTGTCCACTTTACTCCAACATTACACCAGAAATTTTAGGAACACTTTTCACATAGTTTCCCCACATCTTTTTGGTAACCTGAAATCTTTAATTAGGGTGAATTTAAGGGTTCAGTTAAGTTAAATTCTCTACAGCATACCTGGACAATTTCAAAATATGATGAAATAATTAAATGTTCTTAGTGAACTTATGTTTATCTATTTTTGACTTCCTCAATATAGAAAAACTAAAGGTAAATTTTGGCCTCTTAGTATACTCATTTTGTGCTTTATTGAAAGATTGTACTGTGAAGATGCACATGTTACTGGGACTTAAATTTATTCATAAATCTGTCTGTCTAATGGATGGTGATACAGCAGAGAGTTCACAACTGCTTTCCACTTAGCTTTACTAAAAATTTGGGTTAAGAATTCTAATTAATGTAGTAGTCAAAGCTACTAGAATGAATAAGGGAAACATCTCTATATACAAAAAACTAGGGTGCATGCTTTCAAAGAAAAGAAAATGCACTTTTTGTTGAGAAAAAAAGAAGTAATTGTATCCTAAAGTCAGGTTGATTATATAATGAAAGAAAACTTAAGGTTGCCTAGGGGGCTCAGTGGGTTGGGCATCCAACTTCAGCTCAGGTCATGATCTCAAGGTTTGTGGATTTGAACTTCGCATTGGGCTCTCTGCTGTTAGCACAGAGCTCACTTAGGATCCTCTGTCTCCTTCTCTGTCTACCCCTCCCCCTCTGGTTCCCTCTCACTCAAAATAAAAAACAAAAAAATAAATAAATAAAGAGGGAAAATTTAGGACAAATTCTGAATTAAAAAAAATTGTAGAAAACTTGTGGAAAAGCAATCTTTAAGAAGGAATTTTAATGTGTGGTGAAGCTGGCTAAGATTAAAATGAATTTATTATTTCTCCTATAAAAAGCGAGGTATTTAAATAATCAGGCTATTTGGGTATGTTAAATTATACAGGAAGCATAGTCAAACAGGTGATGCTAATACTTAGATCATGTTTATGTGGATACGTGCTATTTAATGTCAGAATCTCAGAAATTGTATGAAATTCTTAGAGGTCTTTGTGTGCTAATGTATTGTTTACACCTGTAATCCTAGGTACAACCTTATGTCACAAATATAACCAAATTTCCTCAATTCCCTGTAATTAACTCTAATCAAACCTTTAACCATGCCAGACTTATGTCCATTCACAATTATTCTTTTACTCAGATACTTTTACAAAGCTGTTTGTTACTGCAAAAATTCGTCTTCAAGGAGATTCATAAAAAAGACTCTACAGAACAAGCTTCTGTTAATTTTAAGGTTATAAAACTGAATTGGGTAAAACTTTCGAGAAGTAACTGAAAAAAACATAAAAGAACAAGAATTAGTTACATGAGTGAATAAACTAAGGATGATCAGAATTCTTATAACTTGTTGGAAATATTGCTGGCTCCTTAATATTTTGTTTCCAGATATAAGGACACCTTTCCTGTCAAGCTAATTATGATCACAACAATTTGGAAAATGATACCTTTGTAAGTAGAATAAAAACATTTATTTTTTTTCCCTTCCCAATCCCTGCAGAATTCAGAACTTTAGTGAGTATTCCTACTGTTTTGACGATAGCTTTATTTGCACAAGTTCAATAAGAACATGGTCTCTTTGTGACAGAACAATTGGAAACATCTGTCCTGTTACCAAGTCTTTGGGGGGAATGTGTATTTGAGAGAGATGTGAATACACTCAGATGTGACCAGACAGTCTGAAGGAATGAAGCCCCAGGACATAACAGCCTGATCCCTTGCTTGCAAGGTTCCCAGCAGCCCCACCAAATGAGTGAAGGAACCCACTTCTGGGCATGTGCAAGAAGTCAGGATATTCTGGAGACCTCAAGAAGAAAGAGCTAACTCAAATCAGTGGGTACTGCAGGAAAAGACTATATATCTAGGATTGGTGATGGGTATTTTTTTCTAGTGATGTTGAAACTGATCGTAAGAAACACGTTATGTGCTTGAAGATTCAGGCTTGCATTAAAAGACTATTTTCAGACCTTATTCTGAACAATTTCTGATGCTGTATGTTAGAGTGCACACTGTCCTGAAGTTTTTATTATTTTTCATCTCTAAGAATTCACTGGTCTGTGATAGGTAACATGACATAAGGGGGGTGCATGGCCTATTGAGACCTACTGCCTATGTCAGAACATGTGGTATGTCATCACTGTGGCTCATTGCAGCAGGAGCCACATGGTGGTGAGGCATGAAAGTCTTTGAATCCTTACCAAATCAATTTACTTTTAAAAAATTTTTAGACTTTTATTTATTTTTGAGAAACAGAGAAAGATAAAGTGTGAGAAGGGAAGGAGCAGAGAGACAGAGAGAAACAGAAAATATGAAGCACACTTCAGTCTCTGAGCTATGAGCACAGAGCTCTACATGGGCCTCAAGTCACAAACCATGAGCTGAAGTCAGATGCTTAACTGACTGACCTACCCAGGCACCCCATAAATCAGTCTTTTCATTAGATTTGTTGAACAGCTATAATTTGAATATAAATAACTGCTTTATAAAATTTTAATGACAATTTTTTGTTTAAGTGTTCTGAACTATAATGATAAGACTGCTTATGACAGCTTTAATTATTTTTACTCACATGCAATATTTTTTTCACATCCTGCTGGGTAAGCTTCACCATACCCATAAAAAAATTGGTTGCTATTTGTAAATGGCAAGTTCCTCATTTAAATTTGAATCTGGAAATAATGGGAATTCCAAAATAGCTGCTGTTAGAATCTAAAAGTTGAAGTTTCTAAAAGCAAGTGTGAAAACATGCTGTTCTAGACTGGAAAAAAGGCAGTGTTTACAGGGAAACATAGTGCTAAGAAGATGTATTTTTTTTCTTAGGTATTGAAATGTAAAATCATGATGTAGGTATGACTGCTGATGTGAGGGTAAGGAACATGATGGCAGAGTGGGAGTACCCTAGGCTTCTCTTGTCCCATGAACACAACTAGATAGCTATCAAATCATCCTAAACCCACCAGAAATTGACATGAAGACTGACAGAACAAAGTCCAGAACTAAAGGGAGACAAGAGGCCACATCGAGTAAGGTAGCAAGAGTGGAGACATGGTTTAGGGGAGAAATGGATCATGCATTTTGTGGAGGGGACAGAGCCAAGGTCATGGAGACAGATGAGAGGGAAAGAGAGAGAAACACACAGGCAAAAGCACAAGGAGAATGCTTCCCCAAGGCCACTGGCTTGAAAAATGAGAGGGGTTGAATTTCATGAGTTCCTGCAACCTGCAGGGAAGAAAGGCTGGCATTTTAAAGGTTAGCAAACTTGGCTGGAATTTGAATAGAGCCCCAAGTCACATCTCTACTCCTGGAGATGTCAGGCAAACAACCCAGGGGCAGATAGCATCAAAACAAAAACAGTGATCAGAAAAACAATTGGGACACATAGGGGGAGATTATTTGCTTTTCTTGGAGCATTTCTCAGAGAGGAAACATTAATGGAAGTGCCTTTCTAGGAATAAAGGAGCTTGTTGGCACCATTTTTTATCCCTGTTCCTTAGCATAAACACAGAGCCACTCACAGGAAGCAACCTGGCACTGACACTGGCTACCTTACTTGCTTACCTCAAGCTCCAGAGCCCCGTGCTTTCATTGGACTGCCCTTCTCAGTCAAATTTGCCTCACTGCAAGCATGACAGGACCCTCCCTCAGAAGACTAGCACAAAGCCCTGCTCACACCACATCTCTAACCAGAAAATTCTGCAAGGCCTTAGTTCTTGTGGAGGTGATGTCAGGTCTCATTTCACAAGCAGACCAGAGAACACCTAGTTAAAATTCATAGCATTCAGAAGAGGGACGAAACTTCACACTGCAAGGCAGAAGATCCTCTGTATACAACTGGGCTAAAGCATACAGCAATGACAACACAACAGCAACAACAAAACAACACATCACTCACCAGAGCTGCTCCCTAAATTGCCAGGGCTGGACATGACATGACCTCTTCTTCATAAGGCCATACTCTCAAAAGTAGGAGATGTAACTGGCTTTTCTCAAACAGAGAAGACAAAGGATTAGACAAAATGCCAAAACAGAGGAATTCATCCAAAATAGAATAACAAGATAAATTCATAGCCAGACATTTAAGCAGAACACATATATCATGCTTGATGGAAAATTTAAAGCAACATTCATAAATATACATACAGGACTTGAGAAAAGAATAGAAATCATCAGTGAGACTCTTACCATAAAGATACATGAGTCAAAAAAACATCAGTTGGCTTGATGCAATGAGCAACAGACTGGAAGTATCAGAGAAATTAATTAGTGACATAGAAGACAAAAAAAAAAGGAAAATATTGAAGGTGAACAAAAGAGAGAAAGAAGAAATATGAGTCATGAGAGTAGACTTAGGGAATTCAGTGACTCCATCAAACATAATGACAGTTGTATTATAGGAATCCCAGAAGAAGAGAGAGAAAAGGGGACAGAAAATATATTTGAAGAAATGATAGGTGAAAACTTCCCTAATCTGGGAAGGAAACAGACACCCAAATTCACAGAGAACTCCTATCAAATTCAACAAAAGTAGGCCAACACCAAGACACATTGTAATTAAATTGGCAAAGTATAATGATAAAAAATCCTAAAAGCAGCAAGATAAAAGAGGTCTCTAACTTACAAGGGAAGACCCATAAGGCTAGCAACAGATGTAACCACAGAAACTTGGCAAAAGTAAGGGTACTGGCATGATATATTCAATGTGCTGAATAGGAAAATTTTTCAGTCAAGAATACTGTATCCCAAAAGGCTATCATTCAGAATAGAAGGAGACATAGAGAGTTTTCCAGACAACAAAAATTAAAGAATTTGTGACCTTTAAATAAGCCCTTAAAGAAATAGTAAAGAGGACCCTTTGAGTGGAAAAGCAAGATCAAAAGTAACAAAGACAAGAAAGGATCAGAGAAAATCTCTGGGAACAATAATATAACAAGTAATAATATGCTAATGAATACATATCAATAATTACTCTGAATATAAATGGACTAATGCTCCAATAAAAAGACATGGCAGGGTGCCTGGTTGGCTCAGTCAGTTGGGCCAACTCTTGATTTTGGCTCGGGTATGATCTCATGGTAATAAGATCAAACCCTGCTTTGGACTCTGGGCTAATCATGGAGCCTGCTTGGGATTCTCTCTCTCTCTGTCTCTCTCTCTCCCACTCCCTGACTTGTGCTTTCTCTCCCTCTTAAAATTAGTAAACACTAAAAAAGACATAGGTGTCAGAATGGATTAAAAAAGGGCCAATTTATTTGTTGCCTATAGGAGACTCATTTTAAACCTAAAGGTACTTGCAGGTTGAAAGTGAGAGGGTGGAGAGGCCAACATGGCAGAGAAGTAGGGGGATCTGTACTCCCCACGTTTCTCAAACAAAGAAATGCTGTAGTCAAAGGACTTTGAAGCCCAAGAGTCTGGGAGGAAAAGAGACTGAGTCTAAAAGGGAGACACCGGGACATCCTTGATGGGCTATAGGTGGGTTATTGTGAACTGGGGGAGATAAAACAGGCCACACAGGCACAGAAAGGAGGGATCCCCTTTTGCGGAGAGGCAAAGGTAAGAGAAAGAACATCTGGGGAAGCACGGGACTGTGTCTGGACAAGAGACAAACCTCGGACTGGGACTGAGAGGGATACCATCTCTAATTGTGGGGCTTTCTTTGGACTGGGGCCAGTTGACCCATTCATGCACCTGGGGAGGAAGGGAGTCTGCTCCATGTTTGGTGGTAGGTCAGGGGCGCAGTCCGCTGTAGGAGAAAGCGGTCCCCCACCTGGAGTGCTGCACGATAGAACAAAGCCTGCCTGCGTCCACAATCCCCGGGCTCAAAGGCCACGTTGAGGGCACAGTCCACAGTAGGAGAAAGCAGCCCCCTCCCAGGAGTGCTGTGAGACAAGACAAAGCCTGCCTGCATCCACCACCTCCGGCTCGGCAGCAAGGTCAGTGGTGCAGTCCACAGCAGGAAATGGCAGTCCTCCTTGAAGTGCTGCAGCACAGCCAAAGCCAGCTGGGACCACATATTGGGCTGCACAGAGAGGTGCTTCCCCAGTGCCAGAGTGCATGAAGCAGGGCTTTGAATCCTAGACAAGCAGGGAGTCAGGTAGTCGGTGGAGCAAAAAGGACTGCCCTGTCTGTGCCCACGGCACAGTGAGGATGACTTGAACAGAGTCCACCGGGTCTGTGGAGAAGAGACTGGAGGATCGCCATCCCTCCCCCCACACACACATACCAATGCGGGGCCTCAGAGAATGGTCCCTGGACCCATAGGGGAGGTGGGACCAGCCTACACGAAACCAAGCCCCTCCACACCGGGTAACTGTGTATCTGCTGCAGCGGGATAGTACTGTGGAAGCAGACAGCTCCATCATCCAGACCAGTGTTGCTGCATAGCCTGGATTAACTCCAGGACAATTCTTGTTATTTGGATATATTCTCCCTTCTTATCTCTTCCCTCCTCTAGGCTGGTTACTCTGGTTGTTGGTTTAAGCAGACATATTTAATTTGATACATGTTCTACATGTCCTTCTCTACTTTCCTTTCTCTCTCTCTGGAATAATTAAGCCGTATATTTTTTCTGTCTGGCTAAAATTATTTACATTAATTTTCCCCCTGTATCCTTCCTTATTTTCCTTTCTCTCTCTCTCTAGAATAAGCCATTTAGTCTCTCTGCTGGGTCAATGTTCATTTTCTCTTTTCCCGCCCCTGTCATTTCTCTCTTTGTATGTGCTCTTCCATCAGCACCACCTCCACCCTATTCTATACTTGCAGCTGGAGTTTCTGTTTTTTTGATTTTGGAGTGTGCGTGTGTGTGTGTGTGTGTGTGTGCTTTATTTATTTTTGTCAGTTTGTTTGTTTTATTTGTCTGTGTGTTTGTGTGTCTTTGTTTCCTATTTGTTTGCCTTTCCAGGGCTACTCCAAGCACACCTCTTGGAGGGTCCAAAACATCACTACGAGTAGAGAAATAAAATAACCAATGTCACAACAACAGAGAGCAAGTAACAAAAAACACCTCCTGAAGGACAAGACCCTGGACACTGTATGACCCCCCTTTAATATAGCAGTGCTTGCCATATTGACAAAGTCAAACTTACACTTTTCGCAGATGACATGATACTCTACCTGGAAAACCCTACAGACTCCACCAAAAGTCTGTGGAACTGATACATGAATTCAGCAAAGTTGCAGGGTACAACATCAATGTACAGAAATGCGTTGCATTTTTATACACCAATAATGAAGCAACAGAAAGAGAAATAAAGAAACTGATCCCATTCACAATTGCACCAAGAACCATAAATACCTAGGAATAAACCTAACCAAAGAGGTAAAAGATCTGTATGCTGAAAACTATAGAAAGCTTATGAAGGAAATAAAAGAAGATACAATGAAATGGAAAAACATTCCATGCTCATGGATTGGAAGAATAAATATTGTTAAGGGGCGCCTGGGTGGGGCAGTCAGTTGAGCGTCTGACTTCAGCCAGGTCACGATCTCGCGGTCTGTGAGTTCGAGCCCCGCGTCAGGCTCTGGGCCGATGTCTCGGAGCCTGGAGCCTGTTTCCGATTCTGTGTCTCCCTCTCTCTCTGCCCCTCCCCCGTTCATGCTCTGTCTCTCTCTGTCCCAGAAATAAATAAAAAACGTTGAAAAAAAAATTAAAAAAAAAAAAAAGAATAAATATTGTTAAAATGTCAATACTACCCAAAGCAGTTTACACATTCAGTGCAATCCCATCAAAATTGCACCAGCATTCTTCTATAAGCTAGAACAAACAATCCTAAAATTTGTATGGAACTAGAAAAGAGCCCCAATAGCCAAAGTAATATTGAAGAAGAAAACCAAAGCAGGAGGCATCACAATCCCAGACTTTAGTCTCTACTACAAAGCTGTAATCTTTAAGTCTGTATGATATTGACACAAAAACAGACACATAGACCAAAGGAATAGAATAGAGACTCCAGAATTGGACCAACAAATGTATGGGCAACTTATATTTGACAAAGCAGTAAAGAGTATCCAATGGAAAAAAGACAGTCTCTTTAGCAAATGGTGCTGGGAGAACTGGACAGCAACATGCAGAAGAATGGAACTAGACAACTTTCTTACACCATATACGAAAGTAAACTCAAAATGCATAAAGGACCTGAATGTGAGACAGGAAACATCAATACCCGAGAGGGGAATACAGGAAAAAAAATCTCTTTGACCTCAGCTGCAGCAATCTTTTATTCAACACATCTCCAAAGACAAGGGAATTAAAAGCAAAAGTGAACTATTGGGACCTCATCAAGATAAAAAGTTTCTGCATTGAAAAGGAAACAAAAAGGCAACCAGCAGAATGGGAAAAGATATTTACAAATGACATATTGGATAAAGGGCAAATATCTAAAATCTCTAAAGAACTTGCCAAACTCCACATGTGAAAAACAAAAATTCCAATGATGAAATGGGCAGAAGACATGAATAGGCACTTTTCTAAAGAAGACATCCAGATGGCCAACAGACACATGAAAGGATGTTCAACATCACTCATTATGAGGAAAATACAAATCAAAACCACACTGAGATACCACCTTACGCTGGCCAGAGTGGCTAAAATGAACAAATCAGGAGACTATAGATGCTGGAGAGGATGTGGAGAAACGGGAACCCTCATGGCACTGTTGGTGGGAATGCAAACTGGTACAGCCTCTCTGGAAAACAGTGTGGAGGTTCCTCAAAAAACTGAAAATAGAACTACCCTATGACCCAGCAATAGCACTGCTAGGAATTTACCCAAAGGATACAGGAGTGCTTATGCACATAGGCACATGTACCCAATGTTTATAGCAGAACTTTCAACAATAGCCAAATTATGGAAAGAGCCCAAATGTCCACCCTAACTGACGAATGGATAAAGAAGATGTGGTTTATACATACAATGTAATAGTACTTGGCATTGAGAAAGAATGAAACCTGGCCACTTGCAGCAATGTGGATCTAACTGGAGGCTATATGCTAAATGAAATAAGGCAGAAAAAGACAGATAACATATGTTTCACTCATATGAGGATGTTGAGAAACTTAACAGAAGACCATGGGGGAGTGGAAGGGGAAAAAAAAGTACAGAGTGGGAGGGAGGCAAACCATACGGGACTCTTGCATACTGAGAACAAACTGTGTGTTGATGAGGGGTGGGGAAGAGGGGAAAATGGGTGATGGGCATTGTGGAGGGCACATGGGATGAGCACGGGTCTTGTATGGAAACCAATTTGACAATAAATTATATTTAAAAATAAAAAGATAAAAATAAAAATTAAGCATCTTGAAAAATAAATAAATAAATAAATAAATAAATAAATAAATAAATAACTTGTACAAAAAAGAATCTTAGTAGTAGGACACCTTAAAGATTAACCTAGTTTATGAGTCAGAAAAACTGCAGCCCAGAGCCCTATCCAGTCTAGTGCCTGTGTGTTGTTTTAGGTTTTGTTTATTGAGATGAAGTTCATGTAATAAAAATTTACTCATTGTTAAAAGAAACAAAAATAAATAAATAAAAAAAACACAAATAAGCATGGTGTCCAGACAATGATGTCAGGAGGGCCACTGTGAAAGCCATCTGTGATTGGCCAGCTGAGCTGCCCAGTTATTGGCCACCTGAACAAGGCCAATCTGAGAGAGCACTGATGATTGGCCACATACAATGTTGACATCACAAGAAAGCAATGTGATGAATCAGGTTTGTTTAAAAATCCAGGCAACAGCTCAGGCCATCCTGAAGAAAGAGATAGCAATTCCACCACAGCTCTTCCTGATATTCCTCACAATCTCTGCCCTGTTCCATGCCCCTGCTGATGGTAAGTCCCCTTCCCACTCCTCCTTCCCAGGGCCACTTGCTGACATTCTGTGCCCCAGCTTCATGTTTGCACCTAACTTTGTGGCCCTCTGTTCCTGAGAATCTGAATACCTGCATCTGGCTACTCCTGGACCCACTTTCTATTGTGAAGTTGACTGTACCACTCAGGTATGTGATCCCATTTGGCAGGTGGGAGTGGGGAACTTGGAATCACAGTACAGTGGATTCTAAGCCATCTGGAGAGAGCTCCTCCAAAAAACACTGTGGTCACAGTTGACGCTCAGCACAGGAAAGCTGAGGCCACGTCCTGAGGGAACCCTGCACAACTTTCACCCCTGAGGTTCTCCAACCCAGCTCAGCACAGGCAATATAAGTGCTCTGAACATCAGGCTGACCGAGATGTTCACAATGTGGACAATGCCCACAGACACCTGGCAGAGAGGGAATTTTTTGAAACAGTTAACTACTGGGAGAAGGACTGAGACAGCACTGGACACAGTGGGAGTGCTTGGAAAACAGGCCCTCAGGCTATGAGCTATCTGATCCAGCTCAGTAGTTGACAAAAAAACCCCAAGGCACTGGGCTGACCAGGCACCCACAGATCACAAGCCTTCCAACCCACTATTGCATAGTACCATTGAGTCCTAAGAACATCAGGCATGCCAGGAGCCTCCCTACCATGAATACTGCATCCTACCTCAATTTTGGACAAAAGAGTCATTTGGACACCAAGATGACCAGAGGCCCTCCAACCAAGAGCCCGTAATCCAGGAGAGAGGGCAATTGATTCCCCAAGACACTGGCCTTGACAGGAGCTTTCAGAGCACAAGCATTCTAGTTGAGCAGAGCACAGGGAAATCTAGTCTCCAGAATAGAGAGCCTGTCAAGAGACATCAGACCATGATTCCTCCAACCCAGCTCTGCACTAGGCCAAGGGGTCACCTGGACATTAGGCTCACCAAGTACCCTTTGACCTGGAGCCCTCCAACAGAGCAGGGCATAGGACAGTCAAGTCTCCAGAACACCAGGCTTGCCAGGAGCCTTCAGACCATGATCCATTTAATCCAGCTCTGTACTAGGCCAAGTAGTGATCTATAAAGTGGGCTTACCACTTGCCCTTGTACCTGGAGGGCTCTAAACCAGCTCAGCATTAGGGTAAGGAGTGTCCTGGACATTTGGTTCACCATGTGTTTTTGGATCTGGATCCCTATAACAGAGCAGAGCAGAGGGCAATCAAATCTCCAGAACGTTGGGCTTGCCAAGAACCATAAGACCATGATTCCTCCCACCAAGCTCAGCACTAGGCCAAGGAGTCACCTGGACCATGAGTTTACCATGTGCCCTTTGACCTGGAGACCTCCAGCAAAGAAAATTGAAAGGCAATCAAGTCTTCAGAACCTCAGGTTTGCCCAGAGCCTTCAGACAACAAGCCATCCAAACCAGCTCTGTACCAGACCACGTGGGCTCAGCACTTGCCCTTGGACCTGGACGACTCCAAAACAAGCTCAGCACTAGTCCAGGGAGTCACCTGGACAGTTGGCGCACCATGTGTCCTTGGATCTTGAGCCCTACAGTAGATAAGAACACAGGGCAATAAAGTCTCCAGAACACTGGTCTTGCCAAAAGCCTTCAGGCCATGAGCCCTCCAATACAGCTCTACACTTGGCCTAGGAGTCACCTGGAGAGTGGGCTCAATATGTGCCCTTGGTCCTGGAGACCACCTACCCAGCAGAGCAAAGGCAATCAAGTCTCCAGAACCCTATGCTTTCCAGGAGCATACATACCAGAAACCATCCAATCCAGCTCTGCCTTAAGTCAAGGAGTCATGTGGACAGCAGACTCATTATGTGCCCTTGAATCTGGAGCCTTCCAAGCCATCAAAGAATAGAGAAATCAAGTCTCCAGAGCACTGGGCTTTCCAGGACCCTTCAGACTATGAGTCTTCCAACCCAGCTCTTCACTAAGCCAAGATGTCACCTAGACAGTGGACTCACCACATGCCCTTGGACCTGGAGGGCTCCAAACCAGATCAGCACTAGGCCAAGGAGTCACCTCAGCAACAGGCTCACTATGTACACTTTTACCTGGAGCCTTCTAATCAAGCAAAGTCAAGGGCAATTGATCACTAGGCTTCCTAGTTGGCCTCAGGATATGAGACCTCTAAACCAGCTCAGCACTGTACCCACATGTCCACTGGACCCATGGCTAAATGAGAGCCTTTAAACCATGAACTTTCTATCTCAGCTTAGCACTGGGCAAAAACATCACTAGGACAGTGAAGTGACCCAGACTTCTCTGATTGGGAGCTCTCCAACCCAGCAGAGAAGTGGGCAATCAAATTCCCAGAACATCAGGCCTACTGGGAACCCTGTGACCTCAAGCCCTCTATTCCATCTTGACACTGTGCCCCTGAGTCCCCTGGACACTGTGCCTACCAGGAGACCCTGTGACCACAATCCCTGCATACCATCAAAGCACAGAAAAGTTGAGTCCCTTCTCATCTGGGACTGACTTCAGCCTGAGGTCCTTGACGTCTGTCACCTGTACAACCTTCCTGCTTCGGGGAGTTCTCCTCCTCATAAGAAAATAATATCAGGCCCTAACAATGAGACTTTGTATTAAATTGAAGACTTTGTATTTGAAGACTTTGTATTAAATTTCAAGACAGGACATGAGGAGAGGGGCTTGGAGGAAGTTGCAGAGGATACCCAGGCCCTGAGCCCAGAGGAGTTACCATCCGAGATCTTCCAGATAAGGGGAAGGTTCTCCCAAGTGGAGAGAAAGGTGGAGGCCTTAGAAGAACAGGCCCAGCAGTTGGGTGAGATGGAGGATCAGCTGCATGAGGTGGAGAGATTCTTGTGCTCACAAAGGACTTCCTGGAAGCTTTGGCTTTCAAGGCAATTTACACGGGGCGAAGTCCACCACTAACTCACATGAGATGGAATAAAAGGGGGGCTGGAAAAAGTGTATTCATTTCTAGGAGTGGGAGCATGGCATGAGTTTACAATTTACATGAGTGTTAAATAAATAAAATGATCATTTCAGAATTATTAAGAGAAACAATCCCTGGTGATACTGATGTGCAGCCTGGCTTGCAGTCACTATTGCATCTTATAACTCCTCACATTGTCCTGATGTGAGGGCAGAGGTCTCCATGGATCTGAGAAAGTGTCAGTGAACTATAGGGAGCTGACACTGAGCACAATATACCTGCCCTCATCAACACTGACCCACATATTGACTTCTAGAACCCAATGACAGTGCTGAAGTCAGATCTTTTCTGACAGAAGGGAAAAGAGAAGCAGTATGTCCTCACACAGGTATTTCTCATAAATCATTTCTGGCCTGAGGGCTCCCAACCAGATTGTTGATAAACTTTTTTTTTTAATTTTTTTTTAATGTTTATTTATTTTTGACAGACAGAGACAGAGCATGAGCAGGGAAGGGGCAGAGAGAGGGAGACACAGAATCAGAAGCAAGCTCCAGGCTCTGAGCTGTCAGCACAGAGCCCGACACGGGGCTCGAACTCACGGACCGTGAGATCATGACCTGAGCCGAAGTCGGACGCTCAACCGACTGAGCCACCCAGGTGCCCCTTGTTGATAAACTTGAGTTTGGTCCCCAGGGTGAAGTCTCCACACTCGGCCGCCACAGCAGGTGTTTCTCCACTTCAGGTTCTGGTCTGATGCAGTCCTTTGAAGAGCAAATGTGACAAACCAGGGAACCAGACAGGAGGGAGGCCAGAGGCATTGAACCACTCCCTGTCTCTGCTTGAGGAGGTGCAGTAAGCAGAGAAGAATGTGAGGGGCCATGATGATGGGCTCTTTTCTAACTTCAGAACAGAAGGAAGCACTGCAGGAATTGGGGGACATATGTGAGATTCAGATTTTGTGCTTTTGATGCAGGGATGGAAGGGCAGAATGTGAGAGAGGTGGGAAGAGATGTGCTTTAGAGATTGTAGGGTGTGCATGGGAATGAAGTGGCCACCCTCAAGATGCAGAGCTGAGATTCCATGATGAATTGGCACTGAGGCTTAAAAGGGAGCTGGAGGTTAAGTTTCCAGGCTCAGCCCCTCCTGGAAAATGATCCCTCTTAGCTCCAAGGATGTGGGGTGGAAGCTCAGGTGAGGTGCAGATTCCAGTGACGTGGGGCCTACCTGTGGCTCCAACTGAGGTGCAGGGGAAGAGCCTAGAGCTATGGCACCTGAGCTGAGCTCAAGGAAGTCTGTTCCTGCTGGGCATAAACTGATGGGGGCCATGCAGAAGCTAGCTCTGGACTCTAGCCAGCACTAGACTCTTTCTTTATAGATACTACATGAACAGTGTATGTGACTCATTTGAATATTCATGAGCCTTAACAAGACACAATGTAAGTAATTCCATAATCTTTAATGTCTCTTATCCAAATATTCCTCATGTAAAGCTGGGAAGATGTTCTGATGGTCTTGGGCTGTCTTGTGATGTTTCTAGAGTCTTATAATACCCTTGTCCTGCGTCTCTTTCCTCTACATTCTCCCTGGGCCAGGATGTACAGAAGTAGTGTTCTAAATCCCAAATATGCTCAAGGCCCCACTTCTCTTCCCTGACATCTTTAATAGTTGTATTTCCCATATTTAAGACCCAACCTAATTCACCACCACCCCTGCCCCAAGACTGTGTTTTCTCCTGTCCTCCTCCAACATAGATCCTTCCTTCAGTCCTCACACTCATCCTGCCCTTAGTCTGCCATTGTTCTCGCTATTCTTGTTGCCTAGGACTTCTTTTCTCACCATTGCCACTGCCAGACTTCTATACATCCTTCAGGGTCCCTAAATCTGCCCTCGACTCTACTGGGCAGAGTTTATTGCTTTAAAACTATCTGCAGTAGTGCCTATCTCATAGAACATTTCCCCATTTGTTTAGGTTCTGTACTTTGTTTGCCTAAACAAGAAATATGATCAGTAGTTACAGCAGTGATAGGTATATTCTTCCTACAATAGAACCCATGACCACGGTGCCCATAAATTGCCCCCAAAGTCTCATTCTACTACATTTTTATTCCTCATTTTTCCATATCAACTGACATGGAAAGTTAGAAACATAGAAAATTACCAATTAGAATTAAATTCCTAGATTGAAACAAATTAATTAAGCAGAAGGAGGGATAGAATATATGAATACCTATAGAAAGAAAGGAGTTTAAATATTTCCCCACAAAGAAAAGCCCAACCCCCTATGGGTTCACTGGTAGTTACCAAACATTTAATAAAAAATAATTACCAGTCTTTCAGAAACACGTCCAAAAGTGGGGAAGAATTGGGAAGTTTACCAATTCATTTATCAATTTATTTTATGAGACGAGTTATTATCCAGATAACAGAAACAGCAACACCACCACAATTAACCTACACACCATATATCTCATGTGTATAGGCACACACATTTTCCAAACAATTTTGCAAATTGAATGTACCATTGTATAAAAATACACATTATGAACAAGCAGGATTATCTTTCAAATGAAAATTTGGTTTAATGTCCAAATATCAATTAATGTAATGCATCATATTGGTAGATTATAAAATTAAAAATAATTATGTCAATAAATATAAAAAGAATTTGTCATAACAAAGGGCTAGCCATTTTATTTTTATTTTTCCATGTATTTGTTTATTTATGTTTGTTTATTTGTTTTATTTATTTATTTATTTAATTTATTTTAAAATGTTTAGTTAAATTCAAGGTAGGTAATATCCAATGTATTATTGGTTTCAGGAGTAGAACACAGTGATTCATCTCTTACATATAACAACCAGCGCTCATCCCAACAAGTGACCTCCTTAATGTGCATCACCATTTAGCCTATCCACCCTCCTTTCTGTCCTCCAGCAACTCTCAGTTTATTCACTCCATTTGAGTCTTTACTTGTTTGCCCCCTCTCCATTTTAATTTTTTTCGTTTCCCCTATATTAATAAATTTTGTTTCTTAAATTCCACTTATTTTTTTTTTAATTTTTTTTCAACGTTTTTAATTTATTTTTGGGACAGAGAGAGACAGAGCATGAACGGGGGAGGTGCAGAGAGAGGGAGACACAGAATCGGAAACAGGCTCCAGGCTCCGAGCCATCAGCCCAGAGCCTGACGCGGGGCTCAAACTCACGGACCGCGAGATCGTGACCTGGCTGAAGTCGGACGCTTAACCGACTGCGCCACCCAGGCGCCCCAATCTTAAATTCCACTTATGAGAGAAATCATATATTTGTCTGTATCTGACTTATTATTCACTTAATATAATACACTCTAGTTACATCCACGTTGTTCCAAATGGCAAGATTTCACTTTTTGATCACCACGTATTATTCCATTGTATTTGTATGCCACACGTTTATCCATTCATCAGTCAATGAATATGTGGGCTCTTTCAACAATTTACCTATTGTTTTTCTAATATAAGTTACTATCAAATTGGATTCCCTCTCTCCCTCTCTCTCTGCCCCTCCCCTGCCCATACTGTCTCTGTCTGTCTCAAAATAATGACTAAACTTAAAAAGAAATTATTGGGTCTTCAGTTGTTCTATGTAAGCGATGAATCACTAAATTCTATACCTGAAACTAATATTACACTGTATGTTAATAACTTAAATTTAAATAAAAGCTTGGAGAGGGTCTGGATGGCACAGTCAGTTAAATATCCAAATCTTGATTTTGGCTTAGGTCTCACTGTTCCTGTGTCCAAGACCCACGTTGGGCTCTATGACAGCACGGAGCCTGCTTGAGATTCTCTCTCTACCCCTACCCTGACTGTTGGAAAGGAAGTAGTTAAACTCTCACTCTTTGCAGATGCCCATGATACTACATAGTAAAAACCCTAAAGCCTTTAGTGGTTTTTTTTCCCTATAGGGTAAAAACCCTAAAGACTCCACCAAAAAACAAAAACATAAAGAAAACAATTAAAAGTAATAAGTGCAGGTATTTTACACCACAGTTTGGGATGAAGAGAAGAATGCCCAATTTTACCACCACTCGTCAGCATTATACTGAATAGAGTATCATCTAACAAGAAGAAACAAATGGCCTCCCTGGTGGAAGCCTATGTAGATGACACTATCCTGTACATACAATTTTCTAGGGAAATGAGTAAAAAACCCTAAAACTAATTACTTACTTGTACAAGTTGGCAATACAGAGAAATAACATACAAAATAAGAATAATTATTATACAATAACAATGAGCAATCTCAAAATTATATTACGAAACAATTTTACTTAAAATAAAATCAATTATATTTAGAAATAAATTTACTAAAAAATTTAAGCCTTAGCCACCAGTATGTAAAACACATGATGAAAGAATTCATACATCTTAATAAAAGGAGACATTCAGTATTCAAAAATATTAATACTTAATTTTATAAAGGTCACAGTATTCATAAGTGAATAAAATAATTCAATGAAATTCCTTTTTATAGTCCCAACTACCATTTTTAAAACATAGAATTTGGCCAACAGACCTTTATTACATACTGATATGTAACAGAAATCGAACAACCAAATAAATGGTGGAATATAAAAATAATTGGATGGCTTATCTTATAATTTTTGTTGTTGAAAGCAGGACATACAGTATGGAGTAGTGGATTTAAGGTAAATACTTACTAAGTGTATTTGTGAACTCAGATTCCCCTATTGTATAAGCCTGGGGTGGAGATTTGTACTAGTTTATTTTTCTTTTTTTTTTTTTTTTTCTTTTTTTTTTCTTTTTTTAAACATTTTTTATTTATTTTTGGGACAGAGAGAGACAGAGCATGAACGGGGGAGGGGCAGAGAGAGAGGGAGACACAGAATCGGAAACAGGCTCCAGGCTCCGAGCCATCAGCCCAGAGCCTGACGCGGGGCTCGAACTCACGGACCGCGAGATCGTGACCTGGCTGAAGTCGGACGCTTAACCGACTGCGCCACCCAGGCGCCCCGATTTGTACTAGTTTAGATGAGAGTTATGCTAGGATTAATATTTGTTATTGCAATTATTACCCTGTGAGCATTAGATCATTCAAATTCTTTTCAGGTAACCTTGCCTTTATGTCTTGAACTTCTGTGATTTCTATTTGTTCTTCTTACAAGATATAGTCTGCTGAGTGCAATGGACTCACTATATTCTATTTTTTTTTAAATTTTTTTTTTAATGTTTATTTATTTTTGAGACAGAGAGAGACAGAGCATGAACGGGGGAGGGTCACAGAGAGAGGGAGACACAGAATCTGAAACAGGCTCCAGGCTCTGAGCTGTCGACACAGAGCCCGACGCGGGGCTCGAACTCACGGACCGCGAGATCGTGACCTGAGCCGAAGTCAGACGCTTAACCGACCAAGCCACCCAGGCGCCCCACTATATTCTATTGTAATTGTACTCCATGCTTGCTCATGTAGTGCTAATGTTTTTTTTTTTCTTTTTTAATGTTTTCACTAAATATCAATCTTGGTCAAAACTGTTTACTAGGGTGTTGGGACATTCACTCCAGACAGAATGCTTGTTCAAGGACAGGCCCTTCCTGCCCTTCTCCCAGAGGTAGAGGTGCTCTATTTATCTGCCTCTCTCTTACCAAGCTGAAAAGGACTTGCAAGAGTGCCTATGTAAATTAAGGCTTTGGTTTCCTTATGAGAGATGACTCTTTCCAGAGATTCAGGTGGTGCAAACCCCATGTTTGTAGATTTTAAGGTTGCATGTTGTTACACATGCCCCCTCCAGGGGCTCATTAAAAACTTTCAATTCAATTTTAGTAGTTTATATGACCTTCTGGGTGCAAATTTTGGGTCCTGTATAACATGCAGTCTCTTATTTCCTCAAATGCAATGTTAGTTGCCTGCCCTGAGACCTCAGTTATCTTATGTATTCAGGAAAAGTTATTAATTTGCAGTTTTTAAAGATTTATTCTTGTTGAAAGTGTGGGAACAACTCTTTCTGCCAGTTCTGACCATTAACAAATTAAAACGAATAATTATTTTAAATATCTTCTTCAATTTCATAGAGACAGAATTCATTTTAGAACTATATCGGTGCTGCTCTAGCTGTGCTAATATCTCTTTAGACATTTTCTATATTTGTATGAGTTTATCTCTCCATTTAAATGCAGGTTTAATTCCTTGTTAACCTAATAGGCTGCTGCTCTACTTTATTATAGTTGATTTACTTCACTAAGTTATTTTTAACCTTTTTCAAATATTTAAACCATTAGTGTGTGTGGTTACTGGAGATCAGCTTATAAGTTAACATGTCTCCTCAACCAATGAGGAGTTTTATGGTTTCAGCCCTGAACCACGTCATTCCTGAAGTCAAATCATCCTTTAGAATGCATTTACTTATTTTACTTTTCAGTGACTATTCACTGATAATATTCTCTATGTCACTAGAATTTTAGGCCTTATGGATCTGAACACACAGTGAACTATATGGATAACCATATTACTTGGCCTCTTGAGGGTGCAATTCCTTAGTGAAAAAAAAAATATATATATATATATATAACCATTCTGTGATTTGCAACCCAGATTAATCACCTTAAAAAAAATATGAGCCAGAGTTGAGTGATTATTAAGAATGTACACTTACTCATGTAAATAAAGGAATTTTGATAAATTTTAAATTTTATAGAAAAACATAGAAATACATTTTCTGATACAAATATCAGAGGGAAAATCAAAATAACATTATAATAAAGAATAACAATTAACTGATAATCATGTATATATTATATATTTGTATATATATGTATGTATATATGTATAGTATGATCCACCTTCCTATGCAAAATCATTTGCTTTTAAACTCTCATCAGTTATGTTTTTATTTGCCCTATACACTCATTGGAAACTCTGTCTTTGTTTTATATATTTAGTATATATTATGTGGCCTTTTTTTATGGTACAATGCACATAAAACACACCACTGTGACCATTTAAAAAGGTACAGTTCAATGCATTTCAATATAGTAAGTTGTACAACTATCAGCTTTTTTGGCACATAAAACATGACTCATAACCAATAAACAGTCATTCCCTATTCCTCCCTCCATATTGTCCCTGGCATCACTAATCTGCCTTCTCTCCCTACTCATTTGCCTTTTCTGGACATTTGATATAAATTGAATTGCACAATATATGGCAATTATTATCTGGCTTATTTCACTTAACATTTTTGAAGTTAATCCATGTTGTGGCATCTCTCAGTACTTCATTAATCTTTGTGGTGGAGCAATTTTCCTTTGTATTAATCTATTACATATGAAGACTTAGGTTGTTTCCTTTTGATTGTTGTGAAAAAAGTTCTGTAAATATCTGTGCACGTTTTGAGCAAATATTCTTTCACTTCTTTGTGTATATACCAAGTAGTGAAATACTGGGTTACACAGTCTTAACTTATTAGGAAACCACCAGGGTGGTTTGCATACCTTTTGCACAATTTTAATTTTTTTCAATGTTTATTTATTTTTGAGAGACAGAGCATGGGTAGGGGAGGGGCATAGAGAGAGGGAGACACAGAATATGAAGCAGGCTCCAGGCTCTGAGCTGTCAGCACAGAGCCTGTTGTGGGGCTTGAACCCACAAGATGTGAGATCATGACCTGAGCTGAAGTTGGATGCTTAACCGGCTGAGCCACCCAGGTGCCTCTTTGCACAATTTTACATCCACACCAGCAAGTATAAGGTTATGAATTTCTCCACAACGACAATTTTATCTTCCTTTTCAATTATAGACATTTTAGAGAGTATGAAGTGGCAGGTCAGTGTTTTTATTAGAGCTGTATGGGGAGGATCCAAGATGGCAGAACAGCAGGAAAGTTTTTTTGTGTGTCCCATGTCCATGAAACAGTCAGACCAACACAAAACCATCCTACAAACCTAGAAAACTGATTGGAAGATAAACACAACAATCTGCACAACCTGAACCACAGAATTCAACAGGTATGTGGCACGGAGAGGTGAACTTGGGGAGAGAGAAGCCAATGGTGGGCAAGGAGCTGTTTTTGCAGGCAGAGAGAGGACAGAGACTGGGGGGGGGGCACAATATGGGTAAAGTACCCCTCCCCTAAAGCAGCTGGAGAGAAAGTGGAAAATTGGAAACAGCCACAGGGACTAAACTAAAAAGGGAGAAAGGAGAGGGTTTAAATTCCTTTAAGACTGTAAACAAGGGGAGCACAAAGTCTGCAACTCCACAGCTTGATACCTGGTGGTGCTCTGGGGGAAAGGATGAATCCACAGGAACAGAGTGGGGTCCAGGAGGTTCTCAGATCACACAGGGAAAAGGGGCTTCACTGCTGGAAGGACATTTGGTAGAGACTGTCGAAGCCACCTTGTCCTAGCAGACCCCAGAAAACGGCCACATTTGCTGGTGCTGGAACAAGGTCATTAAGGGTGAAGGCTTAAAATCAGATGTGTGTTGTGATTTTCCATAATCCCTGAAAAGCTGTTGCTACACTATCTCGCAAACTTTTTCTGGAGCTGGCTGGTACCTGGCCACAGTCTCGGGGACCTGGCAGCAGCAGGGTCCCGCAAGTGTTCCTGGGTGCAGCCGGCATTTGGCCATTGCTCAGTGAGACCCTCCCGCAGAGGGGCAGAATGGGTCAAAGCTACAGTCCTTCAGAAGTAAGAGGCCAGGGAAAACAGCTGCATCTGAGACAAAACTTGGGAGAGAGGTACTGCTTGGGGCTTGGTCACGGACAGTGAAGAAGCAGGGAGTTGACAAAAGCTGAAGAGAGAGGATGGGTGCACGATTGTTGATTGGGGAGAACAAAGTTTGGATACTAGAGACTGGGTAGCTGGGTGACGCCATTTTCACCACTCCTTTTCACCATACACCTACTAACCCTGCAAAAATCCACCCCAGTAGGCTAGCAGCACAATCTAGTGGAGAATGGAGCCTTTACACTGAGGCCTGCCCAACTGGCCAACCTCACTCTTCAAGAACACAAGTCTCACCACCTACTTAGTTTATGAACTATAAAGTGCTACATAGTCTGACTTCTAGGGGAAAACAAAGTAATTTCAGTGCTATTTCAATCTTTTAGCAGGTCCATCTATTCAATTTTATTTCAGTTTTCTCCTTTACACTACTTTTCATTTTCTTGAATACAGAAAGAGAAAAAAATTCTTTTTCACATTCAATTTTTATTAAAAATATTTTTCTTTAAAATTTTTTACTATATTTTTTACATTTGTGTAAATTTTTCAAATTCTATCTTACTCCCATCATTTTATTTTAGTCTACTTCTGTGTATTCACCTTTTCAAATTTTCAAATGATTTCCTTTTTTACTTTTTCTTTTTCTTTTTTCTCTTTCTTTTCTCTTCTTTTTCTTGAATGCAGAAAGAACACTTCATTTTAAATTTCAATTTCTATTATAAATATTTTTCTTTAAATTTTCACTATATTTTTTGCTTTTATGTAAATTTTTCATATTCTATTTCACTTCCACCATTTTATTTTAGTCTACTACAGTGTATTCGCTTTTTCAAATATTCAAAAGATTTCTTTTTTTCCTCTTTTTTCTCTTCTTTCTTTCTTTTCTTTGTCTTGAATACAGAAAGAGAAAAAATTCATTTTAATTTTTATTAAATATTTTCTTTATTTTTTCTACTATATTCTTTACTTTTGTGTATTTTTTTCAGATTCTATTTCACTCCCATCATCTCATTTTAGTCTAATTCAGTGTATCATTTTTTCAAATTCTCAAATGATTTCCTTTTTTTTCCCCCTTCTATTTTCTCTACTCTGTCACACCATTTCCAACATCCAGACCAAAACACACATAGGATCTAGCATCATTTATTAGATTTTTTATTGTGTGTGTGGGTGTGTTTTAATTTTTTAATTTTAATATTTAATTTTAATTTTTTTAATTTTAATTTTTCTTCTTCATTAATTTCTTTACTCCATTCAAAATGAAAAAACAAAGGAATTCTTGCCAAAAGAAAGAGCACAAAGAAACAACAGCCAACCAAAAAGATACAAGCAGATGTCTAAACCAGAATTTAGAATCATGATAATAAGAATACTAACTGGAGTCGAAAATAGATTAGAATCCCTTTCTGAAGAGATAAAAGAAGTAAAACCATAGCCAGAATGAAATTAAAAATGCTATAACTGAGCTGCAATCATGGATGGATGCTGTGGCAGCAAAAATGGATGAGGCAGAACAGAGAATCAGCGATATCAAGGAAAAAGTTATAGAGGATAATGAAGCAGAAAAAAACAGGGAGATAAAGGCAAAAGAGCACGATCTAAGAATTAGAGAAATCAGTGACTCATTAAAAAGGAACAACATCATATGGGTCCCAGAAGAGCAAGAGAGAAATAGGGGTAGAAGTTTTATGTGAGTAAATCATAGCAGAAAACTTTCCTAACCTGGGGAAAGATACAGACATCAAAATCCAGGAAGCACAGAGGACGCCCATTAGATTCAACAAAAACCGACTATCCACAAGGAATATCATAGTCAAATTCACAAAATACTCAGGCAAGGAGAGAATCATGAATGCAGCAAGGGAAAAAAGTCCCTAACCTACAAGAGAAGACAGATCAGGTTTGCAGCAGACCTATCCAGAGAAACTTGGCAGGCCATAAAGGAGTGGCAGGATATATTCAGTGTGCTGAATCAGAAAAAATATGCAGCCAATAATTCTTTATCCAGCAAGGCTGTCATTCAAAATAGAAGGAAGATAAAGAGTTTCCCAGACAAACAAAAATTAAAGGAGTTTGTGACCACTAAACCAGCCCTGCAAGAAATTTTAAGGTGGACTCTCTGAGGGGAGAAAAGATAAATATATACCAAAAGCTACAAAGCTTAGAAAGGACTTACTTCACTTAGCACAATATCCTTAATAGAAAGGATACAAATTATATACAATTTTAATACATGCAAAAAGAGCATTTGAGAAAGTACAACATCCATTAATGGTAATAACCCACAACAATGTAGGTTTAGAGGGATCATATCTCAAGGAAATAAAGGCCATGGATGAAAAATACCACAGTTAACCTCATACTCAGTGGGAAAAAAAATTAAAGCTTTTTCCCTAAGGTCAGGAATAAGACAAGAATATCCACCCACATCCTTTTAATTCTATATAGTACTAGAAATCCTAACCACAGCAATCAGAGAACAAATAAAATAAAATAAAATAAATTAAAATTCTCCAAATCAGTAGGAAGAGGTAAAACTTCCACTATTTGCACCTAACATGATATTATGTATGGAAAACCCTGAAGACTGAACAAACACATACAGAAAAGTACTAGAACTGGTAAATAAATTCAGTAAAGTCACAGGATACAAAATAAATAGTCAGAAATCAGTTACATTTCTAAACACTAATAATGTCTCAGCAGATATATAAATACCTAAAAATGTAGATATATAAGTACCTAAAGACAAACTTAACCATTAGCTAAAAGACCTGTAATCTGAAGACTATTTAAAAAAAGTTGAAAGAAAATGAAGACATAAAGAAATGGAAGATATTGTATGCTCATGGATTGGAAGAATAAATATTGTTAAAATGTCTAAACTACCCAAAGAAATACACACTTTTGATTAAATCCCTATGACATTACCAATGGAATTTATCACAGACCTAGAACATATGTATGGAACCAAAAAACACCCCAGAAAGCCAAAGTAACCTTGAAAAAGAAAAACAAAACTGGAAGTATCACAATTCCAGACTTCAAGTTATACTACAAATCTGTGGTGAATTAAACAGTATGCTATTGGCAGAAGAGTAGACACTTAGATCAATGAAACAGAAAATAAAATCCAGAATAAAATCCACAATTATGTTGTCAATTAATCTTCAACAAGGAAAGAAGAATATCCAGTCTCTTCAACAACACCAACAAATGGTATTGGGAAAACTAGACAGCCACATACAAATGATGAAACTGGAACAATTTCTTACACCATACACATAAACTCAAAATAGACTAGGTACCTAAATGTAAGACCTAAAGTCATAAACATACTAGAGGGGAACAGGCAGTAATTTATCTGACATTAAATATAGCAAAATCTTTCTAGATATGCCTTCTGAGGCAAGAGAAACAAAGGCAAAAATAAACAATTTAGATCACATCAAAATAAAAAGCTTCTGGTGCACCAGGTGAGCTCAGTCAGTTAAGTGTCTGATTTTTTTTTCCCCCTCAGGTCATTGTCTCACATTTTATGGGTTCAAGGCAGCATGGAGCCTGTTTGGGATTTTCTCTTTCTTCCCTCACTCTCCATTCCCTCCCCCACCCCATATAAATAAATAAACTTTAAATATATATATATATATATACATACACTTCTTCATAGGGAAGAAAACAATCAATAAAAGTGAAAGGCAAACTTTAGAATGGGAGGTGATATTTGCAAATGACATATCAATAAAGTGTTAGTAACAAAAATATATAAAGAAGTGATTAAGTCAGTGGCTGAAAAAATCCAATTTTAAAAGAGTGGAATAAATAGACATTTATCCAAAAAAGACATTCACATGACCAATAGCTATATGAAAATTTGATTAACATTAGTCTCATCAGGGAAATGCAAATAGAAACTACAATGAGATATTACCTCACACCTCTTAGAATGGGTAAAATTAAGAAATAAAACACATAAGAGAAAAAAAAAGAAACGTGTTGGTGAGGATGTGGAGAAAAAGGGGCCCTCTTGCACTGAAAACTGGTTCAGCCACTGTGAAAACAGTATGGAGATTCCTCAACTAGTCAAAAATAGAAACACACTCCATTCCAATAATCACAGTACAAAATATTTACACACAGAATACAAAACACAGTTATTCAAAGGGATTATTGTGACCCAATGTTTATGGAATCTTTGTTTGAAATTGCCAAATTATAGAAGCATCCCAAATGTCCATGGACAGATGCAAGGAATAAACAAGATGTTCTATATATGTATATACAATGAAATATTATTCATCCATGAAAATAATGAAATCTTGCTATTTGCAATGACGTGGATGGAGCCAGAGAATATTGTGCTAAGCAAAATAAGTGAGACAGAGGAAAACAAATACCATATCATTTCACTCATATGTGGAATTTTAAGAAAAAATAAAGGAAGAAAAAAAGAAAACAGAAAGAGGGATACACCGAGAAACAGACTCAGAACTACAGAGAAGAAACTGACCATTAACAAAGGGAAAAGGGGTGAGGTGGATGATTGAACTAGGTGTGACTTCGTCATGATAAGCAGTGAATGATGTATGGAATTGTTGAGTTAATATATTCCACAATTGAAACTAATATAACACTCTATGTTAACTACACTGGAATTAAAAAAAAAAGATCCATTCATGATGTTATATAAAGCAAAGTTTTCCCCTTTTTAAAGTTTTCATTCAAATTTCAGTTAGTTTTCAGATAGTGTAATACTAGTCTCAGTTGTATAATATAGTGATTCAACACTTTCATACAACACCTCGTGCTCAACACAATAAATGCACTCTTTAATAACCATCACCTATTTAATCCATCTGACTATCCACTTTCCCTCTGGTAATCATGTTTGTTTTCTTTAGTTAAGAGTATATTTCTGGTTTGCCTCACTCTCTCTCTTTTTGTCCTTTGTCCTTTGTTGCTTCTTAAATTCCATGCATGAGTGAAAGCATACGGTATTTTCTCTGATTGACTTATTTTGCTTAGCATAATACACTCTATTTCCAACAAAGTTGCAAATGGCAAGATTCATTCTTTTTGATGTCTGACTAAAATACCACTTTATCTTTATCCATTGATCACTATGTGGACAGTTTTTTGGTTTCCATAATTTGGCTATTGCAGATAATACTGATATAAGCCACAAGGTACATATATCCTTTGAATCAATGTTTTTAAATTATTATTATTCTTTGGGTAAATGACTGGTAATGAAATTGCTGGATCATAGAATCATTCCATTTTTAATCTTTTGAGGAATTTCCATACTGTTTTGCACAATGGCTGCACCAGTTTGCATTCTTGGTGGTAGTGCAAGGGGTCTCCCCTTTCTCCACATCCTTGCCAGTACCTGTTGCAGAGGGAGGCAGAGAGAGATTCCCAAATAGGCTCCATGTTCAGCGTGGGGTCTGACACAGGGCTCAATACCCATGACCCTGGGATCATGACTTGAGCCCAAATCAAGAGTTGGAGGCTCAATCGAGTCACCCAAGACCCCTCTCCTCCAGGATTTTAATGGTTTCTGACCCCACACTTAGGTATATTGCCTATATTTTGTGTTTAGTGTAAGAAAGTGGTCCAGTTTAATTTTGTGTGTTTCTGTCCAGTTTTCCCAGCATCATTTGTTGAGAGATAGCCCTTTTTTGAATGAATATTTTTTTCCTGATTTGGGGAAGATTAACTGACTACATAAATGCCATATCATTTCTGTTTTTTTTTAATTCTGTTCCACTGATCTATGAGTCTATTTTAATGGTAACACCATAATCCTTTAATCACTAGAGCTTTGTAGTACAACTTGAAGTTTGGAATTGTGATGCCTCCAGCTTTGCTTTACGTTTATAGGTTGCCTTGGCTATTTGGCGTCTTTTGTGGTTCCATACAAATTTTAAGATTTTGTTTTTTGTTGTAGCACTTTGAAAAATGCTCTTGGTGTTTTGACAGGTATTGCCTTAAATGTGTAGATTGCTTTGGGGAGCATGGAACCTATGAACAATATCAGTTTTTCTATTCCGTGAGCATGGAATGTTTTTCCATTTCTTTGTGTCTTCTTTAATTTCTTTTATCAGTATTTTATAGCTTTCAGAATAAAGTTTTTTCACCTCTTTGGTTAGGTATATTCTTAGGTATCTTAATGGTTTTGGTGCAGTCGTAAATGGGATTCATTACTTAATTTCTTTTTTGGTTGCTTCACTTTTGGTGTATGGATATGCAAGTTATTTCTGCACATTAATTTTGTACACTGAAACTTTACTGAATTCATGTATCAGTTTTAGCATTTTTTTTGGTGTAGACTTTGGGTGCTGTATATACAGTATCATGTCATTGGCAAAGAGTGAAAACTTGATTTTTTCCTTACTGATTTGGATGTCTTTTATTTACGTTTGTTGTTGATTACTGTGGCTAAGACTTCTAATACTATGTTAAATAACATTGGTGAGAGTGGATATCCTTGTCTTTTCTTGATAATAGAGGAAAAGCTCTCAGGTTTTCCAATTGAGGATGATACTAGCTGTGGGTTTTTCATAGGTGGCTTTTAGTTTGTTTATTTTATTTTTTATGTTCCCTTTAACCCCACTTTTTTGAGGATTTTTTTAACAAGAACGAGTGTTGTATTTTGTCAAATGCTTTTTCTTCATCTATTGAAAGGATCATATGGTTCTTATCCTTTCTTTTATTAATGTGGTGTATCAATTTGATTGATTTGTGAATATTGAAACTCATTTTCAACCCATGAATAAATCACACTTGATCTTGGTAAATGATTTTGGTAGTTTTCTTTTATTAGTGGAGATTCTCTCTCATTTTAGAATCAAGATAATGCTGGCCTGCTAGAATGATTTTGGAAGTTTTCCTTATTTTTCTATTTTTTGAAATTTTGGAGAATAATAGGCATTAACTCCTCTTCATATATTTGGTAGAATTCACTTATGAAACCTTCAGGTACGGAACTTTTGTTAGGAGTTTTTTGAAAACTGATTCAATTTATTTGCAGCTATTTGTCTGTTTGAGTTTTCTATTTCTTCCTAAGTTATGGCAGTTTATATGTTTCTAGCAATATGTCCATTTCTTCCACATTGCCCAATTTGTTGGCATATAATTGCTCATACTACTTGCTTATTATTTGCATTTTTGTGGTGATGGTTGTGATCTCTTCTCCTTCATCCCTGATTATATTTGGTTGGGTCATTCCGTTTTTCTTTGTGATCAATTTGGCTAACAAGTTATCAATTTTGTTAATTCTTTCAAAGAACCAGCTCCTGGTTTCATTGATATGTTCTATTGTTCTATTTTTCTTTATTTCAGTATCATTGATTTTTGCTCTAATCTTTATCGTTTCCCTTCTTCTGCTGTTTTGGCCTATATTTACTGTTCTTTTTACAGCTCCTTTAAGTGTAATGCTAGGTTATATATTTGAGACTTTTCTTCCTTCTTCGGAAGACCTGGATTACAATAATTCACTCTTATGACCACCTTTCCTGCATCCCAGAGGTTTTGAACTGTCAGGTTTTCATTTTCATTGCTGTCCATGTGCCTTCAATTTCCTCTTTAATTTCTTTTTTAACCAAATCATTCTATAGTAAGAAGTAATCTCCAAGTATTCATTGTCTTTCTAAATTTTTTTCTTGTGGTTGATTTTGGGTTTCATAGAATTGTGTTCTAAAATATATAATGTATGATCTCAATCATTTTGTACTTGTTGAGGGTTCATTTGTGACCTTGTATGTGATCTATCCATGTGCACTCAAGAAGAATGTGAATTCTGCTTTAGGATGAAATGTTCTGAATAGGTCTGTTAAGTCCATCCAGTCCAGTGTGTAATTTAAAACCATTGTTTCTTCATTGATTTTCTGCTTACATTGTAGGTCCATTGCTGTGAGCAGGGTGTTGAAGTCCCCTACTATTATGGTATTATTATCAGTAAGTTTCTGCATGTTTTTGATTAATTGATTTATATATTTATGTTCTCTCATATTTGGGGCATAAATATTTATAATTGTTAGATCTTAGTGGAAAGACTGCTTAATTATAATATAATGACCTTCTTCATCTCTTTTTACAGTCTTAATTTAAAATCTAGTTTGTCTGATATAAGTATGGCTACTGCAGCTTTCTTTTGACCACCATTAGCATGCTAGATGGTTCTCCATCCCCTTACTTTCTGTCTGCAGCTGCCTTTAGATCTAAAATGAGTCTCTTGTAAGCAGCATATAGAGGGTCTTGTTGTCTTATCCATTTTGATACCTATGTCTTTTGATTGGAACATTAAGTCCATTTACATTTGCTTTTTTAATTCTTTTTATTCATTTTTGCGAGACAGAAAGAGAAAGAACATAAGTGGGGGAGGGGCATACAGAGAGGGAGACATAAAATCTTAAGCAGGCTCCAGACTCTGAGCTGTCAGCACAGAGCCCGACACAAGGATTGAACCCATGGACCATGAGATCGTGACGTGAGCTGAAGTCAAACGCTTAACTGACTGAGTCACCCAGGTACCACTTAGTCCATTTACAGTTAGAGTGAGTCCCGAAATATATGAATTTAGTGGCATTGTTGTTGCCTGTGTAGTTGGTGTTTCTGGTGATGACTCTGGTTTTTTCTAGTCTGTGTTGCTTTTGGCCTTTTTTGTGTTTTGTTTCATCTTTTCTCCACCCAAAGAGTCTCCCTTAAAATTTCCTGCAGACCTGGTTCACAAATTCCTTTAATTTTTGCTTGTCTTGGAAATTTTATCCCTTCAATTTTTTTAATTACAAATATTTTTATTAATCTTTATTTTTGAGAGAGAGAGATAGAGTGTGAGCCAAGGAGGGGCTGAGAGAAAGGGAAACACAGAATCTGAGGCAAACTCCAGGCTCTGAGATGTAAGCACAGAGCCCGACATCAGGCTCAAACTCACAAACTGTGAGATCATGACCTGAGCTGAAGTTGGACGTTTAAACAACTGAGACACCCTCGTGCCCTACTCTCCTATTTTGACGTTTTTTTTTTTTTTTTTTTTTTTTGGACAGAGAGAGACAGAGCATGAACGGGGGAGGGGCAGAGAGAGACGGAGACACAGAATCGGAAACAGGCTCCAGGCTCCAAGCCATCAGCCCAGAGCCTGACGCGGGGCTCGAACTCACAGACCGCGAGATCGTGACCTGGCTGAAGTCGGACGCTTAACCGACTGCGCCACCCAGGCGCCCCCTACTCTCCTATTTTGAATGGCAGCCTTGCTGGATAAAAAATTCTTGGTTTCTTTCTCATTGCCAAGTAGTATTTAATTGTATATATAGACCACATTTTTATCCATTCATTAGTTCATGGACATTTAGGCTCTTTCCATAATTTGGCTAACATTGAAAGTGCTGCTATAAACAAAATCATGCCATTTGCAGCAACATGGATGGAACTGGAACATATTATGCTGACTGAAATAAATCAGTCAGAAAAAGACAGATATCATATGTTTTCACTCATATGTGAATCTTGAGTAACTTAAAAGAAGACCATGGGGGAAGGGATGGGGAAAAACTGTCACAAACAGAAAACAGAAAAAAGTAGTTACAAATACAGAGAATGCTCTGAGGGTTTATGGGGGGGGGGGTGGCAGAGAGTGTAAAATGAGGGATGTGCATTGAAGAGGGCACTTGTTGAGGTGAGCACTGGGTGTTGTATTTAAGTGATGAACCACATGAATCTACCCTGAAAACCAAGAGCACACTTTATACACTGTATGTTAGCCAATTTGACAATAAATTATAAATACATAAATACATAAATAAATAAATAAATAAATAAAAGTTTAAACCATCGTTAAAAAAAAAAAAGAATTCTTGGTTGCATATTTTTCCAATTCAGCACATTGAATATGTCTGCCACTCTTTTCTGGCCTGCCAAGTTTCTGTGGATAGGTCTGCTGCAAACTTGATCTGTCTTCCCTTGTAGGTTAAGGACTTTGTTTTTTCCCCTTGCTTCTTTTATACTTCTTTACTTGTCTGTGTATTTTGTGAATTTGACTATGATATGCCTTGGTGATGGCTGGATTTTGTTGCATTTAAGGGAAGTTCTTGATGTCTGTGTCTTTCCCCAAATTAGGAAGTTTCCACTATAATTTGCTCACATGAACCTTCTGCTTCTTTCTCTCTCTTTTCACCTTCTGGGACTCCTATGGCTCAGATGTTATGCCTTTTTAACAAGTCACTGAGTTCTCTAAGTCTTGCATCCTGACCTAATGCTTTTGTTTCCCTTTTATTCTGCTTCACTATTCTCCATGATTTTATCTTCTATATTGCTATTTCACTGCTCTGCTTCGTCCATCCTTGTCATTGTGGTATCCTTTTGAGATTGTATCTCAGTTATAGAATTTTTAATTTCAGGCATACAAGATTTTATTTCTCTTTTCTCTGCAGAAAAGGCTTCTCTGGTGTGTTTCATGCTTTTTTTTTCCATCCCCAGCTGGTATTTTTATTATCATGGTTCTAAATTCTAAGTTCAGACATCTTGCTTGTACCTGTGTTGATTAAGCCCCTGGCTGTCATTTCTTCCTGTGCTTTCTTTGGGTGTAAATTTCTTTGTTTTGTCATTTTGTAGGAAGAAAAAAATAAATGAAATAAAAAATAAAAGCTAAAAAATTAAAACAAAACAAAAATATCAAAAAGGAAGCTAGATCCAAGTGTTTTGGTCTGCTTGTTGAACAAAGCTTAATAGAATAGATTTAAAAAAAGAAAGAAGGGAAAAGAAAAAAAAAGAAGGAAAATTTTTAATTAAAATTATATAAATACAATAAATAAAATAAATGAGGTAGAATAAAAAAATTAAAAATAAAAATCATGTAAAAAATTAAAAGTATTTTTTCTCTTCCTGTACCCATGAAAGAGAAGGAAAATAAAGAGGTAAAAAAAAGAAAATTTAAGCAAAACAAAGGCAAAGAAAACAAATAATTGAACCAGCAAACAGAATGAAAACTGAATGAAATTATATCTAGTTTCCCCTATCCCTGGAACTCTGAGTCAGTCTATAATCCATAGACTAAGCAGGTGGTGTGACTTGTGCTGGTCTTCTGGGGGATTGCTTAGAGGGTGTAGGTGGGCAGGGCTTGGTGCAATAGCTCCATTCTCCACCAGGTGGCGCTGCTTAGCTTACTGGGTTGCATCAGAGTCCATGCAGGAGAGGTGGAAAGGGCCTCACCCAGCTTCCTAAATCTCTGGGGCATGAATGTCCTGCTCTCACCAACCTGCAATCAAGCACCCCTCCTTTGTCTCAGGCATCCATCCACTCCTCATCTCTACTCTATCCATTTCCTCTCCCCATCTCTACATTGTCCATGTCCAAGCTGTCCCTCTACCAGGCACAACCTCCTTCAAGAGTTTCATCTTGGATGGGATTGAGTTTCAAAAGCCCACACTTCAGAGACCCCCCCAACTAGGACACATACTAACTTTCTGGGGGAGGGTCTCCCTCAGCAATGGGAAGGTGCTGGCTTGCCTCAGAAAACGTTCATGTGATTTCAGAGCAGTAGAGGTTTAGAGATTATGGCAAATCATAACATGTAGCCAGCACCAGGTTTCTCCCTGCACTCTGGCACTTTTGTCCCAACATCACGAAATGTGTCTCCTCTCCAGGGTTCACTGGGACCTTTGCCTGTGCAGTGGCCATATGGCTTCTACCAAATGCACACTAAGCAGGGAACCACTTCTCCCCCTGTGCCATATGGACTGTCAGACTGTGTTGCCTGCTCTTGGGGGTTTGCCTTACTTCCTCACTAGAGCACAGCCAGGCACTGAACTCTGGAACTTCAGACTCTGCACTCCCTTGTTTATAAAATCCTGGTGGTATTGAAACCTTCTCCACCCTCCCCATCACTGATTTTTGTGAACAGATTTCTTGTTCAGTCCCCTGCGAGTGTTTTCACTCTTTCTCTCCAGCTACTTTTGAGGGTAATGCTTTTACTGCCTAAACCCGATGGGCTGCACTCTCCCCTTTTCTTGTTTTCTCTCTGTCTTCACTCTGCATAAATGCCTCCCTACCCTCTGTGGCTTTTCTATCCCCCAGTTCACCTCTCCACATTGTGTACTTGCTGAGTTCTGTGACTCAGTTTATGCACATTGTTGCATTAATCCTCAGATCAATTTTGTAGGTGTTCAAAAATGGTTTGATACTGATCTAGCTGCATTTCAGGGATGAGACAAGCTGAGGGTCTCCATGCTGCTCTACCATCTCAGCACCCCCTTCCCTCCTTCTGTTTTGACTGACTTGCTAGGTAGGGTATTCTTGGCTGCATTTTTTTTTCCATTCAGCACATTGAATATATCTTGTCATTCCTTTCTGGCTTGCCAAGTTTCTGTGGACAGCTTTCCTATGAATATTATCTGACTTCCCTTGTAGTTTAAGGATTATTTTCCCCCTGGTGTTTACAGGATTCATTCTTTATCTGTATAATTTGTGAATTTGACTATGATATGTTTTGGCCAGCTTTTGTTGAATTTAATGGGGGTTCTCTGTGTTTTGTTGTTTTTTTTTTGGACTTTGGTGTCTTTGTCTTTCCCCAGATTAGGGACATTTTCCACTACAATATGCTCACATAAACCTTCTGCCCCTTTATCTCTGTCTTCATTTTCTGGGACTCCTTTGAAAGGTATTGTTATTACATTTTAATACATTATTGATTTTCCTAAGTTTGACTCCCTGATCTCACCTTTGTTTCCTTATTTTCAGCTTTACTATTTTTCATAAATATATCTTCCACATCACTAATTTGCTTCTCTGCCTACTCCATCCTTGCTTTTATGGCCTCCATTTGGGTTTGCATCTTGGTTTAGACATTTTTAATTTTGGCCTGACTATATTTTTGTGTTTTTTTGCAGAGAGAGATTCTCTGAAGTCTTCTATGCTTTTTATAGATGTAGTCCATTTAAATTCAGAGTAATTATCAATACATAATAGTGTTATTGTATTACCTGTAAAGTTGCTGTTTAGGGAGATTCTCTCTGTACCTTTCTAGTTTTTTTTTTGTTTGTTTGTTTTGTTTTGTTTTTGTTTTGTTTTGTTTTGTTTGCTTTTGGGTTTTCTTCAGCACTCAAAGAGTCCCATTTAATATTTCTTGCAGAGGTGGTTTAGTGTGAACGAACTCCTTCAGTTTTTGTTTGTTTGAGAAATTATTTTATCTCTCCTTCTATTCTGACTGACAGTAATGCTGGATAAAGTATTTTTGGCTGCAGATTTCCCCCCTTATCTCTTTGAATATATCTTGCCTTTTTTTTTCTGGCCTGCTAGGTGTCTGTGGAGAGATCTGCTGCTAAACTGATTTGTCTTCCTTTGTAGTTTAGAAATTCCTTTTTTTCTTTATACTTTCAGAATTCTTTTCTCATCTCTATATTTTGAAAATTTTGCTATGCTATGTCTTGGTGTTGGCCGGGTTTTATTGAATTTGATGGGAGTTATCGGTGCCCCCTGGATTAGATGTTTGCTTTCTTCCCCAGATTAGGGAAGTTTCCAGCTATAATTTGCTCAAATAAACCTTCTTCCCCCTTTACCTTTTCTTAATCTGTGTCTCTTATGATACAAATGTTATTATGCTTTATGTATTTGCTCAATTTGCTAAGTTTACATTAGTGACACAATAATTTTCTCCTCTTCTTTTCAGCTTTATTATTTTCCATAATTTTATCTTCTATATGTCTGATTTGATTTCTCTGCTTCTTCCCTCCTTGTTGTCATTACATACAATCGGTTTTGCATCTCAGTTACAAAAAAAATTTTTTGAACTGACTAGTTTTTAGTTCTTTTATGTCTGTACTAAGTGATTTTCTATTATTTTCTAGCCTTTTCTAAAGCCTAGATAGTATCCGTATGATTGCTGTTTTGAATTCTGGTTCATATCCCTGGCCATGACCTCTTCTTGTTCTTTCTTTGAGGTAAATTTCTACTTCATCTTTTGTCATTTTTTTCTAGGGTACTGTGTTTGTGTGTGTGTGTGTGTGTGTGTGTGTGTGTGTTTGTTGGCAAGCCTGTTGTATTTAATGCTCCTGAGAGTAATATCCGTATTATCAAGAGGCCCTATACTGTCCAGGGCCTAGCACCTCAGGAAGTGTTTCAGAGTGTGCACTCTCTTGTGTTTGGTCTTTCTTTCCCTCAGGTCAGTCCTCTGCAGAATGTCTCTTTTCCTGTAGTAGGGAGTGTTTGGGTCTTGTCCAGGTTTGGGCATTTTGACTAGGTGTGCTTGCACTATTTGCTAAAACAAGCTTGATCTTATTTCCGGTACAGGTGAAGCTTTGCAGCAATGATCATTATCTTAGTGTATATGAGAGGTTTATGCTGGTATTCTGGGGGAGAAGCTGGCTGTGCTCATTCTCAGGCTGTCTTTCTCTAGGAAGGATGCACCTTCCATGATGTGCCTTCTTTACTCTGCCTAGTTCTGCAGTTTGTTCTCTCAGGATTCAGATAGATTTCTTGGGTGTCCAGAATGATTTGGTATTTATCTTGATGTGTTAGAGTGATGAAGAAAGCTGAGAGTTCCTCTACTGCTTATCCAACTTAATTTTCCTCTTTCTTTTATGTTTGTTATCAGTAGTTTTATATGACTGGGTACTTCCATGTTAGGTGTATAAATATTTACTATTGTTGGATTTTCTTGTTTATCCCCTTTATGACTATATAGTGCTCTTATTAATCTCTTGTTAGAGTCTTTGGTTAAAGTCCAGTTTGTCTGATATTAGTATTACTACTAAAGGTTTCTTTTGACAAACATTTTCATGATGAATATTTCTCCACGGCCTCACTTTCAATGTGCAGTTATCTTTAGGTCTAAAATGAGTCTCCTGCTATAGATGCTGGAGAGGATGTGGAGAAATGGGAACCCTCTTGCACTGTTGGTGGGAATGCAAATTGGTGCAGCTGCTCTGGAAAACAGTGTGGAGGTTCCTCAAAAAATTAAAAATAAACCTACCCTATGACCCAGCAGTAGCACTGCTAGGAATTTACCCAAAGGATACAGGAGTACTGATGCATAGGGACACTTGTACCCCAATGTTTATAGCAGCACTCTCAACAATAGCTAAATTATGGAAAGAGCTTAAATGTCCATCAACTTATGAATGGATAAAGAAATTGTGGTTATATACACAATGGAGTGCTATGTGGCAATGAGAAAGAATGAAATATGGCCCTTTGTAGCAACGTGGATGGAACTGGAGAGTGTGATGCTAAGTGAAATAAGCCATACAGAGAAAGACAGATACCATATGTTTTCACTCTTATGTGGATCCTGAGAAACTTAACAGAAACCCATGGGGGAGGGGAAGGAAAAACAAAGAGGTTAGAGTGGGAGAGAGCCAAAGCGTAAGAGACTGTTAAAAACTGAGAACAAACTGCGCGTTGATGGGGGGTGGGAGGGAGGGAAGGGTGGGTGATGGGTATTGGGGGCATCTTTTGGGATGAGCACTGTATGTTGTATGGAAACAATTTGACAATAAATTTCATATATTAAAAAAATTTAAAAAATAAAATGAGTCTCCTGTAGGCAACAAATAGATTGGCCTTTTTCAAATACATTTTTACACTCTATGTCTTTTTTTTTAAATGTTTATTTATTTACTTTGAGAGAGAGAGAGAGAAAGCACAAGTCATGGAGTGGCAGAGTGAGAGAGAATCCCAAGTAGGCTCTATGCTCAGCACAGAGTCCAATGCAGGGCTTGATCTCACAACCATGAGATCATTCCTGAGCCAAATTCAAGAGTTGGCCCAACTGTCTGAGCCACCCAGGCACCCTGCTGTGTCTTTTTATTGGAGCATTAGTGAGTTTATATTCACAATAATTATTGATTCGTATTTATTTCCATATTATTACTTGTTATATTATTGTTTCCAGAGATTTTCTCTGATTCTTTCTTGTCTTTATCACTTTTGATCTTTCTTTTCCACTCAAAGAGTCCTTTTTATATTTCTTGAAGTACTTTATTTAAAGGTCACAAACTCCTTTAGTTTTTGTTGTCTTGAAAATTCTTTATGTCTCCTTGTATTCTGAATGTCAGCCTTTTGGGATAGAGTATTCTTGATTAGAAAATTTTTCTATTCAGCATATTGAATATATCATGCCACTACCCTATGTTTTGCCAAGTTTTCTGTGGTGACATCTATTGCTAGCCTTATGGGTCTTCTCTTGTAAGTAAGAGTTATCTTTTGTCCTGGTGCTTTTAGGATTTTTCTTTATCACTATATTTTGCCAATTTAATTAAAATGTGTCTTGGTGTTGGCCTACTTTTGTTGAAATTGATGAGGGTTCCTGTGCCTCCTGAATTTGGATGTCTGTTTCCTTCCCAGGTTAGGGAAGTTTTTACATATTATTTCTTCAAATACCTTTTCTGTCCCCTTTTCTCTCTCTCTTCATCTGGGATTTCTATAATACAAATATCATTATGTTTGATGGAGTCACTGAGTTCCCTAAGTCTACCCTCATGACTCATATTTATTCTTTCTCTCTTTTGTTCACATTCAGTATTTTCCTTTTTTTTGTCTTCTAAGTCACTAATCCATTTTTATTTTAATTTTTCCAGTCTGATGTTCATTGCATCAAGCTAACTGATGCTTTTTTGACTCATCTATCTTTATGGTAAGAGTCTCACTGATGATTTTTATTCTTTTCTAAATTCCAGTGAGTATATTTATGAATATTGCTTTAAATTGTCCATCAAGAATGTTATATGTGTTCTGCTTAAATGTCTGGCTATGAATTTATCTTGGTCTTCCACTTTGGATGAATTCCTCTGTTTTGACATTTTGTCTAAGTCTATGTCTTCTTCTCTGAAGAAAGCCAGTTACATTGCCTGCTTTTGTGAGTAATGACCTTATGAAGAATAAGTCATGTCGTGTCTAGGCCTGACAATTCATGGAGTAGATCTGGTGAGTGATGTGTGTCTCTCCTGTTGTGTTTTCGTTGCTCTATCCTTTAGGCTAGTTGTCTACAGAGGGCCTGCTTGCCTGCAGTGTGAATTTTGGTCCCTGGCCTGCATGCTGTGAATTTTAACTAGGTGTTCTCTGGTATGCTTGTGAAATGAGACCTGACACCACCTCCATAAGAACTGAGGCCTTTCAGAACTCTCTGGTTAGGGATGTGGTGTGAACAGGGGTTTGTGCTAGTCTTCTGAGGGAAGGTCCTACCATGCTGGCACTGGACAAGTTTGACTGAGAAGGGCAGTCCCACTAAAGCACATGGCTCTGGGTCTTGAGGTAAGTAAGTAAAGTAGCCAGTGTCAGTGCCACGATGCTTCCTGTGAGTGGCTCTGTGTTTATGCTGAGGGACAGGGAAAAAATGGTTCCAGCAACTCTTTTATTCCTAGAAAGACATCTCCATGAATTCTGCTTCTCTGATACATGCTCCAAGAAAAGCGAATTATCTCCCTCTGTGTTTCCCAATGGTTTTTCTGATTACTGTTTTTTGTTTCAATGCTGTCTGACCCTGGGTTGTTTGCCTGACTTATCTCCAGGAGTAGAGAAGTGCCCTTGGAGCTCTATTGCAGCCTAGCCTGCTGCCCTTTAAAACGTCAGGCTTTCTTCCTTGCTGATTGCAAGAACTCATGAAATTCAGCCCCTCTCATTTTTCAAGCCAGAGTCCTTGGGAAAATATTCTGCTTGTGCTTTTGCCTGTGTGCTTCTCTCTCTGTCTCAACTGTCTCCATGATCTTGGTTCTGTTCCCTCCGCAAAATCCATGGTCCATTTCTTCCCTAAACCATGTCTCCATTCTTCCTACCTTACTTGATGTGGCCTCTTCTCTCCCTTTAGTTCTGGACTTTGTTCTTTTAGTCTTCAGGTCAATTTATGGTGCGTTTATGATGAATAATAGTTACCTAGTTGTGTTCATTGGACAAGACAAGCCTAAGGTCCTCTTATTCTGCCACCATTTTCCTTTCCCCTGTAAATAATACTTACATTAATATATAGAATTTATAAAACCAAAAATGTTAAAAGAGTGAAATGATATTACTTGTTTGCCAATGCTTTTAATGCTTTTTATCTTTATGTAGTCTTCAACCACAACAGCCACCTGGAACTGAGGGATTCTTGAGGCTGGGAGGTGATACACATTCCCAGGCTGGAGTTCCAATGATCATGTGGATGCTTCAGTTTTGGACTCCCTATTTTAGCTGTCTTTTTACCCTATTGTGTACTAAACAACTTCAGTATTGGATTTGCTGCTCCCTGAAGCCATGCCTAGTTCTCACTGATACAAAGAGAGCTAATACCACCTGCTTCAGGGTGTGGCTCCAAGGATCAGTCAAGAATCTGTGAAATACTTGGCCAGCAGATGCATGTGCAAGGACATCACAATTTCGTTTCCACCAGAGTAAATGAGCATGTGAATGTTGGGCTCAGCCATGTATTTTCTTTCTCACACTCTAGTAAACTCAAGAATTCTACTATTCTGTCATTTATAAAAAGGCTTTGATGAAAGCTTACTGTCACAGTCCTACTGGGCCTCATGATGCACCAAGAAAAAAAATCATTAGAAAAAATGACATTATTTATTTATTTAAATGTTTATTTAATTTGTAAAGAGAGAGAGCACAAATGGGGGAAGGGCAGAGAGAAGCAGACAGAGGATCTAAAGTGGGCTCTGCACTGACAACAGCGAGTCTGATGTAGGGCTCGAATTCATGAACCACAAGTTCATGACCTCAGCTGAAGTTGGACACTCAACCAACTGAGCCACCTAGGTGCTCCTATTTTTCTTTTTTCTTTTTTTTTAATTTGAAAGAGAACACATGTGAGTGGGGAGGGAGAGGGACATAAAGTGAGAGGGAGAGAGAATCCCAAGTAGGCTCCATGCTTACAGCATGCTTACAGCATGGAGCCCAATGCAGGACTCAATCTCATGAACTATGAGATCATGAACTGAACCCAAATCAAGAACCAGACCTTTAACCACTTGAGCCACCCAGGTGCCTTCAGAAAATAAATAAATAAATAAATAAATAAATAAATAAATAAATGATTCAATCCATTTCCTTCTATACTTATAAAGGAAAGAAAGAAATCTAAATATGCTTAGTTTACCTTTATAAGCTGGCAGTTCTACCTATCCTCTTCCACTTTTCCTGATGACGTTGCTTCTCGACATAGATTCCCAGAGGAACCTGTTTACTCACTGTTCTTGCACGATTTTCCTTAATCTAATAATATGAATATGCATGCTCATGTGTGTTCCTTCCTTATAAACCAGTTTGGACATATAATGTTATCTCATGTGTTAATTTAAATGTTACAATAACTCCAGTAGACAGGTTTACTGTAAAAAAATTTAAGGGCATAGATCCCATTTGTGGGAAATTTGATTCACTTGATATAAAAGTAAAAGAGAAGGGAAATTTTTCAGAACTGCATTAGTGGAATTTTTTTGTGTGCATGTAGTTTCAGGTGGCCAGCAAGCAGTCTCTTTTATGGACTTGTTCCTTACTTAAGTATTTCAAATATATTCCACATTCAATCAAGTCACTGAACTGATAGAAAGAGTTACAATGTAATAATTCAGAATGCCAGCTCTGGAGGAAAACCATATGGTTTAAATATTTGCTCTCCCCTTACTAGTCTGTGACATCATTGGCATGTTACCAGCTTTCAATTGGGCCTTATATTCTTTATCTGTAATATAGAGACAACAGTGCATACCTCACAAACTGATAAGTGCATCCTTGAGTGTCCCAAAGTAGTTATTAACATTGAGAAAATGTCTATACCACCATGGCCCAACTTAATTACTTAGTTCACATAACATATCCCAAAGAGACAAGTTATAGAAGTCACTGAGTTTACAGTAAAGTGAAGAAAATCCCACAGCCACACCAGAGACACAAAAAGTTGGATTTATCATTTCTGACAGTTACATAGTGAATTTCTACCATTACAAATGTGGAATACAATTTTTCTTTTCAATTAAAAATATATACTCTGAAAAGTTATTACATAGATTCTAAACACTTATTATTTATAGAATGTCCTAAAAATCTTTGCCAAGCAATATATAGATATAAAGATATATGAAGATATTTCCCTTTATAAATATCAATGTAAAATGAAAAAAAATCAAGGCAATCATATTTCCTTTTGTTCTACATTTTTAAATACCATTCTCTGTTGTTTTGTAAAGATTTCCATGCATTCATTCAAACATACTTTGAAGTTCACTTGCCCATTTAAGGCAGAATGCAGGAATTTTAGAGGATATGAACTAAACATTGTCTTGATGGGGCTGAAGCAAGAACTCTGTCAGGGTCATTCTGGCCTCCCAGTCTTGCCCTTCTGCAGATATGGAACCTCATCTTTGCTGGTCATCACAATTACTATGTCTAAATGTGTCCATTTAGGTGAGCCACAGATTCCTTCAGGAATGCTGCAGCTATACATACTTCTGCAGAACTGAAGAGAAAGACAAGAGTCATTATATAACCCCATATAAATGTGCACCAAACTTTTCATTAGGATCCTCCATTCTTACTAAGGAACCTCTATGACCAGAGAGCAAAAGTCAAGCTTAGGAGATATAGTCAGAAGTTAACCCAGAAATGACTGTCAGAAAATTCTTTCTCAAAAATAGCCTTAGGGACACCTGGGTGGCTTAGTCAGTTAAGAGTCCAACTTCAGCTCAGGTCATGATCTCACAGTTTGTGAGTTTGAGCCCTGTGTTGATCTCTATGCTAACAGCTCAGAGCCTGAAGCTTACTTTGGATTCTGTGCCTCCCTCTCTGTGCCCCTCCCCCACTTCCTTGCTCTTTCTCTCTCTCAAAATTAAACATTAAAAATAAAAAAAAATAGCTTTAAGCAGTAAAGGAAAAATTCTAGTTTCCTTTTCCACGTTAATGAATTTCCATCTTCTCCATCTTTTCCCCTTACCATTTGCTGAAAATGAACTTTAGATTTGAAAACATGCAAAATTTTGAGAACCAGTTGAAAAATACTTTGATAATTAAAGGCATTATAAATTAGTGCTTACAGGCACTGTATCAAAGGAAATTGGATCATTTGCAACTACATGGATGGAAGCAGAACATATTATGCTGAGTGAAATTAGTCAGAGAAAGACAAATATCATATGACTGTACTCATATGAGGACTTTAAGATACCAAACAGATGAACATAAGGTAAGGGGAACAAATATAATATAAAAACAGGAAGGGGGCAAAACATAAGAGACTCTTAAATATATGGGGTCCTTGGGTGGCTTGGTTGGTTGAGAACCTGATCAGGTCATGATCTCACAGTTCGTGGGTTCGAGCCCCACATTGGCTTCTGTGGTGACAGCTCAGAGCTTGGAGTCTGCTTTGGATTCTGTGTCTCCCTTTCCTGCTCGCATTCTATCTCTCAAAAAATAAATAAACTTAAAAAAAAGAGACTCTTAAATATAGAGAACAAAAAGAGGGTTGCTGGAGGGGTTGTGGGGGGGGGATGGGCTAAATGGGTAAGGGGCATTAAGCAATCTACTCCTGAAATCATTGTTGCATTATATGCTAACTTGGATGTAAACTAAAAAAAATAATAAATTAATGAATTAAAAAAATGAAATTGAAAAGTTAAACCTAATTATGTGAACAGACATAAACTGGTCATTTGGGGAAATATTGATTGCAAAAATGTACTTTTATAACTCATGTTACAAACCTATGTTTTCTAATATTATGAAGATCAACAAGTTGGCAATCTACATCTCATCTGAATATGTTCAAAGAAAGGTATCCTCCAGACATAGTCCCCTGTTTCAATGCTGGCCCAGAGAAGAAATACGTATAATAGCTGGAAGGCAGGATTAAGCATGTCTGGTCCTCTATAAAATCACAGCACTGGCATATTCAATTTAGGAAGGAAAGAACTCTTGTGACTTTAAAACATGATATTATACAATAAGCTCCAGAATCACTTCACTTATTTAAAAGATTTACTTTAGAATTATGAAAGAAACTGAGAGTGTTATAAAATACTCTCACATATTTGTAGAGAATTTCTTAAAATGATGACACTAATATTAGCTGTGTCAGTTTATACTAATAAACTGGTGTCCTATAGTGCATCCCAGCTTTGCAGATTGGATCAAGGTAAAGTGATCATGAAGCTTATGGCCATGGTGTACTGAGAAACACATGTCTGGAACTTCATCACTGAAGACCACAGCTTAAGACAAAGTGCTCTCCTTTCTCATCCACTCAATGGCTACAGAGCAACCAGGTGTTGGGGATATAAAGACATTGAATATCTGAGCTAACAAAGGGCCCATCAGCAGTGGGAGAGACAGATACACAAACAGATTGTTCTAACACACTGTGGTCAAAGACCCAAGAGTAAAAAGTTGGAAAGTATCATTAGAAGCTGTTATTTTGAGTGATGACTAAATAGTAGATGAAGCAGCCAAAGGTTGAAAGTGGATGCCGATGGGAAAATATACTATTGACTCTTGTAGACTGCTGAATGGCATGTGAAAGTTTATGCACATATAAATTTGATTATTTGAGAAGAGGAAACTTTAAAAATCAAAAAAAATGACAGTGTTGTTGGTTGATAAAGAGGGACATCGGCTGTATGTCATGCCAGAGGAAACCTCTCTCACCCTAGAAGGAGACAAGTGAGCTGAGGAGCACAGGGTTTATATGGGTAGAGAAAGTTTAGCACCTTAAACCAATATCAAAAATGTATTCAAGAACCTTCCATGTTTGTCCCCACTGTCATATAATAAGCTCCCATGTATTACTTGTTGAAAGGGTGAGGTGCCAAATCGAGCCATCCCATTTGGCTGTGTGTCCCCTGTGTAACCCAAGCGCATACACAGGGTCTGGAGGTCTGGAAGGGACAAGAGTCCTGAGCATCAGAGATTCCATATTATATATATTCATATATAGAGCGTTAATATTTTCAGAGCATTTACATGAGGAAGCATTGTTTCTCTTCAACCACATGAAAATACTACATATGACATAATAAAATTTTAGAAAACAATCACATCATCAGTCACACATACATCATGATTTTACATTTCAATACCTAACAAAGAAATATATACATCTTCCCAGCACTATATTTCCCCATAAACACTGCCTATTTCCAGTCTAGTACATGTTTTATAACTTGCTTGTAGAAACTACAGCTCTTAATCTCTAACAGCAGATATTTTTGAAGTCCCATTCTTTCCAGATTCAAATTTAAATGAGGAACTTGCCATTTTCAAATAACAACCAATTTTTTTAATGGGTATGGTGAAGCTTATCCAGCACAATGTGAAGAAATAATGCATGTAAGTAAAAATCATTAAAGCTATCATAAGAAGTCTTTACATTATAGTTGAGAACACTTAAAAATAAAGCTGCCATTGAAGTTTTATAAAGCAACTATTTATATTAAAATTATAGGTGTTCAACAAATCTGATGAAAAGACTGATTTGTGGGGTTCCTGGGTAGGTCAGTTGTTTAAGCGTCCAACTTCAGCTCAGGTCATAATCTCATGGTTTGTGAATTTGAGACCCATGTACGGCTCTGTGCTGACAGCTCAGAGCCTGGAGCCTGCTTCTGATTCTGTGTCTTCCTCTCTCTCTGCTCTTTCCTTGATCACACTGTATCTTTCTTGGTCTCTCAAAAATAAATAAACATTTAAAAATAAAAAAAATAAAATAAACTGATTTGGTAAAGGTTCAAAGAATTTCACACCTCACTACTGTATGGCTGCAGCTGCAATGGACCACAGTGATGACATACCGCATGTTCTGACATAGGCAGTAGGTCTCAATAGGCCATGCACTCCCCTTATGTCATATTACCTATTATAGACCAGCGAATTCTTAGAGACAAAAAATATAAAAATTTCAGGACACTGCGTTTTAATAACATACAGCATCAGAAATTGTTCAGAAGAAGGTCTGAAAAGAGTCTTTTAATGCAAGCCTGAATCTTCAAGCACATAAATGTATTACTTATGCTTGATTTCAACATCACTGGAAATAGATACCAATCACCAATCCCTGATATACATTCTTAATGAGACCCAGAATCCTTGTTCATGTTTTCCTACAAGGGCTTCTCCATTCACAGTGGACATTCTGTTTCTGTCTCCCTTTGTTGACACCTGCAGGTGTGAGTATAAGAATCTGTAGAATGTTTGACAGGGAAAAGAATCTGTAGAATGTTTGACAGGGAAATATTACCCATGATGCTATCTGCATCATTCACTACCAGCAGCCCATGCACCTCAGCCCACCATATGCTGCCCAGGATATCTCCCGTATCTCCAGATTACTGCACCTCACAACACCCATGAAATGCTGTGAGAAATGCTGATGGGTCTGGACCACTGTGATATCTAGGTTAGTGTATGTTTTTTCAGCAGCAAGGTTAATTACATCAGATTTAGAGTAAATATCTACAACTTTTCATGACTCATGCAACATAAGCAAGCCTGATACTTGTTTACACAGAGGTTCAAAGCTCCACTGAAGGGAGTGTCTGGGCGGATAAAGGCGATGTTGCAGTGGGTCCCAAATGCAAGAGCATCTAGGCCCTGCTTCATGAAAGCAGACTTTGGAATATCAGACACACAAACCTGAGGAACTTGAGGATTCTTTTGTGGGTACGTATATGAAGTACATTCCACTTATAGGATCAACAATTGGCAATGTGTGGATTTTCATTTTTGATCAAGTATACAACATGAAAGAGGCTTGCATCTGAAGTTGTATTCACTGAAGGTAAATGTTTCTTGTAAATAAACTCCCTCCAAGTTTCTGTCCTATGTTCCTCTAATTCATAAAATGTACCATGATGGATAGTATCTACTGGTGTATTTATGAATTCTAATTGTTAGCATTCCTACAAGATTTTGTTCTGAACTCTCCCACAGTGATGCTGCTGGAACACCATTGGCTTCTAAGATAAAGAAGGCCTTTCTAACTTATGCACTACCAGAGACAACAAGTTTTGAACTGTTTGGACTGATGTGGTAACACTTATGTGACCTCATGAATCTCCTGTAAACATACTTTCTGAGTCTTGTGCCTCTTCTTCCAACTGGAATTTCTTCAGTGTGCCAGTTTTCTGGTCCATGGAGATATGGGGTTATGGAAGGGAGTGGAGGGTACCAGAGAGGGTTTGTGGGCACATGGGTGCGTGGGGGATACCAACCAGACCAGGGATGAGGTGGGACCAGTGGGACATGAGGGTGTGCAGGGAGAAATGGAGTTGTGGTGGAGAGGGGATATGGGGGTGTGGGAGTATAGATAAGGGAAGTGGGAGTGTGGGGATGGAGGAATGGGGGAGGAGTGGGAATGGGGGAAGGGGAGACTCGAGAGTACAATGGGGGCATGCAGGTGGGTGGTGCAGAGATGCGAGGGTGCAGGGGGGAGGAGAAGGTGGGAGTGGGATTGTGAGAGACTTGAGGGTGCTTCACAAGGTAAGTGTGGTCAGCAGTGTCTGGGATAGTGCAGGAGTGCAGGTGGGATGCACGGGGCGCTGGTGCCCAGGTTATCAAGGCTGAGGGGAATGTGAACCATGTGCTTGTCAGCTCCTTGACACAGAAAGAAATCCAGTAGTTCGCCTCCATTTGGGGAAGTTCTAGAGGTGGATACTTTACCTTCTGGTTACTCTTTTCAACTGCAGCTTCTTATCTGTGTCTCAGGGCAGACAAATCTGCTTACACCTCTCCAGAACTATCCCTCCGCACTGAGGTTGGCATGCTGAGGGTGGGATCCTCTGTGTTATTGGGTCTCTGTCTCTCTTGCCTCTCTCTGTGCTGTATCTGCATCTTACCTTGTGCTGAATCTATTTGGAGGGCCCTCACCTCCTCTTCAGGAGGAACTCCTCCATAAATAGATGTAAATGTGGTGTGTCCATGGAGGAAGTGAGTTTACCTCCTCACCTTAGATTAGGTGAGTTAGGTCCCCATCTTGGACCCCGACTCATCTTTATAAACTTGCTCAAGCTATTTCACTTGTTAGTATCATCTTCCTGTCTGTGAAATAGACCTTTTTTTTTTATGATCTAATAGGATTACATGTCTAAGGTTACTGGCACACAGTAGGTACTTATTAAATGTTTCTTCTTCCTCTTGTCCAACCTTGTGCCTTCCAAAACAAACATGACCCTTGTTTTTGCAGATGTAAATTGCTCCTCCCACCCTCAATGTGTGAAATTTCTGAGCAGAGTTTGAGAAGACCCACCCTCCTCCTAGGCTTGGCACCTCAGGTCACCACAGGCCACTTTGGCAACTTTACCCATACCACTTTCTTGCTTTCTCTCCATCTAGTCAACTGAAATGTGAAAATGACTTACTCCAGCCTCCTCTATCAACCCTCCTCCTTGGAAGGAAGCTAACTTCAGAATTCATCAAGGTTCATTCATAACTTAGCAGCCAAGATTAATACTGAGAGTTGGAAAGTCTTCCCAAGGTTTTTAGAAACCCACTGCTAATGGTTTGATTTTGGAGAAAATGTCAGTAGAGGGCCTATGTGGAAGTTTGAGGTTGAGAACTATAGGCTTAACAAAGCTATAATATGGATTATGAGCATCACACCCTGAGGAGAGTTTCCATCAAATCTTGCAGCAGGAATCAGATGTAAAATGGACAAGGACAAAAGGGCATAATATTTGTTATGTGCCCACAGTGTAAGCTTCAGGGTAAGGATAAGGGAATTGATATAGGACTTTTCCGTTAACCTTCAAACAGTTCCACAAAGTGGCCATTTTCTTGTTTATCCCTATTTTATAGATGAGGAAAGTGACATTGGTTGGACTTCACTTAACATGTAGAGGCGATGTAGCATGATGCATAAAAGGAGGCTATAGAGCCTACTGGGCTTGGATTCGCATCATAGCTCCACTGCTTCCTAGCTGTGTGACATTGAGTGCATTATTGAACTTCTCTGATTTTCAGTCATGTCATCTACAACATGGAGAGAGCAATGCCTACCTCATAAATTTGTTTGAAGATTAAAATGACATAAAAACTTTAAATCCTTAGCAGTGTTTATAGCACATGGTAAACACTTAAGAAATGCTGGTTGTTCTTATTTTTACTATTATTGATGTTATTTCCACAAATCATGTGCTAAAAATATGCTTTGATTCAAACCTAAATCCTTCTGGATCCAAAATGAGAAGAAATAGAACCATAACTATGTCTAGAAGAAAGCTGGTCATATTATTTCCTTCAAGATTTTTACAACAAATGCATTATGGAGCTGGAAAGAAGAAAAACAAATACCATATCATTATTTAATTTGTGGAATTTAAGAAACAAAACAGAGGAATATATGAGAAGGGGTGGAAGAGGAGAGAGGGAAACAAATCACTAGAGACTCTTCATGATAGAGAACGAACTGAGGATTGATGTGGGAGGTGGGTGGGAGATGAGCTAGATGGGTGACGGGCACTAAGGAGGGCACTTGTGATGAGGAATAGGTGTTGTAAGTGTTGAATCACTAAATTCTATTCCTGAAACCAATATTGTACTGCATGTTGGCTAACTCTAATTTACATTAAAAAAAAAAGAATATTCTTGACTTCTTTATTAATGCCAGACTTGGTGCTGGTCACTGGAAAAACAGAATAAACAACACAATTCCCTTTAGGGATTATAGGCTAGAAGAGAAAGGTAAGTTGTCTTATTTGTCCCCATATTTTCACCTTTCCTTCTTGGACACAGCCCTCCCGGTGGACCACATTTAATTTTCTTTTCAAATGGGCTTGGCTGTTTGACCGGCTTTGGTCAATGGGATGTGAATGGCATAGTTGGAAACCACACATTTTACTGGCCCAATCTTAGGGCCAAGTTTTGTCACAAACTGTTTATGAGGTCTCAGGTCAGAAATTGTCTATGCAGAAATACCTGTGTGCAGACATTCTGTTTCCAATTTCCTTTCTATCAGAATGGCACTCACCTCAGCAGCTGTCCTTGAGTTCTAGAGGAGTCAACATGTGTAATAAATTTGACTACGATGGGCAGGTTGTGCTGAGTGTTACCTCCCTGTAGTATCCTTTCTCAGAGCCATGGAGACCCTTGCTCACTCTCTGGAGAATGCAGTGAGTAGTGTTGTGCAGTGGTGACTATGATCCTGAGCTGTGCATTACAAATACCAGAAACTCTTTGTTTGCATTCCAACACATCTATTTATTTAAAACTGGTAGACACCCTGAATGTCATGCCACTCCCACTCCAGAAGCTAAATCACACACTACCACAGCTTTCCTTCTATGTCCTCCTGGGGTAAGCATGTGTCATGACCTCTGTCCTTTGAAAATGTGGCCTGGAAGTCAAAAATTCCAAGGAAGCACTGAATTTGGAAAAAGAATCTCTGAATCTCAGGGACATAAGCCTGACCCCGACATCCCCACCTCCAGTTTGGATGACCTCTCCTTAGACTGAAGTAGCTCAGCCTGTGACTCCTCTGCTCTCAGGTCCTGGGTCTCCTCCCTTTCTACCAGCCCCTGTCTCATGTTGGGCCATGTCCAGGGAGCTCTGACCCTCTGGCAAGGTCTTTCAATATTGTCCTTCAGGTACACAAAATTAAAAAGCAGATTTTACATACTTTGATGTTCTTTTACACACACTGTGAGGGAATTCTTTAGCTCAGACTTTTTTGGAGAGTTAATTATTACTGTGCCTGCCTATGTTAAAAGCCATTTGTATAAATGTGAGCTTTGTACCCAATTCTCCCAAAGCTGTATCTATGGCTTTCATTCCCAAAGACAGCTTCCCAGATGCAGGTCTTTCTCTTGTCCTTAGTCATGGCAGAGAGAACTCCCCAAAAGATAAACTTTCCCCAAGTGGTATGTTACCAGGCCATCAGACTGAAGTTGGCCTCAGGCCTGCAGGTCATAGACTCACCAACACCTGGGCACAGAGATCCAATGTGTGTACTGAACTTTGAATAGCTGAAAGCACCAGCTGAGTCTTGGCATCCAGCCATGAATCATTGACATGTGGGAGTAAACCCCCAACAGATGGAACAACCTCAACTTCCACAGGGGACCCTACACCTCGCCCTCTGCTGGAGGGAGGATTTGTGCCTGAGCAATAGCCTCAAATTCCTCATGTCTGGGTACACATGCCCCACCTTTCTGGGTTTGGGTTGTTCTTCCTGCTGTGTCCTGACCTTCCATGTGCCTTACAGAGTCACAGATCGTGTTAGGGTGGAAGGGGCCCTGGGTCCAGTTTGTCCATTTCTGACAATGGGGGCACCACTTGGGGGCCAAGAACGTGTTCATGGCCAGGGCTATTAGGAGGCAGTGGGAGGTTTCTGAGGCCCCTGTCCTCACTGCCTGCAACTTCTGGGCTCACGTTCATGGAAGGCAGCATGGGATGGGTGGGGACTGGTAGCAGACTCCTCCAGCCAGCTCCCCTGGAACAGCCAGTGATACTGAATTGCACAGGCAGAGAACAGCTCTGAGAACAGTGAAGGAAAGCCTGGGGCTGGACCCTCACTGTGCATGTGGGTGGGTCTTACAGGGTGAGGGACGGGTAGGCAGCTGGCCTTACTGTGTGCAGTGTCTGCAGGGGCACAGAGGTGCAAGTGTCTCTCCATGTACACAATAAGTTTCCCTTTGCTGAGCATGGAGTGTGTTGTGAAAACCATACAATTAGAAAAGGGATGTGGGCTTGTTTCATGAATCTCTGAGGGCAGGTTGGGGGCTGTCCCTTGCTGACTGTGTGGTAAGGAACCATTGGCATGGGAGGGGCAATGTAACCCTGTCTCTCTACACTGGGAGTCTTGAGTGCCTGGATTTTATAATAGCCTACTGCCCCTAGCATCACTTACAGCGCCATGCGGCTCTCAGCATGGGCTGGCTTACAGGACCAATCACCAGATGGCTGTCCCCTTCATTTTCTGAACAATCAGCAGGTGGCTGTCAGCTGTGGTCTCACTAAATTCTTCAATCATTAGGCAGATCGACCAGCCATTCATCAGACAGGTTGCTGGGCCAATCACCAGGAAACTCTCAGCGTTTTCTAACTCAAATGGCCAATCACAAAGCAGCTCTCACAATGGTGTCACTCCTGTGTCCAAGCACCAGGCAGCTCTCACTCCACCCTCTTTCCTTCATTCCCCAGGGACCATCATGGATCCTGCAGTAGAGGAAACAGCATGAACGCATGTCCTCTCCCCATATCCCCTGTGGCACAGCCTTCCTGTCCCAGGTGAGAAACTGTAGGTGGGACAGTAACCTGAGGCTCACAGGTCCTGGGGGATGCAGTGTGATCAGGGTTGGACCTGTCCTGCATCGGTTGTGTTTCTTATGTCATCAAGCCAGGCTCTTAATCCTGAGAAGAGGTCAGTGCAGGTGTCTCATTTCAGGTGGTAGGGGTGCAGATGCACCAAAGTTGGGGTGTAAGTGTTTGGATCCAGTTTTTAAAGGGAATTTCTGTGGAAACAAAAGGAAAAAAAGGTTGAGATTGGAGCACATCATAGACTGGAGAAGGTTATAACCCCAGGTCTGAGTTCTGGAAGAATTGGAGAGAGGGGGAGGGAGAAAAAATGTGTTCATTCTGCTGACTAAGGTATCATTTCCCAAATTTCTGTAAGTCATAGTTAGCTGGAAAGGAAAGGTGTTCTTATACCTGGCAACAAAATACTAAGGAAACAGCAACAAGTTTTCCAACAAGTCATAACAATTCTGATCATCTGATAACAATTCTGATCATCCATAGTTTATTCGCTCATGTAATTAATTTTTGCACTTTCAAATTTTTAAATTAGTCCTAGAAAGTTTTACCCAGGTCAGTTTTATGACCTTAACATTAACAGAAACCTGTTCTCTAGGATCTTTTTCATGAACTCCTTGAAGATGAAGCATTTTTGCAGTAACACTTTTGTGAAAAGATTTGAGTAAAAGAATAACTGACTGTAAATTGTAAAAGACTTAAGATTGGCATGGATAAAGGTTTTCTTAGATAAAAGTTTGCTTAAGATTGGCATGGATATTCCATTGTGTATATAAACCACAATTTCTTTATCCATTCATCAGTTGATGGACATTTAGGCTCTTTCCATAATTTGGCGATTGTTGAGAGTGCTGCTATAAACATTGGGGTACAAGTGCCCCTATGCATCAGTACTCCTGTATCCCTTGGATAAATTCCTAGCAGTGCTATTGCTGGGTCATAGGGTAGGTCTATTTTTAATTTTCTGAGGAACCTCCACACTGCTTTCCAGAGCGGCTGCACCAATTTGCATTCCCACCAACAGTGCAAGAGGGTTCCCGTCTCTCCACATCCTCTCCAGCATCTATAGTCTCCTGATTTCTTCATTTTGGCCACTCTGACTGGCGTGAGGTGGTATCTGAGTGTGGTTTTGATTTGTATTTCCCTGATGAGGAGCGACGTTGAACATCTTTTCATGTGCCTGTTGGCCATCCGGATATGTGGATCCTGAGAAACGTAACAGAAACCCATGGGGGAGGGGAAGGGAAAAAAAAAAAAAAAAGAGGTTAGAGTGGGAGAGAGCCAAAGCATAAGAGACTGTTAAAAACTGAGAACAAACTGAGGGTTGATGGGGGGTGGGAGGGAGGGCAGGGTGGGTGATGGGTATTGAGGAGGGCACCTTTTGGGATGAGCACTGGGTGTTGTATGGAAACCAATTTGACAGTAAATTTCATATATTAAAAAATAAATAAAAAAAAAAAAAAAAAAAAAACAATTATCAAAATGAAAAAAAAAAAAAAAAAAAAAAAAAAAAAAAAAAGATTGGCATGGATAAAAGTTTGGTCATTACAGACCAATTGAGGAAATTTGATTATTTTAGTACAAATATTTTAACACAGTAACCAGAATTACAGGTGTTAACAATACATGAGGACATATCAGATCTCTGAGAATTTCGTACAGTTTCTGGGCTGCTGACATTAATAGCACGTATCCACATAAATAAAATCTCAGAAGGATTAGAGTCAAATGTTTTATGATACTTCCTGTATAATTTAACCATGCTTAAATAGCCTGATTAGTTAAACATTTCCCTTTTTATAGGGGAAAGAATAAATTCATTTTGATCTTGACCCGCTTGACCACACATTAAAATTTCTTCTCAAAGATTCCTTTTCCACGACGCTTCTACAATTTTTTTAATTCATATTTTGTCCTAAGTTTTCATTCTTTAAATAATCACCCTCACTTTTGGACCCAATTGCTTTTTATTTCTTCAACATAAACTGATTTCCTTTGCTTTTCTTTAACTAAAGACTGCATCCTATTTTTCTGCAAGGAGAGATGTTTCCCTTATTCATTCTAGTTGCTTCAACTGCATAGAAAATTCTTAACACTTTTTTTTCTAACAGAACTAAGTATTAAGCAGTTGTGAACTGTCTGCTGTGCCACCATTCGTTCGAGAGGAAAATTTCTGAATACATTTCATAAGTCCTAGAAACGTGTACTTTTTCACAGATCAGTCTTTCAGTAAATCACAAGACGTGTTTACTAAGAGACCCAAATTTATCTTCAGTTTCTCTGTAATGAGGAAGCCAAAAGTAGGTCAACCTGTGTTCAGTAAGGAATGTTTCCTTATTTAATCTTATTTGGAAATTATCCAGATATGCAGTGGCACATTTATTTTTTTTTTTAAATTTTTTTTTCAACGTTTTTTATTTATTTTTGGGACAGAGAGAGACAGAGCATGAACGGGGGAGGGGCAGAGAGAGAGGGAGACACAGAATTGGAAACAGGCTCCAGGCTCCGAGCCATCGGCCCAGAGCCTGACGCGGGGCTCGAACTCACGGACCGTGAGATCGTGACCTGGCTGAAGTCGGACGCTTAACCGACTGCGCCACCCAGGCGCCCCTGCAGTGGCACATTTAACTTAACACAGCCCTTAACTTCATCCTAATTGAAGATTTAAAGTTACCAAAAGATGTGGAGAAATTATGTGAAAAGTGTACCTAAATTTCTGGTGTGATACCAGAGTGATGTGGACACAACGGGCCTGGAGGTGGGTGAGGTGGTGGCCCCTGCTGAGGGCTGCGCTGGCCCTGGGTCAGTGTGGAGGTCCCAGGAATCAGCTGGATGGAAATTCAGGTGCCCATGTTCCATCCTGTCATAGGGAATGACCCACTCTGGAGGTTCGGGACGTGCTTTCAGGTGCTGCTGATGGGAGCCAAGGGCTGAGACATGCTGGCAAGGACCTAGTGGGTGGACGGGCCACAGCAGTGAGTGAGGCTCAGTCATACCAGGCTCCTTCATTTACCTGAAGGGGACTCTGGGGACTCCCATCTCCTGCCCCTGTTCCTCAGATGCAGAAGGACACTGACGTGGAGACCCCTGTGCAGGAGGACGTGAGGTGTCAGGTGAGCACTCTGGCACCTGCAGACCAGGAGGTCCCTTGGAGCTAACTATCAACTCCATGCCTGCCCCTTCCTGGTGAGGAGAGGCCCACTCACCCACAGCCTGCCTCTTCCCTGCTGTCACACCTCAACGGAAGGTGAATCAGTGGCCAGGTGATGATGGTATTTGTTGTTCACCCACACAGATTTCAAGATATTGATACATGAGGAATATTTAGGTGACACCACTTTTGTGTCCGCAGGACAGAGTCTGGTGTGCAGCATCCCAGACATGCTTGGGGGCCTGGCGACCTTGGTCTGCTGTGTGTCCAGACATAGACCAGCAGGGAGGCGGGCAGGGCACTCTTTCCTTTTCACTGTTAGGCTGTGCATGTAAACAATCAAGCTGTGGGTGAAAGGCTGCTATCTGGGCCAGCATCACAGAAATTGTCCCTGCATCCTGGAGAACACAAATTCTGTGTGATCTCAGTGCAGTGTGTCCCCTAGATGACCTCCAGGGGGATCATAGGAACCAAGGCATGGGGTAATCAGACCTGGGTCCTATGTCAGAAGGTTGTACCCTGGTCATAAAATGACAATTTAACATGTCAGGATGTTTGACTGATGCTGCCAAGATTGTTTACATTAATAACTTGTTTGTTCTGGAAAAGTAAATGGAAGCCACGTGCTCAAAATCACTACATTACAGAGACAACAGAGGGGGAAGGAAAGCATGAATATCAAGAAATCCAGCTAATTCTGACTTAGCATCAGGCCACCTGCTCCCTCTGATCACTGAACCTGCAAGATAACCCCAGGTGAAGTTTTTGCTCTTGAAGGTGTCAGGAGAAAGGGACTAGATTTTCTTTTTTTTTTTTTAATTTTTTTTTAACGTTTATTTATTTTTGAGACAGAGAGGGACAGAGCATGAGCAGGGGAGGGTCAGAGAGAGGGAGACACAGAATCTGAAACAGGCTCCAGGCTCTGAGCTGTCAGCACAGAGCCCGACGCGGGGCTCAAACTCACGGACCGTGAGATCATGACCTGAGCCGAAGTCGGCTGCTCAACCGACTGAGCCACCCAGGCGCCCCAAGGGACTAGATTTTCATTCAACAGTTCATTCTGGAGACCTCAGTCCAAGGAGATCTGGTGTTTCATACCAGCAGCACACAACTGACTGTGAGGAAGAGACAAGACCTCAAGCTAAGGATCCCAAATTCATGGTGCTCTTCCACACTTCTCCTCACCCATGTGTGGGTGTGGTGGGGTTACAATTCTGAAAGCTCAGATCTGTTAGTGCCCAGAGGGATCCAGTGTTCCCCAGAGCCCTGGTCATGGCCAGACACCTTTTGTCTGAGGATGGAGGCTCCATACTGGTGGACAGTTCGAGAGCTGTCACCACACCCCATCTACAAATCCTATGTCCTATTATTTCCTCTGGCCCCACCCCTGACTGCACTGAGGGAGGGGTCCAGGTCCTGGTGCTGATGCTGATGGTGCTGGAGTCCCACAGGGTACAGTCTGGGTCTGTTAGGGGGTGTGTAGGTGGAGGAGGGATGAGGGCTCAGGGGCCAACCTGGCTCAGGTTCATGTAGGTGGAGGACTGAGTGGACAACTTGGCTCTGGGTGTATGAACCTCTGATGTTGTCTCTCAGTGTTGCTGAGATCCCTTTCTCCAATAAGAGGACTTATCAGGGGCCAGAGGCTACAGTCCAGCTGTCACTATGTGAGCAGGTACTCTTCCCAGGAAGGTCTTCACCCACAGATGGCAAAGCCACCTGACCTCAGCCCCACTGAGGCTTGAAGAGTCACAGGCATCCAAGACTTTTCCTAAATGATTACATGGTTGAAGAAACATGGGAGCAGAGATGGTTACAGTCAGGGAAAACTTACCTTATATGATAAAGGGCACTGGAGTAGTTAAAATACCTACCTGTTCTTTACAAAAGGTGAGAAGCCAGTTAACCTGCCATTCTACCTACCTTTGCCCAAGCTCTTGTTATGCCCAGTGGCTTGTGTTGAAGGAACCAGTAAGCCTGGGACTTGGGGACATGCCAGCTCATGGACTGTCCTGTCTGAATGCAGACTTCTCCAGGCACATCCTGTGTCTGCAGTGCCCTCACAGTGGTGCTGGTTGGAAGAATTGCTTCCCCAGTGGCCTCCAAGTACACCTGCAAAACAAGCCAGACACTATGTCCTGTATGGTCACAATCTTCTGCAGAGTTCTGGGCATAAATTACTCCTGCATCACCCAAGGCCAGCCAGCCAAGGCTCAGGGTATCCTGGGGATGACCTACCTGGGAGGCACGTCTTCCACTGAACCACTAAATGGCCTTAGTGAGTTATTATGCAGAGTAGTCCATGAAGCACTCTGCAGGAGCCCAGGATGAAGAAGTTTGAGGTTGGACACTGAACCCAAAGAGGGACACAAGGGCACTGTTGGTCACCTCATCCCACCTGCAGCCCTGAGGAGCAGGGTTGAGAGGTGCCCATGGGGAGTGCATACTTGATGCCTGTGTGAAGCACCCAGAGTCTGAAATGTTCCCAACAGGTATGGCCATGGACCTTTCAGAGCTGTGGCTTTAGTCCCCAACTCCCTACCATGGTCCTGTCCTGAAGCTCCATCTGCCCTGTGGTCTTGTCTCCATTTGAACTTAATGCATGGTTTACCAAACAACAAATCATGCTGACTCTGGGTTCAGGGAAGTACTCTATCCTGTTCGCCAGGACAATTCTTTAGGGCAAAGGCACTTAATAAAGATTTGGAGTCAGTGGGGACTCGGATGAAGAGCTACTGTTTAGATATTACACCATATCACATAGAACTAGATTGAATTAGACTGTATCTTTCTTTTTTTTTTTTAATTTTTTTTTCAACGTTTTTAATTTATTTTTGGGACAGAGAGAGACAGACAGAGCATTAACGGGGGAGGGGCAGAGAGAGGGAGACACAGAATCGGAAACAGGCTCCAGGCTCCGAGCCATCAGCCCAGAGCTGGACGTGGGGCTCGAACTCACGGACCGCGAGATTGTGACCTGGCTGAAGTCGGACGCTTAACCGACTGCGCCACCCAGGCGCCCCTAGACTGTATCTTTCTATGTGGCTTGACCTAAAGAACAATGTATTCATTAGTGCAAAATACCAGCAGGCACTTACCCACTGGGTAAGGGTTCAATCCCTGTGCTCATGGAGGTAATGTTCTGGGAGAAAGAACACAGTGAAGTGAGGCAATTACAATGAGTCCTGGGGCCAGAGTGTTAGCTCAGGGGATGGATGGAGAAGGCTATGGACTAGTTTGTCAAGGGAGACTTTCTCTTAGGGGTTCCTAAAGTAATGCTGAAGGGACAAGGCACATGGAGATTCACCCTCACAGTACCTGGGGAACTGCTGCAGTTGTGCCTGGATCAGCCCCTCCAGTCCTCCACCATGCAGTCCAGTCCTCCCACTGCTGCCACACTGAGGAGCACAGCATGAACAAGCTGACTCATCTTCAGTTTCCCTGTGTGGAATTTAAGTGCCTGACTTTGAGAAGTGGTTATGGACATCACTTCCATTTCAGGAAACCCACTCTTGCAGGAAAGTGTTAGTATTAAGTTTGACAAAAAAAAAAAAAAAAAAAAAAAAAGTTTCCCAAAGATATGTTTTACTTAGACCATAATGAATGGACTCTCCCATCTGAGGGGCCAGACTGATGGACTGTATGGGGAGGTGTTCTGGTAGAGACATGCTTGTGTTGAAATGACTTGGAGGTACAAGGATATTCCCTTCAATTTGTCTAATTGGGGTGATCTGAAAAATCAACTTATTCCAGCCATTCTGTGTCACTGTGGAGATGATGGCTCTGTCTAAAGAGAATAAGAGGTAACCTGTCAGGAAACAAGCACCTGGGGCTTAGAGCTCAGAGATGGCTGGACCAGGGATGGGCATGGTCCTGGATGTATGCATGAAGGGAGAACCATCCTTTAGACCCCTGGTTCTTAAGTCAGTGGTGAGAGGTCCACATCCCTAGGTGGTGCCAAGGTGGATGTCAGAGGACCCCACACCTGCTTCAGGTTCATGCAGAGAGAGGGAGAGACTGGCCTTTGGACTTCCAGGTGAGCTGACCACCAGGCTATTCTCCATTTGTGACTCCATGTGGTGGTGATGAGGGCAAAGGTCATTCCCAAGCAAAGGAATTTGCGAAGATTGGGTATAAAGGAATGTGTCCCATAACACACAAGTCAGCACACCAGCTCAGGGCTCCCCCCACTCCTGACCTGATCCCTATCAGGAGGTTCTGGGGGATGGTACCTAGGCTGAGGACACATATAAGTGGGGCCACCTTGATTTAAGTTTTGACAAATCCCAAGACCCACAACAATCTTCCCAGTAAAGCCCATCCTTACCTACTTCCTTCAGTGTAAACTAAACCTCTCCATGCCCTCAACACACAGTACACACTTCCCAGCCTCCCCACTGGCTCTTGAAAGCAGAAATCTTCTTACCATCTTAGACACCATCCATCTTAGAGATGCCAGCCTCTCTCTTCCCAAGTCCGCCTCAAATTTATCTTTTCCCAAAAAGCCAGGTTCTTCTTTGTTCTCAGTTCTTCCCAGGTGCTATGAGCATACTTCCTTGAGCTCCATAGAGAGACTATGATGCTATGCTCTCCTCCACCTTGGCTGCAGCCACAGGCAAGCCCTATCTCATTGGATCCTACAAGGGGCCTGAGCTCCCATGTAGTCCCTGGGTGTGAAAGGGGCCATCTCCAGGAACAAGCAGTGCCTCGAACCTTACTTTCCACCTTCTTTCTGTCCCATTCATGACTGATTCTCATCTCTGCCTTTTAGAATAGTCCAACTTCTTCCATATCTTCAGACTACCTCTAGTTTCCCAGATGCATCTGTTTCCTGTTCCCACCTGTCTGCTTCTCTGCCTTACTTTATCCAGCTACCCCTCCACCTGGATCCACCAGTAGGAATGTGGATGTCTCCCCCAAATCCTGCAGTGCTTCTGTGGCTCAGTGAAGAAAGCCCACCCTTCATGTGACTTCCTCTAGCCTCTAACTGCTTGCCTTACCCCACAGCATCTCATCCAGAGACAGGGTTTGGTCTATGGAATCTCTCTGCCCTGGTTGCCTAGTTGTCTTGTCACATTTGATCTTAGAAGGTCTGCATCAGACAGGAACCTATAGTCAGGAAATATCTGCTGTGGTGGCCAGAGTTTGGAAACTTCACATCAGGGTCCAACCTCAAGTTTAGCAACAATCTTCCAGGAGGTCTCAGCCTAGAAATGTTCTATGCAGAAATACCTGTACAGACATACTGCTTCTCTTTTCCTTTCTATCAGAATGTCAACTTCAGCAGGTGGTGTTGGGCTCTAGAAGTCAATGTATTGGGAAATATTGATGGGGACAAGCAGGTTGTGCTCAGTGCTCAGTGTCAGCTCCCTGTAGTTCACTGACACTTTTTCAGATCCATGGAGACCTCCTCACACAATTAGGACAATGGTGATGATTCATAAGATGTGTTCATAACTATAAGCTGAACTGCACATCAGTATCACCCAGGGGTTGTTTTTCCTAAATTAATTATTTGGAAATGATCATTCAAAATTATTTTTTAATGCTCATATAAATTGTAAACTCATATCATGCCCCCAGTCATGGAGATGATCCCACGTTTCCCTGCTTCCATTTTATGACATCTTGGGTGGGTGAGTGCAGAGACATCACCTCTTAGACAACATCTCCTGGGAGGAGAAAGCTTCCAGAAAGTCCATAGTGTATACAAAGAATCTCTCCACCTCATGGAGCTGAACCTGTCTCTCTCCCCACTGCTTGGCCTGTTCTTCTAAGGCCTCCACCTCTCCCTCCAGGTGGGAACACCTCTCCTTTATCTGGAGGACCTCAGCCAATTACTCCTCTGTACCCAGGGCCTGAGTCTCCTCTGCAAATTCCTTCCATCCCCCATCCTTATGTCTGGAAATGAGTTTTAATAAAAAGCCTTTGAACCACTTGTCTTTCTCTTCTTTGATTGAATGGTGTTGTTTTCTTGTGAGGAGAACTCCCCAAAAGAGAAAGGTTGCACAGGTGACAGTCCACAAGGACCTCTTGCTGAAGTCCATCTGAGGCCAGTGGGAACTCAGTTGCCCTGTTTCTTCCTGTGTTGAAGGTTTCCCAGTTGACTTGGTGTCCTGGAGACTTGTTTGCTGAGTATAAAGCTGGGTTAAAGGAGTCATTACCAAAGGGCTCCCCATAGACCTGGTATTCTGTGCATCCGATTGTCCTATAATGTGCTGGGTGGCAAGGGTTTTGTTCTGAAGCCACCTGGCTAGCCTGTTGTCTGGGGGGATTCTATTCCAGCATTGGGATGTGGTAATTATGGTCCACGGGCTCCAAGTTTGTCTGGTGTTCTCACAACTAGATTGCCAGGTCTCTGCTGGCTTGGAGGTCTCCCATAGAGGGCATATGGTAAGTCTGGTGTCTGAGTTGTCCGTGTGTCATGGAAATGTCATGGTCTCAGGGATTCCAGTGGGCCTGGTATTATGGGGACTTGGTTGCTCCATTCTCTGCTAAGTTAGAAGGCTCCCCTGATTTGTCTCAGAGTCCAGGTGACTTCTTTTCTTGCTGCAGAGTTGGGTTGGAGGACTTATGCACCTAAGGTTCCTGGTCATCCTGTTGTCTAGATAACACATTTGCCCAGTGCTGAGCTTGGCTAGTAGGCTTGTTATGTAAGGGTTCCCAGTAAGCCCAATATCTGAGGGACTCATTTGCCCAATGCCAAGCTTGGTTGCAGAGGTTTGGGTCAATGCACTCCTGGAAGTCTTGGTATTCTTGGGACTTGATGGCCTTATTCTCTGCTGGGTTGGGGAGCTTGTTGTCTGAGGCTCCTGCACTGTCCAATGTCCTGGAAACTCATCTGCTCAGTGCCAGATGGGGTTGGAGGTCTCCCAGCCTGAGGTTAACCAGTTTTCTGGGGAAACTGCCTTGTGCTCTGTTGGTCAGGCCTTTTGATAAGAGGGCTTCTGGTCAGCCTGGTATCCAGGGGATTCTTGTGTACAGTGCTCAGCTCTTTTGGTAGGCTTGTGGTTTGAGGGCTCCTGGTGGGTGTAGTGTTCTGGGGACTCGATGACCCTGTGCTCTGCTTGGTTGAAAGGCTCATGAGCTGAGGGCTCCTTGTCAGCACAGTGTACAGATGACTCCTTTTTCAAGTGCTGAGCTGGGTACAAGGACATGGGCCGAAGGATTCCAGTTGGTCTGGTGTTGTGAGGACCCAATAGCATTATTCTCTTCTGGGAAAGAGAACTCCAAGTTAGAGAACTCCCACTCACCATGTCTAGGGGTCTCCTTTGCCAGTTTCCATCTGGGTTGGAGGGCTCATGGTTTTCAGGTTCCTCCCAAGCCTGGTATTCTTGGACTTGGCTGCCTTCTGACCTTCTTGTTTGGAGGGCTACTGTTCAGAGGAATGTCCCTCAGCCGGGTGCCCAGGGTCTTCACTTGCACATTGCCCAGCTGGGTTGGAGGTCTCAGGTGTCCCAGAAGGCCTGGTGTTCTGGGCACTCAATTTTCCTGTCCTTTGTTGCATTTGAGGGCTCCCACTTGGCCCACTGTCTGGGTGATTCTTTTTCCCAGTGCAGACATGGGTTGCAGTTCTTATGCTCTTAAGGCTCCTAATGGCTCCATTGTCCAGGTGTCATGTTTGTCCGGTGCTAAGCTTGGTTGCAGGGGTTTGGCAAGAGTGCTGCTGGTAAGCCTGGTGTGTGGGCACTCAATTGCCCTATGATTCACTGGAAGTCATAGATACAGAAATTAGGAAACCAAAAGAAAGAGAAGGCATCCAAATTGTTAAGGAAGAATGAACACTTTCACTATTTGCAGATGACATGATACTCTATAGAGAAAACCCTAAACACTCTACCAAAAAATACTAGATCTGATAAGTGAATTCAATAAATTTCAGGATAATGAATGAATGTTCAGAAATCTGTTGCATTTCTATACATTATTAATGAAATAGCAGAAAGAAAAACTAAGAAAACAATGCCACTTGCAATTGCACCAAAAATAATAAGATGCTTAAGAATAAACCTAACCAAAGGGGTGAAAGGGCATTGAGGAGGGCACCTGTTGGGATGAGCACTGGGTGTTGTATGGAAACGAATTTGACAATAAATTATATTTAACATAAAAAATAATCAACGTGAATATGAAAGATCATACTCATCCAAAGTAAAAAAAAAAAAAAAGGAAAAGAATAAGAATACAAAGTTGCAAATAAAATTTTAGATAAAGAATTTACTTAGAATAACAAAGAAATTATAACAAATTACAAATTTAACAAAGTTGCCAAATACTATAAACATTAAAAATTCAGAAAATATAATGTTTTTATTAAATAACTACCTATCAAGTTTCCATATTTTTTCTATGTTTTTCACTTGCCTATTCTTTGATTGCTTTTTACGTGACAATGCTTTTCTGTTATGTTTTGCAAAGAGAGAATAAAAAGAGAATTCAGTCTTTCCTCCAGAAAAAAAATATACTCTGAAAACTACAAAATATGGATGAAAGAAATTGAAGATGACACAAAGAAATTAGAAGCCATTCAATATTCATGGATAGGAAGAACAAATATTAATAAAATGTATCTACTACCCCAAGCAATCCACAAATCCATGCCATATCTATCAAAATACCACCAGCACTTTTCACAGAACTAGAGAAAACAATCCTAAAATTTATATGGAACCTCAATAGACCAAGAATATCGAATGCAATCTTAAAAACGAAAAACTGGAGGCATCACAATTCTGGACTTCAAGTTACATTACAAAAGTGTCATAAACAATACAATATGATGACATCATAGAAACAGACATATAGATCAGTGGAATGGAAAGAAAACTCAGAGATAAACCCACAGTTATATGGTCAATTATTCTTGGACAAATCAAGAAAGAACTAACAATGGGAAAAAATCTCTTCAGCAACTAGTATTGGGAAAACTGGAAAGCAACATGCAGAAGAATGAAACTGGAGCACTTTGTTACAGCATACAAAAAAGTAAATTCAAAATGAATGAAAGACCTAAAGATGAGACCTGAAGTCATCAAAATCTTAGAGAACAGAGGCAGTAACCTCTTTGACATTGGTTGTAGCAACTTCTCATCAATGACACTGAAATGTGTAACAGAATTCATTTTGTATGTACAAGTTGAAAATGTTCCTCAGTGTATGCTTTGAAACAGTTATATGAGTTTGAAAAACATATGTATCAATGACCAATCCTGCTCTTGATCAATTAATAAAACAGTATAATTTAATTCTCAGTGGAAAAAATAAACTATATAGAGATGAAAATAACACAGGGACACATATATGACATAGAAATATAAAATAGAAAACACCTAACCATAAAAAAGCACATACATTTAGCATATTGTAAAATGAAATGTTACTTGAATAAAGCCAGTCACTAATTTAGCTCAGGTTTTGTTAAGATTTCATGTCTACCCACAATAGACACACACATTATACAACTGTTGTGACTCTGTTACGTTTTGATGACTTTCAGAAAGGTGTTCTTCTGTATCTTTCATGCCAGCAGTGGGTTCTCAACTTTGCTACTTAGAGCTTGTCTGATTCAATTGAATTATAAATATAATATACCTAGTACCCACCAGTTGTTCACAGTGGACCATTGGTCAATGTCAAGATACTCAACGGTGTGGCTATTTCATTTCAATCTGCATCCATTGAAATATAAGTGATTTAAAGCCATTTGAAAAATTTCGTTATAAGTGTTTCAGTGCCTGTACCCCATACAATTACCAAAAAGTATCATTTAAGAGAGATTTCATCTTCTTTGCATATAATCCTATGTTGTTGTAAATGTTAGGCACCCATAGATAGGCATTTAAGTAATCCATGATGAGGTTTTCCACCAGGGTCACCTGTTATATTGATACTTCCCTTCCCTCATTTAAACCTAGCATGGAAACCATGTTAGGTTTCCAAACATGGAAAACCATGTTTGCTGTCTTCTTGTTGTTTGTTTGTTTTCACAAGTGTAAGCTAAATATATTGAATAAGCATGTTATAATAATAGTCTTGTTTCCAAAAATACACTGAAATCAAGGTGTTTTAAATTTACTCTATTTGGATTTCAATCCAGCTTTCTTTGTTTTTGAATACTATTAATACTAATTTGTGTAAGGGGCCTGGTGAAAACAGAAATGCCCTTAACCCTTTCTGTGTTGGGAACACTTTGAAATTTATGTCACTAAGACTGACAGTGTTTAATGATAAGCAACACTGGAAGGACGGGAGTTACACTGCAGTGATCCAGGCACTTGTCCTTCAGAAACACACTCTGTGCTAATGTAAGTACAGAGAGGGTAATTCTCATACACTCACTGGGTCACACTCTGATTCCATACAGTCAAGAGCGCAGGTTTGCCAAGGAGAACCCTGAAGTGTTCTGTGTCCCAGAAATGCACCACACCTCTATAAACTCTTTAGCATAAACATGTTAAAATGGATAGAAAACTAATGCCCTACTTCATCAGATGTGTGCATGTGTCCTCTCTCTGTGGTGATCTTGTTTGCCTTTCTTTTTCTGTTTGCCCCACATCTCCTTTTCTAGATGATCAGAGCAGCTGCCACAGGTGTGTGTGTGAGTGTTGGTATTTATACATTTATGATCATGGCTCCTAACAGAAAAAACTGCTTTAGAAAAGTGTTTTCTATTTCTCTCTTTCATAACACAGAATTATGTTTCTATCAAATAACTGGTCTTAACCTGAAAAAATTGTTTCATTTCTTGGTTTATGTTATTCAACAGCAAAACAAACCAAAAATGTCTTTTTGGAAATTATTGTTAATCATAATCAATTACCCAATTTCTTGCTGGAAGCCACAAATTGATATTTTGTACCTACCCACTATTATTTGCACACATGAACTTATACATACTATACCTGCAGGAGACTAAATTTAATTGAAAAGTCTCAAATGACATTCTTCAATTGCCAGCTACTTTTAATTGTAAACCAAACTATTTATTTGAGAGAGAGGATGAGAGTCAGGGAGGGACAGACAGAGGAGTAAGAGAATCAAAACAGGCTCCACACTGTCAGTGCAGATCCTGATGTGGGGCTCAAACCCACAAAGTGTGAGATCATGACCTGAGCTGAAATCAAGAGTCGGATGTTTAACCAACTGAGCCACCCAGGCTCCCCTTGCAGTGTATATTTTTGGTACTGAGAACAGTAAATTCAGTATTTAGACACACAAGTTTTGTGTCAGACATGCCACTTGATGCGTATCAGGAGTTTTATTGTGTGCACTGATAGTTGTGTTCACTACATTAGTGTATATACCAGCATGTGTACTTATGTCTGCCACTGTGTGTGCTAATGTGTTCTAGGTGTACCAGTGTGTACTAGTGTGTATAATAGCATATGTACTAGGTATGTGCTAGTATGTGTACTAGGTGTGCCAGTGAGTGTACAACTAGTGCTAGGGTGCGCTCATGTGCATATTAGCATGTGTATTTGTGTGTGCTTGTGTGTGTACTAGTATGTATGTTCAGTGTGCCAGTAAGTGTACAACTAATCCTAGTGTGTCATAATGTGTATACTAACATGTGATACGTGTGTGTGCTAATGTGTTGTAGGTGTGCCAGTGTGCACTTGTGTGTATACCAGCATATGTACTACAGTGTGTGATAGTATGTGTACTAAGTGTGCCAAAGAGTGTACAACTAGCACTAGTGCACACTCATGTGTATATAGCAAGTGTACTTGTGTCTGCTATTGTGTTTGCTTGTATGTGTACTAGGTGTGCCAGTGAGTGTAGAAATGATGCTGGAGTGTGCTCTTCTTTATACTAACATGTGTACTTGCATATGCTTGTGTGTGTGCTAATAGTTGTACTCGTGTGAAATAATATTTGGGAACTAGCATATGTACAAGTGTGTATGAGTGTATATGAGATGTGCTAATATATGCTAATATGTACTAGTGTGTGTACTAGTAAATGACAGTGTATATACTAGCATGCACTAGTATTAACATATATACTAGTGTGTGATAGTGTGTAATAGGTTTACAACTCTGTGTGCTAGCTAGCATGTGTTCTAGCTGTGTACTAGTATTTGTGCTACACTGAGCATAGCTTGTGTGCTACAGTGTATTAGTGCGTAGTAGTATGTACTGGACATACTATTGTGTGTACTGACATAGCAGTTTTATACTAGCGTGTACTCATGTGTTTACTAGCCATTTACTTGTATTTGTGCTAATATGAGTACTAATTTGTGTGCTATTGTATCCTAGTGAGTAGTAGAGTGTGCTAGACATGATGCTGTGGTCTACTGTGTGTACTAGATGTGTACTAATGTACACCCATGTGTACACTAGTGTATACGTGTGTGTGTGTGTGTGCGCACGCTAGTGTGTGCTAGGCATGTGCACTAGGAAGAATAATGGAGGATTGCATCACAAATGACATCATGGCAACATCCCAAGCAGTATGCCTTGGGCATACATGATGTCATAGAGGACCAGCCAATCAGAATCCTCCCCAGCCTGTGGTCCTCTGGTGGGTGGCGGTGGTTGGGAGTGAAGGCAGAGTTTGAAGCAGGAGTTTCCAGGGTACCCACAGTCCTGGACCTGGGAACCTCCCCACAGTGGGCGTGCCGCATAGCTCCTGTAGTTCCACCCCCTGGAGTCCCTCCCTCCCACATCTCCTCAGATATCCTGTCACCTGAGCCTGCAGTTATCTGCTTCAGGTGAGTTACTTTTTAGGGAATGTTCATCACTTGTGCTCTGAATTAGTTTTGCTATTTGAAGGTCCTGGGTTTGAATCCTTGCCCTACTGTTTGCTGTCTTGGGAAAATTTCTTAATTTCAGTAAGCCTGAGTGTCATTGTCTACAAAATGAGCTAGTGTGCAGGTCTTTTTAGGGTTGTTTATTGTTTAAATGAGATAATCTGAGTTAAATACTGAGCACATTGTCTATCCTAAGAAAGTACCCAATAAGGATCACCAGTAAGGGTAATATACCCTTAATCATTAAATATTCATGTTCTTCCAATGTATCTTCTTACACCTTGTATGGTGCTTTTTTAATTGAGATGTAAATGATATATTACATTAGTTTTATGTGTACAAAATAATGATTTGATATATAGTGTAAAAATACCAACAAAATACATGTTAATATTCACCACCATGAATATTCACAATATCTCTCATAGTGAAAATCAACTTTTAGCAAGTACTAAATAGACAAGATCACTAGCTAGAGTCACCATGCTGCTTTTTAACCACCTTCAGCCAATTTGCCCACCTCCTGACCCCACTTCTGTCAACTACTAATCTCTTCTTTGTATCTGTGAGCTTTTTCTCTTTATGAGATTCCACATATAAGTGATAGTGTGTATTTGTCTCTTATTTCCATGAGCATAATGACTTCAAGGTCAATTCATGTTGACAAAGTGGCCAGATTTCATTTTTTTCATGGCTAAATAGTAACTGCAGTGTGTGTGTGTGTGTGTGTGTGTGTGTGTGTGTGTGTGTGTGATGTCTCCTGTACCCATTCATCCATCTATGGTCACATAGGCTGTTTCCAGATGTTGGCTATTGTAAATACTGCTGCAGTGAATGTGAGGGTGGGTATATCTCTTAGGATTAGTGTTTTTGTTTCCTTCAGATAAATGCCCAGAAGTGAATTGCTGGATTTTATGGTAGTTCCATTTTTAATGTTTTTGAGGACCCTCCATGCTGTTTTCCAGAGGGTCTGTACCAAGTTACTTTCACACCAATGGTGCACAGGATTCCTTTTATCCACAGTCCTGCCAAACTTTGTTATTTCTTGTCTTTTTTAGTAAGATCTGTTGTCACAGGTGTGAGGTGATAGCCTTTGTGATGTTGCTTATCATTTCCATGCTGGTTAGTAATTTCAGCACCTTCCACAGCTTCATTGTTTGGCTATTGAGTCCTATCCAGTATACACACAAGTCTCTTTTCACATTATGATTTGAAAATATTTTCTCCCATTCAAAAGGTTGTCTTTTAATTTTTACTGATTGTTTCTTTTGATGTGCTGAACTTTTTAGTTTGATGTAGTCCCACTTGTTTATTTTATATTTATCCTTTACTTGTGGTGTCAACCTCCTCCCCTCTCCCCAAATCATCTCAAAGACTGATGTCAAGATGATTCCCACCTATGTTTTCTTCTGGAAGTTTTATAGTTTCAGGTCTTAAGTTTCACTCCTTAACACATATTGAAGTGACTTTTGGGTGTGGTTGACGACAGGGGCCCAGGCTCCTTCTTTTTGTTTGTTTGCTTTGCATGTGGCTGTCTGTTCTCCCAGCACCATTTATTGAACAGATTTTCCTTTCCCCATTGTGTGTTTTTGGCTCCTTCATTGTAAATTCATTAGTTATATGTATGTGGTTTCATTTCTATTCTCTCCATTCTTTTCCATTGATCCATGTGCTTATTTTTATGCCAGTACCATGCTGTTTTGTGTAATATCTCTTTGTAATTGGAGTTGCTTTTGTATTTTGATAGTAGTTATGTTATGAGCAGATAGGGGATTTTAGTAAGTGGCACAGGGGCAGGTTGTCTCCTGGTGATGCCCACGTCCAGCTCACAAATGGGAGTCAGACTCAGAGAAAAAGAGACATTCCTGTGTGCGGATAAAGAAACTTTAACTGCCACCAACTTCCCCATATCTTAAATCCTGGTCATGTGAGTTTGATGCTATGTATAAAAACACAGTTGAGCATGAATATAGTTTGAAAATGGATGTGTATTTCAGGCTGCATGGGCAAAAAGATTTTCCTGTTGGAGTGTACATTCACAGGTTTGAGATAACTGATTTATAGCACAGATGAATCTATTCTGTCTGGGAGGAGGATAGGACATATTTGTGGTGTGCTACGCCATAAAGAAAAGGGGTGGGAAAGATGTAGAGCAGAATTTAGATTTTTGTAAATTTTAATTTTTTATTATTTTTTAAAATACAATTTATTTTCAAATTGGTTTCCATACAACACCCAAGTGCTCATCTCAACAAATGCCTTCCTCCATGCCCATCACCCACTTTCCCCTCTCCCCCACCCCCCCATCGACCTTCAGTTTGTTCTCAGTCTCTTAAGGTTTGCCTCCCTCCCCTCTATGTAACATTTTCCCCCTCCCCCTCCCCCATGGTCTTCTGTTAAGTTTCTCAAGATCCACACATGAGTGAAAACATATGGTATCTGTATTTCTCTGTCTGACTTATTTCACTTAGCATAATACCCTCCAGTTCCATCCATGTTTCTGAAAATGACAATATTTCATTCTCTCTCATTGCCAAGTAATATTTCATTGTATATATAAACCACATCTTCTTTATCCATTCATCAGTTGATGGACATTTAGGCTCTTTCTATAATTTGGCTATTGAAAGTAAGCAGCATCTAGCAGCATGACAGAAGTGGCTCTGTCATGAGTATTTGCTGGAAGACTAGCCCTGTAGATGTCTTGACCAAAGCTGACCACTAGGGCTGTAAAACATAAAACCTTTTAGTGGCTACATGTTTTCTTGAGATAAGACCAAATTTTGACCATGGACTCCCTAGCTCTGTGTATTCCATTCTTTACTCCAGAACCAATCCCTCCTCTGACCAATGAGGCATTTTTTTTTTCCTTTGGTCTTCCAATTACCCTCCCCCAACACATGCATCGCCTCCTCTGTGGACTTGTCCCTGGTGCCCTTTTTAACATGTACCAGTAAACCAGGCTCCATGAAGCAGAGACCACCTGTGTTCCCTCTGCCCCTCATGTGTCTCTTTGCTAATACAGTAGTAGCAGATAGCAAGTGCTTGAGGAGTGTTCGCAAATCAGGGAAGGAGGCAGTTTTGTGTCTGACCCTGTCTTTCATCCCTGTCTTCAAGGAACTCCTGACTGTGCAGTGGAAGAAACAGATAGCTGTGCTGTGGGATCAGTGCTCTAGCAGAAGAAAACCCAGGGCACTCTGAGAAAACACATGGGTGTGTCTGTCAAAAACACCTTCACAGAGAAAAGGAAACTCAAAAGGGCATTTGCACAAAGCCAGGGGAAAGGGAAGAGAGAGGAGTTACTGTAGGCTCCCTCTGCTGGTGGTTAATCACCCACCCTGTCTTCTCTCAAGACTGAGCTCCATGGCCTCATTCTCATTTCTTATCTCCCTCCTTGTGATCTGTGTGAGCCTCTATTATACTCCCTCCAGTGGGTCATGGCAGCTGCTTGCCAGCTTTTAATTTCTATGAGTATACTTCCCTTTGAGGTCTCTGGTCTTTTCCTTCTACTTGCTTGGTAAATGTCTTGTGGTGGAATGACTTTGTTGTGATCATGTACTGTTATTGTGGGAGGAAAATTTGGAGTTCATCCCCTCCTTTTATGGATAGACAAACTGATTCTCAGCAGAGAAATTACTTGCCTAAAGACAAACCCTTGGTTTGTGCAAATGAGGACCAGCACTTAGGTATTCTGACTATTGAGGCAATGGCTCCATCCTAAGCATACTTCCTTTTTGTTTTCCTTGTCTTCTCCTTCTCCTTCTCCTTCTCCTTCTCCTTCTCCTTCTCCTTCTCCTTCTCCTTTCTCCTCCTTCTCCTCCTCCTCCTCCTCCTCCTCATGTTTCTTCTTCTTTTTTCAATTTAAAGTTAGTTAACATAAATTGTATTCTTAGCTTCAGGAGTAGAGCCTAGTGATTCATCTCTTACATATGACACGTAGCGCTCAATCCATAAATTGCACTTCTTAATGCCCATTACCCATTTAACCCATTCTCATACCCACCCCTCCTCCAGGAACCATTAGTTTCTTCTGTGTGTTTAAGATCTCTTATGGTTTGCTCCCTCTCTGTTTTTATCTTATTTTTCATTCCCTTACCCTGTGTTCATCTGTTGTGTTTCTTAAATTCCAAATACGAGTGAAATATGATATCTGTCTTTCTCTGACTGACACTCCATCCATGTCATTGCAAATGGCAAGATGTCATTCTTTTTTTATGACTTATATCCCATTGCCTATATACACTACACCTTCTTTATCCATTCATCAGCTCTTGGACATTTGGGTTCTTTCCATAGTTTATATTTTATTCATATAACTACTATAAACTTTGGGGTGTATGTGCTCAAGGATTTATAACTTGATTCTTTAATCTGTCACCTCTGCCATCAAATAATATTTCCTCACATATATATGTTACTTCACTAGATGAATATACAACCGAACACAATAATAAACTTCCATTTCCCCTTTCTGACCTTTGTGCCATTCATGTCTTCTGTTTTACTTGACACTTGCTATAGGCTAAGCAGTATTTTGCTTTTACATTTCCTTAAACCTTACAGTATCTTTTAAAGGAAAATTTTAAATGAGATGATGAAAGTCTGATATTTTTCCAGTTACTATTTCTACCCTCTTCATTACTTCCTACATACCAGTGCCCATCTGTTACCATCGTCTGTTGGCCTGAAGAACTCTCATCAACATTTCTTGTAGTGTGAGTCTATTCTATGACACTTGCAGTGTTGATATGCCTGAAATGGATTTATTTGTCTTCATTTACTTAAGGAAATTTTTCTAGATGTGGAATTTGAGATTGTCATTGGCATTTTCCTTCTTTCATGATTTAAAGATGTCATTTAACATTATTGGTTTATAATTTCTTCTAATAAAGAGTTGGCAGCCCATTTAGCCTTTACCCATATGTATCATGTGTGCTTTCTGAATGTTTTCAGATTTTTCTTTCTCACTCATTTCCACAATTTCATTATTATAGGTCACGGTCTGATTTTGTGTTTGTGTTTTTCTGCTTGGGGTTCACAGAAACTTTTGCATGGATGGGTTTATGGTTTTATCCAGTTTGGAGATTTAAGGCAATTACTGTTGGGTCTCACCCATTCTTGTGTTGTCCCATGAATCACTGATGCTCTTTACATTTATTTCCCATCTCTTAGTGTCTCTGGGCTTACATTTGCATAGTTCCTATTGCTGTATCTTCAAGTTCTCACACTTTATTTGTCTGCATCAACCCATCATTCTTTCTTGTTTGATTTTGTTTATGTTTATTTATTTTTGAGAAACAAACAGAACATGAGTAGTGGAGGGACAGAAAGGGAAACACAGAGTCTGAAGCAAGGTCCTGTCTCTGAGCTGTCAGCACAGAACAAGACGTGGTGCTTGAACCAACAAACCATGAGATCATAACCTGCACCGAAGTCAGATGCTTAATTGACTCAGCCACCAAGGTGCCACTCATCCCTTCATTCTTAAAGCCCATTTGGTATAGTTTTTCATTTCACATATCCTAGTTTCAGCTCTGTAAATTCTATTTTATTATTCTTTATGATTTCCCTTTGTCCCCGCATCACATATATATTTTCCTTTAATTCCTGAGCATATTTATAATGGCTCTTTTCACATTTTCACCTGCCATTTTGGGTCTTTGTTTGTGGACTGCTTATTCTCATTGTCATGAGTCCCATTACCCTGCTTATTTGGATGTCAAGTAATTTTTTATTGGAGGGTGGACATGAGACTATGACAGTGTTGAAAATCTGGATTTTTTTTATACCCTTCTTATGAGTGCTGAATGCCATTTTGGCAATTAGTTGATAATTTCTGTCTCAGCTTCATCTTCTCTAGGTTTAATGTTTTTATTATGGTAAGATATACAATGCATAGTATGTACCATTTTCTCGGCTTATTTTTAGGCTTTGATGGATGAGTTGAGATTAGCATTTGTTCTAAAGTCATGTTGTTAGATTTAATACTGACATGTGACCTTTCATGGGGTCTCATGATCCATGTATTGATTCATTTTGCTGTGTTGTATTTAAAGATGACTCTGAGTGACACATTTGGGTTTGTATTGTTTGACTCTTTTGGCCTCACCATGACTTTAGTAAAAATAGATATCACATATTAATTTTTCATCATGAAGGAAAGTTAACATTCCTTTAAAATGTAGTGTCCAGGTGATGATGTCAGGAAGGCCTATGAGAAAGCCTTCAGTGATTGGCCAGCTGAACAAGGCCAACCTGAGGGAGCCCTGGTGATTTTCCAGGCATGGTTGTGACATCACTAAAAGGCATTGTGACACACCAGTGCTGTTATAAAAGCCAGTCAAGACCCAAGTGGCACTGAGGAGAGTGATGACACTTCAGCCACAACTGTTCCTGCTATTCCTCCTGTTGTTTGCCTGGTTGTCTTCCCCTGTTGATGGCAAACCCATTGCCCACAATGAGCCTTCAAACTATAAGCCCTCCATCTCTGCTTAGCATTGGACAGAAAACTCACTGGGAAACTAGCCTGAACTGGTAGCTCTTTGACTGGGAGCCCTCCAACTCAGCAGACAAGTAAGCAATTGATTTCCCAGGACAACAGGCCCACTAAGAGCATTGTGAGACCAGGCCTTCTGTTCTAGATTGGCACTGGGCCAATGAGTACCCTGGACAGTGTGCTGACCAGGAGAGTTTCCACCAAAATCTCTGCATGCCAGCAGAGCACAGGACAATTGAGTCCTTATCACCCAGGATTGACTTCAGCCTTAAGTCCTTTTGGCCTGTCACCTGAAGTTTTCCTCTTTCAGGGAGTTCTCCTCAGAAGAAAACAATACCAGGCCCTAAAAGATGAGACAAACCTGCAATTTGAAGACTTTGTATTAAACTTCACGACAGGAGAAGAGGGGGTTGGGAGGAATTTGTAGAGGCGACCCAGGCCCTTAGCACAGAGGGGTAACTGTCTGAGGTCCTCCAGATTAAAGGGAGGTGCTTCCACCTGGAGGGAGAGGTGCAGACCTTAGAACAGGTGTAGTAGTGGGGTGACAGGAAGACTCAGTTACATGAAGTGCAGAGATTCATTGTGCACACAAAGGACTTCCTGGAAGATTTTGCTTCCTAGGCAATATTGTCCAAGGGGTAACGTACTCCCACCCACTAAAGATGGCATAAAAGGGGGGCTGAGAAAAGTGTGGTCATCTCCAGAAGTGGGAGCATTGCATGAGTTTACAATTTACATGAATTTTAAATAAATAATTTAAGGTGGTCATTTCAGAATAATTAAGAGAAACAATCCATGGGTTATTGTAATGCACATCCCAGGTTGCAGGCAATATTGCATCTTATGACTCATCATATTGTCATGGTGGTGGATAGGGGTCTCACAGCTCTGAGAATGTGTCATTCAACTATAGAGAGCTGACACTGAGTACAACCTGCCTGTACACATCAACACTTTCTCAAACATTGACTTATAGAACTCCAGCACAGCTGCTGAGTTCAGCACATTCTGATAGAAAGTAAAAAGCAGTATGAGAGCAAATGTGACAAGAGCAGAGAACCAGGATGGAGGGAGGCCAGAGGCATTGTACCATTCCCTGTCTCTGTTTGAGAGTGTGTGGTATCAGTGTGGTAGGCAAAGAAAGAGGTGCGAGGAGCTATGATGGTGGGCTTTGTTCTGACCAAGGAAGCAATTCAGTTATTGGGAGAGACATGTGGGATTCAAATTGGGTCTTTAAGGGTTTGGGAGGCAGAGTAAGGCAGAGAGTGAGAGAGGTGGGAACAGGTGTGCCTTGGAGACTGTAGGGTGTGCATGGGCATGAAGGAAAGTGGCTACTCTCAAGAACAGAGTTGGGGCACCTGGGTGACTCAGTCACCATGGCTAGTCCCATGGCTACTGAGTTGTGCTCAGGACAGGGTGCTCCTAGCACCTGGGCATAAACTGATGGAAACCATGAGAAAGATAACTCTGGAGGTGGAACATGAATTTCAGGGGGACATGGGAAGTAGGAAGCTTGTTTCTCTAAGATGGGTGGTATCTGACATGACATGAGGGCTCCTGCTTTTAGGAGCCTGTGGGGAGGTCAGTGGAGTCCAAGTCACTTAGATGTAAGGGGGATGTGGGTCGCTTTTGTAATCCCATCCTTTGGAAACTCCTGGTTATAGCAGCTCAGACCCTGTTCAGCACACCCTGGTTTTCCAGAAACATCAGGCTCCTGGATGGGCTGAGAGCTCAGAACTCTTCACTCCTTGAGTCTCCATTCCTTTATATGTAAAATGCAGACAACCTGGAGTGGGGTGTGGTCAAGTGAAAAGGAGACACAGGAGATGTCAGGGTTCAGGAGAGGATAAAAAGGGCAAATGAGAGGTGGTCTCCTAAGGAAAGATAAAAATTGGGACAGTCCACTGTGAGCCAGGTCTTGGCTCTGGCCCATCCATCTCAAAGGAAAAGCATCAGCTCTAGAGGAGTAGTCTGGGTTCTGCTTCTGTTACACACCTGGTTAAAGTCTGTCACAGCTCAGCACCTGCCCAGTCACAGCCCAGCATCAGACCCCTTTTATCTCTTTTCCTGCTGCTTGACACCACAGGTTATGGTTCTGGGGAGGTTTGGAGCTCCAGGGAGCCAGGGTGGGACTGCTAGATTTAGGCAACTATTCTGAGAAGTGATGACAGGTAGAGCATTAATATAGGTAGGTATGTAGGTAGGTAGATTTATAGATTCACAGGGAGCTGCAAGTAGTACAGAAAGGTCATTTCACAAAGGCAGCATCTATTCATTTTGCCCCAGTGTAACATCTTACATCACTTCAGGACAATATTAACATCAGGAAACTGACAGTGGCACAATGGGCATGTCTGGCTCTGTCAGTTTGTCATGTACATTCACATATCCAACAGCACAATCCATGTGTGGAACAGCTCCATCATCCAAAAGATCCCCCTCATGCTACTCACCCCTCCCCCCCAACATCACTGGCCATGACAATTAACCATTTATGTTACATTTGGGGAGTTTTGTCTTTTTTGTTTCATGAAGGGAATCCTAAAGCCATGACCTGTGATGTTATTTGTTTGTTTCCACTCAGGGTAATACCCTACAGATCCATCCAAGTTTTGTGTATCACAGCTTCAGCTTTATGGCCTCTTTATCACTGAGTAGGATTCCCTAGTGTGGATATGTCACAGTTTTTTCATCCAGTCACCTTTTGAGGGATATTTTGTTTGTTTTCTACTCTTTTGGCTATTACAAATAAACCTTCAGTGAATATCTGTGCACAGTGTTTTATGGTATCTCAATCAGTCCAGGAGACTGATTGCTGTGTTTTAAAGTTTAAAAATAGCTTGTATTGAACGTACCAAACTCTCTTACCAGAGTGCTGTGCCATTTCATTTATATTCCCATCAATGATGTTTGAGAGAGCTGCTTCTTTCCAACATTTCATGTTCGTACTGTTTTTTTTTTTTCCAGCTCTTCTAACAGGTGGCATTTTCATTTACATTTCCCTCATGGCTGTGATGTTGATGTTTTTTTGTTTTTTTCATGTGCTTATTTGCCACCTACATGTTCTCTTTGATGTAATGTCTGTTCATTTGTTTTGCCCCTTTTCTCTTTGAGTAGTTTTTTTTTTTTTCCTTTTGGGTGTTGAATGTTCCTTAAATATTCCAGTGAGAAGTTTTTTTGTTTTTTTGTTTGTTTGTTTTATCAGATATGTGGTTTGCAAATATTTTTACCTAGTCTATAGCTTGTCTTTTCATGCTCCTTGTAGGAGCAAATGCTCTTACTAGAATAAATGTTTTCAATTTTGGTAAAGTTCTGTTTATCAAGTGTTTTCATTTTTAGTGCTTGGGTTAAGAACCCACCAATCCCTAGGTCTTAAAGATCTTCTCCTGTGCCTCCACTGTAAAAGTTTTATAGCTTTATGTTTTGTTTTGAATCTATGCTGTGATAATTTGAGTTCACATTTGTATAAACAGTGAAGTTTAGATCAAGGTATTTTTGTTTCTTTTGTTTTTGTTTCTTTGCCAATGAATGTCTAATGGCTTTGACACCTGTTGCTGACAAGACTCTCCTCACAAAGTGCATTATTTACCTTTGCCAAAAATCAGTGATTCATATTGTCATAGTTCTATTTCTTTGTCCCCTCTTCCCTGTTGAATCTGTGTCTTTGTCTCCACCAACACCACATCTTCAGATGGAGCATATTAATTTCTCCAATTTTATTCCTTTTCAAAGCTGTTTGACCTCTCCTAATTCCTTTTCATTTCCATTCCATTCCATTTCATTTTTCATTTCTAGAAAATGATGCTGTGTCTATAAAATAAATATTACTTGGCTTTCCACAGGAAATGTGTGAAACCTATCTATCAATATGGAGAGATGACATTTTTACTATGTTGTATCTTCTTACCTGTGAGCATGATATGTCTCTCATTTATTTAGATGTTTGATTTCTTTCATCAGTGCTGTATAGATTTCAGCATACAAGTCTTGTGCATGGTTTTTAGTCTTTGATCTTAGTGTTGTAATGATGACAAATTGTGTATTAAAATTTCATCTGAAATGTTTTCATTGCTAGTGAATAGAAATAAAGGTATTCTTCTATGTTTGTCCTGTACCCTGACAGCTTCCTGAATTCACGTTAGATCTAAAGCAGTTTCTGTTTTGTTGTGGTTCACTAGAACTTTCTAGATAGATAATTGCTGGAATTTCCTACATATGCAAACATGCTATACTAATGTATGGACAATTTTATTTTTCTCTTTGCAGTCTACATACCTCCTTCACACCTTTCTTTGCTTTATTGCTAGTCTAGAATTTTAGCACTGCATTGAATAAGAATGGTGGGAGAACATGACCTTGACTTGTTTCTGATCTTTAGGAAGAAAACATCAGTTTTTCACTATTGTGTTTAATGTGGGTAGAGTTTTTTATAGAGATATTTCATGAAGTTGAAGAATTCCTTCTATTTTTTCTGTTTTCTGAGGGTTTTTTTGTGAATGTGTATTGAATTTTGTGAATTGCTTTTCTGCATCACCTGACGTCATCATGTGGTTATTCTTTAGTAGCCTGGGGATAGGATGGGTTATTTTTTTAATTGATTTTTAAGTATTGTAATTGTCTCACATTTCTGAAATAATCTCCAGGTGGGCATGGTGTATGGATCTTTTTCTGTAGGAATGAATTCTATTTGATAATGTTTTGTGTGGAATTTGGGAGGTGTATTCATGAAAGATGTTAGCCTGTATTTTTTAATTGATATTCTTTTTCATGTTTAGATTCAAGATTCAAGGTAATGCCAGCTTCATCAAAAAAAAAAAAAAGTGTACTTCCTTGTTTTCTTTCTATTTGCTGGAAAATATGCAAAACAGAGGTCAATTTTGTTAAAATGCTTGGAAGAATTCTCCATTTATTTAAATCTACATCTGGATGTAACATTTTTAAAGTATTAAAATTACAAATCTGATTTATTTCATAGTTATAGGAGTATCCCAAATACCTATTTCAACGGAGGGCATGGAGTAGCATGTGCTTTTTGCAATCTTGGTCCTTTCTTCTCAGATGTCCTATTTGTGTAGGTACAGTATTTCCTTATTAATCTTTTGGTATGTCCAGAGTCTGAATTCATACCACTAGTTCATTCCTGATCCTGAGAATTTGTGTTTTCTCTTTTCATCCGTTTGCCAGAGTTTGGTTAACTTTACGGATCACTCTTTCACTGAGTTCCCCCTTTTTTTCAACCAATTTCATTAATTTCTGCTCTAATTTTTATTATTAATATTATTTTTTACTTATTTTGGGCTAATTTTGCCCTTCTGTTTTATAAGTTTCTCACGATGTGAATTTTGATTATTGCTTTGAGGCTTTTCTTCCTCAATGTAAGCACTTAATCCTTGCATTAACACCCTCTCAGGGCAACTTTAACTGTGCCCCACAAATTTTAGTATGCCATATATTATTATAATTTAATTGTTTTACTTTCAATGGAGACTTCTTCTTCCACCAATGGATTATATAGAGTTTTATTTTATCTTTTAATTGTTTAGGGGTTTTCTTATATTTTTTTCTTTCATTCCTTAGTATGATTTTATTGTGGTTGAGCAATATAGTCTGTATGATTTTAATTCTTTCAAATTTGTTGAGGTTTGTTTTATGACCCAAGATACAGCCTAACTTCCTATATGTTCTGCAGGCACTAGAAAACAATATAAATTTTGTAGTTATTGGTAGGATTGTTTTGTAAGTGTCTATGTCAATGAGCTAAAGTTGTACTACAACAAACTAGAAAAAGGAAAAACAAAATAAACCCAAGCTAAGCAGAAGGAAGGAAAAAAATAAAAATGAGAAGACATCAAGGAAACTAAAACAAGAACTTCTTTCCGTCTGCTCATATGCTCTTCTTTGTATGAGTGCATGACCTGAGAGCATGTGCTCTCTGTTGCCTCCATCTTCTTCATCCCCTGGCGACCTCCGTTAGGATCCTCACAGAGAGCGCCGCCCTCCCCCCCCCCCCCCCAATCTAGCCTGTATCCCAGACCACCCTGCCCCTCTCCTGTGCACACACACACTGGTGGCATCAGGATGCTACAGTAAATGTGATTGCTTCTTCTATCTATAGTTCCCCCACCCCCAGAATGTGACCTCCGAGGGCACAGGGACTGAACTCCTCAATCTAGTCCATGCAGAGTAGGTATTTTGCCCTAACAGATGCATTGTTCTTTAGGGCAGGCCACATTTAAAGAAACAAAGCCAATTTAGTACTATGCAGTATAGAGTTGTAGTTGAACAGGAGCTATCCATCCAGGTTCTTTCTTTAAACTGTATTAAGTGTGCCACAAAGCACTGTCCCAGTGAACAGGACAGTGTATTTCCCAGGACACAGTGTGCTCCTTCTCCATTGTTGGGTGAACCATGCATTGAATCCCTATGGAGATAACCAATTCCTGGACATATGGGAGTGGGCATGAATTCACAGCTCCCAGAGGACCTGTTTCCAGAGGCACCTTTGTCTTTGTAGTGCAGTTCAAATACCTTATACCATGTTTATAAGGTCCTACCTGGTGGGACTCCCATTTGCCTCTCCTGCTGCATCCTACAACTCTCCCCTGTTGACCCATATCCTCCAGTGCATTAGGTCATTATTCAGTCCATATGGTTTCCATTCCTGGCCTTTGCCTAATTCTCCCCTTGATGGGGAACACTACCCCACACAACTCACAAATTTACCTGCCTCCTCCTGTCTAGTTTTACTAATCTTTTTGTTTTAGGGTTCTTAGTATAAAGACTTTATATGTGTTGATCTTAGTCTAGAACTTTACTAAATTTGTTTTTGTTCTAACTGTGGTTGTTTTATGTACATATATTTAGAATTAAGCCATCTGCAAACAAATATATATTTACTGTCTCCTTTCAGACTTGGATGCCCTTATTTTTTTTAATCCAATTACTTTGGCTAGCAATTACAATATAATATTGAATAGGAGGCATGAGAATGGACATTTTTTTCCTTATTTAAATTATATAAGGAAAAGCTTTAGTTTTTCCACGACTGAGCATGATGTAAGCTGTGAGATTGAGTTTCGTGGCCTGTATTGTGTGGTATATGTGCTGCCAAAGCGAGCACAGGCCTGTATTGTGTGGTCTCTCCATGAGCACTACAGCATCCTCCAGGACATCAGCAGCAGCCCCAGCACCTCCTGGTTGGCAGGGTTTAAACATAAGTACATACAGTACATCTTCCATTTTTTTTTATCATCCTAGGAGTTCTGTTTGTCTCTTGATAGTAACTGCATCTTCTATACTGCTGCTTCTTCTACTGTGACCCAGAGATATCTACTGCATGTCAGTAAATATGGCTCACTTTCCTCCATAAGCTCTATCAACAGGGGACTCCTCATTTTGACATTACCCAGGGATGTTTTCTTTATAGGAGTCATGCTGTTGTCAAGTGAATACATGGCAATTCTCTTGCCCATTCATCAGAGGCAGTACCAGCACCTTCACAGTACCAGCCCCTCCTCAAGAGTCTCCACAGAGAGAAGGGCCACCCAGACTGTCCTGTTGGTGAGTTTCTCTGTGATCATATACCGGGTGGACATCATCATCTCATTCTCTTCATGTTTGTTACGGGGATATTATCCAGTCATCCTGGATTTTCAGAAGCTTGTGTCCAATGTGTATGCCACTGTCAATGCATTGGTGGTAATTTGTCCTGATAAAAGGATAAAAATGTGCTTCAAAAGTGTGGAAAAATTTCAACCAATGTATAACTACATATTCATGAAATAGTTGCCTCCAAAACTGATTATTTTGCTTTTATTCAAACAGCAGAGTATTTATGTAACATTTAAAATTCAATTTTAATTTAAGTATAATTTAACATCATATCCTAATTTATCTAAATGTATTTGAAACTTATGATGCCAAGGACATTCCAGTGTCAGTAGTTTAGATCTCAGGAAGATTTGGTAGTCCCATGTTTACAAGTTCATTCATTTTGCATTTTATTTCTCATCTCCCTTAAGGAAAATTTTCTCTCTATACAATGAAGTTATACTCTAATACAGCACTATTGTACTTTAGTACAATGTTGGTATTCCTTATAGATAGCATAATATTTTTATATTAATTTCAATTTTAATTTCAAGATATTTACTTATGTATACAATTTTAGATGAAATGACATTTTCTCTCTGCACTATTTACATTTATTTCTCTTTTGTTCTGGCTTCTTTTAAGGCTACAAAGATTTTGGCTCCCACATTTGTATGTTTTCTCTATTTTACCTTTCACTACTTTCAAATGTGTTTCTCTTTCTCTAAATGCTTTTAATTTTTTTTCCTTTCCTTTTTTAAGGTTTTCATTTGAATTCCAGGTAATTAAATACAATGAAATATTATTTTCAGGTGTACAATATAGCGATTCAACATTCCCATACAACACCTGGTATGCATCACAACAGGTGCATTCCTTAATCCTTATCACAGATTTAACCCATCCCCTCACCCACCTTCCTTCTAGTAGCCATGTGTTTTCTATAGTTAAGAGTCTCTTTCTTGGTTTGCCTCTCTGTCTTTTTTCGCCTTTACTTGTTTGTCTTATTTCATAACTTCCACATATGAGTAAAATCCAATGGTATTTGCCTTTCTCTCACAGACTTATTTCATTTAGCATAATATGCTCTAGTTCCATTGCTATTATTGCAAATGACAAGATTTCATTAATTTTTAATGGCAGAGTTATATTCCATTGTGTGTGTGTGTTTGTGTGTGTGTGTGTACACACCACATCTTCTTTATCCATTCATCAGTCTATAGACTTTTGGACAGTGTCCAGAATTTAGCTACTGTAGATAATGCTGCTGTAAATATCTGAGGGCATGTATCCCTTTCAATTAGTATACCCTATGGATATTCCTTTTCTTTGCTGTTTCATTATTTATCTATTTTGTTACAGTGCATTTCTGATTTGAACATCTTTGTCTAGTTTTTAAATTAGAAACTTATTAATCATTCTTGTATTTTATACTATTGTTATTGTATACTCTAGTGCAACAATTAAATGATTTTTCTTCTTATCCTGATCTTTATTTATCTGTAGTGACTGCTGTATTTTACATGAATGTCCAGTCTTTAATGTCCTTGGTTGTGATATTTCTGCTCAATATTCTAGTTTACTATTTCTTTCATAAACTTGGACTCATTTAATGTTTAATTACAATTTTGTTTTCTAAATTAATTTATTTTAGCCTAATTATATAAGCTCTTTTACCAATATTCTTCACCAGAGTATAGCTTGTTTCTCTTTCCATGTATTTTGATTTCCTATTTTTCCATTGTATTTACTGAAATATTTTGAACAGGGGCACCTGGGTGGCACAGTTGGCTGGGCCTCTGACTCTTGATCTTGGATCAGGTCATGATCTCACAGCTCATGGATTTGGGCCTGCATCAGGCTCTGTGCTGACAGCATGGAGCCTGCTTAGGATTCTGTCTCCCCTTTTCTCTGCTCCTCCCGGCTCCTGTGCACTCTCTCTCTCTCTCTCAAAATAAATAAACTTATTTTTTAAATATTTTGAATATATTGATTATATCTGTATTATGTAACCCTTTATTCATTAGCTTATTTATCTGTGTGTCTCACCCTTTCTAATTTGGTTACAAATTTTGTACATATCACATTTTGGATTTCTCCACTCTCTCTGTTCCACTCTCAGGGCAGATTGGAAAATCGACACAGGTTCAATCTATTGCCTTGTGGTCAACCAGGATCTGGATGGAGAAGTGGGTTCTTAGTTTGATTACTCTTTTAGATCCTGCTATGGACTCACTTCAGGTCCTGGAATGTTCTTATATTTTATTAGCTTTGTTGGATATTTTAAGGGTTCTTTTAAATTTTGAGTACTTTTAGTTATCTGCACTAAAGGAATTTGGAACACATTTATTATTATTATTATTATTATTATTATTTTACTAAAACTGCAGATATTCACAAGTACACATGAGGAAAATATTTCATATACATACTTTTTGACAGACAACAAAATCTTATAAATATTTATTTTTAATACATATGGGCAATTTCTTCCATATTTTAAGTAACTGTATCACAATATAATTTTTACAACATAATTAATTTAATAATACTTGTAAGTATTTTCGTGTTTTGCACAAATTTCTGATTGGGTAATCAGTCACTATTAATGGAGTGTGTCTGTGTATCACAATGCATTACTGTTTTTCTATAACATTATGTTACTCTTGGTAGAACTACTTTGTGTATTCAAGTCCTTTTGCTTCACTTAATATGATTTATTAGTATATACAAGTTGTTGTAGAAGTAATCTCAATTTGGATTTTCTACCTGGTAGTTATGCAAAAGATGTTATTTGAGATATTTAGTGAGATGCTACTTGTTGATTTTCCTTAAATTGATAGCTTCTATTGTCATTTCACAGAGCCCAGAAATATGACATGTAAGATTTCTACTTTCATATATTTTATGGTTTTTTAAGCCTTAAAATGTGCCTTTTGAATTAATTTCTCTGGCATGTGTTTCTCTGGCATCCTCCTTTTCCTCATCAAAAATGCTTCCAATTTATCTCCTGAATTACTCAAACTTTCTAATAAAGCTATTTAGCACTTGTAAAGAGTGTTTTGTTTGCCATATATACAAACTACTTTATGACTATGATGGTTTTATTGTCATCTAATGTAATTTTAAATGTCTTAGTGTCTGTCTTACATGAATTTTTGTTTTAAATATTGAACTAATTTGAATTATATCTATATGAGTATACATCTTGCATGTGTAATTGTTTTATTTTTAAATAATTTTTAAATGCGTTTTTATTTTTGAGAGAAAGAGACTGAGCAAACACTATGATGTGGAGCTTAAATTTGGGCCCTCAAAATCATGCTCTGAGCTGAGATCAGATACTTAACCAATTGAGCCATCCAAGCACCCCTTTTTAAAATTTTTGTTTAATGTTTATTTTGAAAGAGAGTGTGAGTGGGGGAGAGGCAAAGAGAGAGGGAGGTACAGAATTCAAAGCAGGCTCCAGACAATGAGCTGTCAGCACAGAGCCTGAAACAGGGCTCAAAATCAGGAGCCATGAGATCATAACCTAAGTGGAAATAGGATGCTTAACCAACTGAGCCACCCAGGTGTCCCACATGTGTAATTGTTAACCACTTCTTGCATAAAATTTTCACATCTCAACACCATTCTTTACTCATGTCATTTTGTATGTCTTTATTCAAATTTATTTTGGCTCTCTAATTATTGATGTAGAAGAGAAGGTCAGATTAGTCTCTGGTCTTGCTAAAATTCACAATCAAATGGCACAGTTCCCTATTTTTGTTTTTTTTTGTTTTTGTTTTTGATTATGTACTGTATTTGTCCACACAGTAAATGTAAGTAGAAAGTACAGTGGTGGTTAAACCAGCCCTGCAAGAAATTTTAAGGGGGAACTCTCTGAGGGGAGAAAAGATGAATATATATATGTAAGCAAAAATATATTAGAAAGGACCAGAGAACAACACCAGAAATTCCAACTCTACAAGCATCATGATGGCAATAAATTCATATCTTTCAGTACTCACTCTAAATGTCAATGGACTCAATGCTCCAATCAAGAGACGTAGGGTAACAGAATGGATAAGAAAACAAGACCCATCTATATGCTGTTTACAAGAGACCCACTTTAGACCTAAAGACACCTACAAATTGAAAATAAGGGGATGGAGAACAATCTATCATACAAATGGTCAACAAAAGAAAGCCAGAGTAGCCATACTTATATCAGACAACCTAGACTTTAAAACAAAAACTGTATCAAGAGATGCAGAAGGACATTATATCATAATCAAGGGGTCTATCCACCAAGAAGACCTAACCATTGTAAACATTTATGCGCCAAATGTGGCAGCACCTACATATATAAATCAAGTAATCACAAACATAAAGAAACTCATCGATAGTAATACCATAATAGTAGGAGACTTCAACTCCCCACTCACAGCAATGGACAGATCATCTAATAAAAAAATCAGCAAGAAAACAAGGGCTTTGAATGACACACTGGGCCAGATGGACTTAAAAGATATATTCAGAACATTTCATCCTAAAGCAGCAGAATATAAATTTTTCTCCAGTGCACATGGAACGTTCTCCAGAATAGATCATATACTGGGGCACTAATCAGCCCGAAGTAAGTTCAAAAAGATCGAGATCAAACCGTGCATATTTTCAGACCACAATGCTATGCAACTCAAAATGAACCACAAGAAAAAAATTTGGAAAGGGAACAAATATTTGGAGACTGAAGAACATCCTACTAAAGAATGAATGGGCTAACCAAGAAGTTAAAGAGGAAATTAAAAAGTATATGGAAGTCAATGAAAATGATAACACCACAACCCAAAACCTCTGATATGTGGCAAAGGTGGTCATAAGAGGAAAGTATATATCAATTCAGGCCTTCCTAAAGAAAGAAGAAAGATCTCAGATTCACAACCTAACCTTATGCCTTAAGGAGCTGGAAAAGAACAGCAAATAAAACCCAAAACCAGCAGGAGACAAGAAATAATAAAGATTAGAGCAGAAATTAATGCTATCAAAACCCCCAACACAGTGGAAGAGATCAATGAAACCAGAAGATGGTTCTTTGAAAGAATTAACAAAATTGATAAACAACCACTAGCCAGTTTGATCAAAAAGAAAAAGGAAAGGACCCAAATAAAATCAAGAATGAAGGAAGACAGATCACAACCAAAACAGCAGAAATAAAAACAAGAGAATATGAGCAATTATATGCCAATAAAATGAGAATTCTGGAAGAAATGGACAAATTCCTAGAAAGATATACACTACAAAACTGAAACAGGAAGAAATAGAAATTTGAACAGACCAATAACCAATAAGGAAATCGAATGAGTAATCAAAAATCTGCCAAAAAACAAGAGTCCAGGGCCAGATGGCCTCCAGAAGAATTGTACCAAATATTTAAGGAAGAGTTAACACACATATTCTCTTGAAACTGTTCCAAAAAATAGAAATGGAAGGAAAACATCCAAACTCTTACTATGAAGCCAGCATTACCTTGATTCCAAAACCAGAGACCGCACTAATAACAAGAACTATAGACCAATTTCCCTGATGAACATGGATGCAAAAATCCTCAACAAGATATTAGCCAACCGGATCCAAAAATACATTAAAAAAATATTCACCACAACCAAGTGGGATTTATACCTGGGATGCAGGCCTGGTTCAATATCCACAAAACAATTAACGTGATTCATCACATCAATAAAAGAAAGGAAAAGAAACTTATGATCCTCTCAATAGATGCAGAGAAAGCATTTGACAAAATACAGCATCATTTCTTGATAAAAAACCTCAAGAAAGTAGGGATAGAAGGAGCATACCTCGAGATCATAAAAGCCATATATGAGCGATCCAACACTAATATCATCCTCAATGAGGAAAAACTGAGAGCTTCCTCCCTAAGGTCAGGAACAAGATGGGATGGCCACTCTCACCACTGTTATTCAACATAGTATTGGAAGTCATAGCCTCTGCTATCAGACAACACAAAGCAATAAAAGGCATCCAAATCAGCCAAGAGGAGGTCAAATTTTCACTCTTCGCAGATGACATGATAGTCTAAATGGAAAACCCAAAAGATTCCAGCAAAAAACTTCTAGGACTGATTCATGAATTCAGCAAAGTTGCAGGATATAAGATCAGTGCACAGAAACCGGTTGCATTCCCATACACCAACAATGAAGTGACAGAAAGAGAAATCAAGAAATCGATCCCATTTACAGTTGCACTAAAAACCATAAAGTACCTAGGAATAAATCTAACCAAAGAGGTGAAAAATCTATACACTGAAAACTATAGAAAGCTTATGAAAGAAATTGAAGAAGACACAAAGAAATGGAAAAAGATTTCATGCTCCTGGATAGGAAGAACAAATATTGTTAAAATGTCAGTACTACCCAAAGCACTCTACATATTCAATGCAATCCCTATCAAAATAACACCAGCATTCTTCACAGAGCTAGAACAAAGAATCCTAAAATTTGTATGGAACCAGAAAAGACCCCGAATAGCCAAAGCAATCTTGAAAAAGAAAACCAAAACAGGAGGCATCACAACCCCAGACTTCAAGGTATACTACAAAGCTGTAATCATCAAGACAGCATGGTACTGGCACAAGAACAGACACTCAGATCAATGGAACAGAATAGAGAACCCAGAAATGGACCTACAAACGTATGGCCAGCTAATCTTTGACAAAGCAGGAAAGAATATCCAATGGAATAAAGACAGTCTCTTCAGCAAGTGGTGCTGAGAAAAATGGACAACGACATGCAGAAGAATGAACCTGGACTGTCTTCTTACACCATACACAAAAATAAACTCAAAGTGGAAGAAAGTCCTCAATGTGAGATAGGAAGCCATCAAAATCCTCAAGGAGAAAGCAGGCAAAAACCCCTTTGATCTTGTCCGCAGCAGTTTCTTACTCAACACGTCTCTGGAGGCAAGGGAAACAAAAACAAAAATGAACTACTGGGACCTCATCAAACTAAAAATCTTCTGCATAGCGAAGGAAACAATCAGCAAAACTAAAAGGCAACCGACAGAATGGGAGAAGATATTTGCAAGTGACATGTCAGATAAAGGGTTAGTATCCAAAATCTACAAAGAACTTATCAAACTAAATACCCAAAAAACAAAGAATCCAGTGAAGAAATGGGCAAAAGACATGAATAGACACTTCTCCAAAGAAGACATCCAGATGGTCAACCGACACATGAAAAAATGCTCAACATCACTCATCATCAGGGAAATACAAATCAAAACTACAATGAGATACCACCTTACACCGGTCAGAATGGCTCACATTAACCACTCAGGCAACAATAGATGTTGGCGAGGATGAGGAGAAAGAGGATGTATTTTGCATTGTTGGTGGGAATGTAAGCTGGTACAGCCACTCTGGAAAACAGTATGGAGGTTTCTCAAAAAAACTGAAAATAGAATTACCCTACGACCCTGCAATTATACTGCTAGGCATTTATCCACAGGATACAGGTGTGCTATTTCAAAGGGACACATGCTCCCCCATGTTAATAGCAGCACTATCAACAATAGCCAAAGTATGGAAAGAGCCCAAATGTCCATCGATGGATGAATGGATAAAGAAGATGTGGTATGTGTATATATATATATATATATATATATATATATATATATATATACACACACAATGGAGTATTACTTGGCAATCGAAAAGAATGAAATCTTGCCATTTGCAACTACATGGATGGAACTGGAGGGTATTATGCTAAGTGAAATTAGTCAGAGAAAGACAAAAATCACATGACTTCACTCATATGAGGATTTTAAGAGACAAAACAGATGAACATAAGGGAAGGGAAATAAAAATAATATAAAAACAGGGAGGGGGACAAAACAGAAGAGACTCATAAATATGGAGAACAAACTGAGGGTTTCCTGAGGGGTTGTGGGAGGGGCTATGGGCTAAACGGGTAAGGGGCATTAAGGAATCTACTCCTGAAATCATTGTTTCACTATATACTAACTAATTTGGATGTAAATTTTAAAAAATAAAAAATAAATAAAGTTAAAATTAAAAAAAAAGTACACCAGTGGTAGTTATACTTGTTTCCTAAAACAGAAAACCCTGTGAAAGTAGTATTCATTGTCTCCCCAAAATCTCATTCTTCTATATTATTATTCCTTATTTATCCATCTCAACTGAGTATATACATACATGAAATACTCCAAACTAAATTTATATTTCTATATAGATAAACACACATTATCTGACTAAATTCAAGAGGGAATATTATATATGAATAAATCTATAAAAAGTAAAAAGAGTAAAGAAATATTTCTTACACACACAAAAGTCCAAACTCATATGGATTTCTTCTTAATTTATGAAACATTAAAAAATATATTCCAATCCTTTGTAAACCCTTCAAAAACAGAGAATGAACTGGGAAATTGACCAATCATTTGCCAATTCTTTTTATGAGACCTGCCAGTATGAGACCCAAAAAAGAGAGTCAGATAAAACCATCATGAGTAATTACAGACCATTATCTCTCATAAATGTAGACACATGAATTATTTTTTTAAAAACGTGCAAATTGCAGCATATAAAAACAATTACATACAGTGAGTGGTGGATCACAGAATTCTACTCCTGAAACCAGAATTGCATTATATGTTAACTAGTAAAATTGAAATTACAAATAATTACATACAATGGACACGTAGTATTATCTCTCAAAGACAAATGTTTAACATTTCCAAATCAATCAATGTGATGCACCATATTGATAGATTATATAACTAAAACTAATACTTTCAATAAATATTGAAAGCACTTCGGGTTCCTGGGTGGCTCAGTCGAGCGTCTGACTTCAGCCCAGGTCATGATCCCACGCTTCGTGAGTTCGAGCCTCATGTCTGACTGTATGCTGACAGCTCAGAGCCTGGAGCCTGCTTAAGATTCTGTGTCTCCCTCTCTCTTTGTCCCACCTCTACTTGCACTCTGACTCTGTCTCCCAAAAATAAATAAATATTAAAAAAATTAAAAAAATATTAAAAGCATTTGAAACTAAGACCCAATCATTATAGAACCTTCAGAGGGAGCTAAGATGGTACACCCTAAGCTGGTCTCATCACTCTAACAGAACTAGATAATTATGAAACCATTCTGAATACCCATAAATTTTACCTGAGGACTGACAGAACAGACAGCACAAGTAGAGGGAGAGAAGATACCACATCAAGAAATGTAGGAAGTGCAGAGATGTGGCTTGGGGGAGAACCAGATTACAGATTCTGCAGACGGGAGGGAGCCCTGGTAATATAGAAAGGAGAGAGGCAGAGAGAAAGAGGAACACAGACTAATGCACAAGGACAACATTTCCTCAAAGCCATTGGCTGGGAAAACTGGAGGGACTGATTTTCACCAGTTTTGGAAACCAGTGTGGCTCAGACTGGATTTTTAAAGGTTAGTGTGTTTGCCTGGGATAGACCTCTGAGGACTCTGTCCTACTCCTGGTGAAAAGACAGGCAAGCAACCTAAGGGCACAAGGTATTATTTGAGGAACACCTAAGGCTCACAGGGAAGACAGTGTTCACTCTTGGAGCATATCTGTGAGAAGTGGCATTTGCATAGATGTCTCTCCAGGGACAAAAGAATACTCAGCAGATATTTCCCTCCCATGCTGCTCAGCATAGATGTAGAACCACCTCCTGGGAGGAGCTCAGTGCAGCACTTGCTGTCTACTCTGTTTGCTGCAAGTCACATGCCCCTGAGCTCTGGCCTGTCTGCGATTATTGATAAAACTTGCATCACATAAATGCCCTCCTTAATACCTACCACCTATATTACCAATCCCCCTACCTCCCTTCCAATAAACATCAGTTTGTCATCTATAGTTAAGAGTTTGTTTTTTCCTTTGTCTCTCTTTTCCCAATCCCCATGTTCTTTTCTTTATTAAATTCCACATATGATTGAAAGCATGCAACATTTGTCTTACTCTGACTCATTTCATTTAGCATCGTAGTCTCTAGCTCCATCCATGTCATTGCAAATGAAAAAAAATGCATTATTTTCTTATTCTCAGTAATATTCCATTGTATATATGAGCAACTTCTTTATCATTTCAACAGTTGATGGACACTTGGGCTCTCCATAATTTAGCTACATATTTTTTGTGTTGGTATTGATGCTATAAACATCAGGGTGCATGTATCCCTTTGAATTAGTATTTTTATACTCTTTGGGTAGTTACTAGTGAAATTGCTGGGTCATTCCATTTTTAATTTTTGAGTAAACTATATGCTCTTTTCCAGAGTGACTACACCAGTTTGCACTGCCGTCAACAATGTAATTGAGATCCTTGCCAAAGTCCTTATGATATAGATTTTAGCCATTCTGAAAGGTATGAGGTCATATCTCATTGTAGTTTTAATTTGTATTTCCTTGATGATAAGTGATGTTGAGCATCTTTCATGTGTCTGTTGGAAATTTGGATGTCTTCTTTGGAAAATTGTCTATTCGTGTCTTCTGCCCATGTTCTAATTGGATTGTTCAGTTTTCAGGTGCTGAGTTTTTGTTTTTGTTTGTTTTTAGTTTCTTTTGAGATAGTCAGAGACAATGCAAGCAGGGGAGGTGCAGGGACAGATGGAAAGACAGAAAATACCAAACAGAGCCAGATGCAGGATTTGAATTCACAAAACTCTGAGATCATGACCTGACCCAAAACCAAGAGTCAGATGTTCAACTAACTAAGCTGCCCAGGTGCCCCTCAGGGATTGAGTTTAATAAATTTTTTAAAAATATATTTTGGATAAGAACCCTTTATCAGATATATCATTTGCAAATATCTTCTCCATCCTGAAGGTTGCCATTTACATATGCTTATTGTTTCCTTTCCTGTGCAGAAGATTTTATCTTGATGAGGTCCCAATAGATTATCATTGTTTTTGTTTCTCTTGCCTCTGGAGGCTTGTCTAGTATGAAGTTGCTACAGCCAATATTAAAGACATTACTGCCTGTGTTCCCTTCAAGGATATTAATGGTTTCCTGTCATAGACTCTAAGTATAAAGTTCTCTTTTGGCCAGCAAAAAAGTGGGACACAGGATGAGAAGCAAGAGATGGCTATGTCTGGGAAAAGACAAGAGCCCTGAGTAAGGGTCCTTGCCCCATATTTATTAATATCAGAAGGCTTACACACATGATGGGCACACACAAAGAGACAAAGAAAGTGGGCACATTAACTTGGGGATGTGAGAGAAAAGCAGGATTTTGAAGATATATGGTGTTTAGAGTATGGGTCAATATAAAACAAAATCCTGGTGCTAGGCAGGTGGGCCAATGGTTGTTAATGTCAGACAGGAGGCGCCATGTCTGTTTATCTTAGGTATCCTAGGGGATAAGGCAGATAGGGGTAATAACCTCAGAGTTAACAAGGCACCTTGTCTTTTGCTAACCAGTTCCACTCTGGGATGCTTCACCTGCAGTGCAACGGTCTGTAGCTCAATTTACCTGTTTACCTAACTTGGTCCTTTCCTCCTGTGACATCAGCTTTTTGCTATAGCACTAAATTGGGGGACGCTTCCACCCTGAACGTCTAATCTTGCTTACCTCATATACCTTTGTATTGGGTGCCTTTCCGCCTCTCTGAGGCCTTTGCCCCCTCTCTATTCTGGGGGCTCTGCACTCCCTCTCTATTTTGGGGTGCCTTTACACCTCCTTATTCTTGGTGCCTTTGCACTTCCCTATTCTGTGGTACCACTCTTGTTTACCCAAACTCGGGTGTAAGCATCCTATGACTATGTATTTCTTTATGCCTTGTGAACCCATGGGTGTAAACTCAGGGAATTTCTAAGCTTATTCCCCACAGTTTCCTATCCCACATTTAGGTCTATCATCCATTTTGAATTGAACAGATAAAATATGGTGTATTAATACAATAGAAAATACTAGGTAATAAAAAAAAATAAAAAAAAATAATGTAGAACAGAACCAGCAGGCTCCCATCAATCTCCATCTCTAAGCTTACCAAAATCCTGGAGCCACGACATCCTGTTGACCTGACCAAGTAGAGGAAGGTTTTGTGCCCAGAGACCCAGTCATAATACTTTTTGCAGAAAGTACAATTCAAGTCACCTAGGATCTGTGAAGCTTCAAATGTGGCTGCAAAACCTAGTCTCTATGGTAATGAGAAAGGTAGGGAGTCCATTGGCACCATACTCACTTACTTTCCTCAGAAAAAAAATAGAGGAATTTAGGAATCCCCTCTCATCAATGCAAGTTTTACCTCTGTACACAAGATACATCAGGGATGTCAGGAGTGCCCTGAATAGTACAAGGAATGTTCTAAAAACTAGTAGGAGACATGAGATGTAACTCTGAAACATTATGATTGAGAAGATTTATCCTATCTTCCTTGCCTTTGTTAAAATTAAATTTAATGAGGGAAACTGTAGATTAGTGCTTGAATGTAAGAAGCTGAAAATATCTCTAAGAAAGGCCATCTCTCTTTCAGTTTCAAAGAAGTAGAAGGCTTACAATTCAGAACCTAGGCTTGAAAGGAATTATTATAAAAAGTCTACTTTATATGAAACTCTGAATTCCAATCTTCCTACACAATACTGCCATATAACGACTGTAAAATTCAGCTCTGATTCACCCACTTTCCTGCTCAATTGTTTCTTCCTAACTCTTCATCTTCTACAAAAGGCAACATGTAGGAGATATATGGCAAGGGACACACACATTCTGGTTCCCACCTGGACTCTCCCTTCTCATGAAAACTCCTCAGACTTCCTGTATGTGTCCCTTACCCTCTGCCCTTCCTCATCTTGCTCCTCTTCTGGGATCCTTCTGTTTCCCCATAACCATACCCATCCATTTTTTTGTCCATTACCATTGGCAACTATCTAACCCCCTATGCCTGACTCCTCATCTCACTTTCTTTACCTTACCACGTCTCCTTTCCCTGAACACACTTCTATGTTGGTTGCTATAAAACAGAGCTGTTAAAAGCATCCAACTAAAATATGTTTCCTACAGGGCAGGTTGACTTATTGCTTACACTACAGGCAATTTTAATTGTCCTAAGCATATTGTCTCGCACTTAATCCAGGCTCTATAATCCTCTATTAATAAAAGTATGAATATCCAGAATGTCCTGGTCTGACTTCCCTACAGTTTGACTACTTTACCAAGCACTAAGCCAGGGTTCTGCATTACCAAAGCTGAAAATACTTATGGTTGACAGGCTGGTTGAGGATTTTTCATACACATGGGGTAACCAACTCATCAAAGAATCACTCGCACTGGCAGGGATCCCTGTTCCAACTAGTAATAAATGGTCCTGTGCCAACTTCTTGAAATAATTGATTAATCCATCCAGACTATTTTCAGAAATAAAGAGTGAGTAGAAAGCCCCTTTATTGTTATTTGGTCCTGGGTTTTATTAAGAAGGTGAAATGTTGTGACAAATGTTTACACTAATTTTACCTAGAAATCGAACAAATAAATAAAAGTACAAGTAACTAAGAGAATGGGGGAATACAAAATAAATTATAGGTAATATCCATAAATTATTACCAGTCAATGATAACTCTGTTATGACACATAATGTCCTACTGTCTTGGCCCTAATACTTCAGAAACACACTTTTCCCCACCCACGTGCTGTCTGGGTTCTAATTTCTGAAACATGCATTACTTTGGAAGTCCTTATTATTTTTATATTTGTGTATATAGGGAATGATGTCCAAGAGGTTGATGTAAGAAGAACTTGCACTAACCACCTCCACAGACACACCAAATATAAACCTATTTATAGAACAATTATCCCTGAAGAACTGAGTGGTACTGAAGAACTACACAACAAATAAAGACAGCACACAGAGAAGGGCAAGAGAGATAAAGACACCAGACAGAAGGAAATTCTCACCCCAACATCATAAGATGCAGTAGGGAGGGATAGTACTGAGGTACCCTGAAGAGCTTCCTCTGACATGGGACACGGAATAAAACAATAAAAGCTGCATTTTATTTGGTAACTGGACTATAAAGGAACCAGCCCTATATTACTAGTAAATGGTCACAGTATAAATGACAGCTAGAATAAAAAGGAACCATCTCAAGAACGCTTCCAACAGCATGGGAGCAGTTAGAACTCTTTCCAATTTGAAAGGTCTGAGTAACCTTTAATGAATTCCACAGTTTACATTCCCATCAACCTTGATAGTGTGAACAGAAGCAGTGTTCAGTTTACCCAGCTTCCCTGCTGCCTCACTGAGCTCCAGGCCCCTATCCCACACCAGTCATAATCATTCCACCGAGGTTACCCCAACACAGTGCACACCAAAATACTCCTGATTAGTATTCACCATGTCTCCGGCTGTTTCACCAAGATGACACAAGTACAAAACACAACTTATCACTCCTAGTCTACACCACTTTAATTCCCAGTGTCTTCCCAGAGTGCCCTTTGAGCAGAGTGGCTGAGGTCACCCAGCCCCCACCTGCCTCTGCTTCAGGCAACCCACCAGTGGTACTACTGCACAAGGAGCCCCAGGACCTGTTGGCTTGTATACACTATATTTAATTCTGTCCTGCTATGCCCAGCTTTCTGTGGAGAGTCCAGCCTGCCCCTGCCTACTCCTAGTTCATCTGCAGCTAATACAGCAGGGAATCCCCAGCAGAGAGTTCAGTGGGATGCACAACCAACATGAACCACATATCAAGTGAGCCAGCCAAAGACAACAATCACACACAGCCTACAAATAGGATGTCCATATATAAGACCATTCCTTCAAGTTGAGAGGAAATACCTGTTCTTCCAGAGAGTGAAGCAAAAATAGGAGACATAAAGATGCTCCAAATGAAGGAAAAGACAAAAACCCAGGAAAAGAGCTAAATGAAACAGTAATAAGCAATCCACCTGATAAATAGTTCAAAGTAATGGACATAATGGACTGAAGAGAAGAATGAATGAACTCTTCAACACTCTTCAATTTGTATCTTCAAAAGAGATACAAATTATATTTTAAAAGAATCAATAATTTTTTTTTTTTTTTTTTTTATTTTTTCAACGTTTTTTTAAATTTATTTTTGGGACAGAGAGAGACAGAGCATGAACGGGGGAGGGGCAGAGAGAGAGGGAGACACAGAATCGGAAACAGGCTCCAGGCTCTGAGCCACCAGCCCAGAGCCCGACGCGGGGCTCGAACTCGCGGACCGCGAGATCGTGACCTGGCTGAAGTCGGACGCTTAACCGACTGCGCCACCCAGGCGCCCCAGAATCAATAATTTTTTAATACTACAATAACTTAAATGAATAATACCCTAGAGCAAATCAATATTAGATTAGGGGATGCAAAAGAGCAAATCAGAAATCTAGAGACAGCTAATGGAAAACACCCAAGCTGAATAGCCAAAAAAGAAAAAAAAGAGAAAATATTTTTAAATGAGGATAGGTTAAGGAATCTTTTGTTCAACATCAAGTAAATAAAAATTTTCACTATAGGGTCCAAGAAGGAGAACATAGAGAATGAGGCAGAAAACTCACTTGAAAAAAATAATGGCTGGAAACTACCCCAGTCTGGAAGGGAAATACATGTCTAGGTTCAGTAAGGTCAGAGAGTTTCAAACAAAATGAGCACAAGGAGGTTCAAAATATGTCACATAATAAAGTAAATATCAAATATTAACGATAAAAAGTAATTTTGATAGTAGCAAGAGAAAAGCAATTAGCTACCTACAAGGGAAACCCCACACAAATATCAACTGTTTTTCTTTTTCTTTTCTTTTTTTTTTTTTTTCAGCATAAGTTTTGCAGGCCAAAGGGAGTGTCAAGATATATTCAAAATGCTGAAGGGGAAAAAACAAAAAAACAAAAAAACAAAAAAACAAAAAAAAAACAAAAAAAAAGATGGCAACCAAAACCAATTTACCTGGCAAGCTTATCATTCAGAATTGAAAGGGAGATAAAGAGTTTCCAGACAAACAAAAGATAAAGGAGATAATTACAATTAAACTGGCCTTACAAGAATTTTAACCCTTGTGGAGGAGACGGTGATTCTGGAAAATTACTCAGTGCCATTAGGAGGTTCAAGGCCAGGGCTGAAATCCCAGCTGACATCTTGGGCATTGACTTTTCCAAAAATATCTTGGGAGAGCATATCACAAAACAAATACCATTTATTGTTCTTTATTTATTTATTTATTTATTTTTTAATTTTTTTACATTTTTTTAATATTCATATATTTTTGAGAGAGAGAGAGAGAGAGAGACCGAGTGTGAGTAGGGAGGGAGAGAGAGAGAGAGGGAGACGGAATCCAAAGCAGGCTCCAGTCTGAGCTGTCAACACTGAACCTGACATGGGGCTCGAGCTCACAAACTGTAAGATCATGATCTTGGCTGAAGTCAGACACTTAACCGACTGAGACACTTAAGCTCCCCAAAGCTTTTAAGTTTTATTTTATTTATTTATTTTATTTATTTTTATTTATTTATTTTTTTAATATATGAAATTTATTGTCAAATTGGTTTCCATACAACACCCAGTGCTCATCCCAAAAGGTGCCCTCCTCAATACCCATCACCCACCCTGCCCTCCCTCCCACCCCCCATCAACCCTCAGTTTGTTCTCAGTTTTTAACAGTCTCTTATGCTTTGACTCTCTCCCACTCTAACCTCTTTTTTTTTTTCCTTCCCCTCCCCCATGGGTTTCTGTTACGTTTCTCAGGATCCACATAAGAGTGAAACCATATGGTATCTGTCTTTCTCTGTATGGCTTATTTCACTTAGCATCACACTCTCCAGTTCCATCCACGTTGCTACAAAAGGCCATATTTCATTTTTTCTCCTTGCCACGTAGTATTCCATTGTGTATATAAACCACAATTTCTTTGTCCATTCATCACTTGATGGACATTTAGGCTCTTTCCATAATTTGGCTATTGTTGAGAGTGCTGCTATAAACATTGGGGTACAAGTGCCCCTATGCATCAGTACTCCTGTATCCCTTGGGTAAATTCCTAGCAGTGCTATTGCTGGGTCATAGGGTAGGTCTATTTTTAACTTTCTGAGGAACCTCCACACTGCTTTCCAGAGCGGCTGCACCAATTTGCATTCCCACCAACAGTGCAAGAGTATTCCCATTTCTCCACATCCTCTCCAGCATCTATAGTCTCCTGATTTGTTCATTTTGGCTGCTCTGACTGGCGTGAGGTGATATCTGAGTGTGGTTTTGATTTGTATTTCCCTGATAAGGAGTGACGTTGAACATCTTTTCATGTGCCTGTTGGCCATCCGGATGTCTTTTTTAGAGAAGTGTCTATTAATGTTTTCTGCCCATTTCTTCACTGGGTTATTTGTTTTTCCGGTGTGGAGTTTGGTGAGCTCTTTATAGATTTTGGATATTAGCCCTTTGTCCGATATGTCATTTGCAAATATCTTTTCCCATTCCGTTGGTTGCCTTTTAGTTTTGTTGGTTGTTTCCTTTGCTGTGCAGAAGCTTTTTATCTTCATAAGGTCCCAGTAATTCACTTTTGCTTTTAATTCCCTTGCCTTTGGGGATGTGTCGAGTAAGAGATTGCTATGGCTGAGGTCAGAGAGGGCTTTTCCTGCTTTCTCCTCTAAGGTTTTGATGGTTTCCTGTCTCACATTCAGGTCCTTTATCCATTTTGAGTTTATTTTTGTGAATGGTGTGAGAAAGTGGTCCAGTTTCAACTTTCTGCATGTTGCTGTCCAGTTCTCCCAGCACCATTTGTTAAAGAGACTGTCTTTTTTCCATTGGATGTTCTTTCCTGCTTTGTCAAAGATTACTTGGCCATACGTTTGTGGGTCTAGTTCTGGGGTTTCTATTCTATTCCATTGGTCTATGTGTCTGTTTTTGTGCCAATACCATGCTGTCTTGATGATGACAGCTTTGTAGTAGAGGCTAAAGTCTGGGATTGTGATGCCTCCTGCTTTGGTCTTCTTCAAAATTACTTTGGCTATTCGGGGCCTTTTGTGGTTCCATATGAATTTTAGGATTGCTTGTTCTAGTTTCGAGAAGAATGCTGGTGCAATTTTCATTGGTATTGCATTGAATGTGTAGATAGCTTTGGGTAGTATTGACATTTTGACAATATTTATTCTTCCAATCTATGAGCAGGGAATGTCTTTCCATTTCTTTAAATCTTCTTCAATTACCTTCAGCATACAGATCTTTTACATCTTTGGTTAGATTTATTCCTAGGTATTTTATGCTTCTTGGTGCAATTGTGAATGGGATCAGTTTCTTTGTCTTTCTGTTGCTTCATTGTTAGTGTATAAGAATGCAACTGATTTCTGTACATTGATTTTGTATCCTGCAACTTTGCTGAATTCATGTATCAGTTCTAGCAGACTTTTGGTGGAGTCTATCAAGTTTTCCATGTATAATATCATGTCATCTGCGAAAAGCGAAAGCTTGACTTCATCTTTGCCAATTTTGATGTCTTTGATTTCCTTTTGTTGTCTGATTGCTGATGCTAGAACTTCCAGCACTATGTTAAACAACAGCGGTGAGAGTGGACATCCCTGTCGTGTTCCTGATCTCAGGGAAAAAGCTCTCAGTTTTTCCCCGTTGAGGATGATGCTAGCTGTGGGCTTTTCATAAATGGCTTTTATGATCTTTAAGTATGTTCCTTCTATCCCGACTTTCTCAAGGGTTTTTATTAAGAAATGGTGCTGGATTTTGTCAAAGGCCTTTTCTGCATCGATTGACAGGATCATATGGTTCTTACCTTTTCTTTTATTAATGTGATGTATCACGTTGATGGACTTGCAAATGTTGAACCAGCCCCGCATCCCAGGAATGAATCCCACTTGATCATGGTGAATAATTCTTTTTATATGCTGTTGAATTCGATTTGGTCTTATTGAGGATTTTTGCATCCATATTCATCAGGGATATTGGCCTGTAGTTCTCTTTTTTTACTGGGTCTCTGTCTGGTTTGGGAATCAAAGTAATACTGGCTTCATAGAATGAGCCTGGAAGTTTTCCTTCCCTTTCTATTTCTTGGAATAGCTTGAGAAGGATAGGTATTATCTCTGCTTTAAACGTCTGGTAGAACTCCCCTGGGAAGCCATCTGGTCCTGGACTCTTATTTGTTGGGAGATTTTTGATAACCAATTCAATTTCTTTGCTGGCTATGGGTCTGTTCAAGCTTTCTATTTCCTTCTGATTGAGTTTTGGAAGAGTGTGGGTGTTTAGGAACTTGTCCGTTTCTTCCAGGTTGTCCAATTTGTTGGCATATAATTTTTCATAGTATTCCCTGAAAATTGTTTGTATCTCTGAGGGATTGGTTGTAATAATTCCATTTTCATTCATGATTTTATCTGTTTGGGTCATCTCCCTTTGCTTTTTGAGAAGCCTGGCTAGACGTTTGTCAATTTTGTTTATTTTTTCAAAAACCAACTCTTGGTTTCGTTGATCTGCTCTACCGTTTTTTTAGATTCTATATTGTTTATTTCTGCTCTGATCTTTATGATTTCTCTTCTTCTGCTGGGTTTAGGCTGCCTTTGCTGTTCTGCTTCTATTTCCTTTAGGTGTGCTGTTAGATTTTGTATTTGGGATGTTTCTTGTTTCTTGAGATAGGCCTGGATTGCAATGTATTTTCCTCTCAGGACTGCCTTCGCTGCATCCCAAAGCGTTTGGATTGTTGTATTTTCATTTTCGTTTGTTTCCATATATTTTTTAATTTCCTATCTAATTGCCTGGTTGACCTACTCATTCTTTAGTAGGGTGTTCTTTAACCTCCATGCTTTTGGAGGTTTTCCAGACTTTTTCCTGTGGTTGATTTCAAGCTTCATAGCATTGTGGTCTGAAAGTATGCATGGTATAATTTCAATTCTTGTAAACCTATGATGGGCTGTTTTGTGACCCAGTGTATGATCTATCTTGGAGAATGTTCCATGTGCACTCGAGAAGAAAGTATATTCTGTTGCTTTGGGATGCAGAGTTCTAAATATATCTGTCAAGTCCATCTGATCCAATGTATCATTCAGGGCCCTTGTTTCTTTATTGACCGTGTGTCTAGATGATCTATCAATTTCTGTGAGTGGAGTGTTAAAGTCCCCTGCAATTACCACATTCTTATCAATAAGGTTGCTTATGTTTATGAGTAATTGTTTTATATATTTGGGGGCTCCGGTATTCGGCGCATAGACATTTATAATTGTTAGCTCTTCCTGATGGATAGACCCTGTAATTATTATATAATGCCCTTCTTCATCTCTTGTTACAGCCTTTAATTTAAAGTCTAGTTTGTCTGATATAAGTATGGCTACTCCAGCTTTCTTTTGGCTTCCAGTAGCATGATAAATAGTTCTCTATCCCCTCACTCTCAATCTGAAGGTGTCCTCAGGTCTAAAATGAGTCTCTTGTAGACAGCAAATAGATGGGTCTTGTTTTTTTAATCCATTTTGATACCCTATGTCTTTTGGTTGGTGCATTTAGTCCATTTACATTCAGTGTTATTATAGAAAGATATGGGTTTAGAGTCATTGTGATGTCTGTATGTTTTATGCTTGTAGAGATGTCTCTGGTACTTTGTCTCACAGGATCCCCCTTAGGATCTCTTGTAGGGCTGGTTTAGTGGTGATGAATTCCTTCAGTTTTTGTTTGTTTGGGAAGACCTTGATCTCTCCTTCTATTCTAAATGACAGACTTGCTGGATAAAGGATTCTCGGCTGCATATTTTTCTGTTCAACACATTGAAGATCTCTTGCCAATCCTTTCTGGCCTGCCAAGTTTCAGAAGAGAGATCAGTCACGAGTCTTATAGGTCTCCCTTTATATGTTAGGGCACGTTTATCCCTCGCTGCTTTCAGAATTTTCTCTTTATCCTTGTATTTTGCGTTTCACTATGATATGTTGTGCAGATCGATTCAAGTTACATCTGAAGGGAGTCCTCTGTGCCTCTTGGATTTCAATGCCTTTTTCCTTCCCCAGTTCAGGGAAGTTCTCAGCTATTATTTCTTTAAATACATCTTCAGCACCTTTCCCTCTCTCTTCCTCCTCTGGAATACCAGTAATGCATATATTATTTCTTTTTAGTGCATCACTTATTTCTCTAATTTTCCCTTCATACTGCTGGATTTTTTTGTCTCTCTTTTTCTCAGCTTCCTCTTTTTCCATAATTTTATCTTCTAGTTCACCTATTCTCTCCTCTGCCTCTTCAATCTGAGCCGTGGTCATTTCCATTTCATTTTGCATCTCGTTTAAAGCATTTTTCAGCTCCTCCTGACTGTTCCTTAGTACCTTGATCTCTGTAGCAAGAGATTCTCTGCTATCCTCTATACTGTTTTCAAGCCCAGCAATTAATTTTATGACTATTATTCTAAATCCACTTTCTGTTATATTATTTAAATCCTTTTTGATCAGTTCCTTAGCTGTTGTTATTTCCTGGAGATTCTTTTGAGGGGAATTCTTCCATTTGGTCATTTTGGATAGTCCCTGAAGTGGTGGGGACCTGCAGGGCACTTCCCCTGTGCTGTGGTTATAACTGGAGTTGGTGGGTGGGGCCGCAGTCAGACCTGATGTCTGCTCCCAGCCCACCGGTGGGGTACAGTCAGACTGGTGTGTGCCTTCTCTTCCTCTCTCCTCGGGGTGGGATTCACTGTGGGGTGGCATGGCCCATCTGGGCTACTTGCACACTGCCAGGCTTGTGATGCTGGGCATCTGGTGTATTAGCTGGGTTGGGTAGGCAAGGTGCATGGGGGCAGGAGGGGCAGGCTTAGCTCAATTCTCCTTCAGTGATCCACTTCAGGAGGGGCCCTGTGGCAGCGGGAGGGAGTCAGACCCGCTGCTGGAGGGGTGGCTCCGCAGAAGCACAGCGTTGGGTGTTTGCGGGAGCAAGCAAATTCCCTGGCAGGAACTGGTTCCCTTTGGGATTTTGGCTGGGGGATGGGCGAGGGGTTCAAGCTCTATTCTAAATGTAAACTGAAATGAAAATTAATGGGAAACCATCCATCAAAGGTAAGCAAAACCAAGAAAGCAACAAGCACTCACTGGAACTCTGGCAGTCTGTAACACACGTGGATCCTCTACCTGCAAGTGATTGTTTAAATAGAGGATCTAATCAAGGGTAACCTGAGCCTTAGATGGTCCAAATGGGGTTCTTTTGACATGTCTAAATTGATTTTCTTGAGTGTACAATTTAAGAGAGCAGCTACAAAACTAAACTATCTGAATGGGAACCATACTTTAACTGGTGTATAGTAACTTTTAAAAGAGATAGTGATAAGCTGCTTTCATTACAGGAAACTAATGAGACGCTTTTAGAAGTGATAGAAAAACTGGAAAAGGGCCAAAAACAACTACTGAAATTCTTTTTCTCCCTACCTTTCTATACCTACTTCTAACTGAACTCGTATTTTGACTCGTTTACCCTACCTCCACAATCTTTTTCTTCTGAAAGCTCTAAGCCTCATAACCTAGCTACCAAAGACATAAAGGTTATTGCAGCTCCATTAAATGAAAAGCTCATTATAGGGAAAGGTGAACCAGTCCTCATTTATGCTCCATGAACAAGGACAGAACTTAAAAATCTGACTAAGGACTTGCCCAATGTATTGCAGATCCCTATAAGTTTGTTCAGGAATTTTACCTTATTTTAAAGGCAAGGAAGTCAGGGTATCATGAGTTATAGTGCCTTATGCATATGCTGATTCTGACAGCAAAGCCAAAGTATAAATGAAAAACATAGAAATGGAAAAATCCTATAGAGGATTTTCCTAAATATGAATCAGCTGGTTTAGAAAGAGATATATTGCTCATAGACTATCTCAGGCAAAATCTACTATATTCCCTAAAAAATCGATTGGGCTAAAATTCAACAATATAAACACAAATAAGGAGAATACATGTTTGATTTTTTATGATTTTAAAGTTTTCAGGGATGTCTCCTTTAAGTTTTCAAAATCATCAAAATAACCCATTGCTAAATTCTACCTTCTCAGAAGACTTAGATGAAGAGTTGGCTACTGTCATTAGACACTGTGATGTGGAATGGGCCTCCTTAGCCACTTCTGCCCTCATATCTTTTCCATATCAGTCACCATATCAGGTGACTGATATGCAAATAGCAAAAGAGAAATCTAAACCATTCAAGGTCATGAATTTTCAACTTCAACAGTTAACTAAAGCTCAGAAAAATATCATTCCAAAGGATAAAATAAAATTCAACTTATGACCATACATGTTATTATTATAAAAAGCTTGGTCATATTAAAATAGAGTGTCATAAATTGAAATGGTATTTGAAAACAACATAATAAAAAAGAAATAATAGAGGTGATAATGTAAAATCAAGAGATATCCCCCTTATTCCTAACCAATACTTTAGGAGAAATTGATATTAATATAGATGGTGAAATTAATAAGGCCTTCAGGGACACAGGAGACACATTATTTGTACTTAACCTTACTGTGATACACTGCCCTCTTTAAAGAAATTATCCAAATGATAGGGTTTCAAATCAACATCTCCAGGTATATAAATCTAAACCTATGACTTTCCCACTCAGAGATGTAACAGGACAATATATTTTCCATTTGGTACATTGTGATCCAATTCATCTAGTTGGTGATGATTTTTTTACAAAAATAAAATACTCATATCTCTTTCTCACAGAAAGGAAAATTGTGTTTAAATTTAGAAAATATAATTGAAGCTCAAAAGGATATTTCTGCAAGGGTTATGGTTTTATGTCAAGCTAATCAAGGGTGTAAAGTTAACAAGCATTTCTTATCTCAGGTGCCAGAATAATTATGATCCTCTTCTTCCAATGATATAGGAAAATTTAAGTTTGCTCCTCCAATAAAATAACTATAGATGAATCCAAACCATTGCCCAGTATTTTCAAATATTCACTAAAATCTGAAGCTATAAATGGAGTTAGGACAATTATTCAAGATTACTTAAAAAGGAAACATTCCTTGTAGTACCCCTTGTAACACTCCAATATTTCTGGAACAAAAGCTCATGATAAAGGATGGAGATTTGTCAAAGATTTGAGATCCATAATCACCATTGTCATGCAAACACACCCTATAGTTCCTAATCCTCATGCAATACTTTCTGCTATACCCACTGATGCCTAGATAGATAGATAGAGATATAGATATGACATAGATATAGATACAAATATAAATATATAGATATAGATATAGATATACAGACAGATAGATATGTGTTTTTTTTAACTAGTTTACCTACGTGGTGCTTTTTCCTCTTTAACATTTATGCAGGTAAGGATAGTCAATATCCATTTTCCTTCTCTTGGGAAGGTCGTCAATATAATTGGACTGTAATGCCACAGGGATATTTTTCTCTGATCTTAAGAGCTGATTTAGAAGAAATGAATTTTTCCTAAACACTCTACTCTTATTCAATATTTAGATCGCCTACTGCTATGCTTAAACACAGAAACAGATTCTCAAAAGGACTCTATTTTTTGTTGTTGTTGTTGTTAAAACAACTGGCCTCTCAGTGCCATGAAGTCTCAAGAAACATATTGCAATTTTACTTATCTATAGTAAAATACCATCAAAATAGGATGATATCAAAAGATGGCCTATTGACAGATGCTGAAAAAATAAGAGGAATTTTTTTTCCATCTGCCCAAAACCAAGAGATAATTAAGAGGATTTCTAGGGCTTATAAGCTATTGCCAAAACTAGATACCTAATTTTTCCTATTATAATTCAACCTTTATGTAATCTATTTAAGATAGTGGCACCTGGGTCTCTCAGTCAGTTAAGCATACGACCCTTGATTTTGGCTCAAATCATGATCTCATGGCCCATGGGTTTGAACCTGTGTCGGGCTCCACACTGACAGTTCGTGGCCTACTTTAAATTATTTCTGTCTCCCACACACAAATAAGTAAACTTTAAAAACTCTATTAAAGTTAAACCAATCTGGACCCATGATCTGGACCCCTGAAGGACAATAATCTGCAGAAACACTAAGGTATATATTAACTCAGACCCTAGTTTCAGGTCACCTTAACTATAAATTACCTTTTTTCCCCTTTATACATGAAAATAGAGGGCATTACCTATGAGTATTAGCTCAAAAACATAGTGATTACTATCATCCACTAGGATATCATAGCCAGCAACAAGATTCAGAGGCTAAAGCGTCCCTTCACTCTTGTTTAAGGGCTATTTCTGCCACATCCCTCCACTGTAAAGCCACTGGAGAAATAATTATGAGCTCTTCTTTAATTATCTATGTGCCTCACTCAGCCGAAGCCCTTCTGAATGCTTATTATACCCAACATTTCTCTGCTAGCTGACTTGCTTCTTATGAATCATTCTTATCTGCAACTACCATCACCTAATGCAATGTCATATTCTGAATCCTCCTTTCACTTTACTACCCACACCAGAGGGCACTTAACACCTTAATACTCATGATTGTATTATGTTAACTGATTATCTTCTTACACCAGGAAATTATTTACAGGGAATGCCTCTTGATAATGAAGATCTAACATGGTCCACCATCAAGTTTTATATAAGGATGAACAAGGACATTACCAAGCTGGGTATGCTATCATATCACTACCTGATATTATTGAAAGCTCTTATTTACAAAGCGTTAAGTAAACTCAACAGGCAGAATTGATAGCTCTCATTAGAGCTTGCCAGCTAGCAAAAGATAAAATTGCTAATATGTATAGTTACAGCCATTATATTTTTGGAGTCACTCATTACTTTGGCATACTATGGAAATAAAGAGAATTTCTGACCTCTACTAGACAACCTATTAAAAAAATGGAAAATAAGTAGCCCAATTACTAGAAGCTATACAATTACTAAAACAACTTTCTATTAAAAACTTCTTGTACATGCAAATGCAGACACCACAGAAGTTAAAGGAAACAATTTAGCTGATTCAGCTGCCAACCTGGCAGCCTTGAAGGTGGACTTGACACATATTCTTGAATGTTCCTTTAATCTCTATTCGTTTTCATTAAAAAAAAAATATTGGGGCACCTGGGTTGTTCAGTTGTTTAAATGATCAACTCTGGATTTCAGCTCTGGGCATAATCTCATGATTCAAAAGATCAAGTCCATGTTGGGCTCCATGATGACAGCATGGAGCCTGCTTGGGTTTCTTTCTCTCCCTTGCTCCCTGCCCCTCCCCTGTTTCCTTTTACTCTCAAAATAAATAAATAAACTTTAAAAATCTTATTTTGAAGGCATAAGAAAATATTTCTAAGAAAAAAAAAGGCGGGGTCGAATTAGACTCCCTATCACAGATATGGGAAGGGCCAATAGAAAACCCATTGTTTCTCTTAGTTCTCAGATGCCCCTTTTATTATATTTTCATCAATTAATTAATTGGGGACCTGAAAAATAACGGGGAAAAGAATACATTTGGAAAATTCTCCCAAAAGCTGCTTATAAGCTATATAAACACTGTACAATTTGTCTTAAACACAATTACTGAGTGGATCTCAAGGTCTTTTCCATTCCCAAAGAGTCCCTTTGAAATATGGCACTGTATTCATTTACCACTTACTCAAGGATATAAATATGTTTTGATTATGAGTTACATGTTTTCTCATTGGGTCAAAGTCTTCCCCTGTTAGAGAGCTGCTGCCTTCACAGTAGCTAAAATATTAACTGAAAGTAGTTATTCCTCATTGGGTAGTTCCTTCAGAACTACATTGTGACAAAGTCTCCCATTTCACAGAACAAATAATTGAAACAATATGCAATGTTTGGCCAATAATGCAGCATTTTCACTGTGCTTATCATCTTCAATCTTCTGGATTGGTAGAAAGAACTAATGGCGCAATTAAAATTTAATTAACAAAATTTTCTGAAGATTTCAACCAACCATAGCCAGAAGTTCTTCCACTGGTGTGTTTGATTCTCGGGTCTACTCCTTTAGCCAAACATCAACTTTACCCATTTGAAATGATAACAGGATGACCTATGAGGTTTAAAAAAGGGTGATATGAGCCCACCTTATTAAAAGGGAATATACTATCCTATTGTCAAGGCCTAATTCAGGCCCCAAAACAAAGTACTGGTTTGATTTCTGACTTCCTAAATTAGTTCTCAAATGAAGGAGAGAGAGACAGAGAGAGAAAGCAAAGGAAAGGACCTCACCAGGTACTCTTAAAATATTCCTGTGCTTCCAAGTTAAGGGAAACTGTTTATCACCTTCACCTGAGTGGACTTCAACTCCTATTTATGACACTGGGCTCCTCCTAAAGCAACATTTGCTGTTAACCAGGATGAGAAACAGACGAAAACTGAGTAGACAGCTAATCCCCAGATTGAGGACCAAGCCTGTTCTATTTTTCAGTATGCTTTGCAACTCTGTAAACTTAGATTATCATAAGCCTGCATATTTATCTCCACCCCCTTTTCTATTACACCGTGATAAAATCTTCTGTTTACATGCTAGATTTACTAATGTCACCGGAAGAGCACCACAGCTATACACTATACTGACAACTTACACCACATGTTTATGACTCCATAGAGTAGTTCATACAGGCATTTAACTTTTGGTGCCTACTTATTTGGATATATGTATTATAGGAAACACATGCTAGGATTAATGTTCTAATAAATATCACCAAATTCAAATCCTACCTGTATAATTTATAATACTCAGCAAACTGATCACTGTGTTTCAATAAATTTGGATGATTTTTTTTGCAATAGACTGCAGAATATGAAAGACAACAATTAGCAGTAGCTTGCCCTAGCTGCCAAAATATTCAATCTATACACAAGCCATGCTGGTTGGATTAAGACAAATAAACAAAAGAAATAAAAACATATAAAAAATAAAGGAACGAAAAGAGTAAAAAACCTATTAGGAATAAATTGATGGTCAAAACCTCCCCCATATACTAATTCAAGTATAAGACCATGAATGTTATGGGAAGCCTTTTGATACACACAAAACAAATTGTGCTTCAAAATAACTAATACCAAATTAACTTTGACATGGGGAGCTCAAAATTTTTGGGTTCAAAATTTGTACCCAAACTGTACTTTACAATGGCAACAACACCTATGGTGGATTAATCAACATTAGCTCCAAAGAACAAAGAGCTTTGGGAGCCTTGGGGTTGAACTTGGAATTTTAGGGTAAACAGAATTTGTCTTTACTAAGGAAAGGTACACCAAAAAGGAAAACAAATTTGTAGAAAAGGGGAAACTAGAGTGGTTACTTCAAGATGAGAGTCAAGGTTGTAAAGCTACCTGGGCTGATAACTTAGAAATAATAAATTGGATAAACCAAGCCCAAAACCTTATGGAAACAAATGCCTGCACTCAGCAATGGGAAAGGGCATGAAGTTTAATGAAACAAGGTTTATATGATAGGTTAATTCATATGGAATCAAAAGTGGCCATGAATCAGTGGTCATCTGCATTAACAACAACAGCCCCAAATATGACTTTATGAAAATTACATAGTCTTCCTAACCTATGGAAAATTACTAAACAAACTTGTAACTTATACTTTTGTTCTGTCACTGTCTTGATGCATAAATTAGTCACAAATAATATTTATGATGTTGAATTTGTTGATATTGGGATGATTATTAATTCTACATGTATTCTTATTGGAACAGGATTATCTTTACTGCACCATAATACCTTTTGGACCTGGATATCTACATATGTTTGTGAGTTGAGAAAAGGGATATAGCTCTGTCCAGAAAAATAAAGGAGTCCAGAATTTACAACAGTCAACTTTATTGTTATAACACCAGCTCAATCTAACATATGGCATAAGAGTAAAGGAAGGTTCTGTTGGGGGGGAGGTCAACAGAACACCTCTATAAAAATCTTGATGTTGTATTTTAATGAAACCATGTTTCCCCATGATTTCACCTCTATTTGGTATAAAACTAGATTTGTCACACAAACACTATTACCACAGGTTAATAAAAGTTTTACCAACATATATACATATGTTGATTATCAGATGTTCTGGGAAGTAAAACTACATACACCCAAGATATAGTATCTATGAAAACCAATTTGACAGAGAATATGTACAAATAGTAACTAATAATGTAATTAAAATGTTAATCAATTAGCACAAACATTTTATAAAGTACAAAAATATGTTGACAAAGAAGAAAACAACTTTTACAATTAATTCAAGAATATAAAGAGAGGATACAATGGTGGAAAAGCATGTATACCCTGGGCTTGTCTTATCCCTGAAATGCAGTTACTTCACCACCAAACCATTTTGATTAATCCGAGGATTGACACAACATCTGCATAACCTGAGTCACAGAACTCAGCACGTATGCAATGTGGAGAAGTGAACTGGGGGAAAGAAAAGCCAGAGAAAGTAGGGAGTGGTTTTCACAGAGAGACAACAGGGAGAAAATGAAACCTGGAGAGTGCAGCACATCAGATTGTGCAATAATCCCTCCAAAAGTATCTGGAGAGAAAAACACAGATGGAGTGAAAATACTCACAGGGGAATGAATAAGAAATCTTTCTCCAAAACAATTGACAGGGAGAAAAGAGAGTTTCAATACCACCAGGATTCTATAAACAGTGGAGCACAGAGTCTGAAGTTTCAGAGCTCAGTGCCTGGCGATGCTCTGGTGAAGAATTAAGGACCAGACAGTGAGGTCTGAGGGACCCATGTGCCAAACAGGGAAAAATGATTGCCCTGCTTGGGGATTATTTGATAGAGGCTATACATTTTCCCCACAGACAAAGGTCCCAGTGGACCCTGGTGAGCAGCCATATTTGCTAGTATTGGGACTAAGACACCAGAGTGCAGCGTAACCTGATGCCAGCTGTGTTGTCATAATCTCTGAACCTCTGTTGCTGTGTGATCACATGAAAATTTTCTGGGGCATACAAACACCTGGACATTGCTCACTGAGGCCCTCCCACAGAAAGTAGGCTTGAGTCCAAGCCATGGGTAATCTCTGAAGGGTGGGGTTTCGAAACACAGACCTATCTGAAATAAAACCCTGGTATGAGGTACCACCTGGCAGATGGACAGTTTGGACAAGGACAGGCTAGAGGTGGGGAGATGACAGAGGCCTGAGGCAAAGGAGGGGTGCTTGATTGCATGTCAGTGAGAGCTTGAAGTACCTATAGCAGAGACTAGGGAGCTGAGTGAAGCCATTTCCACCTCCTCTGCACATGCACATGGGCACCACATTGACCCATCCAATTAAATTAAGTAGCGCCATCTAGTGGAGAGCTATGCTGTTACAACAAACCCTGATGATCTGTGCCTTCCAAGCACAACCCCCAGAATACCACTACAAGTCAGTCAACCTCCTTAGTGTACAGACTATAGAGGGCTTCACAGTTTTAATTCTAGGGGAAACTGGATGCAATGTCATTAGGGTTTATTCTGTTGGCTGGTTCATTTATTCTTTTTCATTTTCTTGCTTCTGATTTTGCTTATATTGTTTTCTTCATTCTTTCTTTTCTTTCTTTTTCTTGGATACAGAAAGAGAAAAAATATTTTTATTCTTTTTACATTATTTTTATGGTTTTAAAATGTTTCTCCTATTTCTTTTATTTAATTGTGTTTTTTTTTTTTTCCTTTGGATTCTTCTCTAGTCTATAAACCATTTTTCAACAAGCAGACCAAAACACACCTAGGATCTAACTTCCTTTATATGATTTTTTGTTTTGTTTTAATGTTTTATTTTTTATTATTTATTTTGTTAATTTTGTCTTCAACATAAGAAAATAAAGGAATTCACCCCAAAAGAAATAACAGGAAAAATGACAGCCAGAGACTTAATCAACACAGGTATAAGTAAGATATCTGAAATAGAATTTAGAACCAGGATAATAAGAATACGAGTCGGGGTTGTAAAAAAGCATAGAAGACACCAGAGAATCCCTGTCTGCAGAGATAAAAGAAAAAAAAATCTTGTTAGGCCAAATTTAAAAATGCTATAACCAAGATGCAATCTCAAATAGATGCCATGTCAGCAAGAATGGATGAAGCAGAGCAGCGAATCAGGGATATAGAAGATAAAATTATGGAGAATAATGAACCATAAAAAAAGAGGAAAATAAAGGGAAAAGAATACTATACAAGACTTAGAGAACTCAGCGACTTATTAGAAAGGAATAACAACTGAATCATAGGTGTCACAGAAGATGAACAGAGAGAAAAGTATGCAGAAAGTTATAGGGGAAAACTTTCCTAATCTGTGGAAGGACACACATCAAAATCAAAGAAACACTGAACTGCCTTTAGATTCAACAAAAACCAAACATCACAAAGGCTTATTATTGTCAAATTCACAGAATACACATAAACGTAAAGAATCATAAAAAGCCACAAGGAAAAAAGAGTCCTTAACTTAACAAAGACAGATGAAGTTCACAGCAGACCTATCCACAGAAACTTGACAGGCCGTAAAGGAGTGGCAGAATATATTCAATGTGCTGAATCAGAAAAGTATGCAACCAAAAATTCTTTATCCAGTACTGCTTTCATTCAAAACAGGAGAGATAAAGAGTTTCCCAGACAAAAACTAAAGGAGTTTGTTACCACTAATCCAGCCCTGCAAAAATGTTTAAGGGGGGATTCTTTAAATGAAGAAAAGATAAAACAAAACAAATCAGACCAAAAGCAACAAAGACTAGAAAAGACCAGAGAACATCACCAGAAACTCCAATTCTATATGCAACACAGTGGCACTAAGTTCATATAATTCAGTACTCACTCTAAAGGTAAATGGACTAAATGCTACAAACGAATGACATACGGTATAAGAATGGATGAGAAAATAAGACTCATCTATATGCTCCTTATGGGAGACACATTTCAGACCTAAAGACAACTTCAGATTGAAAGTAAGGGGATGGAGAACTAACTATCATGCTAATGTTCATCAAAGGAAGCTGTAGTAGCCATATTTATATCAAACTAAATTTTAAAATAAAGACTATAAAAAGAGATAAAAAAGTGCATTATAATTAATGGGTCTATCCACCAAGATATCTAAAAAGTGTAATATTTATACCCCCAATGTGAGGCACACGAATATATAAATCAAATAATCAAAAACATAAATACATTTATTGATAATAATACCATAATAGTAGGGGACTTCAAAACATCACTGACATCAATGGACTGATCATGTAAGCAGAAAATCAACAAGGATACAATGGCTTTGAATGACACAGTGGACTGGATGGACATAACAGATATATTCAGAACACTTTTTCCTAAAGCAGTAGAATACACATTCCTCTCAAGTGCACTTGGAACAGTCTCCAGAATATATCACATACTGGGTCTCAAATCAGCCCTCAACAAGTACAAAAAAATCAAGATCATACCTTGTGTATTTTCACATATGCAAAACCACGGAACTCGAAATAAATCACAACAAAAAATTTGGAATGGCCGTGAATATTTGGAGATTAAAGAACATCCTACTAAAGAATGAATGGGTTAATAAAGAAATTGAAGAGGAAATTAAAAGGTACATGGAAGCCAATGAAAATGAAAACACGACCATCCAAAACCTTAGGTAAGCAGAAAAGTCAGAAGAAGGAAGTAAATAGCAATCAAGGCATTCCTAAAGGTGGAAGAAATGTCTCAAATAGACAAGTTACTCCTAAAAAAATCTGGGAAAAGAAGAGCAAATAAAGCCCAAAACCAGCAAAAGAAGGGAAACAATAAAAATTAGAGCAGAAGTCAATGATACAGAAATTAAAACAAAAACAAACAAACAAACAAACAAAAACCCAGTAAAACAGATCAATAGAACCAGGAGCTGCTACTTTGAAAGAATTAACAAAATTGATAAGTCCCTAGCCAGATTGATCAAAAATAAAAAAAGAAAGGGCCCAAATAAATAAAATCATGAATGAAAGAGGAGAGATCACAACCAACACCCCAGAAATAGAATCAATAAATAGAATACTATGAGCAATTATATGCCAACAAATGGGGAAATCTGGAAGAAATGAACAAATTCCTAGAAACATATAAACTGCCAAAGCAGATACAGGAAGAAATACAATAAATTGATCAGATTGAAAAGAAATTGAATGAGTTGAATAAATAATCACAAGTGTCCCAATAAACAAGAGTCCAGGACTGGATGACTTTCTAGGGAAATTCTACCAGACATTTAAATAAAAGGTAACACCCATTCTTTTGAAGCTATTCAAAAAATTAGAAATGGAAAGAAAACTTCCAAACTCTTTCTAAAAGGACAGTATTACCTTGATTTCAAAACCAGAAAGAGACCCCAGTTAAAAAGAGAACTACAGACCAATTTCTCTGATGAACACGGATGCAAAAATTCTCAATAAGATACTAACAAACCAGATCCAACAATACATTAGAAGATTTATTCACCATGATCATGTGGGATTTATTCCTGGTATGCAGGGCTGGTTCAAAATCCACAAGTCAATCAATGTGATGCATCGCATTAATAAAAGAAAGGATAAAAACAACATGATCTTCTCAATAGATCCAGAGAAAGCATTTGACAAAATACAGCATTCTTTCTTGATAAAAATCCTCACAAAAGTAGGGATAGAAGGAACATACCTCAAGGTCATAAAGGCCATATATGAAAGACCCACAGCTTACATCATCCTCATTGGGGAAAAGCTTAGAGATTTGCCTCTAAGGTAGGAACACAAAAGGGATGTCCACTCTCACCACTGTTATTCAACATACTATTAGAACTGCAGCCTCAACCATCAGACAACAAAAAGAAATAAAAGACATCCAAATTGGCTAGGAAGAAGTCAAATTTTAACTCTTCCCACACAACATGATACTCTATGTGGAAAACCCAAAAGACTCCACCAGAAAACTTCTACAACTGATACATGAATTCAACAAATTCTCAAGATATAAAATCAATGTACAGAACTTGTTTGTATTTCAGTCAACCAATAACAAAGCAACATAAAAAGAAATCAAGAAATTTATCCCATTTACAATTACACCAAAAACTATAAAATAACTAGGAATAAACCAAACCAAAGAGGTGAAAAATCTATATGCTGAAAACTCTAGAAAGATATGAAAAAAGTTGATGAAGACACACACACAAACATGGAAAAACATTCCATGCTCATGAGGTGTAAGAACAAATATTGTTAAAATGTCACTACTACCAAAAGCAATCTACTTATTTAATGTATTCTCTATTAAAATAACACCAGTATTCTTCACAGAGCTAGAACAAACAATCCTAAAATCTGTATGGAACCAGAAAATATCCCTAATAGCCAAAGTGATGTTGAAAAACAAAACCAAATTTGGAGCTATAACACTTCAGGACTTCAAGCTGTATTAAAAAAAACTCTAATCATCAAGACAGTATGATACTGGCACAAAAACAGACACATAGGTCAATGTATCAACAGAATTAAGAACCCAGAAATGGACCACAAATGTATACATGTGGACCCTAATCTTTGACAAAGTAGAAAAGAATATGCAATGGAAAAAAGAGAGTCTCTTCAGCAAATGGGAAAATGATAGTGACACGCAGAACAATCAACCTGGACCACTTTCTTGCAACAAACACAAAAATAGACTCAAAATGCATAAGAGATAAAAGGCATGAAGCCATTAAAATCATAGAGGAGAACACAGGCAACAACCTCTGTGACCTCGGCTGCAGGAACTTCTTACTTGTCATGTATCCAGAAGCAAGGGAGACAAAAGAAAAAGTGAACATTTTTTATTTGGACCTCATCAAGATAAAAACTTCTGCATAGGGATGGAAACAATCAGCAAAACTAAAAGGCAACTGATGGAATGGGAGAAGATATTTGCAAGTAAAATATGGGATAAAGTGTTAGTATCCAAAATCTATAAACAACTTATCACAATCAACACCCTCCCCCCAAAACAAACCCCACCAATAAACCAGTGAATAAATGGGCAAAAGACATGAGTAGACAATTTTCCAAAGAATATTTCCAGATGGCAAACAGACACATGAAAAGATGCTTATCACTCATCATCAGGGGAATACAAATCAACACTACAATGAGACACCACCTCACACCTGTCAGAATGGGTAAAATTAACTAAGGCAATGACAGATGGTGGCAAATATTAGGAGAAAGAGGAAAACTTTACACTGCTGGTGGGAATGCAAACTGGTGCAGATAGTCTGGAAAACAGTATGGAGATTCCTCAAGAAATTAAAAATAGAACTACCCTATGGCCTACCAATTTCACTACTAGGTACTTATCCAAAGGATACAAATTGCTGATTCGATGTGGCACATGCACCCAAATGTTTAGAGCAGCACTATCGACAATTGACAAAGTGTGGAAAGAGCCCAAATATCCATCGACTGATGAATGGATAAAGAACGTGTGCTATACATATATACAATGGAACACTACGCTGGGATCAAAAAGAATGAAATCTTGCCTTTTGGAACTATGTGGATGGAATTAGAGTGTATTATGCTAAGTGAAATAAGTCAGAGAAATATATATATATATATATGATTTCAATCACATGTGGAATTTAAGAAACAAAAAAGATGAAGATTTGGGAAGGGAAGCAAAAATAAGATAAAAACAAAGAGGAAGACAAACCATATGAGACACTTAAATACAGAGAACAAACTGAAGGTTGCTGGTAGGTTACTGGGTAGGGGGAAGGGCTAATGGGTGTTGAACATTTAGGAGGACACTTATTGGATGAGCACTGGGTGTTTTATGTCAGTGATGAATCACTAAGTTCTATTCCTGAAATCATTATTACACTGTATGTTAACTCACTTGGATTTGAATTAAAAAAAATCAAGTTATATGTGATTAATTTTCTGTGTTGTTTTCCTGTTTATTTAAAGCCATTCCACCATTGCATTTATTTTTTCAGGTGTAACTTATTGGAGCTCTTTTTCTGTCCATATAACATTGTTATGAATTCTATATCAAATGTAAAACAAGATAATCTAGACCAAACACACGTATTATGTTTGCTCAACAATTGGAATAATAGAAAACATATATAATATTTACACTTCTCATCATCTACTGTATAAATAAGTGAGGCCCCAGCAATGAACCTTAGGTTAAAAATGCATAATCATACTTAGCAATGAGGGAATTGATGGATCCAAGGCAGATCCTGGCCTTGAGGGATGTAATAACATAAAGTTGATCATCAATGTTTCCTGAAGAAAGATTATTGATCAAAAAAAGGGGAATTATACAGAAAATTTCAACTTTTAATTCTGTGGGCTCTCTTGGGCTCTCAGGGAAACCATATATTTTTTAATATTTATTTATGTATTTATTTATTTATTTTGAGAGAAAGAGAGCACACACTCATGAACGGATGTGGGAGAGGCAGAGAGAAAAAATGAGAATCCAAAGCAAGCTTTGCACTGTCAGTGCAGAGGCTTATTGCAGGGCTCATTCCCATGAACTGTGAGAGCATGACATGAGCCAAAATCAGGAGTCAGATGCTTAATTGACTGAGCAATCCAGGTGCCACTTATCTTTCTGCTTTTAAGGTGTATTCTTTATCACTATACTTTGCCAATTTAATTAGAATATGTCTTGGTGTGAATCTGCTTTTGTTGATATTTGGAGGGTTCTTTGCGCCTCCTGGGTCTCCATATTTGTTTTCTTCCACAGATTAAGAAGATTTCTGGTATTATTTCTTCAAATAATTTTTTTGTCCCCTTTTTATCTCTCATTTTCTTCTGGGACTCCTATAATATGAAGGTTATTTCACTTGACTGAGTCACTGAGTTCTCTCAGTCTTTTCTCTTTTTGCATCATTTTTTGTTCTCTCTTTTGTTCAAATTAATTACTTTCCAATACTTTGTCTTCTGGATCAGCAATTAATTCTACTTCTTCCAGTTTGCTGTCCATTCCATCAAGCATGTTTCTCATTTATTTTACTGAACGCTTTATCTCTTATATGTTATTTCTTATTTATTTTTTATGTTTATTTTTGAGAGAGAGAGAGAGAGATAGGAAGAGGATCTTAAACAGTCTCTGCACTGACATCTGAAAACCCAATGTAGGACTCAAATCCACAAACTGCCAGATCATGACCTGAGCTGAAGTCAGCCCGCTTAATGGACTGAGGCACCCAGGTGCCCTTGGTATCCTTATTTCTGCATTAAGAGTCTTACTCATGTCCTCCACTCTTTTTTCACATCCAGGGTATATATGTAAAATAATTGCTTTAAATATTACATTAGGCATGTTATTCATGTTACTCATATCTGTTTTGCTCTGGCCATGCCTTTGTGTTCTTTCATTTGGTATGAATTTCTGTCTTCTCATTGTGTCTCCATCTCTGTGCCTCTTTCTGTGTATTAAGAAAGTCTGCTACATCTCCTTTTCATGAGGATTATGATCACTTAATGGAGAATACGTGGTGTAGTCTCCCCCCCCCCCCGCCACATACACATAGTGTCCCCTATTTCCCAGGGCATGACCCTTCTGGAAATATATCCAATGTGTTTGGTTTGTACCCTTATGATCACTTTATTTTTCAGTCCAATCATTTGTTGAGGCTTTTTTTGCATGTTGTGAACAGTGTTTGGTCCCTTACCTGAATGGGGTGAATTTTAAATAGGTGTGTTTTGGTCTGCTTGTGAAATGAGATGTGTTGCCACCACTACTGGAACTGACACCCACAAAACTCTTCAGAGTTGGGGTGTGGGCAGTGGTTTGGGCAGATCTTCTGAGGGTGGGGCATGTTGTGTTGGCACTGAAACCAGTGTGACCAGGAAGGGTACTTTACTAGAGAATGGGGGCACAGCTCGGTGTAAGCAGTTAGGTAGCTAGTGATTGTACTACACAGGTTCCCACAGGTAGTCCTGAGCCTATGCTGAGTGGTGGAGAGGGAGGTGCTGTCTGCCAGTTCCTTTTCTCCCAGAGAGTTCTCTCCATTAATGCTGCTTCTCTGGGAGAGGCTCCAAGATGAGCAAATAACCTCCACTCTGTGCTCCATGTTCTCTACATAATGTCTTTCCATGCTGTGTGTTGGCAAGTTCTTTTCCTGTCTTTTTTCTAAAAGTAGCCCCATTGCCATCAGGCTCTATCCCAGCCAAGGCTGCTGATTTTTGAAACTTCAGGCTGAAGTCCAGTTTGTTGCCAGAAGTCACAAAATTCAGCCCCTCTCATTTTCCAAGACAATTGCTATAGGGATTTGTTTTCCTTGTACTCTCTCCTGTATGTTACTCTGTTTCTTGCCCTTCTACATGTCTGTTGCTCCCTCCTAACTGCAGAAACTATGATCCATTTCTCTCCTAAAGCATGTCTTCACATTCTTTGATGCGGCCTCTTCTCTTACTTTAGTTGTGGAGTTTATTCTGCCAGTCTGGTTCTGACAGTTTGATTTCTGAGGTATTTAGGATGATTTAATGGTTATATAGTTATATTCATGGGACAAGTCATGCCTAAGATCTCCCTCTCTGCAACCACTTTCCAATCTCCTCAGAGGGTATTTTTCTGAATAAAATGTCAGAGAAAGAAAAATAACATGATTTCACTTATAGGGTGAATTTAAATAAACAAAACAAAATCATACTCATAGATACAGAGAACAGATTGGTGGAACAGGGAGAACAGAGGAAACAGGTTTCATGAATGGGAAAATGGGTGAAGGGGGTTAATTGAATGGTGGCAAATGGTAACTAGAGTGTGATGAACGCTTTATAGTGTATACAAATATTGTCTTATTATATTTTATTCTTGAAACTAAAATAATGTTATCACCAATTTTACCTCAATTATAAAAATTATATCAACAACTATAATAACAAAGTGTTTATTGCCATGTGAAGGAGCCATCTCCATTTCCCATAGGTCTTTCCCCAATCACCTTCCCTGTATTATCCTTTTCCTGTACCTCCCCAGGCAGCCTTGGAAGAGTGATTGGCTCAGGGTTTAACAGAGGAAAGACAAATAAATACTCTATTAATAAGAAAAAAATGTGGTTAATTGACAGAATTAATTTGTATTTTGCAAACTTCCCTCTTTTTCTTGTCACGGATATTATTGACAAACAAGTTAGCAGCCCTGGAATTTAACTGCTAGAATTACATTTTCTATATCTAATGTATAGCATAATAACTATAATAAACACTTAGAATCACTGCAATGTATATTTTAAAGGTGCTATGAGAGTAGAGATTTAATGTTATCATCATAACAACAGAAAGAAAATGGTAATTATGTGAGGGGTAGAATGTGTAAATAACTTTCTTGTGGTAACCATTTGGGAATCTGTACACGTATCAAGTTATAATATTGTCCACCTTAATCTTACACAGTGATATATGTCTACTATATCTCAATAAAAATATTTTTAAAAGCAGAATTACTTAAGAATAAAAAGTAACTGGGTACTATAGTATATAGTATACTATATATGGTATAAAAGTACACTATATATATTTTTTGAGATATAAAAGTAACCACCACAAGGACCTACAGTAGGTAATATGGCAATGCCTGACTGATCATAGCATTATTATTATTATGTATTATTAACTATTAAGTATTATTAAGTATTGTTAATACTTAATAAAATATTAAAAAGGAAAGAGCAGAGGACATGTTTGCATTTATTACGCATTGCAATCTGACTATGATCCCCAGAAGAGCCCAGAGTTCTATGGAATGCTTTCTGGGAATACCAAAACATCATTGAGAATTTCATATTCAGCTGCCCGTTTTGGCCAAAATTAATGGACAAATATATTGGTGTGTAACCAGAGCTACATATATAAGTGGTAAAGAAATTACACAGGAATAACATGGACCAAGTGGTGCCATAAACACTTTAAAAGCATAGTGAACATAGGTTACAAAAGGGACATGGACGCTGATACTCTTAAGCTAAGATATATGTGCAGCCACCAGGAATATTGCTTAATTTATAAAACTAATTAAAAATAAAGACTTGACGAGTGAAATCAGATGACAGTTTTCATCAGGAAAAATTAAATTCTTATCTCCTATTTTGAATCCATACTCAGTCCCAGAATTTATCCAATTAAAAAGTCACCAGTTCACCTTGAAGAAAGGTCCAACAATGCCACAATAATTGTATGTGGGCACTATATATCAATCCTTTTCCAAAGAAACTTGTGCCTAAATAGAAGAATGGATTTGTCAGATCAGGCTTACATGAAAAAATACAATAGACTGGGTAGATTAAATATCAGATATTTATTCTCACAAGTTCTGGAGGCTAGGAATTCTAAGATCAAGCTACAGGCCAGTTTGGCTCCCAGTGAGACCTCTCTTCTTATTTTACAGAAAGCTGCCTTACATGGCATTGCATGATTATGAAGAGAAGGAGAATTATATCTGGTATCCCTCAAAAGCACACTAATCCTTAAATCAAAGCCATACCAATACGAGCTAATTTAAACTTAATTACTTCTATAACATTCTTATCCCCAAATCTCTCTGCATTTGCAGTTAGGGTATCCAACATAGAAATTTGAGATGGTGCAATGCACAGAGCAAGACACCCTAGGGAAAGCAAAATCCTGATATCTCTTGAGAGCTGTTAGTTACAGAATCTGAGCTAATCTTAGAGGACTCTGTTTTGTAATGAAATGCCCTTCTCACTACAATTGACCCATATAGGAACTTCGTGCTCTCCATCACATCTACTTTTGCTCTTCTGAATAAAGTTCCAGGTTACTTATTGAGTACCAATGTTTGTTTATAAGAGACATATTAACAGTTCTTCTAAACCAAAACCTGGGAATGCCAATAGATGTATTGAGATCCACATACCAGCATAGTCTTTGTGGGCAAATTCCAAATTACCTTGTATCTTATATTGGAAGAAAACCATATTTTTATTGAGAATTGGTCATTCTTCTTGGTTGTCTTATGTGCACACCAATCACCTGACCTACTTTCTATTTGCAGACATAAAACTGTGTGAATGGTATTTAAGGTTTCCCTTCATTTTGACTTCTGGCTGAGTGTAACTCATGGAATATCCACTTCACTATTCTGTGCTCCCATATTCCACTTCCCCTTTCAAGACTAAATTAATTGCTACCCATTTGATAAGAGTGCTAGTATCAGACACCCTCAACTAAGTCTTTATCAAGGAATTGTTCTTGTTTGAGGAACACTGCCTAGGCCAAGGTCATGCTCCCTTCCTGGGGACAGGCCACATCCTACCAATGCTCTTGTTGGGGCACAAGAGGAACCCCTTTCTCTATAGCAAGACAACTTAGAAGGAACATGTTAGAACTCCTCCTAGGGTAGCTGATAACTTTATTATAACTGCAAGACAGTTCAACATCTCCCTGTGCCCAATTCTGCTTCCTTCATTCTTAGGGACTTATTCCTAAGGGAACTCCACAATAACTTCTTGCATACCTATCTCTGTCTCAGAGTCTGTGTCCCAAACATCATGAAATGTTTTCTGTGCATGGGTAGGATAACAACAGAATATTTTATCCTGCTGGCTTCTTGGTTTTGCACTCTGGCCAGGTCTGAGCACTTGTTAGATGGACTTTTCCACACAGTCTGTTTTAGTGATGTCTGGAAATTTCATCCCACATTTCTTCAGGAGGAGTGGTGGACAATACATCCTATTCTTGCTAATATTAAGGTCTAGTACAAAATTTCTTGGTTTCTTTAAATTTTCCCACATAATTAAAAATAATACTAAATGCATCTCAATTTAGACACTCCAGTTCACTGTGATTTCAGTTTTCTTATGGAGTTCTGAAAGGTATTTCCACTTTTTTCTTGATATGAAGCTTCTGTGATCTTCATTATCATGTTCTCTGGGAACTTATAATTTGATATACATTGAAATAGGTCTACTCAACATCCAAAGGCATAAGCACATTTAAAATCTTGGGGCGCCTGGGTGGCGCAGTCGGTTAAGCGTCCGACTTCAGCCAGGTCAAGATCTCGCGGTCCGTGAGTTCGAGCCCCGCGTCGGGCTCTGGGCTGATGGCTCGGAGCCTGGAGCCTGTTTCCGATTCTGTGTCTCCCTCTCTCTCTGCCCCTCCCCCGTTCATGCTCTGTCTCTCTCTGTCCCAAAAATAAATAAAAAATGTTGAAAAAAAAATTAAAATCTATGATGTTCTCTCTTTCTAAACAAATAAAATACCAATTATTACAGATCACCTGGAGTAAGCAATTAAAACACACTCTTGTCCAGATGTAGCTTTTTCCGATGAAATATTCTGTGATGCATATATTTTATATATACATATATTAACAGGTGTGGAATGTGATACTTATATTTACTCTTACAAAATTCAAAGTCACAGAAGTGTTAAAAATGAATCCAAAAACCAAGATTTTCCCAGAAACTAAACTCCAAACATTGATAAAATATGAAGAAACAACTCAGATAGAATCAAACTGAAATTTAATTGGCACAACAGATGCAATCTGTTGTAGGTTAGTTTCAATTATCATTTATTTTATTATTTATTTAATTTTTTAATGTTTATTTATTTCTGAGACAGAAAGAGACAGAGCATAAGTGGGGGAAGAGCAGGGAGAGAGGGAGACACAGAATCTGAAGCAGGCTCCAGGCTCTGAGCTGTCAGCACAGAGCCCGACGTGGGGCTTGAACTCATAAACTGCAAGATCATGACCTGAGCCGAAGTTGGACACTCAACCGACTGAGCCACTTAGGCACTCCATTTATTTTATTATTTAAATACAAAGAAACATAAACTCTAAAATAAAAATGACATAATATGTCTCAGACTATTTGTCTGAAGTTTTCTTGTCCAACAAGAGAGCAGACACAGGATCGAATACAAGAGAGGCCAATCTCTGGGAGGAGACAAGAGCCCCCAGCAGGGGTTTCATCTTCATATTTATTGAACTCTCAAGATTTTGCATATGTGGTGAATGTGCAGAAGGAAACAATCAGATAGTAATTAAATTCAGTGTGTAAGAAGCAAAGGGTCTGGGGGCAAGTGGAGTTTGAAGTTGTGATCAAAGTATATTGGCACGCGATGTAAAGTAGTTTCCTGCAGGTAATATAACAAGTTACTTGTGATTGCATTATAAATCTCACTAAATAACCTTGGGTGCTTTTTCCCTGTGGCAGTGGCTTTCCACCCTAAGTTTTTTTTTAACCCATTTATTTAAGTATAAGGAATTCTTGAACGTATTTCCCCACAATAATATAAATATAAACTTTGAAACTTATGGAACACAGAGATTCTGTCAATTTTTTTTCAACGTTTTTTATTTATTTTTGGGACAGAGAGAGACAGAGCATGAACGGGGGAGGGGCAGAGAGAGAGGGAGACACAGAATCGGAAACAGGCTCCAGGCTCTGAGCCATCAGCCCAGAGCCTGACGCGGGGCTCGAACTCACGGACCGCGAGATCATGACCTGGCTGAAGTCGGACGCTTAACTGACTGCGCCACCCAGGCGCCCCAAGATTCTGTCAATTTAAGTTCCAAAAAATAGCTGAATTTCAAAATGAATTTCACATTTCTTTTTCTTTTTCAAGTGTTTTTTTTTTTTAATTCTAGTTAAACATACAGTGTAATATTAGTTTCAGGTGTAGAATTTAGTGATGCATCATTTACATGCAACATTCAGTGCTCATCACAAGTACCCTCCTTAATAGCCATCACCCATTTAATCTGTCACCCTGCCCACCTCACCTCCAGCAAACCTCAGTTTATTCTTTATACATAACAGCCTATTTTAAGGTTTGACTCTCTTTCCTCCCCCATATTCATATGTTTTGTTTCTTAAATTCCATATATACATTTCATCATTTTAATTACTATCTTTAACAAAAGCTTGTCTCTTAACAACAAATTCTTTAATCTTTCTTCCTTATCAAATTTTAAAAAGTAATGTCAGAATCAGATAAATCTACTCTTTAATGTATTTTAAATAGTCATCCCTTTCCAGGATCACTTATGTACATTTTACTTTTCCTTGTAAATGATTGTCTCTTATTTTAATGAATCATGACTTTCCGAAAGGGCAGAGGAAATTATATTTAAGTTCTAAAAAAGCTAAAATCTGTGACAATTAAATACCATTGTCATGGAAAGAGTCAGACTTATGCAGCATTGGCATATTAATAAGAAGGTATTTTTAGAAAAGATGTCAAGAGGGCAATCCCCTTAATAGGTCACAGTAGACACTGATATGAGCAAGTGTGATGTGGCCAGACTAGAAGAGGTATTTAGGGTGATGCTGCTCAAAGAGGATGCAGATGCAGCCTACTGGGAGTCATAATTTTATGTGAGTAGATCACACTAATCTCTTAATATTTAGTATTTTTAATGGATTTTGCACTCCAGAAAACTATAGTAATACGATATCCTCTATACAGTTTTACATATAAAATCCATTGTTATCTAACCTACAATCCAAAGAACTAAAATTAATGCTAGCCTAGTAAGATTAAAACTCTTGTACTAACCTGTCAATTCAGTCAAATAAATGATTTAGCTGTTACTATTTTATTTTGTACAGAAAGAATTGATTGATCTCAGTATCCTGGGGAAGAAGAGTCATACTTTTAATAGTAAGTGATGGCAACGGGGATCAGAAAAATACAGAAGGGAAAATTCTAGATAACCTCCTAAATATTCTGATTATTTTATGAGAGAAAAGAGAAGATGTATTTGTTCCTTCTAATAGTATTACAAAAGAGATGAGTTTGTGGTTTAAAGTAATGATATCATAATTTTACCACCATTCTAAGTGAAATATTTGGGAAACAGATAAAAAGACCAAAAACCTCTAATATTATCAAGCCATATATCAAAGGTGAAAAAAAAGTGTTTATTTTTCACAGTATTAAATTTTCATATTGCCACACTAGTCAATGTTGAGTTTTCATCATTCTATTAAATACCATTGTAGGTATCTTACTTGCAAGCTAAGTTAATTCCTCATATAAGTTTCCACTGCACTTTATGTGAATTTTCTTAGAAATTATTCTTTATAATCTTATGTGTGTAAATTTATAAACATTCAAATTAATGACAAATAGTCTTATTTGTGTGTGTGTATGAGACAGAGAAAGAGAGAGAGAGAGAGAGAGACAGAGAGAGAGAGAGAGAGAGAGAGAGAGAGAGTAGGGGAAGGGCAGAGAGAGGGGAGGATGGAGGATCCAAAGCAGGCTTTGCACTGATGGCAGAGAGCCTGATGCAGGGCTGGAACTCATGAACTGTGACATCATGACATCATAACTGACTGAGACACCTAAGCACCCCAGATAGGATTTTTAATTAAACATATAAATAAATATCATCACATCTTAGGAAAATATAAATACTTCTATTCATTGTATTTAATTGACATGTTTAGTTGATTTTTCCATTAAGTAATCTAAACACTACGAGCGTTCTAAGTAGTCAATAGGATTATGACAATTGTTTTTATATATTTATTTCACCAGAAAGAAAGTGTATAGTTATCACTTATATCTTTTGAAAAACAAAGACTTAATTATTTCACATTTTTTAATGTTCATTTTTGCGAGAAAGAAAGAACATATGCATGATAGCAGAAGAGGAGCAGATTGAGGGAGCACTGTCTGTGCTGACAGTGCAGAGCCAGATGCAAGACTCGATCTCACAGACAATGAGATCATGACCTGAGATGAAATCAAGAGTAAGATGCTTAACTTACTGAACCCCCCCCCCAGGTGCCCCATTTCACATTTAAAGATACACTTAACCACAAGTAGAAACATGATGATAAGAAATGCATTTTTTAACCTAGAAAACTGTGATTATTCTCAAGTAAACTGTAATTATTCTCTAAAAACGCATACACTTATCTTGCATGATGCAAGCAAAATTTAGTGCAAATTACTATATTTTTATGCCATATATATATATATATATATATATATATTTCCAATCAAAATAACCAATAATGAGCATCTGTAACTCAAAATCCCATTAAATAGTTACTTAAATATATGACTGGAGTGGAAAAAACACAAATGTCCATAGACATTTATTGATATGAGTTTATAAGTAAAATGTAGTTTAAGCATACAAAGTAATATTATTCAGCCTCAAAATGGAAGAGTATTCTGGCACATTTTACAGCATGGATGAACATTGAGGATTTTATGTTGTATGAAATAAGCCAATCTCTCTCTGTCTCTCTGTCTCTCTCTCTCTCTTTCACACACACACACACACACACACTGCTGCATAGTTCCACTTATCTGAAGTATGTAAGTTAGTCAAATATATAGAGGCAGAAGATAGAATGGCATTTGCCAGTGGCTGTGAAAATAAGGAAAGGAAGTTATTACATAATGGATACAAGAGTTTCAGTTTGAGAATATGAAAATTTTCCAGGGGATTAATACTGGTAATGATTATATAACAAAGTGAAAATACTTAATGCCACTCTACTGGCAGTACACTAAAAAATAAGTAAGATAGTAGCAAAGAATTAAGAGGCTTGTCCAACACCCTACAGTTACTAAGATGCCTACTGCTTTTCAAATAGTTTTAATGTTCTGTCAATCTTCAACAATAGGAGGATGGAAAATAATAACCTACACGTCAAATAAATTACATAGCAGGATTTTGAAGTTCTTCAGGAAAGTGATACTGAACTCTATATTTAGAGATTTCATTTAGTTACTAGAGGTACAGACTGCATGTTAGAGTTTCAAGGATGTGGAGATCACAGAATTTTAGCAAATGCAAAATACATTTAACAGGTGGAAATGTATTTTCAACATGTCTAATTTTGAAATGATCAACTAAAAATGTCAAGTAGAATACTACCAGTACAGTAATGATGCTCAAGAACTGGAGTTAGAGGCTGAATAAGACTTTTGCACTGCCTTTATCCATCCTGAATGGCATTCAATTAAGGGATGCCTGTGTAAAGTGAGGGCAAAGAGAATTGTCCATGTAAGAGGTGGACTCCTTTTATTACATAAATTCACCGAAGTATACAATATCTTTGAGAAATAATGAGTATCCTCATGTCTGCAGCTATTATTTATTCAACAAGCTAGACAAAATCAGAGATGAAAAGGCCTTTAAAGATTAGATTCCTTTCTGACTGAAGAGAATTTACCTCTGTGGTTGGGTGAAGAATGAAAAATGTTTACCTCCTCTTCCTTACTCAGTAAAGTTGTGTTTCTGTGACTTTGAGGGGAAACAATTTCATTTGATTATACAAAGTATCTTCTTAATTAAAATCTGCATTTAGTATTGCAGTGTCACATTAAGGGAAATATTCTAAAGCCATTACTGTTAAACTAATTCACTAACAATTCCAAATTAAGCTATGTTTCTTTCTGCAGACTCAGTATTTTAGTTCCTAGACCTGAAAATGTAAGTCCTCTTGTTTGGAAAAACAATGGCTTCCATAATTAAATGATATCAATAAAGATGATCTGATTTTAATATGTTTTACATGTGTAACTCATATCAAGGACCTTGATTTTATATATTTAAAACAAACTGATTTAACCCAGCTTCTAAGAATATTGACTATGCATGATATAAGGCAAAACACAAACATAAATTACAAATTATGTAAAAAATATCCTCCTGCTCACATATGTTGCTGCCTGTGGTGCAAAGACACACTTCATATTACTGTAATTTACCAAAAAATTTTCATTATGCCAATTAATTAATGAATTAATTCATTCATTATGCCAAAATTTATTCATTACGCCAATTAATAAAGGGTACTTATTTTGAAACTTTTAAAGAAAGAAAAAGTGGAAAAAGTTGAAATTAACTTTATGTCCACGTTAAAATATTTTCAAAATGGCAAATAAAATATTTGAAATAAGTTTTATCATTTTCAGATATGTAATTCAAATGAAGCACGGCAAATGATGAAAACTGTCATCTATTTCTTCATTTCCAGTTTGAAAATCATGAAAAATGGGAACACCACCTCTGATTTCATTCTCCTAGGACTCTTTAACCACACAGAAGCCCATCTATTTCTCTTTGCAATGGTTCTCACAATTGCCTTCGCCTCCCTAGTGGGAAATGCCCTCATGATTCTCCTGATTCACCAAGATGCCCGGCTCCACACACCCATGTACTTCCTACTGAGCCAACTCTCCCTCATGGACATGATGCTGGTCTCTACCATTGTGCCCAAAATGGCTACTAACTACTTGACTGGAAAGATGTCCATCTCCCCTGCTGAGTGCGGGTTGCAGATATTCTTCCTTCTAACTTTAGGAGGGGGTGAGTGTTTCCTCTTAGCAGCCATGTCCTATGACCGGTATGTGGCTGTTTGCCACCCACTGCGATACTCAGCCCTCATGAACTGGCAATTATGCCTGAAAATGACTGTGGGGTCTTGGGTCCTGGGGGCAGCTGATGGGCTCATGCAGGCTGCTGCTACCCTGAGTTTTCCATTTTGCGATGCACATGAGATCAATCATTTCTTCTGTGAGGCCCCTACTCTGGTGGGTTTAGCTTGTGCCGACACGTTTGTCTTTGAGTATGTGATGTACCTATGCTGTGTGTTAATGCTCCTGGTCCCATTTTCTCTCATTCTGATTTCCTATAGTCTCATCCTTGCTGCAGTTCTCCAGATGCATTCTAGAGAAGCCCGCAAAAAGCCTTTTGCCACCTGCTCCTCACATATTTCTGTGGTGGGACTCTTTTATGGAGCTGCAATTTTTACCTATATGCAACCCAAATCCTACAGGTCAGCTCACCATGATAAAGTAGTGTCAGTGTTCTATACTATCTTCACCCCTGTACTCAATCCCCTCATCTACAGTCTGAGAAACAGTGAAGTCAAAGATGCCTTGAGAAAGTGTATGGGTCAGTGTTCTTCCTTAAGTCAGGGTTAAGATTACATAGATTTGCTCTAAATTTAAAGTCTGTACAAAGTGACTGTGTAGGATTTTCTAGAGAAAAGGTATATATGTATTATATCTATATCCATTACTAGTTTACTTTGAAATTCTGACAGGCCTCCATAGTTTGGATCTTTTACTATGCTCTCATGAATACATCAAATTGTGGATTGTTAAAAGTCTGTTAATCAAAAATCATTACAACGCTTTTACATCACACCACACAATAAATATTTGTTCAAAGAATGAACCAAGTAGTCAAACAATTTTCAACATTAATTGTTAATTTGTTTTTAATTGTGGTATAACTTACAAACACTAGAATGCTCACATCTGAAGCTTGCTATTCAACCAGTGTCAACAACTTGGATTTCGCCCACTAGTAAAAGGCAATTCTGACCAGATCATAATTTTTTTTCATGCACTTTTCCAGTAAAATCACTCATCCCAGATACAACAATTAGTCACACTTGTATCTCTGTCCTGTAATTTGGTCTGTTCTAGAATTTTGCTTCAATGAAAACATAAAATAGGTATTTTTTAATAACTTGGTTATTTTTATTTTTATTGATTTAATATGTTTTTAAAGATTCTACCACACTTTTACATCTATCAGCAGTTTTTTCTTCTTTATCTTTGTTGTTGTTCCTAAATAATATGCCCATCTCTGAATCTACTGCTCTTTGTTTATCTACTACTTTGATGGATATGTGATCTATTTTCAATCTGGAACTATTTTGATTAAAATAACTTTAACTTCCTTTTTGTGATCACATGTGTTTATTTCACTTGGTAGATGCATGACTAAAATTTTAGTATGAAATGAAACAAAATGTTTGCTCAATTTTACCTGCTCAGCCGCAAATCACAAGAATGCCACTTTCTCCAATTGGTACCAATTGTGGGTACTGTCAACCATTTTCATTTTTGGTATTCTAGCATGGATAGACTAACTCATTTTGGTTTCAATTTACATTTTCCTAATTATTAATGTTCCTGAGGATTTCTGTATTAACTCACGGCCCATATGTGCATCTTTCTTTGTGAACTATCAATTTTCATACTGGGGAAAAAACATAATATACAGAATATGATGTTAATAAGATTATTTGGAAATTTTTAAATAAAATTACATTTGGTTTACTTGCTATGTTTTTCTGGCAAACCGCTTTTATTCCATTTTCAAAGATTAATTATTTTCATTAAAATTGATACTTTTGTAAAACATCTCTTCCTCAATATCCATTGGTCTTGGATTAAAAGTTTATATGTTTATTTGCTTTGATTATGCATCATAATATATTTCAATTCCATTGGTGTTATCATGTCTTGAAAATCTGATACATTCTTCCCTAGTACTTTTTGCCTAAAGAGCAAGGATAAAAAATAGGTTACAGAACATAGGGTTCTAGTATTTTTTTCAGTGTATATTTCTAAACTTGCACCGGTAAATCATTATATACCTATAAGCCAAGAAATATATATATATATATGCATATGTATATGTACATACATACATGTGTATACATATACATATACATATGTATACATACACATGTATATATATATATATATATATATATATATATATATATATACATCTGCAGCCAAGAAATTTGGCATCTTTAGGGAGGTTGTTGTTTTTGCAAAGAAAATACTTATAAATATATATTTATTAATACAACTCTATATTTTAAAATTTATATTTATGTCCTCTGCAAAGAACTAACAACAAAATAAGAAATGTAATTTAATACAATAGTTTAAAATATGAAGTTTAGAAATTAGGGGTTTTTTTCGCTTTGTCATTTTGCTTAATTTTAACCTGCCTTTCAGAACTTTTTTGATGACATTTTAATCAAAATTGTATTCTCTATCTCACATAAATGAGAAAGGGGAATAATAAAGTTAAAATAATATCAGAGATACTGGAAAGATCCAGTTTTACAGGCTTCTGCAGTATTTTTGAAATGGCACCTACAGATGTTAGAAGGGCTAGTTGAGGAATTTTTTCTGAAACCTGAATGTCATGGTTCAACTTTTATAATTGAGGTAAAAAATTTATTGTATTTTAAACCTTGTTTGTTCCTCTACACATGGCCATACTTTTTTTTTTTCTTTTTGAGAGAGATAGAGAGAGAGAGACAGCCAGAGCCTGAGTAGGGGAGGAGCAGAGACAGAAGGAGACACAGAATCTGAAACAGGCTCCAGGCTCTGAGCTGTCAGCACAGAGCCCAACGCAGGGCTCGAACTCACAAACTGTGAGATCATGACCTGAGCCGAAGTCAGACGCTCAACCGACTGAGCCACCCAGGCGCCCAGACTATACTTTGATCAAAGGGGAATTTCATTAAATATTTTATTTCTATAGTCACTTTAAGAAGCATAAAGTGAGGGGCGTCACTGCCTGGAACCTGCTTTGAATTCTGTTTCTCCTTTTCTCTGCTCCTCCTCCTCTCATGCTCTATTTCTCTTTCAAAAATAAATAAACATTAAAAATTAAAAAAAAAAACAACATAAGATGAATTAGTTAAACCTTCATTGAGGGGAGTAAAAATAGTTTAACACCATAAAATAACTATAAATAACAACAGTAAGAATAAACATAAAATGTTTTTTGTTCATTAAATAGTTTATACATTTTGCTTAATATTTCACCTTCATTTTTTTTATTTTAACGATAGCCATAATCTGAGGAGGTACATTCAATATTCTCATTTTTGAAAAGGGGAGGTAGTAAGTGTATTGGGATAAAATTCATGGTTGATTTTCACACAGGTCTGAATTCAGTTGTCTAATTTTGAATAACTCGCAGTTAGGAAAGGGAAGTTGTGACAGTAGGGCTGGCTATCCCCTCATACACACACAACACAATCCCATGTGACTTTTTTTATATTTCTATTTTTTTAAATATTAAATTTATTTTCAAATTGGTTTCCATACAACACCCAGTGCTCATCCTAACGGGTGCCCTCCTCAGTGCCCATCACCCACCCTCCCCTCCCTCCCATCCCCCATCAACCCTCAGTTTACTCTCAGTTTTTAAGAGTCTCTTATGGTTTGGCTCTCTCCCTCTCTAACATTTTTTTCCTCCCCCTCCCCATGGTCTTCTGTTAAGTTTCTCAGGATCCACATAAGAGTGAAAACATATGGTATCCGTCTTTCTCTGTATGACTTATTTCACTTAGCATAACACTCTCCAATTCCATCCAACATATTTCATTCTTTCTCATTGCCAAGTAGTATTCCATTGTGTATGCAAACCACAATTTCCTTATCCATTCATCAGTTGATGAACATTTAGGCTCTTTCCATAATTTGGCTATTGTTGAGAGTGCTGCTATAAACATCGGGGTACAAGTGCCCCTATGCATCAGCACTCCTGAATCCATTGGGTAAATTCCTAGCAGTGCTATTGCTGGGTCATGGGGTAGATTTATTTTTAATTTTTTAAATGTTTATTTATATTTGAGAGAGACAGAGACAGAATGAGACTGGGTTAGGGTCAGAGAGAGAGGGAGACACAGAAGCAGAATCAGGCTCCAGGCTCTGAGCTTCTAGCACAGAGCCTGATGTGGGGCTCGAACTCACGAGCTGTGAGATAATAACCTGAGCTGAGGTTGGATGCTCACCCAACTGAGCCACCCTGGAGCCCCTAATTTTAATTTTTTTGAGAAACGTCCACTCTGTTTTCCAGACCAGCTGCCCAGTTTGTTTTCCCGCCAACAGTGAAAGAGGGTTCCCATTTCTCCATATCCTCACCAGCATCTATGGTCTCCTGATTTTTTTCCTTTTAGCCACTCTGATTGGCATGAGGTGGAATCTGAGTGTGGTTTTGATTTGTATTTCCCTGATGAGGAGCGACGTTTTGCATCTTTTCATGTGCCTGTTGGCCATCTGGATGTCTTCTTTAGAGAAGTGTCTATTCATGTTTTCTTCCCATTTCTTCACTGGATTATTTGTTTTTTGGGTGTGGAGTTTGGTGAGTTCTTTATACATTTTGGATACTAGCCCTTTGTCTGATATGTCATTTGCAAATATCTTTTCCCATTCCGTTGGTTGCCTTCTAGTTTTGTTGATTGTTTCCTTTGCAGTGCAGCAGCTTTTTATCTTCATGAGGTTCCAATAGTTCATTTTTGCTTCTAATTCCCTTGCCTTTGAAGATGTGTCAAGTAAGAAATTGCTGCGACTGAGGTCAGAGAGTTTTTTTCCTGCATTCTCCTCTAGGGTTTGATTGTTTCCTGTCTCACATTCAGGTCCTTTACCCATTTTGAGTTTATTTTTGTGAATGGTGTAAGAAAGTGGTCTAGTTTCAACCTTCTGCATGTTGCTGTCCAGTTCTCCCAGCACCAATTGTTAAAGACACTGTCAATTTTGCATGAGATATTCTTTCCTACTTTGTCAAAGATTAGGTGGCCATATTTTGGTGGGTCCAATTCTGGAGTCTCTATTCTATTCCATTGGTCGATGTGTCTGTTTCTGTGCCAATACCATGTTGTCTTGATGATTACAGCTTTGTAGGCGAGGCTAAAGTGTGGGATTGTGATGCCTCCCACTTTGGTCTTCTTCTTCAAAATTACTACACAGGGCTACACAGGGTCTTTTGTGGTTCCAAACATATTGTAGGATTGCTTGTTGTAGCTTAGAGACGAATGAAGGCACAATTTTGATTGGGACTGCATTGAATGTGTAGATAGCTTTAAGTAGTATTGACATTTTAACAACACTTATTCTTCCAATCAATTAGTGTTTAGGAATTTGTCCATTTCTTCTAGGTTGTCCAGGGTGTTGGAATATAATTTTTCATCGTATTCCCTGATAATTGCTTGTATTTCTGAGGGATTGGTTGTAATAATTCCACTTCCATTCATGATTTTATCTATTTGGGTCATCTCCCTTTTCTATTTGCGAAGCCTTGCTAGAGGTGTGCCAATTTTGTGTATGTATTCAAAAAAACAACTCTTTGTTTCATTGATCTGCTCTACAGTTTTTTTTTAGATTCTATATTGGTTATTTCTGTTATGATATTTATTATTTCTCTTCTTCTCCTGGGTTTGGGGTGTCTTTGCTGTTCTGATTCTATTTCCTTCAGGTGTGCTCTTAGATTTTGTATTTGGGATTTTTCTTGTTTCCTGAGATTGGCCTAGATTGCAATGTATTTTTCTCTCAGGACTGCCTTCATTGCATCCCAAAGCATTTACATTGTTGTATTTTCAATTTCATTTGTTTCCATATATTGTTAAATTTCTTCTCTAATTGCCTGGTTGACCATTCATTCTTTAGTAGGTTGTTCTTTAACCTGCATGCTTTTGGAGATTTTCCAGGCTTTTTCCTGTGGCTGATTTCTAGTTTCATAGCATTGTGGTCTGAAAGTGTGCATGGTATGATCTCAATTCTTTTATACTTATGAAGGGCTGTTTTGTGACCTAGTATGTGATCTATCTTGAGAATGTTCCATGTGCACTCGAGAAGAAAGTATATTCTGTTGCTTTGGGATGCAGAGTTCTAAATATATTTGTTAAGTCCATCTGATCCAATGTATCATTCAAGGCTCTTGTTTCTTTATTGATCCTGTGCTTAGATTATCTATCCATTGTTGTAAGTGAGTATTAAAGTCCCCTGCAATTACCACATTCTTATCTATAAGGTTGCTCATGTTTTTGATTAATTGTTTTATATATTTGGGGGCTCCTGAATTTGGTGCATAGACATATATAATTGTTAGCTCTTCCTGATGGATAGGCCCTGTAATTGTTATACAATGTCCTTCTTCACCTCTTTTTACAGCCTTTAATTTAAAGTCTAGTTTGTCTGATATAAGTATGGCTACTCCAGCTTTCTTTTGACTTCCAGTAGCATGATAGATAGTTCTCTATCCCCTCAGTTTCTATCTTAAGGTGTCCTCAGGTCTAAAATGAGTCTCTTGTAGATAGAAGTTAGATGGGTCTTGTTTTTTTTTTTTAATCCATTCTGATACTATATGTCTTTGTTTGGAGCATTTACTGCATTTACATTCAATGTTATTATTGAAAGATATGGGTTTAAAGTCATTGTGATATCTGTAGGTATCATTCTTGTAGTGATGTCTCTGGTACTTTGTGGTACTTGCAACATTTCACTCACAAGGTCCCCCTTAGTACTCTTGTAGGGCTGGTTTAGTGGTGATTCCTTGAGTTTTTGTTTGGGAAAACCTTTATCTCTCTTTCTATTCTGAATGACAGACTTGCTGGATATGAGATTCCCATCTGCATATTGTTTTGTTCTTCACATTGAAGATTTCTTGCCATTCCTTTCTGGCCTGCCAAGTTTCAGTAGATAGGTCTGCCACTACTTTTATGGGCCTTCCTTTGTAGGTTAGAGCCTGTTTATCCCTAGATGCTTTCAGAATTTTCTCTTTATCCTTGTATTTTTCCAGTTTCACTATGATATGTCATGCACAAGATCGATTCAAGTGACGTCTGAAGGGAGTTCTCTGTGCCTCTTGGATTTCAATGCCTTTTTCCTTACCAAGATCAGGGTAGTTCTCAGCTATGATTTTTTCAAGTACACCTTCAGCCCCTTTCTCTCTTCTTCTTCTGGAATTCCTATGATATGGATATTGTTCAGTTTGATTCCATCACTTAGTTCTCTAATTCTCCCCTCATACTCCTGGGTTTTTTTTTTATCTCTCTTTTTCTCAGCTTCCTCTTTTCCCATAATTTTATCTTCTAATTGACATATTCTCTCCTCTCCTCTTCAATCCGTGCTATGGCCGCCTCCATTTTATTTTGCTCCTCATTTATAGCATTTTTTAAACTCCTCTTGATAATTTCTTAGTCCCTTGATCTCTGTAGCAATAGATTTTCTGCTGTCCTCTATGCTTTTTTCAAGCCTAGCAATTAATTTTATGACTACTATTCTAAATTCGTGTTCCATTATATTGCTTAAATAATTTTTGATCAATTCATTAGCTTTCATTAATTCCTGTAGTTTCTTTTGAGGAGAATTCTTCTATTTCATCATTTTGGCTAGTCCCTGCGGTGGCTCCAATCCGCAGGGCACTTCCCCTGTGTTGTCAGGTGTAACTTGGTAGGCAGGGCCACAGTCAGACCCCTATGGTTCCAAACTTTTGGAATCAAGAACAGGTAATCCTAATAGGAAAGCATACTGCATTTCAGGCCAATATCATGAAGCAAGAAAGGTCTCAAATGCACAACCTAGCCTTACACCTAAAGAAACTATAGAATGTACAGCAAATAAATTCTAAAGCCAGAAAAATCAGGGAAATAATAAACCTTAAAGAAGAAATGTTACAATATAGGAGAAAAAAAAACAGTAGAACAGATCAACAAAACTAAAAGCAGGTTTTGTGAAAGAATTAAGAAAAGTTTTAAACACCTACCCGGATTTATTGAAAACAAAAGAGAAAGGAACTGATCAGTCAAAATCATGAATTAAAGAGGAGAGATCACAACAAATACCACAGAAATAACATCAATAATAAGAGAATACTATGAAAAATTATATGCCTACAAACTAGGCAATCTAGAAGAAATGGACAAATTACTAGAAACTAATACCAAACTGCCAAACTGACGTAGGGAAAATTTGAAAAGACCCATAACCGGAAAGGAAATTGAATCAATTATAAAAAATCTCCCAATGAATAAGAGTTCTGGGCCAGATGGCTTCCCAAAGGAATTCTACCAGACATTTGAAGAATAGTTACTATCTATACATCCCAAACTGTTCAAAAAAAAAAATGGAAATAGAAGAAAAACTTCCAAACTCAATCTGCAAAGCCACCATTTTCTTCATTCCAAAATGAAAGGCCCTCTAAAAGGAATAATTACCAGTGAATATCCTTGAAGAATATTGGTGCAAAAATTCTCAACAAGACACTAGCAAATCAATTCAACAGTACATTACAAAATTATTCACCATCATCAAATGGGATTTATTCATGGACTGCTGAGCTGGTTAAATATTTGCAAATCAATAAATGTGATACAAAGAATTAGTAAATGAATGGATAAGAACCATATGATCCTGTCAATAGATTCAGAAAAAGCAAAAGACAAACATACAACATCCATTCTTCATAAAAACCCTGAACAAAATAAAGATAGAAGAAACATACCTCAAAAGCATAAAGGCCTTTTAACAAAGAACCACAGCAATTATCATCCTCAAGGGGGAAAAACTGAGAGCCATTCCACTATGCTGAGGAAAAAGACAAGGATGTCCATCATTGGCATTACTATTTAACATAGTACTGGAAGTCTTAGTCCTAGTAAACAGATAACAATGGATGAATGAATGAATGAATGAATAAAGGCATAAAAATCAGCAAGAAAGAAGTCAAACTTTCACTGTTGCAAATGACATAATACTCTATGTAGAAAATTTGAAAGACTACTAAATATTGCTAGAACTAATACCTGAATTCAGCAAAATCACAGCATATAAAACCAATGTGCAGAAATTTGTTGCATTTCTACACACATATAATGAAGTAAAAGAAAAAGAAATAGGGGAACCAATCACATTTAAAACTGCACAAAAAACAATAAGATACATTGGAATAAACCTAACTAAAGAGGTAAAAGATCTGTACTCTGACAGCTATAGAAAACAGGAAAGATATTGAAGAAAGCACAAAGAAATTGAAAAGCATTCCATGCTTATGGATTGGAAGAACAAACATTGTTAAAATGTCTATACTACTCAAAGCAACCAACACATTTAATGCAATTCTTATAAAAATACCACTAGAATTCTTCATAGAGCTAGAACAAACAATCCTAAAAATTTGTATGGAACTGCAAAAGGCCTTGAATAGCCAAAGTAATCTTGAAAAAGAAAACTAAAGCATCATAATTCCATATTTTTTATTAAATATAATTTATTGTCAAATTGGTTTCCATATAACACCCAGTGCTCACAATTCCGTATTTCAAGTTATATCACAAAGGTGTTGTTACCAAGACAGTATGGTACTGGCACAAAAACACACGCATAGATCAATGAAAAGGAATAGAAAACCCAAAAGTGAACCCACAACTCTATGGTCAATTAATCTTTGACAAAGTCAGAAATAGTATGCAATGGTAAAAAAATATCTCTCAAAAGTGATGTTGGGAAAATTGGACCACAAAACATGCAGAACAATGAAACTAAACCACTTCCTTGCTACATGCACAAAACTAAATGCAAAATGGATGAAAGACCTAAAGTGAGGCAGGGAACCATAAAAATCCTTGAGAACACAAGCAGGAACCTCTTTGACCTCGGCCATACCAACTTCCTACTAGACATGTCCTTAAAGGTAAAGGAGGCAAAAGCAAAAATGAACTATTGGGACTTCACCAAGATAAAACCTTTTCCAAATCACAGGAAACAAGTCAACAAAACTAAAAGGCAGTCTACAGAATGGGAGGCAATATTTTTGAATAACATGTGATAAAGGGTTAGTATCCCCAAAAAAAATAACTTATCAAACTCAGCACTCAAAAAACATGCAGTCCAGTTCATTAATGAGCAGAAGTTGTTAATAGGCAGTTTTCCAATGAAGACGTAATAGACAAATGTAAAGATGGGCAATGTCACTCCTCATAAGGGAGATGCAAATCAAAAGTACCTTGACATTTCACCTCACACCTGTCAGAATGGCTAAAATTAGCAACAAGTAAGAACATGTGTTGGCAGGGTGCAGAGAAATGGGAACCCTCTTGAGTGTTTCTAGGAATACAAACTGCTGTAGCCACTCAGGAGAGCAGTATGGAGATTCCTAAAAACAGTAAAAAACTAAACTAAGCTAAACTAAGAATAGAATTACCCTATGATCCAGTAATTGTACTGTTAGATATTTACCCAAAGAATTAAAAAATGAAGATTGGAAGAGGGACAAGCACCCTGATGTTTATAGCAATATAATTAACAGTAACCAAACTATGGAGAAAGCACAAATATCCTTCCACTGAGGAATGGATAAAGACGAAGTGAGGTGTGATGCACACACACACACACACACACACACACAATGGGATATTACTCAGCCATCAAAAATAGTGAAATCTTACCATTTGCAATGATGTGGATTGAGATAGAATGCATTATGCAAGCAAAATAAGCCAGCCACAGAAAGGTAAAAACAATATGATTTTACTCATATGTAGAATTTATAAAAGAAAACAGATGAACACATTGGAAGGAGGAAATATAAGAGAAGGAAACAAACCACAGAAATTCTTAATAATAGATAAGAAACTAAGGGCTGATGGAAGGAGGTTGGTGGGAGTAGAGATATGGGTGATGGGTATTAAAAAGGGCATTTGTGAGGAGCACTGGGTGTTGTTACATATGACATAGTGTTGAATTACACTCTTACTCCTGAAATCAATATTGCATTCTATGTTAACTAACTAAAATTTAAATGTTAAAAAATAATAAATAAAATAAATGAATAAATAAATAAATATAAAAATTCCTAGTATAAATTGAAGAAAAAAGAAAATGAAAAATAAAAACACCCAAAACCACTGACTCAGAAAACATGAGAGGTGATTTTTGCAAATTTTTATATGCAGTGGAGCTCAAATTCTGGTTTTAGAAGTCTATGTCATTGCTAGGTTTCACACTGGCAAGCATAGTTGTACACCTGAGTAGGAAAACAGTTGCCCAGGAGCAGACAACATGTTCTGAGGATCCCCTGAATCACATTAGGAGAAAATTCCCCTTCCTGGAGTGCATTTGTGAGAGATGGCACTGCTTGTCAAGGGATAAAAGAGCCGTTTGGTGCCATTAAGCTGCCTCTTTCTTTAGCATAAGCACAGAATGGCATACTGAGGGCAGTTAACCTGGATTCTGGCTTTTTGCTGAACTTTATCATGAGCCCCAAGCCCCTGCAATCATGCCACTGTCCACTGGGGACAAACTGGCACTAGCCTCAGTGCAGTGAGAACTACCTCCTGCCAGAAGATCAATGTGGTTCTGACTCATGTCAGGTCTCTAAAATGTGGAGTTTTGAAACCCAGCTGGTGTACCTGAGATAAAATACAGGAGCACTGTTTCGCCAGATGCTCAGATAGTTCAGACACAGGGTGAAGGCAGGGATCTGAAAGAAACCTGGGCCACACCAGGGGACACTGACCCTTCTGTGAGAGCTTCCTGAATAGCAATGGCAGGAACTTCCCTCTCTTGGGACTGACTCCATTTTTATGCCCTGCAAATCAGCATAAACTGACTTCAGTGAACAACACTGCACCCACAGTGGATGCTTGATCTGCTTAAACCAATCTTACCCCTCTGCATTCTGAAGATGCTTTTTTATGAGGGCAAGTGTGTCTGAGATCCAGAGCAGCACTGGGCCCCTTCTTCAAGCCAGCACAAATACCCATGTTGCACCAAGTATGCTGACTATTAACTGCTGCAAATCCTCAGATCTAGTGGATATTGGATCTAGCCTTTTTTTTTTAACAAACAGGCCAAAGCACATCACATTAAAATTTGCCACACACTGGACAAGGCCCAAGAAGTCCCCACTGTATGCAAAGGGAAACTATGCAAAGGGAAACTCTGCAGAGGACCGACCTGAGGGAAAGAGCAGCCAAAACACAATAGCAGAGTGCACACAGCATACACCAGAAACACTTCTTGAAACACCAGGCCATTGGTGAGTATATGACATTTCTTAATATAGCCATTACTCTCAGGAGCAAGAGGCAAAACAAGATTTCCTAATACAGAGAAAACAGACACTTGCAAACAATGACAAGATAGAGGAATTTATCCCAATAAAAAGAACAGAAGGGTTCATGGCCAGAGGATTAATCAAAATAGAGGTAAGTAAAATGTCTGAAATAGAGTTTAAAACAATAATCATAAGGATACTAGCTGGGCTTAAGAAAAAAACATAGAAGACACAAGGGAGTTCAGAGATAAAAGACCTAAAAACTAGTCAGTGTAAAATAAACAATGCTACAACCAAGATATGAAACCAACTAGTGGTAATGACCACAAGGCTGGAAGAATCAGAGGAATGAGTAAGTAATATAGAAGATAAAATTATGGAAAATAATAAAACTGGAAAGTGGGAAAGAAAAATCTTGGATCACAAACGTAGACTTAGGGAACTCAGCAACTCCATAAAGCACGATAACATTCATACAATAGGAATCCTAGAAGAAGATAGGGGGAAAGGGGGAAAGTACTATTTGAGCAAATTATAGCTGAAAACTTCCCTAATCTGAGGAAGGAAACTAACATCCAAATCCAGGATGCACAAATAACTCCCATCTGCATCAACAATACCAGGCTAATACCAAGACATGTCATAATAAAATTTGCAAAATACAGAGATGGAGAAAACATCCTGAGAGCAGGAAGGAAATAGAAATTCTCTTCCAAAGAAAGACCCATAATGCTAGCTTCAGACTTAACAGTAGAAACTTGGTAGGCCAGAAGGGAATGGCATGATATATTCAATGAACTGAATCATAAAAATATGCAGCCAGTAATACTGTATCCAGCTTTTATTCATAATAGATGGAGAGATGTAGAGTTTCTCAGACAAACAAAATCCAAAGCATTTCATTACCATTGAACTAGACCTGCAAGTCATTTTAAAAGGGACTTTTTGAGTGGGAAACAAAGACAAAACAACAAAGCCAAGAAAGAAAGAAAGAAAGAAAGAAGAAAGAAAGAAAAGAAACCTTCAGAAACAACAAAGTTACAGGTAATACGATAGCACTAAATTCATATCTATAAATAATCACTCTGTATGTAAATTAACTAAGTGCTCCAATCAAAAGATACAGGATATCAGAATGTATTAAAAAAAATAGAGACTCGGGGCGCCTGGGTGGCTCAGTTGGTTGAGCGTCTGACTTGGGCTCAGGTCATGATCTCACAGTTCATGAGTTTGAGCCCCGCTTTGGGCTCTGTGCTAAGCCTGGAGCCTGCTTCAGATTCTGTGTCTCCCTCTCTCTCTGCCCCATTCCCACTCATGCTCTGTCTCTCTCTGCCTTAAAAATAAATAAAACATTAAAAAAAGTAATGACCTGACACTGAATTAGCATTAAAATACATTTAAAAAAAATAGAGACTCATTTATATGCTGCCTACAAGAGACTCACTTTACCCCCAAAGATACTTAAAGTCTAAAAGTGATAGGGTGGAGAATGATTTATTTCGCTAATGGGTACAGAAAGAAAGCTGTAGTTGCCATACTTATATTAGACAAAGTAGATTTCAAACAAAGGACAGTAAAAACAGATGAAGAAGAGCACTATATGAAAGACAAAGGACTATACAACAAGAAGATCTAGCAATTGTAAATATTTATGGCCCCAACCTGAACACCCACAACACATAAAACAATTAGTAACAGGTGGAGGAACCAAGATGGCAGAACAACATGGAAGTTTTTTGTGTGTCTAGCGTCCATGAAATACAACCAGACCAACACTAAACTATCCTTCACACCTAGAAAACTGTTTGGAGGATTAACACATTCTACACAACCCGAACCACAGAATTCATCAGGTACACAGCATGGAGAGGTGAATTTGGGGAACAAGAAGCCGCAAAAGGTAGGGAACTGCTTTTGCGGGTGGAGAGAGGACAGAGACTGGGGAGGAGGGTAGAATATGGGAAAAGCACCCCTCCCCAAAAGCAGCTGAAGAGAAAGTGGAAAATTGGAAACAGCCACAGGGACTAAACTAAAAAAGGAGAAAGGGGAGGGTTTAGATTCCATTAAGACTGAAAATGCAGTTTTCAGCAAAGGCTGCAATTCCACAGTTTGATATCTGGTGGTGCTCTGGTGGGAAAGGCGAATCCCCAGGAACAGAGTGGGGTCTGGGACTTTCTCGGGCCACACAGGGAAAAGCTGTTCCACTGCTGGGCAACAATCCACCCCAGTAGGCTAGCAGCACCATGTAGTGGAGAGCAAAACTATTACACTGAGCCCCGCCCAACTGGGCCAACTTTGCTCTTCAAGACCACAAGTCTCACCTCTGGACTGGTTTATGGACTATAAAGAGCTACATAGACTGACTTCTAGGGGAAAACAAATCAATATCAGTCTTACTTCAATCTGTTAAGCAGGTTCATCTATTCAATTTTCTTTCTTTTTTTTTCTCTTTTACAATTCTTTTTCTTGAATACAGAAAGATAAAAAAATCATTTTTATTTTCAATTTTTATTGAAAATATTTTCTTTAATTTTTATTACTATATATTTAACTTTTGTGTATTTTTTTTTCAAATTCTATTTTACTTCCATCATTTTATTTTAGTCTACTACAGTGTATTCACTTTTTCAAATTTCATATGATTTCCTTTTTTTCCTTTTTTTCTTTCTTTACTTTTTTCTCTTTTTCATTTCCATTCTTTTTTCTTAAATACGTAAAAAAATCATAATTATCTTTAATTTTTATTAAAATATTTTTCTTTAATTTTTTATTATATTCTTTACTTTCGTGTATATTTTTTCAAATTCTATTTTACCCCCATCATCTCATTTTAGTCTATTTCAGTGTATTCATTTTTTCAAATTCTCAAACTATTTCCTTTTATTTCCCTCCCTACACTTTTATTCCCTCTAATCTGTCAAACCACTTTCATTACCCAGACGAAAACACACCTAGAATCTAGCATCATCTATTCGATTTTTGTTTGTGGGTGTGTTTTTCATTTTTAATTTTAATATTTTTAATTTTATGTTCTTTTATTTCAATTTTTCTACCTCATTAATTCATTTTCTCTGGAAGAAAGTTCCTTTTCATCTGGAAGAAATGGACAAATTCCTAGAAACATATGCACTACCAAAAGTGAAACAAGAAGAAATAGAAAATTTGAGCAGACCCATAACCAGTAAGGAAACCGAATTAGTAATAAAAAATCTGCCAAAAAACTAGAGTCTAGGGTCAGATGGCTTTCCAGGCGAATTCTACGAAACATTTAAGAGTTAATACCTATTCTCTTGAAGCTGTTCCAAAAAATAGAAATGGAAGGAAAACTTACAAATTCTTTCTATGAAGCCAACATTACCTTGATTCCAAAACCAGACAGATACCACACTAAAAAAGGAGAACTATAGACCAATTTCCCTGATGAACATGGATGCAAAAATCCTCAACAAGATATTAGCCAACCGAATCCAACAATACATTAAGAAAATTATTCACCATGACCAAGTGGGATTTATACCTGGAATGCAGGGCTGGTTCAATATCCGCAAAACAATGAACGTGATTCATCACATCAATAAAAGAAAGGACAAGAACCATATGATCCTCTCAATAGATGCAGAGAAAGCACTTGACAAAATACAGCATCCTTTCTTGAAAAAAAAAAAACTCAAGAAAGTAGGGATAGAAGGATCATACCTCCAGATCATTAAAGCCATATATCAAACACACAATGCTAATATTATCCTCACCGGGGAAAAACTGAGAGCTTTCCCCCTAAGGTCAGGAACAAGACAGGGATGTCCATTCTCTATTGGAAGTCTTAGCCTCTGCAATCAGACAACACAAAGAAATAACAGGCATCCAAATAAACCAGGGGGAGGTCAAATTTTCACTCTTTGCAGATGACATGATACTCTATATGGAAAACGCAAAAACTTCCACCAAAGAACTGCTAGAATTGATTCATGAATTCAGCAAAGTTGCAGGATGTAAAAATCAATGCACAGAAATTGGTTGCATTCCTATACACCAATAATGAAGCAACAGGAAGAGAAATCAAGGAATCAGTCCCATTTACAGTTGCACCAAACACCATAAAATACCTAGGAATAAATCTAACCAAAGAGGTGAAAAATCTATACACTGAAAACTATAGAAAACTTATGAAAGAAATTGAATAAGACACAAAAAATGAAAAAAAAAGGTTCCATGCTCCTAGATAGGAAGAACAAATATTGTTAAAATGTCGATATTACCCAAAGCAATCCACATATTCAATGCAATCTCTATCAAAGTAACACCAGCATTCTTCACAGAGCTAGAACAAACAATCCTAAAATTTGTACGGAACCAGAAAAGGCCCCAAATAGCCAAGGCAATCTTGAAAAAGAAAACCAAAGCAGGAGGCATCACAATCCCAGACTTCAAGCTATACTGCAAAGCTGTAATCATCAAGACAGTATGGTACTGGCACAAAAACAGACACTCAGATCAATGGAAGAGTATAGAGAACCCAGAAATGGACCCACAAACTTATGGCCAGCTAATCGTTGACAAAGCAGGAAAGAACATCCAATGGAAGAAAGACAGTCTCTTTTACACCATACACAAAAATAAACTCAAAATGGATGAAAGACCTCAATGTAAGACAGGAAGCCATCAAAATCCTCGAGGAGAAAGCAAGCAAAAACCTCTGATCTTGCCCGCAGCAACTTCTTACTCAACATGTCTCTGGAGGCAAGGGAAACAAAAGCAAAAATAAACTGCTGGGGCCTCATCAAAATAAAAAGCTTCTGCACAGCAAAGGAAACAATCAGCAAAACTAAAAGGTCACAGACCGAATGGGAGAAGATATTTGCAAATGACACATCAGATGAAAGGTTAGTATCCAAAATCTATAAAGAACTGATCAAACTCAACACCCAAAAAACAAATAATCTAGTGAAGAAATGGGCAAAAGACATGAAGAGACACTTCTCCAAAGAAGATATCCAGATGACCAACTGACACATGAAAAAATGCTCATCACTCATCATCAGGGAAATATAAATCAAAACCACAATGAGATATCACCTGACACCTGTCACGATGGCTAACATTAACAACTCAGGAAACAACAGATGTTGGCGAGGATGCGGAGAAAGAGGATCTCTTTTGCATTGTTGGCAGGGATGCAAGTTGGTGCAGCCACTCTGGAAAACAGTATGGAGGTTCTTCAAAAAGCTAAAAAGAGAACTACCCTATGACCCAGCAATTGCACTACTAGGCATTTATCCACAGGATACAGGTGTGCTGTTATGAAGGGACGCATGCACCCCCATGTTTATAGCAGCACTATCAACAATAGCCAAAGTATGGAAAGAGCCCAAATGTCCATCAATGGATGAATGGATAAAGAAAATGTGATATATATATATGCCATATATATATATGCCATATATATGCCATATATATATATATGCCATATATATATATATATATATATATATATATATACACACACAATGGAGTATTACTTGTCAATCAAAAATGAAATCTTGCCATTTGCAACTACGTGAATGGAACTGGAGGGTAGTATGCTAAGTGAAATTAGTCAGTCAAAGAAAGACAAAAATCATATGACTTCACTCATATGAAGACTTTAAGAAACAAAACAGATGAACTTAAGGGAAGGGAAACAAATTAATATGAAAACAGGGAGGGGGACAAAACAGAAGAGACTCATAAATATAGAGAACAAACTGATGGTTACTGGAGGGGTTATGGGAGGGGCGGATGGGCTAAATGGGTATGGGCTACTAAGAAATCTACTCCTGAAATCATTGTTTTACTATATGGTAACTAATTTGGATGTAAATTTAAAAGAAATAAAAAACCATATCAAAAAATAAAATAAAACAATGTACCAAAATTTACTAGATGCAACTAAAGTAATGTTAAGAGAAGAATTTACGGTGATAATAGATTACATTTAACAAGAATGTCAACCTAAGGCTCTGGTTACAGCTAGCTGAACTGAAGAAATATATAGCTCAGGCGCAACAATAAGGCACACACACAACCTTAAAGCACAGGGCTCTGGTGAACATAGGGCATTACACTACAGGACACACAGTAACTTCTTAATAAGGCCACTACCTTCAACATCAAGAAATGTACTTACAAACACAAGACAAGCACAAAGAGTTACACAAAATTGTGTGGTGGCTAAATATATCTAAAATTAAAACGAAGACAAAACTGCACCAAAGAGGTTAATGGAACATAAGTCATAAATAAGACTGATGAAAAATCCAAGTAATGATCTTAAAGATACTTAATGGTTTTGATAAAGGAGTGGAGGATCTCATTGAGACATTCAACAAAGAGAGAAAATATAAAAAATATAACCAGTCTTAGGTAAAGAACTCAGCAATTTATTTATTTTTAGCGTTTATTTTTGAGACAGAGAGAGACAGAGCATGAACAGGGGAGGGGCAGAGAGAGAGAGAGACACAGAATCTGAAACAGGCTCCAGGCTCTGAGCTGTCAGCACAGAGCCTGACGCGGGGCTCGAACTCACCGACTGTGAGATCATGACCTAAGCTGAAGTCGGATGCCCAACCGACTGAGCCACCCAGGTGCCCCAAGAACTCAGCAATTTAATAAATACATTACAGAGAATTAATAACACATAAGAGAAAGCAGAAGAATGGATTCTTGACCTGGAAGGCAGAGAAATGGAAAGCAACCAAGAGTAAAAAAGAAAAAAAAAAAAGGAATAATAAAAAATGAGAATAAATTAAGAAAATCAGCACAATCATCAAGAGGAATAATGTTCATATTATAGAGATCCTAGAAAAAGAAGAGAGATATAAAGAGTTGGAAAATTCATTTGAATTAATATTGGCTGAAAACTTCCCAATCTAGGGAAGAAAACAGAAATCTAGATCCAGAATGCACTGAGAGCTCCCAACAAAATCAGCCCAAGGTGGTCTACACAAGTCACATCATACTTAAGATGAGAAAAAAAAAATGTTAGAATTTTACAAACAACACGAAGAAAGAAAACAGTTGCATACATTAGAAAGCCAGCAAGATTATCAGTGGAGTTCTCAGCAAAAAATTTACAAGCCAGACGGAAATGGCATTATATACTCAAAGTGCTGAAAGTAAAGAAAAAAAGAAAAAGAAAAAGAAAAACTTGCAACATAGATTACTATATTCAACAAAGATACCATTCAACATAGGAGAAATAAATAATTTCCCAAGCTAACAAAAGTTAAATGAGTTTATCACCACTAAACCAGACTTACAAAAACATTAAAGGGAACGCTGAGTGAAAAGAAGGCCACAAACATGTGTAAGAAAATTATGAAACAAAAAATAAAAATCACTGTTAATTCCAAACATACAATAAAAGTAGTAAATTAATCACTATAAAACCAGTACAAAACTTAAAGTACAAGAGGAATAAAATATATAATATGTCTAACAGTTGACAAGAGATTCACAAAATAAAAGCCTGTATGGTATGACATTATATACACAAAACATAAGGAGGGGATAAAAATTTAAAGTTTTCAAAATGGGTTTAAATATAAGCAACCACTGGCTTAATGTACATTGTTATATGCATGAGATGTTTCATTTATGTGCCTAATGCTAACTAGAAATCAAAAATACTTACAATAGATAACATAAAAACCATAAAGAGAAAGGAATCAACCCAATATCACAAAAGGGAGCCATCAAACCATAAAGGAAGAGAGCAAGAGAAGAAAAGAGGAGCAAAAGAACTATAAACGCAGCCACAAAACAAAAAAACAAAATGGTAATAAATACTTACTTATCAATAATGCCTTCAAATGTAAATAAATAAATGCTCCAATCAAAGGCATAAGTTGACTGAACAGATTAACACACACACACACACACACACACACACACACACACGACTATCTATATGTTGCCTACAAGTGATTCACTTCAGACCTGAAGACACATGCAGACAGGGAGTAAGAGATGCAAAAATATTTACATAGAAATAGAAATTAAAAGAACACAGGGATAACAATATTTATACCAAACAATACAGACTTTTTAAAATCAAAGACTATAATAATAAATAAATAAAGACATTACATAATGATAAAGATAAAAGTCCTAAAAGAGGATCTAACAGCTGTAAATATTTATGCAGATAACATGGGTGCACTAAAATGCATAAAGCAACTATTAGCAGATGTTAAAGGAGTTGTTGACAAAAAAAATTATAGGAGACCTTAAGATCTCACTTGTATTAATAGGTAGATTATCCAGAAAGAATAATAAATAGAAAAAAAATGGCTTTGAATGACATATTTGACCAGATAGTCTTAACAGAGGTATTCAAAATATTCAATCCCAAGCAGTGCTATGCAATTTTTTTTCAAGTGTGCATAAACATTGTCCAGAATAGATCATAGGTTAGGACACAAGAAAGTCTAAAAAAAAGACAAAAAGAGTTTTTAGGGGCACAACTAAAACTCTGAACTAAAGAGTTTTTAGTTCAGTCAGTTAAGCGTTCAACTCTTGATTTTGGTTCAGGGCATAATCTCATGGTTTGTGAGTTCAAACCCTACATGGGCTCTGTGCTGACAGTGTGGAGCCTGCTTGGGATTCGCTCTCTCACTCCCTCTCTGTCTGCCTCTCCCGGCTTGCTCTCTCTCCCTTTCTCAAAAATAAATAAACTTTAAAAGATCTTTAAAAAAGAGTGTAATGATGTAACACATCTTTTCTGACCATAATTTTATGAAACTAGAAGTCAATTACAAGAACATATTTAGAAAGAACACAAATACATGGAAGCCAAATAACATTGCACTAAACATTGAATGGGTCAATCAAGAGGTCAAACAGGAAATCAAAAGATACAAGAAGACAAATGAAAGTTAAAACACAACACTTCAAAATCTTTGGAATGAAGGAAACATTATACCAATACATGCCCACATCAATAAGCAAGAAAAATATCAAATAAGCAGCCTAACCTTATACATAAAGGAGTTTGAAAAAGAAGAGACAATCCCCAAAGAGTATAAAGACAAAAATAATGATGGAAACATTAAAAATGAAATAGAAACTAAGAAACAAACAAAGAAAAACACAGTAGAACAGCTTAATGAAACCAGGATAATTTTTTTTTGAAAAAAAAAACGAAAAAAACAAAATTAAGAAAACTCTAGCTATAGTCATCAAAGAGATGATGGATGATAGATAGATACTAGATAGATATATAGATAGATAATACATACATAGATTATAGATAGATGATTCAAATAAATAACATTAGAAATTAAGGAGAAATAATTTACAGCACAGAAATAGAAGGATTATGAGAGTATATTGTGAAAATTATATGCCAATAAATTTACCATCTTAGAAAAAATAGATAAATTTCTAGAAAAACATAGTTTTCCACAACTGAGGCAGGAAGAAGTGAAAAAATTAAAGAGAAAGAATATCAGTTATAAAATTGAATCTTTTACAAATGGTTCCCAATAAAAAAAACACTCAGGACCAGATAAAAGACATCCAATTTGATAAGGAAAAAGTAAAACAGTCGCTATTTGCAGATGACCTGATACTTTGTAAAGAAAACCCAAAAAATTCCAGCAAAAAATTACTAGAACTAATAAACAAATTCAGTATAGTCACAGGATACAAAATAAATATGCAGAAATCTGTTCCAATTCTATACACTAATAATGAAACAGCAAATAGAGAAATCAAATAAATAAGTATATTTACAATTACACCAAAAATAATAAGATACATAGCCATAGAGTACTCTGAAATCTATAAAACCCTGATGAAAGAAATTTAAAATGATACAAAGAAATGGAAAGACATTCCCAGCTCATGGTTTAAAAGAACAAATACTCTTAAAATGTCTATACTACACCAAGCAATTTGTAATGTCTATACTACACCAAGCTCTGTGGAAACTGCTGTTAGTGTTTAGATAGGGACACAGTTAAAGCAATCCCTATCTAAACACTAACAGCAGTTTCCACAGAGATATAATAAACTATTTTAAAATTTGTATGGAACCACAAAAGACCCTGAATAGCCAAAGAAATCTTAGAAAGAAAAGCGAAGCTGTAGGCATCATAATTATGGAGTCAGGTTAAATTACAAAGCAGTAGTAATGAAAAGAGTATGGTACTGGCGCGCACACACACACACACACACACACACACACACAAAGACATAGACCCATGGAACAGAATGGAAACTCAAGAAATAAACCCACTACTACGTTGTTAATTAATTTTCAACATGGCAAGAAACAATATCCAATGGGAAAAAGAAAAATCATTTTTGAGAAACATGGACAGCAATATGCAAAGGAAAGAAATTGGACCACTTTCTTATTCCATACACAAAACAAAGAAATGGATAAAAGACCTAAATGTGAGACGTGAAATCATACAAATCCTAGGTGGGATCATAGGCAGTAATGTCTCTGACTTTGGTCACCAACAGCATTTTTGTCTTGATAAATCTCTTGAATCAATTGAAATAAAAGTGAAAATAAACTTGAGGCTACATCAAAGTAAAATGCTTCTGCACAATGAAGGCAATAATCAACAAAAGTAAAAGGCAATTTATGTAATAGGAAATGATCTTTGCAAATGATATATCTGGTAAAAAGTTAGTATCCAAAATACATAAAGAACTATACTTCCAGTTTTATTTTTCTTTTAAAAGATTGCTTTGGCTATTCAAGATCTTTTGTGGTTCCATACAATTTTAGGATTGATTGTTCCATCTCTGTGAAAAAATTCTGGTGGCATTTTGAAAAGGATTGTAAAAACAGACACATAGACCAATGGAATCGAATAGAAACCCCAGAACTAGACCCACAAACGTATGGCCAACTCATTTTTGACAAAGCAGGAAAGAACATCCAATGGAAAAAAGACAGTCTCTTTAACAAATGGTGCTGGGAGAACTGGACAGCAACATGCAGAAGGTTGAAACTAGACCACTTTCTCACACCATTCACAAAAATAAACTCAAAATGGATAAAGGACCTGAATGTGAGACAGGAAACCATCAAAACCTTAGAGGAGAAAGCAGGAAAAGACCTCTCTGACCTCAGCCGTAGCAATCTCTTACTCGGCACATCCCCAAAGGCAAGGGAATTAAAAGCAAAAGTGAATTACTGGGACCTTATGAAGATAAAAAGCTTCTGCACAGCAAAGGAAACAACCAACAAAACTAAAAGGCAACCAACGGAATGGGAAAAGATATTTGCAAATGACACATCGGACAAAGGGCTAGTATCCAAAATCTATAAAGAGCTCATCAAACTCCACACCCGAAAAACAAATAACCCAGTGAAGAAATGGGCAGAAAACATGAATAGACACTTCTCTAAAGAAGACATCCGGATGGCCAACAGGCACATGAAAAGATGTTCAACGTCGCTCCTCATCAGGGAAATACAAATCAAAACCACACTCAGATACCACCTCACGCCAGTCAGAGTGGCCAAAATGAACAAATCAGGAGACTATAGATGCTGGAGAGGATGTGGAGAAATGGGAACCCTCTTGCACTGTTGGTGGGAATGCAAATTGGTGCAGCCGCTCTGGAAAGCAGTGTGGAGGTTCCTCAGAAAATTAAAAATAGACCTACCCTATGACCCAGCAATAGCACTGCTAGGAATTTATCCAAGGGATACAGGAGTACTGATGCATAGGGGCACTTGTACCCCAATGTTTATAGCAGCACTCTCAACAATAGCCAAATTATGGAAAGAGCCTAAATGTCCATCAACTGATGAATGGATAAAGAAATTGTGGTTTATATACACAATGGAATATTACGTGGCAATGAGAAAAAATGAAATATGGCCTTTTGTAGCAACATGGATGGAACTGGAGAGTGTGATGCTAAGTGAAATAAGCCATACAGAGAAAGACAGATACCATATGGTTTCACTCTTATGTGGATCCTGAGAAACGTAACAGAAACCCATGGGGGAGGGGAAGGGAAAAAAAAAAAAAAGAGGTTAGAGTGGGAGAGAGCCAAAGCATAAGAGACTGTTAAAAACTGAGAACAAACTGAGGGTTGATGGGGGGTGGGAGGGAGGGCAGGGTGGGTGATGGGTATTGAGGAGGGCACCTTTTGGGATGAGCACTGGGTGTTGTATGGAAACCAATTTGACAGTAAATTTCATATATTAAAAAAAATAAAAAAAAATAAAAAAAAAAAAAAAAAGAAACTGGAAAAGAAAAAAAAAAAAAAAAAAAAAAAAAAAAAAGATGTGTATGTTGCTTTGGGTAGTATAATCATTGTAACAAAATTTGCTCTTCTAATCCATGTGCACGGAATGTTTTTTTTTTTTCATTTATTTTCATCTTCAATTTCTTTTATAAGTGTTCTGCAGTTTTTATTGTACAAATCTTTTATTTCTTTAGTTAGGTTTGTTCCTAGGTATCTTATTTTTTTGTGGTGCAAATGGGATCAATTTCTTTATTTCTTTTTCTCCTGACACCTTATTGAAGTATAGAAATTAAACAGAATTATGCACATTGATTTTATATCTTGTGACTTTGCTGAATCCATATATTAGCTCTAGCAATTTTTTTGGTGGAGTCTTTTGGTATTTCTACATAGAGTATCATGTCATCTGCAAATAGTGAAAGCTTGAGATCTTTCTCAGTGATTTGTATGCCTGTTATTTCTTTTTGTTCTCTGATTGCTGAGGCTAAGATTTCCAGTATTATGTTAAATACTAACTGGTGAGAATGGACTTCCTTGTCTTGTTCCTGAACATAGGGGAAAGGCTCTCAGTTTTTCTCCATCAAGGTTGATATTAGCTGTGAGTCTTTCATATATGACTTTTATGATGTTGAGATATGTTTCATATTACTCCTTATTTGTTAAGGGTTTTTATCAAGAATGAATGCTGTATTGTGCCAAATGTTTTTCCTGCATCTATTGACAGGATCATATGGTACTAATCCTTTCTTTTATTAATGTGATTTATCACATTGATTGATTTGTGAATAATGAACCACCTCTGCTGCCCAGGAATAAGTCCTAATTGACCATGGTGAATAATTATTTTAATGTATTGTTGAACTCAATTTACTAAATTTTTAATTTTTTGCATCCACGTTCATCAGGGATATTGGCTTGTAATTCTCCTTCTTAGTGCGGTATTTTTCTGGTTTTGCAATCAATGTAATGCTAGATTTGTATAATGAGTTTGGAAGGTTTCTTTCTATTTCTAGTTGTTTTTTTTTTTTTGGAAGATTTTGAGAATAGGTATTAACTTTTCCTAAAATGTAGCCATCTGGCCCTGGAGTCTTGTTTGTGAAAGATGTCTTATTTACTGATTCAATTTCTTTGCCAGTTATGGGTCTGCTTAAATTTTCTATTTCTTCCTGTTTCAGTTTTGGTAGTTTGTGAGTTTCTAGAAATTTGTACAGCTCTTCCAGATTTCCCTGTTTGTTGGTATAAAAGTTTTCATGGTACTCATACTTGTTTGTATTTCTGTGACATTGGTTGTTATATGTCCTCTTTCATATGTGATTTTATCTATGTGAGTCTTTTCTATTTTCCTTTAATCCTGAGGAAATAAAAAGTGGAGACATAACAATTCTGTATTTCAAGCTATATTACAAAGCTTTAGTCATTAAGATGGTATGGTACTGCTGGCAAATAAAGCAGACACTTAGGTCAATGGAACAGAATATAAAAAAAACAGAAATGGACCCACAACTATATGATCAACTAATCTACTACAAAGCAAGAAAGAATATCCAATGGAAAACAGAATCTTTTCAACAAATGCTGTTGGACAAAGTAGATAGCAATAAGTAGAATAATGAAAGTGGACCACTTTCTTACAACATACACAAAAATAAATTCAAAATAATGAAAGACCTAAACATTAGACAGGAAGCCATCAAAATTCATACACAGGAAGAAACTTCTTTAACCACAGACATAACAACTTACTAGACATGTTGCTGAAGGCAAGAGAAACAAAAGGAAACATGAAAAATTGGAACTTGATAAAAAAAAACAAACCTTCTGCACAGTAAAGGAAACAACCAACAAAACTAAAAGGCAGTTTATGTAATGGGAGAATATATTTCAAACCACAGGTCTTATAAAGGTTCAGTATCCAAAATCTATTAAGAACTTATCACACTCAATGCAAAAACAAAACAAAAACAAAAACAAAACAACAACAACAAAACAAGGAAGGCAAGCAAGAAATAAGAAAGGAAGAATGTAAGAAAGCAAGAAAGAAAAAATCCAGTGAAGAAATGGGCAGAAGACATGAATAACACTTTTCCAAAGAAGACAACATCCAAATGACTAACAGACAAAAAGATAGTCAATATCACTCATCAGTGAAATGCAAATCAAAACTACCCTAACATGAGATTTCACACCTGTCAAAATGGCTAGAATTAGCAACACAAGAAACAACAAGTGCTGGTGAAGATGCAGAGAAAGGCGAACCCTCTTGCAATGTTGCTGGGAATTCAGACTGGTGCAGCCACTCTGGAGAAAACTATGGAGGTTCCTCAAAAAACTAAAAATGGAACTACCATATGACCCAGAAATTGCACTATTAGGTATTTACCCAAAGGATTAAAAAATACAGATTTGAAAAGGTACACGCACCCCAATGTTTATAACAGTATTATCAGCACTAGCCAAAGTATGGAGAGAGCCCAAATATCTATCAACTGATGAATGGATACAAAAGAGGTATATGTATATGTGTGTGTGTGTATATATATATATATATATATATATATATATATATATATATATCAAGAGTAGATAAAGCCAAAACACAAGCATAAAAGAAAACTACCGGCTAATATATCTGATGGGTATATATACAAATATACCCAACAGAATATTAGCAAAGCAAATCCAATGTTACATGAAAAAATATCATTCACCATGATGAAATGAGATTATTCCAAGGATGAAAGCATGATTCAATAGTGCCAATCAATCCACATGATATATCACATTGACTAGAGAAGGAATTAAAAATCATATGATCATCTTAATTAATGTAGAAAGAACACTTGATAAAGTACTACAAAAGATCCTGAATAGCCAAAGTAATATTGAAGAAGAAAACAAAAAGTGACAGCATCACAATCCCAGAATGTAACCTCTACTACAAAGCTGTAATTATCAAGTCAGTATTGGATTGGCACACACACACACACACACACACACACACACACACACAAAGACACATAGACCAAGGGAATAGAATAGAGACCCCAGAATTGGACCCTCAAATGTATGGCCAACTAATCTTTGACAAAGAAAGAAAGAGCATCCAATAGAAAAAAGACAGTTTCTTTAACAAATGGTGCTGGGAGAACTGGACAGCAACTGCAGAAGAATGAAACTAGACCACTTTCTTATACCATACACAAAAGTAAACTCAAAATGGGGCGCCTGGGTGGCTCAGTCGGTTGGGCGGCCGACTTCGGCTCAGGTCATGATCTCGCGGTCCTGAGTTCGAGCCCTGCGTCGGGCTCTGTGCTGACAGCCCAGAGCCTGGAGCCTGTTTCAGATTCTGTGTCTCCCTGTCTCTCTGACCCTCCCCTGTTCATGCTCTCTCTCTGTCTCAAAAATAAATAAATGTTAAAAAAATTAAAAAAAAAAAGTAAACTCAAAATGGATGAAGGACCTGAATGTGACACAGGAAACCATCAAAACTCTAGAGGAGAAAGCAGGAAAAAACCTCTGACCTCATCCTCAGCAATTTCTTCCTCAACACATCTCCAAAGGCAAGGGAATTAAAAGCAAAAATGAACTATTGGGACCTCATCAAGATAAAAAGCTTCTGCAATGCAAAGAAAACAATCAACAATACTAAAAGGCAACCAATGGAATGGGAAAAGATATTTGCAAATGACGTATCAGATAAAGGGCTATTATCTAAAATCTAGAAAGAACTCACCAAACTCTACATCTGGAAAGCAAATAATCCAGTGAAGAAATAGGCAGAAAACATGAATAGGCACTTTTCTAAAGAAGACATCCAGATGGCCAGCAGACACATGAAAAAATGCTCAATGTCATTCATCATCAGGAGAATACAAGTCAAAACTACTGTGAGATATCACCTCATGCCAGTCAGAGTGTCTAAAATAAACAAATCAGGAGACTATAGATGCTGGAGAGGATGTGCAGAAACAAGAACCCTCTTGCACTGCTGGTGGGAATGCAGAGTGGTGCAGCCACTCTGGAAAACAGTGTGGAGGATCCTCAAAAAATTAAAAATAGAACTACAATATGACCCAGCAATAGCACCACCAGGAATCTACCCAAGGGATATAGGAGTGCTGATGCACAAGGGCTCATGTACCCCAATGTTTATAGCAGAACTTTCAACAATAGCCAATTTATGGAAAGAGCCTAAATGTCCATCAACTGATGAGTGGATAAAGAAGATGTGGTTTATATATACAATGGAATACTACTTGGCAATGAGAAAGAATGAGATCTGGCCATTTGTAGCAATGTGGATGGAACTGGAGGGTATTATGCTAAGTGAAATAAGTTAGGCAGAGAAAGACAGATACCATATGTTTTCACTCATGTGGATCTTGAAAAACTTAACAAAAGACCATGGGGGAGGGGAAGAGGGGAAAAAGTTACAGGGAGGGAGGGAGGCAAACCATAAGAGACTCTTAAGGACTGAGAGCAAACTAAGGGTAGATGGGGATTGGGGGAGAGGGGAGAGAGGGTGATGGGCATTGAGGATGACACTTGTTGGGGTGAGCACTGGTTGTTGTATGGAAACCAATTTGACAATAAATTATATTTTAAAAAGTACTACATCCATTCATGGCAAAATCTCTCAACAAAGTAGTTTCAACAAAATAAAATTCATATAAGAAAACTCTACAGATAACATTTGAGATGTCATCTGTGGACAATTCCATTAAAATCAAGAATAAGACAAGGATAACAACTCTCACCACTTTTATTCAACATAGTTCTGTAAGTCCTAACCACAACAATGGTTGTGGCATAAAAGGCATAAAAATTGGTAAGAAAGAAAGCCTTTATTGTATCTTTAAAATTTTTTGAATGACTTTTAAAATATTTTAAAGTTTATTTATTTTGAGAATGAGAGAGAGCATGCATGAGGGGAAGTATACACTCACTTTTTCAGTACCCGAGTCTCTGTCCTTTACTATATATTTGTCCTTACCAATGATATTTTTTCTCTGATATATTTTATTATTTCTCATTATGGCCTTTTCTTTTCAGCTTAAAGAAGATAGTTAAACATTTTTTGTGAGTCTTATTAATTAATTTATAATGTTTATTTTTAAGAGAACAGAAGCAAGGGAGGGGCAGAGGGAGAAGGAGACACAGAATCTGAAGCAGACTCCAGGATCTCAGCTGTCAACACAAAGCTCGACATGGGGCTTGAACCCACAGAATGTGAGACTGTGACTTTAGCCAGAGTTGGATGCTTAATGGACTGAGCCACCTAGGTACCTGCAAGCCAACTTAGTGGTGATAAACTTCTTTAGCTTTTGCTTCTCTGGGAAAATTTAATTCTCCTTCAATTTTGAATGATAACCTTGCAAGGTGGAGCATTCTTGGTTGTATGTTTTTCCCTTTAAGCACTTATATTTTGCCATTCCCTTCTGGATTTCAAAGTTTGTGCTGAAAAATCAGTTGCTAGCCTAATTTCCTTGTATGTGATTGTTTCTATCTTGTTGCTTGTTATATTCTGTCTTTATTTTTACCTTTTGACATTTTAAAAATGTTTCATTCATTTTTGAGAGAGAGAGAGAGAGAGAGAGAGAGAGAGAGAATCTAAAGCAGACTCCAGGCTCTGAGCTGTCAGCACAGAGCCTGACTAGGGGATCAAACTCTTGCACCAACAGATCTGGTCACCTAATCCAAAGTCAGATGCTTAACCGACTGAGTAACCCAGGTGCCACTAACTTTTGCCATTTTAGTTACAGTATGTCTTGGTGTAGCTCTTTTTGTTTTTATCTTATTGAGGCATCTCTACTTCTTATACCTGGATATTATCTGTTTCCTTTCCATGGTGATGACACTTTTAACCTTTACTCCTTCAAGCAAATTTTGCTCATGGATGTTGGGAATATAAAATGATGTAGCTATCATGCAAACAGTATGACCATTCACACACACACACACACACACACACACACACACTATATGATCCACTAACTTAACTTCTGAGTATATATTTAAAATAAATGAAATCTGGGGCATCTGACTCTTGGTTTTGGCTCAGGTCATGATCTCGTGACTTCATGGGTTCAAGCTCTGCATCGGGCTTTGTGCTGGCATTCTCTCTTTCTTGAGATTCTCTCTCTCTTCCTCTCTCTCTGCCTTTCCCCCACTTACACTGTCTCTGTCTTTCTCAAATAAATAAACAGACTTTAAAAATACATACATACATACATACATGCATACATACATACATACATACATACATACATAAATACATAAGTAAATAAAGTGAAATCAGAGTCCCAAAGATATATTTATATATTTCTATCCTAGCAGCATTATTCACAAGGGACAAAACGTGGAAGAAACTAAAACATCCACTGATGGATGAGTGGATAACAAGATATGGTATATACATACAATGCAATATTACACAGCCCCTCAAGTAAAGGAAATTCTGGCATATACTATAATATTTTTGAACCTTGAGGGCATCATGCTATGTAGAACTAGCCAGTCATAAAAAGTAAAATATTTTGTAATTCCACTTATTTGAGTTAAATAAAGTATTCAAATTCAGGGTGACAGAAAGTAGAATGTGCTTGTCAAAGACTGTGGGAAGTGGAAATGCCACATTTGCCAGATTTGTTAATGTGTGTAGAGATTCAGTTTGGGAAATGAAAAGTGCTGGAGATTTGTTGCACAGCAGTGTGAATATGTTTAACATTTGGTGTGTACACTTAAATTTCATGAAGAGAGTAAATTTTTGTGTGTGTTCCATAATTATATATGAATATGAATTATATTATATATTAATTATACATTAATATATAATATAGCAACATATTTATATGAGCATGAAATATATATTGTATATTAATTATATATTTTATGTATGATATTCATATTAATATATATTCATACTTATAGAATTATGCATATATATTTGTGGAAAAAGCAAAAATGGAATTTACCATCTTGATTAATATATATGTAGTGTAATATATAAAAATTAAAAATTATCTTAAACCAAAAAAAAATCAGGAAAACTTAAATTTCAATATTGGGACAAACTGAAGTTCCAGAAGAAAAGAGTATTTTTATGATGTAAAAATGATTGAAAAGAAAATCTCTAACTTTGATTTTCTCGAGCTATACTATAAATCAAGCTTTTACAAGAATTCCTTTATTTTTCAGAAAATGCATACATACTTTTTCAGTCACTCACTCATTCATTTTTTTCATAATCACTTACTAATTCCTAGATTAGCAATTTATTAATTACCAAATAAAAACTAAGAATGTGGAGCCCCTGAAATACAAATATGTGTATGCATTCCCTTCTTTTAGGAAGTCGAAGAGAATGATAGCAATTATGTCATTATTATTCACCACAGAAAGTGTATTTACAGAGATATGCACACAGTTTTTGTTTCTAAGACATTATTCACCTAACCCTCCAATGGCTGACAGAAGTGAAAAGTGAGGACAGGTAGAGTAAGCAGCTATTGAGGGCAATTCTATGAAGATGTAACATATAAACAGAGCCATAAAGATGACTCAAATTTAGAGTTATGTCAAAAATATGAATGTATACCAGGTGAGTTAATCTTTTGACAACCCTCAGTTCAATATTTGGAAATATCTCATATTTATTTAGAGCAAAACTATGTTACTACTCTGGGGTGAATACAGAAGAAGTTACTAGGGCATTCAGAGACAATTTAACTCTGATTCCATAATTTTATTTTTCATTAAAAATAAATATTAGAGGAGTGTCTGTATGGCTCGGTGGGTTAAACATCTGACTATTGATCTCAGCCCATGTCGTGATCTCTGGGTCGTGAGTTCAGGCCTCAAATTGGTCAGGCCCCAAATTGAAGCCTACATAAATTAAACAATAAATAAATACATATATACATGTAGATAAACAAACAAACAACCTCAACAACAACAACAACAGAAAAAAACATGCGAAGGTAATAACAACAAACTCAGCAGTTAATTAGAAGCTGTTCTTTGGAATGAATCTACCCATATATTGCCTTCCTTTGATGGCCTCTATTTTGACATGACACCACTACCTACCACTACCCTATTTACATATCTCAGCAAATTTTCTTTTTTACCCACAGTAAATAATCTTCATACTAGATATCCATGGTAGATGAATAGTCTATTTTCTTTACCATCAAACACTCATAATTATTGTATTTTGACTAGGTACTTCGATAGATATCCTAGTTGTGTACTTAGCTGTTTTGAATATTTAATCCACTCTGCAAGGTCAAAATTACGAATGGAATAAGAGTAGATGTTATTTCAAATACTAGCAGGGTTGAAGACAGGAAAACAGTATGATCATATGAAAGATAAAGTTAGAGAGGGAGGGATCCAAACCAGAAGAGACTCTTAAAAACTGAGAATATGGGGCGCCTGGGTGGCGCAGTCGGTTAAGCGTCCGACTTCAGCCAGGTCACGATCTCGCGGTCTGTGAGTTCGAGCCCCGAGTCAGGCTCTGGGCTGATGGCTCGGAGCCTGGAGCCTGTTTCCGATTCTGTGTCTCCCTCTCTCTCTGCCCCTCCCCCGTTCATGCTCTGTCTCTCTCTGTCCCAAAAATAAATAAAAAAAAAAAAACGTTGAAAAAAAAAAACTGAGAATAAACTGAGGGTTGATGGAGGGTGGGAGGGAGGGGAAAGTGGGCGATGGGCATTGAGGAGGGCACCTGTTGGGATGACCACTGGGTGTTGTATGGAAACCAATTTGACAATAAATTTCATATACAAAAATACAAAACTGCCAAAACAAAGCTTAACATCAATAAATTTCTGCTTTGTGCATAAAGAGCATTAATCCCGATTTTCTAATGAGTAGCCAAGCACTTGACGAAAATGAAACAATATGAATATTTACTTACATAAATGATACCTTTTCTGGAGAAAACAATGTACACTTACTTGGTTAGCTGTCCTTTATTCTTGTTATAATCAACTCCATTATAAGTCACAGCTGACAGTTTTCTGCTTTGGTAGTTCTCATAGTACACATTATTAGTGACATCTTTCAAGTCTTGCATGTGTGTTCTGTCATAAATAAACAACATATCAACAGTTAAAAAAAGAAAGATTAAACAAATAGAATTGTTGCAAAAACTATCGCCTATGTACACCTATGTATAGATACATACAGATACACCTATGTATATAAGAAGAAGCCAGATGTGTGCATTTATTCAATAGCCTCCACATCTGTATTATATAATTTGAGGGAGAAATCTAGTTTTCCATGAGGTACTGTGTGATATGATAGGAATAATGCCGCAAATATATGTCCAGGTCCTTTGGGGGAAGCCAGTAGGTAAATTTATACCATATATATTTTGGATTATATATCTTAAATATGAAGTTGCTAAAGATATTTCTCAAGAGTATATCATTCCTTTTATTCAAGAATTTCTATGTTTTTATAACCTGCACCAGTTCTGCAGGTAAGGGAAACAATAATTGGATCTTTTAAATAATGGAAAGTTGTAAGACAATTGTCAGAAGTGAATTCATGGCAATATTTCCAGATATGAAGCTGCTAGCCTCCTGGGACTTGAGAACAGAGACTTCCCTGCTGGTAAGGAAAGGTCAGTGGGATTTGGATGTTGAAGATATTTAATTTTTTTTTAATCAACTTAGATGTTTCAAATTAAATTTCTCTTTCCAATCAGTTACAAAATTGTGTAAAGTTTTACTGAGGTAACAAATTCAGCTTGTTTTATACTTTAGGTCATCTTCATAACAGGATATTTATTCTGTTTGGTTCAACAAGGAAGAAAAAAATGATTTTTTCCATGATAGTCATTAAAGTTCTTTGGTTCTCTGACTGGTTGGATTAGGAAATTTATTTTGTTAATATGAAATTTATTGTCAAATTGGTTTCCATACAACACCCAGTGCTCATCGCAGCAGGTGCCCTCCTCAATACCCATCACCCACCCTCCCCTCCCTCCCACCCCCCATCAACCCTCAGATTGTTCTCAGTTTTTAAGAGTCTCTTAAAACTCCCTCCCTCTCTAACTTTTTTTTTCCTTCCCCTCCCCCATGGTCTTCTGTTAAGTTCTCAGGATCCACATAGGAGTGAAAATATATGGTACCTGTCTTTTTCTGTATGATTTATTTCACTTAGCATAACACCCTTCAGTTCCATCCACATTGCTACAAAAGGCCATATTTCATTATTTCTCATTGCCAAGTCGTATTCCATTGTGTATATAAACCACGATTTCTTTATCCATTTGTCAGTTGATGGACATTTAGGCTCTTTCCATAATTTGGCTATTGTTAAAAGTGCTGCTATAAACATTGGAGTACAAGTGCCCCTATGCATCCGTATTCTTGTATCCATTGGGACATTTAAAGGACTGAGTTTATCATTTTCTTCTTGAAATTTGTTTGCTAAAATCAGAAAAATACATTCCAGTCTATAAATAATGGGTTATTTATTTCTACCATAATAAATTCTGTAAGAGTAAGTTTTCATGCAAAATTTTGCTTTTGTTGCACTTGATTCTCACCAATTACCTGTGATAACTCAATTTTTTTACAGTATACTCTGGAATACTAGCGTTTTATTTTCCACTGGTAACTGTTTTATTGATTTATTTTCATCTAGTCATTTTAGGCTATCAATTTCAGATTCTTGCCATTGAGGTTCTTCTTCCTTAGGGTATCTTTTAGTGACAAATGTTGTGTAACTGCAATTCTATAATTAAAATCCATTTATGATTTTCCAAGCATAATTAATTTTACCATAATGATTTAGATGCTTATTTGTACTTTATAAGGGCTGGTAGAGTAAAGACAATTTTTGGGTGGTCTTGGGAACTCACCGGGAGGCTGCTGCAGATCTCAGAATGTATGTGATACTCCCACTGATGGTCTTAATCTCTATCACCAATATAGTATATTTCCTAGAAGCTCACCTGGAAGCAGATTTAAAACTCACATCTGCCTACACATCTGCTTCCCTCAAAGAATAACTCTATTCTCTTATATTTTCCACATCATGGATAAATCCTTGTCATTGATAAATGCTACTTATGAACCATAAAAGCAATGGGATTCTAGGAATGCAACTCCCAGTTTACTTCTGCATGAAGCTAAGATCTTAGACATGGGTAGCGAGTGCCCACCTGACAACAGTTAGTACTGTATATGAAGATGGTCACTGATGTTAGAAGTGTGACTTTTAGATTTTATGCTTCTTTAATGAAAAGGTGGTTTTAATAAAAAGTCTTTATATTCCCAATTATTCCTAGTGTTAACAAAACCAAATAAAACCATGAGTTTTCTTCAAGAAAATTATAAAGCATTACTGTAACATGTGCTATTTTAAAACTCGGTGGAAACTGAACAAAATAAATTAATTTAACAGAATAAGAGGATAAGTTTATTCCAAAATTGTTTTTGCATTCTGCCTTTTATTTAGTAACAATAGTGCTGATACTTATGTTTTATTTTTTTCTAAATATTTTGGTAGCTCTTGAATAGTGAGCTTAGTTGTGAAAGGAGACATAGGCTGCATTTTAATTATATGATTGTTGTAATGAAATGAGAGTGTGATGAAGTCACTCTAAATTGTTTATTCCTAATACATTTGGATTTTAACAGTTTATTAAATTTTTCTAAGTAGAATAAAAAACGCTAAACCTTAAGTGATATTAAACTTGCATGGTTAGAACACATGAGTATGATCACAGACACTGAAGTAGTATTATACACAGTGCCTTACTTATAGAGACATTAGTAAGTCTGAGGATTTAATAGACATGTAAGGTACTTACAACTCTGCCTGTCACATAGAAAGTTTTCAATAAATACTAACATTAGCTTGATCTTACACAAGCCCATGTTAGAAAAATCCTTATCTCACCTTAAAATCAACACCACATCAAATTAATCTCACCTTGTGACCTAATTGCAACTAACCTCAACATGTTACCTATTTCTTTCCAGTAACCAAACTTGTCCAAATGTATCATTCTCAGATAAAGATCAATTTCTGAAAAAAAAATATATCTTCTTCCTTGTACAGAAAAAGTGGGGACCATTTTGGAATGAGAATTATCAGGGAGACTTTAATGAAGTACATGTAATTACATCACAATGTACAAAAATTCACAATGGTAGATGTATATTTCTGGTTGAAAAAGATGCAGGAAATGTGATATTAAGGAATGGAGCTGCACATGTAGTTTATTAAAATAACATGTTGAAGCTTTCAGAAAGTGGGGGAAAAGTTCTACTATCTGAAGGGTGGCTGAAGTCTCAAAAAATGGTAAATAAGAGAAAACAATGGAGAAATTCCTTTGAAATTCTGAAAGAAACTGGTTAGTAACCTTGAATTCTCTTTCAAGCCTAACTACAAATCAGAAATAAAGAATAAAATAAAGAGGTTTTTACACATACATGAACCAAAAACTATGCTATGAAATTGTATTTTGCTTTAGCAAAATGAGATGAAGCCCAATATCATATGGTGGTGGCCCCGATGGAGATTGGTTGATAACATCAATTGATAATATCTAAAATTGGGAAATCAAGAAATAACAGCACTAGCATTAATTTAGACATGTGTCATAAATACAGAATAAATATCTAAAAGAATTTGAAGTGGTTGGTTTTGGAAGAGGAGAGGTTGGAGAAATATTATTGTTGTTTTATTATAAACCTTTTAGAACTATTTGAAGTTGAAGTTCTGTGCATGAATACCTCAATAAAAATAAAAACTATATTAAATTTTAGTTCTATGAAAAAATACATGTTGATTGTTATACAAGTTTCTAATTTGTATATTTGATATTACCATAAGGTAAAATATAATTATTCATGGTAGGTCAATCCATACTCCTAAAAATATTTATTCATAAAGTTCAAACTCAACTCCATATGGAAACCTTTAGTATTTTCTGTGCATCTGGCACTATTCCAAGATAATTGTTGTAATCAATAAACTTTATACACACAAAACCGTGTACATGCATTCCCTTATTATCCCATTTTAGGCATACAGAACCAAAAGAAGTAGAAGTCAATTAACATATTTTAGGTCACTAACCTTGGTGAAGTCAGGGAGAAAAAAAGTCTACTTGCTCTGAATCTTAAGCGACAGCTATTGTATAAGAAACAGCTATTAAATTCTTAACTGAGATTTCGCCATGGCAATTTTTAAGTTCTCAAGGTGGAGGCATGTGGTGTTGATAAACAAATGATTATGCAGCTGAATTATATTTGGTTTTGCTTGTTTTTGAGGGAACACGCTTATTTAACTGAGGCATTTGAAAGATGGAATAATTGGAATGTAATTATTGTGGAATGGAATTATTGGAATGAAAAGTGGAATGAAATAATTGTGCTACTCCCTCCCTAAGAGAACAGAGAGGCAAACAAAGGACATTTACTGTGAGAAAAGTGCAGGTAGAATTTTAGTGTCTCACAACTTTTTGTGGTAGAGAGATTTTGTGGGCTATCCTACCTCCTTAGCTTGTCAGTAATATATGGCCCTGACATCAAAGGAAGATGAATCACTCTGGATAATTTTATGCATTCACAGAAATAGTTTTCTGGTAATATATTGAGGAAAGTCTAATAAAAAGTAATAATTTCTATATAGTATTTATAAAATAGATTTATTTGACACCAAAAATTTAATTGAATATTAGGCTTTATGATGAAACATTGTTCTGTTTGTGTGAGTAGTTACTTTATTCAACCTCATCAGCCTTTCCTTTAGCAACACAACTAAAAGTAATATCATAAAATAATATATTTGTATGTTTAATTTTGTATAAATATTAGTGCAATTGAGGAATACTTTAAATACTGTTTTTATGTATTTATCACGTCTTATGTCATACATACTTTTTAAAAATTTTTTTTTAACGTTTATTTATTTTTGAGACAGAGAGAGACAGAGCATGAATGGGGGAGGGTCAGAGAGAGGGAGACACAGAATCTGAAACAGTCTCCAGGCTCCGAGCTGTTAGCACAGAACCCGACGTGGGGCTCGAACTTGGACGGCGAGATCGTGACCTGAGCCGAAGTCGGCCGCTCAACCGACTGAGCCACCCAGGCGCCCCTTATGTCATACATTCTTAAGAGATGTTCAATAACAAAAGAAGTAAAACTGAGCTAAGACAATGTTTAAATTAAATTTTATATAAATATATTTTATATTGTTAGACTAAGGGATAAAATGAAATTGAGACATTGTAAAATGAGGATGGTATCAAAATGGATAAAAGTAGGCCTAAATATATTTGTAAATTATACCCAGGGTAATGAATTGAGAAGCAAAGAATGGAAAGAAGGATCAGTAGAATCACTGGAACTGAATTTGTTCTTTTGGGGCCGTTTCACCATATCCAGGCTCCAAAGCTTCTTTTCAATCTTGTCTTCCTGTTTTTTCATGCAGTCCTTGTTGGCAATGTTATAATGATGATTCTTATTTGGTTTGATTGTCGCCTCCATAGTCCTATGCATTTCCTTCTCAGTCAACTCTCCTTGATGGATCTTTTATATAACTCTACTTTGGTCCCCAAGATAGCCATTGACATTATGTCTGGAAGAAACAGCATTTGCTATATTGGTTGTGGAACTCAGCATTTCCTCTTCATGACTCTTGTGGGAACAGTGTCTTCTTCTGGCAATAATGGCATAAGACTGCTATATAGCTATATGCCATTCCCTCAATTACTCAGTACTCAAGTATCCAATAGTCTGTGCATTCATGGCAACTGGCACATGGCTGAGTGCACTTCTCAATGCCTTCATCCATGTTGTCTATATTCCGAGTCTCCTTTATTGTGCTTCCAGGGAGATACATCACTTCTTTTGTGAGACCCCACCACTCCTGAAACTTGTTTGTGCTGACACTTCTCTTTATGAAAGTGGCCTTTTTGTCAGTGGTGTTCTTTCTCCTTTTGCCAATATCTGCCATCATGGCCTCATATGGTCAGATCGTCTCCACTGTTTTTGGATTAAGAACAAACTTGGGGGCAACCTGTTCTTCCCATATGACTGTTGTTTCTTTCTACAATTGAACAGCGATCATCAAGTATTTTCTTGCCAAAGCTTATCACACTGCTTAGCAGGACAAAGTGGTCTCGGTCTTCTACACTATCCTTACACCCATGCTCAACCACCTCATCTAAAGTCTACAAAACAAGGAAGTAGCTGGAGCTTTCAGGAAAGTCCTGGGAAGATAATTACCTTAATAAATTGATAAATGTTGATAATAGGACATGAAAAGATGGACCCTGATTGCAGAGGGATAATATTACAACAGAGACAGGCAATAGAGAGGAAGCAAATGTTACTTTTCTGTAGACACTTTATGGCCAAACAAATACACCCTATCCTTGGCACACTGGTAATGGAGTAGAGCACTCCTTTCTGTTATGCCTCATATGATCTTTCAAATTTATTAAGCAAAATGCTATGAGTCAGAAATCTTCCAATCATCAATCAAGATAAAACACAGCTGTATTTATTGTCTTCATTTTTGTATTAAGAGAAAAATGTGGACTCTATTGGATACTGACCCTATACTAAATTTTATACTAATTCTTTTTAAATACCAGTAATATATAAACATTTAGGAAGTAAACATTTATATACATTGCTCAAAACCTTAGTTTTCCAATTCTTTTTTAATGTTTATTTATTTATTTTGAGAGACAGAGAGAGAGTGAGAAAGATAAAATCCCAAGCAGACTCTAACGGTTAGTACAGAGCCCAGTGCAGGGCTCAATCTTATGAACCATGAGATTATGACTTTAGCTGAAATCAAGAGTCAGAGTCTTAAGTGACTGAGTCACCCAGGCATCCTTAGTTTTCTAATTCTTAAAAGAACATATTTAATTTTGAATATGTAACATTTTAGTTTTGAAATTTGTTATTGGATATTTTTTTTATCTACAAATGCTAGTTGAGATAATCTGTCATTTTGATTTATACTTTTTCTCTGCTAACAAGCAAATCAAATTTGAAGTGTGCCCACAAACGCAGATTTGTCTTCCGGTTCTTACCACTTCATGTTAGAAGTGATATAATAATTTTGCCTTGTTTTGTTTTACTAATTCCTACAAGCACAATATTGTAGCTTTGATAATATTAAACTAATGAACTTTAGTAACTTGACTTAATTAATTGTTGTATCTGCCTAGTTTTTACAAATTTATCATATTGTTCCCTTCCAATTTACATATCACATATATAATATAATATATAATATAATATAATATAACTTATACATATATATTTTTCTGTAGAGCACCCCATTTCTATGAAGTAAATTTTGTTGATAGAATTTCAAAAGAAAATAACGTGTCCAAGGAAATGATTATTTTTCTTGTTATTTCTTTTCTTTTCAAATTGATGATTCACATACATTTATAAGATAGCAAATAGATGTATAAATTTTTAGTATATGTGAGTTTTTGTTTCTTATTTTACTTATTAAGTTAGCAAGTGATAAGGAACTAATAAAAATTGCAATATATATTTATTTTATTAAAGGCAATTGATTGTCAAACAATTTCTTATGCATATATCTTATGTTAACATTCTTGTTTTGAAGCAAAGGGAAAAAAATAAGAGACAGAGAGAAAAATCAAGAAACAGACTTTTAGTTAGAACAAATTGATGGTTATCAGAGGGGAGCAGGTTGGGGGATGGGTTAAATAGATGATGGAGATTAAGGAGTGCACTTGTGGTGCTGAGCACACGGTGATGTACAGAAATGTTGAATAATTATATTGTACACCTGAAGTATAATGATACATGCAAACTAACTAGCATTAAAATAAAAACAGAAATAAATACATTTTGTTTTAAATTTTTTTATATTGCTTTAATCCAATAATTATTTCAGGAATTCATATTTTATTATATGTTTGATTAGTTTCTTACCTTTAATCAATTAATAGAGTATTTTAATTTTTAATTCAATTACAATAGTGTTATATTAGTTTGAGGTGTATCATATTTAACAACTTATTTTAAAACACCCATTCATTAATTATCTTATACTTTAATACTGTTGCGATAATTTACATGTTTGAACTTGTACAACTTTTACTGTGTAATTTTGATCCTTTATGTGTGTGTGTGTCTGTGTAATTTTGATTCTTAAAAATCTCATCACTTCAACATAAATTGTTTACATACTTATGTTTATCATTTGGTTGAATTTTTTTTCCTTTTAAGTTTATAGTGAAATTATATCTTCAGCCAGATTTAAGATATTTTATTCTTCTCATTATAGTCTTGCAGCTATATTTAATAAGTAGTGAATTTCCATTTTTAAAATAATAGTCAGATATTAATTTCTCAAGTAGACCTGATTCACCATATCAATGAAAATAATTACAGTAATGTTTTCAGCAACAGTTTCCATTTTTGTGGATTTATAACATATTGTAGTATTTGACATTGCTTATCTCTGCATATATATATATTTAATTTTTTAATGTTTATTTATTTTTGAGAGAGAGACAGAGCACGAGCGGGGGAGGGGCAGAGAGAGAAGGAGACACAGAATTTTAAGTAGGCTGTAGGCTCTGAGCTGTCAGCACAGAGCCCGATGTGGGGTTCAAACCCAAGAACTGTGAGATCATGTCCTGAGCCAAAGTAGGACGTTTACCAACTCAGCCACCCAGGCTCCCTCTGCTTATATTTTTGACAAACACACCGTATAGATTAATAATTGCATGATAATTGGCACTATGGCTATTTGCTGGAGTGAAAATCCTTAAATGGAGGAACTCTTACAGAAGTTGTTTGATAGAGGAAAAAGTGTTAAATCACTGAAAATTCTACTCATCAAAATATTGCATAGTATGTTAACTAAATAAAATTTAAATTTAAAAAATAATTTAAAATATAAATTTAAATGTGTATAATAATATGCATTTAAATCATTTATTTGTATTAGACCACCATTTTAATTTATGTATTTATTTAAAAGATAATTGTATCTCTTTTCTCACTTTCACTAGTTAGCCAATACTTAAAAAAAAAATAAAACTGTAGTATCCTATAGGTAACAATAACCAAAGTTGCATAAACTAATATGCATTAAATGTTCCTAGTTCCTTCTCTTATCCACAGATAATATTCCATAACTTACTTCTACTTTAGGGAAATAAAAGACACTAATTGGGTACATTGAACATAGAGCCCTTGTGAAATATTTTTGTTAACCACACATTTGTTTATTCAGAAAATGTTTCTCCTTTATTTCCCTTATGGGGGTTTTGGTGGCCTTCTCCATCTCACTATCCTAACTCATAGCTACATGTGTTAACATGTGATTGAAGCACACACAATATTACTCCATCTACCTGATCACAAATACTAACCCAGAAATGCAAATACATTGAAGTCAGAATAACATGTTCCCTTCTCTTAGATTTTTGCAACCTCAGCTAGTGGGCAAATCAAGAGGTCCTAAATTTCTCTTTCAGGTGAATCATTTAACTTAGAAAGGTCTCCTGTCAGTCCTTCACAGTCTTTCAAAACCCACTCAATTAATATTTAAAATTAGGAGTTGTCACATACAAATATAAATGTTAATAGAAAATTCCCTAGGTTTTGAAACAAGGGATTTGTATTTGTTCCTGGACCATCAAATAAAACTGACTTTATTTGTGGCTTTCTATCACTATTCACCCTTCTCACGTGTACATTTTTTTTCATGTGTTAGCAGACAGATTTCTGTAGACACTGAGTTTGTTATATCTTTTATAGAGAAATATTTACTATTTCCTTAGTAATAATTAATCATTTAACATTATAAATATATAATTTTAAATATATATATGATGATATATGTAATGATATGTATATGATTATATATAATGATTGTTTATAACATTAGAGCTTCCTCAGTGATACATGAGTGGTTAAACTTGGTGGTTTCATGTCACTATATGGGGAAAGTTTGTTTCATTTATGATTTCCAGAGGAATTTACAAAAAGTGGTCCATACTACTTTTTTTTGTTTTGCATAATAAATTAAGTTTTGCTTCTATGGCTTAATTAGTTTATTCTGTTCAGATAATTTAAAGCCTGGTATCTATTTAGAAAATGGTTAGGCTTCAAATATAGACAGTATGCTACCAAAATTTTATTTGCAGGTTATTACAAAGAAATAAATATCCTCCAGATCAAATAAATGTGAGTTCAAGAGATTCTTATTTGACCCAAAATTTAGATATAAAGAGAAAAGAGAAAGTATGAAATCCCACAGATAGATGGCTGAATTTTAATGATTGGTGTATAATCACACTGTAAGATTAACACAGGAAAAAATTATATGCATTCGTGCTTAAGACTCCAGGCACTTAATTATATTCAAATTATTGATGATAAATTATACTCCAAGTTATATTACATAAGACAACCAGAGATTAATAAATCTTAAAAAAAATTATCTCTCTGGGAAGAATTTAATTTAATTTCAAGGATTTTATTGATAAAGTATTTGTGTATGTTGTGTGATTTCTGTTCTCTGAATGCTGACAACACATCTGCTTTTGCTTTTATGATTTTTTTAATTTCAAATATTTATCTAAATTCAAATTAGTTAACATACAGTGCAATATTAGTTCCAGGTGTACAATTTAGTGATTCATCACTCACATAAAACACCTAGTGCACATCACAACAAGTGTTCACCTTAATACCCATCACCCATTTAATACATCCCCCTGCCAAACTCCCCTCCAGTAACCCTCAATTTGTTCTCTATAGTCAAGAGGCTGTTTTATGGTTTTGCCTCTCTCTTTTTCTTTCCCTTATGTTCATCTGTTTATTTCTTAAATACCACATATAAGTTAAATCAGATGGTATTTGTCTTGTTCTGACTGATTTATTCCACTTGGCTTAATAGTATCAGCTATATCCATGTCATTCTAAATGATAAGATTTCCTTGTTTTTGTTACTGCTGAGTAATATTTTGTTGTATATATGTATATATATATATATATATATATATATATATATATGATACAATATAATTTTATAGATAAAGATAGATTAGTCTTCTTTATCCATTCATCATCAAATTTGATACCCCAAAAATCACAGTAATCCAGTTAAATAATGGGCAGAAGACATGAGTAGACATTTTTCCAAAGAAGACATACAGATGGCCAACACACACATGAAAAGTTCCTGAACATCACTCATCATCAAGGAGGTAAAAATAAAAAATACAATGAGATATCACTTCACACCTGTCTGAATGGATAAAATTAGCACTGGAAAAAAAAAGATGTTGAGGATGCAGGAAAAGGGGAACCCTCTTACACTGTTGGGGGGAATGCAATCTGGTGCAGCCACTCTGGAAATCAGTACAGAGTTTCCTAAAAAAAGTAAAAAATTGAACTACCCTACAACCCAGCAATTGCACTGCAAGGTATGTAACCAAAAGTTAAAAAATACTGATTGGAAGAAACACAAGCACTTTGATGTTTATAGCAGCACAATAAACATAGCCAAATTATGGAAAGAGACCAAATGTTTATTTTCATTTTATAAAAGGTTATTTACAGTTTTACTGTCCTTTTTGGTTTTTAATATTTCATTAAATTAACTCCTAAGTGTGTGTGTGTGTGTGTGTATCTAATACATTAAAAGTTATGGGCATTGAGAAAGGGCACTTGTTGGGATGAGCATTGGGTTTTGTGTGTAAGATATGAATCATGGGAATCTACTCCCAAAGCCAAGAGCACACTGTATACACTTTATGTTATCCAACTTGGCAATAAATTATATTTAAAAAGTTATTACACTTTTACTGATTCAAAGGGATACCCTGATGTTTAGAGCAGCATTATCAATAATAGCAAAATTATGGAAAGATCCCAAATATTCATCAACTGATGAATGGGTAAAAACTCTGTGGTATATATATATATATATATATATATATAGTGTGTACATATAATGGAATATTACTTAGCCATAAATAAGAATGAAATCTTGCCATTTACAATGATGTGCATGGAGGTAGAGACTATTGTGCTAAGTGAAACAAATCAGAGAAAGCAAACACCATATGATTTCACTCGTGGAATTAAAAAAAAACCAGATACACATACGGGAAGAAAAAGATAAAGACAAATCATAAAACAGACTCTTGACTATAGAGAACAAACTGAGGGGTACTGGAGGGGAGGTGGGCAGTGGGATGTGTTAAATGGGTGATGGGTATTGAAGGGCGGAACAATTGTGATGAGCACTGGGTGTTGTTATGTAAGTGATGAATCACTAAATTGTACACCTGAAACTAATATTACACTGTATGTTAACTAACTGGAATTTAAATAAAACTTGGAAAAATTATTACTGTCTTACAGGAAAAATTTTACACAAAATATAGCTTTTAGGATATTGACAACTTTAAAGTGTTAAATTTTATTCATAATATATAAGGTATCCTCATGTAGTTTTTATCTGTGTAATTTCTGTTTAAAGAATGTGGCCTAGGGGCACCTTCAGCTCAGGTCATGATCTCACAGTTTGAGAGTTCGAGCCATGTGGGCTCTGTGCTGACAACTCAGAGCTTGGAGCCTGTTTCAGATTCTGTGTCTCTCTCTCCCCATTCCCTGCTCATGCTCTGTGTCTCTCTGTCTGAAAAAAAAACATTAAAAAATTTAAAGAATGTGGCATAAATTATAATAATTTATTAAATGTTTCCTTGGAAAAAATAATGAGTTAATTTTGTGAATATTTCTTACATGTGAAATAAAATATAACTCTCATTATCTTACAAAATGCTTATTATTTATTTCTGTATTGTTAACACACTTATTAATTACATAATTTAATATTAATTACATAATTTAGTATTTTTCTTGTCTATTTTGCTTTCTTTTTCTGACAATTTGGTTTAACTCAATATCTCTTAGTTTGATACACAGTTATTAGCATATATGTTTCATATATTCCATAATTTATTATCTGCAAATAAAAGTACTTATATAAATACATTTTCCAAACAGAGCACTCTGGAATCACCAATCCTCATCAAACATTAGAGTAACATTGACACACATAATACTTTGTATATTTCTTTTTGATGGAAGCACCTTTTCTTTCCGATACACTCAATGGTTACTCTGAATTACTTTTTTAAAAAAGTTTGCCAGTATTATTTGCAATGCTGAAATATGAAGCAAATTTTTCAATTTTAACCATAAATTTAGAGCTAATGTAAGTATCTATTCTGCATCTTATTTCTTTTTTTCTTTAATTTAATTTTTTATTTTTTAAAATGTACATCCAAATTAGTTAGCACATAGTGAAACAATGATTTCAGGAGTAGATTCCTTAATTCCCCTTACCCATTTAGCTTATCCACCCTCCCACAACCCCTCCAGCAACCCTCAGTTTGTATTCCATATTTATGATTCTCTTCTGTTTTGTCCCCCTCTTTGTTTTTATATTATTTTTGTTTCCCTTCCCTTATGTTCATCTGTTTTGTCTCTTAAAGTCCTCATATGAGTGACGTCATATGATTTTTTCTTTCTCTATTGACTAATTTCACTTAACACAATACCCTCCAGTTCCATCCACATAGTTGCAAATGAAAAGATTTCATTCTATTTGACTGCGGAGTAATACTTCATTGTGCATATATATATATATATATACCACATTTTCTTTATCCATTCATTCATTGATAGACATTTGGGCTCTTTCCATACTTTGACTATTGTTGATAGTGCTGCTATAAACATGGGGGTGCATGTGTCCCTTCGAATCAGCACACCTGTATCCTGTGGATAAATGCCTAGTAGTACAATTGCTGGCTCTATTTCTCTATTCTGTTCCATTGATCTGAGTGTCTGTTCTCGTGCCAGTACCATACTGTCTTGATGATTCATCACATCAATAAAAGAAAGCGTCTTATTTCCTTTTCCTGACTTATTGCCTGGCATATTGTTTCCAAAGTTTTAATTTAATTATAGTTTATTTCCATACCTGCATAATATTTCATAGCATAAGTGTGTGAAGTGTTTTTAATATGCTACCATATTTGAATTTGGAGGGTTTTCTGTTTTTTGGTTGATGTCTTTTTGTTTTGTTTTGTTTTGTTTTGTTTTCACAAATGTGAAATTTGCTATCAAGGTATGTGTTCTAGTGCAAAATAAAACACATAAAACACATGAAATTTTTAGGGCATGTCTATGCATAGAATTAATAGAAGGTATGCAAATCTTAAAATTTATTAGAAATATTAGTTTCCTAGCACTGCCATAAAACAATCACCACAAAATTTGGTGGATCAAAACAATATAAATTTATTGTCTCAAAGCTCTGGAGGCCACAGTTGTGAGTTGACAGGACCAGGCTTCCTCTAGATCTACAGGTGGGGGGACAGGGTCAATACTTCTGTGTCTCTTCCAGCTTCAGTCTGCTCCCATTGTTCTTTGGCCTGTGCAGCATAACTTCAATCCTTGTCTTCATATTCATATGGCTTTATTCCCCCATATGTATTTAAGTGTCTTTTCCTTTTCTTATTAGAAAACAATCACTCATTTCATTTAAGACACATTTTATTTTATTTATTTTATTATTCTATTTTATTTTTAAAATCGTTTTGTTTATTTATATTTGAGAGAGAGACAGTGCAGGAGAAAAGGAGGGACAGAGAGAGATGGAGACAGAATCTGAAGGAGCTCTGAGCTGTCAGCACAGAGCCCAATGTGGGGTTGGAACTCACCAGCCATGATTTCATGACATGAGCCAAAGTTGGATGCTCAGTTGACTGAGCCACCCAGGTGCCCGATTTAAGAACTATTTTAAACAGAAGATTATTTCACCTTAAGATTCCAAAGTAAGTACACATGCCAATAATTATTTCAAAAGTCACATTCTGATATAGCAAGTAAACATAAATTGTGGGGAGATATCATTCAACCCACTATATTAGAAAATGTCAGATTGGTTTGCCAGGTGCTTGTGCAAATTTAACATTTTCTAGTATGAGTTTCATTTATTTCATAACCTTAAACTATACACTATATTCAATTAAATTTCTGCCTACATCATGTGTGTGTACATGTACCTCCTTGTAACTATTTACTTTGTATATCTTTGGCTAGTAATAAACTTATCCAACTCAATATATTTATTTTTTATTGTCATTTATAGTTTCAGAAGTTACATTCACATTGTTTCAAATAAATATTGTATTTGGCGTTTTGTTGCTGATATTAGTAGCATTTACAGAATCTGGATACAAATCACTTTATAATTAACATGCTACAATTTTTATTACAATTTCATTGATCTGAGTTCTTAAATCCTTAATGCTGACACATGTGAACAATTGTCATTAGCATCAGTGCAGTCATATCTATCACTCCTCCCCTGTGTATATTAGAAAATAAATTATTTCATATCCTTAAGTAAAAAAGCTCTTCTTCTATGACTTCTAAAATTTTCCTCTCAGATTTGTTAAATAACATGTCCGGACAGCATTCATTGATGTGTTGGATTATATTAATAATGAGTTTATTTCTTTTAAAGATATCCAATTGTCTTCACACTATTATTTGAAAAATAGCTTAGTCTCCAATTCATATAAAATGTCTTTATGGTTATAAATTAACTATACACTTGTGGTTTATATATGGCCTGTTGAATTTGTTCATAACTCAGTTTGTCCATCACTTTTATGTACAGAAAACCATTCCAGTTATTGGAATTTTGTAATTACATTAGGAAAAAAAAATCCTTATTTTTCTCCTATCATGTCGTTTTATTCTACATTAGTGTATTCATTTTTTCAAATTCTCAATCAATTTCCTTTACCCCCTTTTTTCTCTAATCTGTCAAACCATTTTCTTTATTTTTTTTAATTTAAATTTTTTTTAACATTTATTTATTTTTGAGACAGAGAGAGACAGAGCATGAACAGGGGAGGGGCAGAGAGAGAGGGAGACACAGAATCCAAAGCACGCTCCAGGCTCTGAGCTGTCAGCACAGAGCCCGACGTGGGGCTCGAACCCATGGACCGCGAGATCATGACCTGAGCCAAAGTCGGCCGTTTAACCAACTAAGCCACCCAGGCGCCCCTGTCAAACCATTTTCAACACGCAGACAAAACACTAGAATCTAGCATCATTTATTTGATTTGTGTGTGTGTTTATTATTTTTAATTTTAATATTTTTTAATTTCAATTTTCTACCTCATTAATTTCTTTTCTCCCTTCAAAATGACAAAAGAAAGAGCATGGAGAAACGACAACCAGGGATTTAACCAACACAGATACAAGCAAGATGTCTGAACCAGAATTTAGAATCACGATAATAAGAATACTAGCTAGAGTTGAAAATAAATTAGAATTCCTTTCTGCAGAGATAAAGAAGTAAAAAATAGCCAGAATGAAATAAAAAAAATGGTATATATCTATATCTATATCTATATCTATATCTATATCTATATCTATATACATATATCTCAAAAGCAACAAAGATTAGAAAGGACCAGAGAACACCACCAGAAACTCCAATTCTACAAGCATCATAATGGTAATAAATTCATATATTTCAGTATTCACTCTAGATGTCAATAGACTCAATGCTTTAATCAAAAGACAGTGTAACAGAATGGATAAGAAAACAAGATCTATCCATATGCTGTTTACAAGAGACCCACTTTAGACTTAAAGACACCTTCAGATTGAAAATAAGGGGATGGAGAACCATCTATCATGCTAACGGTCAAAAAAAGAAAGCCAGAGTAGCCATTCTTATTTCAGACAATCTAGACTTTAAAATAAAGACTGTATCAAGAGATACAGAAGGGCATTATATCATAATCAAGGGATCTATCCACCAAGAAGAACTAACAATTATAAACATTTATGCACTAAATATGACAGAACCCACATATGCAAATCAAGTAATCACAAACTTAAAGAAACTCATCAATAGTAATACCATAATAGTAGGAGATTTCAACACCCCACCCCAGTTACAGATGGACAGATCATCTAATCAAAAATCGATTAGGAAACAATGGCTTTGAATGACACACTGGACCAGATAGACTTAACAGATATATTCAGAAAATTCCATCCTAAAGTAGCAGAGTATACATTCTTCTCCATACACATAGAACATTCTACAGAATAGACCATATACTGGGACACAAATCAGCCCAAGAACAAACAAGATCAAGATCATACCGTGCATATTTTCAGACCACAATGCTATGAAATTCAAAATCAACCAGAGGAAAAAATTTGGAAAGGTAACAAATACTTGGAGACTGAAGAACATCCTACTAAAGAATGAATGGGCTAACCAAGCAGTTAAAGAGGAAATTAAAAAGTATATGGAGTCAATGAAAATGGTAACACCACAACCGAAAACCTCTGGGATGCAGCAAAGGCGGTCATAAGAGAAAGCATATACCAATCCAGGCTTTCCTAAAGAAGGAATAAAGATCTCAGATACACAGCCTAACCTTAAGCCTTAATGATCTGGAAAAAAAAAACAGCAAATAGAACCCAAAACCAGAAGAAGACAGGGAATAATAAAGATTAGGGCAGAAATTAATGCTATTGAAACCACACACACACAAAAAAAACCCAGTACAACAGTTTAATGAAACCAGAAGCTGGTTCTTTGAAAGAATTAACAAAATTGATAAACAACCACTAGCCAGTTTGATCAAAAAGAAAAAGGAAAGGGCCCAAATAAATAAAATCAAGAATGAAGAGGAGAGTGGGGCGCCTGGGTGGCGCAGTCGGTTAAGCGTCCGACTTCAGCCAGGTCACGATCTCGCGGTCCGTGAGTTCGAGCCCCGCGTCAGGCTCTGGGCTGATGGCTCGGAGCCTGGAGCCTGTTTCTGATTCTGTGTCTCCCTCTCTCTCTGCCCCTCCCCCGTTCATGCTCTGGCTCTCTCTGTCCCAAAAATAAATAAAAAACGTTGAAAAAAAAAAAAAAATTTAAAAAAAAAAAAAAAAGAATGAAGAGGAGAGATCACAACCAACACAGCAGAAATAAAAAAAAAAAAAAAACAATACTAAGAGAATATTATGAGCAATTATATGCCAATAAATGGGCAATCTGGAAGAAATGGAAAAATTCCTTGAAACATATACACTACCAAAACTGAAACAGGAAGAAATAGAAAATTTTAACAGACCCATAACTAGTATGGAAATCAAATTAGTAATCAAAAATCTGCTAAAAAACAAGGGTCCAGGGTCAGATGACATTCCAGGGGAATTAAACCAAACATTTAGGGAAGACTTATCGCCTATTCTCTTGAAGCTGTTCCAAAAAAACAGAAATGGAAGGAAAATTTCCAAACTGTTTCTATGAAGCCAGCATTACCTTGATTCCAAAACCAGACAGATACCACACTAAAAAAGGAGAACTGTAGACCAATTTCCCTGATGAACATGAATGCAAAAATCCTCAACAAGATGTTAACCAACCTGCTCCAGCAATACATTAAATATATATATATATATATATATTCACCATAACCAAGTGGGTTTTATGCCTGGGATTCAGGGCTAGTTCAATATCCACAAAACAATGTGAATCATCACATCTATAAAAGAAAAGACAAGACCCATATGATCCTCTCAATAGATGCAGAGAAAGCATTTGATAAAATACAGCATCCTTTCTTTATAAAAACCCTCAAGAAAGTAGGGATAGAAGGAACACATCTCAAGATCATAAAAGTCATATATGAATGACCCAACAGTAATATCATTTTCAACGGGGAAAAACTGAGAGCTTTCCCTCTAAAGGTCAGGAACAAGGCAGGATGTCCACTCTTGCCACTGTTATTCAACATACTATTGGAAGTCTTAGCCTCTTCAGACAACACAAAGAAATAAAACTCATCCAAATAGGCCAGGAGGAGGTCAAATTTTCACTCTTCGCAGATGACATGAGAATCTATATGGAAAACGCAAAAGATTCCCCCAAAGAACTGCTTGAATTGATTCATGAATTCAGCAAAGTTTCAGGATATAAAATCAATGCACAGAAATCAGTTGCATTCCTATACACCAAAAATGAAGTGACAGAAAGGGAAATCAAGGAATCGATCCCATTTACAGTTGCACCAAAAACCATAAAATACCCAGGAGCAAATCTAACCAAAGAAGTGGAAAATGTACACACTGAAAACTATAGAAATCTTTTGAAAGAAATTGAAGATGACACACAAAAAAAATGTAAAAAAGATTCCATGCTCCTGGATAGGAAGGACAAATATTGTTAAAGTGTCGATACTACCCAAAGCAATCCACATATTAAATGCAATCCCTATCAAAGTAACACCAGCATTCTTCACAGAGCTAGATCAAATAATCCTAAAATTTTTATGGAACAAAAAAAGACCCCAAATAGCCAAAGCAATCTTGAAAAAGAAAGCCAAAGCAGGAGGCATCACAATCCCAGACTTCAAGCTATACTGCAAAGCTGTAATCATCAAGACAGTATGGTACTGGCACAAAAACAGACACTCAGATCAATGGAACAGAATAAAGAACCCAGAAATGGACCCACAAACGTATGGCCAACTAATCTTTGACAAAGCAGGAAGGAATATCCAGTGGAATAAAGATAGTCTCTTCAGCAAGTGGTTCTTGGCAAACTGGACAGCAACATGCAGAAGAATTAACCTGGACCACTTTCTTACACCATACACAAAAATAAACTCAAAATGGATGAAAGACTTCAATGTAAGACAGAAAGCCATCAAAATCCTCGAGGGGAAAGCAGGCAAAAACCTCTTTGATCTTGGTAACAGCAACTTCTTACTCAACACATCTCCGGAGGCAAGGGAAACAAAAGCAAAAGTGAACTACTGGGACCTCATCAAAATAAAAAGCTTCTGCACAGCGAAGGAAACAATCAGCAAAACTAAAAGGCAATCGATGGAATGGGAGAAGATATTTGCAAATGACATATCAGATAAAGGGTTAGTATTCAAAATATATAAAGAACTTATCACACTCAACCCCCCAAAAACAAATAATCCAGTGAAGAAATGGGCAAAAAACATGAAGAGACACTTCTCCAAGGAAGACATCCAGATGGCCAACCGACACATGAAAAAATGCTCAACATCACTCATCATCAGGGAAATATAAATCAAAACCACAATGAGATACCACCTCACACCTGTCAGAATGGCTAACATTAACAACTCAGGCAACAACAGAGGTTGGCGAGGATGCAGAGAAAGAGGATCTCTTTTGCATTGTTGGTGGGAATGCAAGCTGGTGCAGCCACTCTGGAAAACAGTATGGAGGTTCTTCAAAAAACTAAAAAGAGAACTACCCTATGACCCAGCAATTGCACTACTAGACATTTATCCATGGGATACAGGTGTGTTGTTTTGAAGGGACACATGCACCCCAATGTTTATAGCAGCACTGTCAACAATAGCCAAAGTATGGAAAGAGCCCAAATGTCCATCAATGGGTCAATTGATAAAGAAAATGTGATAGATGATATAGATGATATAGATATAGATGATATAGATGATATAGATATAGATATATAGATATAGATATAGATATAGATAGAAATACACATACACAATGGAGTATTACTTAGCAATCAAAAAGAATGAAATCTTGCCATTTGCAACTACATGTATGGAACTGGAGGATATGATGCTAAGTGAAATTAGTCAGAGAAAGACAAAAATGATATGATTTCATTCATATGAGCACTTTAAGACACAGAACAGATGAACACATGGTAAGGGAAACAAAAATATTATAAAAACAGGGAGGGGGAGAAAATAGAAGAGAATCATAAATATTGACAACAAATTGAGGGTTATGGGAGGGATTGTGGGGGGGGTGGGCTAAATGGGTAAGGGGCATTAAGGAATCTAATTTGGATTTAAATTTTTAAAAATAAAAAATAAAAAAAAAACCCAGTAACAAATATAAAGGAACTCATTGATAATAATACAATAAGTATAGGGGACTTTAACTCCAATTTACAGCAATAGACAGATCATCTAAGCAGAATGTCAACAATGAAACAATGGCTTTATTTTTTATTTATTTTTAAAAAAAATTTTTTTAACGTTTATTTATTTTTGAGACAGAGACAGAGCACGAACGGGGGAGGGTCAGAGAGAGGGAGACACAGAATCCGAAACAAGCTCCAGGCTCCGAGCTGTCAGCACAGAGCCAGACTTGGGGCTCGAACTCACGGACTGTGAGATCTTGACCCCAGCCGAAGTCGGCCACTTAACCGACTGAGCCACCCAGGTGCCCCTGAAACAATGGCTTTAAATGCCACATTGGACTAGATGAATTAAACATATATATTCAGAACATTTAATCCTAAAGCAGCAGAATATACATTCTCTCTGAGTGCAAATGGCACATTCTCCAGAACAGAACACACACTGGGTTACAATTCAGTAAAAATTCTAAACAAACGGAAAAAGACTGAGGTAATACCATGCAGATATTCTCATCACATGCTGTGAAACTTGAAGTCAAGCACAAGAATAAAATTTAGAAAGAACTATGCAAAAAGTATACGTGGACTATTATAAGTTTCAGAAGACATTTCATTATGATGAAAATAAATACATAAATAATTGCTTATTTTATAAAGTTTTTTTAAGGCAAATGATTTTCTTCTAGTCTATAGGTCTAATACTATTGAACTTGTTCAATCTACTGGAGTAAGTATAAATATTGCTCTGTATTTCCTGCCAAGGGGTCTCATTTTGGTTTAAAGCACACTGTATGATGATGACATTTTTAATTGCTTAGTTCCTACTGAAATTCCAAGCCATTACTTAATGCATGAGAGTTACAGATAATTAGAGTTCATTTTTAATTGGGAATTGTAATTTTAAAACTATATTGTTGAACACAATATCATAAGAGGTGTTTGCAATTTATTTATGTTATATTGGTGTGAATTGAACCTCTCACTTGAAATTTATCTAGACAGTGGCTTTGGAATTTGGAGGAGAAATGTGGGAGTTACTGGATTTCTTCTTTGGGAAAGAACATTCTTGATGTCTCTTAGGTGATTCTAATTTTAATATTCACTTTAGCAATTGTCATTATCCATCAAGTGAAATATTTTTTTTATTTATAATATGTTAGAAGTAGCATTGCTTACAATTATAATTACTCAGAGAATGATAGCATTTTCTTTTTTTTTTTAATTTTTTTTTTATTTTTAATTTTTTTTTAATTTTTTTTTTCAACGTTTTTAATTTTATTTTTGGGACAGAGAGAGACAGAGCATGAACGGGGGAGGGGCAGAGAGAGAGGGAGACACAGAATCGGAAACAGGCTCCAGGCTCCGAGCCATCAGCCCAGAGCCTGACGCGGGGCTCGAACTCACGGACCGCGAGATCGTGACCTGGCTGAAGTCGGACGCTTAACCGACTGCACCACCCAGGCGCCCCAATGATAGCATTTTCAATGAATGAGCTGGAGACTATGATTCTGAGTGAAAAACCTCATCTTAACTCATGCAATCAGTGTAGACCCTGAAATAGAACCCTAAGCCTGATCCTCACCTTAACCTTCACCTTAAACTCAGCACTCCAGCGAGGTTTCTGAACTGATGATGGATGACCCATACCATCTCCCAGCACTAACACTAACCCTAGCCACGAATCTTGTCCTACCCAAGCCCAAATCGTAGGATATGGAAAAAAAAATGTGGGACATCTGACCAATATCAAATTATTCAGCCAAGAACATAGAATATAACTGTGCTGTTTGCAACAAATGGAATAGAACTGGAGAGCAAAATTCTGAGCAAAAATCTCATCCAAACCCACAACATCTGCTAGACCCTGAACATGAACCCTATGTCTGACCCTCACCTTAACCCTCACCATCAACTCAGATCTCCAGTGAAGACTCTGAACTACCAGTGTATTGGCACATACCATCTCCTGGGACGTAACTGTAACCTGAACCCTGGCTCTTCCCCTTCTTTCAGCCAAATCCTAAATCTGAATAAACAACAGAAGAGAGACACATGAAACATGCCAGATTAGTCCCACAGGAAAACAAAAAGGAATCATGCATTTTAAAAGGTCAAGATGAATATGGAGAGTATGATTCTCAGTGAAAACCTCACCCTAGCCACACCATCAGCCTAGCCCCTGAAACAGAAACCTATGCCTGAACACAACCTGAAACTTTACACTCAAGTCAGCCCTACAATGATATTTCTGCACTGCCAGTGGCTAGGCCTCTCTTATCTACTGGAACCTAATCCAAATCCAGCTTTAGCTCTGGGCCCAGCTGGGCCCAAATCCTAATTCTAAGAAAACAATGGATGGAAAACACACAAATAACACCAGATTACTCAGCCTAAGAACAGAATAAAGCCATGAAATTTGCAATCATTGGGATGGCGCTGGGGAGTATGATTCTGAACAAAACCTCAACCTAATCCACAACATCAGTCTGGCCCTTGAACATGAACACTAAGCCTGACCTTCAACTGAAGCCTTGATTTCCACTCTGGCCTCTGGGGAGGTATCATGACTGCTGGCAAATAGGCCCCCACCATCTCCTGGACCCCAACACTTACCATAGCCATGGCTCTGGTGTTACACTGTCCAAATCCTATCTCTGTAAAGGCAACAAGTGAGGGACATAAAAGTGATGCCAGGTTATTCACCCAGGAACACAGAGAATAACCACATAATTGCAAACACTGGGATTGAGGAGGAGTGTATGATTTTGAGGAAAAAACCCTACCCTAACCAACAGCAACAACCTAGCCACTGAAACCGGAAACTAAGCATGAACCTCACCCTACTTCTTGCCATCAACTCAGCCCTCCAGGTAGGTCTCTATATTGCTGGTGGATAGACCTTTGCATTCTCTGGACCCTAACCATAATCCTAGCCATAGTTCTGACTCTACCAAGGAATGAATTCTAGGTCTGATGAAACAACAAATTTGGAACATATGAAAGACACCAGGTTGATCAGCTAAAAACACAGAAGAAGTCCATGCAGTTCACAATTACCAGGATAGAGATGGAGAGTATAATTCTTAACAAAAACCTCACCCTAACCCAGAAAATCAGCCTAGATACTGAAGCCAAATCCAAAGTCTAACATTCACTCAAAGCCTACCTCTCTATTGAGCCCACTGTGGAAGTCTCTGAACTACTGGCTGTTTTGACTCCACCATCTCCAGGGCACTAACCTTGACCCTACACATGATTATGGCCCTAACCAGCCCAAATACTGTCTTTAAAAAGGCAACAGATAAAAGACACATTAAGGTTGCCAGATTACTCAGTCAGGAGCACAGAAGGGAACCAAGCTGATTTCTCTGAGCAGTATCGTGATGGAGAGTAGATTCAGAACAAAAGCATCACCCTCACAGACACCATCAATGTAGTATCTGAACATGATCCTAAGCCTGACCTTCACCTAAATGCTCAAACTCAAGTCACCCCACCAGGGAAATCTCAAAGTTTCAGGTGGATAGGCTCCTGCCATCTCCTGAGCCATAACTGAAACCTTGGCATGGTTCTATCACTACATGGTCCTGATTCATGTATCTGAGGACACAGTGGATGTGGGACTCTTGACATATCCCAGATTACTCAGGCAGGAATACAGAAAGGAGCCATTCCATTTGCAATGACCAGGATGGAGCATGGAGTATTATTTTGAGCAAAAACATCACACAAACCCACACCATCAGCCTAGTTCCTGAACATGAACCTGATGCCCAACTATCACTGTAACACATGCTCTCAATTAAGACCTCTGGGGAGGTGTCTGCATTGCCAGTGGATAGGCCCCTACCGTCTCCTGGGCCTGAATCCTAACCCAGCCATGTCTCCAGGACAAGATTGGCCCAAATCATACGCATATGGAAAAGAAAACAAACAAACAAACAAACAAACAAACAAACATGTGGAACACATGAGGACATCATATCATTGAACAGGGAACAGAGAAGTAAACCGTGACATTTGCCACTCCCAGAATGAAGCTACAGAGTATGATTCTGAGTGAAAACTTCAACCTTCTCCACACTATCAATCAGCCTAGCCCCTGAACACGTAATCTAAGCCTGGCCCTCACCCTAAACCTTGCCCTCAAGTCATCCCTCCAGGGAGGTCTCTGCCCTGCTGGCAGATAGTCTCCTAACATATCCAGGATCCTAACCCAAACCCTAGCCAAGGCTCTGGCCCTATCCAGGCCCAAATCCTAGGTTAGAAGAAACAACTGATTTGGGAAACATGAACAATGCCAGATTACTCAGCCAGAAAAACAAAAGGGACCATGACATTTGCAACGACCTCAATGAAGCTAGAAAGTAGATTACAATGGAAAACTTTGCCCTCCCCTACATCATCAGCCTTGACCATGAACATGAATCCAAAGCCTGACCCTCACTTTAGCCCTTGCCTTCCATTCAACTATCCATTGAGGTCTCCTCACTGCAAATGGATAGGCCCCTAGAATCTCCTGGGTCCTAACCCTAACCTTAATCATGGCTCTGGTCAAACCATGCCTGAATCCTTGGTCTGAGGAAACAAGGATGAACGACATATGCATGATGCCAGATTACTCAGCCAGGCACACAGAAAACTTCCATTTGCATGAGCCAGGTGGATGTGGAGAGTAGAATAGAATGGGAATCTCACTGAAATCCAAACCATCAGCCTAGCCCCTGAACCTGAAAGCTAATCTGGATACTCATCCTAATACCAACTCAAATAAGTGCTCCAGGAATGTCTCTGTCCTGCCAGGGTATAGGATCCTAGCCTCTCTTGGACACTAAACCTAACCCTAGGCATAGCTATGACCATATCAGGGACCAAACCTTAGATCTGAGGGAATAACCTAAGTGACACACATGAAGGACATTAGGTTACTCAGCTAGAACAGAGAAGGGTTCTATACTCTTGCAAACACCCAGAACTGGAGATAAGATTAGGATTAAAAATCACACCCCAACCAACACAATCAGCCTGATTCTGGAAATTGAATCTAACCCTAACCCTCACTCTAACAATTGTCCTCAACTCAGGCCTCCTGGAAGGTCTCCATACTGCTGGCAGATAGGCCCCTAGCATCCTCTTGGCCCAATCCTTAACACCAGCTCTGCTGTAGCCTACCTGGGCCTGAAAGCTAGATCTGAGAAAACCACATGTGAGGGACAAATGAACAAAGCCAAACTCCTCAACCTGGAACACACAAGTGAAGCATGTCCTTGGAAGTGACTGGAGGGAGTTGGAAAAATAGATTAGGGCTGAAAATATGACCCAAACACAATGATCCTCGCCCCTGGACCTGAAACCAAACCCTAAGGCTTACTCTCATCCTAACAAACACTCACCCTTACACCCAAATATCCCAGGAGGCCAGCAAACTATAAAATGATAGGCCCCTATATCTTGCAGGTACTAACCCTAACCCTAAACATGACCCTGGAACTACCTGGGCCTGCATCCTAGGTCTGAGGTAAAAATTGATTTGAGACACATGAGTGGACCTGAATTATTTAGTGAGGAACACTGAAGTTATGCATACCATTTACAAGAGCAGGGTGGACCTGGAAATCACGACCGTGAGCAAAAAATGAACCATAACCCACAAAATCACATGGACTCTGAACACAAAACCTAAGCCTGACCCACACCCTAACATGGGCTCTCAACCCATACATCAGAGGATACTACCTCACTACTGGAAGATAGGCACCTGCCATCTCCCAGGAACAAACCCTAACCCTAGCCATGGCCCTGGCCCTAGCCCTAAATGGGCACACATCCTAGGTCTGAATAAGGAATAGTTTTGGACACATGACCAGAGCAGAATTATTTAGCAAGGAACCCAGAATTCCAGATTTCCAGGAATGCGGTGCACATGGACAGCATTATTTGGAGCAAATAATTAGCTGGAACACACAAAATAAGCAGGCCCCTGACCTGCTTATTTTGGGCCCTGAGGAAAGAATTAATTTGGGGCACATAAACAGCAAAGAATTATTCAGTGAAGAACACAGAATGAAGCCATGCAGATTTCTAGCACTGAGATATACATGGAGAGAATGATTCTGAGCAAATACTTAGTCCAAACAAAAATAGCCAGCCCCTGAACCCTAACACAGTGTCTGAGCCACATCTGAACATTCACACTCAACTCAGCCCTCTGAGCATGTTACCTCACTACCAGTACACAGGCCACTGCCATCTCCCAGGTGCCAACCCTAACCAAAAACATGGTCCAGGCCCTATATAAGCCCACACCCTAGGTTGAGGAAAGCATTGATGTGGGTTACATGACAGGCACAGATTATTCAGGAAAGAATCCAGAAGATCATGGTGCTATTTACATGGCTAAGATCAAGCTGGAGAACATGACTGCAACAGAACAAAAACTAACAACAGCCAAGACAGTCATCTGGCCCCTCAACCAAAAACCTAAACCATACCCACATCCTAATGTTTTCCCTCAACTCTGTCCTCCAAAGGAGATGACCTCATTACTGTCAGATAGGCCCTTGCCATCTCCTAGAACATAACCCTAACCATAGCCATGGGTATCACACTAAATGTGCATACATCCTAGGTCTAAGTTAGGAGTGGATTTGGGGCCCATGACTGGAAAAAAATTATTCACTGAGGATCCTAGAAGGTTGCTACACTTACACGACCAGAATAGAGTTATTGAATAGGATCCTGAGTGAAAAACCAAAGCCTAGCCTACACAATCAGTGGGCCTCTTAAGCTAAACTCTAAGATTGACCCACAGCCTAACACATACCCTCAAATGAGCCCTCTATGGAGATCACTTAAATACCGGTGTTTTGGACTTTGCAACCTCCAGGAACCACAACTTAACCTTAGATATGGCTCTGGCCCTAAGTGGGCCCACTTCCTAGTTCTGAGGAAAGATCGTACTTGAGGCCCATATGGCACATAATTACTCACCAAGGAAAACAAAAGTTCTTCATGACATTTACACAGCCAGAGTGGGATGGCAGAGGGGATCCTGAACCAAAACCTAAGCCTGGGCCATACCATCAGCTGGCCCTTGAAACCAAACCTTAAGCCTGACCCACACCCTAACACACCCCTTCAGCTAATCTCCCCAGGGAGATCACTGAAGTTGTGGTAGTTCAGTCACTGACACTCCTGGAACCTAACACTAACCCTAGGAATGGCTGTGGCTTTAAGAGGGCCCACCCTCTAGGTCTAGGGGAGAACAGATTCAAGCATAAGTGCTCAGAATTATTCAGGGAAAAACCCATAAGATTTGACATTTACACAGTCAGGATATGCCTGCAGAGGGGATAATGAGCAAAAACCTAAGCCTAGCCCACAACATCTGCCTGAACCCAAAACTTAAGCCTGACCTAACACACACCCTCAACCTATCCTTCCAGAGATATCAGGTCACAGCTGGTGGTTGGGTCCCTGCCACCTCCCTCAGATTAACTCTTAACACTAGTTATCACTCTGGTCCTAAGGGACCCACCTCCTAGAACCAAGGAAAGAAATGGAATATAAGCAAGTGATCAGCTGAATTATTCAGGGAGTAAAACAGACATTCACCATGACATTTACATCACAAGGATGGAACTACAGAAGGGGATTCTAAGTTAAAACCTAAGCCTAGTACACATTTTAGGCAGTCCCTGAACTCAAATCCTAAGGGTGAATGACACCATAACAGCTCCTTCACTCAGCCCTCAATGGAGATCACTGTGCGACTGAGTTTATGGTCCATACCACATCCCAGGGCTTAACCCTAACACTAGCCTTGGCTCTGGCTCTAAGTGGACCCTCCTCCTAGGTCTGAGGAAAGAAGATAATTGGATCACAAGAACAGCACAGAATTATTAAACAAAGAATATAGAAGATCACCATGATCTTTACATGGTTGGGATGGAGATGCAGAAGGGAATCCTGAGCCAAAACATAAGTCTACCCATAAAATTGGCTATCACTGAACCTAAACCCTAAATCTGACCCACATGGAAACATGCACCATAAAGTCAGCCTTCTGGGGAGATGGCTGCATTGTTAGCAGTTTGGTCTTTGCCACTTCCAGAGATCTAAACCTAAGTCTGGCCATGGCTCTTGCCCTAAAGGCACACACTTCATAGCTGTGAGGAAAGAATGGACTTGAGGCCCAGGACCAGTGCATAACGTTTTAGTGAGGAAGCTAGACATTCACCATGACTTTATATAACAGAAGTGGAACTACAGAAGGGGATCTGAGCCAAGTCCTATGCCTAGGCAATAGGCCACTCCCATTGGCCACTCCCTGAAGCCAAACCCTAACCCTGACTGGAACTGTAAGAAGCACCCTGGACTGAGTCAACAGGGGAGATCATTGTACTGCTGGAAGTTCAACTCTTGCCACCTCCTGGGACCTAACCCTAACCCTAGACATGACTCTGGCCCTAAGGGGGCCAGCTATCTAATTCTGAGGAGAAAACTGACTTGGGCTCATGACCAGCACAAAATTATTAAGCCAGGGCCTCAGAAGAACATTATGACATTTACCTGGCCAGGATAGAGCTACAAAGAGGATCCTGAGCAATCATAGTTTAGGCCACACCATCGACAGGCCCCTGAATCCAAACACTAAGCCAAACCCACACCCTTACATACACCCTCAAATTAGCCTTTCAGGTAGATCACTACACTACTGGCAGTTTGGCCCCTTACAAACCCTGGGGCTTAATTCTAACCCTAGCCATGGCTCTGGACCTAACTGGGCTCACGTCCTAGGTCTTAAGAAAGAATTGAATTGGCACCCATGAATGGCACATAATTATTCAACAAAGGACCCAGAAGGTCGCCAAGACACTTATAGGATTGACATAGAGCTACAGAAGGGGATCCTAAGCCAAAACCTAAGCCTAGCCCACACTCTTGGCCAGCCCCTGAGCCTAAACCTTAAGCCTGACCTGCACTAAAATATGCACCCTCAGCTCACCCTTGTTGGGAGATCACTGCACTGTTGTTGGTTTTGCCTTTGCCACCTCTAGAGACCTCAACCCGAAGACTGAAGCTCAAAGTAAAGTGCACCTTCAACTCAGCCCTCTGGGTAGATCACTGCACTGCTGTTAGTTGAGAACCTGTCCCGTCCTAGGACGGAAATCTAATCCTAGCCATCGATATGGTTTTAAGGGGCCCCACCACATGTTGTGAGCCAAGAATGGAATTGGTACTTATGGCCCAGATAGATTTCCTCACCAAAGAACCCAGGAGTTCCTCATGATATTACATGGTCATGATGGGTCTACAGAAGAAGGTCATGAGCCACAGTCTAGGCCTAGCTGGGACAATCAGCCAGCCCATGAACCCAAGCCGGACTAGCACCTTAACACATACCCTCAATTCAACCCTCTAAGGAGATCATTACATGAATGTTGGTTCAGAGCATACATCCTCCTGGTTTGTAACCCTAAACCTAGCCATAGTTCTTGTCATGTTTCATAAGGGGGCCCACCACTTAGGTCTTAGCAATGAACAGAATTGGGGCCCAGGCCCATCACAGAATTATTCAATGAGAAACCCAGAAGTTCCCATGATGTTTATAAGACATTGACGGGGTTACATAAGGGGATTCTGAAACTAACCTAAACTTAGCCCACACAAGAGGCCACCCCAGAAACCAAACCCTAGCCCTGACCTACACCCTAACATGTGCCCTCATCTCAGCCCTCCAGGAGTATCTGTACTTTGCTGCTGACTCCTCCCTGGACCTAACCCTAACTGTTTGTCTCAGCTCTGGCCAGTGGTGTCCCAACTCCAAGGTCTGAGGAGGGAATGGACCTGAGGCCCATGAACAGTGAAAAATTATTCAGGGAGGAACACAAAAGTCCACTTGAAATGTTCATTTCCAGGATGTAACTATAAGAAGGGATCCAAGCTAAAGCAGAAATCTCATCTACACAATTGACCAAACCCTGGTCAAACCCTATGACTGACCTGCACCATAACACATGACCTCAATGTAGCTTACAGGGGAGGTAGATCACAGTAATGCTGGTGAGTCAAGCCCTAATACTTCATGGAATATAACACTACCCTTAGCCATGATCTGGCTCTAAGCGTGTCCACAGAGTAGGTTTGAGGAGGTAAACGACTTAAGGTCCATGATTGGCACAAATTATTCAGTGAGAAAGTCTGAAGTTCACCATGACATTTATACAGGAGAGATGGGGCTACAGAAGGAGATCCTGAGTCAAACCTTCAGCCTAGCCAACAGCCTCAGGTGGGCCTTGAACTCAGTACCTAAGGAAGACCCACATAACAAGTCCCAACACTCAGCCCTCCAGGGATATCACTGTACTGCTGTTGGTCCAGACCCTGTTCCATTCCAGGGCCTAAACCTCACTGTAGACATGGATGTGGCCTTATGGCACCTTGGAGCAAGGATGGAATTGGTGCCCATGGAAAGGAGAGCTTTCTTCAGGGAGGAAGCCAGACATTCCTCATGATATTTATACAGCCTGGATGGGAGAAGCAGATCATATTCCAAAACCTATCCCTAGCTGAGACTATTGGCCAGCCCTTAAATCCAAATCCTAACCCTGACCAGCACCCTAACATAAGCCCTCAACTCAGACTTTTGTGGCAATCACTACATGGCTGTTCATCCAGGTCCTGCATCCTCCAGGGGCTTAATCCTAACCCTAGCAATGGTTCTTGTCTTAAGGCGGTCACCTCCTATGTCATAGCAAATATAAAAATCAGGGCCCATGCCTGGCTGAGAATTATTTAGCAAGAAGCCCAAAGGTTTCCAATGACATTTAAAAGGCAAGGACGGGTCTACAGAAAGGATTCTGAACCAAAGCCTAAACCTGACCCACACAAACTATCAGCCCTTTACCAAACACTAAGCTTGACCTGTACTGTAACACTCACCCTCAACTCAACACTCAGGAGGATAACTGTCCTGCTGTTGATTCAGACCCTGTCCCTTCCCTGGACCTAACATGAACCCTACACTTGGCTTTGTCCTTATAGGGCCCACATCCAAGGTCTAAGGAATGAATGGACTTGAGGTCCATGACTGACACCGAATTCACCAGGGAGGAAGGGAGAAAATCACCATGACCCTTTCATGTTGGGGATGGATCTATAGAAAGGAATCCAGGGCTAATGTGTAAGCCTGTACCACATGATTGGCAAACCACTGAACCCAAATCCTAAGCCTTACCCACACCCTCACATGTGTCTTCAACTTAACCCACCAGGGAGATCACTGCACTGCTTGCAGTTCACCCCTTGCAACTGCTGGGAACTGAAACTTAATCCTAGCCATACCTCTGGCTCTAAAGGGGTCCACCAAGTAGGTCTGAAGAGAGAAGTGACTTAGGGCCTTTGAGTGGCACAGAATCACTCAGTAAGAAAGCCTGAAGTTCACCATGACATTTCCAGGGAGGGATGGGACTACAAAAAGGGATTCTGAGCTCAAACCTCTGCCTAGCCCACCGAGTCATCTGGCTCTTAAAGACAGATCCTAAGACTCAGCCACACCGTATCAAACACTGTCATCTCAGCCAACTGAGGAGATCACTGCCGGACTATTGGTTCAGACCCTCCCCCCTCCCAGGACCTAAACCCAACCCTAGCCATGGATCTGGCCTTAAGGGGCCACTCAGGGGCAGAAATCCTGCTTTTGCAGAATCATTAATTCTGCTTGAAAGGAATGAAATAAGTGGGAAAAGGATTAAAGTAGGATGAAAGTCACACATGTTTAATGCAATATCAGATGTCTGGTTGTGGCTGGTAGAACGGAGAGAGCAAGTCTGTGTCTGAACAAATGCAGGGATGAGGTGACCCTGCACCCACATCACCCTGTCCCCTACATGGTTATCTTAATCCTCACAGCATCTCTGAGTGATCAGAACCAATCACCACATATGAGAGGAGGAGCTGAATGCTAATGTCCTTTATGGCTGCACTTTTCTTATCCTGGACCCATATCTGAACCTGGCCTGTGGGACAGAGCTAGGTAAAGTCTACGTGTACTCCACAGCTGTCCAGGGGCTAAAGAGAAAGTAAAAAGGGATGATATCCCTGGGACCAAATATTAGTGACAGTGGTAATGATAGTGGGAATGGAAATGTCTGGTCAAAATTAAGTGGGACTGAGCACTATTTAAAATAGCTAAACAACAATAAGCAATAGAGAGATCTATAACATATCCTTCTCCTGTCGTAAGGTTGCCCATTATTTTAGAAATTTCTGTGCCGTGTATTCACACGTAAACAAAAGCTTACACATGCTCTCTTAGTACTAAGAACTAACTCTCCTCCAGGACAATTTTTGCCCTTCTCACACTTGGCCTAACTTGCTGATGAGCAAACATGTGGTTACTGTTACATCTCATCAGTGATAGTGACAGTGGTAGGTCACCATCAGTGATAGATCAATGATGGTGACATGGACCAGGACTATATTTCACACTACTGGATCCTTCTAAAAGTTGTCATCAAATACAGGCGATTTGCTACATAACAGTGGTGAAGATTATCTTCTGGGCCGTGTTTGAAATTCTATCAGTCATTTGAAATGTAAATGAATATTTATTATAAATGAGTAAAATATGGTCTTATTTAATAATCATTATCAATGTGACCAATTGAATAAAAACAATAAATTCAAATAAATGAAACAGCATTTTATTTATCACAGAAAAGTGATAACTATGGATGAAACATAGATTTTGTTGGCCAGCAAATGTTTACAAATAATTAAATGATAATAAGTAGCAGAACAGTAGAATTAATTCTAATGCTTGTACCATTATGTAGTTTGCTAGCTTTCATAAAGAATAATGAAATTCATAATAAGAATATAGCCTTAAAGAATGTAATATTGTCAGTTATTTAATTTCCACTACATCCCCAAGGGTTCAGGAAAAAATGGTTTTTGTCCCTATTCAGAAAATGAAAAGAGATTTGAAGGAAATGAAGAGTACACAATGTACTTCATCCTTGCCAAACAAACTTCAGAATAATGGACATCATGAGAGAACTTTAGGTACTTTCTATACTGTTTTATGTCTTCAGGCTATATGCCACACAAGCAACGTGTTACAGTTAGTGTTATTGATACCATATAAATACAATCATACATTGAATTTAAGAAACAAAATGGACATAGGGTCACATAGGGTAAGGGGTGAAAAGGAAAGGGAAGAAAAGAATAAGAGACACTTTTTTATCTTTTTATTTTTAGAGAGAGAGAGATTGCAAGTGGGAGAGAGGCAGACAGTGAGAGAGAGAATTTAAACAGACTCCACGTTCAGTGTAGAGCATGATGTAGGGCTTCATTCCACAACAATAGAATCATAACCTGAGACGAAATCAAGAGTCAGTCACTCAACCAGCTGAGCCACCCAGGTTTCCCCAAGAAACTATAGAAAAAAATTGAGGGGAGGTGCATGGAGGATGGACTAAATGGATAATGGGCATTAAGGAGGGAACTTGTGTTGAGAACTGGATGTTATAAGTGATGAATTACTAAATTATACATCTGAAACCAATATTACATTATATGTTAACTAAATAGAATTTATATAAAAATTTTCCAAATAAAATTAAAAGAGTTCTGAAAAATAGAATTCAGATTAAGCTAAAATGGCAAAGATAAGAAAAATGTAAAATTAATTTCTAAACTTATTTTAAACTATTCCTAAAGTACATTTCATATTTTATTGTTAAGTCTTTGGAGAGTACCTATATATGAATTTGTAAATATAGAGATGTGTTAAAATATATGTATATATTTATAATGGTTTTCTATGCAAAAACAACAACCTCTGCAAAGGTTCCAATTTTCTTGGCTGAAAATTATTGTAGGTATATAATCATTAACCAGGAAAAGTAAAGAAATATACCCTGAAAAAACCCTAGAACCCTAAATTCTGTAACATTTTTTATGCTTTTCATTTAGGCAAAATTTACCTACTACAGAAAAAAATGTATCAGATTTTCAAGACATGATACCACCAATATAATTTAAATATTATGTTATGATGCATAATTAAAACAAATAAGCAAATAAACTTATAAATCAAGCCCAATGGACGTTAAGGAAGAAATGTATTACATAAATAGCACTTTAATGAAAATAATTAACCTTTGAAAATGGAATAAAAGCAGATTTGTCAGAAAAACATAATAACAAGTAACCCAAATATAATTTAATTTCAAAAATTCCAAATAATTCTGTGAATATTATATACTGCTTGCTACAAAACCACCACGTCTTTTTTTTTTTTTCCCTTTGGAAGTATCTAGATGGTTTTTTTTGTTTGTTTTTGTTTTTGTTTTTTTGTGTTCCAGAAAATGAAAATTGGTAGTTCACAAAGGAAGATAAGCACATTGCCATGAGTTAATAAAAACATCCCCAGAAATCATTAGGGAGATAAAAAACAAAACCAAGATGAGTAAGTATATCCATGTTAGAATAGCTAAAATGAAGAAAAAAGTTGACATTACCCACAATTGCTGCCAATAGGAGCAAGTGGTACTCCTGTGACTTGCTGGTGGGCATGTAACATTGAACAAACATTGTTACTGTTACACTGTTCACTAAAAAATTAGTCATGCATCTATCAAATTAAGTAAAAACATATGATTACAAAAATGATTTTAAAGCTATTTTAGTAATAACAGTTACAGACTGAAAATAGCCCACATGTTCATCATCATAGTAGTATCTAAACAAACCCATTTAGATTCAGAGATGGGAATATTAATCAGGAACAAAAAAGGAAACATCTGATAAATGTAAAGTTCTGGCAGAATCTTTAAAAACATATTGAGAAAAAGACAAAATATATAGAAATCTACCTATTTTGTATTTTCATTGGAGCAAAATTCTAGAATAGGCCAAACTGCAGCATAAAGATACAAATGTGACCAGTGGTAGTATATTGGTTGAGTGGTTTTACTGGAAAAGGGAATGAAAAACACTTCTGGTCTTAGCAAAGAATTGTCTTTTGCTAGTGGGTTAAGTTACAAGTCCAAGTTGGTGACACTGGTTGAGTACTAAGCGTCAGGTGTGGGCATTTTAGTGTTTGTAAGTTAAACCACAATTTAAAAGAAATTAACAATAAATGTTCAAAATCGTTTGGCTACTTAGTTCATTCTTTGAGCAAATACTTATTAGGTGGTGTGATGTAAAAACATTTTAATGATTTTTGTTTAACAGATTTTTAACAACCCACAATTTGATGTGTTCATGACAGCTTAGTAAAAGATCCAAACTACAGATCTGTGCCTGCATTTCAAAGTAAAATAGTAATAACAAAGATATAATGCACACATTTTTTTTCTGTAGGAAATCCCACACAAACACTTTTACAATCTTAGTCATGGCTTAAGGCAGAACACTGACCCAGACACTTTCTCAGGGCTAACTTGACTTCTCTGTTCCTCAGACTGTAGATGAGGGGGTTCAATATAGGGGTGAAGATAGTATAGAACACTGAAACTACTTTATCATGGTGAGCTGACCTGTAGGATTTAGGTTGCATATAGGTAAAAATTGCAGCTCCGTAAAAGAGTCCCACCACAGAGAGATGTGAGGAGCAGGTGATAAAAGCCTTTTTGCCGGCTTCTCTAAAACGCATCTGGAGAATTGCAGCAAGGATGAGACTATAGGAAATCAGAATGAGAGAAAATGGGACCAGGAGCATTAACACACAGCATATGTACATCACATACTCAAAGACAAACGTGTCGGCACAAGCTAAACGCACCAGAGTAGGGGCCTCGCAGAAGAAATGATTGATCTCATGTGCATCACAAAATGGAAAACTCAGGGTAGCAGCAGCCTGCATGAGCCCATCAGCTGCCCCCAGGACCCAAGACCCCAGAGTCATTCTCAGGCATAATTGCCAGTTCATGAGGATGGGGTATCGCAGTGGGTGGCAAACAGCCACATACCGGTCATAGGACATGGCTGCTAAGAGGAAGCACTCGCCCCCTCCCAAAGTGATAAAAAAGAAGATCTGCAACCCACAGCCAGCAGGGGAGATGAACTTCTCTCCAGTCAAGTAGTCAGTAACCATTTTGGGCACAATGGTGGAAACCAGCATCATGTCCATGAGGGAGAGTTGACCCAGTAGGAAGTACATGGGTGTGTGGAGTTGGGCATCTTGATGAATCAAGAAGATCATGAAGGCATTGCCCACTAGGGAGGCGAAGGAAGTTGTCACAACCATCACAAAAAGAAATAGTTTGGCTTCTGTGTGGTTAAAGAGTCCTAGGAGAATGAAATATGAGGTGGTGTTCCCGTTTTTCATGATTTCAAACAGGAATGACGCTGGAAATGAAGAAGTAGATGACAGAGATCATTTGCAGTGCTCTATTTCAATTACATATTACTTGATAATTACATGACTGAAAATTATAAAACCTATTTAAAATCTTTCATTTGCCATTTTCAAAATAGTTTAACATGGACATAAAATTAGTTACAACGTTTTCCATTTTTTATCACTTTCAGAGTTTTCAAAATTAGTACCCCCACCTTTACTATTGATTAATGGGCACAATTAATAATTCTTTTGATAAATTACAGGGATATGGTAAGTATGTCTGTTGCACCACATGACACCAACATAAGTGAACATTATTCACATAATTTGTAATTTATAATTGTGCCTTGCCTTGTATCATGTGTAGTCAGTATTTTTAGAAGCTGAGTTAAATCTATGTGTTTAACTATGTAAAAGCCAAGCCCTTCAAACAGGAGTCACACATATAAAACATCAATATTTACTGAAACCTTTCAAAATCAGATCATCTTTCTTGATATCATTTAATTCAGAAAGGTATTGTTTTTCCAAAATAAAAAAAAAAAGGAGTCAGAGACAGAACTTATATTTTAATGTCTATGAGCCAGAATACTGAGTCTGCAGAAGGCATATGATTTAATTCGGAATTGTTAGTACATTTAGTTTAACTTTTCTGTGTTATACACTGAAAAAGGTAATGAAATCAGGCTATTTCCCTCAGTGTGACACTGTAATACTAAGTGCAGAATTTCATTAACTAAAAAAGCACTTTTTATAATGAGATTATTCCCCCTCAAAGTCACAGAAACACAACTTTATTGGGTAAAGTAGAGAAAATAAAAATTCTGAATTATTCATCTAGCCACAGAGGTTAGTTAATTTCTTCTGCAGTTCAAAAATAATCTAAATCTTTAAAGGCATTTTTATGTCTGATCTGTTATAACTTGTTGAATAAAACCATAGCTGCAGACATGGGGATACACATTCTTTCTCAAAGATATGGTATAATTCAATGAAGTTATATAGCAGAAGGAGTCCATCTCTTCCATGGACATTCCCTTTGCCCCCACTTTACATAGACATTCCCTGCTTGAGGTCCTTTCAAGATGGAGAAAGGCAATACAAAAGAATTGCTCAATCCCTAACTCCAGTTCTTGAGCATCATTACTGTTCTGGTAGTATTCTACTTGAGAGTTTTAGTTGGTTATTTCAAAATCAGACACGATGAAAATACACTTCCTCCTTGTCAAATGTATTTTGCATTTGCCAAAATTCTGTGATATGCACATCCTCATAACGTTAACATGCAGTCTGTACCCTTAGTAACTAATGGAAATCTCTAATTTTGGAGTTCAGTATCAGTTTTCTGAAGAACCTCAAACCTTCTTATTCATTTCTTTGGCTTGTGGACTTCTTATTTTTCACTATTTCCATCTCCCTATTGCTGAAGATCGATAGAACTTTAAAATTATTTAAAAATCAGTGGGTAACTTATTAATTGTAGGATGTTGGACAAGTTTCTTAATTTTTGCTACTCTCTTACTTATTTTTGAGTGTACTGTCAGTACATTGGCATTAAATATGTTCACATTGTTGTACAATCATTACGAGTATTAACCCCTGGAAACTTTTCATATTCTTAAACTGAAATTCTTGTATCCATTATACAATAAATGCCTTTCCTTTTTCCCCCAGAACCTGACAAGCACCATTCTATCTTTTGCCTCTGTATACTTGACTAATCTAGGTACTTCATATAAGCGGAGTTATACAGTAGTGTGTGTGTGTGTGTGTGTGTGTGTGTGTGTGATCGGCTTATTTCATGCAACATAATTGTCTTCAATGTTCATTCATGCTGTAATGTGTATCAGAATATTCTTCCATTTTAAGGCTGAATAATATTCCTTTGTATGCATATAATATATTATACTACATTTTACTTATTTACTCATTCCATCTAAAGACATTTGCATTGCTTTTACTCTAGTTGTATTCTTAAATAACTATTTAATGGGATTTTTGATAACATATGCTCATTATTGGTTATTTTGATTAGGTGAGTATATATATAGTATAATATATAGTAATTTGTGCTAAATTTTTGCTTACATCATGCAAGATAAGTGTGTATGGTTTTAGAGAATATTTACAACTTAAATGCATTTCCAGATTTAAAAAAATGCATTTTCTTATTATGATATTTCTACTTGTGGTTAAGTGTATTAATGAATATGAAATAATTAACTATTTCTTTTCAAAAGATATGTGATAACTCTGCACTTTTTTTAGGTGAATAAAATGTATAAAAATAGTCAACATAATATCATTGACTAGTTAGAGTGCTCATAGTGCTTAGAATATTTAATGGAAAAATCAACTAAATATGTCAATTACATAAGATGAGTGGAAGGTATTTACATTTTCCTAAAATGTGATAATATATAATTATTTGTTTAATTGAAATCCTACATATCTTTTCATATTACACAAGTAAGACTATTTTCCACTAATTGCAATGTTTGTAAACCTACACAAATAAGATTCTAAAGGATAATTTCTAAAAATATTGATGATGGATACAAAGTGCAATGGAAACTTAAAATGAAGAATTAACTTATCTTGCAAGTAAAGTATCTACAATGCTTAAATAGAATAATGAAAACTTGATATTTACTAGTGTGACAATATGAAAATTTAATACTTTGGGAAAGTATTTTCTTTTTCATCTTCACTATGGCTTGAGAACATTAATGATTTATTTTATTTTCTTGTTTCCATAGAATGCCACTTAGAATAGAGTTAAACTTATGATGTCTTTACTTTAAATCACAAACTCATCTCTTTTGCAATGCTATTAGAAAACACAAATATACCCTCTATTTTTTCTCATGGAGTAATCATAGAATATTTAGGATCTGTCTGAAAATTTTCCTTTTATATTTTTACAATCCCATTTGCCATCACTTAGTATTACAATTATTAATCTTCCTCCTCAAGATACTTAGATTAGCCAATTATTTCTGTATAAAATATAATGGTAACAACTAAATCATTTATATTACTGAATTGACAAGTTGTTACAAGACTTTCAATCTGATTAAGTTAGCATTCATTTTAAATCTTCAGATTGTAGGATAGATAACAGAGTGGATTTTATATGTTAAACTGTATAGAAAGTGTAAAATTACTGCAGATCTTCTGGAGTTCAAAATTCATAAATTACTAAACGTTAAGAAATTAGTGTGACCTACTCACATAAAATGATGTCACCCCACAGGCTTGATCTGAATCTCATTTGAGCAACATTATCCTGAAACACCTCTTGTAGTCTCGCAACAACAAAATTGCTCATATCAGAGTCTACAGTGACCTATTAAGGGGTGTGGCACCTTGACATATTTTGCTAAAAATACTTTCTTATTAATATGCTAGTGCTGCATAGGTTTGACTCTTTGGATGCCAATGGTGTTTAATTTTAAAGGGTTTTAGAGATTTTCATAACTGAAATATACTTTCTTTGGCCCTGTCAGAAATCTCTGATTCATGAAGATAAGAGAGAAATTTTACAAGGAAAAGTAAATGTACATAAATGATCTTGGAAAGGGATGATGATTTAAAAATACACTAAAGAGTAGATTTGTCTACCCTGGAGTTACTTGGTTTAATTTTGATAAGGAGGAAATGTTAAATAATTTGTTTTTAAGAGACAAGCTTTTGTCAAGTAATTAAAATGATGAAATGCATATGTGGAATTTAAGAAATGAAATAGATGAACATGGAGGGTAAAATGAGAGGCAAACTATAAAACAGACTTTTAAATATAGAGAACAAACTGAGAGTTACCACAGGGGAGGTGGTCAGGAAGATGAGTTAAATGGGTAATGGGTATTAAGGAGGGCACTTTCTGTGATGAGCACTGGATGTTATATGCAGGTGATGAGTCACTAAATTCTAAATATAAAACTAATATTACACTCTATGTTAACTAATTGAAATCTAAATAAAAACGTGAAAACGAAAGAAAAAACATTACATGCATGGTAAAGTTCAGTTGTTCTTTCCTTTTTGAACTAACTTGACAGTATTATTGTGTTTCACAAATTTCAATTTTTATACCTATATTATTTTATTTTGTAGCTTATATGTTTCTTTGTATCTAAGTAACAGAATATATAATCATAGAAACAACAGCTATAGCAGATTGCGTTTGTTGTGCCAATCTCTTTGCAATTAGATTCTATCTGGGTTGCTTTTACATGATTTTATCTATGTTTGTAGTTTATATTTTCAGTTTCTGGGAAAACCTTTGTTCTTAGATTCATTTTTACCTCTTCTGTGACCTTGACTTTTGTAAGAATAAATGTAAGTATCATATTCCACATCTATATCTATCTATCTATCTATCTATCTATATACACACACATACATACATATATATAATTACATACATATATTTTATAATTACTTATATTATATATACATATAATGTATTTATAAATTATATACACACACACACACCTTATGCATCATGGAATAGTTGATGGGAAAAGCTACCTCTGTAAAATTGTAAGATGTTTTAGTTGCTTAATTCAGGTTATCTGTAGCAATCATTTTATTTGTTTAGAAAGAGAGCATATCATGGATTTCAATATGCTTCTGAATTTGCATGTTGAGTAGACTTTGTGCAATGTCAATCAAATGCTATGTGGTTACCAAAGGGAATGAGAATGAATATCAGAGAACCTCAATGTCAAAAAGAGGAGGGCATACCACAAAGAACTCCATTAGGAAACTGAAATTATAGTGAATCTGTGTTTCCTAAATTGAAACAGTTTAGGTTTATTTTTAAATATGTGGGCATAATTTAAATAAACCAACAAATTTTTCACCAGACCCTCATTTTAACAAGAACAGGGTATTTTGTCCATTGATCTTCCTGAAGAAATGTGGGGATGGAATAATTTCCAGACATCACGAAAGAGACTGTGTGGAAAAGTCCATGTAACAAGTGCTGAGACCTGGATAGAGTGCAGAGCTAAGAAGCCACAGATCAGCAGGCGAGAAGCAAATAAAATAGCATCACATAAGTTGCAGGAAGTTTATTGTGGATTTCCCTTAGGAATAAGTCCCTAAGAATGAAGGAATCAGAGTTGGCCACAGGGAGATGTTGAACCGTGTTGCAGTTATAACAAAGTTCTCAGTTACCCCTGGAGGATTTCTAACATGTTCCTTCTAAGTTGTCTTGCTATAAGGAAAGGGGTTCCTCTTGCACCCCAACAAGAGCATTGATAGGATGTGTGGCCTTCAACCAGGAAGGAAGCATGGCCTTGAGCTATGTTCTTCAAATAAGAACAGTGTTCTTCAAATAAGAACAAGTTCTTGAGAGGCACTTAACTGAGGGTGTCTGACTAGCACTCCTAAACAACTGGGGAGTAAATAATTTAATCCTGAAAGGGGAAGGGGAATATGGAAGCACAGAATAGTAACGTGCATACTCTATAAGTAACAATCAGAAGTCAATATGGAGGAGTCTCTTGGATATCATTCACACAGCTTTGTTCCTGCACATAGCATGTGGCTCGTGTGATTGCTGTGCACAGAGTCTTCTAACAAGAATGATAATTCAGTAAAAATATGGTTTTCTTCCAGTATAAGACACATTGTAGTTTGGAATTTTCCCACAAGGAGTATGCTGGTACTAAGAGCTCAAAACCTCTATTGGCAGGCCTAGTTTGTTTGTTTTTTGTTTGTTTGTTTGTTTTGTTTGGAAGAGCTGCTAATATGTCTCTGATAAAAGCATTGGTCCTGAACCAGGAACCTGGAACTCCATCAAAAAGAGCAAAAGTAGAGGTGCCTAGCTGACTCAGTCAGTTGAGCATGCAATTCTTGATCTTTGGGCTGTGAATTTGAGCCTCACATTGGGTATGAGGATTATTTAAAAGTAAAATATTTTTAAAAAGAGCAAAAGTAGATGTGATGGATAGCAGAAATTTCTCACTTTGTAGTGAGAACTTCTCAATTTTAGTGAGTTCCCTCCCTTATAAAAGAGTGTTCTGTAGTGTTAGCTCAGAGTCTATAACAACATCTCTCAAAAGATATCAGGATTTTGCTTTCCCTAGGATCCCTTTGCTCTGTACCCTAGACTAAATTGCACCCTCCCAAATTTCTATGTTGGATACCCTGACTACAAATGTGGAAGGTTTAGGGGATAAGACTGTTACAGAAATAATTCTGGTTAAATTAGTTCATATGGGCATGACCTCGTTGTAAGGTTTAGTGTGCTTATGAGAGAGCACTAATCCTCTTACTCTTCTCAATGATGAAGGGCCATATGAGGCAGTTTTCTGTAAACTAAGAAGAAAGGTCTCACTTGAAGCCAAATTGGCATGTAGCTTGATCTTAGACTTTCTGACCTCCAGAACTTAAGAAAATAAGTTTCTGATGTCTAATTTAACCAGTCTATGCTATTTTTTCATGCAAGCCTGAGCTGACAAATCCGTTCTGGTATGTAGATGCAAGTTTCTTTGGAGAAGGATTGATATATAGTGCCAATATGTAATTATTGTGTCATTGTTGGACCTTTCTTCAAAGTGACCTCGTGGCTTTCATTAGATAAATTCTGGGACTGGATATTGACTCAAAATAGGAAATAAGAATGTACTTTTTTCTGATGAGAGCTTTTATCAGACTTTCACCCCTCAAGTCTTTATCTTAGTTTTATTAGTTAAGCAATACTCTGGTGGCTGCACATATATCTCAGCTTAAGAGTGTCAGTGTCCATGTCCATTTTGTAAGCTATGTACACCATACTTTTAAAGTGTTTTAGGGGCGCCTGGGTGGCTCAGTCGGTTAAGCGTCCAACTTCGGCTCAAGTCATGATCTCGCAGTCCGTGAGTTCAAGCCCCGCGTCAGGCTCTGTGCTGACCACTCAGAGCCTGGAGCCTGTTTCGGATTCTGTGTCTCCCTCTCTCTCTGACCCTCCCCCGTTCATGCTCTGTCTCTCTCTGTATCAAAATTAAATAAACGTTAAAAAAATTAAAAAATAAATAAAAAAAATAAAGTGTTTTATACAAAACATGGGCCATGTTATGCCTGGGCCCTTTCTTTCCCACTTACATATGTAGCTCTGATTACTCTGTAATATATTTGTCTATTAATCTGGCCAAAATGGATAGCTGCTTATGAAATTCTCGATGATGCTTTTGGTATTTCCAGAGTGCATCCGATATCACTCTAGGCTCTTTTGGGGGATCATGGTAACCTGGAAATGCATGATAAATGCCAACATATCCTCTGTTATTTACTTTTTCATAGTTTATCAATAGTCAGCCAAGATCAGTCAGGCATCATCATCTTACCTATTGTAGGTCCTCGTGGTTGTTAGTTTTTGCCTCAACTATTCTACCCAGTTATTTTTTAATTCACAAGCAATGCTGCTTTTTAAAATCATTTTTATGACATGTAATAGACATATAACACTGTATGAGAATAAGGTGGACAATATGATAACCTGATACATGTATAGATTCCCAAATGGTTACCACAATAAGGTTAGTTAACACATTTTACTCCTCACATAATTGCCATTTTATTTCTGTTGCTATGGTGATAACATTAAATCTATACTCTCATAGCACCCTTCAAGTGTCCGCTACAGTGATCCTAAGTGATTATTTTAGTCATGACTCTATACATTAGATATAAACAAAATATAATTCTAGCAGTTAAATTCCAGGGCTGATAAAATTGTTTGACAATAATATCTGTTACAAGAAAAAGAGCAAAGTTTGCAAAATACAAATTATTTCTGTCAATTAACAACATTTTTTCTTATTACTAGAGGATTTATTTGTCTTTCCTCTGTTACACCCTGGGCCAATCACTTTCTCAAGGCTGCCTGGAAAGGTACAGGAAAATAAACATACAGAGAAAATGATCCATGGGAGAAAGACTTATGGGAGATGGAGATGGTTCCTTCACATAGTGATAACCACCTTGTTAAGGTAGTTGTTAACATGATTTTTATAATTGAGATAAAACTGGTGTATAACATTATTTTAATTTCAAGTGTAAAATATAATAAGACAATATTCATATACATACAAAGTGTTCACCACAAACATTCTAGTTACCGTTTGTCACCATTCAATTAAACCCCCTTTACCCACTTTCCCCATTTATGAAAACTGTTCCCTCTGTTCTCCCTGTTCCAACAATTTGTTCTCTGTATCTATGAGTATGATTTTGGTTTTGTTTATTTTTTTAATTTTTTTAAAATATTTTTATTTATTTTTGAGACAGAGAAAGACACAACATGAGCAGGAGAGGAGCAGAGAGAGAGGGAGACACAGAATCTGAAGGAGGCTTCAGGCTCTGAACTGTCAGCACAGAGCCTGACGTAGGGCTCAAACTCAAGGACTGTGAGATCATGACCTGAGCCGAAGTCAGACGCCCAACCGACTGAGCCACCCAGGCGTCCCATGCTTTTGTTTATTTTAAATTCACCCCATAAATAAAATCATCTGTTATTTTTCTTTCTCTGACATTTTACTCAGAAAAATACACTCTGAAGAGATTGGAAGATGGATGCAGAGAGGAAGACCCTAGGCACACATCTTCCCACGAATACAACTATATAACTATCAAATCATCTTAAATACCCCAGAAATCAACCTGGTAGAATCAGACTGTCAGAACAAACTCCACAACTAAAATCAGAGAAGAGGCCACATCAAAGAATGTAGAAAGTGTGAAGACACAGTTTGGTAGAAAAATGGATCATGGTTGCTGCATTTGGGTGGGAGCAACAGACATGGAGAAGGGTAAGAGACAGACTAACATACAGAGGAGGGTATAGGGAAAACAAATTCCAAGAGAAATTGGCTTTAAAAATGAGAGAGACTGAATTTTGTAACTTTTGGCAACAAACTGGGCTTCAGCCTGAATTCTCAAGTCAGCAGCCTTTACAGGTATACAGCCTGAATGGCAATGGGGCTACTTTTAGAGAAAAGACAAGGAAAGAACTTGCCAACAAACATCATGGAAAGACCCTTTGCAGAGCACCTGGAGCACACAGTGGGGAGGTTATCTGGTCATCTTGGAGCCTGTCCCAGAGAAGCAACATTCATGGAGAGACTCCTCTGGGAGAAAAGAAACTTGCAGGCAGCACTTCCCTCCCCACATTCAGCATAAGCTCAGGACTACCTGTGAGAACCTATGCAGTGCAATCACTAGCTACCTAACTTGTTTACACCAAGCTGTGCCCCCAGTTCTCTGATAGAACTACCTTTCCCTGTCACACTTGCCTCAGTCCAAACACAACATGTTCTTTCCCCCCAGAAGACCTGCCCAACCCCCTGCCCACATCCCATCTCCCAAGCCTAGAGTTTTGCAGAGTATCAGTTCCAGCAGTGGACATGACTCATTTCACAAGCAGACCAAAGCACACCTATTTAGAACTCACCACATTCAGGTAAGGGACCAAATGCTGTTCATAACATGCAAAGAAAGCCTAAGCAAAAGACTGGACTGAAGGATAAAATGACCAGAAGAAAACATCAAGGTATACTCAAAACACATTGGATATATTCCCATGAGGGTCAGGCTCTGGGAAACAGTGGACACTACATGGCAGGGGTGGGGGGACTACACAATCTCTTCTTCATAAGGTCATCATCCTCAAGAACAGCAGACATAGCTGACTTTCTTAATATACAGAAACAGGCACAGAGATGTAGACAAAAATGAGAAGACAGAGGAATTAATATCAAATGAAAGAACAGCACAAAACCATGGCCAGAGATCCAAGCAAAACAAATATGAGTAACTGCTGGATGGAATATTTAAAACAATTATTGTGGGGCACCTGGGTGGCTCAGTTGGTTGAGCGTCCGACTTCGGCTCAGGTCATGATCTCACAGTACGTGGGTTCGAGCCCCACATAGGGCTCTGTGCTGACAGCTCAGAGCCTGGAGCTTGCTTCCAATTCTGTGTCTCCCTCTCTCTCTGTCCCTCCCCCACTCACATTCTGTCTCTCTCTCCTTCAAAAATAAATAAACATTAAAAAAATTTAAAAAAATAAAGCAATTATTGAGAGTGCTGCTATAAACAGGGAAAAAAAAAAAAAAGAGGTTAGAGTGGGAGAGAGCCAAAGCATAAGAGACTGTTAAAAACTGAGAACAAACTGAGGGTTGATGGGGGGTGGGAGGGAGGGCAGGGTGGGTGATGGGTATTGAGGAGGGCACCTTTTGGGATGAGCACTGGGTGTTGTATGGAAACCAATTTGACAGTAAATTTCATATATTAAAAAATAAATAAATAAATAAATAAAAAATAAAGCAATTATTGTAAGTATATTCACTGGGTGTGGTAAAAGAGTGGAGGACATGAATAAGACTCTTAATACAGAAATAAGGATAACAGGGACATCTGGGTGACTCAGTCGGTTAAGCAGGCCTACTTTGGCTCAGGTCATGTTTTGGCAGTTTGTGGATTTGAGCCCTGCATTGGGCTTTCAGCTGTCAGTGCAGACACTGCTTTGGATTCTCTGTCTTCCTCTCTCTCTGCCTTTCCCTACTCACACACTCTCTCTCTCACAAAAAGAAATAAACATTAAAAAAAGGAAATAAGGAATAACATATAAGAGACAAAGTGCTCAATAAATGAAATAAGAAACATGCTTGATGAAATACACAGCAGGCTGGAAGAAGTAGAAGAATGACTCAATGATCCAGTAGACAAAGCATGAGGAAGTAACTAATCTGAGCAAAAAAAGAGAACAAGAATTATGCAAAAAGAGAAAAGACTTAGAGAACTCAATGGCCCAATCAAGTAGAATAATTTTCATATTATAGGAGTCCCAGAAGAAAGAGAGAGAAAAGGGGCAAAAAAAATATTTGAAGAAATAATAGCAGAAAACTTCCTAATCTCTGAAGGAAACAGATATTGAGATCCAGGAGGCACAAGGAGCCCCCCAAAAAATCAACAAAAGCAGATTCACTCCAAGACATATTCTAATTAAATTGGAAACTATAGTGGTAACGAATGAACCTTAGTGGCACCTGTGTGGCTCAGTGGGTTGAGCTGAGCATCTGACTTTGGCTCAGGTCATGATCTCACAGTTGGTGGGCTTGAGCCCCGTGTTGGGCTCTGTGCTAACAGCTTAGAGCCTGCAGCCTGCTTTGGAGTCTGTGTCTCCCTCTTTCTGCCCCTCCTCCACTCACACTCTGTCTCTAAAAAATTAATAAATGTTAAAAAAAAAAAACAATGAACTTTAAAAGCAGCAAGATAAGTGGCACTTCAGTGGCTCAGTCAGTTAAGCATGTGACTCTTGATTTTGACTCAGGTCATGATCTCACAGTTTGCGGGATTGAGCTCTGCATCAGAGTCTGCACTGACAGTGCAAAGCCTGCATTGAATTCTCATTCTTTCTCTTTACCCCTCCCCCACTCTTACATGAGTGGGTCCTCTCTTTTATCAAAATAAATAAACATTTACAATTACATATGGCTTCCCTGAGAGCTCAAGAAAGCCCACAGCATTAAAAGTTGAAATTTTCTGTACCATTTCCCCTTTTTGATCAATAATATTTCTTCAGAAATAAGTAATAATCAACTTTATGTCATTATGTCCCTCAAGGCCAGGATCTGCCTCGGATCCATCAAGTCTCTCATTGCTAGGTATGAATATGCCTCTTTTTATCTAGAGTTCATTGTTGGGGGCTCACTTATTTAAACAGTAGATAATGAGAAGCCTAAAAATGATATGTGTTTTCTATTAATTTCAATTGTTGAGCAAGCATAATACATGTATTTGTCCTAAATTATCTCATCTTACATTTGGTATAGCATTTATAACAATGATATGTGGATAGAAAAAGGGCTCCAATAAATGCAACCTGAAAAAATAAATGCAGTGGTGGGATGGCTTTGAATAAACAAGAGAAAAAAAACCAGATAATTCATCACATATGACTTGCATTTTTAATATTTAAATCCAAGTTACTTAACATAGAGAGTAATAATGACTTTGAATGACTAAGGAATAGAATTTAGTGATTCATCATTTACATAAAACACCCAGTGCTCATCCAAAATATGCCCTCCTGGAGGGAGGAGTCAACATGGCAGAGAGGTAAGGGGACCAGAAGTTCCCTTGTCCCTCAAACACAGCAGTATTGAGGCCAGAAGACTTGGAATTCCAGGAATTCAGGCTATAGAGTGACAGAAACATCTCCAGGGGCCCATGGGGACAACTTGATGGGCCATCGGTGTGTGATTGCAAAGTGGGAGAGATAAAATGGGCAGTTCAGGCATGCAGAGGATGGATCTCCTTTTGTGGAGAGACAAGAGGAAGAGAAAGAGAGGGTGATAAAATGTTTAACTGTATTTGTACAAGAGAAAAAAAACACAGACTGGGATACAGAAAAAAAAAACAGAGAAAGAACCAATTTCTAACTGCCAAGCTTTCTTCACCCTATTCACACACCTGGAGAGGAGGGGAGCCAGGCCCAGGATCAGTAGCTAGCTCCAAGAAGTAGTCAGAGAGAGCAGTCCACTCTCTTGAGTGCTGTGGGAAGAAAGCAAATAGCCTTTCAAAGGACAAAAGACCTTGTATGACCCCGCTGGCCAGAGGCTCTTTGTCAGCTGGCTGGTGGAGTGACAGCACCCCAGAACTGGAGACACTGATTGGTATTCTTTAAGACATCAGGGTTTGAATCCAAGCCAAGAGGCCTTGGAGGCAGGGTAGATGGTGGAGCATAACATAGCAGCCCACTCATGCCTGCTCAGCACTGTGAAGAGCCAGAGGCCCTTTGTTGGCAGGTGGGGTGAAGTGGCATTTCCCCATAACCAGGGCAGGTGGAATAAGATCTTTTAAGACATTGGGGTTTGAATCCAGCCAAGCACCTGGGAGGCATGGGAGACTGTGGAGCAGAGAAAAACAGGACCACTTGAGCCCATATGGCACTGTGAAAATCCCATGAACGAGTGGTTTCAGACACCTGGTCTGGGGAAGAGAGACTGGGGTGTGGTCATGTTTCTCCCCATCACCAAGGTGGGTTTTGCAGAACAGACAACTGGTCCAGGGTGGAGGTGGGACCTGCCTACACCAAACCATGTCCCTCCATGCCAGGTAATTGTATATGTAACAGAACAAGATTGACACTGAAAGAACCAGACAGTCACAACTTCAGACCAATGAAGCCACTGGTCCCGAGGCACCGTCAAATATTGGTCCAGTGGTTTTGCATTCTTTGATTTGATTTCTGGTCAATTATTACTTTATGTTTATATATTTATGTTATATTTATATTATGTTATGATATATTATGTTATGTATATATATACACATGTGTGTTTGTGTGTGTGTATTTTTCTTCTTTTTCTTCCCCTTATTTCTTCCCTTCTCTAGTCTGGTTATTCTGTTTTTTGGTGTATTTAAGCAGACTCTTTTTAACTATTATTTTTGCACCTCTTCTGTATCTCCTTTATTTTTTTTTCTCTCTGGACTAAGCCATATAGGTTCTCTGATTCTCTGCCTGGTCAATTGTGTTTTTTTTTTCTTTTTTCTTTTCACTGCCCTTGACATTTCTCTCTTTCTATAGGATAAGGTCTCTTCCACCACCCCATCCTTTTTAAAAAAAAAATTTCCAGGGATACTTCAACAAAAAATCAAAGCACAATTGGTGGAAGGTCTAAACCACCAATGCAAGTAGGGAGATAAAGCAATTAGAGTCACAACACAGAACATGAAACACACTCCAAAAACACCTCCTGAAGGGCAGGACCCAGACAGCATAAGAATCCTTTTAAATACGGAAATGCTCACAGGTGCAGGACTCATAATAAGCTATTAAAACACATATGGGACAGAAAACTAGCCAATATGATGAAACAGACAATTTCTCCTTAAAATAAATTCCAGGAATAAATGACAGATAGGGATTTCCTGAAAAATGGATATAAACAATATAACTGACCAAAAATTTAGAATAATAGTCATAGGATTAATAGGTAGCTTGAAAAAAAAAAGCATAGAACAGAATATATTGCTGTTGAGATCAAGGAACTACTAAATAGTCATAACGAACTAAGAAATCCTATAAATGATGTGCAAAATAACTAGATTCAGTAACAGCAAGGATGGAGAAGGAAGAGAGGAGATTAAGTTAAATAGAAGGTAAAATTATGGAAAATGATGAAGCCAAGAAAAAGAGAAGAAAACACTAGACCATGAGACAATTAGAGAACTAAATAATTCAATGAAATGTAATAATATTCATATCATAGGAGTTCTGGAAGAAGAAGAAGAGAGAAAAAGGGGCAGAAGTTTTACCTAAACAAATTATTGCTGAGAAATTCCCTAATTAAAGGAAGGAAAAGGACTTCCAAGTCCAGGAGGCACAGAGAACTCCCTTCAGATTTAACAGGAATATCTTATCCATGGCATATCATAGTGAAACTGGCAAAATTCAAAGAAAAAGAGAAAATTCTGAAAGCAGCTAAGGACAAAAGGACCCTAACTTACAAAGATAGACACGTAAGAGTAGTAGCAGACCTGTCCACTGAAACCTGGCAGGCCAGTAGAATGTGGTGGGAAATATCCAATATGAAGAATAAAAAAATATGCAGCCAAGAATCTTTTATCCAGCAAGGCTGTCATCCAGAATAGAAGGAGAGATAAAAGTTTCCCATACAACAAAAACTGAAGGAGTTCATGACCACTAAACCAGCCCTGCAAGAGATTCTTAGGGGGACCTGTGAGTGGAATGCTGCAAACACTACAAAGGACCAGAGACATTGCCACAAGCATGAAACCTACAGATAACACAATGACACTAAATCCATACCTTTCAATAATAACTCTGAATGTAAATGGACCCAATGCTCCAATCAAAAGACATAGGGTATCAGAATGGATTAAAAAAACAAGGTCCATCTATATGCTGACTAGAAGAGACCCATTGTCGACTTGAAGGGAACTTCAGATTGAAACTGTGGATGGAGAAGCATCTATCATGCTATTGGAAGTCAAAACACAATTGGAGTAGCCATTCTTATATCAGACAAACTAGATTTTAAACTAAATGCTGTAACAAGAGTTGGAGAAGGGCATTATATCATAATTACAGTTCCTATCCATCAAGAAAGCTAACAATTATAAATGTTTATGCTCCCAACTTGGGGATAACCATGTATATGCATCAATTAATCACAAACATAAGAAATGTTATTGATATGAATACTGTAAGTGCAAGACACTTTAATACTTCACTTACAGGAATGGGCAGATCACCTAGACAGAAAATCGATAAAGAAACAATGGACTTAAAGATGAAGTCAAGCTTTCACTTTTTGCAGATGACATGATATTATACAGAGAAAACCCCATAGACTCCACCAAAAAACTGTCAGAAATGATACATGAATTCAGCAAAGGGGGAGGATACATAATTAATATACAGAAATCATTGCATTCTTATACACTAATGATGAAGCAACAGTAAGACAAATAAAGGAACTGATCCCATTCACAATTGCACCAAGAATCATAAAATACCTGGGAATTTTATATTTAGAAAAACATAAAATTATGTTTCTCTTTAGAAAATGGTGCTGGGAGAACTGGACAGCAACATGCAGAAGAATAACACTAGACCACTTTCTTACACCATTCACAAAAATAAACTCAAAATGGATGAAGGACGTGAATGTGAGACAGGAAACCATCAAAATCCTAGAGAAGAAAGCAGGAAAAAACCTCTCTGACCTCAGTCGCAGCAATTTCTTATTTGACACATCTCCAAAGGCAAGGGAATTAGAAGCAAAAGTGAAATATTGGGACGTCATCAAGATAATAAGCTTCTGCACTGCAAAGGAAACAATCAACAAAACTCAAAGACAACTGACGGAATGTGAAAATATATTTGCAAATTACATATCATAAAGGGCTACTATCTAAAATCTATAAAGAACTCACCAAACTCCAGACCCAAAAGACAAATAATCCAGTGAAGAAATGGGCAGAAGACATGAATAGACATCCAGATGGCCAACAGGCACCTGAAAAGATGCTTAATGTCACTCTTCATCAGGGAAATACAAATCAAAACCACACTGAGATATCACCTCACACCAGTGACCATGGCTAAAATAAACAAATCAGGAAGCTATAGATGCTGGAGAGGATGTTGAGAAATGGGAACCCTCTTGCACTGTTGGTGGGAATGCAAACTGGTGCAGCCTCTCTGGAAAACAGTGTGGAGTTTCCTCATAAAATTAAAAATAGATCTATCGTATGACCCAGCAACAGCACTGCTAGGAATTTACCCAAGGGATACAGGAGTGCTGATGCATAGGGGCACTTGTACCCCTATGTTTACAGCAGAACTTTCAACAATAGCCAAATTATGAAAAGAGCCTAAACGTCCATCAACTGATGAATGGATAAAGAAATTGTGGTTTATATACACAATGGAATACTACGTGGCAATGAGAAAGAATGAAATATGGCCCTTTGTAGCAACGTGGATGGAACTGGAGAATGTTATGCTAAGTGAAATAAGTCACAGAGAGAGAGACAGATACCATATGTTTTCACTCCTATGTGGATCCTGAGAAACTTAACAGAAGACCGTGGAGGAGGGGAAGGGGAAAAAATAAGTTAGAGAGGGAGGGACGCAAACCACAAGAGACTCTTAAAAACTGAGAATAAACTGTGGGTTGAGGGGTAGTAGGAGGGAGGGGAAATTGGGTGATGGGCACTGAGGAGGGCACCTGTTGGGATGAGCACTGGGTGTTGTATGGAAACCAATTTGATAATAAATTTCATATTAAAAAATAAAAAAAGTAGCAATGGCCTTGAATGATACCTTGGACCAGATGGACTTGACAGATACATTGAGAACTTTACATCCAAAAGCAGTAGAATACACATTCTTTGCAAGTGCACATGGAACATTCTCCAAGATGGATCACATACTGTGTCACAAAACAGCCCTCAATTAATATAAAATATTTGAGATCATATCATGCATATTTTCTAGTCACAACAGTATGATACTTGAGATCAACAACAAGAAAAAATTTGGAAAGCCCCCAAATGCATGGACATTAAAGAACATCCTACGGAAGAATGCATTGGTCAGCCAGGAAATTAAAGATTACATATATATATATATATATATATATATATATATATATATATATACACACACACACACACACACACACACACACACACGCACACACACACAACAAAGGAAAATGAAAACAGGACATTAGAAACATTTTGAGATGCAGCAAAGACAGTCCTAATAGGAAAAGGCATTACAATCCAGGCTTATCTCAAGAAACAAGAAAAATCCCAAATACAATATATAACAGCACACCTAAAAGTACTAGAAACAGAAGAGGAACAAAACCCCAAAGTCAGCAGAAGAAGTGAAATAATAAAGATCACAGCAGAAATAAACAATATGGAATCCCAAAACAAAACAAAACAGTAGAACAGATCAATGTATCTAAGAACAGGATTTTGGAAAATAAACAAAATTGATAAACCTATAGCCAGATTTTTCAAACAGAAAAGAAAGAGAACCATAATGATACAATCATGAATGAAAATGGATTTATCACCACAAATCCCTCAGAAATAAAAGCAATTCTCAAAGAATATTATGAGAAATTATACATTAAGAAACTGGACAACCTGGAAGAAATGGACCAATTCCTAGACACCCACACACTACCAAAATTCAAACAGGAAGAAATGGGAGACTGAAGAGACCCATAATCAAAGAACTTGACTCAGTTATCAAAAACCTCCCAACAAATTAGAGTCCTGGGCCATATGGCTTCCCAGGGGAATTCTACCAGACATTTAAAGCAGAGTTAATACCTATCCTTCTCAAGCTGTTACAAAAACATTGAAATGGAAGGAAAGCTTCCAGATTCATTTTACAAAGCCAGCATTACTTTGATTCCTAAACCAGACAGATATCCCACTAAAAGGAGAATTACAGGCCAATTCCCCTGATGAACATGGATGCGAAAATTCTCAACAAGATACTAGCAAATTGAATTCAACAGTATATCAAAAGAATTATTCACCATGATCGAGTTGGATTCATTCATAGGCTGCAGGGCTGGTTCAACATTCACAAATCAATCAATTTGATACATTACATTAATAAAAGAAAGCATAAGAACTGTATGATTCTGTCAATAGGTGCAGAAAAAGCATTTGACAAAATACAGCATCTTATAATAAAAACCCTCCAGAAAGTCAGGATAGAACGAACATACCTCAACATCATAAAAGCCATTTATGAACAGCACACAGCTAATATCATTCTAAATCAGGAAAAATGGAGATCTTTCCCCTGGTGATCAGGAACACGGCAGGAATGTCCACTCTCACCACTGTTTTTTAACATCGTGTTGGAAGTTGTAGCATCAGCAATCAGACAGCAAAATGAAATAAAATGCATCCAAATTGGGAAAGAAGTGAAACTTTCACTTTTCACAGATGACATGGTACTCTACATGGAAAACCCTAAAGATTCCACCAAAAAGCTTCTAGAACTGATACATGAAATCAGCAAAGTTGAATAATACAAAATAAATGTGCAGAAATCAGTTGCATTTCTATACACAAATAATGAGGCACCAGAAAGAGAAATCAAGAAATCAATCCAATTTATAATTGCTCCAAGAACCGTAAAATAGCCAGGAATAAACCTAAACAAAGATGTAAAAGTGCTGTATGCTGAAAACTATAGAAAATTTTTGAAGGAAATTGAAGACACAAAGAAATGGAAAAATATTTTGTACTAATGGGCTGGAAGAAAAAACATTGTTAAAATGACGATACTAACTAAAACAGTCTACACATTCAGTGCAATCCCAATCAAAATTGCTCTGACATTCTTCTCAAAGCTAGAACAAACAATCCTAAAATTTGTATGGAACCACAAAGGACCATTTATAGACAAACATACGTTGAAACAGAAAAACAAAGTGGGAGGCATCACAATCCCAGACTAAACCTCTACTACAAAGCTGTTATCACCAAGACAGCATGGTACTGGCACAAGAACAGACACATAGACTGATGGAATAGAAACGAAAGTGTACAATTGAACCCATAAATGTATGGCCACCTAATCTTTGATGAAACAGGAAAGAGTATCCAATGGAAAAAAAATGCAGTATCCTTAGCAAAAGGTGCTGGGAGAACTGCATAGCACCATGAAGAAGAAGGAATGAAAGCAAAATTGAATTATTGGGACCTCATCAAGATAAAAATCTCCTGCACTGCAAATGAAACAATCAACAAAACGAAAAGCAACTGATGAAATGAGAGAAGATATTTGCAAATGACATATTGGATAAAGGGTTAGTATCCAAAATATATAAAGAACTTACCAAAGTCAATACCAAAATCAGATAATCCAGTGAAGAAATGGTCAGAAGACATCACTAGACACTTTTTCAAAGAAAATCTCCAAAGGGCCAACAGACACATGACAAGATGCTCAACATCACTAATCATTAGGTAAATACAAATACAAATGGCATTGAGTTACCACCTCACATGGAAAAAAAAACTCAGGCAACAACAGATGTTGGTTATCAAGGATGTGGAGAAAATGGAACCCTCTTGACCGTTGGTGAGAATGCAAACTGGTGCAGCCACTCTGGAAAACGGTATGGAGGTTCCTCAAAAAATTAAAAATAGAATTACCCTTTGACACTACTAGGAATTTATCCAAAGGATACAGGAGTGCTGATGCATAGGAGCACTTGCACCCCAATGTTTACAGCAGCACTTTCAACAATAGCCAAATTATGGAAAGAGCACAAATGTCCATCAACTGATGAATTGAGAAATAAGATGTGGTTTATATATACAATGGAAACTACTTGGCAATGAAAAAGAATTAAATCCTGGCGTTTGCAACAACATGAATGGAACTGGAGGGTATTATGCTAAGTGAAATAAGTCAGTCAGAGATAGAGAGATAAAATATGTTTTCACTCATATGTGGAACTTGAGAAACTTAACAGAAGACACTGGGGGAAGGAAGAGGAAAAATAGTTTCAAACAGAGAGGGAGACAAACCATAAGAGATCCTTAAATACAGAGAACCAATTTAGGGTTTATGGGGGGTGAGGGATGAGTGTAATGGGTGATGGGTATTGAGGATTGTACTTGTTGGGATGAGCACTGGGTATTGTATGTAAACGATGAATCACAGAACTCTATCCCCAAAACCAAGAGAACACTGTATACACTGAATGTTATGTAACTTGACAATAAATTATATATATAAACAAACAAACAAACAAATAAAAAGTGCCCTCCTTAATGGCCATCATCATTTAACCCATCTCCCTACCCAACAACCCACCAGCAACTCTCATTTTGTTCTCTGTATTTAAGAGTCTCTTATGGTTTGTCTCCTTCTCTGTTTTTATCTTATGTTTGCTTCCCTTCTGCTTTGTTCTGCTTTGTTTCTTAAATTCCACATGTGTGAAATCATGTATTTGTCTTTCTCTGAATGACTTATTTTCCTTAGCATAATATATCCTAGTTCAATCGACATTGTTGCAAAATACAAAAGTTAATTATTTTTGATTGGTGAGTAGTATTCCATTGTGCGTGTGTGTGTGTGTGTGTGTGTGTGTGTGTGTGTGTATATATATATATATATATATACCACATCTACTTTATCCATTCATCAGTTGATAGGTATTTGGGCTTTTTCCATACTTTGGCTATTGTCGATATTGCTGCTATTAACATTGGGGTGCATAAGCTCCTTTGAATGGGCATTTTCATATCCTTTGAATAAACTCTTAGTAGTGAAATTGCTGGGTCATAAGGTAGATCTATTTTTAATTTCTTGAGGAACCTCGACACTGTTTTCTGAGCAGCTGCACCAGGTTGCATTCCCACGAGCAGTGTAAAGTGTTCCTCTTTCTCCTCTTTGCCAATATCTGTTGTCTGAGTTGTTAGTTTTAGACCTTCTGACACGTGTGAGGTAGTATCTCATTGTGGTTTTCATTTGTATTTCCTTGATGATGTGTATGTTGAGCATCTTTTCATATGTGTGTTAGACATCTGGAAATCTTTGGAAAAGTGTCTATTCATGTCTCTTGCCCACTTCTTCACTGGAGTATTTGTTTTTTAGGTGTTGAGATTGATATGTTCTTTATAGATTTTGGACACTAGCCATTTATCCCATATTTCATTTCCAAATATCTTCTCCCATTCCATCGGTTGCCTTTTAGTTTTGCTGATTGTTTCCATCACTGTGTGGAAGCTTTTTATCTTGATGAGGTCCCAGTAGTTCACTTTTGTTTTTATTTCTCTTGCCTCCAGAGACATATGAAGGTAGAAGTTGCTGTGGTCAAGGTCAAAGAGGTTGTTGCCTGTTTTCTCCTCTAGGATTTTCATGGCTTCATACCTTACGTTTAGGTCTTTCATACATTTTGAGTTTATTTTTGTGTATGGTGTAAGAAAATGGTCCAGGTTCATTCTTCCTCATGTTGCTGTCCAGTTTTCTCAGCACCATTTGCTGAAAGGACTGCTTTTTTTTTTTTCCATTGGATATTCTTTCCTGCTTTGTCAAAGATCAGTGACCTTGCATTTGGGGGTGAATTTCTGGTTCTCTATTCTATTCCATTTATCTATGTGTCTGTTTTTGTGCCAGTACCAGAATATCTCAATGATTATAGCTTTGTAATACAGTCTAAATTCCTCAAATGTGATGCCTACAGCTTTGGTTTCTTTTTCAATGTTACTTTGCCTATTCAGGGTCTTTTCTGAATGCATACATATTTTAGGATCGTTTGCTCTAGCTTTGAGAAGAATGCTGGTGTAATTGTTAGGGATTGCATTGAATAAGTCGATTGCTTTGGGTAGTATCAACATTTTAACAATATTTGTTCTTCAAATCCATGAGTATGGAATGTTCTTCATTTTTGTGTGGAAGAAATCTTCATCCATTTTCATAGCTTACTATATTTTTCAGTGTATAGATATTTCACCTCTTTGGTTAGGTTTATTCCTAGGTATTTTATGGTTTGGTGCAATTTTAGTTGGGATTGATTCCTTGATTTCTCTTTCTGGTGCTTCATTATTGGTGTATAGAAATGCAAACAATTTCTGTACATTTATTTTATATCCTGTATTTTTACTGAATTTATTTATCCATTCTAGAAGTTTTCTAGTGGCGTCTTTTGGGCTTTCCACATCTGGTATCATGCCATCTGTGAAGAGTGAAAATTTGACTTCTTCCTTGCTGATTTGGAGACCTTTATTTCTTTTTGTTATCTGAATACTGAGGCTAGGACTTCCAACAATATGTTGAATAACAGTGTTGAGAATCAGCATCCCTGTCGTGTTCCTAACCTTAGGAGGAAATTTCTAAGCTTTTTGCCATGGAGGATATTAGCTTGGATATTTCATATATGACCTTTATAATCTTGAAATATGTTCCTTCTATCACTACTTTCTTGAGGGTTTTTATTCAAGAAACAATGCTGTATTTTGTCAAATGCTCTTTGTGCATCTCTTGAGAGGGTCATGTGCTTCTTATCCTGTCTTTGATTAATGTGATGCATCATATTGATTATTTGAAGATATTGAACCAGCTTTGTATACTGGGAATAAATCCCACTTGATTGTCTTGTCATCAAGACAGTATGGTACTGGCACAAAAACAGACACATAGATAAATGGCACAGAATAGATAACCCAGAAATGCACCCCCAAATGTATGGCCACTTATCTTGACAAAGCCAGAAAGAATATCCAATGGAAAAAAAAAGCAAGCTCTTTTAATGTATTGCTGGATCCGGTTTGCTAGTATCTTATTGTGAATTTTTGCATCCATGTTCATCAGGGATAATGGTCTGTAGTTCTCCTTTTTAGTGGGGTCTTTGTCTGGTTTTGGAATAAAGGTAATTCTGGCCTCATAGAATGAGTTTGGAAGTTTTCCTTCCATTTCTATTTTTTTGGAACAGCTTCAAAAAATAGATGTTAAGTCTTTAAATGTTTGGTGGAATTGCACTGGAAAACTATCCAGTCCTGAACTCCATTTTGTTGGGAGACTTTTGATTATTGGTTCAATTTCTTTACTGAATATGTGTTTGTTCAAATTTTCTATTTCTTCCTGTTTCCATTTTGGTAGTTTATATGTTTTCATGAATTTGTTCATTTCTTCCAGATTTCCCAATTTGTTGGCATATGATTGCTCATAGTATTCTATTTATTGCTCCTATTTCTGTGGTGTTGGTTGTGATCTCCTTCATTTGTGATTTTATTTATTTGGCCCTTCACTTTTTATTTTTGATCAATCTGACTAGTGGTTTATCAATTTTGTTAATTCTTTCAAAGCACCAGCTCCAGATTTTATTGATCTGTTTTACTGTATTGTTTTGTTTTGATTTTTGTATCATTGACCTTTGTTCTAATCTTTATTATTTTCCTTCTTCTGCTGATTTTGAGCTTTATTTGCTCTTCTTTTCCCAGGTCTTTTAGTTCTAAAGTTAGGTCGTGTAGTTGACATCTTTCTTCCTTCATAGGAATGCCTAGATTGCTATGTACTTCTCTCTTCTGCGTTTGTTGCATCCCTAAGGTTTGGGACGGTTGTGTTTTTATTTTTATTGTCTTCCATGTAATTTTTCACTTCCTCTTTCATTTCTTTGTTAACCCATTCATTCTCTAGTAGGATGTTCTTTAATCTTTATATACTCATGGTCTTTCCAAATTTTTTCTTGTAGTTTATTTTGAGGTTCATAGCATTGTGGTCTGAAACTATGCAACATATGATCTCAATCTTTTTGTTCTTGGTGAAGGTTGATTTGTGACCTAGTATGTGATATATTCTGGAAAGTGTTCATTGTGCACTTGGGAAGAATATGTGTTCTGCTTCTTTAGGATAAAATGTTCTGAATACATCTGTTAGGGCTAACAGTCCTATGTGTCATTCAAAGCCATTGTTTTCTTGTTGACTTTCAGCTTACATGATCTATCCATTGTTGTAAGTGTGATTTTGGAGTACTCTACTATTATTGTATTATTATCAATGAATGTATTTATGTTTGTGATTAATTGACTTATATGTTTGGGTATTTTCACATTGAGGGCATAAGTATATACAATTGTCAGATCTTGGTGGATAGACCCATTAATTATGATATAATGCCCTTCTTCATCCCTTCTTACAGTCTTCATTTTAAAGTTTGATTTGTCTGACATAGATAAGGTTACTCCAGTTTTCTTTTGATTACCATTAGTGTGATAGATAGTTTTCCATCCTCTCACTTTCAATCTGAAGGTATCTTTTGGTCTAAAGTAAGTCTCCCGTAAGCAGCATATAGATGAGTCTTGTTTTCTTATCCATTCTGATACCTTATATCATTTGATTGGAGCATTAGTCCATTTATCTCTAGAGTGAGTACTGAAAGATATGAATTTAGCACCATTGTGTTGCCTGTAGAATTGGTGTTTCTGGTACTGTTCTCTGTACTTTCTAGTCTTTGTTGCTTTTGGTCTGTTTTGTCTTGTCTTGTCTCAATTCAAAGAGCCCCCCTTAAAATTTCTTGCAGGGCTGGTTTAGTGGTAACACATTCCTTTAGTTTTTGTTTGTCTTGGAAACTCTTTATCTTCCTTCTATTTTGAATGACAGCCTTGCTGGATAAATAATTCTTGGCTGCATATTTTTTTCTGATTCAGCACATTTGAATATATTCTGCCACTCCTTTCTATCTTGCCCAGTTTCTGCGTATAGGTCTGCTGTGGACTTATTTTTTTCTTTGTGGCTTTCATGATTCTTTCCTTGTCTGTGTGTTTTGTGAATTTGTCAATGATATGCCTTGGTGATGGTCAGTTTTTCTTAAATCTAACTGGAATTCTCTGTGATTCTTGGATTTTAATGTCCGTGTCATTCCCCAGATTAGGAAAGTTTTCCCCTATATTTCACTCACAGAAACCTTTTGCCTCTTTTTCTCTCTTCATCTTCTGGGACTCCTATGATTTGGATCTTATTCCTTTTTAATAAGTCACTGAGTTCTCTAAGTCTTGTACCGTGACCTTTTGCCTTTGTTTCCCCCTTTTATCTGCTTCATTATTCTTCACAGTTTTATCTTCTTAATCGTTTATTTGATGCTCTGCTTTGTACATTCTTGCTGTTGTCTCATCCCTTCAAGGTTGCATCACAGTTACAGCATTTTTAACTTTGGCCTCACTAGATTTTATTTCTTTTACCTCCACATAAAGAGAGTATCTGGAGTCTTCTATGATTTTTTCAACCCCAGCTACCATTCTTATTATCATGGTTCTAAATTCTATTCCAGACATCTTACTTTTATCTTTGTTGATTAAGTCCCTGGCTATCATTTCTTCCTGTTATTTCTTTTGGAGTGAATTCCTTCATTTTGTCCTTTTGGAGGAAGAAAAAAATAAAAAAAATAAAAAAAATAAATTAAATTTAAAAATTTAAAATAAAACAAAAAATAAAATAAAAGAACCTAGATTCTTTGTGTGTTTTTGTCTTCTTGTTGAAAGAAGCTTGATAGCATAGAGGAAAAAGGAAAGGAAGTTTAAAAAAATGTTAAGAAAAAATTAAAAAATTAAAAAATACATATATAATAAAATAAAATAAAAATTTTAAACAATAAAAATAAAATAAATAAAAATATATTTTCTTTTTCTATATTCAAGAAAAAGAAAAAAAAGGAAGAAAAAAGAAAACAATATAAGAAAAATCAGAAGCAATGAAAATGAACAAATAAATGAATCAGCAAACAGAATGAAATCTGAGTGACATTACATTCAGTCCCCTTTAGAAATGAAACTATGAAGCACTCTATACTCCATACAGTAAGGAGGTTGAGTGACTTGTGCTGAAATTCTAGAGTATGTACTTGGAAGGCACAATTCAGTGAGGTTTGGTATAATAGCTCGGTTCTCCACTAACTGGTGCTGCTTAGCTCAATGGAGTGTGTTAGTGTGGGACACATGTGCAGGAGAGGCAGAAATGGCTTCACTGGGTTCTGTAATCTCTGATGCAGGAACTTTGAGATCTCACAGACCCATGATCAAGCACCCTTCCTTTGCCTTAGGCTTCTGTCCTCTCTTCACCTCTATCCTGTCCAGTTCCAAAGTGTCTGCCTACCAGGTTGTATCTCCCTCCAGAATTTTATCTCAGATAGGGCTGAGATATGTAGATGGCTTACTGCTATGCTTAAACACAGAAACAGATTGTCAAAAGGACACTATTTTGCTGAAACAACTGGTCTTTTAGGACCACAAAATCTTATGAGACGTTACAATTTTGCTTGCCTATGGTAAAATACCACGAAACTAGGATGATATCAAAAGATGGCCTATTGACAAATGCTGGAATAATAAGAGGAATTTTTTTTTTTTTAACGTTTTATTTTATTTTTAAGACAGAGAGAGACAGAGCATGAACGGGGGAGGGTCAGAGAGAGAGAGAGGGAGACACAGAATCGGAAGCAGGCTCCAGGCTCTGAGCCATCAGCCCAGAGCCCGACGCGGGGCTCGAACTCATGGGGACCGTGAGATCGTGACCTGAGCTGAAGTCGGAGGCTTAACAGACTGAGCCACCCAGGCGCCCCTGAATTTTGGGTTTTCATTTACCCAAAACCAAGAGACAACTAAGAGGATTTATAGGGCTTATAATCTATTGCCAAAATTGGATGCCTTATTTTTCCCATTATAGTTCAACCTTTATATAATCTATTAAAGATAAGGGCACTCAGTCTGTTAAGTTTATAGGTCTTGGTTTCTGGTCAAGTCATGATCTCATGGTCCAGCCTGTGTCAGGTTCCACACTGACAGCACAGGGCTTACTTTAGATTCTCTTTATGTCTCTCTCATACCCACAAATAAATAAGGAAACTTTAAAAAATCTGTTAGAGTTAAACCAATCTGGCCCCATAACCTTGACCCCTGAAGGATGAAAAACTGTAGAAATGCTAAAGTCTACATTAACTCAGACCCCTGCTTTAGGTCAACTTACCTATAAATTACCTTTTTTTTCCTATTTAAACATGAAGACATTCCCTATGAGTATTAGCTTAAAAACATAGTGATTACTATTGGCCACCAGGATATTATAGCCGCAACAAGATTCAGTAACTAAGGGATTCCACCACCCCACCCTTGTTAATGGGCATTTTCTGCCACAGCACTCCTTTGTAAAGCCACTGAAGAAATAATTGTGAGCGCTCTTTTAATTATGTGACTCCCTCAACTGAAGCCATTCTGAATTATCATCATATCCTACAGTTCTGTGCTAGCCAACTTGCTTCTTATGAATTACTCTGATTAACTGCAACCAACATCACGCTAATGCAATGTTGTAATCTGAACCTTGCCACTTTACTACTCACACCAGAGGGCACTTCACACCTTAATAGCAATGATTTTATTATGTTAACCAATTATATTCTTATACCAGGAAATGATTTACAGGGAATGACTCTTGATTATACAGACCTAACATGGTCCCCAAACAAGTCTTATCTAAGGATGAACAAGGACATTACCAAGCTAGGCACGCTATCACATCATTAACTGATAATAATGGAAGCTCTTATTCACCAACTGTTAAGTAAACTCAACTGTTAAGTAAGCTCTTATCAGGGCTTGCCAGCTAGCAAAACGTAAAATGGCTAATATTTATAGTGAAAGTCATTATGCTTTTGGAGCCACTCATTACTTTGGCGTGCTATGGAAACAAAGAGAATTTCTGACCTCTACTAGACAAACTTAAAAATGGAAAACACGTATTCCAATTACTGAAAGCTATACAATTACTAAAGCAACTTGCTATTATAAAAATTCTTGGACATGCAAGGCAGACACCACAGAACTAAAGGAAACCATTTATCTGATTCAGCTGTTAAACAGGCAGCCTTAAAGTTGAAGTCTACCCATATTCTTGAGTGTTCCTTTAATCCTAATTCCATTTAATTAAAATAAACATTTCCTGTAGCACCTGGATGACTCAGTCGTTTAAGTGTCCAACTCTAGATTTCAACTCTAGTCGTAATCTCATGATTAATGAGATCAAGCTCCATGTCAGGCTCTGTGCTGACAGCGTGGAGCCTGCTTGTGATTCTTTCTTTCCCTCAGTCTATGCTCTTTCTCTCTCAAAATAAATAAATGAACGTAAAAAAATATTTTGCAGGCACAAAAAAAATGCTTCTAAGGAAAAAAAAATAAAACAAAAACCAACGACCATGGAAGAAGAAGGAAGAAAATTAGATCACCCCTCACAGATATGGGAAGGGCCAATGGAAAACACATTGTTTCTATTACTTCCCACATGCCCCTTTTATTATATTTTCATCAATTAATTAATTAGGGATCTGAAAAATGGTAATGTGGGGAAAACAATACATTTGGAAACTCTCTCCAACAGATGCTTATAAGCTATATAAACGGTGTACAATTTGTCATAAACACAAGCCTTCCATGGATCTCCAGGTTTTTTCCCTTCCCAAAGGGTCCCTTTGAAGGATGGCAAACCAACTTTATTCATTTACTGCTTACTCAAGGATATAAATGTGTTTTGATTATGAGTTGCATGTTTTCTCATTGGGTCAAAGTCTTTCCCTGTCAGAGAGCTATTTCCCTCACAGTAGCTAAAATATTAACTGAAAGTAATTATTCCTGATTGGAGCATTCCTTCAGAACTACATAGTGACAAAGGCTCCCATTTCAAAGAACAAAACAATATGCAATGTTTGGCCAATAATGCAGCATTTTCACTGTGCTTTCATCCTCAATCTTCTGGATTGGTAGGAAGAACTAATGGCACAATTAAAATTTAATTAACAAAATTTACTGAAGCTTTTAACCTACCATGGCCAAAACCTCTACCCTGGTGTGCTTGAGCTTTAGGTCTACTCCTTTAGGCAAAAATAAACTTCACCTGTTTGAAATGATAACAGGATGACTTATGAGGTTTAATGAAGGGTAATATGAGCCCACCTTATTAAAAGGGAATATTCTATCCTCTTGCCAAGGCCTAATTCAGGTCCTAAAACAAAGTACTGCTTTGATTTCTGACTCCTTCCTAAATGAGTTCCCAATTGAAGGAGAGAGAGAGAGAGAGAGAGAGAGAGAGAGAAGGAAAGGACATTATCAGGTACTCTTAACATATTCCTGTACCTCCAACTTAAAGGAGATAAACTCATGGATCCATGTTTCTCATTTTAAAAAAGTCACCTTCACTCGATTGGACTTCAACTCTTATTTCTGACACTGGCTCCTCCTAAAACAACATTCGCTGTTAACCAGGATGAGAAGCAGATGGCAACTGAGTAGGCATCTACTCCCAAGTTTGAGGACCAGGCCTGTTCTTTTTTCATTATGTTTGTAACTCTGTAAACTTAGATGATGTTAAACCTGAATGTTTATCTCCACCCCCTTTTCCATTACACCCTGATAAAATCTTGTTACATGCTATTTTTGCTAATCTCACATGCAAGAGCACCACAGATATACACTCTAATGACAACTTACACCACATGTTTATGACTTCATGGAATATCTCAAATTGCCTTTAACTTTTGGTGCCTACTTGTTGGGATATATTTATTATAGGAGACACATGATAGGATGAATGTTCCAATAAATATCACCAAATTCAAATCCTACCTATACAATTTATAATATTCAACAATTTTATCACTGTGTTTCAATAAATTTAAATAATTATCTTGCAAAAGATTGCGGAATATGAAAGACAACTATTAGCAGCAGCTTGTCCTAGCTGTCAAAATATTTAATGTATACACAAGCCATGATTTTTGGATGGAATAAATTAAGACAAACAAACAAAAGGAATGAAAACCTTTAAAAAAATAAAAGAAAGAAAGAAAAAAAAAAAACGCTTGGTGGTCACAACCTCCCCCATATACTAATTTGACTATAAGATCAGGAAGGTTATGTGAAGCCCTTTGATACACCCAAACCAAATTGTACTTAGAAGTAACTAATACCCAATTAATCTGACATGGAGAACTCAACATTTTGGGGGTTCAAAATTTGTACCCAAACTGTACTAATTCTCTTAGATTACAATGGCAATAGCACCTATGGTGGATTAAACAATATTAGCTCCAAAGAACAAAGCAAGCTTTGGGAGCCTTGGGGTAGAACTTGGAATTTTAGGGCAAGCAGAATTTGCCTTTATTAAGTAAAGGTATACTGAAAAGACACATAAATTTGTAGAAAAGGGGAAACTAGAGTAGATACTTCAAGATGAGAGTCAATGTTGTAAAGCTACCTGGGCTGATAACTTAAAACTGATAAATTGGCTAGTCCAAACCCAAAACCCTATGGCAGCAAATGCCTGTGCTCAGCAATGGGAAAAGACATGCAGTTTAAGGCAACAAGGTTTATCTGATAAATTAATTCAGATGTATTATAACTGACAATGAATCAATGTCATCTGTGTTAACAGCAGCAACCCAAAATATGAATTTATGGAAATTACATAGTCACCCTAACCTACAGAAAATTACTAAAGGAACTTGTAACTTACATCATTGTTCTCCCACTGCCGTTATGCATAAATTAGTCACAAATCATAGTTATGATGTTCAATTAGTGGGTAGTTGGGATGCTTATTAATTCTATGTGTATTCTTCCTATTGGAGTAAGATGGACTTTACTGCATAATAATACATTTTGTATGTGAATATCTATCGGTGTTTGTGATGATAAAAGTGATATACCTCTGTCCAGAACAATAAAGGAGTATAGAATTCACAACAACCTGCTTTATTATTATGAAACCAGATCAATCTAACATATGGTATATTGGTAAAAGAAGTTTTCAGGGGGGGGGGCGGTGGCAACAGAACACCTCTATAAAAATCCTTCACGTGTATTATAATGTATTTTCCTGTATTTTCACCTCTATTTGGTGTAAAACTGGATTTGTCACACAAATACTATTACCACAGGTTAATGACAATTTTTCTAACATAGGCATTGATATTCAAATGTTCTGGGAAATGGAACTGCACACACCCCAAGATATAATATCTACAGGAATCAATTTGCCAGAGAAAATGTTACAAATAATAACTAATAATATAATTAAATTTTAATCAATTATCACAAACATTCCATAAAGCACAAATAACTTATATACCTAAGGTTTCTTTCCAATACCGTGTTCAATAGGCAACCACATGTGGCTATTACATAAAATTAAAAATTCAAGTTCTCAATCACACTAGTCATATATCAAAACTTTAACAACCATATATGCCTCATGGCTAACATATTAAAAAGGGTTGATACAAAACATTTCCATCATTACAATAATTTTTGTTAGTAATGCTGATCTAGAATAGTAGTTGTCAGCCAAGAATAATTCTGTACCCCATTGATGTTTGCCATGTCTAAAACTTTTGTGGTTTTCACAAGTAGGATATTTGGTATCCTATTGGTATCTAGTATATAGAGACCTGGGAGGTACTAAACATCTCATAGTACACAAGACAGCCCCCATAACAAAGACTCATCCAGGCGTACATGCCAGAAGTTATGATGGTGGAAACTGTGACTTAGAATGTGTTTTGTTGTGAGGTGTAAGGTGGGTATTTTGTTCTTTCTTCCCCTCTAATTAGCCAATCAACTAGATACTATCTCCTGTGTATATGCAAATTATTACCCTCTGGTTGCTGGTGAAGCTTAAGCTAGAGATTTTTTTTTTCTCTTAAATGGTGGACAAAGTACTATTGCATTGTTAATTAAGATACTTTTTTTAAATTTTCTTTCTTTTTTTTTTAATATATGAAAGTTATTGTCAAATTGGTTTCCATACAACACCCAGTGCTCATCCCAAAAGGTGCCCTCCTCAATACCCATCACCCACCCACCCTCCCTTCCCTCCCACCCCACATCAACCCTCAGTTTGTTCTCAGTTTGTAACAGTCTCCTATGCTTTGGCTGTCTCCCACTCAAACCTCTTTTTTTTTTCCTTCCCCTCCCCCATGGGTTTCTGTCAAGTTTCTCAGGATCCACATAAGAGTGAAACTATATGGTATCTGTCTTTCTCGGTATGGCTTATTTCACTTAGCATCACACTCTCCAGTTCCATCCACGTTGCTACAAAAGGCCATATTTCATTCTTTCTCATTGCCACGTAGTATTCCATTGTGTATATAAACCACAATTTCTTTATCCACTCATCAGTTGATGTACACTTAGGCTCTTTGCATAATTTGGCTATTGTTGAGAGTGCTGCTATAAACATTGGGGTACAAGTGCCCCTATGCATCAGTACTCCTGTATCCCTTGGGTAAATTCCTAGCAGTGCTATTGCTGGGTCATAGGGTAGGTCAATTTTTAATTTTCTGAGGAACCTTCACACTGCTTTCCAGAGCGGCTGCACCAATTTGCATTCCCACCAATAGTGCAAGAGGGTTCCCGTTTCTCCACATCCTCTCCAGCATCTATAGTCTCCTGATTTGTTCATTTTGGCCACTCTGACTGGCGTGAGGTGATATCTGAGCGTGGTTTTGATTTGTATTTCCCTGATAAGGAGCGACGTTGAACATCTTTTCATGTGCCTGTTGGCCATCCGGATGTCTTCTTTAGAGAAGTGTCTATTCATGTTTTCTGCCTATTTCTTCACTGGGTTATTTGTTGTTTGGGTGTGGAGTTTGGTGAGCTCTATAGATTTTGGATACTAGCCCTTTGTCTGATATGTCATTTGCAAATATCTTTTCCCATTCCGTTGGTTGCCTTTTAGTTTTGTTGGTTGTTTCCTTTGCTGTGCAGAAGCTTTTTATCTTCATAAGGTCCCAGCAATTCACTTTTGCTTTTTAATTTCCTTGCCTTTGGGGTTGTGTCAAGTAAGAGACTGCTACGGCTGAGGTCAGAGATGTCTTTTTCTGCTTTCTCCTCTAGGGTTTTGATGGTTTCTTGTCTCACATTCAGGTCCTTTATCCATGTTGAGTTTATTTTTGTGAATGGTGTGAGAAAGTGGTCTAGTTTCAACCTTCTGCATGTTGCTGTCCAGTTCTCCCAGCACCATTTGTTAAAGAGACTGTCTTTTTTCCATTGGATGTTCTTTCCTGCTTTGTCAAAGATGAGTTGGCCATACGTTTGTGGGTCTAGTTCTGGGGTTTCTATTCTATTCCATTGGTCTATGTGTCTGTTTTTGTGCCAATACCATGCTGTCTTGATGATGACAGCTTTGTAGTAGAGGCTAACGTCTGGGATTGTGATGCCTCCTGCTTTGGTCTTCTTCTTCAAAATTACTTTGGCTATTCGGGGCCTTTTGTGGTTCCATATGAATTTTAGGATTGCTTGTTCTAGTTTCGAGAAGAATGCTGGTGCAATTTTGATTGGGATTGCATTGAATGTGTAGATAGCTTTGGGTAGTATTGACATCTTGACAATATTTATTCTTCCAATCCATGAGCAGGGAATGTCTTTCCATTTCTTTATATCTTCTTCAATTACCTTCATAAGCTTTCTATAGTTTCCAGCATACAGATCTTTTACATCTTTGGTTAGATTTATTCCTAGGTATTTTATGCTTCTTGGTGCAATTGTGAATGGGATCAGTTTCTTTATTTGTCTTTCTGTTGCTTCATTGTTAGTGTATAAGAATGCAACTGATTTCTGTACATTGATTTTGTATCCTGCAACTTTGCTGAATTCATGTATCAGTTCTAGCAGACTTTTGGTGGAGTGTATCGGATTTTCCATGTATAGTATCATGTCACCTGCAAAAAGTGAAAGCTTGACTTCATCTTTGCCAATTTTGATGCCTTTGATTTCCTTTTGTTGTCTGATTGCTGATGCTAGCATTTCCAACACTATGTTAAAGAACAGCTGTGAGAGTGGGCATCCCTGTCAGGTTCCTGATCTCAGGGAAAAAGCTCTCAGTTTTTCCCCATTGAGGATGATGTTAGCTGTGGGCTTTTCATAAATGGCTTTTATGATCTTTAAGTATGTTCCTTCTATCCCGACTTTCTCAAGGGTTTTTATTAAGAAAGGGTGCTGGATTTTGTCAAAGGCCTTTTCTGCATCGATTGACAGGATCATATGGTTCTTCTCTTTTCTTTTATTTTTTATTTTATTTTTTTTCAACGTTTTTTTAAATTTATTTTTGGGACAGAGAGAGACAGAGCATGAACGGGGGAGGGGCAGAGAGAGAGGGAGACACAGAATCAGAAACAGGCTCCAGGCTCCGAGCCATCAGCCCAGAGCCTGACGCGGGGCTCGAACTCACAGACAGCGAGATCGTGACCTGGCTGAAGTCGGACGCTTAACCGACTGTGCCACCCAGGCGCCCCTCTTTTCTTTTATTAATGTGGTGTATCACGTTGATTGATTTGTGAATGTTGAACCAGCCCTGCATCCCAGGAATGAATCCCACTTGATCATGGTGAATAATTCTTTTTACATGCTGTTGAATTCGTTTTGCTAGTATCTTATTGAGAATTTTTGCATCCATATTCATCAGGGATATTGGCCTGTAGTTGTCTTTTGTTACTGGGTCTCTTTCTGGTTTAGGAATCAAAGTAATACTAGCTTCATAGAATGAGCCTGGAAGTTTTCCTTCCCTTTCTATTTCTTGGAATAGCTTGAGAAGGATAGGTATTATCTCTGTTTTAAACGTCTGCTGGAGCTCCCCTGGGAAGCCATCTGGTCCTGGACTCTTATTTGTTGGGAGATTTTTGATAACCAATTCAATTTCTTCACTGGTGATGGGTCTGTTCAAGCTTTCTATTTCTTCCTGATTAAGTTTTGGAAGAGTGTGGGTGTTTAGGAATTTGTCCATTTCTTCCAGGTTGTCCAATTTGTTGGCATATAATTTTTCATGGTATTCCCTGATAATTGTTTGTATCTCTGAAGGATTGGTTGTAATAATCCCATTTTCATTCATGATTTTATCTATTTGGGTCATCTCCCTTTTCTTTTTGAGAAGCCTGGCTACAGGTTTGTCAATTTTGTTTATTTTTTCAAAAAGCCAACTCTTGGTTTCGTTGATCTGCTCTACCGGTTTTTTTAGATTCTATATTGTTTATTTCTGCTCTGATCTTTATGATTTCTCTTCTTCTGCTGGGTTTAGGTTGCCTTTGCTGTTCTGCTTCTATTTCCTTTAGGTGTGCTGTTAGATTTTGTATTTGAGATTTTTCTTGTTTCTTGAGATAGGCCTGGATTGCCTATTTTCCTCTCAGGACTGCCTTCGCTGCATCCCAAAGTGTTTGGATTGTTGTATTTTCATTTTCGTTTGTTTCCATATATTTTTTAATTTCTTCTCTAATTGCCTGGTTGACCCACTCATTCGTTAGTAGGATGTTCTTTAACCTCCATGCTTTTGGATGTTTTCCAGACTTTTTCCTTTGGTTGATTTCAAGCTTCATAGCATTGTGGTCTGAAAGTATGCATAGTATAATTTCAATTCTTGTAAACTTATGAAGGGCTGTTTTGTGACCCAGTATATGATCTATCTTGGAGAATGTTCCATGTGCACTCGAGAAGAAAGGATATTCTGTTGCTTTGGGATGCAGAGTTCTAAATATATCTGTCAAATCCATCTAATCCAATGTATCATTCAGGGCCCTTGTTTCTTTATTGACTGTGTGTCTAGATGATCTATCCATTTCTGTAAGTGTGGTGTTAAAGTCCCCTGCAATTACCACATTCTTATCAATAAGGTTGCTTATGTTTGTGAGTAATTGTTTTATATATTTGGGGGCTCCGGTATTCGGCGCATAGACATTTATAATTGTTAGCTCTTCCTGATGGATAGACCCTATAATTATTATATAATGCCCTTCTTCATCTCTTGTTACAGCCTTTAATTTAAAGTCTAGTTTGTCTGATATAAGCATGGCTACTCCAGATTTCTTTTGGCTTCCAGTAGTGTGATAAATAGTTCTCCATCCCTTCACTCTCAATCTAAAGGTGTCCTCAGATCTAAAATGAGTCTCTTGTAGACAGCAAATAGATGGGTCTTGTTTTTTTATCCATTCTGATACCCTATGTCTTTTGGTTGGTGCATTTAGTCCATTTACATTCAGTGTTATTATAGAAAGATACGGGTTTAGAGTCATTGTGATGTCTGTATGTTTTATGCTTGTAGCGATGTCTCTGATACTTTGTCTCACAAATTCCCCCTTAGGATATCTTGTAGGGCTGGTTTAGTGGTGACAAATTCCTTCAGTTTTTGTTTGTTTGGGAAGACCTTTATCTCTCCTTCTATTCTAAATGACAGACTTGCTGGATAAAGGATTCTCTGCTGCATATTTTTTTCTCTTTAGCACACTGAAGATATCGTGTCAATCCTTTCTGGCCTGCCAAGTTTCAAAGGAGAGATCCGTCATGAGTCTTATAGGTCTCCCTTTATATGTGAGGGCAAGTTTATCCCTTGCTGCTTTCAGAATTTTCTCTTTATCCTTGTATTTTGCCAGTTTCACTATGATATGTTGTGCAGAAGATCGATTCAAGTTACGTCTGAAGGGAGTTCTCTGTGCTTCTTGGATTTCAATGCCTTTTTCTTTCCCCAGTTCAGGGAAGTTCTCAGCTATTATTTCTTCAAGTACCCCTTCAGCACCTTTCCCTCTCTCTTCCTCCTCTGGGATACCAGTTATTCGTATATTATTTCTTTTTAGTGTATCACTTAGTTCTCTAATTTTTCCCCTCATACTCCTGGATTTTTTTATCTCTCTTTCTCTCAGCTTCCTCTTTTTCCATAACTTTATCTTCTAGTTCACCTATTCTCTCCTCTGCCTCTTCAATCCGAGCTGTCGTCGTTTCCATTTTGTTTTGCATTTCGTTTAAAGCACTTTTCAGCTCCTCGTGACAGTTCCTTAGTCCCTTGATCTCTGTAGCAAGAGATTCTCTGCTGTCCTCTATACTGTTTTCAAGCCCAGCGATTAATTTTATGACTATTATTCTAAATTCACTTTCTGTTATATTATTTAAATCCTTTTTGATCAGTTCATTAGCTGTTGTTATTTCCTGGAGATTCTTCTGAGGGGAATTCTTCCATTTGGTCATTTTGGATAGTCCCTAGAGTGGTGAGGACCTGCAGGGCACTTCCCCTGTGCTGTGGTGTATAACTGGAGTTGGGGGGGTGCCGCAGTCCGACCTGATGTCTGCCCCCAGCCCACCGCTGGGGCCACAGTCAGACTGGTGTGTGCCTTCTCTTCCCCTCTCCTAGGGGCGGGATTCACTGTGGGGTGGCATGGTCATTCTGGGCTACTTGCACACTGCCAGGCTTGTGGTGCTGGGGATCTGGCGTATTAGCTGGGGTGGGTAGGCAAGGTGCACAGGGGCCGGAGGGGCAGGCTTAGTTCACTTCTCCTTAGGTGATCCACTTCATGAGGGGCCCCGTGGCAGCGGGAGGGAGTCAGATCCACTGCCGGAGGTTTGGCTCTGCAGAAGCACAGCGTTGGGTGTTTGTGCGGAGGGAGCAAGTTCCCTGGCAGGAACTGGTTCCCTTTGGGATTTTTGGCTGGGGGATGGGTGAGGGAGATGGCGCTGGCAAGCGCCGTTGTTCCCCACCAAACTGAGCTCTGTCCTCCGGGGGCTCAGCAGCTCTCCCTCCCTTTGTCCTGCAGCCTTCCTGCTTTCTGAGCAGAGCTGTTAACTTATGACCTCCCAGACGCTAAGTCGCGCTTGCTGTCGGAATGCACTCTGTCCAGCCCCTCTGCTTTTGCCAGTCAGACTCGGGTGCTCTGCTTGGCAGGCAGGCTGCCCCTCCACCCAGGCTCCCTCCCGCCAGTCCATGCAGCGTGCACTGCCTCGCTGCCCTTCCTACCCTCTTCCGTGGGCCTCTAGTCTGCGCTTGGCTCCAGAGACTCCGTTCTGCTAATCCTCTGGCGGTTTTCTGGGTTATTTAGGCAGGTGTAGGTGGAATCTAAGTGATCAGCAGGACGCGCGGTGAGCCCAGCGTCCTCCTACGCCGCCATCTTCCCTGATTCCAAGATACTTTTTATTAATTGACTTATCTCTTATTACAGATTCTTTGTCTCTGCACATAAAGACGACCCCACGTTCCCATTTCATCTTAGTTTCAACTTCAAGTTAAGTGCTGTTTGATGAAAGGCTTTATGCAAGTAATTACTCCTCTCTTTTTGAAAGGCCAAGCCTATCACATTTTAAGCCCTTAATCCTGCTGGCCTCACTAAGCAAAGGAAGGAGAGGAGACAAGTGACACTCAGGAAAAGGTGAGGCAGACAAAGCAGTGCATGTGGTACTGAAGTGGCTTTTAGCTCCAGGATCTACATGTGATCAACAAACGTGATTTACTCTCCTCATCTCTTAATGCACAAGATGGTTGCTAATGGGGTTTCTCAGTTTCTGGAAGCATTCCCACTCTAAGGGTATGAACTGCCATGTGTAGAAGGCATTTGGAGGCAGGGGGCAAGCAGCAGCTGAGGTAGTGAGACTTGTGGAAACCCAGGATGTTAAGCCTGGGTCTACTGTTACAAACCAGGAGAGACTGGGGGAGGTGTGAAAATGGTTACTGTCCCCTAATAACCTCAATCTGAGGTCCATGGGAAGGACTTCAGGTTTCTTATCCTTGAAAGTTGGGCTCTCTTCCTGGCCCACACAGAACATGAGAAATAACTCACTTCCCCAGAGGTCAGACCTATGTAGCCTATCCAAGGAGGAGGATGTTTTGAGAAACATCTCCCAATTCACATGCCCATCTTGTGCCTGATGCAATTAGAAGGGACAGATTTGAACTGGTTTTCTCACGCATACATGCATTTTGCAGTTAACAATAAGCTGGACGATAGTGATAGGTTTGCCAAGGTCAGGGCTCTCATTGTCTGGATTAATTGCAATTTCCAGAAGCACGCACCCCTGGAAGAGTTCTACAGCTTTGGTGAGTCCATGTGTGAATACTTTGGGCACCAGGGATCCAAGCGGCTGCCTGTTGAGAAACCCATGGAGCTGGGCAACAAGATCTGGTGTGGAATAACAAGCAGGGGGTATCTTGTGTGGTTTGCGCCCTCACAGGGCACACTGTTCACCAAGTCAGACAGGGGCTTGGGCTGAGGTGGCAGTATGGTGGTAAATTTTGTGGATGTTCTTCAGGAGCATGGCTGTCTGCCACAACACATATTTTTTGACAAGGTTTTTATAAGTGTCAAACTTATGTCCATTTTGAGGATAAAGGAGGTGAAGGCCACAGAAACTTCATGAATACAGGACTGAGCAAAGTCCCCTCAAAGATCACAAAGGATTTTAAAAATGAAGAGGGAGTTCATTTGAGTATAAAGTTGATGAGAGTGAGGAGATCATTGTTTGCTGCTAGCATGATAGCAGTGTGGTCAACATCTGCTCCAATGTTGTGGGTATAGAAACAGTGGGGATGACCAATTATTATTCAGGAGTAATCAAAGCACAGAACCAGGTCCGCCAACCATCCCTGGTAAAGCTGTACCAGGAAAAGGTGGGTAGTGTCAGCAGGTGGACCAGAATATTGCCAAGTACAAAGTGAAGATCCGAGGCACAAAGTGGTACTCAAGCCTCATTGGCTCTGACCTCCACAATGCATGGCAGTTACACAAGATCTGCAGCCATGATTCCCAAGTAGACCTCCTGGCCTTCCAGAGATATGTGGCCTGTGTGTATCTAGACAGTAATGTGACAAGGGAAATGAAACAGGAAGCTGGAAACTGAGAGCCACTTTGGCATGATTGGACACTGGGTCATCAACCAGGACAAGATCTAGTGTGCTCTCTGCCACTACAGTGAGAAATGCCATAAGGGTGTCCATTCCAAGTGCTTCAGAAAGTACCACATATAGTGATGTACAATAAGGAGAAGGAGCCCTTTGGGTGTTTCATTTATAATGAGATGTTGACAGCTAATTTCATAAAGCAGACAGAGCACTTGTGTTTTATTTGTGTTGGAAAAAGGAGACCTGAATCCCTAATAACTTGGTTTTGTATTTTCTCCCCACTTCATTACTATTACCTTTTACTGTCTTTTATGTTTCCTATATACAACATAGATTAATATTTATAATAGCAATAATAAATATCTGTAAATGTATAATTATACTGTCATTTATTTCAACTTATAGGGCCTTTTCTTTTTCTTTTCAAACTTTGATTTTAAGTTCACTTAGTTAACATACAGTACAATATTGGTTTCAGGACTAGAATTTACTGATTCATCACTTACATATAACATGCAGTGCTCATGGTAACAAAGGACCTGTTAATACCCATCACCCATCTAGCTCATACCCCACCCACTTCCATCCATCAACCCTGTTTGTTCTCTAAGAATATCTTATGGTTTGTTTCCTTCTCTCTTTTTATACCCCTTCTCCAATACGTTCATCTGGTTTGTTTCTTAAATCCCACACATGAGTGAAATCATATGGTATTTGACTTTCTCTGATTGACTTATTTTGCATAATACATTCTAGTTCTTTCCAGGTTCTGGCAAATGGCAAGATTTCATTCTTTTTGATGGTTTTGATGGCTGAGTAATCTTCCATTTTATATATGTGTATATAATACACATATATATTTTATATTTTATATATGTGATATAAACACATATATTCAATTATATATACATATATATAAACGCATATATTCAACTCCATTCATCAGTCAATGGACATTTGGGACCCTTTATATTCAAATGAAACTTTTGCTTTGGATTATTGCTGACTCCTTGTAAAGACAAGCAAATACAGCTGAAAACTTTAGAGAAAGTTTCATGAATAGTAAATGGTTAATAATTGTTTGTTTATAATAAAATTCATTCTAATAATATAAGCCTGCAAATAACTGTCTATTTCCACCAAGTCTAATATAATTATGTATTTTTACAAATAAAGACTTGAAACTAAGAAATACTCCTACTATAGATTATTTTTGATAATAGGGACAATTCTATAAAATAATTGAAATTTTAAGTGAAGAAAAATATTTAAAATAGACTAATTTAATTGGCTTATTGTTTAGGTCTATTATCTAACCCCTTCATTTAAAAGATTAGAAATCCAGAACTCTGTGAGCATTTTACCCAGACTGACATCTAGGAATAATTTATAAGACAGAGGAGTCAAAAGGAAATATTTAGTAAGTAACATGTGAAAAGAAAATGTGTTCCATAGCATGCTTGTGAGGACTTCCTCCACTTTGAGAAGTTGGAGGTTGTTTTGGAGATGGTGGTGGATGAAGCTAGTGCAGGGAAAGAGGCGCAAGTTGCATAAAGGTGAATTGTCGCTGTTTTTCCAGTTATAAAAACAACCTGGATGGAAGAGGAGTGAAAGTGAAGATACAAAGAAGTTCTTACAGTATAGTCTTAGAAAATGAAGTCTGCATTGACTATTTTATTTCCTGGTTTTGTGTCTGAGCTTCGACACATTTCACCTGAAAACTCGTGGAAAGGGGAAAAAGTCTGTGTTTATTGGTAGGAAAACCAGAGTCTGTGTATTTGTAAGTTCTTGAAAATCTTTTCCATTTTGTTAATATAAGCTTTCCACTTCTGGCTCTGTTAGCAATATTAAAATGTGTGAAACATTTTGAATGTGTGGAAAAGTCCATTTTGTTTATTGTTATTAAGTAGATGCTTGGTTTGGTGAACACAGAAATCAAAGATGGAAAGACTGGATAACCCGAAGAACATGATAACATAGATTTAATCTTAGTGAGAATAGTCCATACATGACAAAGGAATGTCAGGTACTTTTAAATTCCAACGTGAAAGTGGACTCAATTGACAGAGACTGCAGAAAACTGGATGTACCAGTCTACGCTGGGGCTCATACTTGGTGGATGACTGAGTGTGCAGAAGAGTCAGTTTTGACAGCAACTTGGTGGCTCTCTCACTGTAACTCAAACAGCTTTGATTTGCAACTTCTTGCTGGTGTCCTATGGAATAATTCTGAGAAACTCTGGTGTCAAATATTCTGAAGAAATTCATTCACTGTTACATTAAATTAGAAATATATCTGGGCAGCTCTTCTTGTACAATGCTACGAGGTACTGATGGAGTTAGAAAGATTCATTCAATTGACTGGATATGTTGTTTACATAATAGCAAGTATCCCCATAGTTGGAATCATTCAGCTTGTAGTACCAATTATATGCACCTTTAAAAAGTTAGCTCTTAGCATTTCTTAGAGCTTAATATAGTGGTTAGTGAGATTGCAGGTAGGGCAAGATATAAAATCTTTCTGGAGGTAAGGAATATTTCATTTCTGAGGTTCCAGTAAATTTTCAGTAAGTAAAATTCCAGTAAATTACCAAAGGGTAAATTGCTTGGATTGTTTGTCTATATCCTTAACTATTAATATGGGAATTAATTAATATTAGGACATGAAAAAGTAATTTTTTAATAATTAAATTACATATAATAAAATGGAAATTATAAAGAACCCCCAAAAGTAAATGGTTATTTTCTTTAGAGTGAAGAATATAAAAGACTCAATTATATTTTTTCATAAAATGTATAAATATATAAAATTTATTTCAGTGAACGAACATTCAAAAATGTTCTCTCTGCAACACTTTATTTTTCAAAATATATTTATTTAAATTTGAGTTAGTTAACATACAGTGTGGTATTGGTTTCAGGAGTAGAACACAGTGATTTGTCACTTGTATATAACACCCATTACTCATGCCAACAAGTTCTCTCCTTAATGCTCATCACCCATTTAATCCACCTCCCTACCCACCTCCCCTCTAGCTACCCTCAGTTTATTCTCTGTATTTAAATCTCTTATGGTTTGTCTCCCTCTATATTTTTATATTAATATCCCTTAATTCCCCCTGCTTATCTGTTGTGTTTCTTAAATTCCACATAAAAGTGAAATCATATGATATTTATCTTTCTTTGCCTGACTTATTTCACTTAGCATGATACACTCTATAGATTCATCCATATTGTTGCAAACGGTAAGATTTCATTCTTTTTTATCACCAATAATATTGGCACTTTAACACAGAAAGCTGAGGTTTGGGGCGTCAAAGGGAAAATGGCAAAAAAAAAAAACATTTGGAAAAAAATGGAAAAGATAATAAAAAAGATTATATCTGGCAAAACAATTCAGAAGTGTATTCAAGAATGGGCTACTGAAAGACATGGGAGACCTGAGATGTAGTAGTAATTACAGATAAAGAAAGAGATACTGAGAAATAGATAAAAAGAGAAATACCAAGAAATAGATAGGGAGGGACAGAACAAGAGACAACATAGGTGAAGGTGAGGGGGCATTCAGAGACTATAATGTATATTCATGCTTTCCTTCACTTTGGGCTTCACATGAGTTTTCTTTCTTTGAAATTGATGAAGCCATATAGCTACTGATTCCAACTCTTCACATTCTTTTAGCTGTAAGTACTAAAGAATCTTAAGTGTAATAGTGTTAAAGTTACATGGAGACCAGGATTTTCTCAGCTCTAGACTAGAATGACACCATTTTTTTTCTTTGAATGACTACAGTGGGCTTATTCCAGTCTGACTTCAGATTTTTGTGTGTGAGGTCTCTGATCTCATATGGGAGAAGAGGGGCACAATTTCCTCACAGATTAAAAGGGAATAATCAGGATGAAAATATAGAGAGTCTTCACATCCTATAGGCAAAATAATGGCAACCGAAACCAAGGCAATCAAATGGGTCGCAATTACACCTTAAATAATATGGCAAACCTGTCTGTGGGATGGGAGAGGGAGGATGGTTACATTATAATAAAAATGCCCCAAGATGTGGAATTTAAATCATTCAAGAGGAAAAAAAGTCGAATACAGAAACTGAAATTGTTTGGTTAGGATAATTAGAATTTAAGAGTAATTTCATTACAATATTCAGTGATGAGATTCTGTTTAATAGTGAGGATATTAAATGGGTAAGGGGCATTAAGGAATCTACTCCTGAGATCATTGTTGCATTATATGCTAACTAATCTTGATGTAAATTAAAAAATAAATAAATAAAATAAAATCTGAAAAAAAATAGTGAGGATTCTGGTCATCTAATTGTTCATTTCAAAAGAAGAGGACAATAAGAGACCAGTATCAATTCAGTTATCTACAAAACGCAATTTTTATTTTAGTGAATCTTAAGTTTATATTAGAGTGTTAACAGTTTCCCTACCAAAGAAATTCCAATCTAAGAAGAGAGAAGAGTTGCTTTCCCATTCTACTTTACCCACCTCCTGCCCTGCTCTGTCACAAGTCTTTACTTTGTCATATTTTATCTTCCGAAGTGTCTTATTTCATTTATTTTTAGAACTGTAGGAAATGCAGTTGAACTAGATAACTTTATCTTCTCTTTTTAGACATTTATAGAGAAAGTTTTCCAATTAGATAAGAAATAAGTGGTTTCTGCCACATAGATTTGTTCTCCATGAAGGTATATTTTTGACAAGGCATTGGACTCTTTATGTCTTTTTTCCTAACTGCTTGGTTTACCAGAACTCTTTTAACAAATGATATCTGCTACAGTGAGCAAATGGATGAGAACTTTGCCTGAGGATTTTCTTTTCCCAGCCTTTCACATTTATTATCTTAAAAAAGAAGGCAATGTATTAAAGCCATTTGTTTCTGCAAGGAGGAAGACGGCAATTATACAACTTTGTGTGAAGCCACTAGACCTTAAAGCAACTAAGAACTGTGGATCTCATTTCCTTTTCTCAGCTCAAGTCCCATCCAAGTGAACTCCTCCTGCTTCACCCCAGTGTGGAAGAGAGCTCTGCCATACTGAGCTTTTCCCAAACTATGGTACCACTTCACTGAAACAAATTGAAGCAGAATGGCTCTTTGAGTATACTTTTAACCATCTGAGTAGGGCATTTGTAAACCATTGCCTCTTTTGTTTATTTAGTTTAATAGAATATTTATATTGGAAAAAAAAGTTAAGTGCAAGGAATTCAGATTTATTGTTAGAAATGCTTAAAAATGACAGCTGATACCTGAATCTATGCTTATAGGCTAAAGCACATGTCCTTGCATATATCAGCTCAATCACTGCCAAAAATATTTTTGGTTTAGGGGTGCCTGGGTGGCTCAGTTAATAGAGCATATAACTCTTGGTCTCAAGGTTGTAAGTTCTAGCCTTTCACTGGGTGCAGTAATTACTAAAAAATACTTCATGTTAAAAAACTCAAATTTAAATTTTAAAAAAATCTTTAAAGAAAAGGTTTCTGGTTTATAATTCTCCCCCAATCCACCCTTCCCTATACTTCAGTTGGTACATACATTTTTTTCCTTGCAGAAATAATTTGCATTAATCACCTATATGAAGAATAGCCTAAAATGTTTACTTATCCATTTTGTAGATCAAAACATTTTTTCATATAACCCTCAATATATTTCAGATTTAAAAATGATTTATATTTTCCCCTAGATATTTAGGGGTGATTTATACATATACATTATGATTTCCATATATATACATATATATGGAAATATATATAAATATATATATATATGTGTGTGTGTGTGTGTGTATGTATCTGTCCATATATCTATATATCATCAATATATCTGTCTATCTATCTATCTAGATATATGGGCATATACTTTCCTTTCTGGGTGTTAAATAACTGTCTAAAGAAGTTTACATTGTGATATTTCAGTCACTCAACAATGAGAATTAAAATGTGATGAATGTACTAGTAAATTATGAAATCCTTTAAGTTCAATTGCTGTCCATTTGGGTTCATACTGTCAGATATTAAGACAGGAATTCTTCCACATTTATAGGTTCAGCTACATTCACTCTATTTCCCTTTCTGTTAAAATTTGAATATTTTATCCTTTGACATTACATGGCAGAAAGTCACTAGAAATGTAAACCAAAAATAAATAAATAAATAAATAAATAAATAAATAAATTCCAGTAATAGATGCCTGTAAATAACTGTCTATTTCCATCAAGTCTATATAATTATGTAATTTTACAAATAAAGAGTTAAAACTAAAAAAAAGTCCTAATATTTTTGATAATACAGATTATTTTTGATAATAGGGGCAATTCTATAAAATAATTGAAATGTTAAGTGAAAAATATTTAAAATAGACTAATATAATTGGCTTTTTGTTTAGGTTTATTATCTAACCCCTTCATTTAAAAGATTAGAAATCAAGAACTCAATTTAATTCTTATCTTCACTTACAGATCTTTGGAAAAAGGAACATCCCTAGACTTTCAGCGGTGGTTGGCCTCTTTCAAGGACTGAAATTGGTATACATTCCCTTTGTAGTTGAATGAAAGATTGCTAATTCAATTACTTTTCTTGGTGAAATTACATCATCGTTAACATCATTACCTCCATCACCTTACATACCAGCATTCCAACTACATTATCATCATATTTACTACCACTATCATCACCACCCTCACCATCAATCATCAACTGGGAGTGCCTAACTCCTGCTGGCCCATAATCTGAGGGTGTGGGTCAAACATTGTCAAAGAAACATAAGATAGATAGATAGATAGATAGATACATAGATAGATAGATATAGAGACACATGTAGATATATACAGATATTTATCTATATGGATAAATCTCTCTCCATCTCTGTATCTACCTATGTCTATCTACATATACAGAGACAGAAAGAGAGAGAGAGAGAGAGAGAGAATCCATACAGCCAGTGGTCCCATTGCAATTTTAATTATGAAAACACCAGAACTAAAACCTGAACATCTAAGAAGGCCTGATTTAGATGGAAATGAAAATAGGTAGTGCTTGATATTCATCTTATATTTGTGGTCTAATTTGATGTTAGGCAGCATTACAACACTTTTATCAGAGCACTCACCACCTCCTTGCTCCTCAGACTGTGTATGAGAGGGTTCATCATGGGGGTGAGGATACAACCAAGCATAAAGAGAAACTGGTCCAGCTTGGGACTGTGATAAGTATTAGGCCTCATGTAGACCAGCATGGCTGGCCAAAGTAGAGGCTCACCACAGTCAAGTGGGGGGAACAGGTGGCCAGGGCTTTATTTCTGCCCTCCAGGGAGTTCATGCTGAGGATAGCAAGGAAAATGAGAGTATAAGAAAACAGGATAAAGGACAAGGGAATGAGGAGCATCATAACCGTTGTCATCACTACACCCTTCTTATAGGCAGAAATGTGCTCACAGTCCAATTTTAGAATGGCCATGACTTCACAGAGGAAATGGGAAACCTCTCTGGAACCACAGATGGGGAAATAGATAGAATAAACTGTGTGTGCAAATGATGTAATGTAAAGGCACCCACATACAGGAGATAATAGCCACCTGCAGATATACTTTCTGGCTTATTATCAGGGTATATCTCAGAAGGTTACAAATTGTCACATACTGGCCAAAAGAAATGAGGGTAATAAGGATACACTCAGCAATTACTAGAGTCCAGAAGAAAAAAGATCTGAGTTTAACAGGCAACCTGTGAGATGTTTCTCTTCCCTGAGAAGTCAGTTGCCGTCTTGAGTATAGTGCAGGAGATTAATGTCAGGTCCATGAGAGCAATTTAGCTGAGCAGAAAATATATGTGTGTGTGGAGATGAGAATCCACCCAGATGAGGAAAATAAGGGTGACGTTTGTGGTGAGAGTCACAGTGTAGATCATAAGGATAGCAGAGACAAGGACATTGACATATTTTATACCAGGGAATAGGCTCAAAAGCATAAAATCATATTTGAAGACTAATTTATTTTATCCAAGTCTTTGTCTTGTTAGAAGTGATCAACCTGGGAACAAACCAGATTTGGAGACATCACAAAGATTTATTGGATTCTGTTCCCCAGACGCTTTCCTTTATAACTCTTATCAGCATCAGTAGGCTGTGATATTTCTGCAACTAACTGCAATTTAGCCAATTTCATGGCTAAATAACCTATCTAATGCCTCCAGTTATATTCTTTATTCACAGAATAAATTTCCCGAATCTTGTATAGTTAATTTCCAGACTTCATCTAGTAATGGTAGCTCATATCCATTACTAACACTTCCCCTCCCTTCTATGTCATTTCTCAGAGACCCCATTCCCATCTCCCTTCTTATACTCTCTCACTGCCATACTTTAACCTTTGAGAAGTATATTCCATTTGTTCTATCCTCACCAAATCACAGTTTCCATCCTAATATGTTCTTATCACTATGCTAAATCTTAGAAAGACAAAGATGAATAAAGTATGATTTCTGATGCTAAAGACCTTTAACTTTATTGAAGAAGATATCAGGAACATGTGGAAAAATTAGACAGATGTTATAATGGAAGAATATAGATGATACATTGTACAAAGGAGATGGAAAGTAGCCTTCATTTTAAAAGGCTAGAGGATTTGAATGATGGAAATCTAACTTCACATAAACTTTTTTATCTTTTTTAACAAAACTACAATAAAAAACTAAACCATCATATCTGTTGGCATTTAGAAGGAGATAGTCTTTTAGAGGGACACCTGGGTGGCTCATTTATTAAGGATCTGAGTCTTGACTTCAGCTTAGGTCATGATATACAGTTATGAGATCAAGTCCTGCATTGAACCTCACTTTGGTTTCCATGCTGGGCATGGGGTTGCTCAAGATTCTCTCTCTCCCTTCCCCTTTTCCCTTCCCCCACTTAATCATTCTCTCTCTGTGTGTCTCTCAAAAAAAAAGCGTGTCCCAGAGAAAAGTTGTGTAGCTTGTCCAAGCTCTTATTATTACTAAATGTTGAAGAGAAGTGACCAAAACTCACCTCCCAGAAGTTTTTCCAATTATCCTCCACCATTAGATCCTTATTAAGTATACTTACTAGAGTTATTATTAAATAAAGCCTTGTATTTTTCTTCATTTAATTTTTTTTAATGCTTACTTATTTTTGAGAGAGAGAAAGGGCAAAAATGGGGGAGGGCAGGGAGAGAGGAAAACACAGAATCCAAAGCCAGCTCCAGTCTCTGAGGTGTCTACATGGAGCCCAACGTGGGGCTCGAACTCACAAGTCCCGAGATCATGACTTAAGCCAAAGTTGGAAGCTTAACCGACTGAGCCACCCAGGCACCCCTGTGTTTTATTTATTAGCATAGTGGTAGCTGTTGTAATAAATAATCTTCATTTCTCAGTGACTTAAGATAATAGAATTCTATTTCTTGTCAGATGAATTCAAAAATAGGCTTTGCTGATAGGCACTTGACTCTTGAATGACATTTCTCGTACCCAGGCTCCTGGCATCTTGTCACTCACCATCTTCAATACTGACTTCTAAAGTCATTGTCCTCATCTGTATCAAGCATCCAGCAGGCAGGGTATGAAAATGTTAATAAGCCAAGCCTGAAAGTGCTGCATGAGCTTTCCCCTGATATTTGAGTCCAGTCACATAGCAACATGTCACTGCAGGGGAGGCTGAGAAGTATATTTAGCTCAGTGCACAGGGGAAAAGAGCACATAGATTTGGTAAACACCTGCCAGTTCCTGTTAAATCTAAATTACTTGGCATAAAGCATATAAACTGGTTCACAGCAGGGATAATGTTTTTGCATTCCTTTACCACTCTACTTCACATATCGGTATTTGTTGAATTGAACATACTTGCTACTCAGGAGAGCTGTTCCTCATTCCCCTTCCATGAATTTTATTCTTGGCCTTTCAAAATAGAAATGATCTTTTTTTGGAGACTATATTAGTTTATCTACTGTTGTACAATAATTATCTCAAGATAGTAAAAACATGTATTGCCTCACAGATCTTCCCAACAGGAATCTGAGTGAAACTTAAGCTGGGTACCTCTACCTAAATATTTCCAACAAGATTGTAATCAAAGTGCTGTCTTGTGCTATAGTTTCATCTGAATTCTTAACTGTGGGAGGATCTGCTTCCAATTTCACTCGGGTGTTACCAGCAACATTCATTTCAGTCCTCCTGGGCTGATGGCTTCAATTTATTGCTGGCTGTTGTTGGGAGCTTCCCTCGCTTTCTTGATTTTCCATGGGGTATCTCATAACATGGTAGTAGGCTTCCTTCAAGAAAGATGGGAGGGAGGAGAAAGAGAGCGAGAGCAAGATGGAAGTCACAGTCTTTTTGTAACCTAATATCAGAAGTAATAGGTGATAAGATCCATCCCTTGCTCAAGGGGAGAATACACAAGGTCATGAATCCTGGCCAACAGGGATTGTTGGTGCTGGATTGTTGCCTATCACGAGATTCTCCAAGTTCATAGTATTTTTGTCAAAACTTTGAATTTTAGAGTTAGAAGGTGTCTTAGAAAAATCCACTTTACACTTATCCCCAGTATTTTTTTTTCTCCCTGTTATTTTAATGATGAAGAAATCACAGTTTCAAAAATGGAAATAGTTAGCCCCAGAACATTCAACTAGTTAGAAATGAAGGAACTATACCCAGGTCCACTATTATTTTGACTTTCTTGACTCCTTGAAGAACTTTACTCTAAATTATTCCTTGAGTTATTTTTAACTTATTTTCTATGATTCTTTTACTTCTAGAAACCTTAGAGGACAACTAAACATGCTGTAAATGTGTAAATTCACTCTCACGAATAAGAACTATGAAGACCTGTCTAGAAAACCAGTCATATAACCAAATTTAATGTTTAATTATTAACCTGTTATAGTTTATATGAGGATTTTTTATCATCTAGACTGTACCATAAATATGAATGTATTCACTTTTATATATTTATAAATTTCATATATGCATAATTAAAAAAATTGATACCCACATGCAGCCCTTAAGCCTTGAATGAAGACTTGCAAATATATGTGTCATATTTTGGGCATTTCTGTGTCTTGACAGATTGTTTTGATAACTATACTTTTTTTATAATTGTCAGTCAAATGAATGATTTCTGTTGGGTTACAATGGCATATGACCAGCAGAGCCAGATTAGAAGATTCAGTCATGATGGTTGCATTTTATGGTAGATTCTGCTACTTTATTTAAACCTGAGTTAATGGCCTGCTATGCACCTTTTCTTTTTCTGGGTCTTAATCCTTGTATTGGCACATGTATAGTTGCAGACCTTTGTTTTTCACAGCTCTCAGACAAAAACAAATTAGTAAATAGACATTACTCAGGGTAGAATGTGCTAACCTTTAGGGTCTCTGATGCGTTCATGTGTCAGTGAATTTTTTGGATGATGATGTGACAGGGGATGTCCATCCTGAGATCTGTCCCATTTCAAACATTGCCTTGTTGGTGAATTACTTTCTTTGAATTTTGGAAGGGCTTGGTGTCCTCTTGCTCTAACAGTTTGTCCCTTATTAAACACCTCCCAGCAAATAATATAGTAGATTCATGCCTTATGATTTAACAGGCTCTCCTCTATGAGGACAGGAAATATTTCCACAGGAAATAAAGTTGAGAGTCAAAGACACAGATCTCTGTTGTGCCTGGGTAGCTCAAGTTGGTTGAGTGTCTGACTCTTGATTTGGGCTCAGGTCATGATCTCACAGTTTGTGGGAGTAAGCCCCACATTGGGTTATATGCTGGCAGTGTGGAACCTGCTTTGGATTCTCTCTCTCCTTCTCTTTCTCTGTTCCTCTCCCACTTGCACATGCACACTTTGTTCTTTCATTCTCTCTCAAAATAAATAAGGAAACATTTTTATTTTAAAGGACAGATTTCTGAAGAATTCACTGTTGACCTCAGGAACCAACTTGGAGAAGCAGAGTGTGGAAACATTTTTGGTACACATCCACACATAAAAGAAAATCAGCTTCCTTCTGTCCAGTCTCTCTTACTCATTTGCTAATTCTTCTTTATCCACACACTTATTGAACTTCATTCCATATATCAAATAAAGTCACATGTTTAGATTCCAAAAAATATTTCAGACTTCTTTTCTCTCATTTAAAAGTGTAATCTTCCACTCACCATTCCTCTCTATTTCCTTTTCTTAGTTAGCCATCAACTCTATTGCAATTTATTTCTATACTTCTGTAAGGGAAAAACAATCAAATTCTTTTACATTGAGTTTCTCCCCTTTCATTGGAAAATCAAATCCTAATTTCCCTGACAGTCACAAGAAAAAGAAAAAACATATTTGCACAGAAATTTTGTCAGTGGCATAAAAGGATATGAGCTTTGTTATTTCCAAATTATTGGTTAATAATGATTGATGGCATATGTGTGTTTGTTTATACAGTGTTACAAACCAGGCAGAAACACAATTCACAGCTACTTCTGAGGGGTTTTACTTTTTTATAATTAAGTATTATACCTTTTATCACTTCTAGGAAATTTCTTCATCACTTTCAAGTTAATTCATCACTAGGAAAGGGAAGATATGGTTTTCTTCTTTTCTCTGGTTTGAAGGCAATCATTTTAATAGTCAACTGCACATAATACAAACACATCTTGTCAAACTTAATCTGAAACTCTGGATTCATTTCTGAAATATTTGATATGCTAATCAAAAGAATATGTCTTTGACATCACTAAAATGAAACTGTTTATGACATATGTTAAATGTAACCAGTGTAAATGTTATGTCATAAAGGAGACCATTTTCCTTATTTTTTTCTTATCTTTTTTTTTCTAGTTTAATCTATGAATACGTTGAAAACCTATGTATTTATTTGTTTTTGTCAATTTTCTTGGGTTAATCTGTTCAGTAAGACAAAACTGACCATCTTTCCTGTCATCTGTACAAGAAAACCTAGAAATTGTGAAGTGGGGACTTTATGCTTAAAATGTTCTCCTTGGCTTTGGATTTCAACCAGGTAGTGGTAATACTTTCTGTGTACAGTTTTCTGCAATGACAAGAATCATCACCTGGCCTTTTTATGTTCCCTTTTCCCAAAAGGCTCACTCATAGCAGACTCATAGCCCTCCCTGGGTTGTAGAACTTTCTGTCAGCCTGACTGCTTGTTCTGACTCTGTCTTAAATGAGTTGTGTATATAAACTGTTATGGGTATGTTACTGAGATTTGCATGGCTCATCTTTGAGACTGAAAAAGCAAATTTTATTTATTCTGGAATTTAGAGCTGAAAAACCCATTTTCACTTAATTTGTGTCACTTAATCATCAAAAGCACAATGTGAGGTGGAGACTATGCATTATCATTTCAACCTTTGGACAGTGAAGATGGTATTTTAAGATCACACAGTTACTAAGATTCAGGGTTTTGACCCATGTCCTCTTCTCCAGATTCCAGAAGGCATTGCCTTCTAAGAAACTTGTTGGATTTTGTGCCATTTAGAAAGTAACCAATAAAAAGATGAAAATTCCTACCTGCCTTTTACCTAACTCTCCTAAACCCCAGGATATAGCATAAGTAGGAAAATATTAGTTTCTCAAAAGATGGTTTACCAGATTCATGTTGGAAAGATTGTGTGTGTGTATGTGAATGCACATGAACATGCGTATAAGTATAACCATTATCAAGATTCATATAGTTTATTTCATAAATATTTTCAGTTAGAGCCACATTCAGATGTGTAGTAGGTTACCACTAATACCTATGAAATAGACTCAAGGGATTAGTGATAATCCTGAACTTCTAGTGGTGAGTTAACCAGGCATTGTAAATCTTTAATTTTTTTAACGTTTATTCATTTTTGAGAGACAGAGAGAGACAAAGCATGAGCAGGGAAGGGGCAGAGAGAGGAAGACACAAAATCTGAAGTAGGCTCCAAGCTCTCAGCTGTCAGCACAGAGCCCAGTGCAGGGCTAGAATTCACGAACTGCGAGATCATGATATGAGCTGAAGTCGGACGTTTAACTGACTGAACAACCCAGGCGCCCCATAAATCTTATCACATATAACATGATTTTCCTGGCGTAAATGAAAACGTGACACAGGTAGAAAGTATAAGGAATTCATATCCTTCTACTTGGAAGAGATGATTTAGTTCCAATCCTTAACAAGAATGTCACACAGGTTTTGCTTTGAGGTTTAACTGAGTTGATCTATCAATTTCAGCTATCCTCTGGATATTCCCCTGTTCTGTTTATTGTGGGTAAAATAACACCAGTAATAACAGCTAACATTCATAGAGTCTTTTGTAAGTACTCATCATTCTACTAAGTTCTCTCTGTGTTTTATCTAATTGCACCCTCATAATCTTCACAACAGCTTCTTTAGATCATCATCAATGGCCATCACAACTTCTATCAATTTACACCAGTTTATATTCTTACCAAAAGTCCTCTCTGAATCCTAGCCAACACCTATTGCTTCCTATGTTGTTAATTTTAGCCATTCTGACTGGTGTGAGATGTTACCACAATGTAGCTTTGATTTGTATTTCCTTCATGATGAGCAATGTTGAGCACTTTTCCAAGTGTATCTTAGCAATCTGTTTCTTCTTTGAAAAAAAATGTCTATTCATGACTTCTGCTAATTTTTAACTGGATTTGTTTTCTGCAGTGTTCATTTTTCTACACTCTTTTTTATCTTTCGATGTTCTTCTGTTTCACAGATGTTTCTCCATCCCCTCACTCTGTTAGGTTTATTGCTAGGTATCTTATGGTTTTGGTGTATTTGTAAATGGGATTGATTCCTTGACTTCTCCTTCTGCTGCTTCATTATTGGTGTAGAAAAGTGGAACACATTTCTTTCCGTTGATTTCATTTTGTGTGACTTTATTGAATTTGTGTATCAGTTCTAGCAACTTTCTGGTGGACTCTTTTTTTTTTTTTGGCTTTTCAAAATAGAATATCATGCCATCTGTAAATAATGAAAGTTTGACTTCTAACTTGCCAATTCGGATGCCTTTTATTTCTTTTTCATGTCTAATTGCTGAGGGCAAGACTTCCAGTACTATGTTAAATAACAGTAGTAAGAGTGGACATTCCTGTCTTGCTCCTAACTGTGGAGAAAAAGCTTTCAATTTTTCCTTATTAAGGACAATATTTTCTGTCAGTCTTTCTTTATGTGGCTGTTATAATGTTGAGGTATGTTCCCTCTCTCTCCCTACTTTATTGTTTTTTTTTTTTCATCAAGAATGGATGTTGCACTTTGTCTAAAAATTTTCTGCACATACAGAGCTGATCATAAAGTTCTCATCCTCTCTTTTTTAAAAGTGGTGTAGTACCTTGATTGATATGTAAATATTGAACCACTTTTTCATCCCAGGAATAGTTCCCACTTGATCATGATGAATGCGTCTTTTAATATACTGTTGTGTTTGGTTTGCTAGTATTTTGATGAGAATTTTTGCACCCATGTTAATGAAGGATATTAGCCTGTAGTTCTCTTCATTGGTGGAATCTTTTTCTGGTTTGGAATCAGGGCAATACTGGCCTCATAGAATTAATTTGAAAGTTTTTCTTCTACTTCAGTTTTTTTTTAATACTTTAAGAAGAATAGGTATTAACTATTCTTCAACTGTTTGGTAAAATTTCCCTGTGAGCCATCAGTCCCTGGATTTTGTTTGTTGGGAAATTTTTGAATACAAATTCAATGTCTTTGTTGGCTGTTGGTCTTTTCATGTTTTCTATGTCTTCCTGTCTCAGTTTTATAGTTCATAGGATTCTAGGAATGTATCCATCTATTCCAGATTATCTGATGTTTGGCATGTAAATTGTTATAATATTCTCATAATTGCTTGCATTTATGTGGTAGTAATTGTTATTTCTCCTATCTAATTTGTGTTATTTGGGTCCTTTTTCTTTTCTTTTCATTAAGTCATGCTGGGGGGGCTATCAATTTTATTAAATTTTTCAGGGGCGCCTTGGTGGCTCAGTTGGTTAAGCATCCGATTTGGCTCAGGTCATGATCTCACCGTCCATAGGTTTGAGCCCTGTGTTAGGATCTGTGTTGACAGCTCAGAACCTGGAGCCTGCTTCAGATTCTGTGTCTTCCTCTATCTCTGCCCCTCCCCTGCTCAGGCTGTGTTTCTGTTTCTCTCTAAAATAAATAGAAAGTTAAAAAAGTTAAAAAAAAAACCTTTTTTTCATAGAACCAGCTCCTTGGTTTATTGATCTGTTATACTGTTTGTTTATTTTGTATATCATTAGTTCTGCTCTAATATTTATTTCCCCCCTACTTCTGCTGTTTAGGTTTCATTTGCTGCTAGTTTTCTGAGTTCTTTAAATGTAAGGTTAAGTAGTTTAATTGAGATTTTTCTTACTTCTTAAGGTAGGTCTGTATTGCTATACACTTCAGTCTTAATACTGCTTTTGATGAATCCCAAAGATATTGGACAATCATGTTTTCATTTTCAGTTGCTTCCATGTATTTTTAAATTTCTTCTTTAATTTCCTGTTTGACCAATTCATTCTTTAGTGGCATGTTGTTTAACCTCCATGTATCTGTGGCCTTCCTAATTTTTTTCTTGTGGTGGATTTCAAGTTTCAGAGTATTATGGTCAGAAAGTATGCATGGTATGTTTCCAATCTTTTTGTACTTTTTGATACGTGGCTTGTGACCTAGTATGTGATCTATTCTGGAGAATGCCCCATGGCACTTGAAAAGAATGTGTATTATGTTGCTTTGGGATGAAAATTTTGAATATTAAGTCCATATGGTCCACTGTCATTCAAAGCCATTGTTTCCTTGTTGATTTTCTGCTTAGATGATCTATACATTGATGTAAGTGGGTTAATAGGTGTTAACATCCCCTACTATTATTGCATTATTATTAATGAATTCCTTTGTTTGTCATTAATTGTTTTATATATTTGATTTCCCAAAAACTGGGAGCACACACATTTGAAATTATTACATATTATTTTTTAGGAGAGACCACTTTTTAACTATATAGTGCCTTTCTTCATTTCTTCTTACAGTCTTTGGCTTAAAATCTAATTTGTCTGGTATAAACATTCCTACTTTGGCTTTCTATTGATGTTCTTCTGCTTGATAGATGTTTCTCCATCCCTCACTTTCAATTTGCTGGTGTCTTTAGGTATAAAATGAGTGTCTTATAGGCATAATATAGATGGGTATTTTTTCTTATCCATTCTGACACCCTATGTCTTTTCATTGGTGTGTTTCATTCATTTAAATTTAGAATGATAACTGATAGATATGTATCTAGTGTCATTATGACTTGTTTTGTTATCATTTCTAGAGATTTTCTCTGTTTCTTTTTCATCTTTGTCACTTTTGATCTTTCTTTTCCACTCAATGAGCTCCTTTTCATTTCTTGCAGGCTGGTTTATTGGTCACCATCTCCTTCAGTTTTTGTTTGCCTAGAAACTTGCTCTCTCTCCTTCTATTATGAATGATAATCTTTCTGGATGGAGTCTACATGAATGCAGATTTTTCCATTCAGTTCACTGAATATATCTTGCCACTCCCTTCTGGCTTGTCATGTTTCTGTGGAGAGATCTGTAACTAGTCTTATGGGACTTACCTTGTAAATTAGAGACTTCTTTTGCCTTGTCAGTTTTAGGATTTTTCTTTATCACTATATATGTGAAATGTAACTACAACACGTGTTGATGTTGGCCTGTTTTTGTCGATCTTGATGAGAGTTCTCTGTGTCTACTGGATCTGGATTTCTGTTTCCCTCCCCAGATTCGGGATGTTTTCAACTGTTATTTCCTCAAATAAACCTCTGCTCCCTTTTCCCTCTCTTTTTCTTCTGGGAGTCCTATGATATGAATGTTACGTTTGGTGGAGTAACTGAGTTCCCTAAATCTACCCTCATAACCCACCATTCTTCTTTCTCTCTTCTTTCAGATTCATTATTTTCTGCTTGATAGATGTTTCCATCTTCTGTATCACTTATTTATTTGTCTTCTTTTTCCATCCTTGTGCTTATTTACATCCAGTCTGTTTTGAATCTCAATTATTGTATTTTTCATTTCTGTCTGGATGTTTTTTAGGTCTTTTATCTCTGCAGTTAGGGTCCCCTGGTGCCTTCCATATTTTCCTCAAGCCCCCCTGGTTTCCTTATGATTTTGCTTTAAATTCTCCATCAGGCATTTTACTTATATTTTTTCAATTGATTTCTGGCCATGACTCTTTCTTGTTCTTTCTTTTGGGATGAATTCTTCTGTTTCAGCATTGTGTCTAAGTCTCCAAGTCTCTGTCTTCTCTGTGTTAGGAAAGCCTGTTATGTTTACTGCTCCCGAGAGTAATGGCCTTATGAAGAAGAGATCTTACAATATTCAGAACCTGTTGCTTCAGTGAGTGTTTCTGATGTGTGCTGCATGCACTCTGGAGCTGTGTTTTGCCTGCTCTCTCAGATCAGTTGTCTGCAGAGTTTCTCCTTGCCTGCAGTGTGAGCAGTGTTTGGATCTTGGCCAGAATGTGTTGACTTTTAACTTGGTGTGTCCATGGTCTGCTTTGGAAATGAGACATGATGCTACTTCCACTAGAACTCAAAGCTTGCAAAACTGTTTTACCAGTAGATGTAGTGCATAAGGAGGTTTGTGCTGGTCTTCCTTGGAAGGGGCCAACTACGCTAGTCTATAAGCATACTTGCTCCAGAAAAGTAGTACCAGCAGAACACAGTGGGGTGGGAATTGGTGTAAGCAGGATACACAGGTGGTGCTGCTGTGCTGTATATTGAAGTTAATTTATACTGAGTGCCAGGAGTTCATTATAAACTAAACTCCCAGCCAGCTCCTTTGTCCCAAGAGAGGAGACTCTGTGCTTGTTGCTCTGTGGGAAGCACGCCTAGAAGAGCAAAAATATTCCCCTCATATACCCTAGGCATTTCAGATCACTGTTTTCACACTGTCTGTCACTGTGTTGCTTGCCAGAGTAGAGCAGCACAGTGAACTTTGGGCTCTATCACAGACAAACCAGCTGACTTAGAACTATAAAATTCAGTAACATGCTGTGGTGGGTACCTGAGCTGGTCTTTAGTGGGAAGGTCTTGCTATGCTGGGACTGATACAGGTTTTCCCCAGAAGGACAGCTGTGGCAAAGCACAGGGACATGGGATTTGTAGCAAAGCAGGCGGAACATCTAGTATCCAGGTTAGCCAGCCTCAGCAGTTGTCTCTCTCCCTATGATGAGGGATGGGAGAGGGAAATGTCACTCTCCAGTTCTTTTGTCCCTAGACAGGCAATGCCACCTCTTGCGGGAGTTCTCCAAGTATGAACAGACTTTCCCTCTGATCCTTAGCTGATCTTCAGATATTGTCATCTACCCCAGGGTTGATTGTCTACCTTCCTTCTAGGAGTATGGTGTGCTGTCAGGTCTCTAGCCCAGCCAAACCTGGGGACTTCTAAAATGTAACTCTTTGAGCCACACTGGTTGAAAAACTCACAAAAATCAGCCCCTCACATTTCCTCAGCCAATGGCTTTGGGGAAGTGTTCTTTTTGTGTGTATCCTTGTGCACTTTACTCTCCCTCCCCTTTCTCCATGACCAGGGTGTGTTTGAGGGACAAAGAAGCCTAGAGTCTTCCTATTTCACCATCACCCTAGCACCCCTCAGTCCTTGTGTTAAAGCCTAGTTTTTCAACCAGTGGGGCTCAAAGACCGAAAGTATTGCTACTCTGGCTTTATTTTGACATCCATTTGCTTGTAATTATTTCTCCACCCCCTCACTTTCAATCTGCAGGTGCCTGTAACTCTGAAATGAGTCCCTTGTGGGCAGCATATAGATGGGCTTTGTCTTTTATCCATTCTGACACCCTATGTCTTTTGTTAGGAGGGTTTAGTCTATTTATATTCAAAGTAACTATTGATAGAATTATTTTTCATTTTATTTCTTATCTTGTCACGATTTGCAAAGATTTCTTCTGATCATCTTGTCTTTGTCACTTTTGGTCTCTCCTTTCCTCTCAAAGGGTCCCTTTTAATATTCCTTGCAGGCTTGTTTAGTGGTCATGAATTCATTTATGTTTTGTTTGTCTGGGAAGTTATCTTCCCTTCCATTCTAAACAAAAGCTTTGCTAAAAAGAATACTCTTGGTTACAGATTTTTCCCATTTATCATTTTGAATATATCATGACACTCCCTTCTTGCTTGTCAAGTATCTGTTGACAAATCTAAAGATAGCATTATGGTTCTTTCCTTCCATGTTAAGGACTTCTTTTGTCTCACTGTTGTTTTTGTTGTTGTTTTGTTTTGTTTTGTTTTGTTTTTTAGTTTACTTTTATTTATTTTCAGAGAGATAGAGAAATCAAGCGGGGGAGAGGCAGAGAGAGGGAGACAGAATACCAAGCAAGCTCTGTGCTGTCTGTACAGAGCCCAATGTAGAGCTCAAAATCATGAACCATGAGATCATGACCTGAACATAAATCAAGCGTCAGACATTGAACTAACTGGGCCATCCAGGCACCCCTGTCTTGCTGTTTTAAAGATTTTTTTCTTTATCACTATATTTAAAAATCTAATTACATGTCATTGTGTTGCCCTGCTTTTGTTGATTTTGATGGGAGTTCTCTGTGCCTCCTGGATATGGGTGTCTGTTTCCTTCCCCAGATTAGGGAAGTTTTCAGCTATTATTTTCTCAAATAAATTTTTTGCATCCCTTTCTCTCTCTTCTGGGAATCCTATAATACAGATATTATTATATTATATGGAGTCACTGAGTTCTCTAAATCTATTCTCATTTTGCATAATTCTTCTTTCTCTCTTTTGTCCAACTTATTATTTTCCATCGTTTTAGCCTTTATGTCATTAATTCATTTCCCTGGTTCTTCTAGTCTGCTGTTCATTGCTTCAAACCTGTTTCTAGTCTCATTTATTGGATTCTTCAGTTGAAGAACTGAAAAAAGATTGATCCTTTTTTAACTTTTATTTTTGTGGTATGGATCTCCCTGAACATTCTATTCTTTACTGAAGCCCAGTGAGTATGCTTATGATTGTTTTTTAAACTCCATCAGATATATTATTTATATATGTTTCAATTAGATCTCTGGCTGTGGCCTTCTCTTGTTTTTCCATTTGGGATTAATTCCTCTGTCTTGTTATTTTGTCTAACTCTCTGCCTTCTTCTTTGTATTAGAAAATCCAGTTATATTTCCTGCACTGAAATTAATGGCTCTGTGAAGAAGAGGTATGTAGTGTGTAGGCACTGATGTTTCAGGGAGTTTCTGTGATGTGTGATCCATACCCTCTGCTGTTGTGCTTTGACTGCACTGACCTACATGCTAATTATCTGCAGAGGCTCTCCTTGCCTGCTGTGGGCAGTGTTTGGTCCTTGGTCAGAATGTGACAGGTTTTAACTAGGTGTGCTCTCATCTGCTGGTGAAATAAGACCTGATACTACTATGAGCATTAAGGCCTGAAGAACTCTCTGACTCAGAGATGTGGTGTGGGCAGAGGTTTGTTCTGGTTCTCTTGAAGAGGTGCCCGCTGCACTGGGGCAAGTTTGACTGAGAAGAGCATTCTCACCACAGCACAAGGGTGTCGGACTTGGTGTAAGCAAGTTAGGTGCTGCTTTAACAAGTGTTTCCATGTGTTTATGCTTAGAGTCAGGGGAGAGAAATTAATCCAGCCAAATCCTTTGTTCCTAGAGAGGTGTCCTTGAACGCTACCTTTAGGGACACACTCCAAGAGTAAATAATCTCCCCACTTTGTCCCTCAAGCCTCTTCAGATTGTTGTGTCCATGCCTTCTACCCCAGGTTATTTTCCTGCCTTCTCTCCAGAAGTAGTACAATGCCTTCTGGCTCTATCCCAGCCAAGTGTGCTGACTTTTAACACTCCAGGCTTTAAACCAGACTGGTATTAAGAACTCAAATAATTCAACCCCTCTTATTGTCCAAGCTTATAGGGAAATATTCTCCTTGTGTGTTCTGTGTTCTCTCCCTCTCACCTGTCTCTGTGACCATGACTCCATCCCTTACTCTATATCTATGATCCTTTTCTCCCCTAAACCATGTCTCTGTGTTTCCTACGTGCTTTGATGTGACCTCTTATCTCACTTTAATCATTGAGTTTGCTTTGTGTGTCTAGGATATTTAGGATAATTTGATAATTATCTAGTTTTGTTTGTGGATGTGATGAACCTAGGGTCCTGCTACTTTGCCACCATCTTTCTCTTCCTCACACTTCATGGTTTTTTGATAGCGGATTCAATTTTATGACTTGTAATCAGGTTGTTTAGATTTTGTATTTCTTCCTGTTTTATTTTTGGAAGGTTGTAAATTTCTTTCAATTTATTGATTTCTTCTAGGTTATACATTTTTTAGCATATAATTTTTCATTGTATTCTCTTATAATCCTCTTAGTTCTGTGGTGTCAATTGGTACTTTCCCTCTCTTCTTTTGGATTTTACTTATTCGGATGTTTTGTATTTTTTTCTTGATGAGTCTGGTTAAGGATTTGTCAATTTTGTTTGTGTTTTCAAATAACCAGCTTTTGTTTTCTTCAAATTCTCTATTGTGCTTTTTAGTGTCTATGTAATTTATTTCCAATTCTTAATATTTCCTTTATTTTATGCATGCTTGGCTATATTTGTTCTTTTTCCTGTTTCTTTAGGTGTAAGACTTAATTGTTTATTTGAGCTTTTTCTTGTTTCTTGACACAGGCCTTCTCTGCTGTATACTTTCCTCTTAGAACTGCTTTGTCTGTGTCCCATAGACTTTGGAACGTTATGTTTTAACTTTCTTATCTATTATTTATTCACTGATTGCTTTATTGATTCATTTGTCATTAGTATCATATTGTTTAGTCTCCATGTGTTTGTATATTTTCCACTTTTTTCCTTGTGATTTATTTCTGGTTTCCTACTATTGTGATCAGAATACATACATTGTATGATTTCAATCTATTTAAATATATTGATGCTTGCTTCCCCCCGCCCCCCCAAATGTGTAATCTATTCTGGAAAAGGTCCATGTGCAGTTGAAAGAATGTGTATTCTGCTGTTTTTGGATGGAATATTCAGTGTATATCTGTTATGTTCATATGGTGCAATGTGTCATTAAGATATTTTTTTCTTTATTGATTCTCTGTCTACCCATTGATGTAAGTGGAGTGCTAATTCTCCGTACTGTTATTGCATTACCATCAATTTCTCTATTTATGTTCATTTATGCTTGCTTTATATTTTTAGCTGCTCCAGTGTTGGGTGACTAGATATTTACATTGCTATATCCTCTTGTTGGATTGATCCTTTTATCATTATGTAATGTCCTTCTTTGTCTCTTGTTACAGTTTTTGTTTAAACTTCTTCTTTTCATACTAATATAAGAATTGCTATCTCATCTTTTTTTTTTACTTCTATTTGCATGGCGAATATTTTTACATCCCTTTATCTTCATTCAGTATGTGTCTTTTGGTCTTGTGTAGACAACATATATATGGGACTTGTTTTTATATCTCTTCTGCTATCCTTTGTCTATTGTTTGGAGCATTTAGGCCATTTACATCTAAAGTAATTATTGATAGATATATATGTATTACCATGTGTAGATTGCTTTGGGTAGTAGTGACATTTTAACAATATTTGTTCTTCTGATCCAAGAGCATGGGATGCTTTTTCCACTTCTTTCTGTCTTCTTCAATTTCTTTCACAAGATTTCTATAGTTTTCAGTGTACAGATCTTTTACCTCTTTGTTTAGGTTTATTCCTAGGTATTTTATGGGTTTTGATGCAATTGTAAATGGGATTGATTCCTTAATTTCCCATTCTGCTGCTTCATTATTGGTGTATAGAAATGCAACCAATTTATGTACTTTTTTAAAAATTTTGATATCCAAGGAATTTTCTATATTCATGTACAAGTTGTAGCAACTTTTGGGTGGAGTCTTTTGAGTTTTCCATATAGACTGTCATGTCATCTGCGAAGAGTGAAAGTTTGAGATCTTCACTGCCAATTAACATGCCCTTTATTTCTTTTTGTTGTCTGATTTCTGAGGCTAGGGCTTCCAGTACTATGTTGAACAACAGTGGTGAGAGTGGACATCCCAGTCGTGTTCCTGACCTTACAGGGAAAGCTCTTATTTTTCCCCATTGAGGATGATTTTAGCTGTGGATCTTTCATATATGGTCTTTATGAAGTTGAGCCATGTTCCTTCTATGCCCACTATTCTTTTGAAATTGTTCCAAAAAATAGAAATGGAAGGAAAACTTCCAAAATGATACTGTTAAGCTATCAGTACCTTGATTCCACAACCAGACAATAACCCCACTAAAAAGGAGAATTACAGACCAATTTTCCTGATGAACCACAATGCAAAAATTCTTAACAAGATCCTTGTAACTCAAATCCAACAATACATTAAAATAATTATTGACCAAGATTATGTGAAATTTATTCTTGCACCAGAGGGTGAGTCAATATCTGTAAATAAATCAACATGATACACAATGTGGCATTTGACAAAATGCAACATCCTTTCTTAAAAACAAAACAAAACAAAAAAAAACCCCAAAAAACCTTCTTCATTCTATTTAAAATCGTATTTTCTGTACTTTGAGATTGAGCTTGTTTATCCAACTGCTAATACTTTCTAGACTCTTGGGTTTTGTGGAACACTATTTTTAAAATGTTGAGCATGTTCAGCATTAGCAGGTAACAAGGTGTTACTTTATTTCTAGAAATTCTAAATTAAACAATAATTTTTATTTTGGGTTTTTAATGTCATTGCTATTTGGAACAGAGATCTTTGACCCTGGAGGAGAAAGATACATTTTTTTTGTGTGTGAGAACAATGAAAGAAAGCACTTTTATAATTATTTTTGTTAGTGCAAAACATTTCAACTGCTTTGCCTTAAAATATGCAAAAAAAACAATATATTGAGATTTTGCTTTTAAAATAACTTATAGGAAGCACAAATTTTTATTTTATTTTATTTAGTTTTTCAATGAGTAAAAACGAATTTAGATTCCTATTATTGATAATTTATATAAGAAGTTTTGTAAATTAAAAAAAGTTAATGTTTATTTATTTTTGAGAGAGACAGAGTGTGAGCATGGGAGGGGCAGTGAGAAAGGGAGACAGTATCTAGAACAGGGTCCAGGCTCCGAGCTGTCACCATAGAGCCTGACGTGGGGCTAGAATTCACAAACTGTGAGATCATGACTTGAGTGTACCCAGGTTGGACGCTTAACCAACTGAGCCACCCAGGCTCCCCTATATAAGAAGCTATTAAGAAGAAAAGCTAACATGACAAAGGGTAAGAGGGGAATCTGGAAAGAGCAACAAAGCCTGGCTCTGACAATCAAGTTCAGTAATGAATCCAATCATCAATTATAAATTGTGAGTATTTTGCAAGATATAGGATATACAGAAGGAGACATGAGTCCTGGAAGGAGATCTACTTTTACCAAATCAACCTGGTAGGGAGCTGGGGAGGTTACATTAAGTGAGATGTATTGAATTGAGATCTGAAGGAAAGGAGCTCAGGCAGAGAGTGGGGAGAGTGGGGTGAGGTGGAATATTACTGTCTAAGCATAAGTAATGCTTATGTCAAGGTGGAGAGTTTGGAGAGAAAATGACATCTGGAGATGCTAAAAGCTGCTGAGCATATCTGCAGCTCCAGTTGATGGTGGAATTGGTGGTAGACTGACAGATGTCATACAAGGCCTTGCTATCACATACCCCATAGGTTGTGGGAGGCCACTGATGAGTGAGGAACCTCTGACCAGGGAAATGGGTATGTTTACACAGAAAAAAACACACTGATTTATCCACAATCATAATGAACCAAGAGACCAGAGCTGTTACATGGTTACACAATTATTACTAGCAATTACAGAAAGAAAAGAAGAAGGGAATAAAGGTATTCATGATACTTGAGGGATTAATGGACCCTGTTTACTGTGTTACCAGATTGTCAAAAGTGATGACTATTTAGAAATGCTTACTTTTTCTTTATTCATTGGCTCAAAACCCAAGAATTAATGGGAATTTGGAAACTTGTTACAAATGAAATCTAATGGGACAGTGATAGCAAATAAACCTCTGCATTTTCTTCACAAGGGCACTATAATTTTCTTATATTTTTCACTACATCTAAAATAAGGAAGAGGGCTCTTCCATTCAAACTGACACGAAGAAAGATGAGGGAATTAGGTGAATGCTCATATTCACACAGAAAACTAGTTGTGATTTACACCTCTTAGAAGAGTTTGTTTTCCTCTCTGCTTAGATAATTCGTTTTGTTTTGTTAGTTAAAATTGATATTAACATGAGACAAGGATAAGAGGACTCCAAGATTTGAAGAGAGGAAACGGGGACACAGAGTCCCATTGTCTCCTCAGACCCTGTGGCCTCTTAGGATTAATTGAACCATGAAGTTTTCTGTCCACTCATTGAAGCATGGAAACCTGTTTTGATGGGGCACTTTTCAAACACCTTCACCATTGTGCCCACAACCTCCCACTTTTTTAGACTGTAGATGAGGAGGTTAAGCATAGGAGTGAGGATGGTGTCAAACATAAAGAGAACCTGGTTCAGGATGAAAGTGTGGGAAGATCAAGGCCTCATTTATATCAGCATGCATGGACCAAAGTAAATGATAAGCACCATCAGATGGAAGGAACAAGTAGTCAGGGCCTTGATCCTGCATTCACAGGGGTTTATTTGCAAGACGTGCAGGAAGATGAGGATGATGGAGGTCAGGGAAAAGCTTTTGGGAAGAAGAACCACAACAATAGGGATCACTACTATCGCTTTCTCATAGGCTGAGATGTTCTCACAAAACAGTTTCAAGATGTCAAAGACTTCTCAACAATACCTCACAGAAGAACAGGTGGAGTTCTCAGGGGCTAAAGAGAGGAAAGTTCATGGCATAAACTGCACAGACCAAGGATGCCAGAGTCCCTCCCACCCAGGTCCCAAAGACCATATTCTGGAAGACCTGTAGACAGGTACAATTGGGTATCTGAATGGATTGCTGGTGGCCACATCGAATCATAATCCATGAGACTCAAGAGTAGGCACTTAGTAATCCCAAGAGTCAAGGTGAAGAGGACCTGGGTTCCAGAGTTGATCAGTGATACTTTTCTTTTACCTAAGAAAAAGATGACCAATATTTTCGGAAGTATGCTAAAGATGAAAACCGGGTCAATGAGTGAGTTGTCAAATCAGTAAATACATGGAGGTGTGGAAGTGGGGATCTGACAAGATGAGGATGATCAAAACAGTGTTTCCTGTGATAGCAAAAGTGTAGATGAGGAGGACAACAGAGACAAGGAGGTCAGTATGTCTCATTCCAGGGAAGAAGCCCAGGAGAATGAAGTCTGTGCCCAATGTTTCATTTCCTTTCTCTATGCTGTCTCCCTACTAGTTTCAACTGAAAGATAATGGAGGTCTTCAAGCACATGTATATGAAGCTGGTCTATAAAATATAGTAATTGACAGCATAGCATGAACCACTTTATGGGGGAACTGAAAACATAATTTCCTTAATTCATAAAGATGTTGAAATTATAGGATAGGAATTAGTAACCAGAACCTAGAAATGGCACTATATATATATTTTTTTTCCATCTGTGACCTTACCCCTTCTATATTTACTCTCTTTACTTCACCTTTAATTCTCCTTTTCTGATAATCTAAAGAATTCTCTGCAGAAAAGGATTCCTATTGTTTTCTAAGCTTTTTTTCAACCTGAGCTATTATTCTTACAATTGTGGTTTTAAATTCTAGTTCAGACATCTTAATTATATCTATGTGATTAAGTCCTTGATCATCATTTCTTCTGGTTCTTCCTTTTGGGGTGAATTCCTCAATCTTGTCATTTTGGAAGAAGAAACAATGATGAAATATAATAAAAATTAAAAATTGAAAACAAAACAAAAAAAAAATAAAGGAAGCTCTAACAAAACAAAAAACAAATAAAGTAAGGTGTGTTTTCAAGCCTGGCAGTGAGCAAGTAGCCCAGACAGGAGCCACACCACTCCACAGAGAGTCCTGCCTCTGGGAGAGAGGAAGATAAGGTATATGCTGATATGACTGTGGCCCCTGTGGTGGGTTGGGGACAGACATCAGGTCTCACTGTGGCCCCGCCCACCAACACAAGTTACTCCAGACAGCACAGAAGTGCCCTGCAGTTTGGAGCTACTGTAGGGACTACCCAAAATGATAAACGGAAGAATTCTCCTCAAAAGAAATTCCAGGAATTAGGGACAGCTAACGAATTGATCAGAACCAATTTAAGCAATATAATGGAAAAATAATTTAGAGTAATAGTCATAAAATTAATCGATGGGCTTGAGAAAAGCATACAGGACAGCAGAGAATCCATTGCTACAGAGATCAAGGGACTAAGAAATAGTCATGAGGAGCTAAAAAAATGCTATAAATGAGGTGTAAAATAAAATGAAGGCAGACATAGCATGGATTGAAGAGGCAGAGGAGAGAACAGGTGAATTAGAAGATAAAATAATGGAAAAAGAGGAAGCTGAGAAAAAGAGAGTTAAAAAAATCAAGTAGTATGAGGGGAGAATTAGTGAACTGGGATGCAATCAAATGGAACAATATCTTTATCATAGGAATTCCAAAAAAAGAGAGAAAGAGAGAGAAAGGGGATGAAGGTGTACTTGAACAAATCATAGCTGAGAACTTCCCTGATCTGGGGAAGAAAACAGATGTTGAAATCCAAGAGGCACAGAAAACTCCCTTCAGATGTAATTGAATCAATCTTCTGCAAAACATACCATAGTAAAACTGGCAAAATACAAGGACAAAGAGAAAATTCTGAAAGCATCTAGGGATAAGCAGGCTCTAACTTACAAAGGTAGACACATAAGAGTAGTGGCAGACAGATCTACTGAAACTTGGCAGGCCAGAAAGGAATGGAAGGAAATCTTCAATGTGATAAACAGAAAAAAATATGCAGCTGAGAATCCTTTATCCAGCAAGTCTGTAATTCAGAATAGAAGGAGAGATAAAGGTTCTCCCAAAGCACAAAAACTGAAGGAATTCATCACCACTAAACCAGCCCTACAAGATATCATAGGGGGATTCTGTGAGTGAAAAGTGGCAAGGACCACAAAGTACCAGAGACATCACTACAAGCATGAAATCTACAGACAACACAATGACTCCAAACCTAAATCTTTCAATAATAACACTGAATGTAAATAGATTTAATGTTCCAACCAAAAGACATAGGGTATCAGAATGGATAAAAAGACAAGACCCATCTATTTGCTATCTAAAAGAGACTCATTTCAAACCTTAGAACACCTTCAGATTGAAACTGAGGGGATGGAGAACTATCTATCATGCTACTGGAAGTCAAAAGAAAGATGGAGTAGCCATACTTATATCAGGCAAACTAGACTTTAAGTTAAAGACTTTAACAAGATATGAAAGAAAGGCATTATAGAATAATTACAGGGACTGTCCATCAGGGAGAGCTAACAATTATAAATGTCTATGCGCCAAATACAGGAGCCCCCACACATATAAAATAATTAATCACAAACATAAGCAACCTTATTGACAAGAATGTGGCAATTGCAAGGGACTTTAATACTCCACTTACAATAATAGATAGATTATCTAGACACAGGATCAATAAAGAAACACGGGCCAGAATGATACATTGGGTCAGATGGATTTGACAGATATATTTAGAACTCTGCATCCCAAAGCAACAGAATATACTTTCTCCCTGAGTGCACATGGAACCTCCTCCATGAAAGATCACATACTGGGTCACAGAACAGCCCTTAATAAGTATAAAAGAACTTATATAATACCATGCACACTTCCAGATCACAATGCTATGAAACTTGAAATCAACCACAGGGAAAAGTCTGGAAAACCTCCCAAAGCATGGAGGTTAAAGAATACCCTAGTAAAGAATGAATGGGTCAACTAGGCAATTAGAGAAGAAATTTAAAAAATATAGGGAAACAAATGAAAATGAAAATACAACAATCCAAATGCTTTGGGATGCAGTGAAGGCAGTCCCGAAAGGAAAATACATTGTAATCCAGGCCTAGCTCAAGAAACAAGGAAAATCCCAAGTACAAAATATAACAGCACACCTAGAGGAAAGAAGCAGAACAGCAAAGACACTGCAAACCCAACAAAAGAAGAGAAATAATAAATATCAGAGCAGAAGTAAACAATATAGAATCTAAAAATTTTTAGAGCAAATCAATGAAAGCAAGAGTTGGTTTTTTGAATACATAAACAAAATTGATAAGCCAGGCTTCTCAAAAAGAAAAAGGAGATGACCCAAATAGATAAAATCATGAATGAACATGGGAATATTACAACCAATCCCTCAGAATACAAGCAATTATCAGGGATTTCTATGAAAAATTATATGCCAACAAACTGACAACCCAGAAGAAATGGACAAATTCCTAAGCACCCACACTCTTCCAAAACTCGAACAGGAAGAAATAGAAAACTTAAAGAGGCCAATAACCAGTGAAGGAATTGAATCAATTATCCAAAATCTCCCAAAAAATAAGAGTCCAGGACCAGAAGGCTTCCCTGGGGAATTCTACCAGACATTTAAAGCAGAGATATACCTATCCTTCTCAAGCTGTTCCAAAAAATAGAAAGGGAAGGAAAACTCCCAGACTCATTCTATGAAGCCACTGTTACCTTGATTCCTAAACCAGAGATCCAGCAAAAAAAAAAAAAAAAAAAAAAAGAGAACAACAGGTCAATATCGCTGATGAATATAAATGCAAAAATTCTCTACAAGATACTAGCAAATCAAATTAAACAACATAAAAGAGGAATTATTCATGATGATCATGTGGGATTCATTCCTGGGCTGCAGGGATGGTTCAACATTCAAAAATCAATCAATGTGATACATCACATTAATAAAAGAAAATATAAGAGCCATAGGATCCTGTCTATGAATGCAGAAAAACATTTCACAAAATTCAGCATCCTTTCTTAATAAAAACCTTCAAGAAAGTCGAGATAGAAGAAACATACTTAAACATCATAAAAGCCGTTTATGAAAAGCCCACAGCTAATATCATCCTCAATGGGGAAAAACTGAGAGCTTCCCCCCTGAGATTCGGTACACTACAGGAATGTCCATTCTCACTGCTGTTGTTTACCATAGTGTTGGAAGTGCTAGCATCAGCAATCAGACAACAAAAGGAAATCAAAGGCATCAAAATTAGCAAAGATGAAGTCAAGCTTTCACTTTTTGCAGATCACATGACACTACACATGGAAAACCAGATAGACTCCACCAAAGTGTTCTAGAACTGATACATGAATTCCGCAGAGTCACAGGATACAAAACCAATGTACAGAAATCAGTTGCATTCATATACACTAATAATGAAGCAACAGAAAGACAAAGAAACTGATGCCATTCACAATGGCACCAAGAATCATAAAGTACCTAGGAATAAACCTAACCAAAGACGTAAAAGATCTTTATGCTGAAAACTATAGAAAGCTTATGAATGAAATTGAAGAAGATACAAAGAAAATGAAAACTTTCAGTGCTCATTGATTGGAAGAATAAATATTGTTAAAATGTCAATAATACCCAAAGCTATCTACACATTCAATACAATCCGAAACAAAATTGCACCAGCCAAAGGTAGAAGAAGCAATCCTAAAATTTGTATGGAACCGTAAAAGACCCCGAATAGCCAAAGTAATATTGAAGAAAACCAAAGTGGGAGGCATCACAATTGCAGACTTTAGCCTCTACTACAAAGCTGTAATTATCAAGACAGCATGGTATTGGCACAAAAGTATGGACAACTAATCTTTGACAAAGTAAGAAAGATATCCAATGGAAAAAAGACAATCTCTTTAACAAATGGTGCTGTGAGAACTGGACACCAACATGCAGAAGAATGAAACTAGACCACTTTCCTACACCATTCACAAAAGTAAACTCAAAATTTATAAAGGATCTGAATGTGAGACAGGAAAACATCAAAACCCTAGAGCGGGAAGCAGGAAAAAAATCGTCTCAAACCTCAGCAGCAGCAATGTCTTACTCAACACATCTCCAAAAGCAAGGAATTAAAAGCAAAAATGAACTATCGGGACTCATCAAAATAAAAAGCTTCTGCACTGCAAAGGAAACAATCAACAAAACTAAAAGCAACCAAAAGAATGGGAAAAGATATTTGCAACTGATATATCAGACCTAGGGCCTGTTTCCAAAACCTATAAAGAAATCATCAAACTCCACACCCAAAAACAAATAATCCAGTGAAGAAATGGGCAGTAGTCACGAATAGACACTTCTCTAAAGAAGACATCCAGATGGCCACAGGCACATGAAAAGATGAGCAGTGTCACTTCTCATAAGGGAAATACAAATCAAAACCATACTGAGATATCACCTCATGCCAGTCAGAGTGGCTAAAATGAATAAATGAGGAGACTATAGATGCTGGCGAGGATGTGGAGAAATGGGAACCCTCTTTCACTGTTGGTGGGAATGCAAACTGGTGCAGCCGCTCTGGAAAACAGTGTGGAGGTTCCTCAAAAAAATTAAAAATATATCTAGCCTATGACCCAGCAATAGCACTGCTAGGAATCTACCCAAGGGATACAGGAGTGCTGATGCATAAGAGCACTTGTACCTCAATGTTTATAGCAGCACTTTCAATAACAGCCAAATTATGGAAAGAGCCTAAATGTCCATCAACTGATGGACTGATAAAGAAATTGTGGTTTGTATACACAATGGAATACTACTTGGCAATGATAAAGAATTAAATATGGCCTTTTGTAGCAATGTGGATGGAACTAGAAAGTGCTATGCTAAGTGAAATACATCACAGAGAGAAAGACAGATACCATATGTTTTCACTCTTATGTGGATCTTGAGAAAGTTAACAGAAGACCATGGGGGATGGGATGGGGAAAAAAAGTTACAGAGGGAGGCAGCAAAACCATAAGAGACTTTTTAAAACTGAGAATAAATTGAGGTTGATGGGGGGGGGGTAGGAGGGAAGGAAAAGTGAGTGATGGGCATTGAGGAGGGCACCTGTTGGGATGAGCACTGGGTGTTGTATGGAAACCAATTTGACAATAAATTTCATATTTAAATAAATAAATAAATAAATAAATAAATAAGAAGGTGTGTTTTATTCTGCTTATTGAATGAATCTTGGGTACCTGTGTGGCTCAGTCAAATTCTTAACTTCGGCTCAGGTCATGATCTTGGGGTTGTGACTTTGAGCCCCACATCAGGCTCTGTGCTAACAGCTCAGAGTCTGGTGCTTGCTTTGGATTATCTCTCTCTACTCTCTCTCTCTCTCTCAAAAATGAATATTAAAAAGAGAATCTTTATAGAAGAGATAAAATAAAGAATATAAAAGTTTTAAAAAGTTTTAAAATATGAAAAAATAATTAAAATAATAAAATAGAGTAAAAGAAAAATAGTGCAACTAAAAAATTTTTGCTCTTTCTGAATCCATGGAAGAAAATCAAAAGAAAGAAAAAGAAAACAACATAATCAAAAACAGAAGCAAAGAAAATGAAGAAAAAATCAACAAGCAAATAAAATGAAAGCCCAAGGAAACTAGATCAATTTTCCCTTAGAACTGAAACTTTTCAACACCCTATGGTCTGTAAATCATTCCACCCAAAGATGTTGGTAGGTATTTGTGCTGGTCTTTTGGGGAATGTTCCTGGAAAGCTCAGGTGTGTGGAGCTTAGTATAACCACTCTGTTCTCCACATGGTGGTGCTGCTTAGCTCACTGGGATCAATCAGTATTGGTGCATTACAGGCAAAATTGATTTCCCCTCCTCTCTAGTCCCCTGTACAAGAATTTTGCATCCCCATAGACACTGATCAATCACTCTTTGATTCAGGCGTCCATCTGCTCCCACCTTTCCCTTGTTTGTTTGTCCAAGCTGTCTGCCAGGTAGCACCTCTTCCCAGAGTTTTGTCTCAGGTGCAGCTGTGTCTAAAAATCCCACATTTAAGAGACTCCCCACAGCTTGGACCCATGCTGATCTTCTGGGAAGAAGGTTTTGCTGATCAATGACTGGGTACTGATTTGTCCCAGATGTTCACATGTTTGTACAATATGAAAGGCTCAGAGTTGATGATAGATAACAACACACAGAATGTACCTAGATTTGCTGCACTCAGCTGGCATCTTTTTTCCAATATCCATAAATGTAACAGCTCTCCGAGGTTCACCAGGACTTTTGCCCACAGAGTAACCATATCGCCTCTTCCAAATGCATTCCAAACAGGGGAACCACTTCTGTGGCACATGGGCCTATCAGTCTTTGCTTCCTTCTCCTGGGGATTCACCTGCTTCCTCGCCAGAGTGCCTCCAGAGACTGAGCTCAAAATTTCAGACTCTGTGCTCCACTTTTTACAGAAACCTAGCAGTATTGAAACCCTTTCCTTTTTCCTCATCAATGGTTTTGAGGAACAGATTTCTTGTCCAGTCTCCTGAGAGAGTTTTCAGTCTTTCTCTCTCTTTTTCTCTCCAGCTCCTTTAGGGGGAGTGTTTTTCTTGCATGACCCTGATGAGTGCACTCTCTCACCTTTCCTCTTTCTGTCTCTGTCCTATCTCCATGAAAATGGCTCTCTACCCTCCGTCTACTGTGGTTTTTCTCTCCCCCAATTCACCTGTATGCACCAGGCACTGGGCAAGGTCTTTATCTCAAATTATGCACATTATTGCATTAATCCTCAGATCAACTTCTTAAGAGTTCAAAATGGTTTCATACTGATCTTGCTGTGTTTTAGAGATGAGACAAGCGCAGGGTGCCCATTACTCTGCCATCTTAAATCCCTTCCTGAAAATACAGAGGTAAAAGAGCTAAAATCTAGTCAGGGCAAATTAAAAATGTTATAACCAAGATGCAAGCTCGAATGGATGCCATGACAAGCAAGATGGAAGCAGAACAAGGAATCAGTGATATAGAGGGAAAAGATTATGGAAAACAATAAAGCTAAATAAAAGAGGTAAACAAAGGCAAGAGATCATGATACAAGATTTAAAGAACTCCGCAACTTATTAAGAGGAATAACATTTGTATCATAGGGTCCCAGAAGATGAAGAGAGAGGAAAATGGGCAGAAGGTTTATTCAAACAAATTGTAGCTGAAAACTTCTCTAATATGGGAAAGACACAGACATTGAAATCCAAGAATCCAAGAAAACTCTCATAAATTCAACAGAAACAAACAATCATCACAGGATATCATAGTCAAAATCACAAAATACACAGACAAGGAAAGAATCATGAAAGCAGCAAGGGGAAAACAAAGTCATGAACCTACAAGGGAAGACAAATAAGTTATCAGTTTCTCTGTCCACAGAAACTTGGTAGGTCAGAAGGAAGTGGCATGATATACTCATAGTGCTAATTGAGAAAAATATGCAACCAAGAGTCCTTTACTCAGTACTGCTGCCATTCATAATAGAAGGGGAGATAAAGAGTTTCCCCAAAAAAACTAAAGTTGTGGGGAATAAGCTTAGGAATTTCCTGAGCTTGCACCAATGAGTTAACAAGGCTTAGGATGAAAGCATCCAAGATTAGGTAAAGAAAATGGAAGCACCCTGAATATAGAATGAAGGCATAGAGGAATAGGAGGCCACAGGACAAAAACATCTAAGATTAGGTAAACATGGCAACAGTATCCCAATTTAAGAAAAAAGGCATAGAGGAATAGTAAGGCACAGGATGAAAGCATCCAAGATTAGATCATCAGGGTGGAAGCGCCCCAACATAGCACAATAGCAGAAAGCTGCTTTCACAGAAGGGATGGACCAGAATAGGTACATAGGTAAACAGGGCTATAGACCACAGTAGGGTGAAGTTGCCAGGAGTGGAGCTAATTATCAAAAGAAAGGTGCCTTGTTGACCCTGAGATATCATTCTCTATTTGTCTTATCCCCTAGGCAAGCTAAGATAAACAGACACGGTGCCTTGCGCCTGCTGTAAATAACCATCTGCACAGTGACAGGATTTTGTTTTGTATTGATCCAAACCCCTAACACCGCATACCTTCGAAACTCCCTTCTCTCACACACATGAACTAATGTTCACATTTCATTATCTCTTTGTGCACATTCATTATGCTTGTAAACCTTCTGGTGTTAATAAAAACGGATCAAGGACCCTTAGTCGGGGCTCTTGTCTCCTCCTGGACATTAGCCTTTCTTCCATTTTAATTCTGTGTCTGCTCTCTTGCTGGACAAGAGAGAACCCCAGACTCACAGTCTACAACACTAAAGGAATTTGTGACCACCAAACTAGCCCCGCTAGAAATTTTATGGGTGACTATTTGAGTGGAGAAAAAACAAAACAAAACAATTTCTTTCATAGCTTTCTATAATTTTCAGTGTATAGAATTTTCCCCTCTTTGGTTAGGTTTATTCCTAGGTATCTTATGGTTTTTGGTGCAATTTTAAATGGGACTGATTCCTTTATTTCTCTTTCTACTGTTTCATTATGAGTATAGAGAAATGCAACTGATTTCTTTATGTTGACTTTGCTGAATTCATGTATAAGTTCTACCTTTGTTTTGGTGGAGTTTTTCAGGTTTTTCACCTAGAGTATCCTGTCATCTGCAAAGAATGAATGTCTGACTTCATCCTTGGTGATTTGGGTGCCTCCTATTTACGTTTGTCGTCTGATTGCTGAGGCTAGGACTTCCAGGACTGTGTTGAACAAGAGTGGTGAGAGTGGACATCCCCGTCGTGTTCCTGACCTTACAGGGAAAGGTCTCCATTTTTCCCCACTGAGGATGATATTAACTGTAGGTCTTTCATATGTGGCTTTTACTATCTTGAGGTGTGATCCTTCTATACCTACTTTCTTGAGGGTTTTTATCAAGAATACATGCTGTATTTTGTCGTATGCTTTTTTTCATCTATCGAAAAGATCATAAGGTTCTTATACTTTCATTCATTAATGTGATGTATCATGTTGATTGATTTTGGATATTGAACGACCACTGTATCCTAGGAATAAATCCCACTTAGTGATGCTGAATAATTATTTTAATATATTGTTGGATCCAGTTTTCTAGTATCTTGCTTAAAATTTTTGAATCCAGATTCATCAGGGAGATTGGTCTGTAACTCTCCTCTCTAGTGGGGTCTTTGGACTAAACTTTGTGATTTTTAAACCGGTCATATTTGTTATTAGTGGCTCCCAGTGGAGGAGGTTTTACCAAGACTTATACCAAACTACTGTTTGGTTGTCCCAGACACATGGAAAATAACAATATGTCTATTTAGGCTCCCAGGGGACTACTAATTACCTGGCTCTTCAGCTCCCCAACACAGTTGATTTACAATTCTGACATTCAGAAAGCCCTGGGAGGTGAGAACATTAGATACATTGTATAGACCCCCCCCCAGGGAGAAATTGGGAGTTTTGTTGTTGTTGTTGTTGTTTGTTTGTTTGTTTTCTTTTTGTTGTTGTTGTGTTGTTGTTGTTGTTGTTTGCCTACCAAATCTGAGCTAAGCCAGAAAGAATAGCCTCCAGGAATGGTTGTTCCCTCAAATAAAACTGCGTTTGTTTTATGTAGTCCTGGAGGACTTGTGAAATCTAAGTCATGTCAGCTCCCAGACCTACATGATTTGAGGGTTTTTCCTTGTTTGGCAGCAACAACATTTGGGATGCTAGATGTCCAGATGAGCTCCTTCCAGATAGAAGCTAGAGAATAGGTTTTATTGCTGAGGTGACCAAAAGAGGAAATTCAGGGGAATTGTCCAGTGTTTTTTTGTTGTTGTTTTGTTTTGTTTTTGTTTTGTTTTGTTTTGTGTGTGTGTGTGTGTGTGTGTCGGGGGGAGAACTCCCAGGAGGATAACTATGAGCCCTTAGCTGTTCTAGAAGCTCTACCTTCAGACAGTACCTGGGAAAGCATACAAAGACTTTCTAGAGATAAACTGTGAAATGGGCATTTTTGCCAGCTCCCTCTCCACTTACCTGTAGTTATATCCAGGGGCAGTACTTTCATGCTCATTTAACAACTGTTTATTTGTTTGCTAGTGTTTGGTGAGACTTGAGATTGCAAGTCCTGTGAATATTAGAGCTAAGCTATTTCCATCCCTACGTGGCAGTTTCAAAAATTGGAGTGCTAAATGTGTGCTCCAGACCAATCTCTCCTTAGGGAGATTTTTTTCTTTTTAATGTTTATTTATTTTTGACAGAGAGAGAGGGGGAAAGCATGAGTGGGGGAGGGGCAGAGAAAGAGGGAGACACAGAATCTGAAGCAGGCTGCAGGCTGTCAAAACAGAGCCCGACACAGGGTTCAAAGTCATGGGCCATGAGATCATGACCTGAGCCAAAGTCAGAAGCTCAACCAACTGAGCCACCCAGCACCGCAAGGAAGAATCTTCATGTTTAAAGTTCCCTCCTGATTATAAGGCAATTTTCCTTGGGTGAGGTTAATGGGATAATTGTGTCTCAACCTTTAATACCTGTTTTGATTTGGATATTTTCCCCTGATGTATAAGAGTCAATCAACGAGTTATTGGACACCTCTCAAAGGAAATTGATCAATGCATAGATGTATATTCAGTGTGTTCATGGGGGAAGGGAAATTAAGAAGTCATCTTGGTGACATCATTCTTCAGTTCTTTTGAATACATAACCAGAAGTGGGACTGTTGGATCATCTAGCATATATATATATATATATATATATATAGAGAGAGAGAGAGAGAGAGGAATCACAATACTATTTTCCTCAGCAGTTGCACCTTTTTACAATTGCAACAGAGTGCACAAAATTTCAAATTGCTCCACATCCTCACCAACACTTGTTATTTTCAAGTTTTTGTTTTTAATAGTAAAATTTAAAATATTGTGAAGTGATGAATCACTCTGGCTTTGATTTTCATTTCTCCAATGGTAAGCTGAGCATCTTTTCATAGTCCCATTAGTCATTGGTGTATCATATTTGGATAATGGCCTATTCAATTTTTGTATTCATTTTAATTGGGTTATTTTACATTGTTATAAGTTACTTATATATTTGGATTTTAACATTTTATCAGATATATGATTTGCAAATACTTTCTCCCATTATGTAGGTTGTCTTCTCACTCAGTCCATTGTGTCTTTGGAGGCACAAAAAGGTGTAAGTTTATATAGCCCCATTTATCTATTTTCCTTATGTTGCTTATACTTTTGGTATTACAGTCTCATGTTGTTGTCAAATGCAATGTCACGAAGACTTCCCTGTGTTTTCTTCTAGGATTTTTAACGTTTTTGGCCTTTCAGTTAAGTCTTTCAATTAAGTCTTAAGTCTTGCCTATGTGTCTGTTATTTCAATAGTACTTTTTTTTTTATTTATGTCTGTGACTTTGTAATATATCTTGAGTCATTTAAATTTGTTCTTTTCAAAGATTGATTTGACTATTCAATGTCCCTTATAATCCTATGTGAATTCTAAGATACATCTTTAAATGTCTTAAAAATGCTTTTGAGATTCTGAGAAAGATTGCATTGAATCTGTAGATCACTTTGGATAGTATTGATCGGGACTGCATTGAATCTATAGGTCATTCTGGGTGGTCTTGATATCTTAACAACATTAAGTCTACACAGGGTATTGTTGTTTTCATTTATGTGTGTCTTTAATTTCTTTGAGTAATGGTTTCTAATTTTCAATAAATTTGTAGTTTTCACTTGCTTGGATAGGTTTATTCTTAAGTATTTTACATTTTTTGTGGCCATTGTAAATATAATTGCTTTCTTAATGTCCTTTCTATGTCTCTTATTGCTAGTGAACTGATTTTGTATAATGAAAATCTGATGAATTTAGATTATTTTTTTGTAAAACTTAAAAAAAAATCTTTAGGGTTTAGACTCTTAGAGCTACCAGTTCTAACAAATTATCAGTTTGTTCTCTATAATTAACTATGGGGTAATGGATGTGAGATGGATTAAGTATGTGATAGGCATTAAGGACAGCATTTGTGATGAACACCAGGTCTTTTTGGAAGTGTTGAATCACTTTATTAGACACCTGAAACTAATATTACATTGTATGTTAACTGGAATTTAAATAAAACTTTAACAGTATATAGGTTTGCTTGTTTACATATAAGCTCATGTCATCTACAGAGATAATTTTACATGTTTTTTTTTTTTTTCCAGTTTGGAAGTAGTTTGTTTATTTTTCTTGACTAATAGCTCTGTCTAAAATTTCCAATACTATGTTGAAGGTGAATATTTGAGAGTGAGCATCACTGTCTTGTTCATAATCTTAGAGAAAAAACTTAGTCTTTCACCATTGAGTATGATGTTTCATGATTGGATTTTTATATAAGGCCTTTATTACATTGAGGTCATTTCCTTCTATTCCTAGTTTATTGAGCGGTTTTATCATGAAAGTGTAAAATTCTGTCAAATTTTTTTTTTCTGGTATATTCACTGAGGTAGGTATTCATGTAATCCCTCCCTCTTTATTCTGTGGTGTTTCACATTGATTGATATTTATATGTTGAACCATCCTTATGTTCAGGAATAACTCTCACTTGATCACGATGTGTAATATTTTTTTTAAATGTTTTTATTTATTTTTGACACAGAGAGATACAGAGCATGAGTGGGGGAGGGGCAGAAAAAGAGGGAGAATCTGAAGCAGGCTCCAGGCTCTGAGATGTCAGCACAGAGCCCAACACAGGGCTCAAACTCACGGACTGTGAGATCATGACCTGAGCTGAAGTCGGACACTTAACCGTCTGAGCCATCCAGGCGCCCCACGATGTGTAATCTTCTTAATGTGCTATTGAATTTAGTTTGCTAGAATTTGTGGATATAACATATATCATGTTTTCCATTTTTTTTTTCTTTCCAGAATTCTCATATCTGGCTAGACACTTTATCTATTTTGCTTCTGTATCTGTTCATTATTTTTTCCTACTTCTTTGTTCTTTCTAGGAACTTGGGGCAGAATTCCTTCAGGTCAAAAATTTAGTTTTTACCTGCATTTATACTACTGCTAATTTTACTATATTGTGTTTTCATATAAACTAGTATCTTTGTCATAATATGTTCACTTGATTCATTTTAATTTTTGTTATTAATTCATAATGCTGGTATTTTGCCTATATTATATCTTTGGGAAATCTTAACATTTGTGCTTTTGATGGACTATTTATTCCAGTTTTCTGTCTTTCTTTATAGGTGGTTGTAATTATTTTGGCCTTAGAGCTCCTACCCTCAGGAACTCCTGCCACTCTAGTAGTTGCCAATGAAGTAAGATGTAATTCCACGTCACTCTAGAATATACTAGAAGACTTAGCTGACTGTGCCTGTTTGCTGTCATGTGCAAAAATATTAGGAATAACAAGTGAGGGCAACAAAGTTAACTGTGCTTCTTAAAATACAAAGAAAGCATTCTTCTTAAGCATAGGAAATTCTTAAAACCAAAACAATTAACTGCCCCCCAAAAAAATACTCCACAAATTTATGAAAATCTATAATTTATGAAAATATATCTGTATTATAAACTAGAGTAACAAAACTTTGGTTCAGGTGATACCCATTAGAAAGTGAGGAAAATGGCTGCTATGTACTACACTGACTAAAGAAAACCACAACTGCCCTGTTTTTCACTGACCTCACTAAAAGTGTGCGTATATTTAATATCACAACTTTTACATACAGGGATTATAGGAGGGAGCCAGAGGCTGATAGTGTTTAATTTTTTAAATTATTTTTAATAATTACAACATTTATTTATTTAATGTAGGTATGTATGTATTTAAAGAGCATAGGGACTAGGGGTGGGGAGAGAGGAAGAAGGAGAGAGAGGGAGGGAGAGAGAGAGAGAGAGAAAATCTTAAGCAGTTTCCACACTCAGCATGGAGGCCCAATGCAGTGCTAAATTCCACAACCCCAGGATGATGACCTGAGCTGAAATCAACAGTTAGACACTCAACCAACCAAGAGTTATAGCACCCAGGTGCCCCAATAATTGCAACTTTAAAAAAATTTGGGTTTTATTTTTTTTTATTATTAAGGTAGCAAAATCACATATTTTTCTTGAATAAAATTTTAAATTGATTTTATATACTAGAAGAAAGATTTGTCTTGTTTTGTTTTGTTCTTTGTTCTCATCTTTGACCAAAGGCTGCTTTTAACACTCAGCTACTTCGCATCCAACTTGAAATAAATATGGCACATCTTTGTCACCTATAAAATAAAACCTTAATTACCATGCATAGGAGAAAGCTCTTAGAAAAAGCTTAGTTCACTGGCTTTCGTACTGAGTGTTAAATGAGTTTTCTGGCTTTCAGATGCATGGATGTGTGTAACATAAAACTTTGGGGCCCCTGGATGGCTCAGCTGGTTAATCCTCCAACTTCAGCTCAGGTCACGATCTTGCAGTTTGTAAGTTTGAGCCCCACATCAGGCTCTGTGCTGATAGCTCAGAGCCTGGAGCCTGCATCAGATTCCATGATTCCCTCTCTCCCTGACCATCCTCTGCTCATGCTATGTCTCTCAAAAAATAAACAAACATTAAAAACTTTAAAAGCAAAAGACTTTCTTGTTGCCTCCACTGTTCTAACCAATTTACATACATTAATTCTACCCCTCTCATAAATGTTACAAAGTAAGTAATATCATTTTATTCCAATTTCTCAAATTGTCAGGTTCTGCCCTCTTGTTTTGTGCTGTTTGCATTGTAAAATGGATACAAAGTCAAAATACAATGGAAAACTGAAAATTTGTTGAGACCAAGATAAAGGAGGCATGTTTATATTTTGTTCCTCATGAAACAAAATGCTGGCTACTGGGTTGCAGGTGTATAAGCTTTTGCCAATCTGATATCTGCTTTGGTAATTCAAGGAAGATTAAATTATTTTATTTCCATAACAGTTGAGCACTGCTGTTAGAAATTATGCTTCCTCATCCAACCCTGAATTTGTGAATTCTGTCACTGTTCCTAGGAGCATCACACACCTTCTTATTCAGAGGTATGTTTAATGAAATGAGTACTTTCATTACTTGGGCATATATGAGAAAGAATGATGCTCTGTGTTATTTAGAAAAGCAATGTAGTTTCAGGATTTTCTGTTGGAAGAACTGAATCTTTGGGTGGTGTTGTGAGGACATCAATAAGTTATTTTAAGTTTTGTTTTTATTTTCACACAATAAGGGTGTTGGAACAAATGACCTCTCATATATCCATGATTCCCATGCTGAATTTGTCAAATCTTAAAGGATCTTAAAGACAATTCAGAGAAATATGCTAACATATGGTTATAATTAGGTGTAGCAAGCTCGGTGGTTTTTCACCTTTTTCAGGAAGCATCTACTAATGACTATACTCTTCATAGCTGCTATTACATCCTTGTTTCTCAGGCTATAGATGAGAGGGTTAAGCATAGGGGTAAGAATGGCATTAAACATAAAGAGGGACTGGTTTATTTTGGGGGTCTTAAAGGATCCTGGCCTCATGTAGACTAATACAGCAGGACCAAAGTAGAGGCTGACCACACAGAGATGGGAGAAGCATGTGGCCAAGGCCTTGTTCTTGCCTTCAGGGGAATTCATGTGGACAACAGCAAGGAATATACGGATATAGGAAGCCAGGATAAGACTCAGAGGGATGAGGACCACCAGAAAGCTTGAGACCACCACTGAATTTACATAGGCTGAAATGTCCTCACAAGTGAGCTTCAGGAGTGCCATGACCTCACACAAGAAGTGTGGGATCTCTCGAGGATGACAGATGGGTAAGTGCATGACATAGGCTGTATGAACCAGTGAAGTTATTGCCCCTCCGACCCAGGACCCAATGACCATCTGTTTACAGATGGTATGGCTCATCATGACTGAATAACGCAGTGGATTGCAGATGGCAATGTAGCGGTCATAGGACATGAGGGTAAGCAGAAGGCACTCAGAAATTCCCAAGGTTAAGCTGAATAAGATCTGGGATCCACAACCAATCTGTGATATGGTTCTTTTCCCTGAGAAGAAATTTGTGGCCATTTTGGGGACAGTAGTTGAGATCAGAGCCACATCAATAAGGGAAAGCTGACTGAGCAGGAAGTACATAGGACAGTGGAGTCGAGAATCCAGCCAGATGAGGAGAATGAGAACAGCATTGCCTATCACAGCCATAAGATAGACCAGAAGAATGAGGAAGATAAGGATCACAAGGTGGCTGAACTCAGGCCAGAGTCCCAAAAGAATAAAATCTGTGGTGACAGTCTTATTGTTTTTCTCCATGGCCAAACATCATCGCTCAGAACACAATGGTAAGAACACTGTTCCATTTGATGTGTTATTGCACATCTGGTCTACTTTTCTTACTCCCAGGTCTCCTCTGAATATGTTCATGCTGAATTCTTTCCTTGTTGTGATCTCTTTAGTATTATTAACTTCTCAATATATAAAGTTTTCATTAACTACCACTCATGAATTATTTAATAAACAATGATTTATACACTGTATCTGCTATTACAAATGGTAATCACTAATCACAAATAAGAATACAAGTACACTTAATGTTCTATCAACTAAAGGCCAATCAATTTGATGACAATGTATCTTGTACATTTCTTAAAGTATTTAATAATTCACCATCTTGAGGTGCTGTGCAGATATAACTTCAACAGAAGATCTATGATCATTTTAGATTTAGAAAAGTCAACATTTTCACTCGGTCATGGGAAACTTCATAGAAAACGAAGAAGATTCTCAGAAAAAATGGGAAGAAGAGACCTTGATAGCCTGAGGACAGAAAAACATTTTCAGAACTGAGTGTAGTCTGTGTTTAAATTTTCTCTCCCACATATGGAATTTTCACTTTTGCCCAAGTCCTCCTTGATCTAATCCTAATTCAAGCATTTCTTAGATCAAGTAAACTAGAACAGAACATTTAATCATGAAACCAGTATTTAAGAGGAGAACTCACAAATATAGTTTTTGGCAGTTTCACAGAAGATTTCCTACTCTGCAGGAAGTTTGAATCTGTCATCAAGGTAATTTAAGGGACTAGATTATTATGTAAAAAAGGAGGACACAAGATTATGATGAAGGAGATTGTCAAGGACCATCTTATAAGAAGTGATTTACTTTATTATTTTGTTATTTAAAAATGTTTATATATTTTAAGAGAAAGTGCGTCCATGGGGAAGGGGCAGGGAAAGAGACAGAGAAAGAGAGAGAATCCCAAGCAAGCTACACACAGTGAGTGCAGAGTCCAATACAGGACTCAACGTCACAAAACATGAGATCATGACCTGAGCCAAAATCAAGAGTTTGAATCTTAACTGACTGAGCCAGCCAGGTACCCCAAGAAAGTGATTCATTTTAAAAAGTAGTATATCTTGTTTAGGGGCGCCTGGGTGGCGCAGTCGGTTAAGCGTCCGACTTCAGCCAGGTCACGATCTCGCGGTCTGTGAGTTCGAGCCCCGCGTCAGGCTCTGGGCTGATGGCTCGGAGCCTGGAGCCTGTTTCCGATTCTGTGTCTCCCTCTCTCTCTGTCCCTCCCCCGTTCATGCTCTGTCTCTCTCTGTCCCAAAAATAAATAAATAAACGTTGAAAAAAAAAAAAAAGTAGTATATCTTGTTTAGAAATGGTTTGACTGGAATTATAAACTGTAGATGCAGAGGTAGTATTGTAGATCAGTAGAAAGCACAGCCTCTAGAGGATCAGTACCAGAATTTGAAGCAGCCTTTACCAAATCACCATATTTACCTGCCTAATGACGTTGGTCTAATTGAATCATCTTTCTGTGTGATATGCAAATTAAAATAATTAATAATCATAGAGGCTCTAGAACATTACCTGGTCAATAGTGTTAAATGTCTTTATTAAGTATAATCTAAGTCTAATTTGTATAAATGGCAAAATATGCCCTAAGGTCCCTAGCAGTCACAGGTATGTACATATGTGCATAGTCAATCAATGATTCCACTATTTCTTGTAGTTTCACCTGTAATTGTAGGTACAATTAAAAATAATGTTGAGAAGTTAAGAAGGCAGAGGAGTAGAGGGATCCCTAAGCTGTCTCATCCATGGAATACAGCTAGATAGTTATCAAAACATTCTGGAGATGAAAGAAATCAATTGGAGAATCTGAAAGTCTAAAATCAACTGGAAGATTGTTTTGACAAAAGGACGGAAATGGAGATGGAGAGGGAGATGGGGATGGAGATGGAGAAATTCAATCTAAAAGAAAAAAAATAAAAAAAAAACAGAAAGTAGATGTCATGGTCAGGGATTTAATCAATATAGATATAAGTAACAAAATTGAACTAGAATTTAAAACAAAGGTGATAAGGATACTATCAGGATACTGTGGTTTCTTCTAGGTGCTTGAGAGGGTCATATTAAAAATGTAGAAGAAAGCAAATCTTTGTTGTACCATCTGTCTTGGATTAAATAAACAACATGTCTTGGCACCTTTTGGCCCACTTGACAATGAATAGGTATTTGTTATGGTATCCACCAACCTTCATGAGATATGGGCATGTATTGTAGCCTTTCTCCCAAGGACTCAGCATAATGGAGAGGGATTAGGCACTCCACACCCTGGGTGGCTGTTGGCTTTCCAGTTATTACCTCTTTAGAGATCATCTTTGCCTGTGTTAAGTTTCAAAGCAGTCCTGATTACCCTAAGGCAGATGCATTATCCATGATAACAACTCCATCTCTCTTTCTGGTTTCAAAACAGTTCATTGACTGGGGGAATACTTGTCTTTCACTTCTCCTTACCTTAAATGAGAGAGAAACAGAAAGACAAATCAAATCAAATAATGACCCTATCCATGATGGCTTTGGATTTAGCATGATTTTCCACATGTTTTCTATCAGAAGAGAACAGTTAGACTAGACAGTATAAACTGTAAGGAACTGTCTGGTATGATGATTCATCGACCTTTAAAAAACGTTTTATTTATTTATTTATTTATTTATGTATTATTTTTGAGAGAGAGAGGGAGAGAGAGCATGAGCGGGGGAGGGGCAGAGTAGAGGGAGACAGAGAATCCAAAGTGAGCTCTGTGCTGACAACACATAGCTCAATGAAGTGCTCAAACTAACAAACCATGATATCATGACCTGAGTCAAAGTCACACGATTAACCAACTGACCACTGAGGTGTCCGACTAGTCAACTTTTTAAAATCATGTTGGATTGCATGATGATTATCTACTTTGATTTATGTTGAAATATTAATGTATAATTTTTAATGGATTCTATTTTTAATTATTTCATATCAATGTGCCAAACCAGCCAAAATCGTGAGCTGGGAAAATGTAGAAGGATGCTATACAGATCCACTGTGTCAATACATATTTTGTTGATTAGAGAAAATAAGTCATGAGCTTTACTTTTTTGAATACTAGTTATGCCATGCAGTTTACTCAGCTCTTCACATACTGTACTGTGTTCAATCTTAATGATAACCCTCAGAGATGGGTGCCCTTGCTACACCCAGTTTACAGATTTCAAATTCAAAGTATAGAAATATTAACTCTTTGCACAAGACTTCTGAGTATACAGCTCATGGGACTGAAATTTTAACCCAATTCTATTGGGCTCTGGAGTCCATGATTTTAATCACCATCATTATTATAAGATTTTATATCCAGGATAGATTTAATTGTCTCTATTATCTAACTTATGAGGACAAATTGCCCTAGAGATAAAAAAATAAAATAAATCTAAACACCATTAAACAAAAACTCTTACACAGAACATGAATGACATGGGTATTGTGCATAACCACCTATAGAGCTATGCTCTTGTCTCTACATTTTCAATATGATTTGACCACCTGCTTTACCCATCAGAGTTAATACACATAACATAATACAAACATATATTTAATAGCCCACGTTTATCATCACTAATACAAATCACCTGTTACAGTGTTAATATGATTTTTCCAGAAATGCAGGAAAACTGTAGACAAGTCTTCTCGTATCTTATGCCAGAGTAAGTATTAAAGTAAGCTACCTCACAATTTCCATCACTCTCTTTTGTGATTACCACATGGACTCCCAGGTTTCTTCAGTGCTGCGCACTGGGTGAGAAGCATTTGGTTCTCTTTTCATGTGTCAGAACTAAGACTAAGACTTGATTGAGGCTGTGGTTAGATAGAGACGCATTTTATCTTCTCAGGTCAGGTTGCCTCAAATTCTGTAGTTAACAGGAGGAGTGACTATAAGTTAAGGGCTCTTGTCAGAAACAGGTCATATATGACATAATCCAGATCCTTTGCTAATTGAAGACCTCAAGAGGGAATGTCATGGAAACATCCTGTCCCCAGACTTTAATTGCATAAAATTGTATCATCACGTTTGAATCTTAACAATTATACTCTGAAGAAAAATAGCCACCATTCACAAGATGACTTTCTAACTTAGGCCACCACAAATCTCTCAAATATTTTAACTTAGCTCTGCCTCTCCTCTAAATCATCCCTGGACTCGTCACTGCAGCAAAATACAGAGAGAGGCTGGGGCAGGGTCTTTTCTGAAAGCTGAATGTACAATGTATTTAACAAAAAACTTTTCAAACCAAACAATGGAGACTAAGGGCTAATGGAAATTATAAGGGAAATGTACAGCTCAATGAGGTATTTCTAGGTCCTGTCCTCATTTTAACTTATATTCTGTAGTCTGGGCTACATATATCTAAATGGATTGTTATCTGAATATTTACTATATTAATGATTGAGTTGATGATACTAAGGTTCAATGTTAAAACTCTATTCAAGCCAATTCACTCTACTGTGTATATGAAGGCTTCACAGATTATGCCCTTATTTCATGATCTTTATCCAGTCCTCATCAAGGTTCAGGGAAATGTACATTCTCATAAACCACTGGTAGGAGTCCAAATTGTTAAAAACTTTTAAGAATGTGACCTGAAAACAGCTGTTATATCACATTAACCCTGAAAACTATTCTTTATAAACAAAGGCACCAAAATATGCAATATATATTTAACATGATTTGTGTAATTACCATTATCCATGGAAAGAAAAAAATTGGAAATGATATGAGCATTCATACACACACATTCATATATTTTACATTATTTATTTGATTTATTTGTTTTTTGTTTTAACTTTGTAATGTTTTATTTAAATTTAAGGTAGTTTAACATTTATAATTTAGTGATTCATCACTTACATATAATATTTAGTGCTTATCACAAGAAGTGACATCCTTAATATCCATCACCCACTTAGCCCAACTCCCCCACACTCCAGCAGCCTGCAGTTTCTTCATTGCAGTTAAGAGTCTCTTACAGTTTGCCTTCTTCTCTGTTTTTATCTTATTTTAATTTTACTACTATTCCCTGATATTCTTTTTTTCTTTTTTTCTTTTTCTTTTTTGCCAAATTCCACATATGAGTAAAGTCATACGGTATTTGTCTTTCTCTGACTTATTTCACTTAGCATAATATATTCTGGTTCCATCCATGTTGTCACAAAAGGCAAGATTTCATTCTTCTGGATGGCTGAGTAATATTTCATTGTATATCAATACCACATGTTCTTCATGAATTTATCAGTCGATGGGCATTTGGGCTTATTCTATAATTTCACTAGTGTTGATAGTGAAGCTATAAACATCGGGGTGCATGTGCCTCTTTGAATAATTTTTTTATCCCTTGACTAAATGCCTAGTAGTGCAATTGCTGGGTAACTGGGTAGTTTATTTATAACTTTTTGAGAAAACTTCATAGTGTTAAGAATGGCTGCACCAGTTTGCATTCTCACCAACAGTGTAAGAAAGTTCCCTTTCTCCACATCTTCACCAAAATCTGTTGTTTCATGAGTTGTCAATTTTAGCCAGTTTTAGAGGTGTAAGGTTGTATCTCATTGTGGTTTTGATTTGTATTTCCATGATGATGAGTAATGTTGAGTATATTTTCATGTTTCTGTTAGCCATGTGTATGTCCTCTTTGGAGAAATGTCTGTTTATATCTTAATCCCCTTACTTAACTGGATTATTTACTTTTGGGTGTTGAGTTTGATATGTTGTTTATAATTTTGGATACTAGTCCTTTATCTGACATTGTCATTTGCAAATATCTGCTCGCATTCTGTAGGTTGTCTTTTAATTTTGTTGATTGTTTCCTTCACTTTGCAGAATCTTTTTAACTTGCTAATGTTCCAATAGTTAATTTTTGGTTTTGTTTCCCTTGACTTTGGAGACATGTCTAGTAAGAAGTTGCTGCAGCTGAAATCAAAGAGGCAGCTGCCTGTGTTCTCCTCAAGGATTTTGATAGTTTCTTGCTCACATTTAGGTCATTCATCCATTTTGAATTCATTTTTGTAAATGGTGTAAGAAAGTGGCCCAGTTTCATTCTTCTGCATGTTTCAGTCCATTTTCTGCAACACTATTTGTTGAATAGACTGTATTTTTTCCCATTGAGCATTCTTTCCTCCTTTGTTGAATATTAGTTGACCACATAGTTGTGAGTCCACTTCTGAGTTTTCTATTTTGTTCTCCTGATTTACGTGTCTGTTTTTGTGCTAGTAAAATACTGTTGATAATTATAGCTTTGTAATACACACTGGAGTCAGGAACTATGACGTCTCCTGCATTGATTTTATTTTTATTTTATTTTATTTTTTTAATGTTTATTTTTGAGAGAAAGGGAGAGACAGAGAGTGAGCGGTGGAGGAGCAGAGAAAGAAGGAGACACAGAATCCGAAGTAGGCTCCAGGTTCTGAGCTGTCAGCACAGTGCCTAACATGGGGCTTGAAATCACGGACTGTGAGATCATGACCTGAGCTGAAGTCAGACTCTTAACCAATTGAGCCACTCAGGTGCCCCGTTGCTCATCTTTTTAAATATTATTTTTCAGGATCTTTTCTGGTTCCTTACAAATTTTAGGATGGCTTGCTATACGTCTGCAGAAAATGATGTTATTTTGGTAGGAATTGCTTTGGGTAATTGAGATATTTTAACAATATTTGCTCTTCTAATTTGCTCTTCTAATTTGGTTAGGTTTAATCCAAATGATCTTATGGTTTCTGGTGCAATTGTAAATGGAAATGATTCCTTGATTTCTCTTTCTTTTTCTTCATTATATGTGTGTAGAAATGCAATTGTTTTCTGTACGTTGATTTTATATACTGTCGCTTTACTGCATTCATGTATGAATTCTAGCAATATTTTGTGGAGTCTTTTGGTTTTCTACATGGAGCATCATGTCATCTACAAATAACGGAAGTTTGAGTTCTTCCTTGTTTATCTGGTTGTCTTATTTCTTTTTGTTGTCTGATTGTTGAGGCTAAATCTTTCAGAACTATTTTAGGTAGTAATGGTGAGCATGGGCCTTCTTGTTTTGGTCCTGACCATAGGGGAAAGGCTCAGTTTTCCCCCATTGAAGATGCTATTACATGTGGGTCTTTCATATATGGCCTTTATGATGGAGGCATGTTCCCTTTATCCCTGCTTTGTTGCGAGTTTGTATCAAGAATGGATGCTGTATTTTGTCAAATGCTTTTTCTGCATCTATTGACAGGATCACATGGTACTTATCCTTTTTTTAAATGAATGTGGTGTATCACATTGATTGTTGGCAGGTATTGAAGCACCCCAACCCAGGAGTAAATACCACTTGATTGTGAATGAATAATAATTTTAGTGTACTGTTGAATTCGGTTTGCAAATCCTATTGAGAATTTTTGCATCCAGGTTCATAATTGCTATTGGTTTATAATTCTCCTTTTTAGTGGGGTCTGCGTCCCAGTTTTGATTCAAGGAAAGTCTGGCCTCATAGAAGAGTTTGGAAGTTTTCCATCCATGTCTATTTTTTGTAACAGTTTGGAAATAGGCATTAGATCTTCTTTAAATATCTGGTAGAAATTTGTCCATTTCTTCCAGATTGTCCAGTTTGTTGGCATATAATTGTTCATAGTAGTCTCTTATAATTGTTTATATTTCTGTGGTGTTCATTGTGGTCTCTCCTCTTTTATGCATTATTTTATCTATTTGGGTCTTATTTATTTATTTATTTATTTATTATTTATTTATTTATTTATGAAGTCTGGCTAGGGGTTTATCAATATTGTCTATTGTTTCAAACAAAAAACTCTTAGTTTCTTTTTTTTTTAATTTTTTTAACGTTTATTTATTTTTGAGACAGAGAGAGACAGAGCATGAACGGGAGAGGGTCAGAGAGAGGGAGACACAGAATCTGAAACAGGCTCCAGGCTCTGAGCCGTCAGCACAGAGCCTGACGCGGGGCTCGAACTCACGGACTGCGAGATCATGACCTGAGCCGAAGTTGGCCGCTCAACCGGCTGAGCCACCCAGGCGCCCCAAAAAACTCTTAGTTTCATTGATCTGTTTTTTTTTATTCTATATTGTTTATTTTTGCTCAAGTCTTTATCATTTCCCTTCTTATGCTGGCTTTGGGCTTTATTTGCTGCACCTTTTCTGGCTCCTTTAGGTGTATGGTTAGGCTGTGTATTTGGGAACTTTCTTACTTCTTGAGATAGGCCTGAATTAAAATGCATTTTCTTTTTATGACCCCCTTTGCTGCATCCCAATGAAACTGGACTGCAACGTTTCAATTTTCATTTGTTTCAATTTATTTATTTATTTTTAAATTTCTTCTTTAATTTCCTGGTTAGCCGAGCCTATTGATTTTCTTTATCTTCAATGTATTTGAGGACTTTCCAATTTTTTCTTGTGGCTCATTTCAAATTTCACAGCATTGTGATCTGAAAATATGCATGATATGATATCAATCAGCACTTATTAAGTGCTGGTTTATGAACCAATATGCGATCTATTCTGGAGAACGTTTTATGTGCACTTGAGAAGATGTGTATTCTGCTACTTTAGGATGATATGTTCTGAATGTATCTGCTAAGTCCATCTGGTCCAGTGTGACATTTAGAGCCCTTGTTTCCTTGTTGATTATCTGCTTAGATGATCTGTCCATTGTTATACATGGAGAATTAAAGTCTTCTACAATATTATTATCAATTAGTTTGTTCATATTTGTGATTAATTGATTTATATATTTGGGTGGTCTCACATTGAGGTCATAAATATTTACAATTGTTATCCCTTTTTGATTGATAGACCCCTTATATTATGATATAATTTCATTCAGAGTTGTTTCAATGTTCATGAGCTGCATTAATTTCTGCTAGTCTTAGGAAATCTTTATCACTCCTTCTGTTCTGAATGACAGCCTTTCTGGATAAAGTATTCTTGGCTGCATATTTGTCTCATTTAGCATGTTGAATATATGATGCCACTCCCTTCTTCCCTGACACATGTCTGTAGACAAGTCTGCTGCCAAACTTAAACATCTGTCCTTGAAGGTTAAGGAGATTTTGCCCCTAGCTGTTTTCAGAATTCTCTCTCTCTCTCTTTCTTTCTTACAAGTCTCACTATGATATGTCTTTGTGTTGACCTGTTTCTGTGAGTATCCTGATTCAGGGAGTTCTCTGTCCTAGTGGACTTGAAAACCTCTTTTTCCCCATGATTAGGGAGGTTTTCAGCTATAATTTGTTCAGGTAAACATTCCTATCCTTTTTCCTGCTCTTCTATTTCTGGTACTCATGAAATGGACATTATTGGGCTTTATGGAATTACTGAGTTCCCTAAATTTATATTAGTGAATTAATAGTCTTATTTTCTTTTCTTAAAACTTCTTTGTTTTCCATAATTTTATCTTCTATATCACTTATTCATTCCTGTCCTTTTTCCATCCTTATTGTGAATACATTCAATTAGTTTTGCTTCTCAGTTATAGTAATTTTTATTTTGGCCTGACTAGTATTTCAGTCTTTCATGTTTGCAGCAAGGGTTTCTCTGTTGTCTTCTATGGTTCTTTCAATCTCAGCTAGTATTCTTAAGACTATTGTCCTAAATTATTTTTCAGATATATTGGTGATATATATTTGAATAATTCATTGGCTGTGATTTTTTTCTTGATCTTTATTTTGGGGGGAAATTCCTCTGTCTTGTCATTTTTTCTAGGTTTTTTCTTTTGCATGTTATGAAAGCTTATGTTTCCTGATTGTAAGTGTAATGCCATATTGATAAGGGGTCATAAACTATCAAGGGCCTGGCACTTATGGAAGTGTTTATGGTGTATGCTGTGTGAACTCTGCTGTTGTGTTTTGGCTGCCCTTCCCAGAGGTCATGGATTTATGGAGTTAATCCTTGCTTTAAGTCTGGAGTGGGAGGACCTTTAACAAGGTGTGCTTTGATTTTTTTTTGTAATAAGCTTAATTAAGAAAAAACTAAAACTTTTATCAGAAAGAAAGAAAGAAAGAAAGAAATAAAAGTAAAGGAACAGGAGCAAAAAAACAAAAACAAACAAACAAATAAAAAAAAAAACCCTCAACCAACCAAATAAAAAAAACTATATATAAGTCTCATTACAAAGATAAAGAGGAAAAAAAAGGAATTTGTAAAAAAGAAGGTTGAGGTCAGATTACTTGGAACATCCCAGAAATAATCTGTGGAGTGGCAGAAGACTCTCCACAGTTGGAGGAAGACAGCTTGGCAAGTGCAAGGTGCATGGGTGTAAATTGGGGAGAGGAAAACAGTGGCACTAGGGAAGGGAGGGAACACTTTCCATGGAGAGAAAAAAGGGAGAGAAACAGAAAGGTGTTGAGATAAGGCAGCACTAAATTAGCACAAGAAGAAAGCCTATCTGGACCACGGACTGGGGAGCAAGCCTTACTGAGTATCTCAGTTATTTTCTTTTTCAAACAGCTTTTGGAAATCAAACTCTGAGGTCTTGGCAGCATACGACTTTCTCTAGAGTTGAGCTGTTGTGCGTGCTCTTGGGGAGGGAGGTCCTGTCCTTGGCATGCATAACATGGTGTAGAGATCTCTGAGAATAGTACCCCCTTCCTGGAGTACTTTTGCAGGAGACTATATTGTCTCGCTAAAGACAAAAAAAAAAATCTGCAGTTGCCACCCAAAGTCCTTTCATCAACTGGGGAGATGCTTTACTCTGGACAAAGGGAGTGAGTGTACACTGTGGTGAGTCTTTTAAGACTTTGGATTCTAAGGGTTGCCTGTGTGGCTCAGTCAGTTAAGCATCTGACTTTGGTTCATGTCATGATCTCTCAATTTGTGAGTTCAAGCCCCACGTTGGGCTGTGTGCTGACAGCTCAGAATCTGGAGCCTACTTTGCATTCTGTGTCTCCCTCTCTCTCTACCCCTCTCCTTCTCATATTCTGTCTCTCCCTGTCTCTCAAAAATTAAAAGTTAAAAAAGAATAAGACTTTGTATTTTGAATCCCGGCCATGCACCAAAGAATAAATGCAGGAGAATTTTGGTGCAGAGTGAGCTGACTGCCCTTGCTATTCTGAGGGCTGCCTGGACAGCAGGAGTTAAGCTTCCCAACTTGGGGATGGGAGATTGGGTTTGTGCCATTTTGCCTTCAACACTAAAAGGGTAGGATTTCAGATAGCCGCACAGAGGCCCCCAGTGGAGGCAAGACCTCCTTACACCAAACCCTGCTTGACAACTGCTTAATACTGGGGTGTTAGACAGAATGGGGTGATGAGGCTTCTTCCCCTCCAAACCAACACAACAACCATCCCCCAGACACCAACAGAGATTTTTTTTTCTTTTTTACTACTCCTTTTATTTTTTTGGAATTAGGCTCATGGTTTCTTACCTGTTTTTATTTGTTTGTTTTTCCTTTCTCCCTCTGCCTCTTTTGGAATCAGGATTTTTTATTTCTTTCTTTTTCCTTCTTTTCTATCTTCTTCTACTTTCTTCCCTATTTCTTCCTTTATTTTTCTTTGGAGGAGTTTTTTGATTCTCAGTTCTTTGTTTATTTTTTCCCTTTCCTTTTCAATTATTTTAGGATCAGAGTCCCCTTCCTTTTTTTCTGAAAGGTTACTTCAACAAACAAATCAAAGCACGCATATTTAAAGATCCAAACACCCACTACTGCAAAGAGAAGCTCTGCAGAGGTCTGACCATGGAAAACAGCAGCCAAACACACAGCAGTGTGCACACAACAACACCAGAAGCACTTCCTAAAGTGGTAGACACTGGGTAGTGTATGACCCATTTTTAATATTGTATTACACTCAGGTGCAGGACACATAATACACCTTTAAAACATGAAAAAGAGAAAAAAAATAGCCAAATGACAAGATGAAGGATTTCTCCCCAAAAATTTCAAGAAGAAATCACAACCAGGACTTGCTCAAAGCAGATATAGGCAGTATATCTGAACAATAAATTCGAACAACTATCATAATTCTAATAGCTGGGCCTGACACCAGCTGAAAGGACACCAGAAACCCTTGCTGTAGAATCAGAGACCTAAAATTTAGTCATGATTAATTTAAAAATGCTATAGCTGAGATGCAAAGTAAACTAGATAGTGACAGTGAAGACCATAGAAGCAGAGGAGAGAATAGGTTATATAGAAGATAAAATTATAAAAAATAATGAAGCTGAACAAAAAAGAGGGAAAGGAAATTACTAGGTCATAAGGGTACAATTAGACAGCTAAGTGATTCCACGAAACAAAACAATATCCATATAATCAGAGTTTTGGAAGAGGAAGAGTGGGGAAAAAAAGCAGAAGGTTTATTTGAACATATAGCTGAGAACTTCCCTAATCTGAGGAAGGAAAACAGGCATCCAAGTGCAAGAAACACAAAGAACTCCCCTCACAATTAGCAGAAACATGTCAACAACATGGTATATCATAGTGAAACTTACAATTTACAAAGAAAAAGAGAGTACTGAAAGCAGCTAGGGACATAAGGTCCTTAACATATAAGGGTAGACACATAAGTTTAGCAGCAGACCTTTCCACTGAAACTTGACAGGCCAAAAGGGAGTGGCAGGAATTATTCAATATGTTGAATAGAAATATGAAGCCAAGAATCCTTTAATCAGTAAGTCTATCGTTTAAAATAAGAGAGATAAAGACTTTCCTAGAAAACAAAAACTAAAGGAGTTTGTGACAACTAAACCAACCCGGCAAGAAAATTGAAGGGGTATGTTCTGAGAAAAATGAAAGAAAGAAAAAAAGAAAAGAAAAGAAGAAAGACTGAAGCAACGGATACTACAAATGACCAGAGAACATCACCAGAATCACCAACTCTATAGGTAACATAATGATACTAAACTTGTATCTTTCATTCTTTTGTTCTTCCTTTCTTTCATTTTTAATCAAAGGCTTTTATTTATTTTTGAGACAGAGAGAGATAGAACATGAGTGGGGGAGGGACACAGAGAGAGGGAGACATAGAATCTGAAGAAGGCTCCAAGCTCTGAGCTGTCAGCACAGAGCCCGATGTGGGGCTTGAACCCATGAACTGTGAGATCATGATCTGAGCCAAAGTCAGACACTTAACCAACTGAGCAACCCAGGTGCTCCTAAACTCATATCTTTCAATAATCATTTTAAATATAAAGGGAATAGGTGTCCCAATAAAAAGACATAGAATATCAGAATGGATAAAATATCCAAGATCTATCTATATCCCACTTATAAGAGACTAATTTTAGACCTAAAGACACCTTCAGTTTGAAAGTGAGGAGATGGAGAACCATCTGTCATGATAATTGAGGTCAAAAGAAAGCCAGAGTTGTTTTAGTTCTACCAGAAAAATATTTATTTTATTTTATTTTATTTTATTTTATTTTATTTTTATTTTTATTTTATTTTATTCATTTATTTAAAAATAATGTTTATTACTGAGAGAGAAAGGAAGAGAGAGAGAGAGAGAGAGAGAGAGAGAGAGAGAGACAAAGTACATGAGCAGGGGAGGGGCAGAGAGAGAGGGAGACAGAATCCCAAGCAGACTCCATACTATCAGCATGGAGCCTGATGCAGGCTTGAACTCACAAACCATGATATCATGACCTGAGCTGAAACCAGGAATCAGAAGCTTAACCGACTGAGCTACCCAGGCACCCCAAACTAGATTTTAAAACAAAGATTGTAACAAGAGCTAAAGAAGGGCATTATATTAAAATTAAGGGTGTTGGGGCACCTGGGTGGCTTAGTGGGTTAAAGGATCAACTTACACTCTTTCTCCCTCTCTCTCAAATATAAATAAATATTTTTTAAAATGTTAAAATAATTAAGGGGTCTGTAGATCAAGAATCTCTAACAATCGTAAATATTTATTTTTCTAACTAGAAAGAACCCAAATTCATCATAAACATAAACAAACTCATTGAACATATCATTACTGTAGGATACTTTCTTTAAATTTTTTTATGTTTATTTATTTTTGAGACAGAGAGAGACAAAGCATGAACGGGGGAGGGTCAGAGAGAGAGGGAGACACCGAATCTGAAGCAGGCTCCAGGCTCTGAGCTGTCAGCACAGAGCCCGACGCAGGGCTCAAACCCACGGACCAGGAGATCATGACCTGAGCCGAAGTCAGATGCTCAACAGACTGAGCCACCCAGGAACCCCAACTGTAGGATACTTTAATACTGCATTTACAATGGACAGAACACCTCAGCATAAAATCAACAAGGAATCAATGGTTTTAAATGACACACTGGGCCAGATGGATTTAAAAGATATTTTCATAACATTTCAGCTTAAAGCAGCATAATATACATTCGTTTTAAAAGCACATGGACCATTCTCCAGAATAGATCACATGCTTTACATAAATAGCCCTCAACAGGTACCAAAATATCAAGAACATACCATGCATATTTTCAAATCACAATTCTATGAAACTTGAAATTAACCACAAGAAAAAAAAATTGAATGCCTTCAAATAAATGGAGGTAAGGAGCATTCTATTGAAGGATAAATAGGTTAACCAGGAAATTTAAAAAGAAATATAAAAATACACTATAGAAACTATAGAAAATTTATAGAAACTATAGAAAACTATAGAAAATTTATAAAATAAATCGAAGAATACAGAAAAAAAATGTAAAAAACATTCCACGCTCATGAACTGGAACAGGAACTGGAATAACAGATGTTGCTAAATGTCAATACTACCTAAAGCAATCTATACATTCAATGCAATCCATATCAAAATAGCAGCAGCATTCTTCAAAGAGCTGGGACACACAATTCTAAAATTTGTATGAAACCACAAAACACTCGAATAGCTAATGTTGAAAAACAAAGCCAAAGTTTGAGTCATCACAATTCTGGCTTCAAGTTATAGTATAAAGTTGTAATTATCAAGACAGTATGATACTGGCACAGAAACAGACACATAATTCAGTGGAGCTGAATAGAGAACCCACAAGTGGACTCACAAATATATGGCCAAATAATATTTGACAATGCAGGGAAGAATATCAAATGGAAAAAAAGACAGTATCTTTAGCAAATGCTGCTGGGATAACTGGACAGGGACATGCAGATGAATGAAGTTGGACCACTTTCCTACACCGTAGAAAAAAATAAAAATGGAAGAAAAACCTTAATGTAAAGCATGAGACGTTTAATCCTAGAGGAGAAAATAGGCAACAACCTCTCTGACTTCAGCCATAAGACCTTACTAGACATGTCTCTGGAGGCTAGGGAAACAAAAGAAAACATTAAAAATTAGGACCCCATCAATAAAAAAAAAAAAAACTTCTACATGGTAAAGGAAACAATCAACAAAACCAAAAGGCAAACGACAGAATGGGAGAAGATATTTGCAAATGGCATATCAGATAAAGGGTTAGTATCCAAAATCTATCTGGACCTTATCAAATTCAACACCCAAACAAACAAACTACAAACAAAAATCTAGGGAAGAAATGAGCAAAAGACATAAACAGGCACTTTTCCAAAGAAGATATCCAGATGGCTAACAGACACATGAAAAATGCTCATCATCACATATCATCAGAGAAATACAAATCAAAATAACAATAAGATAGCACCTGACACTGGTCAGAGTGCCTAAAATTAACAACTCAAGAATTAGTTTTTAGTGAGGATGCAGAGAAAGGGGAACACTTCTTTCACTGCTGGTGGGAATGCAAGCTAGTACAGTCCTTTTGGAAAATAATATGGAGGTTGCTAAAAAAAAATTAAAAAATACCCTATGACCAGCAATTGCCCTACTAGGTGTTTATCCAAAGGATACAAAAATGCTGATTTGAAACTGTACTTAAATGCTGATATTTATAGAATCACTAGCAACAATAGCCAAATTATTTATTTTATTTTTAAAAATAATTTTTTTAATGTTGATTTTATTTATTTTTGAGAGAGAAAAGAGAGGGAGAGAGAGAGAGTGAACAAGGAAGGGACAGAATCTGAAGTAGGTTCCAGGTTCTGAACTATAAGCATAGAGCCTGATGTGTGTCTCAAAATCATTAATTGTGAGATCATGCCCTGAGCTGAAGTCAAACGTTTAACCAATTGCACCACCTGGGTGCCCCAACATTAGCCAAAGTATTAAAAAAAACCCAATGTCCATCAACTGATGAATGGATAAGGATGTGGTATCTCCCCCAAGCAATACAATGGAATGTTACTTGGTGATAAAAAATAATAAAATCTTGCCAGTACAAAAAATGTGGATGGAACTACAGTATATTTTACTAAATGAAGTAAGTCAGTGGGAGGAAGTAACTATCATTTGATTTCAGTCGTATGTGAAATTTAAGAAACAAAACAGATGAAGATAGAGGAAGGGAATTAAAAATAAAAACAGAAGGAGGAAAACAATAAGAAACTCTTCCATACAAAAAAGAAACTGAAGGTTTCTGGAGGGGTGTCAGGTGGGGGGAATGGGATAAATGGGTGATGGACATTAAAGAAGACACTTATTGGTATGAGTAGTGCATGTTTAATGGGAGTGATAAATCACTAAATTCTACTCTGGAAACCATTGTTACACTATATGTTAACTTACTTGGAATTAAATAAAAGAACTAAAAATACATGGAATCCATGGAAATGAAAACACAACAGTCCAAACTCTTTGGGATGCACCAAAGACAACCCTAAGAGTAAAGTACATTGCAATTCAGGCCTATCTCAAGAAGCGAGAAAGATCCCAAATATGTAATCTAACCTTACACCTAAAGAGGCTAGAAAATGAACAACAAATAAAGGCCAAAGCCAGCAGAAGAAAGGAAATAAGGAAGATTAGATCAGAAATAAATGGTGTAGAAACAAAAAATACAGTAGAATAGATCAATGAAATAAAAAAAAAACTGTTTTTTTAAAGAATAAACAAAATTGATAAAACCCTAGTCAGTTTTATCAAAAAGAAAAGGACCCAAATAGATAAAATAATGAATAAAAGAGGAGAGATCACAACCAACACCACAGAAATACAATTATAAGCGAATACTATGAAAAATTATATGCCAACAAACAAAACAATATGGAAGAATGCACAATTTCCTAGACACTTAGACACTACCAAAACTCAAACAGGAACAAGTAGAAAATTTGAACACACCTATAACCAGTGAAGAAATGGAACCATTTATCAAAAATGTCCCCCCAAGTAAGAGTCCTAAGCCAGATGGCTTCCCAGGGGAATTCTACCATTTTTATGAAGCCACTGTTACCTTGATTCCAAAACCGGACAAAGACCCCACTAAAAAGGTTAATTACAGATCAATATCCCTAATGATCCTAGATGCAAAAATTCTCAGCTAGATACTAGCAAGCCGAATTCAATAGTACATTAAAAGAATTATTCACTGTGATCAAGTGGGGTTTATTTCTGGGCTGTAGGGCTTGTTCAATATTCCCAAATCAATCATTGTAATACACCATAAAAGAAAGGGCAAGAATCATATGACCCTTTCAATGGATGCATAAAAAGGATTTGACAAAATACAGCATCGTTCCACGAAAAAAAGAAAAAAAAAAACTTAAGAAAGTAGGGATAGAAGGAACATACCTCAACATCATAAAAGCCATATATGAAAGGCCCACACCTAATATCCTCAATGGTGGAAAAACTTAAATTTTTCCCCTTAAGATAAGGAACACAGCAGGGATGTCCAGTCTCTTTACTGTTGTTCAACATAGTACTGGAAGTCTTAGACTCAGCAATCACCAACAAAAAGAAAGAAAAGGCATTCAAATTAGCAAGAAAGAAGTCAAACTTTCACTTTTCACAGATGTTATGATACCCTACATGGAAAACCTGAAAGATTCCACGAAGAGAATCCTAGAATTGATACATGAATTCACGAAAGTTTCAGGAAATAAAATCAATGTACAGACATTGGTTGAATTTCTATATGCCAATAATTAAGCAGCAGAAAGGGAAATCAAGGAATTGCCATTTATGATGGCACAAAACTATAAGATACCCAGGAATAACCTAACTTAAGAGATAAAAGATAGGTACACTGAAAACTATAGAAAGGTTATGAAAGAAATAGAAGAAGACACAAAGAAATGGAAAAAAAATTCCATGTTCATAGATTAGAAGAAAATATATAATGAAAATATCTACATTTCCCAAAGCAATCTACACATTCAATGCAATCCCTGTCAAAATAACACAAGCATTCTTCACAGAGCAAGAACAAACAATAATAAAATTTCTGTGGAAGCAGAAAAGACCCTGAACAGCCAAAGTAACATTGAAAAAGAAAACTGAAGCTGGAGGTATCACAATTCTGGAGTGTAAGCTGTTTCACCAAGGTGTAATCATCAAGACAATATGGTACTGCCATAAAAGCAGACACACAGAACAATGGAACAGAATAGAGAACCCAGAAATGTACCCTCAGATGCATGTCCAACCAATCTTTGACAAAGCAGGAGACAATGGAAAAAAGACAGTCTTTTCATCAAATGGTCCTGGGAAAAGTGGACAGCAACATGCAGATGAACAGAGCTAGACCACTTTCTTACACCATACACAAAAAAATAAATTAAAAATGGATGAAAGACCTAAATGTGAGACAAGAAACCATTAAAATCCTACAGAAGAAAACAGGTAGCAATCTCTTTGACCTTGGCCACAGGAAATTCTTACTAGACATATCACCAGAGGCAAAGGAAACAAGCAAAAATGAGCTATTGGGACCTCATCAAGATAAAAAGTGTAATCACAGCAAAGAAAATAATCAATAAAACTAGAAGGCAACTGATAGAATGGGAGAAGGTATTTGCAAAAAACAGATTGAATAAGGGGTTAGTATCCAAAATATATAAAGAACTTACCAAACTCAACAGCCAGACAATAAATGATCCAGTGAAGAAATGCACAGAAGACATAAATAGATATTTTTTTTTTCCAGAAAAGACATCCAGATGGGTAACAGACACATGAAAACATGCTCAACATCACCTATCATCATAGAAATACAAATCAAAATGGCAATAAGATACCACCTCACACCTGTCAGAATGGTTAAAATGAAACAACAGATGTTGGCCAGGCTGTGGCAAAAGAGTAACCCTTTTGCACTAGTGGTGGGAATGCAAACTGGTGCAGTCACTCTGGAAAACAGTATGGATATTCCTCAAAAAATTACAAATAGAGCCACTCTATGACCCAAGAATTGTCCTACTATGTACTTATCCAAAGGTTCCAAAAATGCTGATTCGAAGGGGTATATGCACCCCAATGTTTATAGCAGTACTATGAAAAATAGCCAAATTATGGAAAAAGCCCAAATGTCCATCAACTGATGAGTGGATAAGAAGATGTGGTGCACACAGTGGGATACTACTCAGTGTTGAAAAAAAAATGAAATCTTGCATTTGCAGCAATGTGGATGGAACTAGAGGGTATTATGCTAAGTTAAATAAGTCATTAAGAGAAAGACAGATATCATATGATGTCACTTGTATGTGGAATTTCAGAAACTCAACAAATGAATACAGAGGAAGGTAAGAAAAAATAGAGTAAAAACAGAGAGGGAAGCAAGCCATAAGAGTCTCTTAAATACAGAGAATAAACTGAGGGCTGCTAGAAGGGAGGTGGGTTGGGGGTTGGGTTAACTGGGTGATGGGTGTTAAGGAGGGCACTTTTGGGGATGAGCACTGGTTTCATATGTAAAAGAAGAAAAGAAGAATCACTGGGTTCTACTCCTGAAGCCAAGACCACACTGTATGTTAAATAACTTGAAAATAAATAAAAAAACAAAATTAATAAATTGCAAGATGAAAAGAAGATGTGATATATATATATATATATATATATATATATATATGTAATGGAGTATTGGTATATGTATATATATATATATATATATATATATGCAATGGAGTATATATATATGCAATGGAGTATATATATATGCAATGGAGTATATATATATATATATAAATATATATGCGCAATGGAGTATTACTCGGCAATCAAAAAGAACGAAATCTTGCCATTTGCAACTACATGGATGGAACTGGAGGGTAGTATGCTAAGTGAAATTAGTCAGAGAAAGACAAAAATCATATGATTTCACTCATATGAGGACTTTAAGAGACAAAACAGATGAACATAAGGGAAGGGAAACAAAAATAATATAAAAACAGGGAGGGGGACAAAATAGAAGAGACTCATAAGTATGGAGAACAAGGTGAGGGTTGCTGGAGGGGTTGTGGGAGGGGGTATGGGCTAAATGGGTAAGGGGCATTAAGATATCTACTCCTGAAATCATTGTTTCACTATATGCTAACTAATGTTTTGTTTTGTTTTTCATCGGTTGAGGGGGATCATAGAATTTTTATCCTTTCTTTTGTTGATGTGAAGCATCACATTGATTTGTGAATGTTGAACCATGCCTGCATGCCTGGTATTAATCCCACCTGATTGTTGTGAATATTCTTTTGAAATGTATTCTTGATTGTGTTTTGCTACTATTTTGTTGATAACTTTTGCCTCTATGTTCATCATAAGTATATTCAGTAGTTTCCTTCCTCTCCCCCCTTTTTTTGTAATGTCTTTCCTTTTTGTTTGTATCAGACAATATCTGTCCTTACAGAATAAATTTGGAATTTTCCTTATGATTTTGCTTTTTGAAATTGTGTAAAAAAGTAGATATTTACTATATATTTAATGTTTGGTAGAATTCACCAAGAAGCCATCTGGTCTTCAACTTTGGCTTATTGGGATTACTTAATGGTTCATTCAAATATTCTATATTTTCCTGGTTTAGATTTGGAAGATTGTATGTTCTCAGACATTTATACATTTCAGCTGGGTTGTGTAATTTCTCGATACACACTTTTCCTTTTTTCTTTTTTAAAGTTTTGTCTTTTATTTTTAAAATTTTAATTCCAGTATAATTAACATGCAGTGTTATATTAGTTTCAAGTGTACAATGTAGTGATTCAACTATTCTATCCATTACTCAGTGTTCATGATTATAAGTATACTCTTAATCCCCTTCACCTATCTCACCCATCCTGGCATAAATTTTTTCTTAATATTGTCCTTTAACCCTTTATGTTTCTGTGGTGTTTGTTATTTCTCCTCCTTCATTTCTGGTTTTATTTAAGTGCTGTTATTTTTCCTAAGGAGTCTGGCTAAATGTTTATTACTTTTGTTGATCTTTTCAAGTGCAGCTTTTAGTTCCATTGTCTTTCTATTTTTTTTCTTTCAGTTTCTATTTTATTTATTTCTGCTGTAATAATATTTTTTTTCCTTCTATTAGCTGATGTTTGGTTGTTATTCTTTTTTTCTAGCTCTTTTAAATATAGTTAGGTTGTATATTTGATAACTTGCTTGTTTCTTGAGGTAAACCTGTAGCACTATAAACTTCCTTCTTAGACCCGCTTTTGCAGCATCCCAAAGATTTTGGATTCTTTTTTTTTCTTTTTTTTTTTGTCTCCATGTATTTTTTAAAATGTCTCTTTGATTTGTTAGCTGATCCATTCCTGATTTGGTAGCATATTGTTTTGTTTTTTGTTTGTGTGTTTTTTTCAGATTTATTTTGTTATTGATTTCTAGTTTCTTCCTGTTTTAGTTGGAAAAGATGCTTGATATATTTTAAATTCTCTTATATGTTGAGATTTCTATTGTGACCTTACATGTTATCTATCCTGGAGAATGTTCCATGTGTTATTGAAAAGAATGTGTAAATGCTGGTTTGGGATGGAATTTCTGCATATATCTGTTGAGTTAATTTGGTCTAATATGTCATTCAAGGCTAGTGTTCCTTGCTGATTTTCTATCTGATGTATATATTAATGTAAATGAGGTACTAGTGTCCCTTTCTCCTATTGTATTAATGTTAATTTCTCCTTTTATGTTTGTTAATATTTGCTATATGCTTATATTCAGTGCACAGATATTTACAATTTTTATATCCTCTTGTTGAATTGATCTCCTTATATTATGTAATGTCATTCTTTGTATCTTGACAGCATCTGTTTTAAAGTATATTTGTCCAATTAATGCTACCCCCAGCTTCTTTTCAGTTGGATGGTATGTTTTTCCACTTTTTCACTTTTAGTCTGTTTGCCAGACAGCATATAAATGGGTCCTTTAAATTTTTATTTAGTCAGTCACCCTATGTCTTTTGATTGGAACTTTTAGTGTTTTACATGTAAGGTAATTCTTTTTTTTTTTTCAATTTTTTTAACTTTTTTTGTTTATTTATTTTTGAGACAGAGAGAGACAGAGCATGAACGGGGGAGGGTCAGAGAGAGAGGGAGACACCGAATCTGAAGCAGGCTCCAGGCTCTGAGCTGTCAGCACAGAGCTCGACGCGGGGCTCGAACTCACGGACCGCGAGATCATGACCTGAGCCGAAGTCGGCCGCTTAACCGACTGAGCCACCCAGGCACCCCAGATGTAAGGTAATTCTTGACAGGTATGTCAATAATCTTCATTTTGTCCATATATATATATATATATATATATATATATTCCCATATATATATATATTCCCATATATATATATATATATATTCCCATATATATATATTCCCATATATATATATATATATAGAGAGAGAGAGAGAGAGAGAGGTTTTGAATTTGTGGTTACCATTGTATTCATATAGAACATGTTATATGTACAGCAGTCTATGTGAAGTTGATGGTCTGTTAATTTTGAAAATATATATATCATATTTCACAAATTTTAATTTTGTGTATCATTTGACTATTTTTGGTACATATAATTGATTTTACTATGTTTCTTTTCTAACCTTTATAAATGATTAATTCCCAACTTTTACTATATGTTTGCCTTTTCCTGTGTAAGATTTCTTTTCATAATTATCCTACTTATCATTGTGGAATTTTATTTCCACCCAAAATATTGCATTGTATTGTATTGTATTGTATTTTACTTTATTTTATTTTGGGGGGAAAAACTGCTCATTTTGTGTATTTTATGCATATATATATATATATATATATATACATAATGACAGATCATTTTTTCATCAAATTTAATCAAATTCTGTTTTATTAAGTCTTTTTTTTTCATGTAACATCTGTTTTAAGTTTTTATTTAAATTCTGTTTAGTTACCATACAGTGTAATACTAGTTTCAGGTGTACAATAGTGTGAACCAAACTCCCATATAGCATCCAGTGGTCATGACAAGTGCACTCCTTAATACTCATCACCTTTTTAATGCAACCCCCCCAACCAGCTCCATTGTGGTAACCATCAACTTGTTCTCTATACTCTGTTTCTATGTTTGTCTCTCCCTACCCCCTCCTTTGTTCATGTGTTTTATTTCCTGAATTTAACATATGAGTGAGATCATATGATATTTGTGTTTCTCTGACTTATTTTGCTTAACAGAAAACACTCTAGCTCCATCCATATCATCACAAACGACAAGAATTCATTCTTTTTCAAAGCTGAGTAACATTCCATTATATAATTATATAATATATATATTATATTTATACAATTATATATTATATTATGTAATTATATATAATATATAATATATTACATTACATTATATATATATATATACTATATAATTATAAATAGTATATATAATTATAATAATTTCTTCTTGGCCCATTCATCAGTTGATGAATATTTGGGCTTTTTCCATAAACTGGCTAGTTGTAGAAAATATTATAGACATTGAGGTGAAAGTATCTCATTGAATTAGCATTTTTGTATTCTTTGGGTAAATACCTAGTAGTTAAATTGCTGGATCACCGGGTAGCTCTATTTTTAACTTTTTGAGAAATATTCATACTATTTTTCAGAGTGGCTGCACCAGTTTGCATTGCCACCAAAAATGTAAGAGGGTTCCCCTTTCTCCACATCTTCACCAGCACCTGCTATTTTTTGTGTCATTGATTTTAGCAATTCTAACAGGTGTAGGTGATATCTCTGTAGTTTGGATGGATTTGAATTTCCCTGATGATGAGTGATTTTGACCATATTCATACAACTATTGGCCATCTGGTTGTCTCTTTGGGGAAATATATATCCATGTATTTTGCCCATTTGTTTTTCATTGGATTATTTGTGTGAGTTTTTTTTCTTTTAATTTTTATTTATTTTATTATTGGTGTTGAGTTTTATACTTTTTAAAAAAAATTTAATTTTTATTTTTATGAGAAAGAGAGATAGAGATAGAGAGAGAGAGAGAAAGAGAGAAAGGGTAGAGAGAAGGAGAAGGATACACAGAATCCAGAACAGGATCCAAGCTCTGAGCTCTCAACACAGACCCTGACACAGAGCTCGAACTCACAGACTGTGAGATCTTGACCTGAGCTGAAGTCGGACACTTAACCAACTGCACCACCCAGGCACCCCAAGTTTTATATGTTTTTTTATATATTTTGGATACAAGCCTTTTATCTGAGAAGTCATTTGCAACTATCTCCTGACTGTGTCCTTCACTGTGCAGAAGTTTTTAATTTTGATGTAGTCCCAATAATGTATATTTGTTTTTGTGTCCCTTGCTTCTGGAATATCTCGAAAGAAGTTTCTCTGAAGGGGTCATGCAGGTTATTACCTGTGTTTTTCTTCAGGATTTTAATGGTTTCTTTTCTCACATTTGGACCTGTAACCCATTTTGAACTTATTTTTGTGTATGGTGTAAAAAAAAAAAAAAAGTGGTCTTGTTTTATTCATTTGGATGTGGCTGTCCAGTTGTCCCAACACAATTTGTTGAAGAGACTTTTTCCCACTGGATATTCTTTCCTATTTTGTTGAAGATTAATAGACCTTAGAGTTGTGGGTTCACTTCCGGGTTTTCTCTTTTGTTCCATGATCTATGTTTCTAATTTTTGCAGTATGCAGTAACATACTTTTGTGCTCACCACCCTTTGTAATACACCTTGAATTCTGAAATTGTGATGCCACCACTTTGCTTAACCCTCCCCAGGTTATTTTGGCTATTTGGAGTCTTTTGGGGTTTGAACAAATTTTAGGATACTTATAACTCTGCAAAAAATGCTGTTGGTGTTTTGATAAGGATTGCTTTGAATGTGTGGACTGATTTGGGTATTATAGACATTTTAATAATATTTATTCCTCCCGTATGTTAGCATGGAATATCAGTCCTGACAAAAAGATCTACTTGGGTGGCTCTGGCTTCTGGGTCTATGGAAGGGGTGGTGTGTGTAGCCTGAATCTTCTGGGGTTGATAAGTACTCATATCCACTGGAATCAGGCTTGTGTCTTGTTTCATGGGGATAAACTTGGAATGCAGATCTGTGGGGAGCAGCCACTGTGCTGATCCAGACCATATACAATCTTCTGGACCACCTTCTCTAGTCCTTCAAGTTACTGTCACATAGTCGACACTAATTGAGTCATCAAAAGACCATTCCACTGTTTTATCAAGCAAGCTGCCTCATGGTGGTGAGGAATATGGTAAGACCAGTGAATTCTATGGTCCTGGGCCCAACACTATTCTTCTCTTGCTGTGAAGTGTGTTCCTGGATCAGAAGCAATGCTATTTGGAATACCGTGAAGATGGATAAAGCATTCTGTAAGTCCATAGACAATACTTTTGGCAGTGGCATTGCATGCAGGGAAGGCAAATCTGTATTCAGCGTATATATTTCATTAAGAATAAAATGTCGCCCTTTCCATGATAGAAGTGGCCCAATGTAATTAATCTTTGGCTAAGTGGCTGGATGATTATCCAAGGTAATGAGTCATTTTGGGAACTCAGACTTGGTCTTTGATTCTGATAGATTGGACACTCAATATTGGCTGTAACAAGGGTGTCCTTGGTAAGTGGGAGTCAATATTTCTGAGGTCATGCACAACCTGTCCTTACCACCATGGCAACTTTGTTCATGAGCCCATTGGGTGACGATAAGGGTAGCTTATGAGTACTCATAAGATCATAAGGGTATGGAGTAATTGAAAAACATGATCCATCACCTTGGCTTAAAGGAAATAGACTGACTGGTACCCGTCAATATTTCTGAGGTCATGCACAACCTGTCCTTACCACCATGGCAACTTTGTTCATGAGCCCATTGGGTGACGATAAGGGTAGCTTATGAGTACTCATAAGATCATAAGGGTATGGAATAATTGAAAAACATGATCCATCACCTTGGTTTAAAGGAAATAGACTGACTGGTACCCACAGAAAGGATTTTACTATCTAATATATTGTTAAAATCTACTGAGGTTACACTTTGGTGGTCATTCATGAGAGACACATTTTTATATTCTTTACCCTTTCAGAGAGCTCTATCTTCATACTTCTTTCCAAAATTTCATTGTCACCAATTTTCCAATCATGTTCTTTGAGTCCTTGACCAACCAGCCAAACCATTGGCCACAGCCCATGAATTGGTATATAATCACACATCTTGCCATTTTTCCCTTCTATCAAAGTGAACGACCAGATTTACTGCCCAAATTGCTACTTGATGGGAGGATTTTCCTTTGCCATTGTTTTTCAAGGATGTCTCTAATGAGGACTGTGGTACCATAGCCATTTACTTTTGATTGATACCTGCATATAGTGCAGATCCATCTGTAAACTAGGCCTGAATCTTTTTTCTCTGTCAACTGATTGGAAGAAATGTCCATGAGAACAGAAGGTAATGTAGCAGGAATGGAGATCATGGGCATTTGGACCATTTCTACATGTAAATTTACTTGTGATTTCAGAGTTTATCTGAATCAATTGCATGAAACCACTTTTATTTGGTAATAGAGTATTGGCATACATGCCCAACTTAATGGCTTGATAGACAGATAGAACACCGAGTTCATCACGGGCAACTCAGATTGTACAGTAACTTGGTATCTCATGGTCAAATATTCAATTTGTATTGAAGTCCAATAGCATACCAAGAGCTGTTTCTCAAAAAGCAGTAGTTATTCATAGATGAGGAGAGAGAATTGATTCAAACTCCTAAAGGTCTGCACTATGACTCACTTAAAGAGACCTATTAAAGGCTCCAAACAACATCAGTGTTTTCCACCAACACTTTAATGACCATTGCATCTGCTGGGTCATATAGCCCAAATAGTAGAGCAACTTTTACAACAGCCCGGGTCTGATGCAAACCATTCTTTTGGGCTCCATTCAAATCTAGAAGCTTTACAGATCACTTGATAAATGGGCCAGAGTCACACACCCCAACGTGGTATTCCATGTTCTCTCCAAAATCCAAAGAGACACATTCAATATCCCACTCTAAATATTGGAAGAACAACCAGTTACAATGTAAGTGAAAAAAAAAAGGACAAAGCACAATAAAATGACCAAATCTGACATACATATACAGAACATTCTACCCAATAAAAACAATATACACATTCTTCTCAAATGCATATGGGACATTCTGCAGAACTGAGCTTATGTTACCCTTCACCAGAGAGTCTGGCCCCTAATTTTTTGCAAATGCCTACTGCTAGGGTCCACTGGCAGACAAGCCTGGTGCTTGGGCCCATTGGAGCATGCCTAGAACCTGGGTCCATGAGAGTAGGCCTACAGTATTGATCCACTAAGGCAGGCCTCATTATAAAATGAGTCTGAGGCTTGGGTCCTCATGGAGGTCATGGAGCCTTGGTCTGTGTGATCTTATTTGGTATTGGGTACAACATGTAGAGGCCTAGAGCCTGGGTTCACAGAGGTCTTTCTGGAACCTGAGTCCATAGGCATTTACTTGGATGCTAGAGTCCATTGAGGCCTACTGGCACTAAAGTCCACTGAAGTGTGCATTGAGCCTAGGTCCATGAAAGCCTGGATCTTGGATCTTTACGGGTGGTCCTGACAAAAATATCTACTTGGGTGGCTCTGGCTTCTGGCTCCATGGAAGGGGTGGTGTGTGTAGCCTGATTCTGCTGGGGCTGGGGTTGATAAGTACTCATGTCCACTGGAATCAGGCTTGTGTATTGTTTCATGGGGATAAACTTGGAATGCAGATCTGTGGGGACCAGCGTAAAATTTTGTTTCATTAGGGATGGCTTGGTACTGGGTCATACATGGATCCTAAGTCCTCTGAGGCCTTCCTGTCATGGGTATCCATTGAGGGGTTTGAATCCTGAGATCTTAGGGGTATCCCATGGCATAATTCTGTTGAACTAGCTTTGCACCTTATCTGCTATGCTGGGCCTAGCATCTGGGTCTTCATGTTCAAGTTGGAGCCTGAGTTTGTGGGACAGGCTGGGACCTGGCTCTGTAAGAGCCTGTGTCCTTAAGGATTAGTCTGGCACTGAAGTTTAGTGAGGTGGACCTGATCCTGGGGTCTACAGTAAAATTGGAAGTTTAATTCATTTTTTTTACTCCACCCCTTTCTTCTCCTCTCTTCCTCTGTCTTCCTCAGCAGGAGCTTTGGGATGTGTTGCATGAGCATTGGGGTGTGGTAATGTGGGTACAGTGAAACTGTTTTTCCTATCCTTTCACTGAATACTTTCTCATTTCTGTACTCCACCCAGAGCATTGCAATCTCCCACCTGTATTCTGGAACTGTCAAAAACAGATCTTTGTGCATGTGTGGCTATCAAATTTGTGTTTCCATGAGAGGATGAGGGCGGAGACATCTTATTCCTCCATCTGGATATCATTTTCCAGTAATGTGTTGTTATTATTTTGCATCATGCCCTCATTTTCCCTTTGAAAATTCTAAGTAGATTTATCTTAATATTTTCTTTAGACTCTTCCATAAAATTAATCCTGACATAAGGAGTTTGAAGATAACAGAATGAGAGAATCCTGAAATCACCTCTTCCTACCTACACACTAAAGCAGCAACTATATCTCGATGACTAATTTTGAAAACCACCTGAACAATGGCAGAACAGGTCTTCCACAGCTAGTCATAGATGAGTCTACATCAAAAATGGTAGGACAGGTGAAAACATGGTTGAGAAACAAATACTCAGCAAAATGAATTATAATTGGGAAGGACATCACAAGCCTTAAGAAGCCAGATTATCAGACCCCATCCCAGGAACCCATGGCACTGGAGATCTGCACTGGGAAGATGTGTCCCTATAACATCTGGCTTTGAAAACAAGCAGAGTTAAATTGCAGGCACTTTAAAGGTCAGTGGGTCTAACTACAAGAGAGCTAGAAGGCAAGAGGAAACAGAGTCTACATCCTTTAAAAGACAGCATACTGGGGGCGCCTGGGTGGCTCAGTCAGTTGAGCGTCCAACTTCAGCTCAGGTCATGATCCCACAGTTCATGAGTTCAAGCCCTGGGTAGGGCTCTGTGCTGACAGCTCAGAGCCTGGAGCCTGCTTCAGGTTTTGTGTCTCCCTCTCTCTCTGCCCCAACTCCACTCATGCTTTGTCTCTCTGTCTTAAAAATAAATAAAAAAAAATTAAAAAAAAGACAGCATACTGAGTAACTCAGCTGAGACACAGCACAAAATCAGCCATTCAAAAAATGCTTGGGGTACACATAAAGATTTATTGACTAATAACTAAATGTGGCAGAAGGGCTGGGATCTGCAAGAAACTTATCCAGAAACACAAGTTCTGGTGGATGTTCTTTATCTTCCCCTCCTTCAGTCTAGATAACTGGACATTTGTGGGGGTCGACATTAATCCTCTCCATCAACCTTGCTAATAGCATATGCCCCATCCCTCTATTTCCTGGTGGACCCCCCACTTCCATCCAATATAACCAAGGCAGACATTATTTCAAAACAGATCCTGCTCCATCACATTCTGAAGATATCCCCAACCAGATCTCCATCTCTCCAAAGTGACTTTTGCAACTGGTGTGTGTGGGGAGCTGAAATAACTACATTAATGAGCAGTTCTGGCAGTGTGGTCTCTTAGCTGGCTGTTCAAGGAGCATGCTTTGCGCGTTGATGTGTCTGGAGATATTATAGAGATGCTAAGTGCAGAAAATTAAGCTTACTGCCGGTCCCCCGCAACTGGCCTGCAGTAGCCTTAGAAATACATCACAAAGCAAAAAGAACAAACTCGGCAAAATGCACCAACAGCAGGCAAAGTGGATCCTTGCAGTTGGCTGGGCTGAAGGCAGTCATTGCTTAGCTACCTTAGAAGGGTGCACACAGCCCACACAGAAGACATCCATGGAGCACCTGGTTTTGGTGACTGGGGATATTGTGCTATAGGGCTCCACAGGACCTCTTCTACAAAAGTCTATTAATTGCAAGACCAGGAGATGTAGTTGACATACATAATACATAGAAGCAAACACAGTGAGCTATATGAAATAAAGAAAGAGACAAATATGTCCTAAAGGAAAGAACAAGACCAAATGATAGTAAAAGAGCTAAATAAAATGGAAAAAAAAACAATATGTCTGATAAAGAATTCAAAATAATGATCATACATCCATTTATGTATCAGTTAGGAAAGACCTTGGGATTGAGGCTGATGTAGAGGAGATTAATTATTCTGACTTCCAATGCTTTAATGAAACTTCAGATGTGAAGCCTTCTGTCCAAGCATCTATGATTTCATATTGTTGGGCATTCATTAGATTCATGGGGATTGCAGCTTTCTATAAGTTTGCTGTGGCCAACCAAGAAAGAAGGCATATGCAGATTCCTACAGAAATTATGATTCTAAGAAACATTTTTGAGGAGATAATAAGGCTAATATCTTTTAGAGTATAAAGTGATTTTGTAATGTTAAGAATTACTTTGGGCTGAGTTTCATGGAAGTTTGTCACTGACTGTGCTCTTGAAAGATGAAACAATAATATTGGGTTATGGAATAGTTTCTCTTGCTAAATAAACAATTAAAAATTGCAATAGTCATAAAGATACTCACTGGAATTGAAGAAAGAGTGGACAAACTCAGTAACAACTTCAACAAAGAGATAGAAAATACAAAAAAAATGTCCATTGAAAGCTGAAAATTTCAATAACTGAAAAAAATGTTTTAATGTTTATTCATTTTTGAGAGACAGAATGTGAGCAGGCAGAGGCAGAAGGAAAGGGAAACACAGAAGCTCAAACAGACTCTAGGCTCTGAGCTGAAGCAGACTCCAGGCTCCAGCTCAGAGGCCGGTGTGGGGTTCTAACCCACAATCCATGAGATCATGACCTGAGTCAAAGTCAGATGCTTAGCCCACTGAACCACCGTGGTGCCCCAAATAAGAGAAATGTAAAAGTGCATAGAGGGAATAAAAAAAAAAAACAGAAGATGAACAAATGTGTAACATTTGAGGACAAGATATGTAAAACAAACAACTTGAACATCAAAAAGAACAAAAAAGAATAATAAAAAATGAGAATAGGTTAAGGGAAGTCAGTGTCATCATTAAGAATAATAACAGCCATATTATAAGGATCCCAGAGGGAGAATAGAGGAGACAGAAAGCCTATTTGAAATAATAGCTGAAAACTTCATTAATATGAGGAAGAGAACAGGTACCCAAGCCCAGAAGAACACAGAATCCCTAACAAGTTAAAGCTAAAATGTCCACAACAAGACACATAATAATTAAAATGGTAAATATTACAATAATTAGATAATTTTTAAATTAACAAGAGAAAAAAAGGTTACATACAATGGAACCTCATAAGGTTATCAACTGAACTTTTTTTTTTTCAAAAGAAACTTTACAGTCAAGAAGATATTGGCATGATACATTCAAAGTGCTGAAAGAAAAATACTACAACCAAAAATACTCTACCTGGCAAGGTTATTATTCACAATAGAAAGAGAGATAAATAGTTGCTATACAAACTAAAGTTAAAGGAGTTTATCAACAGTATCCCAGTCTTACAAAAAAATGTAAAGTGATCTTTTTAGTGGAAAGAAAGACCATAATTAGAAATAAGAAAATCATAAAAATAAAAAAAAATCATAGAAAAAAATCAAACATAGTCAAGGTAGGAAATTAACATTTATAAAGTTAGTATAGAGGTAAAAACACAAATGTAGTAAAATGAATTATATCTAGAAAAAAATTAGTCATGGCATTGACAAAATAAAAATGTGTAAAATAAGACATCATATGCATAAAATGGGGACAGGCAGCAAAAAATTTTGTGCTTTTAGAATGTCTTTGAACTTAAGCAACCAACTTAATATAGGCTGCTATACACATAAAAATTTTTATATGAACCCAAATGCAACCACCAAAAAAACAAACCCACCCTATAATAGACACACAAAGAAAAAAAACACAATCCAAGTATAACACTATAGAAAGCCATGAAACCACAAGAAAGAGAGCAAGAATAAAAATATAATGTTGTTAAAGAGGCCAACATGGTAGAGAAGTAGTAGGTTCTCTACTTCCCATGTCTCTCAAACAAAGAAGTGCTAAAGCCAAAGGACTTTGAACCCCAAGAGTCTGGGAGTAAAAGAGACTGAGTCAAAAAAGGATAAACTGCTACATCCTTGATGGCTATAGGTGGGTGGTTGTGAAATGAGGGAGATAAAACAGGCCATGTAGGTATGGAGGGGAGAGATCCCCTTTTGCAGAGAGACAAAGGGAAGAGAAAGAGCAGCCAGGGAAATGTAAGACTGTATCTGGACAAGAGATAAATCTTGAACTGGGACTGAGAGGGATCCCATCTCTAACTGGGGCTTTCTTCTGATTGGTACCAGCTGCCCCATTCTTGCACCTGGGGAAGAGAGGAGCCAGCCCTGGGTTCAGTGGTAGGTCAGGGACACAGTCCACAGTAGGACAAAGCAGTCCCCTCCCTGGAATGCTGTGGGACAGGACAAAGCCTGTCTGCCCCTGCCACCCCCAGTCTCCTCTAGATGGTGAGGTCAGCAGCACAGTCTGAAGCAGGAAAAGGCCGTCCTCCCTGAAGTGCTATGGCACAGACAAAACCAGCAGGGAGCACATATCAGACTGCACAGAGAGGTGTTCCCCCAGTGCCAGAGCACATGGAGGGACGTTGAATCCTAGCCAAGTGGAGGATCAGGGGAGTCAGTGGAGTGAGAAGTATCACCTGTCTGTGCCCGGGGCACAGTGAGGACATCTTGAGCAGAGTGCACCAGGACCATGGAGAAGAGACTAGGGGATGGCCAATTTCCTGCCTCCCTCCCCCCCATACTACCAAGGGGGGATCCTCAGCAATGGGTCCCCAGGGGCTCATAGTGGATGTAGGACCAGCCTTCACCATTCCACGCCCCTACACTCTGGGTAATTGCATATCTGCTGGAGCAGGATAGATGCTGTGGAAACAGATGGGTCCATCATCCAGACCAGTGCTGCTGCATAACCTAGATTAATTCTAGGACAATTCTTGTTATTTAGATATATTCTCCCTTCCTTACTCTTCCCTCCTCTAGGTTGATTTATTCTGGTTGTTGGTTTGTTTAAGCAGACATATTTAACCCATTCTCTTGGTACATGTTCTACTCCTCCTTCTGTACTTTCATTTCTCTCTCTCTCTCTGGAATAATCAAGCCATATAGTTTCTCCGTGTGGGTATCTATTTCTTCGTGTTATTTTATTTTATTTTTTTTTCTACCTCCTTTATTTTCCTTTCTCTCTCTCTGGATTAAGCCATTTAGTCTCTTTACCTGGTCAATGTTTATTTTCTCTTTGTCCCCGACCATCATTTCTCTCTTTGTATGTGCTCTTCCATCAGCACTGCCTCCACCCTGTTTTTTACTTGTAGATGGTGTTTCTGGTTTTGTGCTTTTGGATTGTTTTTGTTTGTGCGTGTGTGTGTGTGTGTATGTGTGTTATTTGTCTGTGTGCTTGCATGTCTTTCTTTCCTGTTTGTTTGTCTGTTTGTTTTCCTTTCCAGGGCTACTTAAGGGAAAAATCAAAGCACACCTCGGGAGGGTCCAAAACATCATTACAAGTAGAGAAATAAAATAACCAAAATCACAACAACAGAGAGCCAATAACACTCTCCAAAAAACGCCTCCAGGAGGGCCAGGCCCTGGACAGTGTATGACTCCCATTAATATAGCATTGCACATAGGGGCGCCTGGGTGGCGCAGTCGGTTAAGCGTCCGACTTCAGCCAGGTCACGATCTTGCGGTCCGTGAGTTCGAGCCCCGAATCAGGCTCTGGGCTGACGGCTCGGAGCCTGGAGCCTGTTTCCGATTCTGTGTCTCCCTCTCTCTCTCTGCCCCTCCCCCGTTCATGCTCTGTCTCTCTCTGTCCCAAAAATAAATAAAAAACGTTGAAAAAAAAATTAAAAAAAAATAGCATTGCACACAGATGCAGAGAACATAACAAGTTTTTAAAACTCATAAGGGATAGAAAACTAGCCAAAATGACAAAACAGAAGAATTCCCCTCAAAAGAAATTCCAGGAAGAAGTTACAGCTAAAGTATTGATCAAAAAAGATATAAGCAATATAACTGAACAAGAATTTAGAATAAGAGTCATAAGATTAATCACTGGGCTTGAAAATGAAATAGAAAAACAGCAGAGAATCTATTACTGCAGAGATCGAGGAACTAAAAAATAGTCATGATGAAATAAAAAATGTTGCAAATGAGGTGTAAAATACAATGGAGGTGGCCACAGCATGGATTGAAAAGGCAGAGGGGAGATTAGGTGAATCAGAAGATAAAATTATGGAAAAAGAAGTTGAGAAAAAGAGAGAGAACAAAACCAGGATCAAGAGGGGAGAATTAGAGAACTAAGTGATGCAATCAAAAGGAACAATATCCATATCATAAGAATACCAGAAGAAGGAGAAAAAGGGGCCAAAAGTGTACTTGAACAGATCATAGCTGAGAACTTCCCTGATCTGGGGAATGAAACAGATATTGAAATCCAAGACACACAGAGAACTTCCTTTAGACATAACTTGAATCGATCTTCTGCATGACATATTATAGTGAAACTGGCAAAATACAAGGATAAAGAGAGAATTCTGAAAGCAGCTAGGGATAAACGGGCCTTAACATACACAGGTAGAAGCATGAGAGTAGTAGCAGACCTATTCAATGAAACTTGGTAGGACGAAAGGAATGGCAGGGAATCTTCAACATGATGAACAGGAAAAATATGCAGCCAAAAATCCTTTATCCACAGGTGGTCATTCAGAATATAATGAGAGATAAAATTTTCCCATAAAAACCAAAAACTGAAGGAATTCACTACCACTAAACCAGCCCTCCAGGAGATCCTAAGGGGGAGTCTGTGAGTGAAACGTGGCAAGAACCACAAAGTACCAGAGACATAACTACAAGCATGAAACCTACAGATAACAAAATGACTCTAAACCCATATATTTCAATAATAATGCTGAACTTAAATTGATTAAATGCTCCAATCAAAAGACATACGGTATCAGAATGGAAAAAAAAAAAAGACCAATCTGTTTGTTGTATGTTAGAGACCTATTTCAGACATGAGGACACCTTCAGGTTGAAAGTGAGGGAATGGAGAACTACCTATCATGCTACTTGAAGTCAAAAGAAAGCTGGAGTTGCCATACTTATATGAGACAAACTAGACTTTAAATTAAAGGCTGTAACAAGAGGTGAAGAAGGGTATTCAATAATAATTACAGCATCTGTCCATCAGGAAGAGCTAACAATTTTAAATGTTTATGCACCAGATTCAGGAGCACCCAAATTAAAAATAAAAATAATAATAATAATAATCACAAACATAAGCAATCTTATTGGTAAGAATGTGGTGTTTGCTGGAGACTTTAATATTTCACTTACAATAATGGACAGATCATCTAGACACAAAATCAGTAAAGAAGCAATGGCCCTGAATGATACATTGGACCAAATGGACTTGACAGATATATTTTAACCCAAATCCCAAAGCAGCAGAATATACATTCTTCTCGAGTACACATGGAACATTCTCCAAGATAGATCACATACTGGGTCACAAAAGAACACTCAATAATATAAAAGAATTGAGATCATACCATGCGCACTTTCAGATCATAATGCTAATGAAACTTGAAATCAACCACAGGTAAAAGTCAAGAAAACCTCCAAAAGCATGGAGGTTAAAGTATATCCTATTAAAGAACGAATGGTTCAATCAGGGAGACAGAGAAGAAATTAAAATATATACTGAAACAAATGAAAATGAAAAAAACAACAGCCCAAACACTTTGGGATGCAGCAAAGGCTGTCCTAAGAGGAAAATAAATTGCAATCCAGACCTATCTCAAGTTACAAGAAAAATCTCAAATACAAAATCTAACAGCACACCTAGATAACTAGAAGCAGAATAGCAAAGACACCCCAAACCCAGCAGAAGAATAGAAATAATAAATATCAGAGCAGAAATAAACAATACAGAATCCACAAAAACAGTAGAACAGATCAATGAAACCAAGAGGTTTTTTTTTTTTCTTGAAAAACTAAACAAAATTGATAAATCTCTAGCCAGGTTTCTCAAAAAGTTAAGAGAGAGGACCCAAGTTGATAAAATTATGAATGAAAATGGATTTATTACAACCAATCCCTCAGAAATGCAAACAATTATCAAGGAATACTGTAAAAAATATATATACCAACAAACTGGACAACTTGGAAGAAAGGGACAAATTCCTAAAAACCCATACACTACCAAAACTCAAATGGGAAGAAATAGAAAATTTGAATAGACCCATAACTAGTAAAGAGATTGAATCAGTCATCAAAAACTTCCCAAAACATGAGTCCTGGACCAGATGGCTTCACTGGGGAATTATACCAGACATTTAAAGCCAACTTAATACCTATACTTTTCAAGCTATTGCAAAAATTGAAATGGAAGAAAAACTTCCAGATCATTCTCTGAAGCCAGCATTACTTTGATTCCCAAACCAGACAGAGACCCAGCGAAAAAAAGAGAACTACAAGCAATTATCCCTGATGAATATGTATGCAAAAATTCTCAAGATACTATGGAATCAAATTCACCAGCATATGAAAATAACTATTCACCATGATCAAGTGGGATTCATTCTTGGGAGGCAGGGCTGGTTCAATGTTCGTAAATCAAGCAATGTGATACATACCATTAATACAAATAAAGATAAGAACCATATAGTCCTGTGATAGATAGAGAAAAAGCATTTGACAAAATACAGTATCCTTTCTTGATGAAAACCCTCAAGAAAGTCTGGATAGAAGGAACATACCTAAACATCATGGAAGCCATTTATGAAAAACCCACAGCTAATATCATCCTAAATAGGGAAAAACTGAGAGCTTTCCCCCTAATATCAGGAACACAACAGGGATGTCCACTCTATCCACTGTTGTATAACATACTTTTGTAAGTTCTAGCATCAGCAATCAGATAAGAGGAAATCAAGGGCATCAAAATTGGCACTGATGAGTCAAGCTTTCACTTTTTGCAGATGACAGGATATTATACATGGAAAACCCAATTGCCTTCACCAAAAGTCTGCTAGAACTTATACATGAATTCAGCAAAGTTGCAGGATACAAAATTAATATAGGGAAATCAGTCGCATTCTTATACACTAATAATGAAGCAACAGAGAGACAGATAAAGAAACTGATCCCATTCACAATGGCACCAAGAACCATAAAATACCTAGGAATAAACCTAACCAAATATATCAAAGATCTGTCTGCTGAAAACTATAGAAAGCTTATGTAGGAAATTTAAGAAGATATAAAGAAATGGAAAACATCCCATGCTCATGGATTGGAAAAATAAATATCATTAAAAAGTCAATACTACCCAAAGCTACCTACACATTCAATGCAATCCCAATCAACCTTGCACCAGCATTCTTCTCAAAGTAGAACAAACAAGCCTAAAATTTATATGGAACCACAAAAGACCCCAAAGAGCCAAAGTAATATTGAAGAAGAAGACCAAAGCAGGAGGCATCACAACCCCAGACTTTAGCCTCTATTTCAAAGCTGTAATCATCAAGACAGCATGGTATTGGCACAAAAACAGACACTTAGACCAATGGAATAGCATAGAGACTCCAGAATGGAATAGAATAGAGACTCCAGAATTGGACCCACAAAAGTATGGCCAACTAATCTTTCACAAAGCAAGAAAGCGTATCCAATGGAAAAAAAAAGGCAGTCTCTTTAAAAATTGGGTCCTGGGAGAACTGGACAGAAACATGCAGAAGAATGAAACTAGACCACTTTTCTTACACCATTTACAAAAAGAAACTCAAAATGGATGAAGAACCTGAATGTGAGACAGGAAACCATGAAAACCCTAGAGGGAAAAGCAGGAAAAAACTTACTTGACCTCAGCCTCAGCAATTTCTTAATTCACACGTCTCCAAAGGCAAGGAAATCAAAAGCAGAAATGAACAATTGGGGCCTCATGAAGATAAAAATCTTCTGCACTGCAAATGAAGCAATCAACAGAACTAAAAGACCACCTACAGAATGGGAAAAGATATTTGAAAAAGACATATCAGGTAAAGGGCTAGTGTCCAAAATCTATGAAGAACTCACCAAACTCCCACCTGAAAAACAGATAATCCAGTGAAGAAATGGGAAGAAGACATGAATAGACACTTTTCCAAAGAAGACATCCAGATGGCCAACAGGCACATGAAAAGATTCTCAACATCACTCATCAGTAGGGAAATACAAATCAAAACCACACTCAGATATCACCTCACACTGGTCAGAATGACTAAAATGAACTAATCAGGAGACTATAGATGCTGGAGAGGATATGGAGAAATGGGAACCCTCTTTCACTGTTGGTGGGAATGAAAACTGCTGAATCCATTCTGGATAGCAGTTTGGAGGTTCCTCAAAAAATTAAAAAGAGGTCTACCCTATGACCCAGCAATAGCACTGCTAGGAATCTACCCAAAAGGTACAGGAATCCTGATGCATAGGGGCACATATACCACAACGTTTATAGCAGCACTTTCAACAATAGAAAAATTATGGAAAGAGCCTAAATGTCCATCAGCTGATGAATAGATAAAGAATATGTGGCTTAAATATATAATTGAATACTACTTGTCAATGAGAAAGAATAAAATCTTGCCACTTGCAGCAACGTGGATGGAACTGGAGAGTATTATGCTAAGTGAAATAATTCAGGAAAGAAAGACAGATATCATATCTTTTCACTCATACGTGGATCTTGAGAAATTTAAAAGAAGACTATGGGGGAGGATAAGGGGAAAAATAACAGAGAGGGAGGGAGGCAAATGATAAGAGACTCTTAAGGACTGAGAACAAACTGAGGGTTGATGGGGGGTGTGGGAGAAGGTAAAGTGGGTGATGGGCATGCAGGAGGTAACTTGTTGGGATGAGAATTGGGTGTTGTATAGAAACCAATCTGACAAATTATATTTAAAAAAAATATAGTGTTCAGAAATAGGACAGTGTGTGGGAAACAACAGAAAGAGTAAAGCAGGCAGCTGCTACTACTGGTAACACTACTTCCCTTTATTTTAAGGGGCAGGGAGTGGTGTAAAGGGAACCAAGAACGCTGCCCAAATGTGTTATGGCCTTTTGTGAAGGAATGCAATCAACTCCTCAAACACAGCCTGGTGAAGGTGGGGCCACCAATACTCTGAACTCTTCCCTCTGATCTGCCAGTGCCTCTCATAGATCAAATTTAACAGGATGTCAGAATACAAGAGAATTGGGGTGATAAAGCCTGAGTAGGGGTCCATACCGTCAAGAGAGGGCAGGGTCAAATATGGACTACCTAGCACAGACCCCATGACAGTGACCCATAGCATATGGGTGCTTCCTGTCCCAAGGCCACCAAAGGAGATTTGTCAATAACCTGTGAGGCTGAAGTAATATGTCTCACTTTTGGGTCCAGAGATTTAAAACTGCATTCTTTCAGTATGCATACCTTTGAGGTATGGTCAGAATTGGATTACATCTTCTTACTGATATTCTTCCACCTCTGTTCAAACTTCTACTATCTCTCACTTTAAATATTGCAATACTTTTCCAATTGGCCATAGATAATGTGCTCCTGATGCTGTCTTACTGTGTCTCCTATCACTTTTTCAATGAGTCTGGTGTCGCGTCATCAGTGTCCCTTGAACATGCTATGCCCACTTCTACACCCAAAGTCGTTTTTAAATTGTTCTTTTGTTTGACAATATTTTCCTAAATGTACTGTCCCTCCTTTACTCATTACAGTCTCTGTTCAAATTCCCCCTAATCAAAGATGCTTTACCAGGTCATACTGTATATAAAGGCATCCCATCTCTATCTTTCTTCCCTGCTTCTCTTTTCTTCATGTCACTTATCAGCATGTTATGTATTGAGTATTTATTATTTCTCATATTCCACAACTAGAATTAAGTTCCATAAGAGTAGTGCTCTTCTTTTTTCCACTGCTTTAGCTGCAGTGCCTAAAATAACTCCTGCCGTATAGTAGGTTCTCAAAAAATATTTCTCGGGGCACCTGGGTGGCTCAGTCGGTTAAGCGGCCGACTTCAGCTCAGGTCACAATCTCACAGTCCGTGAGTTCGAGCCCTGCATCGGGCTCTGTGCCGACTGCTCAGAGCTTGGAGCCTGTTTCACATTCTGTGTCTCCCTCTCTCTGACCCTCCCCCATTCATGCTCTGTCTCTCTCTGTCTCAAAAATAAATAAACGTTAAAAAAAAATTAAAAAAAATATATTTCTCAAACAAAATGACCATAGTCTCTGATGTCATATTGACCTGAAATTTTATGAAGAATCCCTGATGTTTTTTCGTATGTCAACAAAAAGTTATTGGTCACCACAAAACTGCTCTCTTCCTTGATAATTTTCTCTTTCAAATTTAGAGTTAGTGAGGCATGCTCAAAAACAATTGGAAAAAAAAAAACAAGACTTTGACCAATCACTCATGCTCTATAGTGATTTTAGTTTTCGAGATATTTCATATGTAATTTTGCATCCCTTTGACTTTTTATGTGCAAGTTGTAGAATTGGTGATTACAATCTACATATCTAATTTGTCAAGAAAGCCTCAGCTAATTTCTTGTGGTGATATGACTGATACTGCTATTTTTAATTGTCTCAAGTCAGAGAACCATTTGAAAAGTGTTTGTCTTCAAATACATCCTGCCCCCTCCCTGATACAATTTAATGTTTATTTTCCATTTGTAGTATCTCAGAGTCTCTGTGCACCTGAGATTGTGGTCATCTTGTCCTTTTCATAAAAGTTTCATTTTCCTACATCTTAAACCCACGAGTTCAGTTTCCATATTAAAGCAATTTATTCAGTTACAAAATTTTATTTTCATGTATATTTAGTAATGTGGTTGATTTTTAAATATTTTATTTATTTACAGAAGATATTTGAGTTGTTCCACAACAGATATATACATATAGGATATCTGTTAAAATGGAAGAAGAAAATTAAAATCATGAATATGAGAATGGGAAGAAACAAAAGAACCATGATTTAATTAGAATTGAATCATAATTCCTCTGAATAATCATGTACTTAACTACTTTATTTTCCCCTAAAGCATTAAGTCCTCTTGTGTAAAGGTGCTCCTCCAACAATAGTGTGTTAGAACCACATAGTTTAAAGTCCAAGATGAGTGCTTTCCAGACATCCATCTGGAAAACTATTTGCTGTGAACTTCACATGGTTAAAATGTTCATTTATGAGTTACATATAAAAATAGAACTCTTTGTAAAAACTGTCAAACATAAATAACATGCTTTATGAACATATATGATTCAGCAGAAACTCTTCAGCTAGCACTATTTCATCATTTAAGTACTTCTCCCTTCCTTCCTAGCATCATCTTCTAAATTCAATCTTATCTGTGGATTCCCCTTAGAGTACCAGAATATTATAGCACCATCAACTGGGTAGTGGCAGACCATTGTAGTACCTATTAAATGACCCACTCCTCCAATTTGAGATGAGTTAGAGATAGTTTTTATTTTATTTTATTTTTTAGAGAAGTGGTATTTTGAGTCAGTTTCAAGTGAAATTCTCAGGGTCCTTTCTTGAACCATATTCTCTCAGCCATTCCTCTAGTAATTCTGGAGGGGACTTTTTTAATATTGTTGGCACAGTTGAAATTTAACACAAATAATTTAAGTTTTTCCAAACTCAGCTTTGTAATACAATCTCTGAAATACAATGTCTAGTTGATGGCTTCTGAGATATTTAAGAGAAAAATAATTAGGCTGTTAGTTCTCCTTCTGAGTGTTTCCTATTCACTAAAAAACTGTTTTCCTGTAATTTCACTTAGTCACTTCTAAAATAAAAAGGCAAGGGTGCCTGGGTGGCTTAGTCAGCTAAGTGTCTGACTCCTGATTTCAGCTCAGGCCATGGTCTCATGGTTTGTGGGATTAAGCCCCCCATTCAGCTCCACACTGTCAGCATGGAGCCTGTTTGGGGTTCTTTCTCTCTCCCCCACCCCGTGTCCCTCCCCTGAGTGCACTGTCTCTCTCTCAAAATAAATAAAAAATAAATTAATTAAATTTTAAAAAGAAACACATGTAATAAATTCCTAGTGTTCTACCTATGTAGTATATTTTTGACATATATCAATATTTTAGAAACACTATGATGCATCCTACTTAAAATTTCATTCTGTTATAAATATTTTCAATCATTCATATTTTATATAACAATAATGAGTCTTGTTTACTTTCTCAACTACTGTGTGCTCAAAATATTTAAATTCTGAAGTATTCCAAACATAAAGTTCATTCTCTACTATCTTAAAAAATAACATTAGTTTTTGCCAGCCACCTTAAAGATTATTTTGCAAGATTATTTTGCAAGGCTGGTCTAGAAAAGGGGGTCAATAATTATATCAGTGACTCACAAACTTTGGTAAACATGAAAATCACTAAAAGGTTTGCTAGTCAGATTCTTAAGCCCAATTTAACAGATTCTAATGATGTTCATCTGAGATGGGTGCAAAATTAGCATATTTTGTGAAGTCAGCAAATGATTCTAATGCAAAAGGTCAGAAAACCACTCTTTGGAAGCACTGACATAGATTGAAGATTGTATTTTTCCAGGATTAAGAAGAATTAAAATTATTTTAGGGAGAAAAAAGAAATACTGGTAACTTTATTTGATTCCTGATGATTTATCATGGGACTCATTAATTAACTTTACCAGGGAATTATCCTGAAGCACAACCTAAATTCTAGGTGATTATTTTGCATTTTAGATATGCGGACACTGGCCTTTCTTTCATGGAATCAATATGATGCTTTGAAAATAATAAAATTCACATTACCATCAATTGTAAATCATGAAGAGAATTGATGTATACAGTCCCTTGTTCTTTATCAGCACATCATCTAGAACAATTGGACAGAAATTTTTAGATACAGGGAGGAAAAGATAAACATTTTTTTTCCTTCACATAAACTCAGTAAGATTAGTTGACTTTACCAGGGTTTGAAGGGATTATTATTTAACAGAAAAAAATGTCCCTTTGTTGGTACATCTTTATATTGCCTACGGCTGATATTGGGATTTCTGCCATTTACCTGGAGGATTGACACCGCCCCATTAACTTTTTCAGTGCACTTAGAACTTCCTTGTTCCTGAGACTGTAGGCAAGAGGGTTTAGGAGAGGGGTGAGGACAGTTCCAAACAGAAAAAGACCCTGATTTAACTTTGGAGTCTTGGCAGAACCAGGTCTCATGTATATGCACAAACCTGGACCAAAATAGAGACCCACCACACAGAGATGAGAGGAGCAGGTGGCCAGAGCCTTGTTCCTACCTTCTGGGGAGTTCACTCGGAGTACAGCAAGGAAGATGAGAACATAAGAAGACAAGATGAGAGATAAGGGCAGGAGCAGAACAAGGATGCTTGTTATCACCACTGCCTTCTCATAGGCTGAGATATCCTCACATACGATCCTAAGCACAGCCATAACTTCACAGAAGAAGTGGGGAATTTCTCTGGGGCTGCAGATATTAAAATGCAAGGTAAAAGCCGTGTGGCCCAAGGAAGTAAGTGCCCCTCCAACCCAAGACATAGCAATCATCTGTAAGCATACCCTAAGATTTATAATGGCTGGGTACCGAAGAGGATCGCATATGGCTACATAACGATCAAAACACATGAGCGTTATAAGGATGCATTCCGCAATGGCCACAGTCAGGGAGAAGAAAATTTGAGTCCCACAAGCCAAGAATGATATGCTCCGCCATCCGGAGAAGAAGTTGGCTGCCATCTTGGGGATGATGCTAGAGGTCAAAGTTAAGTCCATTAAGGAGAGCTGACTGAGCAGGAAGTACATGGGGGTGTGGAGATGGGAGTACAACCAAATGAGGAGGATCAGAAGAGTGTTGCCAGTGAAGGTTGCCATGTAGATCAGGAGAATGATGGAGACCATGGCTGAAATGTATTTAAATTCAGGGAAGAAGCCCAGGAGGATGAAATCTGTGGGTTTTGTCTCATTCCAGCTCCTCAAGGCTGTCTGTAATGCTAACAGGAAGAGAGGAGATTTAAAAAAGGAAGAGAAGAGATTTTTTTTAAATATCGTAGAAATGAAACATTTTCTTATTAAAGTTTAAGAATAATATTGTAATAACAATGGCAAATATGAAAATAATCATCCATGATCACTTGAATCAGTTTTTAATATTTCTTTCTACATTACTTATCCATGCCCTAATGTACTTCTAGAAACCAGAGTGTATGTATTATAATGCATTCCATTAATTTTATTTTATGAGATTTATTTTCATATATTAAAAGAAACTTTGGATAAATGTAGTTGTTTTTTTTTACAATTGTAAAATATGATGATGTGTTGATAAGTCACAATTTCCAACTGCCCATTTTCCAGTTTTTCATAACTTTAGAAAATTATGCTATTTCCATTCTCATCTTCTCAGTGATTTCCTTAATATAAATTATATTTATATAGAATATAAAAATATAAATATATATTATATAAATGCATACAAAATATTACATATATATATAATATATATATTATATATATATGTAATATTTTATATATAAAGTATATTTTTGAGAGAGAGAGTGAGCACAAAGAGAGGGAAGGATGGAGACAGAGACTGGGACACAGGATGTAATGTAGGCTCTGTGTTGACAGCAGAGAGCCAGATGTGGGACTTGAACTCACCAACAGTGAGATCATGACCTGAGCCAAAGTCCCACACTTAACTGACTGAGCCACCCACATGTCCCAATAATATTTTTGAGGAAAAATTATAGATTTTGTTTTCCCATTAAAAAAAATCACTGTTAATTTAATTTATAGAAGGATTTTTCAAAATTTTAAAATACTTCTACTTTAGTCAAGCCTTTTGGCTCTGGGCACTTAGGGGACATTATAATTTAGGAGAAAATTGATCATTAGGCCTGTGCTTCGTGTTACACACATTTATGGTTATTTAAGTTTTTAATCTAATTGGTCTGATTTTCTATCCAGGGAAACTACTCATTGTATTTACATGGTTTATAGTAAATTCAGATTATGTATTAATGAGGGAGAAAGTTTTATTTCTATATGAGCTTATAGGATTCTTGCTCTTATAGAATTTGTACTGTCTTTAACCTCTAGCTACAGCTGTTATGCCATTGATGGGCTCAGAGAAAAACTATAGGTCTCCTTTCCTTCAAGTTTACTAACTGTATCCTTTTTAGATTATCTTAGCTCTATTTAATCCTCTTTCTAGATATCTATAAAACACTCTAAATATCTATACGACTCTTGCTGAGTCTATAACAAAAGGGAACACACCCATCTCTTTGTATGGGACTCCTATAACCTTATTACAAAAACCTGGCGACGATAGTACAAGAAAGAGAAATTGTATTCTTGCAAAAAGTTTCCAAATTATTTTTAAAAAGAGTAAATTGACCCTAATTGTGTATTAAAAAAACATAATTACCTGAATTTAATGTAAGGCAAGATTAATATCAGAGTATTTCTAAAGTTAGTTCACCAATTAGAACAGATTAAATTTTAAAAAATGATATGCCTTTTGCATTAGTTACAAAAGCTTGATAGAATTTACTAAATCATGATTTAAAAACCTACCTAAGAAACGTGTAGTAAAATAAGAGACTCCAATATCCTATTCTATTATCTCCTTGGAAAACTGTGACATTCATTCATGACATTCTTGAAAATATCATTTCTAAATTGTTAGGATACTCCCCTCTTCTGAAAGCTGTGTATGTATGTATGTATGTATGTATGCCAACTGTAAGAGGGAGATCCAAGTTTCCTTTGTTATTTACAAAAAGGACTAAAAGAATCTGTTGCCCGCATCCACCCAGTACCCTCTCCTTAGAAACAGTGTGTTCAAATATTAGGTCATTGATTACTTTTCTAATACTTGTGCAATTTGATTTCAATTCACTGCTTCTTTCCAGATACTTCATTTTGATTTGCTCACCAAAAATAGTAATGACTTTTGGATACAGAAATTATGACAACAAAAATATCCAAGTCTGTTCTCCCTTTGCTCACACTAAGAGCCTCAAACTTCTTGTGAAGAATGAGAAACCCTCTGTGGGTTGGTACTGCCAGAAATAGGCATCTGTTTTCATATATCCATACTTTATTACAGCATTCTGTGTTGATCGCCTTCAAATCAATTGATCACATGCGAATCAGACCTGCCTTCTGTCACCGGGTGTTTGATATACTTGATGAGTTAGCCTGCTTTTAGATATGGAGATAGTTTAAGATAAAAATAATAATAGTAATAATAATAATGACAAAACTTGCCATCATGAATCTTACTTTCTCCTGCCTTGGAGTGAGTCTTGGTGTAACCAGTGGGTTGTCTGTGCTTGATATAGAGTCATCAGATGGCAAGGAACTGAATTTTCAGAATGGCTAGATGTTTCAAAGTTGTCTAACTTCTCAGAAAAGCAAAGCAGGGTTCTGTGACTTCAGTGCCATGTTACATAGTTTCTGATTCCTAGCTCAAGTGCTGTTTCCTGAAGTTTTTGGGTATCCATAAGCTTGGCTAAATTCTATTATAAAATTTCCTTACAAATTCTATTCATTATAGCCTGGGCTGAAACCTAAATTTCATCATTGTTTGTGATTATATATTTTAACGTATGCCTTGTCCCTTAAACCATGAGATATATGATGCAAGGAACTGTCTTTGCCACATTCCACCTTTTCTCTTTAGATCCATCATGTTGCATTCAGTGAAAATGAGTTAAATACATCATCAGCTTAGGGATGGAATACTAGATATTGTGCATGGACCAAGTAAATGTTTTTAGCACAAACATTTTTCTACCAGAAATTATTTCTTTTATTTTGACTTATGATCCCTTATAGGCTTTAAAGCACTTTCCAGCATTTTATTTTGTTGAAATATATAGAAGGGGGCTTGACATTATTATGTCCACTTGAGAAATGATATAAATAAAGTACCAGGTCACAGTCAAATAACACTGTTCTATTTCTGAGCAAATTATCCATTTCCCAAGTTGAGCCTTGCAAACACTATTGATAAATATGCGTTAGCATAAACCTATTTTCACAATCCAGAAAAATTGAGTTACTTCCTCTATCAAGGTGCTTACCTTGTAATTTTTGTTCAGTCATTAAAATTTCTTAGAAAATATAAAATGTTCAAAATTCCTATTGCCAATTAATATTGAATGTATTGTTAAAGAAGAGGGGCGCCTGGGTGGCGCAGTCGGTTAAGCGTCCGACTTCAGCCAGGTCACGATCTCGCGGTCCGTGAGTTCGAGCCCCGCGTCAGGCTCTGGGCTGATGGCTCGGAGCCTGGAGCCTGTTTCCGATTCTGTGTCTCCCTCTCTCTCTCTGCCCCTCCCCTGTTCATGCTCTGTCTCTCTCTGTCCCAAAAATAAAAAAACGTTGAAAAAAAAAATTTAAAAAAAAAAAAAAAGAAGAAAACATAAACTATTGTAGTAGGAAAAAAAACCAACTCTGTAGGCCTTGATAAGCTGTCTCTCTTCAGCCTGTTGCTTTGTGAGCAGAGCTGGGATCTGCCTAATTCCTCAGCGCCCTGGGGTTTAGTGTGGAATGTCTTCTCAGACCAAACACGGCAGCTTCATGACAGCCCTTCCAGTTTCTCACTAAGAGCTGTGGTATTCAAATGTAGCAATCTTCTCCCCATGATATAATTAGTTTTTCAAAACTATCTGTTAGAACATGCTTAGATTCTTTTTTTTTTTTTGTCATCACTTCTATTATTTTCCCAGAGGTCCAATTTATAATTCTCTTTGTCTTTTAGTCATTAATCCCATACAACCATTAAACAAGTTATTGATTTTTTTTCCTTTCTAACATCTCTTATTTTCTCCTTACTTTGTATTCCCAGAACTATCACTCTAAAACTATTTCCCCTTTCTAGAATCATCTCCTTTACCTTATCTTCATAGCTACATTTTCCATTTTCTTCAAGGTCAAATTTAAGTCTGACCTCTCTAGGAAAGTCTCCTTTTATGTCCACAGTGGATAACAACATATTTTTCTTAGTTAATTATGATATATATCTTTGGGCTTATTACCTACATTGTATTGTTACTGGTCTCTTAACATGCTCTTACAGTTAATAACAAGATTTTAAACTCTGGAAAGCCTAGGATTTTGCCTCAGTTTTCCTTTCGTCTCCTATTCCTGGTAGGTTTATTCTTACATTTCATTAAGTCAATGAATGCTATACTATATGCTTTAAATTAAAAGTGGAAAAAAAATGAATTCACTAAAGCTTGTTAAAATGAAAGAATCTAGGGGTACCTGGGTGGCTCAGTCAGTTAAGTCGCCCACTTTGACTCAGGTCGTGATCTCATGGTGGCTCCTGAGTTTGAGCCCTACATCAGGCTCTGTGCTGACAGATCAGCCTGGAGCCTGCTTCAGATTCTGTGTCTCCCTCTCACTCTGCCCCTCCCCTGCTCATGCTTTGTCTCTCAAAAATAAATAAACATTAAAAATTTTTAAAAAGGAATATGAGTAAATTGTTTGGAGAGAATTTATTTCTTTCCACACACTCGTTCTCTCTTTACTAACCCTACAGTCACCTTTGTTACTGCTAATACGCCCACATTTGAGCTTCAATCAAGTACTTTTGGCCACCCAATCCTATCACGCTATTTTTTAATATATTTTCCTCTTACAAATGGATCCAAATAGATCCCTGATTCAAAAGAAAATCAAATGATTCATCAAACTAGATACTTTTAAAACGTTAATAATATTTTAAAATAAACTTTTTATTTTTTGAACAGTTCCAGATATATAGAGAAGTTGACAAATAGTACAGAATTTCCATACATCCTTGATTCAGTTTTCTATATTGTTAACATCATACATTACTATGGAACCAACATTGGTTCTTTAGTAAAACTAAGAACCAATATTTGTACATTAACATTAACTAAAATCTATACTTTATTCAGATTTCACCCATTTTCCATAATGTACTTATCTTTTTTCAGATTTGTTTTAAGGAGATCACATTATATTTAGTCAGCATGTCTCCTTAGGCTCCTCTAGGCTGTGAGAGTGATTCAGTCCTTGTTTTTAAAGCCTTGACCATTTTGAGGAGTACTGACAGGAGTTTTTAGCACATCCCTCAATTATTTTTTGCCTGATGTTTTTCTCCTCATTAGACTAACATTATAGGTTTTGGGAAAGAAGATTGCAGATGTAAAGTGCTCTTGTCATGTCATGCTAGGGGTACATGATGTCTACATGACTTATCACTGATGATGTTAATCTTGGTCACTTGGCTGATGGTGCTTGTAAGATTTCTCCACTGTAAAGTTACTCCCCCCTTCCCTGTTATATGTCCTACTTTTTGAAAACAAGGCACTAAGTGCAGTTCACATTCAAGGTGGGAGGCAGGCTAATGTTCACCTTTTTTGAGGGGTGGGCTATGTACATTAATTATTTGGAATTATCCTATACAGGAGCTTGGTTTTCCTTCCTTCCTCCCTCCATCTCTTTCTTCCTCCCTTCCTTCTTCCCTTCTTTCTTCCTTACTCCCTCCATCCTTTCCATCCTTCCTTCCTTCCTTCCTCACTCCCTCCTTCCCTTTGACTTCCTTCCTTCCTTCCTTCCTTCCTCACTCCCTCCTTCCCTCCCTTCCTCCTTCCTTTGTTCTTTCCTTCCTTCTCTCCTTTTCTTTCTTCTTTTTTTCCTTCCTTCTCATAGTGATTCATTTATGTCACTATGAAGTCACAGACTTCATACTGTGGAAAAATCATATTTTTTTAATTTTCCATTCTCTGAAAAAATAACAAGTGTTATGTATAGCCCTTAACTACATTTTTTAACATTAAATTTTAAGATATGTATTTACATGCAGTTATGAAAAATAACACAGATGATCCCATTTATGCTTCACACACTTTCCCCCAATTACAGTCAGGAATTGATGTGATCCACTGACTTTATTCACATTTCACCAGTTTTATATCCATTCATTTCTATGTTTGTACATTATATGCAATTTTCCCCATGTGTAAATTTGTGTGACCACCAACATAGGCAAGATACAAAATAATTCCAGAACAGGAATCCCTCATGCTACTTTTTTTAAATAGTAACAGCTACCTCATTCTCTCCTCTTCTGTAGCCCCTGACCCACTAATCTGTTTTCCATCTCTGTAGTTTTGTTATTTCAGTAAAGTTGTATGCATTGGGTAATATATTGTGTAACTCTATGATATTTGCTTTTTTTTTTATTTATTTTTGGGACAGAGAGAGACAGAGCATGAACGGGGAAGGGGCAGAGAGAGAGGGAGACACAGAATCGGAAACAGGCTCCAGGCTCCGAGCCATCAGCCCAGAGCCTGACGCGGGGCTCGAACTCACGGACCGCGAGATCGTGACCTGGCTGAAGTCGGACGCTTAACCGACTGCGCCACCCAGGCGCCCCTGATATTTGCTTTTTTTCCCCATCTAGTATTATTCCTTTGAGATCTATTCAAGTTGTACATTATATAAGTCACTAATTTACTTTAATTGCTAAGTAGTAATCCATGGTATGGATGTATCACAGTTTAACTATTCACCTGTTGAAGAAAATTTAGGTTAGTTTTGGCCATTAGAATTAAAGCTGCTGTAAGTACTTATGGGTTTTCTTGTGTAAACATAAGTCTTTATTGTCTAAGATACATACTCAAAAGTGCAATTGAAGGATGATAATTCCAGAATGGCTATGCCATTTTATATTCCTCAAACAAATGTGTGAGATATCTGAATTTTCTACCATCTTTCCATCATTTGTTGTCACTAATAATTCTTTTGGTTCTTCTTGTAGGTGTGAAGTATATATTGTGGTTTTAATTTACATTTGTATAATGGCTAATGGTGTTGCGCATTTTTTCATGTGTTTGTTTGCATTTATGAATCTTCTTTAGTAAAATGCCTGTTCATGTCTTTTGTTTGGTTTCTAATTAGATTATTACTGTTGAATTAAAAATCTGTTATATATTGGTCTCTTGGGTAGCTCAGTCAGTTAAGGGTTTGACTTTTGATTTCAGCTCAGGTCATGATTTCATGGTCATGAGATAAAGCCTGACATGGGGCTCCCCACTGGGCATGGAACCTGCTTAAGATTCATTCTCTCCCTCTCCCTATGCCCCTTCCCTAATAGCACCTTCTTTCTCTCTTTAAGAAAAGAAAAGTCTGTTATATCTTTTGCTATAGTCCTTTGTCAGATGTGTAGTTTACACATATTTCCTCCAAGTCCATAACTGTCTTTTCACCCTCATAAAAGGGTCTCTTTCATTGTAATAAGAACACATAAGATTTACACTGTCAACAAATTTCTAAGTGCAAAATACAACATTGTTAACTTCAGGCATACTGTTGTACAGCAAAGGTCTAGTTCATCTTGTATAATTGAAACTTTATATCTGTTGAAGAGCCATCATGTTCCCTTCCTCCAGCCACTGACAACCACAATTCTGCTATCTGTTATATGAGTTAGACAATTTTAGATACTGCATATAATTGGAATTATACAGTATTTGTTCTTTTGTCAATGAATTATTTCCCTTTGCATATGTTCTCCAGGTTCATACATATTGTCATATATGAAAGAATTTCCTTATTATTTTCTTTTTCCATTTGTCTGTTGATATACATTTAGGTTGTTTTTACTTCTTAGCGACCATGAATAATGCCACCTTCCACAATTATGAAAGTGCATGTTTTTCTACAAGATCATGATGTCAAGTTGCTTTGGATAAATACACAGAAGTAGGATTGGTAATCATATGGGAGTTTTATTTTTAATGTATTGAGAAATTTCCATAGTGTTTTACATGGAAGCTGTGTCATTTTGTATTCCAATCAACAGTATACAGTGGTTTCAATTTATCCAAATTCTCACCAAGATTTGTTATTTTCTGTTGTTGTTGTTGTTGTTGTTGTTGTTATTGTTGTTGTTGTTGTTATTTTGGAAACTGGCCACCATAACAGGGATGAGGTAATATTTCTTGGTTTTTATTTGCATTTCCCTTATGATGAGCATCAGGGAAGGACATTGAATACCTCTTCATATAAATGTTGCTATGTCCTCATAGAGAAATGTTTATTAAATTCCTTGCCCACTTTTGGGGCACGTGGGTGGCTAGTGGTTAAGTGTCTGACTTCAGCTCAAGTCATGATCTCCTGGTTCATGAGTTTGAGACCCACATCAGGCTCTGTGCTGACAGCTCAGAGACTGAAGCCTGCTTTGGATCCTGTGTCTCCCTCTCTCTCTTGCCCCTCCCCTGCTCATGCTCTGTCTCTCTCAAAAAATAAATAAACATTAAAAACATAATTAAAAACTCCCTTGCCCATTATTGAGTATTTTATGTTTTATTTTCTCTTTCTTTCTTTCTTTTTCTTTCTTTCTCTTTGTTTTTTTGAAGGAGTGTTTTTTTTTTAATATATATTTGTAATTTGTTCCATCAGACATATTGAAAGAATATTTTCTCCCATTCTGTAGCTTGCCCTGTACTTTGCTGATTATTTTCTTTTGGTGCAGACACTCTTATTTGATGTGATCTTACTCATCTTTTTTTTTTTTCTTTCTTTTGTTGTCATATACAAGGAATAATTCCCAAGATAAGTGTTATGAAGATTCCTCCTATGTTTTCTTCCAGGGGTTTGATAGTTTTAGGTCTCACAATTTTTCCCCTTTTTATTAAATTTAAACTTTAATTAACTTATGGTGAAATACTGGTTTCAGGCATAGAATTCAGTGATTTACCACTTACATCCAACACCCAGTTCTCATCCCAAGTGTCCTCCTTGTACCCATAACTCATCTAGCCCATGCCCTCCTTACCTCCCTCCATCAACCCTCATTATGGTCTCTATCATTAACAGCCTCTTGTAGTTTGTTTCCCTCTCTTCTCTCCCCCCCCTTACCATACATTTATTTGTTTTGTTTCTTAAAGTCCGCATATGAGTAAAATCATATGGTATTTTTTTAATCTGATCAACTTAGTTCACTTAGTATAATACATTCTAGCTCCATCTATGTCATTGTAAATGGCAAATTTTCATTTTTTGATGGTAGGGTAATATTCCATTACATTTAAATGTATATATTTACGCACACACACACACACACACATACATATATATATATATATATGTATATATATATATGTATATATATATATATATATATATATATATATTTTGTTTCTTGATTGCTTTTTCTGTCTACATGATCTGCCCATTGCTGTATTGTATCATAATTATGGGGTATATCCATAAAGAAGAGCTAACAATTATAAATGTTTATGCACCTAATTTGGGAGAACCCAAATATATAAAACAATTAATCACAAAAATAAGCAATCTTATTGGTAAGAATGTGGTAATTGCAGGGGACTTTAAAATTCCACTTACAGCAATAGATAGATCATCTAGACAGAAAAGCAATCAAGAAACAATGACCCTGAATGATACACTGAACCAAATAAACCTGACATATATATTAACTTTTCATCTTAAAGCAGAAGAATACACATTATTCTTGAGTGCACATGGAGCATTCTCCAAGATAGATCACATACTGGGTCACAAAACAGCCCTCAATAAATATAAAAGAATTGAGATCATACCATGCACATTTTCAGATCCCCATGCTATGAAATTTGAAAACACCACAGAAAATTTTACAAAACTCCAAATGTATAGAGGTTAAAGGACATCCAACTAAAGAATGAATGGGTCAACCAGGCAATTAAAGAAGAATTAAAAAAATATATGGAAACAAATGAAAACAAAAGCACAACAGTCCAAACCCTTTCGGAGGTAGCAAAGGCAGTGATAAGAGAAAAGTACATTGCAATCCAGGTGTATCTCAAGAAAAATCTCAAATAGAAAAGCTAACAGCACCCTTAAAGGAACTAAAAGCAGATTAATAAAGAAACCCCAAGGCCAACAGAAGAAGAGAAATAATAACAATCACAGCAGAAATAATATAGAATCCAAACAAAAAGAACAGATCAATGAGATGAAGAGCTGTTTTTTTTTGTTGCAAAAATAAACAAAATTGATAAACCCCTAGCCAGACGTCTAAAAAAGAAAGAGAGGCCCCATAGATAAAATCATTAATGAAAATGCATTTATCACAACCTATCCTACAGATAACACAATGACTCTAAACTCATATCTTTCAATAATAGCACTGAATGTAAATGGACTGTATGCTTCAATCAAAATACTTAGGGTAACAGAATGAATAATAAAAGAAATAAGATCCATGTATTTGCTGTCTACAAGGGACCCATTTTAGACATGAGGACACCTTCAGATTGAAAGTGAGGGGATGGAGAACCATATATCATGCTATTGAAAGTCAAAAGAAAGCTTGAGTAGCCATATTTGTATAAGACAAACTAGATTTTAAAGGTTGTAACAGGAGATGAAGAAGAGAACTATATCATAATTACGGGGTCTATCCATCAAGAAAAGCTAACAATTATAAATGTTTGTGGACCTAATTTGGGAGAACCCAAATATATAAAACGATTCATCACAAAAATAAGTAAACTTATTGATACAAATGTGGTAATTACAGGGGACTTTAATGATATATTATTTGTATCTGTTTTGATCAATTCTTTAGCTGTCATTTCTTCCTGGAATTTCTCTTTAGGAAAATTCTTCCTTTTAATAATTTTGGCTAGTCGTCTGTCCCTTATGTGTTTTAAAAGCTTGTTATGTGCTCTGCACCTGCAAGCACTACTATATTAAAGAGGGTCCATACACTGTCCAGGGACTGGCCCTACAGGAGGTGATTTTGGAGAGTGTTATTGATCTCTGTTATTTTGACTTTGATTACTTTATCTCCCTACTCATAGTGATGTTTTGGTCCCTCCACCAGATGTGCTTTGATTTGTTCATTGAAGTAGCCCTGGATAGGAAAACAAACAAACAAAAAACAGAAAATAAAAAAGCAAACACAAACACACACACACACAAACAAACATTAAAAAAAAAAACAGAAACACTAGCTATAAGCAAACAACATTGATGATGCAGTGCTGATGGAAGAGGCCTTATCCTATACAAAGAGAGAAATGACAGGGGCAGGGGAAAATAAAATAAAATAAAAATTGACCAGACCGAGAAACTATATGGCTTATTCCAGAGAAAGAGAAAGGAGAATAAAGAAGGAGGTGTAGAACATGTATCAAGAGAATGGATTAAATATGTCTGTTTAAACAAACCAACAGAGGAGAGAGGGAAGATGGCGGCATAGGAGGACGCTGGGCTCACCGCGCATCCTGCTGATCACTTAGATTCCACCTACACCTGCCTAAATAACCCAGAAAACCGCCAGAGGATTAGCAGAACAGAGTCTCCGGAGCCAAGCGCAGACGAGAGGCACACAGAAGAGGGTAGGAAGGGAGGTGAGTCGGTGCGCGCTCCACGGACTGGCGGGAGGGAGCCGGGGTGGAGGGGCGGCTCGCCGGCCAAGCAGAGCCCCCAAGTCTGGCTGGCTAAAGCTGAGGGGCCTGACGGACTGTGTTCCCACAGCAAGTGCGACTTAGTGTCTGGGAGGTCATAAGTTAACAGCTCTGCTCAGAAAGTGGGAAGGCTGGAGGACAAAGGGAGGGAGAGCTGCTGCGCCCCCGGACGACAGAGCTCAGTTTGGTGGGGAACAAAGGCGCTTGCCAGAGCCATCTCCCCCGCCCATCCCCCAGCCAAAATCCCAAAGAGAACCAGTTCCTGCCAGGAAACTTGCTCACTCCTCAAAAACACCCAACTCTGTGCTCCTGTGGAGCCAAACCTCTGGCAGCAGATCTGACTCCCTCGCTGCCACAGGGCCCCTCCTGAAGTGGATCACCTTGCTATCACAGGGCCCCTCCTGAAGTGGATCACCTAAGGAGAAGCGAGCTAAGCCTGCCCCTCCTGCCCCCATGCACCTTGCCTACCCACCCCAGCTAATACGCCAGATCCCCAGCACCACAAGCCTGGCAGTGTGCAAGTAGCCCAGATGGGCCACACCAACCCACAGGGAATCCCGCCCCTAGGAGAGGGGAAGAGAAGGCACACACCAGTCTGACTGTGGCCCCAGTGGTGGGCTGGGGGCAGACATCAAGTCTGACTGCGGCCCCGCCCACCAACTCCAGTTATACACCACAGCACAGGGGAAGTGCCCTGCAGGTCCTCACCACTCCAGGGACTATCCAAAATGACCAAACGGAAGAATTCCCCTCAGAAGAATCTCCAGGAAATAACAACAGCTAATGAACTGATCAAAAAGGATTTAAATAATATAACAGAAAGTGAATTTAGAATAATAGTCATAAAATTAATCGCTGGGCTTGAAGACAGTATAGAGGACAGCAGAGAATCTCTTGCTACAGAGATCAAGGGACTAAGGAACTGTCACGAGGAGCTGAAAAGTGCTTTAAACGAAATGCAAAACAAAATGGAAACGACGACAGCTCGGATTGAAGAGGCAGAGGAGAGAATAGGTGAACTAGAAGGTAAAGTTATGGAAAAAGAGGAAGCTGAGAGAAAGAGAGATAAAAAAATCCAGGAGTATGAGGGGAAAATTAGAGAACTAAGTGATACACTAAAAAGAAATAATATACGCATAATTGGTATCCCAGAGGAGGAAGAGAGAGGAAAAGGTGCTGAAGGGGTACTTGAAGAAATTATAGCTGAGAACTTCCCTGAACTGGGGAAGGAAAAGGCATTGAAATCCAAGAGGCAGAGAGAACTCCCTTCAGATGTAACTTGAATCGATCTTCTGCACGACATATCAGAGTGAAACTGACAAAATACAAGGATAAAGAGAAAATTCTGAAAGCAGCAAGGGATAAATGTGCCCTCACATATAAAGGGAGACCTATAAGACTCGTGACTGATCTCTCTTTTGAAACTTGGCAGGCCAGAAAGGCTTGGCACGATATCTTCAGTGTGCTAAACAGAAAAAATATGCAGCCGAGAATCCTTTATCCAGCAAGTCTGTCATTTAGAATAGAAGGAGAGATAAAGTCTTCCCAAACAAACAAAAACTGAAGGAATTTGTCACCACTAAACCAGCCCTACAAAAGATCCTAAGGGGGACCCTGTGAGACAAAGTACTAGAGACATCACTACAAGCATAAAACATACAGACATCACAATGACTCTAAACCCGTATCTTTCTATAATAACACTGAATGTAAATGGATTAAATGCGCCAACCAAAAGACATAGGGTATCAGAATGGATAAAAAAAACTAGACCCATCTATTTGCTGTCTACAAGAGACTCATTTTAGATCTGAGGACACCTTTAGATTGAGAGTGAGGGGATGGAGAACTATTGATCATGCTACTGGAAGCCAAAAGAAATCTGGAGTAGCCATACTTATATCAGACAAACTATACTTTAAATTAAAGGCTGTAACAAGAGATGAGGAAGGACATTATATAATAATTACAGGGTCTATCCATCAGGAAGAGTTAACAATTATAAATGTCTATGCACTGAATACAGGAGCCCCCAAATATATTAAACAATTACTCATAAACATAAGCAACCTTATTGATAAGAATGTGGTAATTGCAGGGGACTTTAACACCCACTTACAGAAATGGATAGATCATCTAGACACACAATCAATAAAGAAACAAGGGCCCTGAATGATACCTTGGATCAGATGGACTTGACAGATATATTTAGAACTCTGCATCCCAAAGCAACAGAATATACTTTCTTCTCGAGTGCACATGGAACATTCTCCAAGATAGATCATATACTGGGTCACAAAACAGCCCATCATAGGTTTACAAGAATTGAAATTATACCATGCATACTTTCAGACCACAATGCTATGAAGCTTGAAATCAACCACAGGAAAAGGCTGGAAAACCTCCAAAAGCATGGAGGTTAAAGAACACCCTACTAACGAATGAGTGGGTCAACCAGGCAATTAGAGAAGAAATTAAAAAATATATGGAAACAAACGAAAATGAAAATACAACAATCCAAATGCTTTGGGACGCAGTGAAGGCAGTCCTGAGAGGAAAATACATTGCAATCCAGGCCTATCTCAAGAAACAAGAAACATCCCAAATACAAAATCTAACAGCACACCTAAAGGAAACAGAAGCAGAACAGCAAAGGCAGCCTAAACCCAGCAGAAGAAGAGAAATAATAAAGATCAGAGCAAAAATAAACAATATAGAATCTAAAAAAACGGTAGAGCAGATCAACGAAACCAAGAGTTGGTTTTTTGAAAAAATAAACAAAATTGACAAACCTCTAGCCAGGCTTCTCAAAAAGAAAAGGGAGATGACCCAAATAGATAAAATCATGAATGAAAATGGAATTATTACAACCAATCCCTCAGAGATACAAAAAATTATCGGAATACTATGAAAAATTATATGCCAACAAATTGGACAACTTGGAAGAAATGGACAAATTCCTAAACACCCACACTCTTCCAAAACTCAATCAGGAGGAAATAGAAAGCTTGAACAGACCCATAACCAGCGAAGAAATTGAATCAGTTATCAAAAATCTCCCAACAAAGAAGAGTCCAGGACCAGATGGCTTCCCAGGGGAGTTCTTCCAGACGTTTAAAGCAGAGATAATACCTATCCTTCTCAAGCTATTCCAAGAAATAGAAAGGGAAGGAAAACTTCCAGACTCATTCTATGAAGCCAGTATTACTTGGATTCCTAAACCAGAGACCCAGTAAAAAAAGAGAACTACAGGCCAATATCCCTGATGAATATGGATGCAAAAATTCTCAATAAGATACTAGCAAATCGAATTCAACGGCATATAAAAAGAATTATTCATCATGATCAAGTGAGATTCATTCCTGGGATGCAGGGCTGGTTCAACATTCACAAATCGATCAATGTGATACATCACATTAACAAAAAAAAAAAAAAAAAAAAAGAGAAGAACCATATGATCCTGTCAATCAATGCAGAAAAGGCCTTTGACAAAATCCAGCACCCTTTCTTAATAAAAACCCTTGAGAAAGTCGGGACAGAAGGAACATACTTAAAGATCATAAAAGCCATTTATGAAAAGCCCACAGCTAACATCATCCTCAACGGGAAAAACTGAGAGCTTTTTCCTTGAGATCAAGAACACGACAGGGATGCCCACTCTCACCGCTGTTGTTTAACATAGTGCTGGAAGTTCTAGCATCAGCAATCAGACAACAAAAGGAAATCAAAGGCATCAAAATTGGCAAAGATGAAGTCAAGCTTTCGCTTTTTGCAGATGACATGATATTATACATGGAAAATCCAATAGACTCCACCAAAAGTCTGCTAGAACTGATACATGAATTCAGCAAAGTTGCCGGATACAAAATCAATGTACAGAAATCAGTTGCATTCTTATACACTAACAATGAAGCAACAGAAAGACAAATAAAGAAACTGGTCCCATTCACAATTGCACCAAGAAGCATAAAATACCTAGGAATGAATCTAACCAAAGATGTAAAAGATCTGTATGCTGAAACTATAGAAAGCTTATGAAGGTAATTGAAGAAGATTTAAAGAAATGGAAAGACATTCCCTGCTCATGGATTGGAAGAATAAATATTGTCAAAATGTCAATACTGCCCAAAGCTATCTACACATTCAATGCAATCCCAATCACAATTGCACCAGCATTCTTCTCGAAACTAGAACAAGCCATCCTAAAATTCATATGGAACCACAAAAGGCCCCGAGTAGCCAAAGTAATTTTGAAGAAGAAGACCAAAGCAGGAGGCATCACAATCCCAGACTTTAGCCTCTACTACAAAGCTGTCATCATCAAGACAGCATGGTATTGGCACAAAAACAGACACATAGACCAATGGAATAGAATAGAAACCCCAGAACTAGACCCACAAATGTATGGGCAACTCATCTTTGACAAAGCAGGAAAGAACATCCAATGGAAAAAAGACAGTCTCTTTAACAAATGGTTCTGGGAGAACTGGACAGCCACATGCAGAAAGTTGAAACTAGACCATTTTCTCACACCATTCACAAAAATAAACTCAAAATGGATAAAGTACCTGAATGTGAGACAGGAAACCATCAAAACCTTGGAGGAGAAAGCAGGAAAAGACCTCTCTGACCTCAGCTGTAGGAATCTCTTACTCGACACATCCCCAAAGGCAAGGGAATTAAAAGCAAAAGTGAATTGCTGGGACCTTATGAAGATAAAAAGCTTCTGCACAGCAAAGGAAACAACCAACAAAACTAAAAGGCAACCAACGGAATGGGAAAAGATATTTGCAAATGACATATCGGACAAAGGGCTAGTATCCAAAATCTATAAAGAGCTCACCAAACTCCACACCCAAAAAACAAATAACCCAGTGAAGAAATGGGCAGAAACATGAATAGACACTTCTCTAAAGAAGACATCCAGATGGCCAACAGGCACATGAAAAGATGTTCAACGTCGCTCCATATCAGGGAAATACAAATCAAAACCACATTCAGATATCACCTCACGCCAGTCAGAGTGGCCAAAATGAAGAAATCAGGAGACTATAGATGCTGGAGAGGATGTGGAGAAATGGGAACCCTCTTGCACTGTTGGTGGGAATGCAAATTGGTGCAGCCGCTCTGGAAAGCAATGTAGAAAGCAATATTCCTCAGAAATTGCTCAGAAATTGGTGCAGCCGCTCTGGAAAGCAGTCTGGAAAGCAATTTTCCTCAGAAAATTAAAAATAGACCTACCCTATGACCCAGCAATAGCACTGCTAGGAATTTATCCAAGGGATACAGGAGTACTGATGCATAGGGGCACTTGTACCCCAATGTTTATAGCAGCACTCTCAACAATCGCCAAATTATGGAAAGAGCCTAAATGTCCATCAACTGATGAATGGATAAAGAAATTGTGGTTTATATACACAATGGAATACTATGTGGCAATGAGAAAGAATGAAATATGGCCTTTTGTAGCAACGTGGATGGAACTGGAGAGTGTGATGCTAAGTGAAATAAGGCATACAGAGAAAGACAGATACCATATGGTTTCACTCTTATGTGGATCTTGAGAAACGTAACAGAAACCCATGGGGGAGGGGAAGGAAAAAAAAAAGAGGTTAGAGTGGGAGAGAGCCAAAGCCTAAGAGACTGTTAAAAACTGAGAACAAACTGAGAGTTGACGGGGGGGTGGGAGGGAGGGGAGGGTGGGTGATGGGTATTGAGGAGGGCACCTTTTGGGATGAGCACTGGGTGTTGTATGGAAACCAATTTGACAGTAAATTTCATATATTAAAAAAATAAATAAATAAATAAAAATTAAAAAAAAAAAAACAAACAAACAACAATCAGAGTAACCAGACAAGAGGAGGGAAGAGATAAGGAGAAAAGTAAGGAAGAATGTATCTATACAATAAGAATTGTCCAAGAATTAAATCAGGCTATGTAACCTGGTCTGGAGAAGGGGCTGTCTAATTTCTTAGCGTCATTCCTGCTCTTGAAGATATGCAGTTACCAAGTGTGGAGGGGCATGGTTTGGTGTAGGTGGGTACTGCCTCCACTGTGGGTCCTTTGTCCATTCCCTGACACCTCACCTTGTTGGTGATGGGGAGAAAAATGGTGACAACCCTGTCTCTCCTCCGTAGACCAGGTGTCCTAAACCACTCTGTTCAAGCTGTCCTCACTGTGCCATGGGTGTAAACGAGGCAATTTGCCCCCCTCTTCTGACTCCCATGCCTCCCTGGTGCTTGGCTTGGATTTAAACCCTGATGTCTTAGAGATTCCCACTCCGTGCATCCTGGTTCTGAGTAAGAGATGCCCCACAGCCTCACAGTACAGAGAATGTGTGGCTTATCCCACTCTGCTGACTCCCATGTGTCGCTGGCGCTCCGCTGGGACTTCAACTCTGATGTCTTTAAGGTTACCACTCTGTCTGCCCCGGTTCAGGAAGTTTCACTCCTTTGATCTGATATATACCTTCTTCCCACAACACTCCAGGGAGGGGATCGCTTTCTCCTACTGTGGACTGCACCTCTGAGCTAGTTACTGAGCCTGGGGCTGGCTCCCCACCTCTCCAGGTATGTGAACAGGGCAGCCAGGCTGAGTCCAGAGAAAGCACTGCAGTTAGAGATTGGATCTTTCTCCTTATTGGTCGCTGGTTTTTCTCTTGTCCAGATACAGTCCTATATTCCCCAGCCTCTCTTTCTCTTCCCTTTGTCTCTCTGTAGAAGGAGTCCCTCCCCTCCATTTGTTTGATCTCTGTCAGTTCACAATCACCCACCCATAGGTGGCCTGTCAGGTTGTCCCAGTGGGTCCTTGGAAGTGACTCTGTCACTTTGCTTTTTGGACTCTTACAGTTCAAACTCCTTTGGTCTCAACACTACTTTGAGAGATGAGGGAACGTCAGATTCTCCTACTTCTCCATCATGTTGGCCCCTCCTCCTTAATTTCCTTTTTGTATATCTTGTTAGTTTTAGAAACAGAGTTTTAAGTTTTGATATTTCAATCTGAAAATTTGCTTATTTTTTTTTACTCTATTTCATTTTTAATATTTTTTAAAGCTTTGCACATATAATATATTGTCAGTTACAACCAGAAATAAATTCTCTTCTGATTCGAATGAGTATTATTCTGTTTCTTTTTTTTTTAACGTTTATTTATTTTTGAGACAGAGACAGAGCATGAACAGGGGAGGGGCAGAGAGAGAGGGAGACACAGAATCTGAAACAGGCTCCAGCCTCTGAGCTGTCAGCACAGAGCCTGATGCGGGGCTCGAACTCACAGACCGTGAGATCATGACCTGAGCCAAAGTCGGATGCTTAACCGACCAAGCCACCCAGGCGCCCCTATTATTTATTCCATTTCTTGACTAACTGCCTGGTCTAAAACTTGCAGACCTATATTGAATAGAGGTAGTGAGAGTGAGCATTTTCTTTTCCTAGTTCCTGATCTTATTTTATTTATTTTATTTTTATTTATTCATTCATTCATTCATTCATTTTGAGAGAGACAGAGACAGGGTGTGAGTTGGGGATGGGCAGAGAGAGTGGGAGAAAGAGAATCAAGCAGGTTCTATGCCCAGCACAAAGTACCATTCAGGGTTCAAGGTCACGACTGTGAGATCATGACCTGAGCCAAAATCAAAAGTCAGAAGCTTAACCAACTGAGCCACCCAGGTGCCCCTTTTAAAAAATTATTATTATTATTATTATTTGACAGGGAGAGTAGTTCCTGATATTAAAGGAAAAGTTTTTCACCATTAAGTATGATGTTCACTGTGGACTTTTTACATATCACCTATATTTTGGTGAGATATTTTTTTTTCTATTCCTAAATTGATGAGTTTTTATCATGAAAGGGTATTGAATTTTGTCAAATAATTTTTCTGCATTTATTGAGATGATGTAATTATTTTTATTCTTTATTCGTTTAACATATGTTAATTGGTTGATTTGGGTTCTTAACTGATGGAATTAATTGACTTGGATATGTTGAACCATTCATGCACTGCAGTAGTAAATATCCCAAGTGAGCTGTTCATGGTGTATGTTCCTTTTAACGTACTGTTACATTGAGTTTGCTAGTGTTTTGTTGAGGATTCTTATGTCTATATTAATCAAGAATATTGATCTGTAGTTTTCTTTTGTTGTAGTGTCTTTGTTTGGCTTTTATATGTGATTAATGATGAACTTTTAATCTAAATTTGGAAGTGTCCCCTTTATTCTATTTCTTAGAAAACTTTGAGATGGACTGCTGTTAATTCTTCTTTAAATACTTGGGGAAAGTGATCAGTGAAGCCATCTGGTTCTGGCCTTTGTTTTGTTGGGAGATTTTAAATTATTGGGCCAATCTTCTCACTCGTTATTAGCCTGTGCAAATTTTCCACTTTCTCTTGATTCTTGGTAGATTTCTTGTTTCCAGAAATGTATCCATTTCTTTTAAATTACCCTATATGTTGGCTTGTACTCATTTATAGTAATCTCTTAAAATTCTTTGTATCACTGTGGCATCAGTTGTAGTGTCTTTCATTTATAATTTTAATAATTTGAGTCATCTTTTTCATACCTAGTTTAACTAAGGGCTTTCCAATTTTGTTTATCTTTTCAAAAAGCCAACTTTTAGTTTCATTAATGTTTTTCTATTGTATTTCAGTTTTCATTTTGTTCTTTTCTGCTCTAATCATATTGTCCCCTTCTTTCTATAGCTTTGGCCTTATTTTTTTCTACTTTTCTAAACCTTTCAGCTGTAAGTTTAGCTTATTTGAAATATTTTTTTAATGTAAGATTAATAAAATTCCATCTTTGTACTGCTATTGTTGCATCATGTAACTTTTGGTGTCTCATGTTTTCCTTGTTTTTGTTTTTTTTTGTTGTTGTTGTTATTTACTAACTTCAATTTTGATTTCTTCTTTGGCTCACTTGTTCAGAAGTGTGTTATTTTATTTGTATATATATATATATTTTGTTTCCTGTCTGTTATTGATCTAGCTACATCACCGTGTTTGGAAAATATACTTGGTATGATTTCAATATTCTCATAGTTTTAAAGAATGTTGTTTTTCTTGTCACTTAAAACATGATATATCCTTTAAAGTGTTCCATAAACACTTATGAGAAATGTATGTTCTACTGCTTTTGGGAATAATTACTTGTATACATCTACTAGGCTTATTTTTTTTTCCTATAGTATGTTAAAATCTTCTGTTTCCTTACTAATTTTTCTCTTGGTTCTTCTATCCATTATTAAAAATGAGATACTTAATTTTCCTATTACTTGTTTTGTTATTTATTTCTCCTTCAAGTCAATGTTTACTTATACATTAGATGCTCCTATTTTAGGTGCAAACATATTTATAATGTTTATATCTTCCTCATGAACTTATTATTATTACATAATGACCTTTTTTTCATTTCATGTCAGTTTCTTCAAATAAAGTTTATTATGTCTAGTATAAATACACATCATTGCTCTCCTTTGGTTATCATTTGTACAAATATCTTTTGCCATCACTTAATTTCAGCCTATGTGTGTCTTGTAGACAGCATATCCTATTTTATTTTTTATTTTAATACTTTGAGTCATTCTGCCTTTTCATTGGAGAGTTTAATCTATTTGGTTTAAAATAATCATTAATATCTATGAAATTGTTATTGTCATTTTTTAAGTGTTTTTCATCTGTCTTTTAGATAATTTGTCTCTCTTTTTCTCTCTTGCTGCCTTCTTTTATAATTTGTTGATTCTGGGAAATGATGCACTGATTTGTTTTCTTGTTATATTGTGTATGTTCTAGAGATACTTTCTTCATGGTTATCATAAAACTTAAGTAAAACTTTATATAGTTATAACTATCTGTTTTAAGTTGATAGCAACTTACTTTAATTGCAAATTAAAACTATAACTTGACTCATTTCTACACTTTATATTATTGATGTCACAATTTACATATTTTTATATTGTGTATCCAATAACATGCTTTCAGTTATTCTTCTTATTATTACTTTTTTTAATTAAATTTTATAGTAAATTTAAAAATGAATTTCACACCACTGTTATAGTATTACAGTAGTCTATACTTGTCTATAGATTTATCTTAACCAGTGAATATTAAATTAACATGCATTACTATGGTTTTTAAGCTTGTTTCTATTTCAAGTTTAAACATTCCTAGAGAGATTTGATGGAAGATGACAGATTAGGAGAAACCCACAGACATAATGAGGCAACAAATGCACCTATCCAATGAACTCTGAAAACAATCTGAAGACTATCAAAATAGATCATCCACAGTTAATTAAATAGAGAAGGCCAGATGGGATTGCCTGGGTGGCTTGGTCAGTTAAATGCCCTACTCTTGTTTTTTGGCTCCTGTCATGAACTCACAGTTCATGAGTTTGAGCCCCTCAACAGGCTATGTGCTGACAATGTGGAACCTGCTTGGGATTATGTCTCCTCCTTTTTTCTCTGCCACTCTCCCAAATGCTTTCTTTGTCAAAATAAATAAAACATAAACTTAAAAAAGAGAGAGAGAGAAGGCCAATTGAAGAGTATAAAAGAGGAAGAGATGTGGTTGTAAATTAAACTCAAGCCCAACTAACCAAAAACAAAAGTGACATCACAAGCATAGAGATGTGAAAGAATAAGACCCACACCTGAAGCCCCTGGAAACTGGGACCTTCACAGGTAAAATTCATTCCCATGATGTCTGGTTTTGAAAATCAACAAAGCTTAACTCCAAAAGCTTTAAAATTTGGTGGGTTCTAACTCCAGGAGTTATAAAATTCAGTGATATTGAGGAAACTAAGTAGTGTAGCAGGAAGACCCTAGCCTTGTCTTGTCCCTTGAACACAACTAGATAATTATCAAATCATTCTGAACATCCAAGAAATAAACCTTTGGACTGACAGAACAAACCCCACAGCTAGGGGGAGAGAAGAGACCACATTGATGAAGGTAGGAAGTGCAAAAAAAGTTTGGGGGAGATATGAATCATAGTGCTACAGAAGGGGGGGGGGCTTGATCTAAAGAAAGATGAGAGAGACATGATCATACAGAACACATAATGAGAACACTTCCCAGTCATTGGCTGAAAAAATTAGAGAAGTTAACTTTTGCAAGTTTTTGCAACCAATGGGGCTTAATGACTGGAGTTTTAAGGTTCAGCAGCCTTGACTGAGATAAAGCCATGGGGGTATGGCCCTGCTTCTGGAGAGAAGGCAGACAACCTGGAAGCAGTTGTGATCTGAAGAAAGCCTGAGACACACACGTGGACATTATTGGATCTTCTTGGAACACATCTGTGAAAGGTAACATTCACAGAGACTCCTCTCGAGGGACAACAAAGCTTTCCAGTGCCATTTTTCTCCCCCATCCCTTAGCATAAATGTAAAACCACCTTATAGGGGCAGTGCAACTCCCACTCTGGCTGCCTAGACTGCTTAGTCCGAGTCCCATGTCCCTGAATTCTGGTGAGACTTCCCTTCTTGGTCAAGGTTCAGTGTAGTCTCGGGTCGGTGAGAGCCTCCCCAGGAGGTCTGCACAGGCCCCTCCACACACCAAATCCCTAGATCCTGGAGTTTTGAAGTCAGTTGGCTTTGCTGGGATAAAGCATGGGGAGTGTTGCAGTACTCCTGGAGAAAAGGCAGGACAACAGCCTGGAGGAAGACAGCATGAAGGGAATGATTTGGGGGTGCCTTGGACACACAGGATGTTTGCTTTCCATGGGGTGCTTTCCTGAGAGTGATAAGCATGAAGAACCCACTCTGGGAACAAAGCAGATGACTGGAAACATTTCTCTCACCCACATCTCAAGATAACCTTGGTACCACAACTCTGACACACACTGCATAATCAGCTTACACCAGATCCCATACCTCTGTACTCTGCCAATAGTGCCTTTCATGTTCAAATTTCCTCAGAAGGACAGGTGGGCCACTTCTGCAGAAGACCACCCACACCAAGTCTCCCAACCAGAGAATTCTGCAAGGCTTCAATTTTATTGGAAGTAACATTATATCTCATTTAACAAGCAGACCAGAGAACACCTAGTTAAAACTCAACACACTCTAGCCAAAGAGAAAACACTGTGCACTGTAGGCAAGGAGGGCCTCTGTAGATTGCTGGACTGAAAGACAGAGCAGCCAAAACACACCAGCATAGTACACCCAGCACACATCAGAGACACTCCCTGAAGTGCCAAGCCTGGGACACTATATGACCTCTTCTTCATAAACCCATTATTTTCATGAGAACAAAATATAACAGGCTTTCCTAACACACATAAGAACATAAAAACCTAGACAAAATGCCAAGACAGTGAAATTTATCTCTTAAGAAAGAACAAGAACATTTCACATCCATGGATATAATAGAAAGAGATATAAGCAATGTGCCTAATGGAAAATTTAAAGCAACAATACTAAGGATGCTAGCTGGGCTTGAGAAAAGAATGGAAGATTTCAAGGAGGCCCTTACTGCAGAGTTAAAAAAAAATCAGTGAGAAACAAAAACTGCAATAAATGAGATTCAAACCTGACTGGATTCAATGAACACAGGATGGGAAAAGCAGATGAAAAAATAAAGGATATAGATTATAAAATAATGGAAAATAATGAAGCTGAACAAAAGAGAGAAAGAAGAAGAATGGAACACAAGAACAGACTTAGTGAACTAAGTGACTACATCAAATGTAACATTTGTATTTTAAGAGACATAGAAGAAAAAGAGAAAGAAAAGGGAGAAAAAAGTTATTTGAGGAAGTCATAAGTAAAAACTTCCCTAATCCAAGGAAGGAAACAGACATTCAAATCCAGGAGGCACAGAGACTCCCATCAAAATCAATAAAAGAAGCAAAACACCAAGCCATATTGTAATCACGTTTGCAAAATATACTGATAAAGAAGAATTCTTAAAAGTACTAAGAGAAAATAAGCCATTAATTTACAAATGAAGACCAAAAAGGCTAACTGGAGATTTCTAAAGAGAAACTTGGCAAGCTAGAAGGGAGTGGCATGATATATCAATGGGCAAATGGGAAAAAATCTGTAACCAAGAATACTCTGTCCAGAAAGGCTATTATACAGAATAGAAAGAAAAAGAGTTTCCCAGTCAAAAACAAAACAAACAACCAACAAAGAAACAAAAATTAAAAGAGTTTGCGACCTTTAAACCAGACCTACATGAAATATTAAAGGGGTGCTTTGAGTGGAAAGGAAAGACCAAAAAAAAAAAAAGACAAAAACAAGACAGGAACATAGAAACTCTCCAAGACAGTAACAAATTAAGTAATGAGATAATAAATATGTATCTATGAAAATTGTCCTGAATGTATATAAACTAAATGCTCCAATCCAAAGATATGGGATGTCAAAATGGAGAGAGTGTGTGTGTGACAGAGAGAGAGAGAGAGAGAGATCTATAAGCTTCCTATAAGAAACTCATTTTAGACCAAAAGATACCTGAGGATTGAAAGTGAGAGGATGGGAAGATGGTGGCCTAGAAGGACGCTGGGCTCACCTCGTCCTGCTGATTGCTTAGATTCCACCCACATCTGCCTAAATAACCCAGAAAACTGCCAGAAGACTAGCAGAATGGACTCTCCCAGGGAAGCATAGAAAAGAGGTCCATGGAAGAGGGTAGGAAGGGTGGAGAGGTGGTGTGTGCTACACGGACTGGCGGGAGGGAGCCAGGGAGGTGCAGGGGCAGCCGACTGGGCAAGGCAGAGCCCCTGAACTCTGGCTTGCAAAAGCAGAGGGGTGAAACTCTGTGAGTTCTGACAGCTAGTGGGACTTAACATCTGGAATGTTAAAAGTCAACAGCTCTGCTCTCGAGAGTGGGAAGGGTGAAAGGATGCTGGGAGGGAGACGGGTTGAGTCCCTGAAGGACAGAGCTCAGCAGGGGGACAAAGGCACTGGCAAACACCATTACTCTCTCCCATTCCCCAGAAATACCAAAGGGAACCAGTTCCCATCACAAAACTTGCTCACACCGCACAAAGGTCCAACACTGTGCTTCTGTGGATCCATCTCACCGATGGGTCTGCTTCCCTCCCAGTGCTGCAGGGCCCCTCCCTCAGGAGACCACACATGGCAAAGCTAGTTAAGCCTACCCCTCCCACCCCTGTGCACCTTGTGGATACACCCTGGCAAATATGCCTTTGGCAGATCCCATAGAAGCAGCATCACAAGCCTGGTAGTGTTCAAGCAGCCCAGATAGGGTCCACACCACTCCACAGTGAGTCCTGCCCATAGGAAAGGAGAAGATAAGGTACAAACTAGTCTGACTGTGGCCCCAGCTGTGGGCTGGGGGCAGACATCGGGTCTCACTGTGGCCCTGCCCACCAACACAAGTTTCTCCAGACAGCACAGGGGAAGTGCCCTTCAATTTGGAAATACCACAGGGATTACCCAAAATGACAAAATGGAAGAATTCTCAAAAGAAACTCCAAGAAGTAGTGACAGCTAACGAATTGATCAAAACCAATTTAAGCAATATAACAGAATAAGAATTTAGAATAATACTCATAAAATTAATCACTGGGCTTCAAAAAAGCATAGAGGACAACAGAGAATCTATTGCTACAGAGATCAAGGGACTAAGAAATAGTCATGAGGAACTTAAAAATGCTATAAATGAGGTGCAAAATAAAATGGAGGTGCCCATAGCACAGATTTAAGAGGCAGAGTTGATGATAGATGAGTTAGAAGATAAAATTATGGAAAAAGAGGAAGCTGAGAAAAAGAGAGCTAAAAAAATCCAGGAGTATGAGGGGAGAATTAGAGAACTAAGTGATACACTCAAACAGAACAATATCCCTATCATAGGAATTCCAGACAAAAAAGAGAGAGAGAAAGGGGCTGAAGGTATACTTGAACAAAACATACCTGAGAACTTCCCTGATCTGGGGAAGGAAACCGGCATTGGAATCCGAACGGCAGACAGAACTCCCTTCAGACATGAATTGATCTTCTGCACAAGATAACATAGTGAAACTGGCAAAATACAAGGATAAATAGAGAATTCTGAAAACAGCTAGGGATAAACGGGCCCTAACTTACAAAGGTAGCACATAAGGGTGGTAGCTGCCCTATCTACTGAAACTTGGCAGGCCAGAAAGGAATGGCAGGAAATCTTCAATGTGATGAACAGAAAAATATGCAGATAAGAACCCTTTATCCAGCAAGTTTGTCATTCATAATAGAAGGGAAGATAAAGGTTTTCCCAAACAAACAAAGACTGAAGGAATTCATAACCACTAAACCAGCCCTACAAGAGATCCTAAGGGTACTTTGTGAGTGAAATGTGGCAAGGACCACAAAATAGCAGAGACATCATTACAAGTATGAAACCTACAGATATCACAATGACTCTAAACCCATATCTTACTATAATAACACTGAATGTAAATGGACTAAATGCTCCAACCAAAAGACATAGGGTATTGGAATGGATTTTTAAAAAAAAAGACTGATATAGTTGTTGTCTACAAGAGACTCATTTTAGACCTGAAGACACCTTCAGATTGAGAGTGACGGGATGGAGAACCATCTATCATGCTACTGGAAGTCAAAAGAAAGATGGAGTGGCCACACATATATCAGACAAACTAGACTTTACACTAAAGGCTATAACAAGAGATGAAGAAGGGCATTATATAATAATTACAGGTCTATCCATGAGGAAGAGCTAACAATTATAAATGTCTATGTGCCAAATACGGGAGCCACCAAATATACAAAACATTTAATCACAAACATAAGCAATCTTATTGATAAGAATGTGTTACTTGCAGGGAAATTTAATAACCCACTTACATCAATGGATAGGCCATCTATACACAGGATCAATAAAGAAACAAGGGCCCTGAATGATACATTGGATCAGATGGACTTGACAGATATATTTAGAACTCTGCATCCCAAAGCAACAGAAGATACTTTCCTCTTGAATGCACATGGAATATTCTCCAAGATAGATCACATACTGGGTCACAAAACAGCCCTTAATAAGTATAAAATAATTGAGATCATACCTTGCACACTTTCAGACCACAATGAAACTTGAAATCAACCAAAGGAAAAAGTCAGGAAAAACTCCAAAAGCATGGTTGTTAAAGACCATCCTACTAAAAAATGAAGTGGTCGGGAGTTCCGGAAGATGGCGGCGTAGGAGGACGCTGGGCTCACCGCGCGTCCTGCTGATCACTTAGATTCCACCTACACCTGCCTAAAGAACCCAGAAAACCGCCAGAGGATTAGCAGAACGGAGTCTCCGGAGCCAAGCGCAGACGAGAGGCCCACGGAAGAGGGTAGGAAGGGCGGCGAGGCGGTGCGCGCTCCACGGACTGGCGGGAGGGAGCCGGGGCGGAGGGGCGGCTCGCCGGCCAAGCAGAGCCCCCGAGTCGGGCTGGCAAAAGCGGAGGGGCCGGACGGACTGTGTTCCGACAGCAAGCGCGACTTAGCGTCTGGGAGGTCAGAAGTTAACAGCTCTGCTCAGAAAGCGGGAAGGCTGGAGGACAAAGGGAGGGAGAGCTGCTGAGCCCCCGGACGGCAGAGCTCAGCTTCGCGGGGAACAAAGGCGCTCGCCAGCGCCATCTCCCCCGCCCATCCCCCAGCCAAAATCCCAAAGAGAACCAGTTCCTGCCAGGGAACTTGCTCGCTCCGCGCAAACACCCAACTCTGTGCTTCTGCGGAGCCAAACCTCTGGCAGCGGATCTGACTCCCTCCCGCTGCCACAGGGCCCCTCCTGAAGTGGATCACCTAAGGAGAAGCGAGCTAAGCCTGCCCCTCCCGCCCCCGTGCACCTTGCCTACCCACCCCAGCTAATACGCCAGCTCCCCAGCACCACAAGCCTGGCAGTGTGCAAGTAGACCAGACGGGCCACACCACCCCACAGTGAATCCCGCCCCTAGGAGAGGGGAAGAGAAGGCACACACCAGTCTGACTGTGGCCCCAGCGGTGGGCTGGGGGCAGACATCAGGTCAGACTGTGGCCCCACCCACCAACTCCAGTTATACACCACAGCACGGGGGAAGTGCCCTGCGGGTCCTCACCACTCCAGGGACTGTCCAAAATGACCAAACGGAAGAATTCCCCTCAGAAGAATCTCCAGGAAATAACAACAGCTAATGAACTGATCAAAAAGGATTTAAATAATATAACAGAAAGTGAATTTAGAATAATAGTCATAAAATTAATCGCTGGGCTTGAAAACAGTATAGAGGACAGCAGAGAATCTCTTGCTACAGAGATCAAGGGACTAAGGAACAGTCACGAGGAGCTGAAAAACGCTTTAAACGAAATGCAAAACAAAATGGAAACCACGACAGCTCGGATTGAAGAGGCAGAGGAGAGAATAGGTGAACTAGAAGATAAAGTTATGGAGAAAGAGGAAGCTGAAAGAAAGAGAGATAAAAAAATCCAGGAGTATGAGGGGAAAATTAGAGAACTAAGTGATACACTAAAAAGAAATAATATACGCATAATTGGTATCCCAGAGGAGGAAGAGAGAGGGAAAGGTGCTGAAGGGGTACTTGAAGAAATTATAGCTGAGAACTTCCCTGAACTGGGGAAGGAAAAAGGCATTGAAATCCAAGAGGCACAGAGAACTCCCTTCAGACGTAACTTGAATCGATCTTCTGCACGACATATCATAGTGAAACTGGCAAAATACAAGGATAAAGAGAAAATTCTGAAAGCAGCAAGGGATAAACGTGCCCTCACATATAAAGGGAGACCTATAAGACTCGTGACTGATCTCTCCTTTGAAACTTGGCATGCCAGAAAGGCTTGGCACGATATCTTCAGTGTGCTAAACAGAAAAAATATGCAGCCGAGAATCCTTTATCCAGCAAGTCTGTCATTTAGAATAGAAGGAGAGATAAAGGTCTTCCCAAACAAACAAAAACTGAAGGAATTTGTCACCACGAAACCAGCCCTACAAGAGATCCTAAGGGGGATCCTGTGAGACAGAGTACCAGAGACATCACTACAAGCATAAAACATACAGACATCACAATGACTCTAAACCCGTATCTTTCTATAATAACACTGAATGTAAATGGATTAAATGCGCCAACCAAAAGACATAGGGTATCAGAATGGATAAAAAAACAAGACCCATCTATTTGCTGTCTACAAGAGACTCATTTGAGATCTGAGGACACCTTTAGATTGAGAGTGAGGGGATGGAGAACTATTTATCATGCTACTGGAAGCCAAAAGAAAGCTGGAGTAGCCATACTTATATCAGACAAACTAGACTTTAAATTAAAGGCTGTAACAAGAGATGAAGAAGGGCATTATATAATAATTACAGGGTCTATCCATCAGGAAGAGCTAACAATTATAAATGTCTATGCGCCAAATACCGGAGCCCCCAGATATATAAAACAGTTACTCATAAACATAAGCAACCTTATTGATAAGAATGTGGTCATTGCAGGGGACTTTAACACCCCACTTACAGAAATGGATAGATCATCTAGACACACAGTCAATAAAGAAACAAGGGCCCTGAATGATACATTGGATCAGATGTACTTGACAGATATATTTAGAACTCTGCATCCCAAAGCAACAGAATATACTTTCTTCTCGAGTGCACATGGAACATTCTCCAAGATAGATCATATACTGGGTCACAAAACAGCCCTTCATAAGTTTACAAGAATTGAAATTATACCATGCATACTTTCAGACCACAATGCTATGAAGCTTGAAATCAACCACAGGAAAAAGTCTGGAAAACCTCCAAAAGCATGGAGGTTAAAGAACACCCTACTAACGAATGAGTGGGTCAACCAGGCAATTAGAGAAGAAATTAAAAAATATATGGAAACAAACGAAAATGAAAATACAACAATCCAAACGCTTTGGGACGCAGCGAAGGCAGTCCTGAGAGGGAAATACATTGCAATCCAGGCCTATCTCAAGAAACAAGAAAAATCCCAAATACAAAATCTAACAGCACACCTAAAGGAAATAGAAGCAGAACAGCAAAGGCAGCCTAAACCCAGCAGAAGAAGAGAAATAATAAAGATCAGAGCAGAAATAAACAATATAGAATCTAAAAAAACTGTAGAGCAGATCAACGAAACCAAGAGTTGGTTTTTTGAAAAAATAAACAAAATTGACAAACCTCTAGCCAGGCTTCTCAAAAAGAAAAGGGAGATGACCCAAATAGATAAAATCATGAATGAAAATGGAATTATTACAACCAATCCCTCAGAGATACAAACAATTATCAGGGAATACTATGAAAAATTATATTCCAACAAATTGGACAACCTTGAAGAAATGGACAAATTCCTAAACACCCACACTCTTCCAAAACTCAATCAGGAGGAAATAGAAAGCTTGAACAGACCCATAACCAGCGAAGAAATTGAATCAGTTATCAAAAATCTCCCAACAAATAAGAGTCCAGGACCAGATGGCTTCCCAGGGGAGTTCTACCAGACGTTTAAAGCAGAGATAATACCTATCCTTCTCAAGCTATTCCAAGAAATAGAAAGGGAAGGAAAACTTCCAGACTCATTCTATGAAGCCAGTATTACTTTGATTCCTAAACCAGACAGAGACCCAGTAAAAAAAGAGAACTACAGGCCAATATCCCTGATGAATATGGATGCAAAAATTCTCAATAAGATACTAGCAAATCGAATTCAACAGCATATAAAAAGAATTATTCACCATGATCAAGTGGGATTCATTCCTGGGATGCAGGGCTGGTTCAACATTCGCAAATCGATCAACGTGATACATCACATTAACAAAAAAAAAGAGAAGAACCATATGATCCTGTCAATCGATGCAGAAAAGGCCTTTGACAAAATCCAGCACCCTTTCTTAATAAAAACCCTTGAGAAAGTCGGGATAGAAGGAACATACTTAAAGATCATAAAAGCCATTTATGAAAAGCCCACAGCTAACATCATCCTCAATGGGGAAAAACTGAGAGCTTTTTCCCTGAGATCAGGAACACGACAGGGATGCCCACTCTCACCGCTGCTGTTTAATATAGTGCTGGAAGTTCTAGCATCAGCAATCAGACAACAAAAGGAAATCAAAGGCATCCAAATTGGCAAAGATGAGGTCAAGCTTTCGCTTTTTGCAGATGACATGATATTATACATGGAAAATCCGATAGACTCCACCAAAAGTCTGCTAGAACTGATACATGAATTCAGCAAAGTTGCCGGATACAAAATCAATGTACAGAAATCAGTTGCATTCTTATACACTAACAATGAAGCAACAGAAAGACAAATAAAGAAACTGATCCCATTCACAATTGCACCAAGAAGCATAAAATACCTAGGAATAAATCTAACCAAAGATGTAAAAGATCTGTATGCTGAAAACTATAGAAAGCTTATGCAGGTAATTGAAGAAGATATAAAGAAATGGAAAGACATTCCCTGCTCATGGATTGGAAGAATAAATATTGTCAAAATGTCAATACTACCCAAAGCTATCTACACATTCAATGCAATCCCAATCAAAATTGCACCAGCATTCTTCTCGAAACTAGAACAAGCAATCCTAAAATTCATATGGAACCACAAAAGGCCCCGAATAGCCAAAGTAATTTTGAAGAAGAAGACCAAAGCAGGAGGCATCACAATCCCAGACTTTAGCCTCTACTACAAAGCTGTCATCATCAAGACAGCATGGTATTGGCATAAAAACAGACACATAGACCAATGGAATCGAATAGAAACCCCAGAACTAGACCCACAAACGTATGGCCAACTCATTTTTGACAAAGCAGGAAAGAACATCCAATGGAAAAAAGACAGTCTCTTTAACAAATGGTGCTGGGAGAACTGGACAGCAACATGCAGAAGGTTGAAACTAGACCACTTTCTCACACCATTCACAAAAATAAACTCAAAATGGATAAAGGACCTGAATGTGAGACAAGAAACCATCAAAACCTTAGAGGAGAAAGCAGGAAAAGACCTCTCTGACCTCAGCCGTAGCAATCTCTTACTCGGCACATCCCCAAAGGCAAGGGAATTAAAAGCAAAAGTGAATTACTGGGACCTTATGAAGATAAAAAGCTTCTGCACAGCAAAGGAAACAACCAACAAAACTAAAAGGCAACCAACGGAATGGGAAAAGATATTTGCAAATGACACATCGGACAAAGGGCTAGTATCCAAAATCTATAAAGAGCTCATCAAACTCCACACCCGAAAAACAAATAACCCAGTGAAGAAATGGGCAGAAAACATGAATAGACACTTCTCTAAAGAAGACATCCGGATGGCCAACAGGCACATGAAAAGATGTTCAACGTCGCTCCTCATCAGGGAAATACAAATCAAAACCACACTCAGATACCACCTCACGCCAGTCAGAGTGGCCAAAATGAAGAAATCAGGAGACTATAGATGCTGGAGAGGATGTGGAGAGACGGGAACCCTCTTGCACTGTTGGTGGGAATGCAAATTGGTGCAGCCGCTCTGGAAAGCAGTGTGGAGGTTCCTCAGAAAATTAAAAATAGACCTACCCTATGACCCAGCAATAGCACTGCTAGGAATTTATCCAAGGGATACAGGAGTACTGATGCATAGGGGCACTTGTACCCCAATGTTTATAGCAGCACTCTCAACAATCGCCAAATTATGGAAAGAGCCTAAATGTCCATCAACTGATGAGTGGATAAAGAAATTGTGGTTTATATACACAATGGAATACTACGTGGCAATGAGAAAGAATGAAATACGGCCTTTTGTAGCAACGTGGATGGAACTGGAGAGTGTGATGCTAAGTGAAATAAGCCATACAGAGAAAGACAGATACCATATGGTTTCACTCTTATGTGGATCTTGAGAAACGTAACAGAAACCCATGGGGGAGGGGAAGGGAAAAAAAAAAAAAAAGAGGTTAGAGTGGGAGAGAGCCAAAGCATAAGAGACTGTTAAAAACTGAGAACAAACTGAGGGTTGATGGGGGGTGGGAGGGAGGGCAGGGTGGGTGATGGGTATTGAGGAGGGCACCTTTTGGGATGAGCACTGGGTGTTGTATGGAAACTAATTTGACAGTAAATTTCATATATTAAAAAATAAATAAATAAATAAATAAATAAATAAATAAATAAATAAAAAAATGAAGTGGTCAACCAGGAAATTAGAGAAGAAATTAAAAATATATAGATATATATATGGAAACAAATGAAAATGGAAATACAACAATACAAATCCTTTGGCATGCAGCGAAGGCAGTCTTGAGAGGAAAATACATTGCAATCCAGGCCTATCTTAAGAAACAGGAAAAATCCCAAATATAAAATTTAACAGCACACATAAAGGAAAGAGAAGGACAGCAAAGACACTGCAAACCCAGCAGAAGAAGAGAAATTATAAAGATCGGAGCAGAAATAAACAATATAGAATCTAAAAAAACTGTAGAACAGATCAATGAAAGTAAGAACTGTGTTTTTTTTAAATAAAGGAAATTGATAAACCTCTAGCCAGGCTTCTCAAAAAGAAAAGGGAGAGGACCGAAATAGATAAAATCATGAATGAAATAGAATTATCACAACCAATCCCTCAGAAATACAAGCAATTATCAGGGAATACTATGAAAATCTATATGCCAACAAACTGGACAACCTGGAAGAAATGGACAAATTCCTATGCACCACACACTATCAAAACTCAAACAGGAAGAAACAGAAAACTTGAACAAACCCATAACCAGTGAATTAATTGAATAAATTATCAAAAATCTCCCAACAAATAAGAGTCTAGGACCACTTGGCTTCCCTGGGGAATTCTACCAGACATTTAAAGCAGAGATAATACCTATCCTTCTCAAGCTGTTCCAAAAATTAGAAAGGGAAGGAAAACTGCCAGACTAATTACATGAAGCCAGCATTACTTTGATTCCCAAACCAGACAGAGGCCCAGTAAAAAAGAGAACTACAGGCCAATATCCCTGATGAATATGGATGCAAAAATTCTCAACAAGATACAAGCAAATCGAATTCAACAGCATATAAAAAGAATTATTCACCATGATCAAGTGGGATTTATTCCTTGGCTTCAGGGCTGATTCAACGTTCACAAATCAATCAATGTGATACATCACATTAATAAAAGAAAAGATAAGAACCATATGATCCTGTCTATCAATGCAGAAAAAAAATGACAAAATTCAGCATCCTTTCTCAATAAAAAATCCACGAGAAAGTCAGGATAGAAGGAACATACTTAAACATCATAAAAGCAATTTATGAAAAGCCCACAGCTAATATCATCTTAATGGGGAAAAACAGAGCTTTCCCCTGAGATCAGGAACACGACAGGCATGTCCACTCTCACCACTCTTATTTAACATAATTTGGAAGTTCTAGCATCAGCAGACAACAAAAGGAAATCAAAAGTATCAAAATTGGCAAAGATGAAGTCTAGCTTTCACTTTTTTCAGATGACATATTATACACGGACAACGCAATAGACTCCACTAAAATTCAGCTAGAACAGAAACATGAATTAAACAAAGTTGCAGGGTACAAAACTAATGTACAGTAATCCTTTGCATTTCCAGATAAAGAAGCAACAGAAATACAAATAAAGAAATTGATCCCATTCATTTTTTTAAATTTTTTTTCAACGTTCATTTATTTTTGAGACAGAGAGAGACAGAGCATGAACAGGGGAGGGGCAGAGACAGAGGGAGACACACAGAATCTGAAACAGGCTGCAGGCTCTGAGCAGTCAGCACAGAGCCCAATGTGGGGCTCAAACTCACGGGCCGTGAGATCATGACCTGAGCTGAAGTTGGACGCTTAACCGACCAAGCCACCCAGGCTCCCCAAAACTGATCCCATTCATAATGGCATCAAGAATCATAAAATACCTAGGAACAAACTGAACCAAGGATTTTAATTATCTGTATGCTAAAAACTATAGAAAGCTTATGAAGGAAATTGAAGAAGATACAAAGAAATGGAAAAACATCCCATGCTCATGGATTGGAAAAATAAATATTGTTAAAAAGTCAATACTACCCAAAGCTATCTACACATTCAATGCAATCCCAATCAACCTTGAACCAGCATTCTTCTCAAAGTAGAACAAGCAAACCTAAAATTTATATGAAACCACAAAAGACCCCGAAGAGCCAAAGTAATATTGAAGAAGACCAAAGCAGGAGGCATCACAATCCCAGACTTTAGCCTCTATTACAAAGCTGTAATCATCAAGACAGCATGGTATTGACACAAAAAACAGACACATAGACCAATGGAATAGAATAGAGACTCCAAAATTGGACCCACAAAGGTATGGCCAACTAATCTTTGACAAAGCAGCAAAGAATATCCAATGGAGAAAAAACAGTCTCTGTAAGAAATGGTGCTGGGAGGGGTGCATGGGTGGCTTAATTGGTTAGGCGTCCAACTTTGGCTCAGGTCATGATCTCATGGTCCATGAGTTCAAGCTCTGTGTCGGGCTCTGTGCTGTCAGTTCTCAGCCTGAAGCCTGTTTCGGATTCTGTGTCTCCCTCTCTCCCTGCCCCTCTGCCACTCACACTCTGCCTCTCTCTATTAAAAAAATGAACGAATGTTAAAAAAAATAAAAAATAAATGGTGCTGGGAGAACTGGACAGCAACAGAAGTAAACTGGACCAATTCTTATACCATTCACAAAAATAAACTCACAATGGATGAAGGACCTGAATGTGAGACAGGAAACCATCAAAACCCTAGAGGAGAAAGTAGGAAAAAACTGACTTCAGCTGCAGCAATTTCTTACTTGACACATCCCCAAAGGCAAGAGAATTAAAAGCAAAAATGAAGTATTGGGACCTCATCAAGATAAAATGCTTCTGCACTGCAAAGGAAACAATCAACAAAACTAAAGGGCAATCGACAGAATGGGAAAAGATATTTGCAAATGACATATTAGACAAAGGGCTAGTGTCCAAAATGTATAAAGAACTCACCAAACTCCACACCCAAACAACAAATAATCCAGTGAAGAAATGGGCAGAAAACATGAATAGACACTTACTTCTCTAAAGAAGACATCCAGATGGCCGACAGGAACATGAAAAGATGCTCAACGTCGCTCCTCATCAGGGAAATACAAATCAAAAACACCCTCAGATACCACCTCACGCCAGTCAGAGTGGCTAAAATGAACAAATCAAAAGACTACAGATGTTGGCGAGGATGTAGAGAAACGGGAACCCTCTTACACTGTTGGTGGGAATGCAAACTGGTGCAGCTGCTCTGGAAAACAGTGTGGATGTTCCTCAAAACATTAAAAATCGATCTACCCTATGACCCAGAGATAGCACTGCTAGGAATTTACCCAGAGGATACAGGAGTGCTGATGCATAGGGACACTTGTACTCCAATGTTTATAGCAGCACTTTCAACAATAGCCAAATTATGGAAAAAGCCTAAATTTCCATCAACTGATGAATGGATAAAGAAGTTGTGGTTTATATATACAATGTAATACTACTTGGCAATGAGAAAGAATGAAATATGGCCCTTTGTAGCAACGTGGATGGAACTGGAGAGTGTTATGCTATGTAATAAATCATACTGAGAAAAACAGATACCATATGTTTTCACTCTTATGTGTATCCTGAGAAAGTTAACAGAAGACCATGGATGAGGGGAAGGGAAAAAAAAGTTACTTTTTTTTCATAAGAGACTCTTAAAAACTGAGAATTAACTGAGGTTTGATGGAGGTTGGGAAGGAGGGGAAAGTGGCTGATGGGCATTAAGGAGGGCACCTGTTTGGATGACCACTGGGTGTTTTATTGACACCAATTCGAGAATAAATTTCATTAAAAAAATAAAGTGAGAGGATGGAGAAACATGTATCTTGCAAATAACCACCAAAAGAACGCCAGAGTAGCAATAATGATAGCAGAGAAATTAGATTTTAAACAAAATCTGTAACAAGAGGTGACGAAGGGCAATAAACTAGCTGATAATAATACAATAATAAGGACATTAACTCCCCAAAAACATCAATGGGGAGATCATCTATACAAAATATCAACAATAAAATATTGACTTCAAAAGCACACTGGACTAGATGGACTTAACAAACATTTTCAGAAAAAAAAAAGAAACATTCTTTTCAAGTATACATTGGGCGTTCTCCAGAATAGATCACATGTTAAGTCAGCAATCAGGCCTCAGCATGTAAAAAAACATTGAGGTCAAAACATGAGTATTTTCTCAACACAAGGCTATGGAACTTGAAATCAACCACAAGAAAAAAAAATAGAAAGACCAAAAATACATGAAGATTAAACAACATGCTAATAAACAATTAATGGGTCAACCAGGAAATCAAAGTTGAAGTGAAAAAATACATGGGAACAAATTAAAATGGAAATACTGTGGTCCAATACCTACCTGTGAGATGCAGCAAAAGCAGGCAAAAGAGGGAAGTAAATAGCAATACAGTCCAAAGTCAAGAAGCAAGAAAATTCTCAAATATAACATTACACCTATTGGAGCAAGTAAAAGAACAAACAAAGCTTAAAGCCAGTATAAGGGAAATAATAAATATTAGAACAGAAATAAATGATATAAAAACTAAAGCAAAAATATAAAGAAAAACAAAAAACAAAAACAAAATAAAAGAAAAAACAAAAAGAAACAATAGGAGACATCAATGAAACCAGCAGTTGTTTATTTTGAAAATGTTAATAAAATTGATAAATACCTATCCAGACCTATAGAAAAAGAAAAAAAAAAGATTCAAGTGAATAATATTGCTAATAAGATAGTATAAATAACCAATGCCACAGAAATGCAAAGAATTATAAGAGAATATTATGAACAACTATATGCCAAAAAATGGACCACATCCACAAAATGGATAAATTCCTAGAAAAAAATATAAACTACCAAAACAGGAATAAATAGGAAACTGGAACAGGCTGACAACCAAAGAAATTGAATCAGTAATCAAAAAAGGCAAACAAAAGGCCAGGACCAGATGGCTTTACATGAGAACTGTACCAAACAATTAAAGAATTAATACTGTTATTCTCAATCTACTCCAAAAAATACAAAGGAAGGAAAACTTCCAAATTCATTCTATGAGGCTATCTTTACTCTGATACCACAACCAGTAAGGACTTCCCAAAAAAGGGAACTACAGGTCAATATCCCTGATGAACATAGATGCAACATTTTACACTAAAATGCTAGAAAATCAAGCGGTACATGAGATGCTCAATAAATTAAGCATCCAACTCTCGATTTTGGCTCCAGTTATGATCTCATGATTTTTAAGTTTAATCAGGCTCTGTGCTAAGAGTGAAGAGCCTGCTTGGAATTCTCTCTTTCTCCTTCTCTATCTGTCCCTCCTTTCCCCCTCTTTCTTTCTCTCTCTCTCTCTCTCTCTGTCAAGATAAATAAATAAATAAATAAATAAATAAATAACTTAAAAAAAATCTACTAACAAATTGAAGCCAACAGTGTATTAAAGGAATCATTCATAAGTATCAAGTGGAATTTATTCCTGAATTGCAAAGGTGGTTTATTTTTTCAAATCTATCAATGTGATACATTAAATTAATTAAAAAAGGAATAAGGGTCATATGATCCTTTCAATAGATGCAGAAAAGCATTTTATAAAGTACAACATCCCTTCATGTAAAAACCTTTAACAAAGTAAGTTTACAGGAGACATACTTCAACATAATAAAGTCTATATTAAAAAAAAAACTTATAGTAAGTGGGGGAAAACTGAGAGCTTTTCCACTAGGGTTAGGAACATGACAGGGTTTCCACTCTCAACACTGTTATTTATCGTAATAGGGGAGTCTGAGTCTCAGCAATGAAAAAAATCCAAATAAATAAAAGGCATCCAAATCAGCAAGGAAAAAGTCAAACTTTCACTATTTGCAGATGACATGATTCTCTATATAATTAATCCAAAGACTCCATCAAAAAACTGCTACAACTAATACATAGATTCAGTAATGTTTCAGGATACAAAATCAGTGTTCAGAAATTTATTGCATTTCTATATTCTAATAATGAAGTACCAGAAAGAGAAATCAATCAATCTAATTTACAGTTGCATCAAAACTCAATAGATACCCAGGAAAAAACCTAACTAAAGAAGTAAAAGATCTGTACCCTGACTGCTATAAAATGCTGATGAAAGAAATTGAAGAACACAAAAATAACTGGAGAAACATTCCATGGTTTTGGATTGGAAGAACAAATATTGCTAAAATATCTATAATACCAAAAGCAATCTACATATTTAATGCAATCCATATAAAAATGCCTCCAGAATTTTACACAGAGCTAGAACAAACAACCCTAAATTTGTTTGGAATCACAAAAGACCCCAAATACCCAAAGCAATCTTGAAAAGAAAAGCAAAGAAGGAAGCATCATGATTCAGGACTTAAAATTATATTACAAAGCTGTATCAATTAAAACAGTATGGAACTAGCTATTTTGGGGTCTTTTGTGGTTCTGTAAAAATTTTAGTATTATTTGTTGTATTTCTGTAAGTATATATATGCATATATATAAACAACAATGTATAAATATATGTATTTATATAAATATTATATGAATTTATATATATTATATACAATACCATATATATATATATATATATATATATATATATATATATATATACGTTGTTGTTATTTCTGTGTATTTTTTCATATCTATTACAGGCTTTTGATTTGAAGTTACCTTACATTCATACACAACATATTATGCATATATCAGTCTATATTAAGTTGATGGTTCCCTAATGCAAAAGGGTTGCATTAAATATGTAGAATGATTTGAGTTGTGTAGACATTCTAACAACATTGATTCTTCCGATATATGAGCATGAAATTTATTTTATTTGTGTCATCTTCAATTTCTTTCACCAATATTTTAGTTTTTTTATTTATTTACTTACTTATTTTTTACTTTGAATTTTATTTTTTTAATACAATTTACTGTCAAAATGGTTTCCATACAACACCCAGCGTTCATCCCAACACGTGCCCTCCTCCATGCCCATTACCCACTTTCCCCTCTCCCTCACCTCCCATCTACCTATAGTTTGTTCTCAGTCCTTATGTGTCTCTTATGGATTGCCTCCCTCCCTCTCTATAACTTTATTTTCCCTTCCCCTCCCTCATTGTCTTCTGTTAAGTTTCTCAAGATCCATATATGAGTGAAAACATATTGTATCTGTCTTTATCTGCCTGGGTTATTTCACTTAGCATAATACCCTCCAGTTCCATCCACGTTGCTGCAAAAGGCCAGATTTTATTATTTCTCATTGTTAAGTAGTATTTAATTGTATATATAAACTGCATCTTCTTTATCCATTTGTCAGTTGATGGACATTTAGGCTGTTTCCATGATTTGGCTATTGTTGAAAGTGCTGCTATAAACATTCTGGTACATGTGCCCCTATGCATCAGCACTCCTGTATCCTTTGGGTAGATTCCTAGCAGTGCTGTTGCTGGGTCATAGGGTAGTTCTATTTTTAATTTTTTGAGGAACTTCCACATTGTTTTTCAGAGTGGCTGCACCAGTTTGCATTCCCACCAGCAGTGCAAGAGGCTTCCCCCTTCCCCACATCCTCTCCAGCATCTATAGTCTCCTGATTTGTTCATTTTAGCCACTCTGACTGGCATGAGGTGATATCTCATTGTAGTTTTGATTTGTATGGCCAACTAATCTTTGACAAAGCAGGAAAGAGTATTCAGTGGAAAAAAGTCTCTTTAACAAATGGTGCTGGGAAACTGTACAGCAACATGCAGAAGAATGAAATTAGACCACTTTCTTACACTATTCACAAAAAATAAACTCAAAATCGATGAAGGACCTGAATGTGAGACAGGAAACCATCAAAACCCTGGAGGAAAAAAGCAGGAAATACCCTCTTTGACCTCAGCCACAGCAATTTCTTACTTGACACTTCTCCAAAGACAAGGGAATTAAAAGCAAAAATGAACTATTGGGACCTCATGAAGATAAAAAGCTTCTGCACTGCAAAGGAATCAACCAACAAAACTAAAGGCAACAGACAGAAAGGGAAAAGATATTTGCAAATGACATAGCGGATAAAGTGCTAGTGTCTAAAATCTATAAAGAACTCACCAAACTCCACACCCGAAAAATAAAGTCATCCAGTGAAGAAATGGGCAGAAGACATGAATAGACACTTTTCCAAAGAAGATATCCAGATGACCAACAGACACATGAAAAGATGCACAATGTCACTCTTCACCAGGGAAATACAGTTTTATAGTACAGGTCTTTCACCTGCTTTGTTAAGTTTATTCCCAGGTATTCTATTATTTTTGCTGCAAATGTAAATGGGAGTATTTTCTCATTTCTGTTTCTGCTACTTTATTATTAATGAATAATAAGGCAATCATTTTTGTATATTGACTTTTATCCTGAAAATTTACTAAATCTGTTCTCGTAGAGATTTTTGCTGGAGACTTTAGGGATTTTTATATGTAGTATCATGTCCTTTGCAAAGAGTAACATTTGTACTTCATTTTTATGAGTTTGGATGGCTTTTATTCATTTTTCTTGCTTTATTGCTGCAGCTAGTACCTCCTGAGCTACATTGAATGAAAGTAACCAGACAGAATATCCTTATCATTTTCCCGGTCTTAGAGAAAAAGCTGTCAGATTTTCACCATTGAGTATGATGTTAGTTGTGGCTTTTTCATAATATGTTGAGGAATGTTCCCTCTATACCTACTTTCTTTTTAAACTTTATTTATTTATTTATTTATTTATTTATTTATTTATTTATTCATTGATTCATACATCCATTCATTCATTCAGGATAAAAAAGGAGCAGAGAGAGGGAGAGAGAAAACCCCAAGTTTGAACTCACAAACCAAGAGATCATGGCCTGAGCTGAATTTGAGAGCTTAATTGACTGAACCACCCAGGTGCCCCTAAACCTACTTTCTTGAGAGTTTCTTTCATAAATCAGTTTTGTAGTTTGAATAATGCTTTCATGTACATATTGAGATGACCATATGATTTTTCTTTCTCTTCTTAATGTAATGTATCACATTTATTGATTTGTAAACATTATACCATGCTTACATCTGAGGAATACATCTCACTTGGTTTTGGTGAATGAGGTTTTTTATTAATGTGCTGTTAGATTCAGTTTGCTGGGACACCTGGGTGGCTCAGTCAGTTAAGCATTTGATTTCAGCTCAGGTCATGATCTCATGATCCATGGATTCCAGTCCCATGTTTGACTCTGTGCTGATAGCTCAGAGCCTGGAGCCTGCTTTGGATTCAATGTATTCCTCTTTCTCTATCCCTCACCCATTCAAGCTCTCTTTCTCAAAAATGAACACTAATTTTTTTTTAAAGATTCAATTTCCTAATATTTTCTTGAGAATTTTTGCATCTAAGCATCTATGGTCACCAGAGAGATTGGCCTGCAGTTTTGTAGTTTCATGGTTTTTTTTTTTTTTTTAATCAGGAAATGCTGTCTTTGTAGAATGAATTTGGAAGTTTTACTTTCTTTTTAAACTTTCATAATTGTTTGAAAAGAATAATATTAACTGTTCCTTAAATGTTTTATAGCATTCCACTCTTAATTCACCAGGTACTGGACATTTGTTTATTGAGAGTGTATTGGTTATTGATTTAGTTTCATTGCTGATAATTGGTCTGTTCAAATTTTCAATTCCTTCCTGATTCACTTTTAGCAGGAATCCATTTCTATTAATTTATCTATTTATTTTACCTTGTCCAATTTGTTGGCATACAATTTTTCATAAAATTGTCATACTCCTTTGTATTTATGTATTGTCAGTTATTTCTCCTAATTTATTCTACTATATTTCTTTTTTTTTAATTTTGTTAATGTTTATTTGTTTTTGACAGAGAGCATGAGTGGTGGAGGGGCAGAGAGAGGGAGACACAGAATCTGAAGCAGACTCCAGGCTCTGAGCTGTCAGCACAGAGCCTGACGTGGGGCTCAAACTCACAGACTGAGAGATCATGACCTGACCTGAAGTTGGACACTCAACCGATCTGACCCACACAGGCGCCCCTATTCTACTTTATTTCTGATTTTATTTCTTTGATTCTTCTCTCTTTTTTCTAGTGAGTCTCACTAAAGTTTTATTAATTTAATCTTTCCAAAAAACTACACTCCTGTTACTTACCTGTTCTGTTGTGTGTGTTTGTGTGTGTGTGTGTGTGTTTGTATAGTTGTGTTATTTTAGCTTTAATTTATTTATACTTAATTTTTATCAAGTTCTAACTTCTACTGGGTTGTACTTTGCTTATTCTTATTTTTCTAGTTCCTGTAGGTGTATAGTGTTAGGTTGTATATTTGAGATTTTTCTAAGTTTCTTGAAGTATGCCTATATTTCTACAATCATGCCTCTTACAACAGCTTTTGCTGTAACAAAAATAGTTTGGATATCTGTGTTTTTTAATTTATTTAGTATCCAAGAATTTTTACTTTGATTTTGAATTCTTGGATGATCCATTCATTGTTTAATGCATGTTATTAAGCCTTAATATATTTATTATATTTTCCAGATTTTTTTCTTGTGCTTGCAATCTAGTTTCATATCACTGTTTTGGAAATGTTTCCTGATATAATTCCAATCTTATTAAAATTATTGAGACTTATTTTGTGGACTAACATATGATATATTATGGAAAATGTTCTATATGTACTTAAAGAGTGTGTGTTATCTTCTTTTGGATGGAATATTCTACATACACCTGTTAGGTCCATCTGTTCCAATGTCTCATTCAAAGCCACTTTTTCCCTGTTGATTTTGTTTTTGCATTGATGTAAGTTAGCTCTTAATGTCCTCCACTATTATTTTATTACTGTAATTTTCTTTATTTATGAGTATTAACAATTTCTTTATGTACCTTGGTACACACATGTTAGGTACATAGATATTTGCAATTATTACATCCTCTTATTGTATTGTTTTCTTTATCATTATGTAGTGTCTTTCTTAGTATCCTACTACAGTCTTAAAAAATATATTTTGGATTGTTTTAGGAAGATAACTGGGTAGGAGGAACTGAAACCCACTCTGTCCCACATTTACAAATAGATACCATCCACATATAAATCAATAAACTGAAAAGTGTCCCAAACCTAGAAGAAGAAACTCCACAACTAAATACAGAGAACAAGCTTCATCTGAAAGGTTAGGAAAGTCAAAAAGGTGGAGGGAAGTTGCCTGCAAGAGGTAAGGGAATGAATGCATTAAGAGAGCAGGGAAATTGGCTCTTGCACCAGGAAGCTTACACGGGAAAGACTAATTCCCACAAAGTTTGGTTTTGAAAACTGGAAGGGCTGAATTGTGTTTGGGTAACAAGTGGTACTTGGAGCCTGGAATTTCAAATGTAAGCTGACTCAACACTAGGTGAGTCTGGAAAGCAAGTAATAGCTGAGTCTCCATTCTTGATGAGACAGCAGCCTTCTCTGAGAGGCAACATAAAAACAACAGCTTACACAACACTGAGGACAAACAGGAGCAACATATTTTCTACTGGATTCAGAGTCTGTTGAGGGACTTCTACAAAATGGAGGGAATAGGCAGGTGCCATTTTGCTCCATCATCCCTTACCATACATATTTGTCTATCTGCAGGTAGATGAGCTTCATAGACACTTGCTACCTTTGTGCTAACACTGTGCCACATCCAAGAGTTCTCCTGAGGGTTCTCTCACTCCCATCCTGCTGGATTTGGCCATAGGCTAAGGGAAAATTTTGGTAAAGCCTTGTGTGACTGCACAGCCTCTGGGTACCCTGTTCTCACCTTGCAGTACTCAGCCACCATGACCAGCCATTCCAAACCATTGACAAGATCCACGACCAGTAGAATAGACTTAGGTAATTCAGTGACTTCATCAAATATAATGACATTTGTATTATGGGAATCCCAGAAGGAAAGAAGAGAGAAAAGAGGGCAGAAATTAAAAAAAAAATGTTTAATTATTCTTGAGACAGAGAGAGACAGAGCATGAAAAGGGTAGGAACAGAGAGAGGGAGACACAGAATCTGAAACAGGCTCCAGGCTCTAAGCTATCAACACAGAGCCTGATGTGGGGCTCAAACCCACGAACTATTAGATCATGACCTGAGTAGAAGTCAGATCTCAACTGACTGAGCCACCCAGGTGCCCCAAGAGGGCAGAAATTTTATATGAAGTAATAATAACTGAAAACATCCCTAATCTGAGGAAAGAAACACATATCCAGATCCAGGAGGCACAGAGTACTTCCATCAAAATCAACAAAAGCAGACCCATAATAAGACATACCATAATTAAACTGGCAAAATACAGTGATAAAGGAACAAATTTAAAGCAACAACACAAAGGAAAACAGTAACTTTCAAGGGAAAACCCATCATGCTAGTGGGATATTTTTCAAAATAAATTTTCCAAGTCACAAGGGAGTGGAATAATATATTCAAAATGTTCAATGGCCAAAATGTACAACCAAGAATACTTTATCCAGTAAGGCCATTATAGAAAATAGAAGTATAGATGAATAGTTTTCCATATAAACAAATACTAAGGGACTTCATGACCATTAAACCAGTCCTGAAGGAAATACGAAAAGTGTCTCTACCAGTGGACAGGAGAGACCAAAAGTGAAAGTATATAGGTAGGAAACAAAAAAAAAATCAGTAAAAATAAACATTTCTCTAAAAAATTAATCAATGAACTCACAAAATAAAAGGACATAAAATATAACAACATATACCTGAAATGTGGAGGAGGGGTAAACATTGTGTTCAAATTTAAGTGAATATCAACGTAATATAGACTGCTATATGCAGAAGTGATTCTATACAATCCTAATGGCAACCATATTTCAATAGATACTTATCAATATGCAAATATTAAGGACAAAGGAATCCATGTATATCATAAAACATCAGCAAAACGTGAAAGAGACAAGAATAGATCAGAGAAAATCTTCAAGAACAACAAAACATACGAAAATAACAATAAATACATAATTACTTTAATATAAATGGACTAAATGCTCCAATCAAAAAACACAGAATTATAGAGTTACAAAATGGTTAAGAAAAGAAGACCCATATATATGATGCCTACAAGAGATGACGTTTAGACCTAAGACACCTGTGAATTGAAGGTCATTGGATGAAGAAATATCTATGATGCAAATGTATGTCAAAAGAAGGCCAGAGTAGCAATGCATGTATGACATAATAGACTTTAAAACAGACTGTAAGAAAAAAAAAAAAAAGGTCACTACATAAAATAAAATAGACAATCCAACAAGGAGATACCTACAATTGTAAATATTTTTGCATCCAAAAGTGAAGCATCCAAATACAGAAAGCAGTTAATAACAAATAAAAATAACTAATTGATAATAAAATGACAGTAGGGGAATTTAACACTTCAGTTACAACAATGGACAGATCATCTAAAATAAAAAAAAATCAACCAAGAAGTAATGGCTTTAAATGACACACTGGAATAGAAAAATTTAACATATATATTCAGAACATTCCATACTAAAAGAGCACAATGCGTATTATTTTCAGGTGCACACAAGGCATTTTCAAGAATAGATCACATATCCTATAAAATATCTCAACAAATTCAAGAAGATTGAAGCCATACCATGCATCTTTTTAAACCAGAATGTTATGAAGCTAGAAGACAACCACAAGAGAAAAACTGTGAAAGACTTCACACAAAGAGAAAGAGTGATAAATATGTGAAGATTACAAAACATGCTACTAAATAATGAATGGGCCAATTTGGAAATCAAAGAATAAATTAAAAAGTACATGGAAACACATAAAAATATAAACACAATGGTCCAAAACCTCTGAGATGCACCAAAAGCAGTTCTAAGAGGAAAATTTAGAGAAATATCACCCAACCTCAAGAAATTAGAAAAATCTCAAACAAACAAACCTTACATCTAAATGAGCTAGAGAATGAACAACAAACAAAACCTAAAACCAACAGCAGAAAGGAAATAATAAAGATTGGAACATAAGTAAATGATATAAAGTTTTAAAAAATAGAACAGGTCAGACTGTGGCCCAGGGGTAGCGGGCGCTGGGACTTGCGCTGACTCCATCCCGAGAAGGTGTTCAGTAAAGATTCATTTAATAAATAATTGAATGAATAAATGAGTGCATTTATTATATAAATTATATCATTGTATCAATGAGAATAAATACTAGTTCTTGGGATACTGGGAAGATGGCGGCGTAGGAGGACACTGGGCTCACCAAGCGTCCTGCTGATCACTTACATTCCACCTACACCTGCCTAAATAACCCAGAAAACCACCAGAAGACTAGCAGAACGGAGTCTCCAGAGCCAAGCGCAAACGAGAGGACCACGGAAGAGGGTAGGAAGGGTGGCGAGGCGATGCGTGCTACACGGACTGGGGGAGGGAGCCTGGGTGGAGAGGCAGCCCGCTGGCCAAGCAGAGCCCCTTAGTCTGGCTTGCAAAAGCAGAGGGGCCTGACAGAGTGTGTTCTGACAGCAAGCGGGACTTGACATCGGGAAGGTTATAAGCTAATAGCTCTGCTCCGAGAGCAGTAGGGGTGGAGGACAACGGGAGGGAGAGTCGTTGAGCCCCTGATGACAGAGCTCAGCTTGGCGGGTGAGCAAAGGTGCTCAACAGCACCATCTCCCTCACCCATCCCCCAGCCAAAATCCCAAATGGAACCAGTTCCTGTCAGGGAACTTGCTTGTACCTCCCAAACATCCAACGCTGTGCTTCTGCGGATCCATCACTCCAGTGGGCCTGACTCCCTCCTGGTGCCACAGGGCCCCTCCCGAAGCGGATCTCCAAAGGAAAAGTGAGCTGATCCTGTCCCTCTTGCCCCCGTGCACCTTGGTGATCCAGCCCAGCTAATATGCCAGATCCCCAGCACCACAAGTCTGGCAGTGTGCAAGTAGCCCAGACAGGCCATGCCACTCCACAGTGAATTCTGCCCCTAGGAGAGGGGAAGAGAAGGCACAGACCAGTCTGACTGTGGCCCCAGCTGTGGGCTGGGGGCAGACATCAGGTCTGACTGTGGCCCCGCCAACCAACGCAAGTTATTCAAGACAGCACAGGGGAAGTGCCCCACAGTCCTGCACCACTCCAGGGACTATCCAAAATGACGAAACGGAAGAATTCCCCTCAAAAAAAGTCCCAGAAATAATGACAGCTAATGAACTGATCAAAAACGATTTAAACAATATAACAGAAAGTGAATTTTGTATAATAGTCATAAAATTAATCGCTAGGCTTGAAAACAGTATAAAGAACAGCAGAGAAGCTATTGCTACAGAGATCTAGGGACTAAGGAACAGCCAGGAGGAGCTAAAAAATGCTATCAATGAGCTGCAAAATAAAATGGAGACAACCACAGCTCAGATGAAGAGGCATAGGAGATAATAGATGAACTAAAAGATAAAATTATGGAAAAAGAAGAAGCTGAGGAAAAGAGAGATTAAAAAAATCCAGGAGTATGAGGGGAAAATTAGAGAACTAAGTGATGCACTAAAGAGAAATAATATACGCATAATTGGTATTCCAGAGGAGGAAGAGAGAGGAAAGGTGCTGAAGGTGTATTTGAAGAAATAATAGCTGAGAACTTCCCTGATCTGGGGAAGGAAAAAGGCATTGAAATCCAAGAGACACAGAGAACTCCCTTCAGACATAACTTGAATCGATCTTCTGCACAACATATCATAGTGAAACTGGCAAAATACAAGGATAAAGAGAAAATTCTGAAAGCAGCTAGAGATAAATGTGCTCTAACATATAAAGGGAGACCTATAAGACTCGTGACTGATCTCGGTGTGCCTGGTGGCTCAGTTGGTTAAGTGGCCAACTTTGGCTCAGGTCATGATCTCGCCATCTGTGAGTTTGAGCCCCGCGGTGGGCTCTGTGCCGACAGCTCAGAGCCTGGAGCCTGCTTCCGATTCTGTGTCTCCCTCTCTCTCTGACCCTCCCCCGTTCATGCTCTGTCTCTCTCTGTCTCAAAAATAAAATAAACTTTTTAAAAAAAAGAAAGACTCGTGACAGATCTCTCTACTGAAACTTGACAGGCCAGAAAGGAATGGCAGGAGATCTTCAATATGATGAACAGAAAAAATATGCAGCCGAGAATCCTTTATCCAGCAAGTCTGTCATTTAGAATAGAAGGAGACATAAAGGTCTTCCCACACAAACAAAAACTGAAGGAATTCGTCACCACTAAACCAGCTCTAGAAGAGATCCTAAGGGAGATCCTGTGAGACAAAGTACCAGAGACATCGCTACAAGCATGCAACCTATGGACATCACAATGACTCTAAACCCATATCTTTCTATAATAACACTGAATGTAAATGGGCTAAATGCACCAACCAAAAGACATAGGGTATCAGAATGGATAAAAAAAACAAGACCCATCTATTTGCTGTCTACACGAGACTCATTTTAGACCTGAGGACACCTTCAGATTGAGAGTGAGGGGGTGGAGAACTATTTATCATGCTACTGGAAGTCAAAAGAAAGCTGGAGTAGCCATACTTATATCAGACAAACTAGACTTTAAATTAAAGGCTGTAACAAGAGATGAAGAAGGACATTATATAATAATCACAGGGTCTATCCATCAGGAAGAGCTAACAATTATAAATGTCTATGTGCCAAATACAGGAGCCCCCAAATATATAAAACAATTACTCACAAACATAAGCAACCTTATTGACAAGAATGTGGTAATTGCAGGGGACTTTAACACTCCACTTACAGAAATGGATAGATCATCTAGACACACGGTCAATAAAGAAACAAGGGCCCTGAATGATACATTGAATCAGATGGACTTGACAGATATATTTAGAACTCTGGATCCCAAAGCAACAGAACATACTTTCTTCTCGAGTGCACATGGAACATTCTCCAAGAAGATCACATACTGGGTCACAAAACACCCCTTCATAAGTATACAAGAATTGAAATCATACCATGCATACTTTCAGACCACAATGCTATGAAGCTTGAAATCAACCACAGGAAAAAGTCTGGAAAACCTCCAAAAGCATGGAGGTTAAAGAACACCCTACTAAAGAATGAGTGGGTCAACCAGGCAATTAGAGAAGAAATTAAAAAAATATATGGAAACAAACGAAATGAAAATACAACAATCCAAATGCTTTGGGATGCAGTGAAGGCAGTCCTGAGAGGAAAATACATTGCAATCCAGGCCTATCTCAAGAAACAAGAAAAATCCCAAATACAAAATCTAAGAGCACACCTAAAGGAAATAGAAGCAGAACAGCAAAGACAGCCTAAACCCAGCAGAAGAAGAGAAATAATAAAGATCAGAGCAGAAATAAACAATATAGAATCTAAAAAAACTGTAGAGCAGATCAACGAAACCAAGAGTTGGTTTTTTGAAAAAATAAAAATGATAAACCTCTAGCCAGGTCTCTCAAAAAGAAAAGGGAGATGACCCAAATAGATAAAATCATGAATGAAAATGGAATTATTACAACCAATCCCTCAGAAATACAAGCAATTATCAGGGAATACTATGAAAAATTATATGCCAACAAATTGGACAACCTGGAAGAAATGGACAAATTCCTAAGCTCCCACACACTTCCAAAACTCCATCAGGAGGAAATAGAAAGATTGAACAGACCCATAACCACCGAAGAAATTGAATCACTTATCAAAAATCTCCCAACAAATAAGAGTCTGGGACCAGATGGCTTCCCAGGGGAATTCTACCAGACATTTAAAGCAGAGATGACACCTGTCCTTCTCAAGCTATTCCAAACAATAGAAAGGGAAGGAAAACTTCCAGACTCATTCTATGAAGCCAGTATTACTTTGACTCCTAAGCCAGACAGAGACCAAGTAAAAAAAGAGAACTACAGGCCAATATCCCTGATGAATATGGATGCATAAATTCTCAATAAGATAGTAGCAAATTGAATTCAACAGCATATAAAAAGAATTATTCACCATGATCAAGTGGGATTCATTCCTGGGATGCAGGGCTGGTTCAACATTCACAAATCAATCAACATGATCCATCACATTAATAAAAGAAAAGATAAGAACCATATGATCCTGTCAATCGATGCAGAAAAGGCCTTTGACAAAATTCAGCAAGACTTCTTAATAAAAACCCTCGAGAAAGTCGGGATAGAAGGAACATACTTAAAGATCATAAAAGCCATTTATGAAAAGCCCATAGCTAACATCATCCTCAATCGGGAAAAACTGCAAGTATTAAAAAAATGTTAATACCGATATTAAACTATACTAATAAGTATAGTTCAGTATAGGTCTGATGGACATTTACCATATAAATGAAAATAAGAAGAAAGTTTGATTAGCAATACTTATACTGAACAAAAGATAACTTAAAACAAAGACTGCAGCAGGAGACAAAAAGAACACTACATGATGAAAAAAGAAACAAACAATGGGATATAATGATTATAAATATTTATGCACCCAACATGGTAGATCCTAAATACATAAAGCATCTGTTAACAGACACAAAAAGAGAAATTGACAGCAATACAATAATACTAGAACATGTTAGCACTCAATATGCATCAACTGAGAGATTATCCAGTGAAAATCAAAGAGCAAACAGTGTCTTTGAATGACATGTTGGACCAGGTGGACCTAACAGATATATTCAGAACATTCTATCCAAAAACAGCAAAACACACATTCTTTTCATGTGCACATTAAACATTCTCCAGAATAGATCACATTAGTACACAACACATTTCTCAATAAGCAGAAAATTATTAAAATAGTAATGTTTATTTTTTCTGACCACAGTAGTATAAAACTGGGTGCAAATACAGAAATAAAAAAAAGTCTGGAAAGACACAAAGACATGGGGGCTGAACAATGTGTTACAAAACAATGAATGGGTCAACTAGTAAATCAAATAGGAGACAACAAAAATATATGGAAACAAATGAAAATGGAAACACAATGGTTGTGTTGAACCATTCAATCATTGATCCAAATGGACACCTGTGTGACTAGGTTGGTTAAACATCTGACTCGTGATTTTGGCTCAGGTCATGATCTCATGTTTGGTGGGATCAAGCCCCATATTGGCCTCTGTGCTGGCAGTACGGAGCCTAATTGTGATTCTTTCTCACCTTCTATCTGTGCTCCTACCCCACTCATGCTCTCCCCCACCTCTCAAAATCAATAAATGAATTAAAAAAAAATAAGAAACCAAATCATTGAAGCGCAACAAAGCTTTTCTAAGAAATATTAGAGCAATACAGGCCTATCTCAAGAAACAAGAAAAATATAAAATAAAAAAGCTAACCTTACATCTAAAGGAGTTAGAAAAAGATAAATAAACCCAGAAGCCATTATAAGGAAACAATACTAAAAATTAGAGCGAAAATTACAGAAATAGAGACTTTAAAAAAGCCAATAAAACAGATTAATGAAAGCATTAGTTTGTTCTTTGAAAGGATCAACAAAATTGATAAAATATTTCCCAAAATCATCAAGAAGAGAAAAAGATACAGAGACAGATACACATACACAGAGAAAACCCAAAGAAATAGAGGAGAAATAACTGCCATCACAGAAATACAAAAGTTTGCAACAGCATGGTATGAAAAATTACATGCCAAAAAATTAGACAACCAAAATAAATGCATACATTTCTAGAAACATATCATCTTTCAAAACTAAATAAGGAAGAAATAGAAAATTTTAACAGAATAACAATGAAATAAAATCAATAACCATAAAATTGCCAATAAACAAATGTCCAGGATCAGATGGCTTCCCAGATAAGTTCTACCAAACATTAAAAAAATGTTAATACTGATATTAATTAAACTATACTAATAAGTTGAGGAAGAAGAAAGGCTACCAAATTTATTATACAATCCAAGACACTACAATAAGAAAACTAACTAACCAACCAACCAACCAACCACAAAGCCAGTATCTCTGAGGAATATAGATTAAAAAATCTTTAAAAAATATTACCAAACTGAATTAAACAATTTATTTTCTTTTTTTTTATTTTTTAAACGTTTATTTTTTTTATTTTTTTTATTTTTGGGACAGAGAGAGACAGAGCATGAACGGGGGAGGGGCAGAGAGAGAGGGAGACACAGAATCGGAAACAGGCTCCAGGCTCCGAGCCATCAGCCCAGAGCCTGACGCGGGGCTCGAACTCATGGACCGCAAGATCGTGACCTGGCTGAAGTCGGACGCTTAACCGACTGCGCCACCCAGGCGCCCCAAAACAATTTATTTTCAAAAAATTCACTATGAGTATGTGGGATTTATTTTATGCATGCATGGGTGGCTTTATAATTTCAAATAAGTGAACATGATATATTACATTAATAAGAAAAATAATTAAAAACTATATGATCATCACAACAGATGCACAAAGAACATTTAACAGAGTAATTTTTTTTTCAAATTTTTACTTAAATTTTAATTAGATAACGTACAGATAATAAATAATATTGTTTTCAGAAGTAGAATATAGTGATTCATCTCTTACATAAGACTCAGTGCTCAACAAAAGTGCCCTCCTTAATACCAATTATCCATTTAACCCATCACCAACCCACCACCCTCCATCAACCTTCAGTTTGCTGTCTATCATAAAGAGTCTTTTGTGTTATATTCCCCTCTCTCTTCCCTCCTTTCCCATATGTTCATCTGTTGTGGTTGTTAAATGCCACATATGAGTGAAATCATGTGGGATTTGTCTCTCTCTGACTTACTTCACTTAGCATATACACTCTAATGCCATCTACATCCCTTTTAATGGCTAAGTAATATTATATATATACATATACATATATATATACACATATATATATGTATATATATATAGTGCATGTATATATATAATATATATTAATATATATTAATATATAATATATATTAATGGCTGAGTGAATATATATAGTGCGTGTAATATATATAATATTATATATATGTGTATATATAGTGCATGTGTGTATAGCAATATATATTATATTATATTATATTATATTATATTATATTATATTATATTTATTATATTATATATATACACACATATATAGTGTGTGTGCGTGTGTGCGTATAGCAATTATAAATATTTATACACCCAACATGGGAGATCCTAAATACATAAAGCATCTACTAACAGACATTAAAAGAAAAATTGACAGCAATACAATAATGCTAGAACATGTTAGCACCCCATATGCATTAACTGATAAGTTATCCAGTAAGAAAATCATATACATATATATAATCACATATTTTTTTAATTTAAATTCAAGTTAGTTAACATACAGGGTAGTCTTGGTTTTCAGGAGTAGAATCCAGTGATTCATCTCTTATGTCTGACACCTAGTAGTCATCCTGAAAAGTGCCCTCCTTAATGCCTATCACCCATTTAGCCCATCCACCCATCCACCTTGCTTCCAGCAACTCTCAGCTAGTTTTATGTACTTAAGAGTCTTGCATGGTTTGTTCCCTCTCTGTTTTCACCTTATTTTTCCTTCCCTTCCCGTGTGTTCATCTGTTGTGTTTCTTAAATTCCACATATGAGTGAAATACTATATTTGTCTTTCTCAGACTGACATATTTCACTTAGCATAAGACACTGTAGTTCCTTCCATATTGTTGCAATGGCAAGATTTCATTTGTTTTTATTGCTAAGTAGTATTCCATTATGTGTTGTGTGTGTGGGTGTGTGCGTGTGTGTGCACGTGTATTCCCCCACATTCATCAGTTGGGGGAAATTTGGGCTCTTTCTGTAATTTGGCTATTGTTGATTGTACTGGTATAAACATTGGGGTGCATATGCCCCTTCGGATCAGCATTTTTGTATCCTTTGGATAAATACCTCATAGTGCAATTGCAGGATCATAGGGTAGCTCTATTTTTAATTTTCAGAGGAACTTACATACTGTTTACAGGAGTGACTGCCCCAGTTTTCATTCCCAACATTGTAGAAGGGTTCCCCTTTATCCACATCCTTGCCAAAATCTGTTGTTTCCTGAATTGTCAATTTTAGCCATTCTGATAGGTGTGAGGTAGTATCTCATTGAAGTTTTTATTTATATCTCCTTAATTATGAGAGATGTTGAGCATTTTTTTTCAACTATCACTTAGCCATCTGGATGTCTTCTTTGGAAAAGTGTCTGTTTATGTCTTCTGCTCATTTCTTCACTGGATTGTTTGTTTTTTGGGTGCTGAGTTTGGTAAGTTCTTTATAAATTTTGGATACAAACCCTTTATCTGATATGCCATTTGCAAATATCTTCTCCCATTCAGTCGGTTGTCTTTAGTTTTGTTGTCTTCTTCACTGTGTAGAAGCCTTTTATCCTGACGAGGCCCAAATAATTCATTTTTGCTTTTATTTTCCTTGCTTCCAGGGAAATGTCAAGTAAGAAGTTTTTGCAGCCAAGGTCAACAAAGTTGCTGCTTGCTTTTTCCTCTATGATTTTGATGGTTCCTGCAACACATTGAGGTCTTTCATTCATTTTGAATTTATTTTTGCTTATGGTGTAAGAAAGTGGTTCATGGTCATTCTTCTGCATGTCACTGTCCATTTTTCCCAGCACCATTTGTTGAAGACGCTGCATTTTTTTTTCCATTGGATACTCTTTTCTGGTTCATCAAAGATTAATTGGCCATACATTTGTGAGTCCATTTCTGGGTTCTCTTTCTACTCTATTGATCTATGTGTCTGTTTTTGTGCCAGTACCATACTGTCTTGATGATTACAGCTTTGTAATAAAACTTGAAGTCTGAAATTGTCATGACTTCAGTATTGGCTTTCTTTTTCAACAATAGTTTGGCTAATTGGGGTATTTTCTGGTTCCATACAAATTTTAAGATTATTTATTCTAGCTCTGTGAAGAATGATGGTGTCATTTTGATAGGTGTTACATTGAATATGTAGGTTGATTTGGGTCCTGTAGACATTTTAACAATCCATTTGTTCTTCCAATCCATGAGCATGGAAAGTTTTTCCACTTATCTGTGTCTTCTTTAAATTCTTTCATAATCTTTCTATAATTTTAAGCATACAGATCTTTTATCTCTTTGGATATGTTTGTTCCTAGGTATCCTATGACTTTTGGTGCAACTTTAAATGGGATTTATTTCTTGATATCTCTTTCTGCTGCATTACAGTTGGTGTATAGAAATGCCACCAATTTTTGTATGTTGATTTTATATACTGTGACTTTGCTGAATTCATGTATCACCTCTAGTAATTTTTTGGTGGAGTCTTTTGGTTTTCTATGCAGAGTATTATGTCACATATGAAGAGTGAATTTGACTTCTTCCTTGTCAATTTGGATGACTTTATTTCTTTTTGTTGTCTGATTGCTGAGCTAGAGATTCTAATGCTATGTTGAACAACAGTGTTGAGGGTGGACATTCTTGTCATATTCCTTATCTTAGGAAGAATGCTGTCAGTTTTTCCTCATTGAGGGTTATATTAACTGTGGGCCTTTCATATATGGCTTGTATGATGCTGAGTTATGTTCTTCTATCCCTACTTTCTGGAGGGATTTTATCAAGAAAGGATGCTATATTTTATCAAATGCTTTCTCTGAATCTATTGGAAGGTTCGTATGGTTTTTATCCTTTGTTAAGTAATATGGTATATCATACTGATTTATTTGTGAATATTGAGCCAGCCCTGCAACCCAGGAATAAATCTCACTTGATCATGGTTAATAATTCTCTTGATGTACTGTTGAATTTGATTACTAATATCTTGTTGGGGATTTTTGCATCCATGTTTAGCAGGGATACTGGCCTTTTAAACTCCTTATTAGTGGTATCTTTTTCTGGAATCAAGGTAATGTTGGTTTCATAGAATGTGCCTGGAAGCCTTACATACATTTGCCTTTTGGGGGACAGATTGAAGATAATAAGTATTAACTCTTCTTTCAATGTCTATAGAATTCACCTGGAAAAGTCATCTGGCCCACGACTCTTATTTGTTGGGGGATTTTCAATAAATGATTCAGTTTCTTTGGCGGTTATAGTCTGTTCCAATTTTCTATTCCTTTCTGAGTTTTGGTAGTGAGTGAGTGTCTAGGAATTTGTCCATTTACCAGATTGTCCAATTTGTTGTCATATAATTTTTCATAGTATTCTCTTATAATTTTATTTCTGTGGTTTTGGATGTGATCTCTCTTGTCATTTGTAATTTTATCTATTCGGGCCTTCTCTCTCTCTCTCTCTCTCTCTCTCTCTCTCTCTCTTTAGACGTTTGACTAGTGGATTATCAATTTTGTCCATTCTTTCAAAAACCAGCTCTTAGTTCCATTGATCTGTTCTACTGTTTTTTTAATTCTATATTGTTTATTGTTGCTCTAATCTTTATTATTCCCCAACTTATGCTGGCTTTGGTCTTTATTTTATGCTCCTTTTCTAGCCACTTTATATGTAAGTTTAGATTTTGTATTTGAGACTTTCCTTGCTTCTTGAGTTAAGCCTGAATTGCAAGATATTTTCCTCTCAGGACTGCCTTTGCTGTATCACAAATATTTGGAGTGTTGTGTTTTCATTTTGATTTTCTTCCATGTATTTTGAAGTTGTTTTTTTTTTTAATTTCCGAGATAATCCACTCATTCCTTAGTAGGATGTTCTTTAACCTCCATGTATTTGAGGGCATTCCAAACTTTTTCTTGTGGTTGATTTCAAGTTTCATAGTGTTGTGATTGGAAAATAAGCATGGTATGATTCCAATCTTTTTTTACTTGTTGAGGGATGATTTGTGGCCCAATATGTTATCTATTCTGGAGAATGTTCCACGTGCACTCAAAATGAATATGTTTTCTGCTGCTTTAGTATGAAATGTTCTAAATAGATCTGTTATGTCCATCTGGTCCAGTGTTTTATTCAGAGCCATTGTTAACTTGTTGATTTTCTAACTAAATTATCTGTCCATAGCTGTAAATAAAGTTTTAAAGTCTCCTCCAATAATGGTATTATTATCAATGAATTTGTTTATGAATTATACACTTGGGTTCTTCCATGTTAGGGTCATAAATATTAAAATTGTTGGCTCTACTTGATGCATAGACCCCTTAATTATGATATAATATCTTTCTTTATCTCTTGTTACAGTCTGTTTTAAAATCTAGTTTGTCTAATATATGTATGGCTACTTTGAATTTTTTTTAACCTCCCTTAGCAAAGTAGATGTTCCTCCATCCCTTCACTTTCAATCTGCAGGTGTCCTCAGGTCTAAACTGATTCTCTTGTAGGAAGCATAGAGATGGATCTTGTTTTTTATCCATTCTGATACCCTATGTCTTATGAATGGGGCATTTCATACATTTAAATTAAGAGTGATCATTGAAATATATGAATTTTGTGACATTGTTTTATGTAGAGATTTAGTGTTTCTGGTGATGTTCTTGTGTCCTTTGTTGTCTTTCCTGCTTTCCACTCAGATAGTCCCCTTTAGAATTTCTTGCTGGACAGGTTTATTGGTCACGAACTCCTTTGGTTTTAGTTTGTCTAGGAAAGTGTTTATCCCTCCTTCTATTCTGAATGGCAGCATCACTGGATAAAGGATTCTTGGCTGCATTTTTTTTTCTATTCATCACATTGAATATTGCTTGCCACTCCCTTTTGGCATGCCAAGTCTGTGAGCAGTTCTGCTACTAACCTTATGTGTCCAACTTTGTAATTTAAGAACTTTTGTCCCTAGCTGCTTTCAGAATTCTCTATTTTTTTTATGTTGGAAGTTTCACTATATCTCATGGTTTTGACCTGTTTTTGTTGAATTTGAAGAAAGTTCTCTGTGCCTTGTGGACTTGGATGCCTGTTTTCTTCCCCAGATTAGGGAAGTTATCAGATATAATTTTTTCAAATAAACTTCTGCCACTTTTTCTCACTCTTCTTCTACAATTCTTATGATACAGATATTGTTTCATTTCATGGAACCACTTAGTTCTCTAATTCTCTCATGATCTAGTGTGAGGTTGTATGGCATCATGTTTTTTTTATTTGTATTTCCCTGATGATGAATGATGTTAGGTACTTTTTAATGTGTCTGTTAGCCATAGGGATGTCTTCTTTGCAAAAATGTATATTCATGTCTTCTACCCACTTATTAACTGGATTATTTGTCTTGTTTTTGGTGTTGTTGTTTGATAAATTCTTTATATATTTTGAATACTAACCCTTTATCAGACATGTCACTTGCAAATATCCTCTCCAATTCTGTCAGTTGCCTTTTAGGTTTTTTTTTGTTGTTGTTGTTGTTGTTTTTTGTTTTGTTTTGTTTTGTTTTGTTTTTTCTGTTTCCTTTGCTGTGCAGGGCTTTTTATTCTGAAGCTATATTGCAAAGCTATGGTCATCAAGAACATATGGGATTGTCACAAACACACATAGATCAATGGAACAGAGTAGAGAACCCAGAAATGGAACCACAACTATATGGTCAATAATCTTTGAGAAAGCAGGAAAGAATATGCAATGGAAAAAATACAGTCACTTCAACACTTGGTGTTGGGAAAACTGTACAACTACATTCACAAGAATGAAACTGGACCACTTTATTACACCATAAGCACATATAAATTCAAAATGCATGAAAAACTTAAATGTGAGAGAGTAAACCATTAAAAATCTAGAGGAGAACACAAGCAGTAAGCTCTTTGACCTTGACCATAGCAATTTCTTACTAGATATATCACTGGTGGGAAGGGAAACAACAACAAAAAAAATGAACTATTGTCACTTCACCAAATGTAAATTTTGATTTATTTATGATAAAAACTCTAAAAAAAAAAAGAGAATTATAGGGAGCATACCTCAACACAGTAAAAGCATATATGAAAAAACTTTCAGCTAATGTTAAACTGAGTGGTGAAAAAATTAGAGCTTTTTCTCTAAGATTAACATGTTCACTCTCAACACTTTCATTTAACAAAACACCTAAAGTTCTAAGTAATCTAACAGTAATCAGAAAATAAAATAAATAAAACAAATATACATTTGTAAGAAAGATGTGAAATTTTTACTGTCTTACTTCCCAAAGACTCCACTGATAAAATGATAGATGAATTCAACACAATTACAAGACACAAAATTGATCTACATAAATCTGCTGAATATACAATAATGATGATTAGTAGAAAGAAAATTTAAAAAAATTCCATTTCCCATTGCACCAAATATAATAAAATACCAAGAAATAAACTTAACAAAGAGGTGAAAGACCTAAATACTCTAAAAACTATAAAACAGTAATGATAGAAGCAGAAAATGACACAGAGAAATTGAAATATATGCATGCATATAGATAGGAAAAAACAATATTATAAGATGGCTATACTATCCAAAACAACCTATGGGTTAATGTAATCCCCATGAAAATAAAAACAGTGTTTTCACAGAACTGGGACAAATAATCCTAAAATTTCTAAGGAACCACAAAAGATCCAGGATAGCCAAGGAAATATTGAGAAAAAAAGATAAAGCTTGGAGATATCACAGTCCAAGTTTGAAATATATACTACTAACCTGTAATAATCTTAGCATCATGGTATTGAAACAAAAATAGAAAGATCTGTGATTAGAATAGTGTCCAGAAATAAACCCATGTTGATATGGAAAATTAATCTGTGAAAAAGGGAGCAAGAATATACAATGGGGAAAATGTAATCTGTTTAACAAATATTGCTGTGAAAACTGTATAGGTACATGTGAAGAAATGAAACTGGATCCCTTTCTTACACTACACAAAAATAAACTGAAAGCTAATTAAAAATATAATTGTGAGCCCTAAAAACGTAGAACTGCTAGAATAAAATATAGGCAGTGATTTCTTTGATATCTGTCATATTAATATTTTTTCTAGTAATGTCTCTTCAGACAAAGGAAACAAAAGAAAAATAAATTATTGTGATTACATCAAAATAAAAAGCTTCTGTACTGCAAAGGAGAAAACACCAAAACAGTAAGCCTATAATGGGAAAGACATTTACAAATAAATTATCTGATAAACTGTTAGTATCCACAATATATAAAGAACTTCTAAAACCCAACATCCCAAAAATGAATAACCCAGTCTACAAATGAGCATAAGGCACAAATAGACATTTCTCCAAAGAAGACAGCAAATGGCCAACAGATACAAGAAAAGATGTGCCTCAATATCATCAGTGAAATGCCAATCAAAACTAAATCACACCTGTCAGAATGGCTGAAGTCAACAAGAAATAACAGGTGTTGGTGAGGATGTGGAAAAAAAGGAATACTCATGTGTTGTTGGTAGGATTGCAAAGTGGTACAGCCACTGTGGAAAATAGCATGGCGTTTCCTCAAGAAGTTAAAAGAACTACCCTATGATGGAGCAATTGTACCACTAGATATTGCCCAAAGAATACAAAAATACGAATTCAAAGGGAAGCATGCACATTGATATTTATAGCAGGATTATATACAATTGCCAAATTATGGAAAAAGCCCAAGTGTCCATTGACTGATGAATTGATAATGATGATGTAACTCACACACACACACACACACACACACAGGAATAATACTCAGCCATAAGAATGAAATCTTGCCATTTTCAACAACATGGATAGAGCTAGAAAGTATTATTCTAAGTGAAATCAGTCAGAGAAAGAAAAAATACCATATGATTTCCCTCATATATGGAATCTAAGAAACAAAACTAATGAAGAAAGAGAAAAAGAGAGGGAAAGAGGCAAACCAAGAAACAGTCTTACTTATAGAGAACAAATAAATGGTTATGAGAGTGGAGGTTAGGGTGGGTTGGTTAAATAGGTGATGGGAATTACACTGTGCACTTGTGATGAGCACGAGGTGTTGTATGGAACTGTTGAACCACTATATTGTCCACCAGAAACTAGTATTACACTGTATATTAACTAACTGGAATTTAAATAATTTTTTGATAAGTATTCCATTGAATCTGTAGATTGCTTTGGGTAATATGGACATTTTAACAATATTATTTCTTCCATTCCATGATTGGATTTCTTTTGCCAATGTCTAATAATTACCTCCTTGGTGAAACTTAATCCTAGGTATTTTCTTCCTGTTGATGCAATTGTTAATGGGATTTTCTTATTTTCTCTGATAGTTTGTTGTTAGTGTATAGAAATGTAACAGATTTCTGTATATTGGTTTTTTTATTCTGAAACTTTACTAAATTAATGTATTATACCTAACAGGTTTTTGGTGGAGTATCACCTCTTGGGACAATTTGTTAATATGGAATGTTTATTAGTATTTATTGACTTGTATTTTTGTATACTACTGACTTATAATTATAATAAGAGAAATATTAAGTGTTTACATAGTTAATTTCACAGTGTATTAAGGGAATCCGTAGACATTCTACTCAGATGCAAGGAACAATTCCCTAGAGAATCCTGATGATTAGAAAAGGTGTGTAATCCTAAGGGAAGTGATATTCTATGCATTTTCTAGGGTCCAGTGGGAATTAAAAAAAGGGAGATGTTTTCCTTTGCAGACATTTGTGAGAGTTAAGGCAAGTAGAAGGTACTGCTAATTAAAGTGAAGAACAGAACTCCCACAAGACATTTGAAATGAGATTCAGAGTCACTACTTTAACACACCATGAATGTAGCTGACATCCTTTTAGGAAATATTTATTTGTTCTCCCTCAAATCCAGCTCATATATAACTCTTATTTTGAAGTCACACATTGCCTCAGGCCCAGCCTTTGAGCCAATGGAAGTACAGATGTGTTGATGTCTGTCAATATCACATTAAATATTTGCATTTTTTATTTCTTTAGAGAGTTGCTGGTGCCTCTTTGTGAGAATAATCATCATCCACTGAAAAGAATTTTGGAAACTAGCATATGCAATAGAAAACATTGGCTGAACTTGAATAAATTTTATCAACTTGCTAGAACAATCACCTAAGATCAGTCTTTTTTTTTGGAATTTTATAATTATTACAAACATTCTAAGATGTGTGGAATTCCAATTATTTGAAAAAATGATTGAGTTGGGGTTTGGGGACAGAAGTGAAAAGATGTGAACTGCTGCAACAATAATAATTAAAAAAAACCTTGCATCTTATTTTCAGCCTTTCCTCTCAGTAGTTATAATTTTGCCAAAATAAAAATCTTTTATTTTGTATCTGTTAAAACGTTTTAAGAATCAAATACCTAAATAAACATGAAGACCATCTATTTTATATCCTTCCCATGCTATATTTTTCAGCACAGCAGCAAATGAGTCATGTGTGGATGCCTTGACAGCACAAATAAACCTTGGGCCATACTTACGGTGTTTCCATTACTTGTTCACTCTTTTGAGAATAGAAATGAAACATAAGGGGATGCCTGCGTGGCTCAGTCAGTTAAGCATCTGACTCTTGATTTCAGTTCAGGTCATAATCTCAGGTATCATGAGTTTGAGTCCTGTGTTGGACTCTGTGTTGACAGTGCAGAACCTGCTTGGAATTCTCTTTCTCCCTCTCTTTCTGCTCCTCTCTCTCTCTCTCTCTCTCTCTGTCTCTCTCTTTCTCTCTCTCTTGCTTTATCTCACTTTCTCTCTTAAATAACTAAACTTTAAAAAGGAATAAAACATGGAGTCATGACATAGAACAGACTAGGGACTCAGGATATGTCACATAATGAGGAAAATCTGTGAGTCTTTCAGCAGTTTCCTTATCGGAAAGGTGGAGATAGTAATATTTTCTTCATAGAGTTGTGGTTTATTCATTCGTTAGTCATTTAGTAACACCTATGTTCTGAAAGTGATTCTAAACATAAAGATTATCAAAGTGAATAAAACAAGGTCACAACACTCAATAAACTTGTGGGCTAGAAGTGGAGACAGATGCACAAGTAGAAACGAAAATTCAAAGAGGTGATAACAATGAAATATTACAAAGGACTCCTTGCAAGTCGTTAACTTATAACTATCAAGTAACGATTCCTTACATTGGCACAATCATGTGTTTCTTCAGCCATCTCTGTTAAGGGCCCTTATCAACATTTCTGCAGCCTCTCCAATTTTTTTTTTTAGTTTATTTTTTTTAAAAGAGAGATAGAGAGAGTGGGGGAGAGGCAGAGAGTGAGGGAGAGAGAGAATTCCAAGCAGGCTGTCAATGCCAGACCCAATGTGGGGCTTTATCTCATGAACTGTGAGATCATAGCCTAAGCCAAAATCAAGAATCTGGTGTTTAACTGACTGAGGCACCCAAGTGCCCCTGGATTCTCCAATTTTTTTCTAACTTCAGTGCTTTTTCAATTTGCACCATCCCCTCTTTGCTCTGCCAACATCACTATTTGCTGTTTTTAATGAGCCTATAGCACACTTTATTTTTCTTGGCTTTGATTTCCCACCCTATTGTGTTCAGAAAACAAATGGCCCTACTCATTGTCAGCATTTTTGAACAAAATTTATACAAAGAAAAACATTCCTGAGCTCCATGGCATTTTATTTTATTTTTGTATTTTTATTTAAATTCAAGTTAGATAACATATAGTGTAGAATTGGTTTCAGAAGTAGAATTGAGTAATTCATCACATATATAACACCCAGTGCTCATCCCAAGTGACCTCCATAATGTCAATCACCCATTTATCCCATACCCCACATACCTTCCATTAACTGCCAGTTTTTCTTTGTATTTAAGAGTCTGTTATGGTTTACCTTCCTCTCCGTTATAATATTTTATTTTTCATTGCCTTTAAATATGTTCATCTGTTGTGTTTCTTCAATTGTAAATATAAGTGAAATCATATATTTATCTTTCTCTGACTTACTTTTTTCACTTAGCATAAAGCACTCTAGTTCCATCTACCTTATTGCAAATGGCAAGAGTTCATTCTTTTTGATTGTTGAGTAATATTCCATTATATATATATATATATATATATATATATATATATATATATATATATATATCACATCTCCTTTATCCATACATCAATTGATAGACATTTGGGCTCTTTCCACAAAGTGGTTATTGTTGATTGTGCTACTATAAACATGTGCAATGTGCCCTTTTGCATCAGCATTTTTGTATTCTTTGGGGAAATACCTAGTAGTGCAATTTCTGGGTCATAGGGTAGTTTTATTTTTAATTTTTGAAGAACCTCCATATCGTTTTCCAGAATGTCCGCATCAGTTTGCATTCCTACCATCAGTGCAAAAGGGTTCCCCTCTATGTGCATCCTCACCAACATCTGTTGTTTCCTGAGTTGTTCACTTTAGGCATTCTGGCAGGTATGAGGTGTTATCTCATTGTGGTTTTGATTTGTATTTCGCTGATGATAAATGATACTGAGCAACTTTTTATATGCCTGGCCATCTGGATGTCTTCTTTGGAAAAGTGTCTACTCATGACTTCTGCTCATTTCTTAACTTGGTTGTTTGTTTTTGGATTGTTGAGTTTGATATGGTCTTGATAGATTTTGGATACACCTTTATCCAATATGTCATATGCAAATATAGAGAAGTTCAAATGGCAGAGTAGTATGGAGACCCTGAGCTTATCTCCTCCCTGAAATACAGGTAGATCAGCTCAAATAATTTTGAACACATAGGGAATTAATGTGAGGATTAATGCAACAAACTGCATAATTTGAGCAAGAGATCTTGGCAGAAAGGGCAAATATTTTTATTATATTTATTTTATTTTATTATTTGAAAAAAGTTAATTTTTAATTTTTAAACCGTTTTTCTTTTCTTTTTTTCCTCTTTATTTCTTTATCTTTCTAGACAGAGAAATTCCCCCCAAAAGGAAAAAAAAAACAGGCAGAAGTGGAAACCAGGGATTTAGTCAACAGAGATATAAGATGTCTAAACTAGTACTTAAAACCACAATTACAAGAATACTAGTTGCGGCTGAAAAAAGCACAGAAGACACTGGAAAATCCCTTTCTGTAGAGGTAAAACAAGTAAAATCTAGTCTTGGCATAATTAAAAATACTATAACCAAGTTACAATCTCTAAAGGTTGCATCCTTGCCATGAAAGCAAGGATGGATGAAGAAAACAGCAAATCAGTGGTATGGAAAATAAAGTTATGGAAAATAATAAAGCTGAAAAAAGAAAAATAAAGGCAAAAGATCACGATATGTAATTTAGAGAACTCAGAAACTTATTAAAGAGGAACACTCCTAATATTGTAGGAGTCTAGAAGATGAAGAGAGAGAAAGGGGAGCAGAAGATTTTTTAAACAATTATAGTTGAAAACTTCCCTAATTTGGGGAAGAACACATACATCAATATACAGCAAAATCCAACTTATTAAATTCAAAAAAAAATAAACTATTACCAAAGCATTTCAGAATTAAATTCACACAGTACACAGACAAGGAAAGAATCATGAAAGCAGCAAGGAAAAAAGTCTTTAACCTACAAGGGAAAACAGGTCAGGTTCACAGTTGCCCCAAAGAGTGACTTGATCACAAGTATGGTTTAAGATGATTATGATTTGAAGGGAAAAGAGACTAGAAATTCAGGAAAATGAGCATTAAAAACTTAGAATTGAGTGAAATAATAGGTTTGGAAAGAAGATGTGTGTGTTACAAATACTTAGCTTAATATGGCTGGGACAAGTAACTGATTAAATATAGAAAGCAAGGAAATCAAAAGTGGTCTCAAGAGTTAAGCCTGAATGTTTATAGTAATGGAGTGGTAATGGCATAAATGGCTGAGATCACTTTTGTCATGATGAGTTGAAAGTGTTGTCAGGGTATCTGGTGAATGTATTTAAAAAGTTGTTGGAAATACAGAAATGAGCTCAGAATAGGCAGGTAGATCAAGTTGTTCCAAAAGGTTGAATCCCTTAAGATCAGGATGAATTTTATATATGTAATCATACAGAATTCTGTTCTTGGAAGGGTCTTGTGCATGGTTTATTGCTTTGATGTTGTTTTTTTTAAACTCTTAAAAATTTTGGACATGCAAAATATGTAGTTAATTTTGCAATGGCTATAAAAGATTGAGAAAGGGATAAATTACACAGAGTGGAAGAAAATCTATGTAAGATACTTGGGAATATGGTTTCTTTGACAATTCAAAACTAAAATGACACAAAAAACTGTGGAGGATAGTTGTTTCAGGAAATTCCAAATAATGGGTTTTAATTTCTTGGGTGAGTACTATAATAATATAGATGTAAAACACATTTTATTTATTTATTTTTGAAACACATTTTAAATAGTGGAGTAAAATAATTACATATAATATTTATCACATAATACGTTTAAAATGTGAAAACCTCAAGATTTTTTAACTGTATTACCTGTTTATTATAAAAAGATATAATAGAGGATGCATATTAACATTTAGATGGCAGACATGTGTAGAGCAAGACATATGGGAAAGAACACAGAGGTTCCACCATGCTTTCTCCAAGCTGTGTGCAACTCTCCTGAATTATCCATATATTCTTCAACCTAGAAGTTTCTCAATATGTTTTACATGCTATTTGGGTCTGTGAGGAGGTAGAAGGAATAATGGATAGAAAAAAAAAAGTATAAAATCAAAAGCTCATAACAAGACATAAGATGTAACAGATGACCTATGCTTTCCTCTTACCACACAACAGCTGCCACTGATGAGGCTGGGATATGGCAAAATTAAATGACACATCCACTACAGATTTCATCCTCTTGGGTCTCTTCCCTGAGTTCCAGTATGTCAGCTTCCTGGTCTACCTCATTCTTCTCATCTACTTCATTACCCTCAAAGGGAACTCCATACTCATCTTTCTGATCTGGGTGGACTCCCACCTCAGCACCCCTATGTACTTCTTGCTCAGTCAGCTTTCCATCATTGATTTGTTCTATATTTCCAGTTTGGTTCCTAAGATGGTTATCAACCATTCCTTAGGGAAGCACAGCATCTCTTACATTGGCTGTGGAGTACAAATGTTCTTCTGTCTAACTCTAGGTGGTGCTGAGTGTCTTCTCCTAACCTTTATGTCCTATGACTGATTTGTGGCTGTTTGTAACCCCCTTCATTACACAATTATCATAAACTCTAAGGTATGCTTGGTAATGACAGTGTTATAATGGACTGGGACTGCTCTAAATTCACTCATTCAAACCATCTACACCATGCGTTTTTCTGTCTGTGGTCTGAAGATAAATCATTTCTTCTGTGAGATACCAGCCATCCTGAAGTTATCCTGTGAGGACACTTCACACCATGAAATGATGTTGTTTGTGGTAAGTATAATATTTATACTCATCCCCTTTAGTCTAATAGTGACCTCCTATATTCGAATTTTCCTCACTGTTCTCAGAATACACTCTCCTGAGGGGAGAAAAAAAATCCCTATCCGCATGCTCTTCTCACCTGATTGTAGTGAGTCTCTACCTGGGACCAGGGATAGTGGTGTACATGACACCTGGCTCCTCCCATACCCCAGCACTGGATCAAGGTATCTCCATCTTGTACACTATTCTCACCCCATGCTGAACCCTGTAATTTATAGCCTTAGAAACAAGGAGGTTATGAAAGCTGTAAAGAAGGTCTTGGGAAAGTATCTAACACCAAAATAGTTTAAGAGGTATCACTGCTGTATTTTCTATCCAAAACCAGTTCCAGTGTGGAAATAAAAGTCTATGGTATAAAAGTCTTTCTTCAGCTACACAGAATGTCTATTTAGAAACATAGATTATTTTAGAAACCAACCATTAAATCTTCAATAATCTTATTGTGTTTGAAACAAAACAATGGAATTCAGTAAAGAGATGCATTAATAAAAAATATTTGAATAAAAGGTATTTGTTAGCAAATAGATAGAAGTGTATATAATGTTTATTAAATCACCCACAAAGGTTAACAAGGATTATTGTCATTATATTTTTCCATCACAGAGGCAAAGAAGGCAGTGAAAGCTTATTCTAATTTTTGACTACCATCCTGACCTGAGAGTAGAACATAGGAAGAGGCACAGACATTCATTTTCTCCGAGAAGTACTGTTTTATCCAGTTTGATGTTTCCTTTTTAATTTTTTAATTAAAATCTATTATTGAGATAAAATAGACAGTGTAATATTACTGTCAGGTGTACAACATATTGATTTGACAATTCTATACATTTCTCAATGCTCACAGTGATAAATGTAGTCACCATCTGTCACCATACAATGTTATTACAATATTATTGATTGTATTCCTTATGATGTTCTTTTTAGCTCCATGATTTACTAATTTTATTATTGGAAATTTGTACCTATTAATCATCATGATCAATTTTGCTCATTCTCCCACCACCATCCCATTGGAAACCACAAGTCTGTTTTCTGTATTTAGGAGTCTGTTTGATTGTTTTTTATGGTCCATATATAAATGAAATCTTACTATCTTTGTATTTGTCTAATTTCACACAGCATAATACCTTATAGGTCCATCTATGTTGTTGCAAATGGAAAGATATCTTTCTTTCCTCTGGCTGAGTAATACTGCATCACACACACATGCACGCTCACATGCACACACACACACACACACACACACACACACACCATATTATCACTCTATCAATGGACACTAGGGTTGCATCCATATATTGACTATTGAAAATAATTCTGCAATAACCACAAGGATGCATCTTTTCAAATTAGTCTTTTCATTTTCTTTGGGTGAATAAAAATAACAATTATTGTATCATATGATGTTTCTAATTTTATTTTAGTAGAAGCCTCCATATTGTTTTTCACAGTGATTGCACCTATATACATTCCCACCAATAGTGCAAAAAGTTTCCCTTTTCACCATATTCTTGCCAACACTTGTTATTTCTTTCTTTTTTTAAACTTTTTAAAAAATATTTATTTATTTTTGAGAGAGATACAGAGTGCAAGTGGGAGAGGAGCAGAGAAAGAGACACACACACAGAATCCAAAGCAGGCTCCAGGCTCTGAGCTGTCAGCACAGAGCCCAATGTGGGGCTCAAACACAAACTGTGAGATCATGACATGAGCCAAAGTCGGACGCTTAACCAACAGAGCCACCCAGGCTCCCCCATTGTTATTTCTTTTCTTTGACTTAGGAGTCACTCTGACTGGTGTGAGGTGGTATCAAATTGTAGTTTTTATTTACATTTTCACAATGATTAGTGATGTTGAGCATATTTTCATATATTTGTTGCTCATCTGTTTGAACTATTTGGACAAAAGTCTATTCAGATACTCTGCCCAATTTTAAATTGGATACTTTGTTTTATGATGTTAAATTGTCTATGTTCTTTATGTATTTTTAACTTTTTATTGTATATATAATTTGCAAATATCTTCTCCCAGTAACTAGGTTGACTGTTTCTTTTGCTGATGGTTTCTGTTGCTGTGTTAAAGCTTTTTATTTTGAAGTTCCAGCAGTTTATTTTTTCTATTGTTTCTCCTTCCTGAGGAGACATGTCCATAAATATGTTTTTAAGGCCAATGATTACGTTTAATGTTAGGAATTTTATGGATCCAACTCTCACATTTAAGGACTTAACTCATTTTGTGTTTATTTTCATGTGTGGTGTAAGAAAGTTGTCCAGTTTCATCACTTTTCATTTGGCTATCCAGTTTCCCAAACACTATTTTTCTTAAAGTCTGTTTATTGACCTTCCAGGGAAGATGATGGAGTAGGAAGAATATACTTTCACCTCTTACCATCGATAGAAGATAATATGCACGAGTGAGAATAATCCATAAAAATGACCTGAAGACTGGAAGAAAAATCTCTCCATAACTAAATATAGAGAAGAGGCCACCTTGAAGAGAGTAGGAAAGGAAGAGATGCACTCAGGAGCTAAACATACAGGGGACTGTCTGTAACAGAAAGGAACACAATGGTCATAGAAAGGGAAGAGAAACAGACTCTCACACCCAGAAGCCCACATAGGAAAGACAAATCCCCATAGCACTGTTTTTGAAAATCAGAGGGGTAAATTTCATGAGTTACTGCAATCACTGGGAATTAACTTAGAATTTAAAAAATTATTGGGCTCTGCTCTGGGAGAGCTGAGAGTGTAATGATTAATAATAATAATAATAATAATGATAATAAATTGATTACTTGTCCTTAAAGTGACAGCATAACAAATAGCCCTGCAGAGATACAGCATGGAAACAGAAGTTCAAAAAACTTCTTAGGTGTGCAAGACAGAGATTTGTTACTAATCTCAGAGTGTGTTAGAGGGACAGGGATCAGTGGGAAACTTGTCTGTGAATCAAGGATCTGGAGGGTGCCATTTTCTTCTGCAGCCAAAATACATGGTCACCTGCATGGATCAGCCTAGCACATACATTCGCTACATAACTTGCTAACACAACTGTTCCACACCCATATTCTCCTGTGGACACATTCTGTCCAGCCAGATCCCAGCTCCGAGTCTCCTTTCAGGGCAGACCCAAGCAAACCTTGTTAATATCACACACAAATTTCTGCAGATCTGCCCTTTCAGTACACTCTTGGAGTCCATCCAAATTGATGTAATAAGCCTGGCAGTGTGCAAGCAGTCCTGAAACAGCCAACACCTCTCCAAAGTGACTCTTTTCCTGGGGAGAGGGAAATATAACCACACACAGCTATCAGACTATGGCCCCAGCAGTAGGCTGGGAACAGACAACTGTAGGCCCTGCCCAATAATGAAAGCTTCTCAGAGAGAAAAAAGGGAAATGCTCTGCAGTTTGAATACTACATCTCTTAAAAATGTCTGTTATGACTCAACTCTTCCGAGGTTGCCCCAGACTGGCCCACTAACACCACAGGGAGCAAACCCTACCCAAAACAGGCAAAGAGACCCATTGCAGATGGCTGGACTAAAGGCAAAAGCAGCTCAGCCACAATAGCAGTGCACACATAACATGCATAAAAGACATCCCTGAAATTTCAGGTTCTGGTGAACAAGGGGTACTAAACATTAGGACACTACAGGGTCTCTTCTTCATAAAGTCACTAATTTCAAGAGCAGGAGACATAGCTGACTTTCCCTATACATAGGAACATTAGGTAAAATTAGGTATTAGGTACAATGGTATTAGCTATTAAAATTAAAATTAGGTACTAAAATTAGGCATTAGGTAAAGTGAGGATACAGGAATATGTTTCAAATGAAATAACAGGAAAAATCACAGCAAGAGACCAGAGCAAAATGGAGATAAGTAATATGCCTGATGGAGAATTTAAAGTAATGATCATAAAGATATTCACTGGACTTGAGAAAACAATAGAGGAGAATAGAGGTCTTAAACAAAGAGACAAAAATAAAACATAACGGACCACAGAGAAATAATTCAATAAATGAAACTAAAAAATAAATAAATAAAGCAATACACCAGATAGAAGAAATAGTAGACTAGATAAAGGAGGAGAATAGATTAGTGGCCTGGAGGACAGAGTAATAAAAGTCAATCAAATGTAACAGGCAAGAGGAAAAAAAAAACTAATACAAAATGAAAATAGACTTAGAGAATTCACCAACACCATTAAGGATAATAACACTCTCATTATAGGATCCCAGAAGGAGAAGAGAAACAAAAGAGGGCAGAAAAATCATATGATGAAATAATAGCTAAAAATTCCCCAAATTTGGAGGAGCAAACTGAAACTAGATACAGGACACATAGACATCCCCCAAAAATAAACACAAGGAGACACATAGTAATTAAAATGGCAAAAAGCAGTAAAAAATCTTAAAATCAGCAAAATAAAAAGAAAACAACTACATACAAGGGCATTCCTATAAAGCTATAGGATTTTGCTTTCAGCAGAAACTTTGCAGGCCAGAAGATAATGGCATAATATAGTCAAAGTGTTGGAAGAAAAAAAAAATCTTGTAGCCGAAAAGACTTTATCCAGCAAGGCTAGCATTCAAACCAGGAGAGAAAGAGTTTCCAAGAGAAACAAAAGTTAGGGTAATTAATGACCATTAAATAAGCCAAGTAAGAAATGTTAAAGGAGACACTTTGAGTGGGAAGGAAAGAACTTAAGTAGGAGTAAGGATAGTAGAATGCACAAAAGCATGTATAGTAAGTATATCTATAAAAATTTGTCAAGCAGCTCACAAGATAAAAGGATAAAGTATGACACCATATATCTAAAATGTGAAAGGGAGAAAAGAATGGGTTCAAATGTAAATGACCATCAAGTTAATACAGATGGCTGTATAAAGATGTTATTACAAACTTAATAGTAACAAAAAAATTAAAAAAAAAACAGTAACAGATACACAAAAAGACAAAGACAAAGGAATCCAAGTGTATCATCAAATAAAACAAATTAACCATGAGACAAGAGAACAAGAGAAAAAAGAAACAGAGAACTACAAAACAACCATAAACAAGTAATTAGTGGCAACAAATGCATAACTATCAATAGTTTGAAAAAAAATACTTTGAATATAAATGGAATAACTGCTCCAATTAGAAGGCATAGGGTAACAGAATGGATAAAAACAAAACAAAACAAACAAAAAAACCCACACAAACACGGACCCATCTATATGTTGCCTACATTGCAGACATAAACACACCTGCAGATTGAAAGTGAAGGGATGGAGAAACATTTATCAATGAAAATTGTTGTGAAAAGAAAGCCAGGATAGCAATATTTATATAGGACAAAATAGACTTTAAAACACAGATTTAGGACGTGATAAGAAAAGATATTATATAATCATAAACGGAATGATACAAAAATTAAATATAATAATTGTGAACATTTATTCACTCAACACAGATGCAAAGAAATACATAAAGTAGTTGATAACATACTATTAATCAATAGTAATACAGTAATAGTAAAGGACTTACACACCCCACTTACATCCAAAGAGAAAATCAATAAAGAAAGAGTGGCTTTGAATGATACATTCGATCAGTTGGATTTAACAGATATATTCATAATATTTTATCCTAAAGGAGCAGAACACACATTTGTCAAGTATTCATGGAACAGTCTCCAGAATAGATCATATGTTAGGCCACAAAACAAGTCTTACCAAATTCAAAAAGACTAGAGTCATACCATGCATCATCTCCAACCATAATGCTACAAAACAAGAAATCAATAAGAAAATAACTTGAAAGAGCACAAATAGAGAACACAGGTTAGATAACATGCTACTAAGCAATGAATGGTTAAAACATGAAACCAAAGAGGAAATCAACAAATATATAGAGAGAAATAAAAATGAAAACACAGTGATCTAAAATCTTTGGGATGCATCAATAGATGTTCTAAGACAGAAGTTTATAGCAATGCATGCCTATCTCAAGTAACAAGAAAACTCTCAAAATAAACAAACTTACCTATACCTAAAGGAGCTAGAAAAAGAACAAACAAAACCTAAACATGTGTATGGAAGTAAATAATAAAATTAGTGCAGAAATAAATAAAATCGAAACTAAAAATAGTTTCGGAATAGATCAACAAGAATAGATCAAAGAAACCAGGATCTGGTCCTCTGAAAACATCAGTAAAATTGATAAACATTTCATCAATAAACAAAACAAAAAACAAAGAGAGAGAGAGAGAGACAGAGAGAGAGAGAACTCAAACGAAATCAGAAGTGAGAGAATAGAAATAACAAAGAACACCCCAGGAATACAAACAATTGTTTATATATATATATATATATATATATATATATATATATATATATATATATATATATAATCTACATAGCAATTAATTTAACAACTAGAAGGATTGATACATTCCTAGAAGAATATAAACACCCAAAGCTGAATCAAGAAGGAATAGATAACTTGAACACATTGATTACTAACAATGAAATTGAATCTATAATCATAAAAGTCCCAACAAACAAAAGTCCAACACGAGATAGCTTCACAGGTGGATTGTACCAAACATTTAAAAAAGAGTTAATATACATTTTTATCAACTTGTTCTAAAAATAAAAGGAAATCTTCCAAATTATTTCTATGAAGCTAACATTACTTTGATACCAGGACCAGATAAAAATGCTACTGAGAGAGAGAGAGAGAGAGAGAGAACTACACACCAATATCTCTAATAAACATAGATGCAAAAATCCTCAACAAAATATTAGGAAAGTGAATCCAACAATACATTAAAAAATCATTCACCATGATCAAGTGGAATTTAAGATTGGGGTGCAAGTGTTCAGTATTCATAAATTAGTGTGGCACATCCCATAATAATATGGTCAATTAATCTTTGACAAATCAGGAAAGAACATCTAATAGGAAAAATACAGTATCTTCAACAAGTGGTGTCGATTGGGAAATCTGGACAGACTCATGTAAAATAATGAACTTAACCACTTTCTTACACCATACACAAAAATAAACTCAAAATATATTACAGAACTAAGTTGAGACCTAAACCAAAAAATCCTAGTCGAGAGCACAGGCAGTAATTTCTCTGACATTGACCATTGCAACCTTTTTCTAGATATGTCTCCTGAGCCAAGGGAAATAAAAGCAAAACAAACTATTGGGACTACACCAAAATAAAGAAGCTTCTTCACAGGAAAGGAAATAATAAATGAAACAAAATGCAACCTACCGAATGGAAAAAGATATTTGCAAATGATATATCTCATAATGGGTTAGTATCCAAAATATATAAAGATCTTATACCACTCAACACTCAAAAAACAAATAATCCATTTAAAATGGTAGACAACATGAACAGAAAATTCTCCAAAGAAGACATACACATGGTCAGCAGACACTTGTAAAGATGCTCAACAACTCCAATCATCGGTAGAACGCAAATTGAAAACAGAAGATATCACCTCATGTCTATGAATGTCTAAAATCAAAACCACAAGAAATAATGTGTTCTCTAGGATATAGAAGAAAAGCAACCCTTATGCACTGTGGTAGGAATGCAAACTGGTGAAGTCACTGTGGAAAACATTATGGAGGTTCCTCAAAAAAATCAAATAAAACTGCCATGTTATCCACTAAATCCACTATTGAGTTTTAGCCCAAAATATATGAAAACACTTATTGAAAAGGATATATGCATCCCTATGCTTGTTTCAGCATTATTTATGATAGCCAAAATATGAAAGCAGCCAATTGTACATGGTTACATGAATGGTGAAGAAAATGTGTTATATATATATATATATATATATATATATATATATATACACATACATACATACAATGGAATATTACTCATTAAAAGAATGAAATTTTGTCATTTGCAGCATGGATGGATCTAAAGATTATAGTGTTAAGTGAAATAAGTCAGTCAGAGAACGATAAGTATCATGATGTCACTTAAATGTGGAATTTAAGAAACAGATACACAAAAGAGACAAAAAAGACTCTTTCAGAACAACAACAACAAACAACAACGACAACAAAAAAACAACTAACCCCAAAAAACTCTTAATTATAGAGAACAGATGGGGACAGGATAGAGGATCCCAATCAGGCTCTGCACTAACAGCAGAGAGCCTGATGAGGGGCTCAAACTCATGAATCATGAGATCATGACTTGCACCAAAGTCAGATGCTTAATCAACTGAGCCACCCAGGCACCCCAGTTTATTTATTTCTTGAAGTAGGCCTGTATCACTATAAACTTCCCTCATAAACTGCTTTTGTTTCATCCAATGTCTTTGGATCTTTCTGTTTCTATTTTTATTTGTATTCACCCATTGCTTGTTTGATAGCATATTGTTTAGCCTCCATGTTTTTTGTTTGTTTGTTTGTTTTTCAGTTTTCCTTGTAATTGATTTAAAGTTTCATACTGCTGTGATCAGGAAAAAAAATGCTTGTTATGATTTCAATTCCTTTACATTTGAAACTTTTTTTGTGGCCTTACATGTGATGTAACCAAGAGAGTGTTTCATGTCTACCTAAGAAGAATTCATAGTCTCCTGTCTTTGGATAGAATATTCTGTATATATCTGTTACATTCATTTGATCTAATATGCCATTCAAAATTATTGCTTTCATTCTAGAGTTTCTATCTAGATGATCTAGTAATTAATGTGAGGAGGGTGTTAAAGTTTCCAACTATTGTATTCTGTTGCATTCTCCCTTTAGTCGGTGAATATTTACTTTATGCATTTAGGTGCTGCTATATTGGGTACTGAGATATTTATAATTGTTCCATATTTTTGTTAGCTTAATCTCTTTATTACTATGTAATACTCTTCTTTGTCTTTTGCAAAAGTCTTTGCTCAATGTCTATTTTGTTAGATATAAATGTTGTTACAATATTAACTTCCTTTTGCATGGATTCTCTTTCTCCACCTCTTCACCTTCATGCAGTTGGTGTTTGTAGATGGGAAGTGAATCTCCTGTAGCCAGGACAAAAATGACGATTCTTTTTTCTTAATCCATTCATTTACCCTAGACCTTTTGATTGGAGCATTTAGTTTATTTACATTTAGGGCATCTGGGTGGCTCAGTAGGTTGGGCATCCGACTTTGGCTCAGGTCACGATCTCGTGGTTTGTGAGTTCAGGTCCTGCATGGGGCTCTGTGCTGACAGCTCAGAGCCTGGAGCCTGTTTCGGATTCTGTGTCTCCCTCTCTCTCTGCCCCTCACCCACTCACATTATGTCTCTGTCTCTTTCAGAAATAAATAAACATTAAAGAAATCAGAGTAATTATTCATGGGTATGTACTAATTGCTATTTTATAAATTGCTTTCTGGTTATTTCTGTAGTTCTTCTGAGTTCCTTTTTTCTTTTGTTCTCATCCTTTGTGATTTGGTGGCTTTCTTTTCGTGTTATTCTTGGCTAACTTTCTCTTTATTTATTTTTTTGTTTCTATGTTAAGGTTTTGATTGTGGTTAAGGTTTTTATATATGAACAACTGGGTTCATATATAACGTCTTATGTGTATAACAATCTATATGAATTTGATATTGCTTAATTTTGAGCACATTATAAAAGCACAAAATTTTACTCCCTCCTCCATGTATTATGTATATACAATGTTACATTTTACATCTTTTGTTTGGTTTATCTCTTGATTAATTTCATAGATATAATTAAATTTACTACTTTTGTGTTTTAAAGTTCATACTGGCTATATAAGTAATTATTCTATCACCCTTACTGCATGTCTGCTTTTGCTCATGTATTTTTTTTTCTTTTATAATTTTCTTGTATTTGTGGCCTTTTCTTTATGTTTACAGAATTCTCTTTATTTCCTGGAATACTGGTTAGGTGGTGAGGAACCCTTAACCTTTGTTTGTTTAAGAAACACTTTCTCTCTCATTCTTTTTAAATTTTATTTTTTTTAAGTTTATGTATTTATTTTGAGAGAGAGAGAGTGTGTGGGGGCAAGAGAGGGGAAAAGAGAAAGGGGGTGGGGGAATCCCAAGAAGGCTCTGCAACATAAGCCACCCAGGTGTCCCTCAGTCAATTCTAAGTTATAACCTTGCTACATAGATTATTCTGTTGTAGATATATGTTTTTTTTTCTCCCTAACACTTTGAATATACCATGCCACTTCCTTCTGATTTGTAAGGTTAATGTGGAAATATAGCTAATTACCTTATGGGGATTTCCCTCTATATAACTGTTTGTTTTTTTTTTCCCTCTTGCTATTTTTAATATTCTGGTTCTATCATTACTTTTACATTATCTGGCTTTATCATTATTATTTATCATTGTAATTATTATGTGTTTTGATGTGGGCCATCTTGGGTTCATATTGTTAAAGATCCTTTGTGTTTCCTGGGTCTGAATGGCTGTTGTCTTCTACAAATCAAGGACATTTTCAGCTATTATTTCTTCAAATAAGTTTTCTCCCCTCTTTTCTCTGTATTTTACCTCTGGAATCTCTATAATTTGAATTTTATTATACATGATGGTGTCACAGAGTTCCCTTAACCTATTCTCATTTATTATTTTATTCTTTTTACTGTTCATATTGGTTGCTTTCCATCACCCTCTCTCATAGAGAGCTAATTCATTCTTCTTCACCTTCTGTTTTTATTTTATTTTTGAGAGAGACACACAGTGAGAGCAGGGAAGGGGCAGAGAGAGATGGAGACAGAATATGAAGTAGGCTCCAGGCTCTGAGCTGTCAGCATAGAGCCCGATGTGGGGCTTGAACTCACAGACTGCAAGATCATGACCTGAGCCTAAGTCAGACACCCAACTGACTGAGCCACCCAGACACCCCATTCTTCTGCATCTTCTGATATGCTGTTGATTCTCACTATAGTATTTTTCATCTCAGTTATTATTTTTTTAATCTCTGACTGGTTCTTTTTTTATATTTTCTGTCTCTTTATTAAAGGTCTCACTGAGTTTATCTTTTCTCAAATCAGATGAGTATATTTATGCTCAGTAATTTAAATTATTTATCAATATATTGCTTATCTGTTTCATTTAATGCTTTTACAGTGATTTTTCCTTATTCTTTCATTTGAGACATATTCCTTTGTTCCTCATTTTGTCTAACACTCTTTGTTTATTTCTATTAATTAAATAGGTCATCTACATTACCTGTTCTTATTGGCCTTGGGTAGAAGAGGTTCTGTGGTTCCTTGTAACAAAATCCCTCTTCTCACCAGAACCAAGCACTCTGGGTATGACATATTTGTGGTATGTGTATACACCCTGTTTTAGCTGAGCCATGATCTACTGGTTGCAATGACCTGCTTTGCCTGTCGTGGGCTTACTGCACAGGGTATTTTTCTCATGCTGTTGAGATATCTTTCTGAAGACCCACAGTGTGGGCAGAGCTGGTGGTCAGCCTAGCTATCTGCAATTAGCTTCTCTGCCACAGCTATAAGTACACTGAAAGGCTGGCCTTGCTCCCTTGCTCCCAGCTAAGAGCCTGTAATGCTATATAACTGCAAGCCTGCTAGTCAGTAGGTTTATTTCCTCTCCTTCTTCCCAGGGCAGGAGTCACTTTCAAGTGGTGCCTGTTCATCCCTGACCACCTGCATGGTGGGGCAGGACAGAATCTACTTTGAGTGGATGACTGGCAAAGAAGCCAGGTTAGATGGGGTGGGTTCATAGATAAACATGGGGTTGGGGCACATGGTATTAGAAATGTAGAAGGAGAGTTTTAGTGCTGGCTCTCACAAATGTCCAGCTGCCTAGGCTGGAGGAGGGAAATAGAAATGGCCCTGCCATCCCCATTTTTCCTGGAGAAATTCCTTTAGATCCCTTCCCTTCCATCACATGTTGCAAGATTAGTCAATAAAACTCCTACATGTATGTGTCAGGTACTTTAATTTAATTGTTTTTAAACATTTATGCAGTTTTGAGAGACAGAGAGAGACAGACCATGAGCGGGGAAAGGGCAGAGAGAGGGAGACATAGAATCCAAAACAGGCTTCAGGCTCTGAGCTGTCAGCACAGGGCCCGACGTGGGGCTCAAACTCACAAACTGCAAGATCCTGACCTGAGCGGAAGTCAGACGCTCAACTGACTGAGCCACCCAAGCGCCTTTTATATTTCTTTTTAATTTTTTTAACGTTTATTCATTTTTGAGAGACAGAGAGAGTGTGCCAGGTACTTATCTAACTGCTGCTTCTGTGCTAGGTCTCAAGCTGATTTACTGAGTATGCTGGCTTTTATGAGTAGGGAGTTGATTTTCTATCACCTTGTGACTCTCTCAGAGTAAAGCCCACTAATTTTTCAAATTCCTGTAGTTAAGTATTGTTGGTTTTCAAAGGCAGATATTATGGAATCTCTTCTTCCTCATATGAGTCCCCTGTGCCTGCCATGGGATCTCATCCTGTCTCTTCTCCATGTTTTTGATGTACTTCTTATTTGTGGTTAGTTGCACTGATGTTTAGTCCTCAACCACGTCTCCACGACCCCTAACTTTTTTTGATGTGGCCTTCTCTGTATGAATAACTATTGGAGGTCGTTTTTTTCTTTTTGCCAGTCTTCAGTAATTTTCAGAGTTGGTTTGTGTAGTCGCAGTTGTTTCAGTGTGTCTGTAGAAGGGGTTGAACTCAGCATTCTTTTATTCTGTCATCTCTCCTCCTTTCCCCTGATGACATTTATTTTCATTAAGTAACATGGTAATGTATTACTTTGATAACTGCTAAAAAATAAACTATGTATTGACTTTTTTTTATATTTTTGTTCATTGCAGTAAAATTTTATTCTACTCTTATTGTTACATCAGAATTTTTCACAGATTTGTTAGCATCCAAACTACGGCTTGGCTCCTCTGACTTCACTTCTTATTATATTCTCTCCTCCACTGCATTTCAACCACAGTGAACAAAAGATAAATTAAGTATATAACACCAACCCATTTTTCCTCCCTTGTATCCCTAGCCTAGAATTCCTTTCTTCTCACTTCCTTTGGGTCTTTATACAAAGTTTCAAGCCAAGATATATAAAGCTCTAATCTTTCCCCAATACTTTACATCTCTTTTCCCTGACAATTTTTTCTTCTTAGTAATTATTTCCATCTAATAGTACATTGATTAGGTTTAATTTGTTTGTATTTCTTGTGTTTGTGTTTATTGTCTAAATACCCACCACAAAGTAAGCCCTGTTATGGCAGGTATTTTTCCTGTTTTTTCACAGCTATATCCTCAATGCCTAAAATGGTGTTTGAGACATAATATGACTGTATAAATATGTATAGGACTAATGAAAAATTACCTATTATAAATTCAACAGTTTCAAGATATGCTAGAACTTTCCTTCAAATGGACACTTTTTATTTTCTTCAGTTTAAAGGTGCTACTCTCCCAGGCAGTGGGGAATTATATGACTATTTTCAAACTAAGCATGAAGATAATTCTCCTTTCTGGGTAGACTGATCCCACTCTTCTCCCCATGTTCATAATAGGTAGCATTATGGAGACACAAATTGGCCACAACATGACACCAATCTTTAGGCAAAGCTCAACATAGAAAATATTTTTTTTAAGAAAGCAACTACTAAGAGAGATGAGGATTCCCCATCCCCTCCCACTTCCTGTGAGAAAAGTATGGGGGAAAATGTAAGGGAAAAATGGAGTAGAGATGGGGACAATTCATTGCTTTATTAGTAGATTGTACCTTATTATCCTATCAGAATTTTGTGATGATGACAATGTTATACATAGACAAAGAAACTGTTTCTTGCTTTGCAAAAAAAAATCCCATTATATTTTTATGACCCCAGAGAGAATGAGTATTAATAGCAGTAATTCTAACTGATGTAACAGATACCCCTCTTGGGTCTCAGTGTTTTAATACAATAAAAGTTTATGATCTGTTCATAAAATTCCAACCTATAAGGATGTAGTGGGGTACATAGTTATTCTTCTTGCAGTTACTCAATGATTCAGGCTGACAGATACTCTGCCATCTTCAACATGTGACCCTCAAGATTAACTGGGCATCGACGAGTATCTAACAAAAGACAGTGAAAGACTATGTGAGATGTTCTTATGGACCAGGCATGGAAGTGGCAAATGTCACAGCCATTAATATCCTATTTGTCAGAACCTGGTTTTACATAATGCCTTACTAAAAAAAGAAGATGGGAAATATTGCCTAGCTATGATATCAGGGAAAAAAGAAAGTGAGTTTGGTGAATACTCAACTAAATGGTTGTGTAGTTTGTCTTGGCATATGAAGCCAATAACATAGTCACTAGCCCTAGTAGAACACTAAAGCAACAGTTTACCACATAAACTCTTGAATAGAAGCAGCTCCTAAAGTGATCATGTCAACAGGAACAAGGTACGATGAGAGGGTAATTACAATTACTAGATGTCTTTTTTATATAATGCCAGCAACTAGATTTTATCCCAACTAATTTATTTATTTCCCATCAAAATATACATTTAAATCTGTTTATTACTATTTGCTACTCCTCTATTCTGCTATCATGTTGTAAAAATATTTTTTAAAAGTTTTGCCTATACAGCATCAGTAATACTTTGTAATATCTGTAATGTATTTATCAGCTGAGAAAGTTGTAAACCCATTCTAATTAGAAATCAAATAATGCCTATAATGTGGAAGTCTAGAATAGTTACTTTCTAGCACATCCTAAGAATATTAAGTGCCAATACTAAATAAAAGAAATGAGAACTAAGAAATGTTTATTTCCTGATATGCTTATTGTTAAAGATTTACCATTCATGTTTATCAAATTGAGTATTACATATTGTGTGCATACAATGTGCCAGGAACTGTTCTAGATGTTTGTGTCTGAAAGTCCCATAAAAGGCACATTATGTAAAATTTATTTTGTTTAATTTTAGGAGATGCAGACTTTTAAGATTAATATATTTTAGAAAGTGAAGGACGACTTCCCTGATAAAGCTTTATTTGAGCTGAAACCTGAAATATAGGGAATAGCCAAGTCAAGGAAGAAGGAAAGTAATTTCATGATAAGGAGTCTTACATGAGATTTTAGAAGTTGGAAAGTGTTTATGGTAACAAATGACCCAATAAAAAACTTTATGATATTAGCTTGTATGTGAAGGAGAGGGTAGGAAATGGACTTGAGGAATTTCTTTTCCTGAGTTCTCTGGGAAGCAGAACCCGATACAGTTATTTGTGAGATGATCTCAGGAGGTAAAAGTGATGGAGTGCAGAGAATGACATAGAGGAGGAAGAAAAATCAACATAAGGTATCCAGATCAAGGTTGCTGTTGTGTGCAACTGGAGTCCTATTTTGTTGGCACTCCTGAGGAACATACAAAATGCTTTTTAGAATTATTCAACTGATTGTACTAGAAAAAGTTTCCCCATTAACTCCAATTCTTTTGGACCAATGGTTGCTTCCAGGAGGAATTCCCAAGTTGCACCACAACTCCAGATTATAACCAACAAAATCTCAGTTTGAGAATATGATAAACACATTCTAAAAGTGATGGAGTGATTGGAGGAGGGGGCAATCACCTCTTTGGCTCTTTTCCCATCTAGTTTGCAATAGTGCCATGTAGCATCTCTTGATTTAGTACCACCCTGTTGCTCTTAAGCTAGTATCTTAGATACAGCTTTAATAGGCTTTCTAATTTTTTTTGGCCCAAGATGCTGATGTAGTAAGACCTTGAGCTCAACTCCTCTATGGCACACCAAATCTGTACCTACATAAAAAGCAATTTCTCCTAAAGGGTAATTGAGGGCTGACTGAACAGCTTCTTCACAACAAAAGCTACAGAACATTAGAGAGGAGAGATGGAGACATGAAAACAATGCTGATTCTGCAAACTACATACGGAGAGATGATACTGAAGGACTGAGTCTTATTTGCCTGTCCTTGGGTATAGAAAAAAGAAATCCATGGTCTAAAGGGAAACTTATTTGGAGGTACCTCCATACTGTTCTTCACAGGGACTATTCCAATTTAAATTCCCACCAATGATGCACAAGCGTTCTTTTTTCTCGTTTCGTTGTCAACCCTTGTGATTTCTTTAAAAAAATTTTTTTAACGTTTATTTATTTTTGAGACAGAGAGAGACAGAGCATGAACGGGGGAGGGTCAGAGAGAGGAGACACAGAATCTGAAACAGGCTCCAGGCTCTGAGTTGTCAGCACAGAGCCCGACGCGGGGCTCGAACTCACTGACCGCGAGATCATGACCTGAGCCGAAGTCGGCCGCTTAACCGACTGAGCCACCCAGGCGCCCCAACCCTTGTGATTTCTTGTCTTTTTTTCCATTTAGCCATTCCAACAGGTGTAAGGTAATAGCTCATTGTAGTTTTGATAATAATCCCACTATTGAGTATTTAACAAAACAAAACAATTATTCAAAAGCAAATGCAATGACTCAAAAGGATACATGTTCCCCTATATTTATTGCAGCATTATTTACAATAGCCAAGATATGGAAGTAACATAAATGGCATCAAGTGATTAATGGATAAGATATTAAATATATCTAACACAATGGAATATTACACAACCATTAAAATATGAGATTATGCCATTTGAGACAACATGGATGAACCTAAAGGTTATAATTCTAAGTCAATCAAGTCAGACTGAGAAAGACTAATAACATATGATTTCTCTAATGTGGAATCTGAATAAAAAGAAAAATAAACAAACAAATCCATAAAAAGACCTATAAATACAAAAAAAACCCCTGTAAGTTGCCACAGGTGAGGGGAGCTGGGGTCTGAACAAAATAGGTGAAAAACAGTGGGAAACACAGGCTTCCACTTATGAAGTAAAAAATTCAACAGAATAGAAAGCGTAAGGGATATAGTCAATCATATTGTAATAGTCATGTACAGGCACAGGTGCACGGAACACCTAGGGCCACCCCATCCTATGTGTGCTACAGTTCTATATATCTTTCCAGGATGCTTGCACTTGTGGTTTATTTAGCATAGCATAATGTATAAACTTGTTGAATCACTGTTTTGTACACCTGAAACTAATGTAACATTGTATGTCAACTATACTCAAATAAATGTAACTAGAGTGTAAATGAACTAACCTTATATTGATATTGAGGATGAGAACATGGTCTAAGCCCTAGCAAGCCTACCACCTGAGTGGTCCTCAGGTGCTTAAGCTCACACAAGTTCAGGTACAGAAAAGTATCATGGTTTAAAATAAAAACTAGAATGTAAAGTAACCATCCTTAGAACTCCACCAAACAGCAAGGGAGCTGCTAGAAATCTCTCTGGAATCAGAGAAGCAGGTAGGTGTGTTTATTTATATTCTTCCTGCACTTTTATAGCAGAGATGGAAGCAGGGTCTGGACATCTAAGCCAACCAGCTGCCTTAATGAAACTTGAGCCCCCAGTACACACCATGGCCACAGCATGGCACTCAATCTGAAACCATTATAAAGCACCCACTATAGCTCCAGTCTTCTCACAGGCACAAAATATCCTGGGAACTTTAAGCTTACACCTGCTTCAGTTCAGATGACTTGACAGAGCACACCCCATATGGAACACTGTAGGGCTTGTAAGCCCAAATCCACTTCACTTCCAGCTTTCCTTCCCCTCCCCCTTCCCTGAAGAGTACCCTGAGACCTCCTGACCCACTACATCAGCTCCAATAGGCCTTCCAAGGTGTTCAACCAGGTACACACTACAGTATGCTTACTCCTGTTTTAACCATTTTGCCAGGATTCCCCTTGTGTGGAAAGCCCTGAGAGACCCCCATTTCAGGACCATTTCTGTTCTAGGAGTCCCACTAAGGCAGTCCCAGCTCAGAATGCCTAGGAAATTGCAGCCCATGTGTGTGACAGCCACAGCTAGTCAAAGCCTCTAGTACATGCAACCTACACAGGGGATGTCCATACACAAGGCCATTCGTTCAACTTTAGGAAAGTTAACTATTCCATCTAATTCATAAATACAAACATAGAGAGTCAAACAAAAATGAGGAGACAGAGAAACATGCTCAAAATGAAAGGGAAAAACAAAACTTCAGTGTAATAACTAAATTAAATGGAAAGAAACAAACTACTTGACAAAGAGTTCAATGTAATCATCATAAAGATGCTCACTAGACTAAACTCAGTAAGAATTTCAACAAAACACAATACACAAACACACACACACACACACACAAACACATATGTGTGCATATATATACATATAATTTGTGTATTGTATATATTTGTGTGTGTGTGTATATATATATATATTTGTTTGTGTATATGTATATGGATATTCGCTTGGCTAAAGAACACAATAACTGAAGTGAAAAACAGAGTAGAGGATATCAAGAACAGAGTAAAAGATGGAAAAGATCAGTGAACTGAAGACAGATACTGGAAAACACCAAAGCTGAACAACAAAAAGAAAATGAAATGAGGATAATTTTGGGGAACTCTGGGACAACATTAAGCATAAAATCATTTACATTATATGGGTTCAAAAGAAAATACAAGAAACAAAGGGACATAAGTCCTATATGAATAAATAATTGCTAAAAAATATCTTAACCTGAGCAAGGAAACAGATATCCAGGTCCAGAAAATTGAGATCCCAAACAAGATAAACCTAACAAGTCCACACTGAGACACATAGAAATTAAAATGGCAAAGATTAAAGATAAAGAAATAATTTTAAAACACCAAGAAAGAACAAACTATTTACATACAAAACAAACCCCATCAAGATATCATCTGATTTTACAGGAGAAATTTTGTAAGCCAGAAAAGATAGGTATGATATAAGCAAAGTGTTTAGAAGAAAAAAAGTCTATAACAATTACTATGCTACCCAAAAGCTTACCATTCAAATTCAAAGAGAGATAAAGGGTTTCCCAGACAAACAAAATTTAAAGAAGTTTACCACCACTACACTGGTGATAAACTTTTCTTAGAAGAAAAGAAAAAGCCATAATTTTAAGAAGACTATAAATTGAGGGATGCCTGAGCAGCTCAGTCAGTTAAGACTTTGGCTCTTTTAAAAAAATTTTTTAATATATGAAATTTATTGTCAAATTGGTTTCCATACAACACCCAGTGCTCATCCAAACAGGTGCCCTCCTCAATACCCATCACCCACCCTCCCCTCCCTCCCACCCCCCATCAACCCTCAGTTTGTTCTCAGTTTTTAAAAGTCTCTTATGTTGGCTCTCTCCCACACTAACCTCTTTTTATTTTTTTACTTCCCCTCTCCCATGGGTTCCTGTTAAGTTTCTCAGGATCCACATAAGAGTGAAAACATATGGTATCTTTCTCTGTATGGCTTCTTTTAGCATAAACCTCTCCAGTTCCATCCACATTGCTACAAAGGGCCATATTTCATTCTTTCTCATTGACACGTAGTACTGCATTGTGTATATAAACCACAATTTCTTTATCCATTCATCAGTTGATGGACATTTAGGCTCTTTCATAATTTGGCTATTGTTGAGAGTGCTGCTATAAACATCAGGGTACAAGTGTCCCTATGCATCAGTACTCCTGTATCCTTTGGGTAAATTCCTAGCAGTGCTACTGCTGGGTCATAGGGTAGGTCTATTTTTAATTTCCTGAGGAACCTCCACACTGTTTTCCAGAGCAGCTGCACCAGTTCGCATTTGCACCAACAGTGCAAGAGGGTTCCTGTTTCTCCACATCCTCTCCAGCATCTATAGTCTCCTGATTTGTTCATTTTGGCCACTCTGACTGGCGTGAGGTGATATCTGAGTGTGGTTTTGATTTGTATTTCCCTGATGAGGAGCGACATTGAGCATCTTTTCCTGTGCTTGTTGGCCATCTGGATGTCTTCTTTAGAGAAGTGTCTATTCATGTTTTCTGCCCATTTCTTCACTGGGTTATTTGTTTTTTGGGTGTGGAGTTTGGTGAGCTCTTTATAGATGTTGGATACTAGCCCTTTGTCCGATATGTCATTTGCAAATGTCTTTTCCCATTCCATTGGTTGCCTTTTAGTTTTACTGACTGTTTCCTTTGCTGTGCAGAAGCTTTTTATCTTCATGAGGTCCCAATAGTTCATTTTTGCTTTTAATTCTCTTGCCTTTGGGGATGTGTCAAGTAAGAAATTTCTACGGCTGAGGTCAGAGAGGTCTTTTCCTGCTTTCTCCTCTAGGGTTTTGATGGTTTCCTGTCTCACATTCAGGTCTTTTATCCATTTTGAGTTTATTTTTGTGAATGGTGTGAGAAAGTGGTCTAGTTTCAACCTTCTGCATGTTGCTGTCCAGTTCTCCCAGCACCATTTGTTAAAGAGACTGTCTTTTTTCCATTGGATGTTTTTTCCTGCTTTGTCAAAGATGAGTTGGCCATACTTTTGTGGGTCTAGTTTTGGGGTTTCTATTCTATTCCATTGGTGTATGTGTCTGTTATTGTGCCAATACCATGCTGTCTTGATGATGACAGCTTTGTAGTAGAGGCTAAAGTCAGGGATTGTGATGCCTCCTGCTTTGGTTTTCTTCTTCAAAATTACGTTGGCTATTTGGGGCCTTTTGTGGTTCCATATGAATTTTAGGATTGCTTGTTCTAGCTTCGAGAAGAATGTTGGTGCAATTGTGATTGGGATTGCATTGAATGTGTAGGTAGCTTTGGGTAGTATTGATATTTTGATTTCTTCCTCCAACCCATGAGCACGGAATGTTTTTCCATTTCTTTGTATCTTCTTCAATTTCCTTCATAAGCTTTCTATAGTTTTCAGCATACAGATCTTTTACATCTTTGGTTAGATTTATTCCTAGGAATTTTATGCTTCTTGGTACAATTGTGAATGGGATCAGTTTCTTTATTTGCCTTTCTGTTGCTTCATTATTAGTGTATAAGAATGCAACTGACTTCTGTACATTGATTTTGTATCCTGCAACTTTGCTAAATTCATGTATCAGTTCTAGCAGACTTTTGGTGGTGTCTATCGGATTTTCCATGTATAATATCATGTCATCTGCAAAAAGTGAAACCTTAACTTCATCTTTGCCAATTTTGATGCCTTTGATTTCCTTTTGTTTTCTGATTGCTGATGCTAGTACTTCCAACACTGTATTAAACAACAACAGTGAGAGTAGACATCCCTGTCGTGTTCCTGATCTCAGGGAGAAAGCTCTCAGTTTTTCCCCATTGAGGGTGATGTTAGCAGTGGCCTTTTCATAAATGGCTTTTATGATGTGTAAGTATGTTCCTTCTATCCCAACTTTCTCGAGGGTTTTTATTAAGAAAGGGTGCTGGATTTTGTCAAAGGCCTTTTCTGCATCGATTGACAGAATCATATGGTTCTTATCTTTTCTTTTATTAATGTGATGTATCACGTTGATCGATTTGCGAATGTTGAACCAACCCTGCATCCCAGGAATGAATCCCACTTGATCATGGTGAATAATTCTTTTTATATGCTGTTGAATTCGACTTGCTACTATCTTATTGAGAACTTATGCATCCATCTTCATCAGGGATATTGGCCTGTAGTTCTCTTTTTTTACTGGGTCTATGTGTGGTTTAGGAATCAATGTAATACTGGCTTCATAGAATGAGTCTGGAAGTTTTCCTTCCCTTTCTATTTTTTGCAATAGCTTGAGAAGGATAGGTATTATCTCTGCTTTAAACGCCTGGTAGAACTCCCCTGGGAAGCCATCTGGTCCTGGACACTTATGTGTTGGGAGATTTTTGAAAACTGATTCAATTTCTTCACTGGTTACAGGTCTGTTCAAGCTTTCTATTTCCTTCTGGTTGAGTTTTGGAAGTGTGTGGGTGTTTAGGAACTTGTCCATTTCTTCCAGGTTGTCCAGTTTGTTGGTATATAATTATTATAGTATTCCCTGATAATTGTTTGTATCTCTGAGGGATTGGTTGTAATAATTCCATTTTCTTTCATGATTTTATCTATTTGGGTCATCTCCCTTTTCTTTTTGAGAAGACTGGCTAGAGGGTTATCAATTTTGTTTACTTAAAAAAAAACAACTCTTGGTTTCATTGATCTGCTCTACAGTTTTTTTTAGATTGTATATTGTTTATTTCTGCTCTGATCTTTATTGTTTCTCTTCTTCTGCTAGGCTTAGGCTGTCTTTGCTGTTCTGTTTCTGTTTCCTTTAGGTGTGCTGTTAGATTTTGAATTTGGGATTTTTTTTGTTTCTTGAGATAGGCTTGGATTGCACTGTATTTTCCTCTCAGGACTGCCTTCGCTGCATCCCACAGCATTTGGATTGTTGTATTTTCATTTCCATTTGTTTCCATATATATTTTTTAATTTATTCTCTAATTGCCCGGTTGACCCATTCATTCTTTAGTAGGATGTTCTTTAACCTCCATGCTTTTGGAGGTTTTCCATACTTTTTCCTGTGGTTGATTTCAAGCTTCATAACATTGTGGTCTGAAAGTATGCATGGTATGATTTCAATTCTTGTATACTTATGAAGGGGTGTTTTGTGACCCAGTATGTGATCTATCTTGGAGAATGTTCCATGTGCACTTGGGAAGAAAGTATACTCTGTTGCTTTGGGATGCAGAGTTCTAAATGTATCTGTCAAGTCCATCTGATCCAATGTATCATTAGGGCCCTTGTTTCTTTATTGACCGTGTGTCTAGATGATCTATCCATTGTTGTAAGTGGAGTATTCAAGTCCCCTGCAATTACCACATTCTTATCAATAAGGTTGCTTATGTTTGTGAGTAATTGTTTTATATATTTGGGGGCTCCTGTATTCGGCACATAGATATTTATAATTGTTAGCTCTTCCTGATGGATAGACCCTGTAATTATTATATAATGCCCTTCTTCATCTCTTGTTACAGCCTTTAATTTAAAGTCTAGTTTGTCTGATATAAGTATGGCTAATCCAGCTTTCTTTTGACTTCCAGTAGCATGATAGATAGTTCTGCATTCCCACGCTTTCAATGTGAAGTTGCGCTTAGGTCTAAAATGAGTCTCTTGTAGACAGCAAATAGATGGGTCTTGTTTTTTTTATCCATTCTGATACCCTATGTCTTTTGGTTGGCGCATTTATTCCATTTACATTGTGTTATTATAGAAAGATAAGGGTTTAGAGTCATTGTGATGTCCGTAGGTTTCATGTTTGTAGTGATGTCTCTGGTACTTTGTCTCACAGGATCCCCCTTAGGATCTATTATAGAGCTGGTTTAGTGGTGATGAATTCCTTCAGTTTTTTTGTGTGTGGGAAGACCTTTATCTCTCCTTCTATTCTAAATGAGAGTTTTGCTGGATAAAGATTCTTGGCTGCATATTTTTTTTCTGTTCATCACATTGAAGATTTCCTGCCAGTCCTTTCTGGCTTGTCAAGTTTTAGTAGAGAGATCTGTCACAAATCTTATTGGTCTCCCTTTATATGTTAGAGCACATTTAACCCTAGCTGCTTTCAAGAATTTTCTCTTTATCCTTGTATTTTGCCAGTTTCACTATGATACGTCATGCAGAAGATCGATTCAAGTTACGTCTGAAGGGAGTTCTTTGTGCCTCTTGGATTTCAATTCCTTTTTCCTTCCCCAGATCAGGGAAGTTCTCAGCTATTATTTCTTCAAGTACCCCTTCAGCACCTTTCCCTCTCTCTTCCTCCTCTGGGATATCAATTATGCGTATATTATTTGTCTTTAGTGCATCACTTAGTTCTCTAATTTTCCCCTCATACTCCTGGATTTTTTTTTTATCTCTCTTTTCCTCAGCTTCTTCTTTTTCCATAATTTTTTCTAGTTCACCTATTCTCTCCTCTGCCTCTTCAATCCGAGCTGTGGTTGTCTCCATTTTATTTTGCAACTCATTAATAACATTTTTTAGCTCCTCCTGGCTGTTTCTTAGTCCCTTGATCTCTGTAGCAATAGATTCTCTGCTGTCCTCTTTACTATTTTCAAGCCCAGTGTTTAATTTTATGAGTATTATTTTAAAGTCACTTTCTGTTATATAGTTTAAATCTTTTTTTGATCAGTTCGTTAGCTGTTGCTATTTCCTGGAGTTTCTTTTTTTTTTTCTTTTTTTTTTATATATGAAGTTTATTGTCAAATTTGTATCCATACAACACCCAGTTCTCATCCCAAAAGTTGTCCTCCTCAATACCCATCACCCACCCTCCCCTCCCTCCCACCCCCCATCAACCCTCAGTTTGTTCTCAGTTTTTAAGAGTCTCTTATGCTTTGGCTCTCTCCCACTCTGACCTCTTTTTTTTTTTCCTTCCCCTCCCCCATGGGTTTCTGTTAAGTTTCTCAGGATCCACATAAGAGTGAAAACATATGGTATCTGTCTTTCTCTGTATGGCTTATTTGACTTAGCATCACACTCTCCAGTTCCATCCACGTTGCTACAAAAGGCCATATTTCATTCTTTCTCATTGACACGTAGTATTCCATTGTGTATATAAACCACAATTTCTTTATCCATTCATCAGTTGATGGACATTTAGGCTCTTTCCATAATTTGGCTATTGTTGAGAGTGCTGCTATAAACATTGGGGTACAAGTGCCCCTATGCATCAGTACTCCTGTATCCCTTGGATAAATTCCTAGCTGTGCTATTGCTGGGTCACAGGGTAGGTCTATTTTTAATTTTCTGAGGAACCTCCACACTGCTTTCCAGAGCAGCTGCACCAATTTGCATTCCCACCAACAGTGCAAGAGGGTTCCCGTTTCTCCACATCCTCTCCAGCATCTATAGTCTCCTGATTTGTTCATTTTGGCCACTCTGACTGGCGTGAGGTGATATCTGAGTGTGGTTTTGATTTGTATTTCCCTGATAAGGAGCAAACGTTGAACATCTTTTCATGTGCCTGTTGGCCATCTGGATGTCTTCTTTAGAGAAGTGTCTATTCATGTTTTCTGCCCATTTCTTCACTGGGTTATTTGTTTTTTGGGTGTGGAGTTTGGTGAGCTCTTTATAGATTTTGGATCTATAGATTTTGGATCTATAGATTTTTGGCTCTATAGATTTTGGAGCTCTATATAGATTTTGGCTCTTTATAGCCTGGCTGGGGTTTCTTTTGAGGGGAATTCTTCCGTTTGGTCCTTTTGGATAGTCCCTGGAGTGGTGTGGAACTGCAGAGCGGTTCCCCTGTGATGTCTTGAATAACTTGCATTGGTCGGCGGGGCCACAGTCAGACTTGATGTCTGCCCCCAGCTCACCTGGGGCCACAGTCAGACTGGTGTGTACCTTCTCTTCCCCTCTCCTAGGGGCAGAATTCACTGTGGGGTTGGGTGGCCTGTCTGGGCTACTTGCACACTGCCAGGCTTGTGGTACTGGGATCTGGCGTATTAGCTGGGGTTGATCGGCAAGGTGCACAAGGGCGGGAGGGACAGGCTCAGCTTGCTTTTCCTTCGGAGATCCTTTTGGGTGTTGTCCTGCAGCACCAGGAGAGAGTCAGATTTGCTGCCAGAGGGATGGATCTGCAGAAGTACAGTGTTGGGTGTTTGCCTGGTGCAAGCAAGTTCCCTGACAGGAACTGGTTCCCTTTGGTATTTTGGCTGAGGGAAGGGCAAGGACGATGGCTCTGGTGAGCACCTTTTTTCCCCCACCAAGCTGAACTCTGTCATCCGGGGTTCAACAACTCTCCCTCCCATTGTCCTCCAGCCCTCCCTCTCTCTCCAAGCAGAGGTGTTAACTTATAACATTCCAGATGTTAAGTCCCTTTTGCTGTCAGAACACACTCTGTCTGACCCCTCTGCTTTTGCAAGCCAGACTAGGGGGCTCTGCTTTGCTGGCAGGGTGCCTCTCTGCCCCAGCTCCCTCCTGCCAGTCCGTGTAGTGTGCACCACCTCTCTGCCCTTCCTACCTCTTCCGTGGGCATCTCATCTATGCTTGGCTCTGGAGAATCCATTCTGCTAGTCTTCTGGAGATTTTCTGGGTTATTTAGGCAGGTGTGGGTGGAGTCTAAGTGATCAGCAGGATGTGGTGAGCCCAGCATCCTCCTACGCTGCCATCTTCTTTTTTTTTTTAATTTTTGATATTGATTTATTTTTGTGAGATAGAGAGCACAAGCTGGGGAGGGGCAGAGAGACAGGAGCAGACACAGAACCCCAAGCAGGCTCCAGGCTCTGAGCTTGTCAGCCCAGAACCTCATGGAGGGCTCAAACCCATGAACCATGAAATCATGGCTTGAGCTAAAGTTGGACATTTAACCAACTGAGCCACCCAGGCGCCCCAAGCCTCTAACTCTTGATCTTTTCTCAGGTCTGATTTCATGGTTTGTAAGTTCAAGCCCTGCACTGGGTTCTGTGCTGATAGCACAGAATCTGCTTGGGATTCTCTCTTTCCCTCTTTGCCCCTCCACTATTCTCTGTCTCTCTCTCTCTCTCAAAGTAAATAAATGAACTTTGAAAAAATTTGAAAGACAAAATTTGTAAAATCAATTATATCTAAAAAAACGAGAAACCTCACAAAATAAAGAGAAATAAAATATGACAACCTACATAATTCAATGAGAGAGTTAGTAAAAATGAAGTTATTTTAGAATGTGAGCCAATTTAAATGACTATCAACTTAATATAGTCATCTATATATTGAGGATATTATCTATTAACTTCATGCTAACCAAAACTAGAAACCAATAATAGATACACAAAAAATAAAGAGAACAGGGGTGCCCAGCTGGCTCAGTCAGTTAAGCGCCCAACTCTTGTTTTGGCTCAGGTCATGATCATGGTTCACAGGTTTGAGCCACACACTGGGCTCTGTGCTGACAACATGGAGTCAGCTGGAGATTCTTTTCCTGTCTCTCCCTCTCTCTTCCTCTCTCTCTCTGTCTCTTCCCTGCTTTCTTTCTTTCAAAATAAATAAAAAATGAAAAATAAAATTAAATATAAAAATAATAAAGAGAACAGCATCCAAGCATTAACAGTAAAGTCACAGTAAAGTCAATAATCAATCTCAGGGAAAAACAGTGAAAGAAAATGAAAGTAACAGAAAAGAACACACAAACACACAGACACACACACACACACACACACACACACACACACAGAAGCCATTATTATCAAAAATTGTATGCCGATAAATTGGACAAGCTAGACCAAGGATAAATTTCTAGAAACGTACAATAACTCAGAGGTAAATCAAGAAGAAATAGACAATTTGAATACAGTAAATACTGGTAATAAAATTGAATCAATAATTTAAAATTCCCAACAAACACTAGTCCAAGACCAGAAGAAATCACAAATTCTACCAAATATTTTCATGAGCTAATAACTGTTCTCCTCAAACTATTCCAAAAAATAGATGAGAAAATATATTTTACTCAGTCAGCATTAACCTGATTTAAAAAGCAAGACAATATTAACACTAAAAGAAAAACATACATCTAATGAACATAAATGAAAAATATTCAACAAAATATCTGCAATTCACCAATAGATTACAAGGGTCATTCATCATGGTTGAGTGGAATATGTTCTAAGAATGCAAGAATAATCCAGAGAAGACATCCAGATGGCTAACAGACACAAGAAAAGATTCTCAAAGAAATATAAATCAAAACCTCAATGATATACCACCTCTTTCTTACCCATAAGAATGGCTAAATGACAACACAAGAAAGAACAGATGCCAGTGAGGACATGGAAAAAGGGGAACTTTCTTACACTATTTTTGGGAATACTAACTCTTCAAGCCACTGTAGAAAACAGCATGGAGATTCCTGAAAAAGTTAAAAATAGAAGTACTCTACAACCCAGTAATTTCACTACTAGGTATTTACCCAAAGGATATAAAATGCTGATTTGAAGGGGCAAATGCACCCTGATGTTTAAAGCAGCATTATTAACAATAGTCAAATTATAGAAAGTGCCCAAATATCTATTGACCAATGAATAAAGAAAATATGGTATATATGTGGTATATATATATATATATATATATATATATATGAAACAAAGATAATATAGTTTATATTACAATATAGCATATATATCATAGTATATATATTACACACACAATTGAATATTACTCAGCTCTCAAACTGAATGTAATATTGCCATTTGCAAAGAAGTAGATGGAGTTAGTGTGCATTATGCTAAATTAATTAAGTCAGACAAAGACAACTGCCATATGATTTCACTCATATGTAGAATTTAAGATACAAAGCAGATGAACATAGGAAACAGGGGCAAAAGAGAGAGGAATACAATACATAAGTGACTCTTAACTGTAAAGAACAAACTGAGGGTTCATGGAGAGATGGTGAGTGGAGGATGGGCTAAGTGGGTGGTGTTTGTTAAGGAGGGCACTTTTTGTTTTGAGCACCAGGTGCTATCTGTAAGTGATGAATCACTAAATTCTACTCCTGAAACCAATATTATATTATAATATTAACTAATAAGAACTAACTAGAAAGATAGATTAGATATATAGATAGATAAATAGAATACAAAGATCTTGCATTCTCATAAATAAGAATGAGATCTTGCATTTGTAAGAATACAAAGAATAAAAGATCTTGCATTTGTAAGAATAAAGCCTACGGTTTATTATGCTAAGTGAAATAAGCTAGACAGAAAAAGACAAATGCCATATAATTTCAACTATATGTGGAAGCTAAAAATCAAAACAAATGAGCAAAAAAAAAAAGACCAAAAACATAAAAAGACTCAAAAATAAAGAAAACAAGCTGACAGAGAGGAAAAATTAGAGGGATTAATAAAATATTGAAATGGGATTAGGCAGTATAGACTCCCAACTGTAAAATAAATAACTCGTCTATAAAAAGATCCATACATGTTATCTCAAGTGGGAAGATTTTTTTTTCTTCTTTTATGGCTGAGTAGCATTTCATTTTACATATATATATATATATATATATATCCATTCACCCATTAATAGACACATTTTTCTTTCCATATCTTGGTTATTGTAACCATGCTACAATGAACAAGGGGGTGCATATATTTTTTTTAAAACAATAGTGGGTTTTTTATTATCTTTGTTTCATATCTAAAAGTAGAATTGTGGGATCATATGGTATTTCAATTTTTTTGAGAAATCTTCATAGTGTTTTTCATAGTTGTTGGACCAATTTACATTCCCAATAACAATGCAGAAAGCACCCTTTTCTCCAAAACCCAACCAAATATGGATATACTTTCTTTTTTTTCTTTTTTGCTTTTTTTCTTTCTTTTTTTTTTATGACAGACATTCTAACAATAATATCTCACTCTGGTTTTGATTTACATTTCTCTGATGATTAGTGCTGTTGAGCATTTTTTTTATGGCTGTTGGCTATTTGTAGGTCTTGATATGGATTATGTTTACTGTGTATATTGCTTTGGGGGTGTGCATATTTTAACAATTTTAATTTTTTAATCCATAAAATAATATCTTTCCATTTATTTGAACGTTTTCATTTTTTTTTCATGAATGTCTCATAGTTTTCTACATACAGATCTTTCATCTCCTTTGTTAAATTTGTACCTAGGTATTTTATTCTTTTTGATGCAATTGTGAATGTGATCAGTTTTATAATTTCTCATTCAAATTGTTTGTTGTTAGTCTATATAACACAACAGATTTTTGTATGTTGACTTTGTACCCTACAACTTTAGTAAATATGTTTATTAGTTGAAGAGTGTCAGCTTTATTTCTTATTTTTTAATTAAGATGAATTTTGTATCTTTTCTTGCCTAATGGTTTTTCTAGGACTTCCAATATGTGCCTTTCTCTTGATATTAGAAAAAAAGAAGCAGGAGAATTCAGAGCATGGGCATACCTTCTGGCTTTAGTGAGTCAGTAGAAGAGCATGGGGTTGGGTTCACTATTATTTTCTGTAATCAAAGTTAATTAAAGTCTGGGGACTGTGTTCCCTTAGGCCATTCACTACAAAGTTCTGGAGAATGTGATGACATATTACTAAGCAATCTACCAAGTTACAACTTAGCTTATATACCAACCAGTATTTAATATACATAGTATTGTAGAATCATAGTCACTGGGCTTATTCCCAAAATGTATATCTCTCTATCAACATGAAGGAAATTCCATTTATTTTTTTACACAAAACAATAGCTAAATGATCCATAGTGAGAAGATACAATTGATCATGGAATATCTAAAAGTTGTCAGCAATCCAAGAAGCAGAAGTGTCTGGAGATAAGTAGAATTTGAAGTAGATATTAAACTGGCAGGGAAAAAAAAGATTTTGAACCATAACTGGTAATTAAAATTCTGTAGGGAATTTTTATACTTATTGTTAATTTTCACAGATGTCAGACTTTGGTGATTGTACTTGTAAAAGGAAAAATATCTGTGACAGTCTTAAATGAGTACTTCGTAGTACTCAGGGTCAGGTCTAAGATAAAGCTGTATGGAATTATAAAATTTGTGTTTGACTGCCTGAATGATATTAATTATATTATTGTGTTATAAATAATCTTGTATGATGAAACCTGACATAATATGGTTCAGGCATCACTCATGATGTTAAGTAAAACATTTAAGAATGAGAATTGCTACAATTTTAGACTCAAAGCTGATATATTCAAAGATGTGCCTACACTCAGTAACCAAGTTAATATATTGATAATCTCTTGAATTTATCCTAATGTTTTTATAAAAACTCTTTATTTACTGAGTTTTGATTTCATTTTAATTTTCCTTATACATATCTATATAGACATAACTTCAAATCATGCTAACAATAAGGGCATGCTATGTTCCTAAAATGACATAAATGTTCATAATTTACAAGACTTTTTGAAAGGTCAGTAAAACCTTATAGTTAATGTAACATTTCACTCCTCATTTTGAGTAGATTGATCTTATATATTAAAGAAATAATGAAAATATATTAAGTTGTCTATCAATAAAGTTATTCAATTGAGTTAAATTAATAAAATTGTTTTATTATTGTGGGAAAATTTAATAAATAATTCAAAAATTTTAGTAAATGACAGTAGATTTGTCTATTCAAAAAATTATTGTCTGTAGTCTGGTTGTACTATGAGTCATATTTTTTTATTCCTCACACACAACCAATAGTTTTGCTCCCCACTTCCAGGGAGCTAGTTATTCATTGAAAAGAATTTACAAAATGTTACATAAAATACTAAGTAACAATGGATGAAACACATGTGGATTATTTTTCTTTACTCAATATTTGGTTCCAAAATCACTAAATATTGCATCTTTTACTGTATTATCTGTATGTTTATATCCTTTGCCACTAGCGTTCTAAAATTTATGAAGCTATTTACTCATAACCATGAAGAATTATCTGGCTTGTATAATTTAAGGTTGGAGTACAGATCCAAAACAAATCGCAAAACAGGGCTGCTTCAATGCTGCTGATCTTTATAATAACAGTAGATAAATTTTGAGCACTTGGAATGTGTCATGCCTCACACACACCTAATCACAGAGGTCCTTTTATTATATTTATTATAGAAAAAAGGGAAGATGTTTTTAGCAGACAGATGAATTCAACACGAAATGCCGACAGGGATGAGTTTTTCAGCTCAGTGAAGAATACGATAGACGGCGCCAGGCATCATAATATAAATATACACACAAGAGTTCCATGAGGTAATTAAAGAATGAAAAAAATGAAAACTTACAGTTTATACAGTTCAAACTTATTTGAATAATTTGTGTAAGGATTTTAATTTTTTTCATTCACTTATGCAACGTAAGTTTTGTCAGAACAAACAAACCATTTCCTCAGCCTTTAAAATTACACAAGTTGCTGGATCCTAAGGTTCAATTACAGGATAAAGCTTAAATTACATGTTACATCATTCTCCATCCTCATCTCACTCAGATCTTTCTATGTGTTGATATATCACCCTACAAGAGCCATATATTTTACTTTTTGGTGACTTGTTGTTATAAATAATTCTATATTTAAACTCATAGTTTATTGAAGATACAGACCATGTCCTAATTCATGGTGGCCTCCTTTTCAACATTTGAATATAATATTGAATATATATTGAAAAAAATAATAAAGTTAGAATGAAAACTAAATAAATGGTGCAGATTTTCCAAGAAATAGTTTGTCACTTTCCTGAAGTAATATAAACATAATTTTAGCAATATTAGTGATTAGGCTCATTAAGGATGGAAAACGATTAATAATTAGCTTCTTATTTTATATTTCAGCAGACTTATGACTAAGTGAACAACTAACACATTTTTGTCACAAAAGTAATCTAAACATCCACATACAGAAAAGAACCATCCTAAGTTTCCTTCTCTAATAATGGAGATCAGGATTTCCAGGTGTTTTGATGTGAGTGCTTCATCAACACCATCTGCTGGGAAACACTGATGCACATGGAACTTCCACATGTACAACTTTGTTTTATTTAGATTGGAGTGTCTTACTCTACTTTCAGTAAGGTTTCATGGAGGGAAACAGCTTTAGCTCTCACCAGGAATGCAACTGTATTGAGGGTATTTGTCATACATTCTGCTTGGAAAGGGGTCCTGCTGAATTCCATGGACTTTGTTCAACCTTGTGGTTAATAAATATTTATTGGACACATACTCTTTTTAAGTTATTTTATCAATAATAATTAGAATCAATTATATTTAAAATATATTTAAAATTATATAACCAATAATAATTATATAATTTATAAGAATTTAACTTATATATTATGATTATATAAGTAAATACATTTATATTAATTTTGAATAAATAATAATTATTATTTATTATAATAAATTATAATTTATGACTTCCAAGAAGGTCAAAAGTCTGGCAATTTTCACACCTATATGTATGACATGATAACTAGCCAAAATAAATTAATATGATATCTCATTAATATTTTGTTAAATAATTTATTTGTAATTTTATTTTATTTTTTATTTATTTATTTATTTATTTATTTTTTAATATATGAAGCCATACAGAGAAAGACAGATACCATATGGTTTCACCCTTATTTGTAATTTTAAAGTGAAATTGAGTGAATTAATTTGATTTTTCTTTCTTTTTTCTTCTAAATATACAAGAGTTAGTAACTAGGGTCCATAACTATCAGATGTAACATATAAAATTTTAGGTTCATATCTGTAGAAAATATATCCATAGATTTAGAAGATTCTCTAGTCAAAAGAAGGAAAGGAAACAAGCAAGCAAGAAAGAAAGAAAACAAGAAACAAAAGAGAAAAAGAAAAAAAAAAAGAAAAAAATACACTCAACAGAGACTAAAGGCACTGAAGTTGATTATTTTCTTGTAATTTATCTATTTAAGAAATATTTAAGTAATTGCTCAGCAATGAATAGTAAAATATCTCTGATAGTAAATATTATGAAATACTAAAGGTAGAGAAAAAGATATAAAATTTTATATCCACATATTGATATCAGACTTGTACTGAATGTCAGCTGTTCTAATCCATTTGATTTGTCCCCCAGCCCTTTTACATTTGTTTTAGGGGCATGGTGGGTGGAAACAAGTCCTCAATAACCGATTTCATCCTTGTGGGACTCTTTCCTGAATTTCAGCATTCTATTGTCCTCAACTTTATGATCATCTTTGTCTACATTCTTGCCTTCCTGGGAAACATACTTTTGATTGTCTTAATTTGGGGAGACTCTCGACTTCATACGCCCATGTACATTCTCCTCAGTCAACTCTCCCTCATTGACTTGACATTAACTTCCACCATTGTTCCAAAGATGGCTTCTAACTATTTTACTGGGAAAAGAACCATATCATGGATTGGCTGTGGAACACAGAGTTTCTTCTTCCTGATGTTGGGAATGTCAGAATGCCTCATCTTGACTCTCATGGCTTATGACCGCTATGTGGCTGTCTGCAACCCATTGCGTTATCCCATTATTATGAGCCCCAGGTTCTGTATGCACATGGTTTTAGGTTGTTGGATTGGAGGCTCTATAAGTTCATTTATCCATACAGTGTACCCTATGCATTTTCCTATCTGTGGGTCACGGGAGATCCACCACTTCTTCTGTGAGGTCCCAGTCCTCATTAAGCTCTCCTGTGAAGACACTTCAGTGTACCAGTTAGTGGTGGTGGTGACAAGCATTGTGTTGCTTGTTGTACCTTTCAGTCTCATCACAGTTTCCTATACTCTCATCTTCCTCACTGTCTTCCGTATGAACTCTGTCAAAGGCAGGAAAAAAACTCTGGCCACTTGTTCTTCCCATCTAACTGTGGTGAGTCTCTTCTTTGGCCCAAACATATTTATCTATATGACTTTCACTTCCTCCCATAGTGCAGAGCAGGACCAAGCTCTTTCTGTGTTCAGCAATATCCTAACCCCCATGTTGAACCCCCTCATCTACAGCCTGAGGAACAAGGAAGTGGTGGCAGCTCTCAGGAAGTTTATGGGAAAATGTGTGACATTTTAGTGCTTGAATACTGCTCCCCAGCTGTGAAAAAGATATATGTATAGCATGGGAAAAGATACAGTTGAAAACCAATTTGAAATACTGTTGCAGGGAGTATGGACAGAGAGGCAAAAGATGAGTCCACAAAGTGCGGTTAAGTGAAGGTCCTCATTCTCGAGTAGGAATGAGGCCCCGACTCCAGAATGAAGCTTGGTTTTATTAGGATAATTGCTAAAGACTACATGCTTAAAGTCAGCTAAGCAAGTGTATTAATCAATCTAATGGTTTAGCTTTTCAAGGTTGAATTTCAAGTTAATTGGTTTCTATAACACCAGGAAGGGTCAGGTGTGAAGGAGGATCCGGCCGTGGCCAATGTTAATGGCTCTAGATGTTCCTTATGAGCCTCAGTGTTGTTCAGCTGTGTAAACATGTCCTAAGGCCTTGCACTTTCTCCTTCCCTTCCCTTTTAAAGTCTTTTCCTTTGATGCTTCTCACCTGTATCTCCCACAAAATACCAACATGATGTTGTGTGGTTTCAGGAAACCAAGGTGATTGTGGCTTTATATAAAGAGAACTTTTCATGTATGATTTTCTAGTATTCCAATGCAAGTTTCTTTACTTATAAATGTCATTGTGACATTATTAAGTTAGAAAAAAAGTTAACATTTTTTTTTCCTTCAGAATTAAGTTTTCTCTGAAATCTATAACATTATAAAATTTTCTTGTAAATAAAATAAGAATCAATGTCTGGGACTCAAACTGAACACAGATTTCTTGACTTTGGCATTAGAAGTAGCAAGTTTAGAGAAATGTAAGAGGAGAATGGAATAGCAGTATCTGGAGCTTGCCTCCTACCATGGACACAGTGAGGTAATAGCTACATCTGTGCAACTATCTCAGAAAACAACATGGATACAACTGGAAGAAAAATATTCCACAGTTACTCATAGAGAGAAAACCACATCAAAAAGGGAAAGATAGGAAAAGACTTGGTTAGGAACTTCAGTGAAATTAAGAAAAGAAAGAAAGAAAGAAAGAAAGAAAGAAAGAAAGAAGAAAGAAAGAAAGAAAGAAAGAAAGAAAGAAAGGGAAAGGAAAGGAAAGGAAAGGAAAGGAAAGGAAAGGAAAGGAAAGGAAAGGAAAGCAACATCACAAGCATAAAGAAGCAAGAGGATCAGACTCCACACCAGGCACCCCTGGTCCTGGAGACCTGCATTGGGAAGAAGTGTCCCATAAGTTTTCACTTTCAAAACCAGTGGGGCTTAAAGTTAGGGGCTTGAAAATTAGCTGGCTAAACTCTAGGGTAGCTGATGGGTAATAGCCAATGAATTCCACACTTTGAGTGGAGCACTAAATAACTCAGTGGAACGCTAAATAACCATGAGTCAGAACACTAAATAACTCAGCCCAAGACACAGCATAGAAATAGCAGTTTGAAAACTGGTATGGTGATGATTTATTGACTAATCTTAGAATGTGTGTGTGGGGGGGGGCAAGGACCTTTAGATTTCTCCAGGAACAAAAGTGCTAGCAGGTTCCATATATTTTCCCCTCACATGGCCAAGATACCTAGAGGCTTGAAGGATCAAGCAATAGCACTCTCCATCAAACTTGTTATAACTGTGCACCCTGTCTTGGTATTCCCTTGAAGACCTGCATCATCCAAACCTCTCACCTTGGTATGCATTTTTCTAAAATGACTCCTGCCCTGGGGAGCGGGTGGAGATATCCCCACACACCACCATGCTTGCAGTTCTAACAACCTTGTGTCTTAGCAGGCTGTGCAGGGAGAAAAACCTGCCATTTGGTGCAGTCACAACTGTGACTAGTTGCTTACAGCTAGGCTAGCTGACAGCCCTCCTCACCAGCAAGCCCACAGCGGCCTCATTCATGTCCCTCATCGGTTCAGGGATGAAGAAATGCCCACTGCACCCACAGAAGCAAAGTTAGTCATTGCAGAGAGCTGAGCTGAAGGCAATTTCAGCTCAGCTATAACAGGAGACTGAATGCTGTCCTCACAGTGGACACCCCTGGAGCACTTGGTTCTAGTGACCAGGGAAATGCTTTATAAGACAGTCCAGGACATCTTCTACACATGACCACTACATTCAAAACCAGGGAATATACCTGACCTATTTAATACATAGAAACAAACACAAAGAATCAAAATGAGGACACAGAGAAATATGTCCTAAATGAACAAGAAAAAAGAAAAAAAAAGTAAAAAAGATAAATGAAGTGGAGATAGCAATGGGTCTTTTTTTTTTAAGTTTATTTATTTTGAGAAAGACAGAGATAGCAGAAGTGGGGGAGGAGCAGGGAGAGAGGGAGACAGAGAATCCCAAGCAGGCTACGCACTATCAGCATGGAGCCTGATGTGGGGCTTGAACTCACAAAACCGTGAGATCATGACCTGAGCCAAAACCACATGTCAGATGCTTAACCGACTGAGGCACGCAGGCATCCCAACAATATGTCTGATAAATAAAGTAATGGAAAAAGATACTCACTGGACTTGAGAAAAAAGTAGATGAACTCATTGAGAACAACACAGAGATAGAAAAAAAATATATATATATATAGGGTCTGGATAATGCAACAAGTGAAATAAAAAATACAGTAAAGGGAATCAGTAGTAGATTACCGAATGCAGAACAGGTCAGTGATGTGAAAAACAGAATAATGGAAATAAATCAAGCCTGACACCAAAGTAAATAATAATAATAATAATAATAACAACAATAACAATAACAATAATAATAATACAATAGGTTAAGAGAATTCTGTGATATCATTAAGCATAATACCACTCGCACGATAGGGATCATAGAAGAAAAGAAAGAAATGGGGCAGAAAACTTATTTGAAGAAATAATAGCTAGAACTTTCCCTAATCATAAGAAGGAAACAGGCGTCAAGGTCCAGGAAGCACAGTGAACGTATAATAAGATGAACCAAAGGAGGTCCAAGTCAAGATACATAATAATTAATATGATAAAAAGTAATTATGAAAAGAAAAATTTAAAAACAGCAGTAGAAAAGAAAACAGTTACATACAAGCAGAACAACATAAGGCTATTATCTGGTTTTTGTTGTTTTGTTTTTTGTTTTTGTTTTTTGTTTTGTTTTGTTTTTAGAAGATACTTAGCAGGACAGAAGGGAAAGCCATAATATACTTAAAATGTTAAAAAAATAAAACAAAACAAACAAAAACCTAGAACAAAAATAGTCTACCAAGCAAGGTTATCATTCAGAATTGAGGGAGAAATAGGTTCCCAGACAAGCAAAAGTTAGCATTTCATCACCACTAGACCTGGTATTTAAGAAATGTAAATAAAATTGTTTGAATGGAACAAAAAGGCCATAACTAGATGTAATAAACTATAAAAATTAAAATTTTCAAGTTGAAGCAATCACATAATAAAAGTAGTAATCACGTAGGAAGACAGTATAAAGGTTAAAACATAAATAGTAAAATCAGTTATATATTTTAAAAAGGCAAAACACTCATAATTTTAAAAATGTGAAATACACACACACACACACACACACACACACACACTACATGACATACAATATATAAAATGTATGTAGAAGGGGTAGTAAAAATTTAGTGCTTATAAAATTTCTTCAAATTTAAGTGACCATGAACGACATAAATGACCATACACATAATATATCATATATGAACCTGATGGTAACCACAGATCAAAAACTTACAATATATTAAAAAAATACTAATAAAGAGAAAGGGATCCCAGATTAACACTAAAGAAAATCATCAAACAAGGGAAGAGAAAAAAGAAGAAAGAAACTCAAAAGATATAAACAAAAATAACAAAATGACAATAAGTACATAACTACCAATAATTACCTTAAATGTAAGTGGACTAAATGATCAATAAAAAGACATAAGGTGACTAAATTGGTTAAAAAAATAGACCTATCTGTATACTGCTTACAAGAGATTTATTTGAGACATAAATCCACATACAGACTGAAATTTTAACAAATGGAAAAACATAACATGTAAATGTAAGCAAAAATATAGCTGAGGTAGCAATACTTATGTCAGAAAAAAATATGCTTTAAAGGAAAGCCTGTAACAACAGGAAAAGAAATTTATTATATAATGATAAAAAATATTAATTCAACAAGAGCATAAAAGATTGTAAACAACTATGAACCTGACACAAGAACAAGAACAAACATAAAGCAGATATTAACAGAAGACAGGGAAATTAACTTTCCACCTACATCAATGCATAGATAATCCAGACAGAAAATCAATAAGGAAAAAATGGTATTGAACAATACATTACATATGATAGACATAATATTACATCCAAAAACAACAGAATGCACATATTTTATCTTATTTTGTTGGAGAAGTAAATAAAGTATGCCAAAGATGGCCAATGGGGCTAAAATAGACTCTGGTCTCTAGCTTAGAGACACCTCCTCTGGGTTCTTCCTTTGTTTGCTGTGCATGTGAAAACCCCCACAGATATGGAAGCTGACAACTGTAAATTACCCTCCCCAATTGCATTCCGGGCTCAGACCTTTGGAGAAACAGTCTCCTCTGAGCCCACTGGTGTTAAATAAATCTCCAATCCACCAAGATCTCTGAGTGCCTCCTGGTTTTTCCACCAGTGTTCCAGCCTGGTTCCCTAACATACTTGGTTCCCAGACCAGGAAACCCTACCACGCTGGCCTATTGTTGCCACCAGTTTGGGAAAACAGTGAGGCAGTGACAGAGTGAGGGATCGCAAGGGAGAAGGTGTGCCCTGACTGAATTTTGGCAGTCTCCTTCTCAGTTGCCTGGGGCCAGCCCTGCTTCATTGTTCCTGCCAGACTCAAAGACACCTGGTAGGTGAGGACCTGGGCCTGACATCAGAACTGGTAAGACCAGGGCCCCAAAGAAGTCAGACCCACCCAAAAGAGTAGAAGGGGGACCTGATCAATCCTTGGAGGCCTTAACGGGTCTCACAGGTAGAGAATTTTGCAGGAGGGAATGTAATAGACTTTGGTGTGTGTGTGTGTGTGTGTGTGTGTGTGTGTGTGTTGAATGTGCAACTTGGCCAGGCTTGCCAGTAGAGTTTGAGTTTGTGGCTCCAGGGACGGGCATGCTTAAGGTCCCCAAAAGTCTACAGAATCTGAATGGGCTTTCCTGTGTCCTGGTGAGCCTATAAGGTCTAGGTTGGTATCAGATCAGATTCTGACCACAAGTCACAAAGCTGAGTCTGCTCTGACCAAACCTCACCTAAAGTTTCCCTCAGTAATGTGACCAGAGGAGTATCTGGTCCTCTCATTCGAGGGGATAACCTCCCTTTGCCTTTCTTTGTGACACCGAACATGAGAAAAAAAAATTAATAACGGGATCAAAACAGAGTAAGACTATGATTTTAGAGATCATGCTCAAAATTTTAAAAAGGGATTTTCAGGTGATTACAGGGTGAAAATAACACCGAGGAAGTTAAGGACCTTTTGTGAACTAGAATGGCCCACATTCAATGTAGGATGGCCATCAGAAGGGACATTAGATGCTCAAATAGTGCAGCAGGTTTGGCTAGTAGTCACTGGGAACCCAGGCCACACTGAACAATTTCCATACATCGACTCCTGGCTTGAAATTGCCTGAAACCCCCCACCTTGGTTGCTATTCATCATTAGCAAACAGATCCAGGCAAATGTTTTAGCCACTTTATCCAGAGGCTCACCCAGGGAGCCAAAGAAGCGGCCCACCGCTCCTTTAATATTTAAAGGAAACGCGGAGGATGATATTGTCTTTCCACCTCTTTATGACTCTCCAAGCTTCCTCCCCACTCCTCCTGAGCTTGAAACTCCTCCCCCATCTGTCTCTCCCCTGTAGCCACAGTTGCCAAGGCCTCAGTAGCCTTGGCAGTGGGCGCCACTGCAACCACTACTGCAGTCAGCACCACCCATCTTCCCACCCCCCTTGAGCTGGAGAATCCTACCCCACAAGGGCCAGCAGCCAGACTGCGCCCCAGACCCAGACCTCAAGCTGTCCAAAAACTTGTAAGGGAGAGGAGAGAGCCTGAAAGACAGAATGAGGACAGAAGAGTCCAGCCCAGCTGTTCCATGATGTATTATCAAACTTTATCTACAACCGACCTCTTCAATTGGAAACACAACACTCCATCATACACTGAAAAGCCACAAACAGTGGTCAACTTGATGGAGTCCCTCTTCCAGACCCACTGACTGACTTGGGAAGATTGTCAACAGTTACTTCGTACTCTGTTTAATACAGAAGAAAGAAGAAGAAGGAGAGAAATGCAACAGTACCTAGATCATGCACCTCTGGGGATTAATGACCCTGCTGTCTGGGCTCAAGCTGCCACACCTGAAGAACACCCAACATGGGATTTCATCACAGAAGAAGGACAGGCCTCAAGACAATACCAGGAAGTCCTCCTCCAGGGAGTCCAAGCTGGAGCCAGAAAGCCCATGAACATGGCTAAAATATCATCAGTCACACAGCACCCTGGGGAGTCTCCCAGAGACTACTATGAAAGATTATGTGAAGCATACTGTGTATACACCCCATTTGACCCTGAGACACCAGAAAGTCAACAGATGGTAAATACCTCTTTTGTGGCACAGGCTGCCCCAGATATCAGAAGAAAACTCCAGAAGTTGGAGGGCTATGCTGGAATGCATATCACTCAGCTGATAGAGGTCACCAGTAACGTTTTCATGAACAGAGAAGTCGCAGCCGAAAGAGAAGCTCAGAGAAGACTAAAAAAGAAGGCCACCCTTCTGAACAGCAGCACTAAAAGAAACAGACACTGCAAAGACGGGAAGACCCCAACCACCAAAATGGGGGAAGCCCAGAGCCCCCTTAGCAAGGGACCAATGTGCATACTGCAAAGAGAATGGACACTGGAAGAATGAATGTCTGAATCGGAAGGGGCCCTCAAAACCCAGCCGATATTGGAAGGAACTTCGAGGCAAGAACCTCATTGGTCTGGCTGGGGTAGAATCGGACTCAGGGGGAATGGGATCTTTCTCTCCTAACCCCCATGAGCCCACAATCAAAATGAAGGTAGAGGGACGAACAATAATTTTCATGGTTGATACTTCCCCATTGTTACTCCATTGTTACTTCCCCAGTGGCACCCATAAGCCAAGAGATGGCAATCATACTTGGGGCTACTTGGGACAAGGGCGATGCAGCAGCCCTCTGTCAAGCTCGACAATGTGAACTTGGGGGTCACAAGGTCCGGCATGAGTTCTTCTACTTACCTGACTTACCAATTCCTCTTTTGGGCCAGGATCTGCTCTCCAAATTTGGGGCCTAGATAGCTTTTGAACCCACTGGACACACTAGCCTCTAATTAAACCCAAGACAGAAGGAAACCCTAGTCTTGGCGATTACCCTGCCAAGGGAAGAAGAATGGAGATTATTCTGCCCCCATGCCCTACCCTGTAGACCCTCAGAATTCAGGTTTACATTCCCCTTCATATGGGCTGAAGATAACCCACCTGGACTAGCATGGAGTCAGGCCCCCATCATTGTTGACCTGATCCCTGGAGCCCAACCTCATACACAAAGGAAGTACCCCCTTCCACTCAAGACTAGAATGGGTATACAAGAGCACCTGACCAAGCTCAGAGAAGCAGGTATTCTAATTGAGTGCCAATCGGCTTGGAATACACCACTCTTGTCAGTCAAGAAGCCAGGAGGAGGATACAGACCACTACAGGATTTGAGGACCATTAACAAAATGGCTGTTTCCTTACACCCAGTGGTTCCAAACCCGTATAGTCTCCTCAGCCAAATTCCGGGGTCAGCCAGATGGTTTACATGCCACGACCTAAATTATGTTTTTTTCTACCTCTGCCTCGCTCCTCAAAGTCAACCATTGTTTGCCTTTGAATAGACTGAGCCCGTTACAGGGCGCCAGATGCAGCTTACCTGGACACGACTTCCCCAAGGTTTTAAGAACTCACCCACTCTTTGAGGAAGCACTAGCTGCAGACCTCACCGATTTTCCAAGGTAAACCACAGGGTGTGTCCTCCTCCAATATCTAGATGACCTCCTCCTTGCCAGTGACACCCAAAAAGACTGTATGAAATGTACCAAGGCCCTCCTGCAGCAACTGTCCTACTCAGGGTACTGGACCTCTTGGAAAAAGGCACAAATTTGTCAGCAGCAGGTCTAATACTTAGGCTTCTTCCTCACAAAAGGAAAAAGAGAACTAGGACTGGAAAGGAAGATAGTTATCACCACACTGCCACAGCTCCAAACAAAAGAAGGCTTGCGTGAATTTTTAAGGGCCAAAGGGTTCTGTCGCATTTGGATTCCTGGATTCTCAGTCATAGCAAAGCCCATCTATGATCTGTTGGGAGGGCCAGATCAGGAGCCCCTCACATGGACTGAGTAGGCAAGGGCCGCTTTCACAGAAATAAAGTTGGCTCTGGGATGAACCCCAGCCCTGAGTTTGCCTGACATAGAAAGGCCTTTTAACCTCTTTGTACATGAAAAGGACAAAATAGCCCTTGGAGTGCTCCTTCAGAGCATGGGGCCAGTGGCCTACCTGTCAAAAAAAACTTGATCCTGTGGCTGCAGGATGGCCACTATGCCTCAGAGTGCTGGCAGCCACAGTCTTGCTCATCAAGGAGGCAGACAAACTCGCACTGGGACAAACACTTAATGTTAAGGTCCCACACGCGGTCATGTCCCTCATGAGCACCCAAGGATATCGTTTCCTCTCCAGTTCTCAGCTGACACAATACCAAGGCCTTCTCTATGAAAACCCAAGGGTCACTCTCGAAATAGTAAGAACACTAAACCCGGCCACCTTCCTTCCTGTGGAGGAGGGAAAACCCGACCATGACCATTCTGAAGTAGTGAACGAAGTCTATGCCAGTCTCCCAGACCTCCAAGACCAGGCTACCACAAGCCTGGAGATCACCCTGTTCAGTGATGGGAGCAGCTATTTACAAGAGGGCAGCCTAAGAGCAGGATATGCAGTAACCACAACCACTGAAGTTCTGGAAGCCAAGACCTTGCTGGAAGGATGGTGGGCACAACGGGCTGAACTGTATGTCTTAACCCAAGCCCTCATCCTTAGCAAAGGTAAACGAGTTAACATCTACACTGATTTCCAGTATGCCTTCACTACTGTGCAGGTACACAGGGCCGTCTATAAAGAAAGAGGTCTCCTTACTGCTGCAGGGAAAACTATCAAAAACAAGGAAGAAATACTAAAGCTTCTTGAGGCCTTATGGCTGCCAGACAAGGTAGCTATCCTACACTGTAAGGGGCATCAGAAAGGAGACAACCCCATAACTCAAGGAAATTGCCTGGCTGACAAAACAGCCAATGCAGCTGCCTGTGGTGACCTAGGGGAAGCTCCTACCTACACTATGACTTTTGTGCCCCAGAGGGAAGCCTCCCTTCCCCTGTACACAAATGAAGAAAAAAGTTGGGCCTCGACAGAATGGAGCACACTAAGCAAAGAAGGATGGTGGGTCATGCCAAATGAGCACTTCTTTGTCCATCGTCTATGGGAAAACAACTAGTGAAGGAATATCACCAACTTACGCACCTAGGGAAAACTCCACTGGAGGCCCTCCTCAAAAAGAACATATCAGACAGCTGCTGGCATTATGCTGAGCTGTCAGTGAACAATGTGTAACATGTGCCAAAAACAATGCTTGGTCTTCCCCACAGCCCCTGCCTGGCACGCAAAGGATAGGAGCCACCCCTTTTGAAGACTTAGAGGTGGACTTTACCCACATACAACCAAATAAAGGGTTCAGGTACCTTCGTGTAATAATCTGCACATATTCAGGATGGGTCGAAGCATTCTCGACCAGAACAGAATGAAGTTGCAGGGTGGCCAAAGCCTTTCTATGGGAGATTGTGCCTCAGTTTGGTCTACCCTTAACCATACACAGTGATAACAGACCTGAATTTGTGGCAGACATTATACAAACCCTGGCAAAATCCCTCAACATTACCTGGAAATTTCACACTGCTTACTGACCCCAGAGCTCAGGGAAACTAGAGCAGATGAATCACACGCTCAAGGAAACCCTGGCTAAGTTCCACCAAGAGACTAATCCTGCATGGCAAGATTTACTACCACTGGCCCTCCTGCTTGCCAGATGCATGCCTGGGGCACTGGTATTCTCCCCTTTTGAGTTATTATATGGGCGACCCCCCCATGTGTATGAAAACTTCCAGGAGACCTACACCAGATTGGAGACAAGAGAATAAGAGAACAGATCCAGACCTTCAGGGAAGTCCTAAATAAGTTACAGAGATACACCATAGAGAAGGCCCCAATTTCCTTAGGGACCCCCATTCACCCTTTTCAGCCATGAGACTCTGTGTGGGTCAAAGATTGGAAGATGGATCCTCTTAGACCATGGTGGACTGAGCCTCATACTGTTATTCTAACAACTTCTACAGCCCTTAATATTTCAGGTATCACCCCATGGGTCCATCACTCGAGTTAAGAAGGCAAACTCAGAACCCACAACCTGTGAAGTGATCCAGATCCAGTTAACCCACTTAAACTGACCCTCAAAAAGGAAAGTATCCCCTGAGACCTTCAGCCCTGTTTCAGCCACACCCCAGAAGCTGGCTGGCCTGCATACAGCAGAAACCTGATGAATAAATGTGTGAACCTAGCCCAGGAGTGTGGATGCAACTCTGCCAGCCCTTGTCCCTTACTGGTGCCATGGCCCTTATCTTACTTCTTACTCTACCAGCAGTGCTGATAGAGACTGCACCAACAAGCTGGACATGGGACAAAAGATGCATGCTGACTCTCACACACCTCCTCTGGATGAGAGGATTATTATTAAGTATTGCCTGTATATTATGATAACCTCTCTCACCCTCACAACTGCCTTTTACCCATTTTGCCCCCAGAATTGTTATATGACAATAAGTGGGTCAAAGGTATTCAGCGCCTTCACCTCCCTCCACAAATATTGCTACAAGGGAAAAACACCCACTCTCTGTCAGCTACCCCATGCCCCAAGGGCTAAGTATTGGACCATAGAGATAACCCAAAATGTCAGGAACCCATGTCATAATAAGGGCCTCAAGAGAGGGAAGCAAGCTTGCTACACTTACCTTCCTCAGTGGGGTATCTCGGATGGGGGAAGGGTGCAAGTAAGGGCCCTTCAAAGGGTTATGAAGGATACCCAGGACAGGGTAATACAAGCCATAAAGGCAACCACTCCCCTTGCAGCCTACCAAGGTTTGGACATTTCAGCCCTCAATCAGATGCTTACCAATTCCCTACTCCAGCGTCAGGCCAACACTACTCTACAAGTCCTCCATAAAATAAAGAATCACACCCAAACCTGCTGGATGTATTTTACCCTCACCCAGAGGGCTTACTTAGCCACTACTATCCCTTTGACCTAAGAAGATCCTGAAAATCTCAAAACCAACACCTCTGTCTTAATTGGACCCCTGGCCATAGGGGTCTGTCTCATAAATTACGACAATCTAATCTGTACAGTCCCTGAAGGTATGAATGGTACCTCTCTATGTGGAAAAAAAATTAACCTTAAAGAGGAATGCAACCCTGTGTTCAACCCCTGGGGTGTTCTATCTGTGTTCTAATTCTGCCTACCAATACTTAGAGGCCAACTGGACTTAGATATGTTATTCCTTCTTCCTAACCCCAGAGATATCCATATACACTGAAGATCAGCTCCTAACAGACTTTAGCCCCAAGTCCCGGACTAAACAGGCAGTCCTGCTACCCGTTTTGATAGGAGCAGGAATTGTGACAGGAATAGGAACTGGAATAGGGGGCATAGTTTCATCCATAGGACTATACAATAGACTATCTCAAGAGCTAAATGAAGACATGGAATGGGTGGCAGATTCTCTGATAACCTTACAAAACCAAATAAACACTCTGGTGGCAGTGATCCTCCAAAATAAGCAAGCCCTCGACCTCCTCACTTCAGGAGAAGGAGGGACTTGCATCTCTCTGGGGGAGGAATGTTGCTATTTGGTAAACCAGTCAGGAATAGTTATAACTAAGGTTAAGCAACTCAAAGAAAGAATTCAACACAGACAACAGGAAAGTATCAATCAATGGAAAGGATGGGATCTCATGGATTGGGATCCTGGCTTCCTGCCCTGGCAGGGCCCCTCTTCTCCATAATTTTACTTGTCTCCATTGGCCCCAGTATACTGAATGTCATGGTACATTTTATTGAAAACACTGTTGTTTGCCAAACTATTGTACGTATCTTAGCCCTCCTAGAGTATCAAACTGTAAAACTGAAAGGTGATGCCTATTAAAAGTTTTTTTTTAATAGTCATCAAAGGGGGGGATGTTGGAGAAGTAAATAAAGTATGCCAAAGATGGCTGACAGCACTAAGACTCTGGTCTCTAGCTTAGAGACACCTCCTCCAGGTTCTTCTTCCTTTTTTTGTTGTGCACGCAAAAACCCCCACAGATATGGAAGATGGTGACTATAAATTACCCTCCCTACTTGCATTCGGGGCTCAGACCTTTGGAGAAACAGTCTCCTCTGAGCCCACCAGTGTTAAATATATCTCTAACCCACCAAGATCTCTGAGTGCCTCTTGGTTTCTCCCCCAGCATTCCAGCCTGGTTCCATAAAAATTTGATTTTTAAATTTTTATTTATTTATTTTTGAGAGAGAAAGAATAGACAGAACATGAATGAAGGAGGGACAGAAAGAGAGGGAGAGAGAGAGAGAATACCAAGCAGTCTCCATGCTGTCAGCACAGAGCCTGATCCAACCTTAAGAATGTGAGATCATTACCTGAGACAAATCAAGCGTTGGATGCTGGAACGACTGAGCCACCCAATAGCATCAGAATGCACATTTTTAAAAAATTGTTAATTTTTATTTATTTTGAGAGAGAAATAAGGAGGAAGCAGGGGAGAGGCAAAGAGAGAGGGAGACAGAAACCCAAGCAGGCTTGGCACCATCATCATGGAGCCTGATGTGGGGCTCTAACCCACAAACTGTGAGATCATGACTTGAACAGAGAATCAAGAGTCTGGAATATAACCAACGAGCCACTCAGATGCCCCAGAATGCACATACTTTAAAAGTGCACATGGAACGTTATCCTGAATAAATCCATGGCCCATTTTAGGCCATATAACAAGTCATTTAATAAACTTAAGAAGATTGAAATCATATCATGAATCTTTTCTGACCATAACTGTGTAAAATTAGCAATCAATCTCAAGGGGGATAAATGAATAAAACACAATACATGAAGGCTAAGCAATGATACTACAGAACCAGTGGGTTAATGAAGAACTCAAAAAGAAAATTTAGATATATCGGGAGGCAAATGACAATGAAACAACAGTCCAAAATCTTTGGGACACACTGAAAGCAGTTCTAAGAGGGAAGGTTTAGTAATACTCAATGAAAAACAAAACAAAACAAACTAACAAACAAAGAAAAACAAGAATAAAACCCTAGGAAAAATACATAAAAAGAAGTATAAAAAGAACAAATAAAGCCCAAAAGCAGAAACAAATGACTTAAAGACCAAAGTTAAAAGAAGTATAGAAAAATTCAGTGACTAGAAGAGCTAGTTTTTTTGTAAAAACTGAAATTGATAAACTTTTAGCAAGACTCATGAAGGAAAAAAATATATAAAAGATAGAAATCCAAAAGAGCAATCAAAAAAGAAGAGGAAAAGTTACAGATGGCATTAGGAGTGACAAAAAACTATAAAAGAATATTATGAAGAAGTATATTCCAAAGAAAATTGTACAATTTAGAAGAAATAGATAAAATCATAGAAACATACAATTTTCCAAAACTGAACCAGAAAGAAAATCTAAACAAACCAATCACTTGTATATAAGTTATATCAGTAATAATAATTTTATTTGTTTATTTATATTTTTGAAGTTTATTTATTTATTTTGAGAGAAACAGCACGAGGAGAGAAAGGTCAGAGAGACAAAAGGAGAGAGAGAGAATCCCAAGCAGGCTCCATCCATTCTCTCAGCACAGAGTTCTATGAATGACTTGAACTCATGAACAGTGAGATCATGACCTGAGCTGAAACTATTAGTTGCAGGCTTAACTGACTGTGCCACCCAGATGCCCCAGTAATAATAATTTTAAAAATACAAGAAGAAGGAGAAGAAGATGAAGAAGAAGAAGAAGAAGAAGAAGAAGAAGAAGAAGAAGAAGAAAAGAAGAAGAAGAAAAGGAGGAGGAAGAGGATGATTAATAATAATCCAGGACTAGATGGCTTCACAGGCATACTCTAGTGAAGTTTAAAAAGTGTTAATACTGAGAAAGGGAGGATGGCAGTGGAGTACGAGGATGCTGGGTTTGTCTCCTTCCAGGAACACAACTAGATAAATATTAATCACCCTAAATACCCTAGAAATCATCCTGAAGACTGATAGAACAAACTCCACAACTCACAGGAGAGAAGAATTAACACTGAAGAAGGTAGGAAATATGAAGTTTTGGTTTAGTGGGGAAATGGATCATGGATGCTGAAGAGAAGAGGGAGCCATGGTTGTGGAGAAAGGCAAGAGAGAAAGAAACACAGGGAAACACACAAAGAGAAGTTTCCCAAGACCATTGCTTTAGAAAATGAGAGAGGCTAAGTTACATGAGTTCTTGCAATCAGCAGGGCTTAAAACCTAGAGACTTATTGAGGGGCGCCTGGGTGGCGCAGTCGGTTGAGCGTCCGACTTCAGCCAGGTCACGATCTCGCGGTCCGTGAGTTCGAGCCCCGCGTCAGGCTCTGGGCCGATGGCTCGGAGCCTGGAGCCTGTTTCCGATTCTGTGTCTCCGTCTCTCTCTGCCCCTCCCCCGTTCATGCTCTGTCTCTCTGTGTCCCAAAAATAAATAAAAAACGTTGAAAAAAAAAAAACCTAGAGACTTATGGGTGGCAGACTTTGCTGGGTTACAGCTTGGAGAACATTGTCCTTCTCCTGGAAATAAGGCAGGAAAAGAAACCAGGAGCACGCGGCATGGAATCAGTAATCCAAAGGAGGTCTGGGGCACACATGGATAAATTATTACCTCTTTTCAGAGTGCTTCCGGAAAGACAGCATTAATGAAGATAACTCTCCATAACAAAGGAGCTGAATGGTACCACTTCCCTTCCCCACCCCTCAGCACAAACACAGAGCCACCAGAAGGAAGCAGCACACTGCCTACACTAGTTTCTTAACTTGCTTACACCAAGACCAACATCCGTATGCTCTGGCAGGACTTGCCTTCTCAGTCTTGCTTGCCTCAGTTCCAGTGTGTCAGACCCCTCTCCCAGAAGACATGCTACTAAACAAAGAATATATCAACCAGAAAATTAAAGAAATGGAAAAAAAATACATAGAAACAAAAAGATGAAAACACAGCATTCCAAAATCTTTAGGATGCAGCAAAAGCAGTATAGGAAGGAAGTCTATACAATAGAGGTCTACCTCAAGAAGCAAGAAAATTTCAAATAAGCAACGTAATTTTACACGTGAAGGAGTTAAAAATAGAAAAAAAAAATGAAACCTACATCTGGAAGAAGGGAAATAATTAAGATTAGAGCAGAAATCAGTGATATAGAAACAAAAATAAATAAAATGCACATATCAATGAAATGAGGAAGGAACTGGATCTTTGAAAAAAAATTAATAAAATTGCTAAACCCCTAGTGAGATATATGACAAACAAAGAGAAAGAACACAAATAAAATCATAAATAAGAGGAGAAATAATAACCAATACAACATAAATACACAAAAATATTTAAGAATATTATAAAAAACTATATGGCAACAAATTGGACAACCGGGAAGAAATGGATAAATTCTTACAAACTACCAAAAGGGAAGCAAGAAGAAATAGAAAACTTTAAAAGACCAATAACCAGTAAAGAAATTGAATCAGTAATCAAAAAACTCCCAACAAACAAAAGTCCAGGACCAGAAGGCTACACAGGTAAATTTTACCAAAGCTTTAAAGAACAGTTAGCCTATTTTTTAAACTATTCTCAAAAAACAGAAAAGGAAGAAAAACTCAAATTCATTCTATGATGCCAACATTACCCTGATACCAAAACCAGATAAAGACAGCACAAATAAAGACCTACAGGCCAAAATCTCTAATGAACATTGAAACAAAATTTTTCAATAAAATATTTAGCAAACTGAATCTAACAATATATTTAAAGAATCATTCTCCACACACAAAAAATGAGATTTATCCCTGGGTTGCAAAGGTGATTACTATTTGTAAATCAATGATTGTGTTATGCCACATTAATAAAAGAAAGGGTAAGAACCAAATGATACAGAAAGAACATTTGACAAAGTACAACATCAATTCATGATAAAAACCCTCAACAAAGTAGGGTTAGTGGGACTGTACCTCAACATAATGAAGGACATCTATGAAAATTCCACAGTTAATATCATCCTCAATCAGGAAAAATTGAGAGTTACTCCTCTACGATCTAGTACAAGAGAGGGATATCCACTCTCACCACTATTTAATATAGTACTGGAAGTCATAGTCACAGCAAAACAAACAAACAAACAACACGCATACTCATAGGCCAGGAAGAAGTAAAACTTTCAATGTAGGCAGATGACATGATCCTCTTTATAGAAAACCCAAAAAAACTCTAAAACTGAGAAAATTGCTGTAACTGATAAATTCAGTAAAGTGGCAGGATACAAAATAAATGTATAGAAATCTTTTGCATTTCCAAATACCAGTAATAAAACAATAGAAAGAGAAATTAAGAAAGCAATACTTTTATTATTATACCAAATATGTTAAAATACCTAGGAATAAACTTAACCAAGGAGGTGAAAGACCTGCACTCTGAAAACAATAAAACACTAAGAAAAGAAATTGAAGATGACATGGAGAAATGGAAAGGCATTCCATTCTCAAGGATTGGAAGAATAAATACTGTTAAAATGTTTATACTACCCACAGCAATCTACACATTTAATACAATCTCAATCACAATGTCACCCGGATTTTTCACAGATTTAGAACGAACAATCCAAAAATTTGTATGGAACCAGAAAAGACTCTTAATAGCAAAAGCAACCTTGAAAAAGCAAAACAAAGCTGGAGGCATCACAATTCCAGACTTCAAGTCATATAGCAAAATTATAGTCACAAAGCTGTATGGTAGTGGCACAAAAATGGACATGAAGATAAATAAAACAGAATAGAAAATCCACCAATGAACGCACAACTATATGATCAATTAATCTTCAACAAAACAGGAAAGAATAGTCAATGGGAAAAAGAGTGTCTTTTCAACAAATGGTGTTGGGAAAACTGGACAGCAAATTTAAAAAGAATTAAACTACACCACTTTCTTATACCATACACAGAAATGAATTCAAAACAAATTAAAGACCTAAAATGTGAGAACTGAAACCATAAAAAATAATAGAGGAGAACACAGACAGTAACTTTGACTTCGCCTTAGCAAATTCTTTCTAGAGGGAAGGGAAATGAAAGGAAAACTAAACTACTGGGATTTAACCAAAATAAAAATTTCTTTATAAGGAAGGAAACAATGGAGAGAACTAAAGGGGAACCTGTGGAATGAAAGAGGATATCTGCAAATGACATATCTGATAAAGTGTTAGTATACACAATGTATAAATAACTCATGCAACTCAACACCCAGAAAACATAATCCAATTAAAATCTCAGCAGAAGACATAGACATTTTTTTCCAAAGAAGATTCCCAGATTGCCAACAGACATATGAAAAGATGTTCAAATCACTCATCATCAGAGAAATATAAACGAAAACTGCAATGAGATATCACCTCACACCAGATAGAATGGCTAAAATCAACAACACAGGAAACAGCAGCTGTTGACAAAGATATAGATAAAATGGAACTCTCTTTCACTATTGCTAGGAATGGAACCTGGTACAGTCACTGTGGAAAACACTTTGGAGTTTCTCAAAACATTAAAAATATAATTTCCTATGATCCAGCAATTGCACTACTAGGTATTTACCCAGGGAATACAAAAATGCTGACAGAAATGGATAAATGTCCCCCAATGGTTATAGCAGCATTGTCTACAATAGCCAAATTATAGAGAAAACCCAAGTGTCCATTTACTGGTGAATGGGTAAAGAAGAGTTAGTACACATACACAATGAAATATTATTCAACAATAAAACATTAAAATCTTGCCATTTGCAATGACTTGGATGGAAGTAGACAGTATTATGCTAAACAAAATATGGCAAAGGTCCCCACAGAACCCAGAGAACAGCCACATTTGCTGGTGTTGGGAGAAGGACTTTTGTGGGGAATAAGCTTAGAAATTCCCTGGGCTTGCACCAATGGGTTAACATGGTATAAAGAATTACAAAGACATAGGACGCTCACACCCAAGTTTGGGTAAACACGATTAGGCAAATAAGGATAGAGAAGGGAGGCTAAGGCCCTCAGAATAGAGAGGGGGGCAAAGGCCCCCAACACAAAGGTATATGAGGTAAATAAGATTACGAATTGAGGGCAAAAGTGTCCCCCAATTTAGTACTATAGCAGAAAGCTGCTTTCACAGGAAGGAAGGACCAAATTAGGTAAATAGGTAAATAGGGCTATAGACTGCTGTTGTGGAGAGGAAGCTGCCCAGAGTGGAGCTCATTAACAAAAGAAAGATGTCTTGTTAACCCTGAGGTTACTTGCTCTGTCTTATACCCTAGGCTAGCTAAGATAAATGGAGGTGGTGCCTCATGTTTGCTTTAAACAACCTTGTGCCTGGCCACCTGGCACCAGGATTTTGTTTTGTATTAACCCGAACCCCTAAACCCGAATATCTTCAAGACCCCCTTTCCCTCATGTCCATGAGTTAATGTCCACAGTTTCATTGTCTCTTTGTACACATCCATCACCATGTTTGTAAGCCTTGTGATCCTAACAAAAATAGGACAAGCACCCTTATTTTGAACTCTTGTTTTTCTTCCTGGACATTAGCCATCTCTCACATTTTAATCCTGCATCCTACCATCTTGCTAGATAAGAAAGAACTTTAGATCCAGAGTCTATGACAGACACTAAGGGTGAAGTCTGTCTCCAGATGTATGTTGATTTACCATAATCTCTGAAACACTGCTGCTACACTATCCCACAAAATCTTTCTGGGGTGGGCTGATACCTGGCTATAGTCACCGGGCATCTGTAGCAGCATGGTCCCAAGAAAGTCTCCTGGGGTGGGTGTCAGCCAGGCATTGCTTAGCGAGTCCCTCCCCCAGAGGTTCAAAATGGTTCAAAGCCAACAGGCCCCAGAAGTGAGGGGTTTGGAAACACAGCCATGTCTGAGATAAAACTCAGCAGGGAGGTGCCACTTGGCAGGCTAATGGCTTGGTCTCGGACAGCATAGAAGCAGAGAGTGGATGGAAGTCAGAGACAAAGGAGGGGTGCTTAATTGCCAGTCCATAAGAGAACAGAGTTCTGATACTAGAGACTAGGTAGCTGGGTGAGGCCATTTTCACCCCTCCTGCACATGTGCATACACAGGTACACACACCACAACCATCCACCCCAGTAAATTAGCAGGGCCATCTAGTGGAGACTGGAGGTGTTACACTAAGCCTTGTCTAACTGCGACAAAGGCACTCTAGTGGAATACAAGTTTTTCCATGTGCTAAGCTTATAGACTATAAAGTGTTTCATAGTTTGACTTCTAGGGGAAATTGGATGCAATGTCAATTGTATTTTATTCTGTTTGCTGGCCCATCTATTCATTTTTTTTTTCCTTTTGCTTTTCTTTTACTTTTCTTGAATACAGAAAGAGGAAAAAATATTTTTATTTAACATTTTTATAAAAGAAAGTTTTCTTTAATTTTTTCTGCTATATTCTTTTTGTAATTAGAAAACATGTTTACTTTTGAAAGAGAGAGAGACAGAGTTCAAGTGGGGAAGGGACAGAGAAAGAGGGAGACACAAAATCTAAAGCAGTCTGCAGGCTCTGAGCTATAAACAGAGCTGTCAGCACAGAGCCCCATTGGGGCTTGAACTAATGGACCAGGAGATCGTGGCCTGAGCCAAAGTCAGAGCTTAACCAACTGAGCCACCCAGGTGTTCCTGTATTTTTTTTAAATTATATTTTACTTTTATCATTTCATTTTATTCTGTTTTATTGAATTTTTTTTCAAAATTTCAAACATTTTCCTTTCTTTTCTTTCCTTTCCATTTATTCTCTATAGTATCAAGCTTAATTCAACAACTAGTCCAAAAAAAACCTAGCATCTAGCATCCTGTATTTAATTTTGTGTGTGTGGTTTTTTTTATAATTTTTAAATATTTATTTATTTTTATTTTATTAATTATTTTCATCCTTCCAAATGATGAAATCAGGGAATTTACCCCAAAAGAAAAAAACAGGAAGAAATGACAGCCAGGGACTTAATCAACACAGATATAAGCAAGATGTCTTAACCAGAATTTAGAATCACAATAATAAGAATACTAGCTTGGGTTGAAAGAAGCACATAATCCCTTTCTGCAGAGATAGAAAGTAGTAAAATCTAGTCAGAATGAAATTAAAAATGTTATAACTGAGATGCAATCTTGAATGGTTGCCACACTGACAATGATGGGTGAAGTAGACTAGCAAATCAGCGATATAGAGGACAAACTTATGGAGAATAATGAAGCTGAAAAAAGAGGGAAACTAAGGCAAAAGATCACGCTATAAGAATTAGAGAACTCAGTGACTCATTGAAAAGGAATAATATCCAAATCATAGGGGTCCCACAAAATGAAGAGAGAGAAAAATGGGTGAAAGATTTATGTGAACAAATATTAGCAGAAAACGTTCCTAACTTGGGGAAAGGCACACACATCAAAATCCAGGAAGCACAGAGAATTCCCGTTAGATTCACTACAAATAGACCATCAGCAAGGCATATCATAGTAAATTCACAAAATACACAGACAAGGAAAGAATCATGAAAGCAGCAAGGGAAAAGATGTCCTTAACCTGCAAGGGAAGACAGATCAGGTTTGCAGCAGACCTATCCACAGAGACTTGGCAGGCCAGAAAGGAGTGGCAAGATATATTCAACGTGCTGAACTGGAAAAATAGGCGGTGAAGAATTCTTTATCCAACAAGGCCGTCATTCAATATAGAAGGAGAGATTAAAAGTTACCCATACAAACAAAACAAAAGGAGTTTGTGACCACAAAAGATCCCTGAAATAAATTTTAAGGGGAACTCTCTGAGGAGAGAAAAGATAAAACAAAACAAAAAATACCAAAACCAACAGACTAGAAAGGACAAAATAACACCACCAGAAACTCCAACTCTACAGGAAACATAATTGCAATAAATTCATGTCTTTCAGTACTCACTCTAAACGTCAATGGACTAAATGCTCCAATCAAAAGACATAGGGTAACAGAATGGATAAGAAGACAAGATCCATTTATATGCTGTCTACAATGGACCCATTTTATTAAAATTTTTTTTTAACATTTATTTATTTTTGAGACAGAGAGAGACAGAGCATGAACGGGGGAGGGTCAGAGAGAGGGGGAGACACAGAATCAGAAGCAGGCTCCAGGCTCTGAGCTGTCAGCACAGAGCCCGACGCGGGGCTCGAACCCACAGACTGTGAGATCATGACCTGAGCTGAAGTCAGCCGCTTAACCGACTGAGCCACCCAGGTGCCCCAACAATGGACCCATTTTAGATGTAAAGACACCTTCATATTGAAAGTAAGGGGATGGAGAAACATCTATCATGCTAATAGTGGCCAAAAGAAAGACAGAGTAGCCATACTTATATAAGACAATCTATATTTTAAAATAAAGACTGTAACAAGAGATGAAGAAGGGCATTATATCCTAATTAAGGGGCCTATCCACCAATCAGACCTAACAATTGTAAACATTTATGGTCCCTACCTTGGAGGGAGAAAAATATATGAATCAATTAATCCCAAACGTACAGAAACTCATTGATACCATAATAGTAGGGGATATCAACACCCCACTTACAACAATGGACATATCCTCTAAGCAGAAAATCAGCAAGGAAACAATGGCTCTGAATTGCACAATGGACTGGATGGACTTAACAGATATATTTAAAACATTTCATCCTAAAGCAGCAGAATGCACATTCTTCCCCAGTGCAAAAAGAACATTCACCAGAATAGAAGACATACTGGGAAACAAATCAGCCCTCAAAAAATACAAAAAGATCGAGATCATACAGTGCATATTTTCAGACCAGAATGCTATGAAGCTCAAAATCAACTACAAGAAAAAAATTTTGGAAAGACAACAAATACTTACATACTAAAGAACATCCTACTTAAGAATGAATGTGTTCACCAACAAAAGAATATTATGAGCAATTATATGCCAATAAATTGGGCAATCTGGAAGAAATGGACGTTTCCTAGAAACATATAAACTACCAAAACTGAAACAAGAAGAAATAGAAAATTTAAGCAGACCCATAACCAGTAAAGAAATTGAATTGGTAATCAAAATTCTACCAAAAAAAAAAAAAGAAAGAAAGAAAGAAAACAACAAGATTCCATGGCTGGATGACTTTCCGGGAAAATTCTATCAAACATTTAAAGAAGAGTTAACACTTATCCTTTTGAAGTTGTTCCAAAAAAATAGAAATGGAAGGAAAACTTCCAAACTCATTCTATGAAGCCAGCATTACCTTGATTCCAAAACCAAAGATCTCAGTAAAAAGGGTAACTACCCACCAATCTCCCTCATGAACATGGATGCAAAAATTCTCAAGAAGATACTAGTCAACTGGATCCCACAATATATTAAAAGAATTATTCACCACGACCAAGTGGGATTTATATCTGGGATGCAGGGTTGGTTCAATATATGAAAAACAATCAATGTGATATATCACATCAAAAAGAAAGGACAAGAACCACATGATCCTCTCAATAGATGCAGGGAAAGCATTTGACAACATATAGCATCCTTTCTTGATAATAACCCTCAAGAAAGTAGGGATAGAAGGATCATACCTCAAGATCATAAAAGTCATATATGAAAGACCCACCACTAATATAATCCTCAATAGGGAAAAAGTGAGAGTTTTCCCCTGAGGTCAGGAGCATGGCAGAGATGTCCACTCTCACCACTGATATTCAACCTATTGAATAGCCACAGCAAAGACAAAGGAACAAAAGCCATCCAAATCGGCAAGGTGGGATTCAAACTTTCACTCTTTGCAGAAGACATGATAGTCTATATGGAAAACCTAAAAGATTCCATGAAAAACTGCTGGAACAGATCCATGAATTTAGCAAAGTCACAGGATACAAAAGCAATGCACAGAAATCAGTTGTAATTCTAGTCACAATAACAAAGCAACATAAGAGAAGTCAAGGAATGGGTCACATTTGCAATTGCCCCAAAACCCATAGAATTCCTAGGAATAAACCTAACCATAGAGGTGAAAAATCTATACACTGAAAACTATAGAAAGCTTATGATAAAGAAATTGAAGACACACACACACACACACACACACACACACACACACAAATATCCCACGCTTATGGATTGGAAGAACAAATATTGTTAAAATGTTGATACTGCCCAAAGTAATCTATGTATTAAATGCAATCCCTATCAAAATAACACCAGCATTCTTCACAGAGCTAGAACAAACAATCCTAAAATTCGTTTGGAATCAGAAAATACCCCTAATAGTCAAAGCAATCCTGAAAAAGAATACCAAAGCTGATGTCATCACAATCCTGGACTTCAAGATGCATGCTTTAATCAACAATATGTATGGTACTGGCACAAAAACACACAGTTAGATAAATGGAATAGAATAGGAAATCCAGAAATGGACCCAGAATACATTGCAAACTAATCTTTGACAAAGTAGGAAAGAATGTCTAATGGAATAAAGACAGTCTTTTCAGCAAATGGTTTTGGGATAACTGGACAGCAGCATGCAGAAAAATGAACGTGGATCACTTTCTTACACCATACATAAAAACAAGTTCAAAATGGATAAAAGACCTAAATGTAAGACAGGAAGTCATCCAAATCCTAGAGAAGAATGTAGGCAAAACCCTCTTTGACCTCAGCTGCAGCAACTTCTTACTCAACATGTCTCCAGAGGCAAGGGAAACAAAGGCAAAAATGAACTTTTGGATTCATCAAGATAAAAAGCCTCTGCACAGCTAACCTAAAAGCAACCAACGGAGTGGGAAAAGATATTTGCAAGTGACATATCAAATAAAAGGCTAGTATCCAAAATCTATAAAGAACTTATCAAACTCAACACCCAAAAACAAATAATCCAGTGAAGAAATGGGCAGAAGACATGAATAGACATGCTTCCAAAGTAGGCATCCAGATGGCTAACAGACACATGGAAATATGCTCAACATCACTCATCATCAGGGAAACAAAAATAAAAACCACAATGAGATACCACCTCACACCTGTCAGAAATGGCTAACATTAACAACTCAGGCAACAACAGATGTTGGTGATGACACGAAGAAAGATCTCTTTTACACTTCTGGTGGGAATGCAAACTGGTGCAACCACTCTTGAATGCAATATGGAGGTTTCTCAACAATTTACAAATATAACTACCCCATGATCCAGCAATTGAACTAGTAGGTGTTCATCCAGAGGATACAAAAATGATGATTTAAAGTGGCACATCACCCCAGTATTTATAGCAGCACCATCAACAATAGCCAAAGTATGGAAAGAGCCCAAATGTCAATCAACAGATGAATGGATAAAGAAGATGTGGTGTATAATATACAATGGAGTATTACTCAGGGATCAAAAAGAATGAAATCTTGCCATTTGCAACTAAGTGGATGGAACTAGTGGGTATTATGCTAAGCGAAATTATTCAGAGAAATACAAATATCATGAGACTTCACTCATATGTGGAATTTAAGATACAAACACATTGACATTAGGTAAGGGAAGCAAAAATAGTATAAAAGTAAGGAGGGGGACAAAACACAAGAGATTTCTAAATACAGCGAAAAACCTGCAGGTTGCTGGAGGGGTTGTGAGTGGGAGGAAGGGCTAAATGAGTAAGGGGCAGTAAGGAAGACACTTGTTGGGATGAGCACTGGATGTTATATATAGGGGATGAATCACTGAAATCTACTGTTGAAATCATTAATGAAGTATATGCTAACTAACTTGGATGTAAAATAAACAAATAAATAAGTAAATAAATAAATAAATTTAAATGATTTGAATAAAATTATTCATCATTTTAATGAATATGTGTTTATTAGTCATATTGAATACAATTATATTTAATACAAGAGATGTATTAAATTGAATATATACTTATTTTAAAAGATGACTTTTCTTTTGCTTTTTAATATTCATATCTATTATTTAATATATACAGTATTGTCCAGAGCATATTTACTGAATTATAATAGTGATTACCTTTTGTTCTGATTTTAATGGCGATCATAGTAGATGTTTAATTATGCTAACAAAAAAATTTTTACAGGACTAATATTTCATCACGTAAGATATACTACTCACAAGGCAAGATTGCAAAATTTTATAAAGATATATCCAGCTTTACACAATCTTAGCAAATATGTTGAACTTCAATTTCTCCTGATAAAATAACCCCTACTCTAGTCACTTCCATATATATTTCATAATGTATATATTGTCAATTGTTAAAATGCATGTTGGAGCAATTAGGATTTGACATCGGTCTTTTCCAAACCTCAGTCCCTACGTTTATCATATTTTCTTGAGAAATGTGGACATTGGAGAAGGTGAAAGAAGACAAAGGAAATATCAGCCCATAGTCACCCTGGATTCACTTCATTTGAAGTGCACGCTCACTCTTTCCTGGTGTTGGAGAATTGGAACCAGCAGCCACAGACTTGACTCCATCTTGTCAGCTCGTCATTCATACACATATTGGTTTATTTTTTATTAATTTTTAATTTTTTTAATTCAAGTCCAAGTTAGAGAACTAACAGACATATGAAAAAGATAATCAACATCACTCATCATCAGGGAAAAAAAATCAAAACCACAATGAGATACCACTTCACACCTGTCAAAATGGCTAATATTAACAACTAAGGCAACAGAAGATGTTGGCGAGCATACAGAGAAAGGGGAACCCTTTTGCACTGTTGGTGGGAATGTGAACTGGTACAGCCACTCTGGAAAACTGTATGGAGGTTCCTCAAAATTTAAAAATAGAACTACTCTAAATGAGCAATTGCACTACTAGGTATTTATCCGAAGGAAACACAAAGACTGATTTGAAGGGGCATATGTACCCCAATATTTATAGTAGCACTATCAACAACAGCCAAATTATGGAAATTTCCTAAATGCCCATATTCTGATTAATGGATAAAGAAGATGTGGCATATATATATATATATATATATATATTAGACTATCATATATATATATATATATATATATATATATATATATGACAGTCTTTTCAGCAAATGGTGTTGGGATAACTGGACAGCGGCATGCAGAAAAAAATATATATGTATATCAAAAAGAATGAAATCTTAATATTTGTAACAATTAGATCCAACTAGAGTGTATTATTCTAAATGGAAATAAGTCAGTCAGAGAAAGACAAATATATGACTTCATTCATATGTGGAATTTGAGAAACAAAGCATGAACACAGGGGAGGGAAAGGAAGATAAGAACAGAGAGGGAGGCGAACCATACACATACTCTTGACCACTATTGCATTCATGGCATACTGAACATCTATTATTTTCTGAAACTGAAGTCTTTATAAGTTCCATCCCATTGTTCTCTAGGGAAGTGTGACTGTGTTGATAGTGTTTCTGTGATATTTTTGGAACTGCAGGAAATGTGATATTTGACCAGTCTTTCTGTGGCCACTCATCCCCGCATAATCCCTACTGTTATTCCCCTTCTATTTGACAGGAGGCATATCTTATTTGCCCTAACAGGGCTATCAGGTGGGAAAACCCCAAAGTCACATCTACACCACTCTAAGAATGCTGCCTGCAAGCTTTCCACAAACATTGCCACTTACCTGGACATTACATAAACTTCTCCATTCTCAGGAAAATTCCTTTATTTATTTATTTATTTTTTTTTTACTCTTGGTTTATTTTTCAAGTTTTCAATTTAAATTCCAGTTAGTTAACACACAGTGTAATATTGGTTTCAGGTGTAGAATTTAATAATTCAACAATTGCATACAACACCCTGAGCTCATCAAAACAAATGCATTCCTTAATCCCCATTACCTATTTAAACCAAACTCACACCTATCTTTCTGGTAACCATCAGGTTGATCTCTATGGTTAAGAGTCTATTTTTTTGGTTTGCCTCTCTAATATTTCCCGTATGATAATTTATCTCATTTCTTATTTTTTTTATGTGTATTTATTTTTGATTGATAGAGAGAGACAGAGCACAAGTGCGGGAGGGGCAGAGAGAGGAGACACAGAATCGGAAGCAGGCTCCAGGCTCTGAGATGTCAGCACAGAGCCCGAAACTGGGCTTGAACCCACAAACCAGGAGATCATGACCTGAGCCGAAGTCAGACGCTTAACCGACTGAGCGACCCAGGTGCCCCTAATTTCTCTCATTTCTTAAATTCCACATAAGAGTGAAATAATGTCTTTTGTCTTGAAATAATGGCATTGTCTTTCTCTGACTTATTTCACGTAGCATAATAGTTTCTAGCTCCATCCATGTTGTTGCAAATGACAAGATTCCATTCTTTTTTTATGGGTGAGCATAAACACTGTGTGTGTGTGTGTGTGTGTGTGTGTGCCACATCTGCTTTATCCATTCATCAATTGAAGAACATTTTGGCTCTTTTCATAATTTGGCTTTTATAGGTAATGCTGATATAAATGTTAGACTGCATGTATTCTTTTGAAGTCATATTTTTTTTATTCTTTGGGTACTTGGTAGTGAAATTACTGTATCGTAGGTTACTTGCATATTTTACTTTTTGAGAAACCTCCATACTGTTTTCCAGAGTGGGTGCACCAGTTTGCATTACTCCCAAAACTGCAATAATGTTCCCCTTAACCACATCCTTTGCAACACATTTTGGTTCTTGTGGTGTTGATTTTAGCCATTCTGACAAGTATGTGATATTTCATATTTCATTGTAATTTTGATTTGTATTTCCCTTATGATGAGTGGTGCTGAGCATCTTTTCATGTATCTGTTGGCCAATCTTTATGTCTTCTTTGGAAAAATGTATATGTATGTCTTCTGTTCATTTTTTAGAAGTTCATTTATTTATTTTGACAGAAATAGAGCACAAGTGGAGGAGGGGCAGAGAGAGTGTGTGAGAGAGAGAGAGAATATATGTTAGCACAGGCCCTGATGCGGAGGTTGAACTCACAAACTGTGAAATCATGATCTGAGCTGAAATCAATAGTTGGAAGCATAACAGACTGAGCCCCCCAGCTGCCCCTGCCTATTTTTTATTGGATTATTTGTTTTTTGGATATTGAGTCTTGTAAGTTCTTTATCTATTTTGAATACTAACCTTTTATGAATTATGTCATTTGCAAATATCTTCTCTCATTCCATAGGTTGCCTTTTAAGTTTGTTATTCAGTGTGCAGTTTTTAATGTTGATTAAATTCCAGTGATTTATTTTTGTTTTTGTTTTCCTTGCCTTAGGAGACATATCTAGAAATAAGTTGCTACTGCCAATGTCAAAGAGGTTACGGCCTGTGTTCTTTTATTTTTGATGGCTCCCTATCTCACATTTAGGTATTTAATCCATTTCGATTTATGTTTGTGTAATAAAGTGATACAGTTTCATTCTTTTGCTGTACAGTTTTCAGCTGTACAGTTTTCCCAACACCATTTGTTTAAGAAACTTTTACTCATTGGATATTCTTTCCCTCTTTCTTGAAGATTAATTGACCATACATTTGTGGGTATCTTTCTTGTTTTTCCATTCTGTTCTATTGATATATGGCCTATACTGTCTTCATCACTACAAGTATTAGAACTTTAAGTCTGGATTTATGTTGCCTCTATCTTATTATTATTATTATTATTGTTATTATTATTTTAACAACTCTGTGTCAAGGGCTGACTTTCTACAGATCGCAGTGGAGGGAGCTGCTCTGCTACATATGAAACCCCGAGACTCTGTCTTTACTTATATTCTTCACAGTTGCTTTGGCTATTCAGGGACTTTTGTGGTTCCATACAAATTTTAGGATTGTTTGTTTTAGATATGTAGAAAATGCTGGTGATATTTGGTAGGGATTGCATTAAATGTAGAGATTATTTTGGGGAATATAGACATTTTAACAATAGTGTTTTTTCCAGTCCATGAGCATGGATGCCTTTTCATTTCTTTTTGCCATCTTCAATTTCGTTCTTTGGTATTTTATGTTTTGTTCAGAGTACAAGTATTTACATCTTTGGTTAGGTTTATTCCTAGGCAACTAATTGTTTTTAATGCAATTGTAAGTGGGTTGATCCCTTGACTTATTTTCCTGCTGTTTCATTATGGGTGTATAGATGCTCAACAGATTTATGCACTATGATATTGAATCCTGTGACCTTACTGAATTTGTGTTTCAGGTCTATCTAGCAATTTTTTGATAGAGACTTTTGGATTTTCTTTACAGAATATCATGTCAACTTCAATTAGTGAAAGTTATACCTATCCCTTGCCAATGTGGATGACTTTTATTTCTTTTTCTTGTCTGATTGTTGTGGTTATGTCTTCCAGTACTATGTTAAATAACAGTAGTTAGATGGACATCTGTCTTGTTCCTGTCCTTAGAGAAAAAAAAAAACTCTCCGTTTTTCCCCATTGAAGATGATATTAGCTATGGTTTTTCATATATGGCTTTTATGATGTTGAGGTATGTCCTCTCTAACATTTGTGGAGGATTTTTATAATGAATGGTTGTTGTACTGTGTCAAATGCTTTTCCTGCATCTATTGAGAAATCATATTTTTCTCATACTTTCTCTTACTAACTTGGTATATAATGTTGATTGATTTGTGAATATTGAACCATCCTTGCAGCCCAGAAATAAATCCACATGGTTGTGGTGAATAATTCTTTTAATGTACTGTTGGATTCAGTTTTGCTAGTGTTTTATTGAAAATTTCAACATCTATGTTCATCAGAGATATTGGTCTGTATTCTATTTTTCGATTTGGGTCTTATCTGATTTTCTTATCAAGGCAATGCTGGCTTTATAGAAGGAATTTGGAAGTTTTCCTTCCTTTTCTATTTTTTGTAATATTGAGATGCATGGGTATTAACTCTTCATTAAATGGTTGCTAAAATTTGCCTGGCAAACAATCCAGCCCAGGACTTTGTTTGTTGGGAGATTTTTGATGATTGATTTATTTTCTTGGATAGTTATCACTCTGTTCAAGTTTTCTAATCCTTACTGTTGGACTTTTTGTAGCTTATATGTTTCTTGGAATTTATCAATTCTTTCCAGGTTGTCCAATTTGTTGGCATGCAGTTTTTCATAATATACTCATAATTGTTTGTATTTCTGTGGTGTTGATTCTTATTTCTCCTCTCTCACTTGAGATTTGCTTTATTTGGGTCCGTTCTTTTCTTTTTCAAACATAAAAAAAACTTTATTTATTTTGAGAGCAGAGGGGTGGGCACACATTGAGAGAAGGAGAGATAGAATACCAAGTAGGCTCTATGCTGTCATCACAGACCCCAGTGCAAAGCTCAGTCTCAAAAACCATAAGGTCATGATCTGAGCCAAAATCAAGAGTCAGACTCTTAACCACTTGAGCCACCAAAGGAACCCCTGTTTCCTTTTTGATAAGTCTGGCTAAGAGTTTAACAATTTTATTAATTTTTTCAAAGAACTACCTCCTGGTTTAATTGAACAGTTCTATTGTTTCATGGGTATTTTTAGTACCTATATCATTTATTTATGCTCTAATCTGTACTATCCCCTACCTTCTGCTGAGTTTAGGCTTCATTTGTTGTTATTTTATTGCTCCTTTAAGTGTAATGTTATGTTGTTTATTTCATATTTTCTTTGTTTCTTAAGGTAGACCTGTATTGCTATATAGTTCCTTCTTAGGACTCCTTTAGCTGTATCTCAAATGTTTTGGACCATAGTTTTTTTTCATTTTTATTTATTTACATGTATTTTTATTTTTTTTAATTTAAATTCAAGTTAGTTAACATACAGTGTAACAGTCTTGGCTTTAGTTGTAGAACCCAGTGAATCATCTCTTATATATGACACCCAGTTCTCAACCCAAAACATGCCCTCCTTAATGGCCATCAACAATTGAACCTATCCCTTCCACCTCCCTTCCAGGAACCCTCAGTTTATTCTCTGTAATTAAAAGTCTCTTATAGTTTGCTTCCCTCTCTGATTTATTTTACTTTTCCTTCCCTTCCCCTATGATTATCTGTCGTATTTTCCAAATTCCACATATGAAAAATCATATGGTATTTGTCTTTCTCTGACTGAATTATTTTGCTTAGCATAATACACTCTAGTTCCATCCACATTGTTGCAAATGACAATATTTCACTGTTTTTCATTGTGGAGAAGTAACCCATTGTGTGTGTGTGTGTGTGTGTGTGTGTGTGTGCGTACCATTTTTTATTCATTCATCTGTCGGTGGGCATTTGGACTCTCCATGATTTGGCTATTGTTGATAGTGCTTCTACAAACATTGGATGTATGTGCCCCTTTGAACCAGCATTTTTGTATTTTTTTGGATACATTCCTAGCAATGCAATTGCTGGGTCATAGGGTAGTTCTATTTTTAATTTTTTTGAGAAACCTACATACTGTTTTCAAGAGTGGCTGAAACAGTTTGCATTTCTACCAACAATGGAAAAGGACTCCACTTTCTCCATATCCTCACCAACATCTATTTTCGCCATTGTTAATTGTAGCCATCTGACATGGATGAGGTAGCATTTCATTGTAGTTTTGATTTTTATTTCCCTGATGATGAGTGATGTTGAGCATGGTTCCATGTGCCTGTTAGCCATCTGGATGTCTTTTTGAATTAACTATTGTTGTTTATATATTTTTTAGAGACAGAGAAAGAGCATGAGCAGGGGAGGGGAAGAAGGAGACACATAACCTGAATCAGGCTCCAGACTATGAGTTGGCAGCAGACAGCCTGATGCAGGTGTCAAACTCACAAATAGAGAGATGATGAGCTGAGCCAAAGTCAGACACTTAACTGACTGAGTCACCCAAATGTCCCTGGATGTCTTCTTTGCAGAAGTGTAATTTCGTGTCTTCTGCCAATTTATTCACTGGATTATTTGTTTTTTGGGTATTGAGTTTGATATGTTCTTTGGATATTAACCCTTTATCAGATATGTCATTTGCTAATATCTTCTCCCATTCTATTAGTTGCCTTCTAGTTTTGTTGATTATTTCCTTCACTGTGCATAAGCTTTTTATCTTGATGAGGTCCCAATAGTTCATTTTACTTTTATTTCCCTTGTCTTTGGAGACATGTCAAGTAAGAAGTTGCTGCAGACCCAAAGAGGTTGCTGCCTATTTTCTCCTATAGGATATTGATGGTTTCCTCTCTCACATTGAGGTCTTTCATCCATTTTGAGTTTAGTTTTTGTGTATGGTCTAAGAAAGCAGTCCAGTTTCATTTTTCTGCATGTCACAGTTCAGTTCTCCCAACACCATCTGCTACAGACACTGTCTTTTTTCCACTGGATACTCTTCTTCTCAGTCAAATGTTAGTTTGCCATATATTTGTGAGTCCATCTGTGAGATCTCCATTCTACTCAATTTACCTGTGTGTCTGTTTTTGTGCCAATACCATACTGTATTGATGATTACAGTAATACATCTTAGCGTCCAGAATTGTGATGCCTCCAGCTTTGATTTTCTTTTTCAATGTTACGTTGGCTATTCAGAGTATTCTGTGGTTCTATACAAATTTTAGCATTATTTCTTCTATTTCTGTGAAGAATGCTGGTGTTATTTTTGATAGGGATTACATTGAATGTGTAGATTGCTTTGGGTAATATACACATTTGACCAATATTTGTTCTTCCAGTTCATGAGAATATAATGTTTTTCCATTTCTTTGTGTCTTTTTCAATTTATTTCAAAGTTTCTATAGTTTTCATCATACAGATATTTTATCTCTTTGGTTAGGTTTATTTGCTTAAGTATTTTACGGGTTTTGATGCAACTATAATTGGGATTGATTCCTTGATATTTCTTTCTGCTGCTTCATTACTGGTGTATAAAAATGCAACAGATTTCATTATGTTGATTTTATATTCTGTAAGTATCTTGAATTCATGTATCAACTCTAACAGTTTTTTGATGGAGTCTTTTGGGTTTTCCTTGTAAAGTATCATGTAACCTGTGAAGAGTGAATGTTTGACTTCTTCCTTGCCACATTTTATGCCTTTTATTTCGTTTTGTTGTCGGATTGCTGAGGCTAGACTTCCACCTGTATATTGAACAAAAGTAGTGAGAGTGGAAATCCCTATTAAGTTCCTTATCTTAAGGGGAAAAGTCTCAGTTTTTCCCCATTGAGGATGATATTAACTGTGGGCCTTTCATAAATGGCTTTCATGATGTTAAGGTATTTTCCTTCTATCCCTACTTTCTTGAGGGTATTATCAAAAAGGATGCTGTATTTTGTCAAATGCTTTTTCTGAATCTATTAAAAGTATTTATTAAAAATATCTTATTCTTTTTTTTTATTAATGTGGTTAATTAATCACACTGACAGATTTGTAAATATTGAATCAGTCCTTCAGCCCAGGAATAAATTCCACTTGACCATGGGGAACAATATTTTTGATGTACTGTTGAATTCAGTTTGCTAGTATCTTGTTGAGAAATTTACATCCAGGTAAATATACAGATATATTGGCCTGCAATTCTCCTTTCTAGTAGGGTCTTTGTCTGATTTTGGAATCAGGTTAATGAGTTTGGAACTCTTCTCTACATTTCTATTTTTTGGGACAGTTTGAGGAGAATAAGTATTAATTCTGTTTTAAAGTCTGGTAGAATTATCCAGGGAAGCCATCTAGCCCAGGACTCTAATTTGCTAGAAGACTTTTATTAACAACACAATTTCTTTGCTGGTTATGGGCCTGTTTAAATTTTCTATTTATTCTTGTTTGTGTTTTGGTTGTGTCTGAGTGTCTGTAAATTTGTCTATTTCATGCAGGTTGTCCAGTTTGATGGCGTATAATTTTTCACAGTACTGTCTTATAACTGTTTGTATTTCTGTGGTGTTGGTTGTGATCTCTCCTCTTTCATTTATGATTTTGTCCATTTTGATCCTCTACCATTTCTTATTTTATTTTATTTTATTTATTTTATTTTTTTAGTTTTTAAAATTTACATCCAAATTAGTTAGCATATAGTACAACAATGATTTCAGGAGTATATTCCTTAGTGTCCCTTACCTATTTAGCTTATCCCCCCTCCTACAACCCCTCCAGTAACCTTCAGTTTGTTCTCCATATTTATTAGTCTCTTCTGTTTTGTCCCTCTCCCTGTTTTTATATTATTTTCATTTCCCTTCCCTTATGTTAATCTGTGTTGTGTCTTAAAGTCCTCATATGAGTGAAGTCATATGATTTTTGTCTTTCTCCAACTAATTTCACTTAGCATAGTACCCTCCAGGGTCCTTTCCCGTTTCCTCATTTTGAGAAGTCTAGATAGGGATTTATCAATTTTGTTTATTCTTTCAAAAAACCAGCTCTTAGTTTCATTGATCTCTTGGTGTTTATTTATTTTTTTGATTCTGTACCGTTATAATGTATAAATATATGTTTATCATTATAATTTCCTTTCCTCAGCTGTCTTTGGGTTTTATTTGCTGTTCCTTTTCTAGCTCCTTTAGTTGTAAGGTTAGGTTGTATATTTGAGACTTTACTTGCTTCTTGAAATAGGTCTGAATTGCAATGTATTTTTCTCTGAGAACTGTCTTTGCTGCTTCCCCAAAATTTTGGACAGTTATTTCTTTCATTTTCATTTGATTCCCTGTGTTTTTTGATTTTCTGATTAACCCATTCATTCTTTAATAGGATGTTTTACAATCTCCACGTACTTGAGGTCTTTCCAAATTTTTCTCGTGGTTGATTTCAAGTTTCATAGCATTGTGATCTGAAAAAAAAATGCATGGTATGATCTCAATCTTTTAGTACATGTTGAGGGCTCTTTGTGCCAAGTATGTGATCTATTCTGGAGAACATTCCATATTCATCCTATGCACTGCTTTAGAATGTGATGTTCTGAATATTTCTAGTTAGTCCATCTGGTCCACCGTGTCATTAAGAGACATTGCTTCCTTGTTAATTTTCTGCTTAGATGATCTGTTTAGTGTTGTAATTGAAGTATTAAAATCTCCTACAATTATGGTATTTTTATCAGTTATTTTACTTATTATACTACTCTTATTCATGTCTTGCTATTGTCTCTTTTTTAAAAGCTAGGTTGTCTGGCTTTTTGGCTTTGTTTTGATGTCCATTAGCATTATAGATGGTTTTCCATGCCCTTATATTAAATCTGCAGAGGTCTTTAGGTGTAAAATGAATCTCTTGTAGGGAACATATAAGTGGAATTTTTTTCTTTAATCCATTCTGATGTTCTATGACTTTTAATAGGTAAATTTAGTGAATTTACATTCAGAGTGATTATTGAAAAAAAGATATGAATTTAGTGCCATTGTGTTATCTGTAGATTTAGTGTTTGCAGTGATGTTCTCTTGTCCTTTTTAGTCTTTGCTGCTTTCCACCCACGGAGTCCCCATTAGAACTTATTGCAGGACTGGTTTACTGGTCATGAACTCCTTTAGTTTTTGTTTGTCTGGAAGAGTCTTTGTTTCTCTTTCTATTCTAAATGAAGCCTGGTAGGTTAAAGGATTCTTGGCTGCATATCTTTCCTATTCAACACATTGAATATTTCCTGCCACTCTCTTCTGGCCTGCCATGTTTCATGGGGAAGGTCTGCTACTAATTTATGTGTTTATGCTTGCAGGTTAAGGATCTTTTTCCCTAGCTGTTTTCAGAATTCCCTCTTTATTATTTATTATTCCCTCTTTATACTACCTTTTTATTTTGGAAGTTCCACTATGATATATCATGGTATTGACCTGTTTTTGTTCATTTTGGAGGGAGTTCCCTGCACTTCTTGGACTTGGATGCCTGTTTCCTTCACCAGATTAGGGAAGTTCTCAGCTATAATTTGTTCATATACACCTTCTGCCTCTTTTTCTCACTCTTATACTTCAGAGACTCCTATGATATAGATATTGTTTTATTTTATGTTATCACTTGGTTCTCTGATTCACCCCTTTTCTGTGTAGAGATGTTACTAATCCTATTGATCTTCCCTTGTGAGTTGGAGACTTACAGTTATCTTACTGTTTCTAAGATTTTTTTTCTTTACTCTATATTTTACAAATTTAACTACAATATGGCATGTTGCCTGCTTTTGTTGATTTTAATGGGATATCTCTGTGCCTCTTAGAATGGGATGTCTGTTTCCTTCCTAAGACTAGGAACATTTTCTGTTATTATTTCTTCAAATAAAATTTCTGTCCATTTTATCTCTTCTTCTGGGACTCCTATAATATGAATATTTTTACATTTGGTAGAATCACAGTTCATTAAATATATTCTCATGTTGCATACTTCTTTTTTATTCAGTTTTATTACCTTCCATTATTTTAACTTCTAGGTCATTAATTTATTTCTCTGCTTGTTCCAGCCTGGTGTCAATTGCATCAAGCCCATTTCCAATCTTGTTCATTGGACCCTTCATCTCTGATTCATTCTTTTTTTTTTTTTTTTAATTTTTTTTTTCAACATTTTTTATTTATTTTTGGGACAGAGAGAGACAGAGCATGAACGGGGGAGGGGCAGAGAGAGAGGGAGACACAGAATCGGAAACAGGCTCCAGGCTCCGAGCCATCAGCCCAGAGCCTGACGCGGGGCTCGAACTCACGGACCGCGAGATCGTGACCTGGCTGAAGTCGGACGCTTAACCGACTGCGCCACCCAGGCGCCCCTCCGATTCATTCTTTTTTGGACTCTTTTATCTCTGTGGTAAGGGTCTGACTGATGTCCTCTACTCATTTATTGAGCCCAGTGAGTATCCTTATGCTTGTTACTTTCAGTTCTCCATCAGAGAACTTATACTTATGTACTTATATCTGTTTCACTTAGATCTTTGACTGTGGCCTTATCTTTTACTTTCATTTTGGATATATTCCTCTCTATTCACATTTTATCTAAGTCCCTGCCTTTTTTGTGTCAGAAAAACTAGTTATATCCCCTGTTGCTGAATGCAATGACCTTGTAAAGAAGAGGTAAAGCAGTTCCCAGGGCCTGGTGCTTCAGAAGGTGTCTCTGTCATGTGCTGCATGTGTTCTCTTGTTATGTTTTGGCTGCTCTATCTTTCATGTCAGTCATCTGCAGAGGCTCTTTTTGTCTGATTTGCACAGGTTTTGTCTCTTGCTTAAATGTATGAGTTTTAACTAGGTGTGATATGGTCTGCTTGTGAAAATGAGACCTTTCACCACCTCCACCAGATTTGAAGCCCTGGAGAAACCTCTTGTGTGGATACTTGGTGTGGGCAAAGATTTCTGCTGCTTTCTGGGTCAGAGGCCTATGATAATGGAACTGAAGCTAGTGTGACTGAGAAGGGCAGTTCCACCAGAGAGTAGGGGTGTAGGGCTTTATGTGTGCAAGTTAGGCAACCATTGTCAGTGCTATACTCTTTCTTGCAGGTGGTTTTGTGTTTATGCTGAAGGTAAGGGGAGAGAAGTGGTTCTAGTCAGCTATTTTGTTCCTGGAAAGGTTACTTCCCAAGAACTGACTCCCAGGGACCTGCTCTGAGAGGTGCAAATAATCTCCTTACTGTGTGCCCCAGTTACTCTTCCAATCTGTGTTTCCACATTGTGTGCCCCCAGGTTGTTTGCCTGCCTTCTCTCCAGGAGAAACCATGCACCCTCTAGGCCCCATTTCAGTCAAGCCCTTTGACTTACAAGACCCTAAACCCTGCTGGTTGCAAAAACTCTGGGAAATCAGCCCCTCTTTTTTTCCCAGCCAATGAATTCAGGGAAATGTTCTCAATGTGCATTCCTCTGTGTGCTCCTCTCCCTCTTGCCCTTCTCCCCTATTACAGCTTCCTCCCCTCCACATTGTCTGGGATCCCATTCTCTGCTAAAACACCTCTCCACACTTTCTACCTTCTTTGATGTGGGTTTTTCCCTCACTTTATTTGTGGAGTTTGTTCTGTCAGTATTCTGGTTGATTTTTGAGGTATTTAGGATGATTTGATAGTCATCTAGTTGGTTTTGTATGCTGAGGTGAGTCTAGGGTCCTCCTATCTTTCTGCCATATTCCTGTCTCTCTATTCTGAAAATATTTAATTTAATATGTAGGCCACTAACTACATTAATGGGGATTGGAGAAAAATAAATTACCATAAGACACTTTGTTATGAGACTATGTGAAATGTAAAATATACTTTCTTCCTTTACCATTATATATTTTTCATTACTCATTAGAAATTTGAGTAAATGTAAGAGTTCAAGATGAATAGTCTAATTTTTTTAATATTGATAATTGAAAAAAAGGTTGATAGAGAAAAATAGGTTAAAGATGAGAAACATAATTGGTAACTTTTTTTTTTTATTGTTGGAAGTAAAATATAAAGTTGATTACATATTCTAAAAAATTCCTTCTCCCTCTCACTTTATTTTTTCATTATAGACATCTTTTGGTTAATAATAATGTTTAATTACAACTTTCATGTAAATAATGAATTATTACGTAATAATAGATCTATGCATGCATAGAAAAAGTGTTTTTTCCCATACTTTGAGATGTAACACAAAAATTGAAAAGGAGATATTTGAAAAGTGCTGCTAATGGGGACCATATGCTTATTGTAGGCAGTTTACATCAGCATCATGTTGATGCATTTAGAGAATATTTTATTCAAATTTTGTGATATTTAAAAAGATAATATCAATAAAGAAGAATGACTTGATAAAGACAAAGGAAATTAGTGTAACAATGACAAATTCAAATGAAGCTGAAAGAAATTTAACATTGGTTTAAAAGAAAATGATTTTCATTTCTGTGACTAAACATTACTTTCTGAGACTCAGAAGGTTACTTCAATTTAAGTCGATATAATTAAAGAGGGGGAAAAACATGTTGACTCTAAGGAGGTATATAGCAATGTGTTAAATTTGTACTTGGGACATCCTGTGGTGGACACATGAAATGGTACTCAACATCACTAGCCATCAGAGAAGTGCAAATCAAAACCACAATGAGATATCACCTCACATGTGTTGAATTGGTTATCAACACAATAGTAACATTTATTGGAGAGGATGTGAGAAAAGGGATTCCTTGTACAATGTTGGTGGGAATGCAAATTGTTTTATCTACAATGAAAACAGTATAGAGGTTCCTTGAAATAGTAAAAAAGAAACTACCATATTATTTACCATAATTTCACTTCTGTGTATATATCCAAAGGAAATGAAAACAGCATATCAGAAAATATCTCCACTCTCATGTTTATTGCAACAACATATTCACAATAGCCATGATATAGAAACAAAGTGTCCATCAGTGAATGAATGGATTAATAAATATAAACATGTATTATGTATTTATATATTTTTATATATCATCAACTATGAGAAAGAATGAAAGTCTACCATTTGAGAAAATATGGATGAACTAAGTGAGATAAATCAGACAAAGAAAGACAAATATTGTATAATACCACTTATATGTGGAAACTATAAGGCTGAACTTGTACAAACAGAGAATAGAATGGTGGTTACCAGAGGCTGGGGGAGTGGAGGAATTGGGAAGATGTTGTTAAAGGTTATAAACTTGCAACCAGGAGATGAATGTGTTCTGAAAACATAATGGACAACATACTAACAGTCAAGAATACTGTAATATGTCCCTTAAAGTTGCTAAGAAAAAAATGTATTTGACTTAAACCCACAATAGATGTAAGCCCAGATATCACACACACACACACACACACACACACACACACACAGAATTCAAGCCTTCTCTCTTTGTAACCTACAAAGGAAGAATTTAGTGATCTTATAAATTGTTTAATTTATTTATCTAGTCCCCTTATCTCAAATGGTGTTTCATGACTCAGCCTCATGCTTCATCTTATGAAAATGCAGTTTTCCTTTGTGAGTGCGAGACTGTGTTGAGCCAAAATAAAGAAACTTCTTTATCTACTGTGATCTCATTAAAATGTCTGGGAAACCTATGTTGTGATTATTTCAGCAGAAAGTTTCTCATAATTAATCCTTAGGGTAACTTGGCCATTTATATTCTTGTCTATGGCTTCCAATTGCTTAAAATAACTATGTCCACATATTAACAACTGATCCAAATGTATTTTTGGTATAGAAACAAAAATGTGTAAAATGAAAATAGAAGTAAATTAGTCACTTATTTATCCAAATAAGTTGGAACTTAAACTGCAGTCAGATTTCTTCCCTAAAAGTTTCTCAACAGGGTCTGTAAATTAAATTTAATAAATTAAACCAATATACTTTAAGTTTCTTATATTAGCCTGGAACAGTAATAAAGAGTGTGGATCACTAAAAAAATAGATAAAGTTTATGATATCAGTAAACAGTTAGATAAACAGTACACAGAGCATATGAAGGAGGGATATTTTTAAGGCTTCTGTATAAAAAGTTATATAATATGGCTATCCTAAATTAATTTAACTGATGCTATTTGAAAATAATTCTATTGAATATCTTGTAAACTTTGAACAATAACAGAAACGAAACACAATAGTTCATTACATATATGTTGGTTCTAGTTTCATTTGATCATTACTAAAATTTGACTGTAAATCATGAAAGAAAGCTTCCTTGAAGCAATAGGAACATTATTTTGTAACTAAGAATACTCTTTTGTTTCAACATTGATAAAACGAGGCCCAAATGTTTACATATGTTGGGTTAATATTTCAACTCAAACTATCTAAGTCTTGTAGAGCTGTTGCCCCTTCATACTATTGTCTAAGAATGTTTAGCTAGAATTTTTTCAATTATTTCAAATCCCTCCTAACATCATAGTCTCCTGCAGGGATGTTTCAGAACAGAACAGAACAGAACATGTAAAAGAAGATGGATAGTTCAGATAAAATATAGTAAGAAAAGAGGAAGGAGTTGAAGGATACAGACTGGAAGGATTGTGAGACAGAGAGTAGCACCATGGAGACAAAAAAGCTGATGATCCTGGCCCCCAGAGCTAGTGTTTTGCATACATACCAGTTCATGATGAGCAGATTATATCTGTGAGTAACAAATAGTTACATAGCGATCTAACGTCATCACTGCAAGGAGAAAGTTGTCAGTTGCCTCCATGAGTACAGTAATATAGGCCTGGGCAAGGCAGAATTTGTAAGGTATGACTTTTCTGCTTTCAAAAGAGATGAAAAAATGCCTTGGAGACCATAAATGTATTAAAAAAAACATGGTAAAAAGTCAGATCATAGATGACAAAATTCTTAGAAAGAGGAATGAAGAACTACTAAAGTTATGATGACTGTTCTAAAAATATTAGGCAAGGAGGACAAAGAGAAGAGGAAATTGAGAAAGATATCAACCAGGAATATTTACAAAATCCAACAAGTAATGGCTCACTTAACATTGGCGGAATTCTTATATTCCATTTCAACTATTAAAACTCCCCCCTGCCTTTTTTTAAGAGAGAGAGAGAACATCAAAGGGGGAAGGGCAGAAGTGGAGAAAAAATTCCAAGCAGGCTTCACGCTGTCAGTGTAGAGGCTGACACGGGCTCAAACTCACAAAATGTGAGATCATGACCTGAGTCAAAATCGAGTCGAATGCTTAACCTACCGAACCACCCAGGCACCCCTGGAATTTACCTCTTTAAAGAATGAGAAGGAGAAAATAAAAATAGTTTATTGACAATTTAAAGGTTAAATAGATTGTCTTTCATATCAAGTGCAATGCCAATGACAAATGTGTGTTAAATAGGAATAACAAGTATTTATGAAATTTTATTGGGCAAATATTTGATTAAAAAAATAAGATCCCAAATACACAAACTGGAATTTATTAAAAGAAAAAAATGCACCTTAAAAGTTGCTATCAAGAGAGTATAAAATACCACCTATAGAACGGGAGAAAACATTTGCAAATAATATGTCTGATAATGTTTTACTATTCAGAATATATAATGAGCATCTACAACTAAACTTAATAATAAGCACAGAACATCAACAAACATTTCTCCAAAGAAGCAGGTGACCAATAAATATACATGACAGCATAGTCATTAGGAAAATATTGATCAAAACTACAGTTAGATAACACTTTACATCTACTACAATGATCATAATAAAAATAAATAGTAGCAGTTTTTGGCAAAGATTGAAAAATTCTATAACTTGTGCATTGCTAGTGGGCATGTAAAATGGTGCAGAAAAACAGTGTGAAATTTAATGATGTAAAGTGGTGCAGAAAAAGTTAGGAAAATCTTTAAAAAGCTACATATGAATTACCAGATGATCCAGCAATACCACTCTTAGGTACATATGGAAAAGAAATAAGAACAAGAACTCTCAAAGATAATTGTACGTAATTATTTATAGAAGGATAGTCACAGTAGTCAAAACCTGAAAACAACCTAATTGTGTATCAAAAGATAAATAAACAAAATGCAGAATATAAAAACAATAAAGTATTATTCATTCATAAAAAAGAATGGAGTTTTGAAACATGCTACAATCAGTATTTAATTTGAAAGCATTGTGTTAAGTAAAATAAGGCAAACATGAAAGGACAAATGTGTATAATTCCTTTTACATGAACTATCTAGAATAGTCAAATTCACAGAAATATGACATAAATTAGTAATTAGGAGGGGACAAATAAGGAAACAGAATTATTGCTTAATGTGTGTAGACTTGGGGTGATGAAAAATTTTGGAAAGAAGTAATAGTGATGTTTGCATAATATTGTAAATGTAATCAATGCCACTGAAATGAATACTTAAATTGGTCAAAATGGTTAATTTTGTATATTAATAAAACAATAGGAAAATAATACAACTACAAATTAAACTCTGAATTACCTATGTTTGAAAAACACACCAGCAACTTTTTAATGTAAAACTGGGAATTTCATCTACTTCTACAAATTTCTCATATATATAATACAACACTTCTCTTTATTTGACTAATCAAACATTATTTTTATTTTTTTTAAAAAAGAACTATTGGTTCAGGGGTGCCTGGGTGGCTCATTTGGTTGAGTGATCCACTCTGGATCTTAGCTCACGTCTTGATCTTAGGGTCATGAGTTCAAGCCCCGACAACGGGATCAGCATTGGGCTCGAAGCCTGCTTGAAACAAAAAACAGAGCTTTCCAGGGGTCAACATGGTGGAGAAGTAAGGGTATCTTCCCGTGTTTCTCAAAGAAGAGCTAAAGCCAAAGGACTTTGAACCCCAGAGTCTGGGAGGAAAAGAGACTCTACCTACCAGGAAGAAAATGGGAAAACTGGAGAAAAGATAGGTGTGTGATTGTGAACTGGGGGAGATAAAAAAGGTCTAGTGGGCACGGAGGGGAGGGACCCCCTTCAGCTGAGAGACAAAGGGAAGAGAAAGAGCAGCTAGGGAAGTGTGGGACCCTATCTGGACAGGAGAAAGACCTTGGACTGGGACTGAGAGGGATCCTATCTCTAACTGTGGGGCTTTCTTAGGACTGGGGCTGGCTCCCTGTTTGTGCACCTGGGGGGAGGTGAGCCAACCCTAGGTGCGGTCGTAGGTCAGGGGTGCAGTCCACAGTAGGAGAAAGCAGTACTTTCCCTAAAGGGCTGTGAGATAGTACAAAGTCTGCGTCCACCATCCCCAGGCTCAGTGGGTGGGCTGAGGGTACAGTCCACAGTAGGAGAAAATGGCCCCCTCCCTGAAGTGCTGTGGGAAAATACAAAGCCTGCCTGTGTCTGCTTGTGTCCACCACCCAAGGCTCAATGGTGAGGTTGGTGACGCATTCCACACTAGTAGAAGGCAGTCCTCCCTGAAGTACAGTGGCACAGACAAAGCCAGCCAAGACCACATATCAGGCTGCACTGAGAGGTACTTCCACAATGCCAGAGTGCACAGAGCTGGACTTTGAACCCTCGCCAAACACAGGATCAGGGGAGCTGGCAGAGTGAGAAGGACTGCCTTGTCTGCGCCCAGGGCACAGTGAGGACAACTCAAATGGAGTCCACTGGGTCTGGCTTTGTGGAGAAGAGACTGGGGGATCGCCATCCCCCCCCAACCCACCACCAAGGCAGGCCCTCAGGCATCAGTCCTGGGGCTCATAGTGGAGGTGGGTCCAAACTACAACAACAACAACAAAAACACCTTCACACCAAGGAACTGCGTATTTACTGGAGTTGGACAGACCCTGCAAACAGCTCCCCCAGACCATCGCTGCAGCACTACCTGAATTAACTGTAGGTAAATTCTGGATACATGGATATATTCTCCCCCTCCCCATTTCTCCTCCTTATCTCTTCCCTCCTATAGGCTGGTTATTCAGGTTATTGGTTTGTCTAAACAGACATATTTAATGCATTTAATGTTCTACACCACCTTCTTTACATTCCTTTCTCTCTCTCTGGAATAACCAAGCCATATAGTTTCCTGTCTGGGTAACTTTATTTTCATTTATTTTTCCCCATCTCCTTCTTTATTTTCCTTTCTCTCTCTCTAGATTAAGCCTTTCAGTCTCTCTGTGTAGTCAATGTTTGTTTTTTTTCCCCACCCCTGTCATTTCTCTCTTTGTATGTGCTCTTCCAACAGCATTGCCTCCACCCTGTTCTTTACTTGTAGTTGGTGTTTTTGGGTTTTTTGTTTTTAGTTTCTAGTTTTATGTCTTTATTTGCTTGTTTGTGTTATTTGCTTGTGCATTTGTGTGTTTTTGTCTCCTATTAGCCTATCTGTTTTCCTTTACAGGAATACTCCAAGGTACATATCAAAGCACACACATTGGAGGATCCAAAATATCGCTACAAGTAGGGAAATAAATAACCAAAGTCACGGCAACAGAGAGCAAGTCTCCAATAAAACACCTCCTAAGGTCCAGGCCCTGGAGAGAGTATGACCCCCCCCCCCTTTAATATACCAGTGCTCACAGGTGCAGAGCACACAAAAAACTTGTAAATGCATAAGTGACAGAAAAGTAGCCAAGATAATGAAACAGAAGAAGTTTCCTCAAAAGAAACTCTAGGAAGTAGCAAGAGCTAATTATTTGATCAAAACGAATTTAAGCAATATAACTAAACAAGAATTTATAAAAATAGTCATAAAATTAATTGCTGGGCTTGGAGAAAGCATAGAGGACAGCAGAGAATCTATTTCTACAGAGATCAAGGGAATAAAAAAATAGTCATGATGAATTAAAAAATTCTATAAATGAGGTGCAAAATAAAATGGAGGCAGCCACAAGTACAAATTGAAGAGGCACGGGAGAGAATAGGTGAATTAGAAGATAAAATTATGGAAAAAGAGTAAGCTGAGAAAAAGAGAGATAAAAAATCCAGAAGTATGAGGGGAGAATTAGAGAACTAAGTAATGCAATCAAATGGAACAATATCCATATCATAGGAATTCAAGAAGGAGAAAAGAGAGAGAAAGGGCTGAAGGTGTACTTGAACAAATCATAGCTGAGAACTTCCCTGATCTGGGGAAGGAAAAAAGCATTGAAATCCAAGAGGCACAGAGGACTCCCTTCAGACGTAATTTGAAACATCTTCTTCAGGACATATCACAGTGAAACTGGCAAAATACAAGAATAAAGAGAGACTTCTGAAAGCAGCTAGGGATAAACAGACCCTAACTTACAAAGGTAGACACATAAGAGTAGTCACAGACCTATCTACTGAAACTTGGCAGGCTAGATAGTCTCAGACCTATCCAAAAACTTGGCTAGAGCCCAGAGGTTCTGTGCTCTAAGCACAGAGCCCGGAGGCAGGAAATCTTCTAGGCAGGCTAGAATGGCAGGAAATCTTCAATGTGATGAACAGAAAAAAATATGCAGCCAAGAATCCTTTATTTAGCATGTCTGTCATTCAGAATAGAAGGAGAGATAAAGGTTTTCCCAAACAAACAAAAACTGAAGGAATTCATCACCACTAACCTAGCCCTACAGAAGACCCTAAGGGGAACTCTGTGAGTGAAATGGTCAAGGACCACAAAGTACCAGAGACATCACTACAAGCATGAAAACTACAGATAACCCAATGACTCTTAACACATATCTTTCAATAATAACACTGAATATAAATGGATTAAATGCTCCAAACAAAAGACATATGGTATCATAATGAAAAACAAAAAACAAGACCCATATATTTGCTGTCTACAAGAGACTCATTTCAGACTAGATAGACTAAGAGGAGACAAAAACACATTTAGACCTGACACCTTCAGATTGAAAGTGAGGGGATAGAGAACTATCTATCATGCTGCTGGAAGTCAAAAGAAAGCCAGAGGAGCAATATTTATATCAGACAAACTAGACATTAAATTAAAGGTTGTAACAAGAGATGAAGAAAGGCATTATATAATAATTACAGGGTATATCCATCAGGAAGAATTAACAAGTATAAATGTCTATGCACCAAATTCAGAGGCACCCAAATATATAAAACATTTAGTCACAAACATAACCAACCTTATTGGTAAGAATGTGGTAATTGCAGGGGAATTTAATACTCCACTTATGACAATGGATAGATTATCTAGACAGAAAATCAGTAAGAAACAATGGCCCTGAATGATACATTGGACCAGAAGGACTTGAAAGATATATTTAGAACTCTAGATCCTGAAGCAGCAGAATTTACTTTCTTCTCAAGTGCACATGCAACATTCTCCAAGATAGATCACATACTCACATAGAGTATCATGTCATCTGTGAAGAGAGAAAATTTGACTTCTTCCTTGCTGATTTGGATGCATTTTCTTTCTTTGTGTTGCCTGATTGCTAAGGCAAGGACTTCTAACACTGTGTTGAACAACAGTGGTGAGAGAGGATATCCCTGTCATGTTCCTGACCTTATGAGGAAAGCTGTCAGTTTTTCCCCATTTGGGATGATATTAGCTGTGGGTCTTTCATATATGGTCTTTATGATTTTTTATGTTATATGCCTTCTATGCCTACTTTCTTGATGGTTTTTAATCAAGAAAGGATGTTGTATTTTCTCAAATTATTTTTCTGCACTTATTGAAATGATCATGTGGTTCTTATCCTTTCCTTTATTAATGTGATGTATCACCTTGATTGATTTTCAGATATTTAACCAACTCTGCAGCCCAGGAATAAATCCCACATGATCATAGTGAATGATTCTTTTAATGTATTGTTATGTTTCGTTTGATAGTACTTTACTGAGAAAATTTGCACCCACATTCATAAGGGAGATTGGTCTGTAATAATTCTTTTTTGTGGGGTTTTTGCCTGGTTTTGGAATCCAGGTAATGTTGGACTCATAGAATGAGTTTGGAAGTTTTCCTTCCTTTCCTATATTTTGAAACAGCTTCAAAAGAATATATATTCACTCTTCTTTAATTGTTTGGCCATCTCTTCAGCAAATGGTATTGGGCAAACTGGAAAGCAACATGTAAAAGAACCAATCTTGATCACTTTCTTATACATACACAAAAATAATCTCAAAATGGATGAAAGACCTAAATGTAAGATAAGAACCATCAAAATCCTAGAGGATAAAATAGGCAACAACCTCTCTGACCTCAGCTGCAACAATTTCTTCCTAGACATATCTGTTGAGGCAAGGGAAACAAAAGCAAAAATGAACTATTGGGATTTCATCAAGATAAAAATTTCTGCACAGCAAAAGAAACAATCAACAAACTAAAAGGCAACCAATGGAATGGGAGAAGATATTTGCAAATGATATATCAGAAAATTGGTTAGTATCCAAAATCTATAAAGAACTTATCAAACTCAACACCCAAAATCAAATAATCTAGTGAATAAATGGTCAAAAGGCATGAACTGACACTTTTCGTGGTGAATAGACACAGATGGTTAATAGACACATAAAAACTTTGGCTACTGTTGGTAGTGCTGCTATAAACATGGGGGTGCATATGTCCCTTTAAAACAGTACACCTGTACCCCTTGGATAGATGCCTAGTAGTGTAATTGCTGGGTCATAGGGTAGTTCTATTTTTCGTTTTTTTGAGGAATCTCCATACTGTCTTCCAGAGTGGCTGTACCAGCTTGCATTTCCACCAACAATGCAAAAGAGATCCTCTTTCTCCACATCCTTGCCAACATCTGTTGTTGCCTGAGTTATTAATGTTAGCCATTCTGACAGGTGTCAGGTGGTATCTCATGACAAAACAAAAGATATTCATAAATATGGAGAACTGAGGGTTACTAGAGGGGTTCTGGTAGGGGGATGGGCTAAATGCGCAGGTGGCTCTAAGGAATCTACTCCTGAAATCATTGTTGCACTATGTGCTAACTAATTTGGATGTAAATAATTTTTAAAAATATAAATAAATAAATAAATAAACAAATAAAGTGTAAAGACAAAAAGATAAATTAAAAAATAGACACATAAAAAGTTGCTCAATATCACTCATTATCAGGGAAATAAAAACCAGAACCACAATGAGATATACCTCACACCTGTCAGAATGGCTAAAATTGACAACTTGGGAAACAATAGGTGTTTTCAAGGATGCAGAGAAAGGGGAATACTTTTGCACTGCTGGTGGTGATGCATTCTTGTGCAGCCACTCTGGAAAACAGTATGGAAATTCCTCAAAAATTTAAAAATAGAGATACACTATACCCAGCAATTGCATCACTAGGTATTTATCCAAAGAACACAAAAATGATGATTCGAAGGGGCACACGCACCCCAATGTTTATAGCAGTTCTATCAACAATAGCCAAATTATGGAATGAGCCCAAATGTCCATTGACTGACCAATGGATGATGAAGATGTAGTATTTATGTATACAATGGACTATTACTTGATGATCAAAAAGAATGAAATCTTGCCACTTGCAAAACCTTGGATTGACCTAGAATGTATTATGCAAAGCAAAATAAGTCAGTCAGAGAAAAGGAAATACATGTTTCCTCTCATGTGCTATTTAAGAAACAAAACAGGGGTGCCTGGGTGGCTCAGTTAAGCGACTGACTTCGGGTTCAGGTCATGATCCTGCAGTTCATGAGTTTGAGCCCCAGGTCGGGCTCTGTGCTGATAGCTCAGAACCTGGAGCCTGCTTCGGATTCTGTGTCTCCCTCTCCCTCTGTCCCTCTCCTCCTTGCACTCTGTCTCTGTCTCTCTCAAACATAAATAATCATTATTTATTTTTTTTTTTAAAGAAAGAAACAGAACAGATGGGATCACCTGGATGGCTTAGCTGGTTAAGCATCCGACTTTGACTCAGGTCATAATCTCATGGCTCATGAGTTCAATCCTGCCTTCGGGCTCTGTGCTGACATCTCAGAGACCAGAGCCCACTTCAGATTCTATGTCTCCCTCTCTCTTTGTCCCTCACCTCATCATGCTCTGTCTCTCTCACCTCAAAAATAAATAAACATTAAAAAAAATCAGGTGAACATAGGGGAAAGAAAAGAAAAATAAGATAAAAGCAGAGAGGATGGCAAATCATAAGAGATGCTTAAATACAGAGAAAAACTGAGTGTTACTGGAGAGGTTTTGGGTAGGGGGATGGGCTAAATAGGTGATGGCATTAAGGAGGGCACTTTGGATGAGCACTGGGTGTTGTATATTAGTGATGAATTACTAAACTCTAATCCTAAAACCATTATTACACTATATGTTAACTAACTTGTATTTAAATTAAAAAAAATTTTTAAAAAAGCCTCAGAATTTACCCAATATTTGTAATCTTGTGAGTGTGAGTGCATGTGTGTGTGTGTGTGTGTGTGTAAGTGTGTGTCTTTCTTAGGACCGTAGAGCTGAAAATTTTATTTCTTCTGAAATTGGAAAATGTAAAATTAATAAAGAGATACACACACATATATACCTTTATTATTACACTACTATTACTTTAACTACATTACATTGTTAAGCAGAACTACTGACACCACCATAAGGACTATATTATAATAGTTATATATATATATAAAACATATATATATATGTAAATATACATAAGTGTGTGTATATATACACACACTTATGTATATTTACATATATATATATGTTATATATATATAAAATATATAATTTATATACATTACTATCACCAATACCAAAACACTTTTCTTTCATGTTTATTCAATCACTTTAAAATATATGATACATATAAATCCAGTTTAACTATGTTATTATGATTATAAATAATAAAATCACATAAAATATACTTTCTCCATTTATGATACCAATTTCAGCACTCATTCCCTGAAAAAATCAAAATACTCAGGTTTGGAAGTATTCAAAGATACTATCAATTTAATCCCATCCCCTTGAGGAAGTTCTGGCCTTTGGCCAAGGTGTCCTTCAGTTAACTTTTCAAGTTTTTTTTTTTTTCTGTAGACTGAAGATGAAGGAATTCAGGAGAGGTGTCATGACACTAGAGATGATAAAGAGGATCTTGTTGATATGTAAAATGCTCTTCTGGGAAGGGTAGACATGTACAAAAATGGAGATCCCATAGCCCATGGAGACCACAGTGAAGTGAGAGGCACAGGTAGCAAAGGCTTTGTGTTGACCTTGACCTGAGGGTATCTTCAGAATGGTGGAGATGACATAAACATAGGAGACCACAGTGAGGGAAAGGAAGCTGACGAGCAGGACAAGGGAGCTGAAGAAGTCCAATATTTCAAAGATGGGGACATCAGCACAGGTCAAGTGGAGGAGGGGGGCACTGTCACAAAAAAAGTGACCAACCGCATTGATGCCACACTATGGCAGCCCCACCTTAACAGTGGAAAGGATAATGAGGAAAAAAACATTCACCAGGAGGGGATAACAAGACACACACACGATGAGGTGGGCATAATCACCAGGTACTGAAGAGGGTTGCAAATGGCCACATAGCAATCATAGGACAAGGCTATAAAAAGGATAAACTAAGTGTATCCAGAGAGGAAGTAGAAATAGGACTGGGTGAAGCATTCACCAAAGGATATGCTCTTTCTGTCTGACAGGAAGCCTGTCAGCATCGTGGAAACAGCACCGGTTGTGGTTAGTACTTCAGTGAAAGAGAGATTGCTGAGGAAGAAATATATGGGTGAGTGAATCCTGTAATCCACGAGAATCAGGGTAAGGATAAGGGTATTTCCAAGTACTGTCACCAAGTAATACAATTAAAAAAAAATCAAGAACAGAAGGGCACGAAACTTTCTAGTGTTTGGTATCCCTGTAAGATTGATCTCTGTCACCATGGGCCAGTTCTCCCTCTCTATGCTGCATGGGAAATGTCTTCCCTTAATTTTGTCAAGGAAGTGAAAGAAGCAACATGTATTACTACGAAAGACACACTATTCTAAGATATATTAAGTTGAGCATCATTTTATTTCTAGCAAAAATACACATTATTGATAAATGTGTTGGACTTTCATTTTCCTTATAATGTACATATAACTCTTATAACATCCATATTAAATTTAATATTCTTAATAATTAGCATGAATAAAAATCATCTTCTCTAACACTTTTTTTAAACCTCTACATCCCTATTTAATAACCCAAATGATAAAAAGGCAATGACTACAATTTACTCATATTCTAACTATATATATTTGTCATTAATAATTTTTGTAAAAATATTTTGATCAATGCAACTAATAAATAGATATTTTTAAACACTTAAATGTATTTAATTGATAACAGATTAAAATGTCAATTTTGTAACTGATTTTTGCTTTCAGAAAACCTTACTTGCATTAGACATTTGAGATACTTTCCAGTTTACACAGATTATTTAATGGAGTCAAATATACAGAATCAAAATTTTTACTCCTATAATCTTTAAATTTTATTGTGTTTAGTAACTATTATGTGAAGAGGAATTTTATAAATTAAAAATGAGTAAATATCCAAAGGAAACAAAATAAGTAGGGTATTAACCTTTTAAAAGATTTCTTTTTCTAGAACAATTTTTTAAATTAAATATTCATCGATGATGTTTTGGAATGACTATACACATGATTGTGGGTGTGTTATTAATAAGCTAAAATGTTTGAAAGTACACTTCTATATTTAAATTCACATTAGAATTCATCTCATTGTACGTAATTAAAATAAATTGGAACAATGAAAAAGGAGAAAAACACCAATTCAGATTTTATGGTAATTAAATATTGTTTCCCTTAAAGGGAAAAAATTGACAATAACATATGATTTTGGTAGGACAAAAAAAATTAAAGGATATCCTCAAACCAAAGATAATATGGTAAAGTTAAAATTTTGAATCATAAAGTAAATATAGGATCAAGAAACATTAAAAATTGGCATTTACTATAGAAAGCCAATATGTAAATTGTATTAAAATGTGATTAGATTAAGCTCACCTGATATATACATCAACCTGAATTAAAAAGAAATTTCAAGGAGTGCCTGGGTGGCTCATTCAGTTAAGTATCTGACTCTCAACATTGGCTCAGATCATGATCTCAGGGTCGTGGGATAGTCTGATGTCAGTCAGGCTCTGTGCTGAGCATGGTGCCTACTTGGAATTCTCTCCCTCTCTCTCTCTCCCCTCCCCTCTCTCTCTCTTCTCTGCCCTTTCTTCTCCTCACCCCTTACAACAAACATTTTCTAAAGAAAATTTAGTGAAAGTTTTACTTCTTTCTTGCTGATTTGGATGTCTTTTATTTCTTTATGTTGTCTGATTACTGTGGCTAGGACTTCCAGTATTGTGCTAAATAATAGTGGTGAGAATGGACATCCCTGTCTTGTTCCTGACCTTAGAGGAAAAGCTCTCAGTGTTCCCCATTGAGGATGATATTAGCTGTGGGGTTCTCATAGATGGTCTTTATTGTATTGGGGTATGCTTCCTCTAAACCTACTTTGCTGAGGGTTTTTATCATGAATGGATGTACTATGTCAAATGCTTTTTCTGCATCTATTGAAAGGATCATAAGTTCTTATCCTTTCTTTTATTAATGTGGTGTATTCATATGTGGAATTTAAGAATAAAAAAAAAGGGAAAAAGAGAGAGAGAAAGGCAAACCAAGAAGCCCACTCTTAACTATAGAAAAACTGATGGCTACCACAGGAGAGGTAAGTGGGGGTATGGGTTAAATAGAGGAGTAAGGAGTGCACTTGCTGTAATGAGCCCTGGGTATTGTATAGAATTGTTGAATCACTATAAGATATATCTGAAAGTAATATTACACTGTATGTTAACTAATTGGACTTTAAATTAAAGACTTTAAAGTAATAATAATAATAAAATATAATTGTACTCATTTTCTAAAAAACACAAAAATGAAACAAATCAAATATATATATAATTAGATTTTGATTTGTTTATATTGTTATATATATATGGGTGCACCTATGTCAGGGAACTTTTAAAATAATAATAAGAAAAAAAGATATCCTAAAACAAGCAGCTGACAAATTAGAAATCAAGAGAGAGTGAAAAAAAATTTCTAGCACAAAACACAATGAAGTTAAGTTGATACTGTAAATAATAAATTTCCACTGAAGATAGAAATATCCATGAATTTATATAAAAACTGAGATAGTATCATGATTTTCAAAATAGATTTTGTGAATATAGGAAGTACTGGAAAATAACAAAGGAATACTAAAATAAATTGACATACTCCCATGCATTTTTATCAACATAATTAAAATTGAACACTATATGAATAAAATTTTAATATTAGTATCAAACATGTGTAATTAAATTATGGAAATATACCCAATGTGCTGAACGAGTGTGTGTTAATTGAATAAATACAAAGAAGGAATCTATTCTTTGATTTGGAATCAATATTGCAAATTTTAAATTAATTCTAAAATATGTTAGTATATGCATTTTAATTTCTATCAATTACCAGCATGACTTTTAATTCTGAAACTGATAAATGTAAATTAAATGTAATCTTACAGAATAACAGGCAATGCCATAAAATATGTAGCCATGATAATATGTTATTACAATATATCAACTTAGATCAAATATTTAAATATATTTGAGAACATTTATATATTTTATTTCATTTACATTGAAATTTAAAAAAATAAAAATTTCAACTCAACACAAAATGACATTCCAGTGGAGCATATTTTGGTATTTGTCAACTGCTTTAATTTAAATATCTTCATATTGGACTGTCCCATTTATTATAATATAGTGGCCTTTTTCGCCTCTTGTTGCAGTCTTTGTCTTAAAGTGTAGTTTTCTGATACTAGTATTACTACTGTGGCTTTCTTTTGGCATTCATTGTCAAAATATGATTTTGATCATGTTTTATCACAATATAATTAATGTTTCTCCATCCACTCAGTTTCAATCTGCAGATGCCTTTCAGTCCAAAATGAGGCTCTTGTAGGGAGCAAATAGATGGGTCTTTTTGGTGTGTGTGTGTGTGTGTGTGTGTGTGTGTGTGTTTGCGTGTATTTTTAATCCATTCTGGCAACCTATATCTTTTGATTGGAGCATTTAGTCCGTTTACATTCAAATTAATTACTGATATCTAGGGACATTTTATTACTTGTTTTGTCATTCTTTCTGGAGATTTTTCTGATCCTTTCATATATTTGTCATTTTTCTTCTCTACTTACCACTCAAAAAGTTTCCATTAATCTTTTCTGCAGGGCTGGTTTAGTGATCACAAACTCCTTTGGTTTTGGTTTGTCTGGGAAACTATTTCTCATTTTCTGAACGATAGCCTTGCTGGATAGTTCATTCTTGGCTGCAGACTTTTCCCATTCAATACATTGAATATATCATGCCACTCCCTTATGTCTTGCCAAGTGTCTGTTGAGAAATTTCCAGTTAGCCTTCTGGTTTTTTCCTTGCAAGTTAAGGACTCCTTTTGTCTTCCTTATTTACAATTTTTTTCCTTATCCCTATATTTTACAAAATTAATTACAATATGTCTTGGTGTTGGCTTGTTTTGTTGTTGTTGTTGTTGTTGTTGTTTTGTTTTTGATGGGCGTTCCCTGTGCCTCCTGGATATGGATATTTGTTTCCTTCCTCAGATTAAGGAAGCCTTCAACTATTATTTCCTAACATAAATTTTCTGTCCATTTTTCTCTCTTCTTCATATGGGACTCCTATAATATGAATATTATCACATTTTATAGAGTCACTGAGTTCCTCAAGTGTATTCTCATGTTGTATTTTTTTCTCTTTTTTGTTCAGCTTCGTTATTTTTCATTATTTTTCCCTTTATGTCACCAATGAATTCTTCTGCTTCTTCCAGCCTACTATTCATTTCATCAGTGGTATTTCTAATATCGTTTATTGCATTTTTTCCTCTGTTTTTTCAACTCTTTCATCTATGTGATAAGGGTCTTACTAATGTCTTCTATTCTTTTCTCAAGTTCAGTGAATAACCTTTTGATTTAATTTTTGCTTTAAATTTTCCATCAGGTATGTTACTTATATCTGTGTTGCTCAAATAGCTGGTTGTTGCCTTACCTTGTTCTTTTGTTTGGGATAAATTTTTGCATCTTGGTATTTTGTCTAGGTCTCTGACTTCTTCTCTGTTAAGAAAGCCTGTTATGTCTCTTGCTCCTTAGATGTGGCCTCTTGTTTCCCTTTAGTTGTGGAGGTTGTTCTGTCAGTGTTCAGGTTGATTTATGGGGTATTTAGAATGATTTGATAGTTATCTAGTTGTGTTTGTGGATCAATACTAGCCTAGGATACTCTTATTCCACCTTCATCTTCCTCCCATACCTAGTAAATTCTCCTTAGGTTAGTCAATGGTTGATGGACAGCAGGTAGTAGTAAGCTATATTGTGGTCCAGAAGTCTGTTCTTCAAACTCACACTATCCATAAGGAAAAATTCCAATAGCCAAAGTGCAAGCTCCAACTTCAGCTGTAAAAAGTGCATCCACAGTGCATCACTAAGTCTACTTGGCAACCAGGTGGAAGGCAGCGCTCTCACTGTCACTTTGCAGCTGAGCAAATTGAGTCTTCAGGTGAAGACCAATAAATAGATCAATCAATCAACCAATCAATCATGTGCTTAAGATATGGAAGGGAGAGATTCAAGTCCTCAAGGATTTTAATGTCTTTGATTAAAGGTTTAAATGTAGATTTTAATCTGTAAACACCTAGAAGAATACACAGGAGAAAAGGTCGATAACATTGGTCTTGCCCAATTACATTATGAATATAATGCCAAAAGCACAGGCAACAAAAGTACAACAAAATAAATGTGACCACAACAAAATATACTGTTTCTGCCTAGCAAAAGAAATAATCTATAGATGAATAGTAACCTACAGAATGGAGACAATATTTGTTAAGAGGTTAATAGCTTAAATATATAAGAAACAGAAAACTCATTAGCAAATAACAACACAATTATAAAATAAGCCAAGATCTGTATAGATATATTTGCAGGAAGAAATTCTAGTGGACTAGTATAGAAAGTTGTGCAACATCATTAGTCATAAAGGAAATGCAAATCAAAGTGACAATGAGACTACTATAAGATCTTTTAGAATAGCTTTAATCAAATGGAGAAGACATAAAAAGTGTTGATGTGGAGAATAATATAAATTTGTGTAGTCAATATGAAAAACTTTATGGAGCTTTCTCATAGCATTAAAAATATAACTACCATATGATCCATAAATTCCACTTCTGAATATATATCCAAAGGAAATGAAATTACTATCTCAAAGAGATATTTATAGCAATATATTCGTTGCAGAATCATTCAGAATACCGAGCTTTGAAAATAACCTAAATGACTATCAATTGTTATATAGATGTCAGATGTACATAAGTATGTGTGAGTGTGTGCATGCGTGCATGTGCATATGTATGGCTAAATAACAGCCATATATATATTAATACTCATATATATTTTATGCATTCATAATACTCATATATTTAAATACTAATATATGATATTTACATATAAATATTATTTAGATATGAAAAATGACAGAATTCTTTCACTTGTTACAACATGGATAAACCTGGGAGACATTATGTTAAGGGAAATAAGTGAGAAAGGAAAGAAAAATACTGTATGATATAACTTTTTTGTGAAATCTAGGAGTTAAAATGATAGAAATAAAAAAATAGAATAGCAGTTGCCAGAGACTGGGGAGAGAAGTGGAGAACTTCTGAGGAAAAGCTATTTGTAAGATGAATAAATTCTGAGAATCTAATATACAACCATGGCCATTAAATTAATGTTATATAATTGAAAGCTGAAAATAATATAAATCTTAGAGTTTTCCACTACTAATAAATAGATCAATCAATCAATCAATCAATCTTTGTGAGGTGATTAATGTGTTAACTTGATTGTGGTTTTCTGGGTATAATACTCTTTAGAGAATTGGCAGTATTTTTTTTCTTTCATCATTTTGAATATATCATCAAACGTCCTTCTAGACTGCAAGGTTTCTGATTTATTTATTTATTTATTTATTTATTTATTTGCTCAGTCTTATGGGTGGGGGTTCCCCTGTATGTAACAATTTGATTTTCTCTTTCAAATTATCTTTTCTTTAATTCTTGACATTTTGATTTCTCTTGGTTTAGGTCTGTCTTTATTCTTATGTCATTTCTCTGGAACTTCCTGGATATGGATATGTATTTCCTTCACAAATTTGAAAGTTTGTGACCATTATTTCTTTAATTAAGCTTTGTGTTATCCTCTGTCTCTCTTTCCCCCTGTGACTCCCATAATAAATGATATGGGTCAATTTTCCAGTATCTGGTAAGTCCTTTATGATGTCTTCAAACTCTTTACTGTTCTTTTTTCTTTTTCTTTTTTGTTCCTCTGGGTGATTTCTAATGACTTATCCTTCAGTTCACTGATTCTTTCTTATATTTTATCTAGTCTTTCATTGAACCCCTTTATTGAATTTTTGAGTTCAGTTATTCCTTTCCAGTTAGGTGATCCTTGTTGGGTATTTTTAAAACTATTTTCTATCTTCCTTTTGAAGTATTCCCTTTGGTAATGTATTTCTGTCCTTATCTTGGTTGCCAGATCCATGACTGTTGTTTAAGTTATGTGTTGGGCATATTACTTATCTCAACTTAATCAGTGTGAGTTTCTGGAGATGTATCTTATTCTCTTAGGATTATATTTCTGTTTCTTCATTTTCATTGTCTTTGTACTGGCTTCTAAACATTAGATAAAGCAGCCACATTTTCTAAATTTGACATGCATAACTTGTCTAGGAAATTAATCTCAACAAACACTCCAGTAAGAGATTATGAATGGCTTTGAAACCTATGTACTTGTCCTAAATGCTATCTTTGTTCTTAGTGGTTCCTGGATGTTGGACTGCACCAAATCCCATAAATGCCACAAAGGGAGAGAAATTATCTGCATACCTAATCAGAATCCTGCAGGATTATAAATTGTCTGTCCCTTTAGCTCCCAGATTGAGATAATTGGAATATTGACCTTTGGGCAGCATCTGGGAAAATCTGAATATTAATATAAAGTCTATCCCCTTCCAAGGTGAAATTAAATGCTGTGTTTTTGCCTACTTGCTCTGTGCTGATTTAGGGGGAATATCCACTGGGCATTCTTGTGTACCCATTTGAAGTATAATCATCATTCTCTGTGATTCTGGAGGCTCATTAATTATGATTCCCATTAATGTCCAGAGATATATGATAAAGAAGCCAGTCTCCTGGTTTTCAGCCAGAAAAGTTGAGCTGCTAGAAGTGTGAACAAATTTCACCTAAGGAGAAGCTGGAGACTTGTTTGTTTGTTTGTTTTTGTTTTTAATGTTTTTATTCTTTTTTGAGACACACAGAGGGACAGAACACTAGCAGGGTAAGGGCAGAGAGAGAGGGAGACACAGAATCTGAAGCAGGCTCCAGGCTCTGAGCTGTCAGCACAGAGCCAGATACAGGGCTCAAACCCAGAAACCTCGAGATCATGACATGAGCTGAAGTCAGACGCTTAACTGACTGAGCCACCCAGGCACCCCAAGACTTGCTTTTATTACTGCAGTGAGCTGGGATAAGAAGTGGGTGTGCACACACACACACACACACACACACAGGCTTCTGAAAGACTATTAGTTAATTTACCTGTCAGCTTCCAGATGAAAGCTAATTAGAAACCAGATCTTTACATAGCAATGAGAACAAATTGTGGAATCCTACAATCTGTTCCCAATGTATTTGTGTATTAAATTATCACATTGCATACCTAAAAATTACACATCATGTTATACAACTTAAAACTTTATAATTTTTATTTGTTAATCATACCTCAATAAACCTGGAGATAAAATAAATTTTAAAGAACTTCAAATATAAAAAATGAATAAGAGCCATTTCTCTTTAAGAGCTCTGAGATCTGATTCACTAAATTTGAGGGTTGGAATCATTTTACACTGTGGGAGCTAGTTTCCCAGATATCAACCAATACTTCTTGGTATTTAAAATCTGAATAGGGGTGCCTGGGTGGCTCAGGCAGTTAAGTGTCTAATCCTTGATTTAGACTCAGGTCATGAAATCACAGTTTGTGACTTCAAGCCCTGCATCAGACTCTGTGCTGACGGTGGAGAGCCTGCTTGAGATTCTTTCTCCTTCTCTTTCTTTTCTTACCCTGCTCACACTTACTGTCTCTCAAAAATAAACATAAAATAAAATAAAGTAAACTAATAAAATAAAATAATTAAATTAAGTTAAACTAAACTAAATTAAATTAAATTAAATACAACAAAATAAATTCTGTATAGTCCCCTACCTCATTGTACCAGTTAGTGTATGTTATCAATATAGTGAGATAGATATCATGGTATATATCTTTTAAAGTTATAAAAGAATGTGGAATTCATTTTGTACTCTCTCTGTCTCCTTCTTATTTAGACCACTCACTTGAAAAGTCAGCTGCCATGTTGTGACCAGTCCTATTGACATACCCACATGCCTAGGAACTGAGACCAATAAGCAACACCAGCAAGGAACAAAGTACAGTAATCAATCATTCAGATTAATTTTGTAGTAGATCCTCCACCACAAGTCAAGCCTTCAGATGAACACTGACCTGCCTAACCTGTTTATTGAAACCTCAGGACCTATTGATTGGAACCTTGATCCAATAGCACTCAAGCAAACTGCTTCCAGCTTCCTAATCTGCAGAAATGTGTGCACTTGTATGTTTTGTGTTTTGTGCTAAGGTTTGGAATAATCTGTTATACAGTCATGTATACTGAATGCATAAAAATAAAATAGATCACCAAAAATAAGAGTACAAATAATGAGTGTAAGATGGCAAAACTAAGTAAATATTGAATTAGTTTCAAAATAAATTACATATAAAATGACTTAAACGACGTTTATAAAGATGGATATGTTTAAATAAGCTTTAGATGTAGGGGAGAGAAGAAAACACATAAATGTATAAAATAATTTAAACAGTGTTACATCAGTAGGAATAAATTCTGTTGCATTTATTGTAATCATTCTAACTATAGACATTTTAACTGGATTTTCAGTTTATTTCCAGTTTGTCTACAAAGACTATTTTTTGGATGGCTCTGGTGATTTTTAAAATATAGATTATATCCTACCATTTAAACTTACATAAGCAAGTTGAATTTGGAGCAGAAAGAATTAGCCCATTTAGTCAGTGTTCCAAGTTTCTAGGCTTTCACAATATAGCCAATCTGCTAACAAAAGTAGAGTTTCGATCATCTATCTCATGTTTATCTCCTCGTATCAAATGATTTACAAGCTCTACTGATAAACTTGTGATAAGCTATGTTTATGTATAAACAGATGGCATAATTCTCCATATGATAACCAAGGAGACTTGCATTTTGTAAGTCCTCTATATGAATTTTTTTTTCTTTGATGTAGTTTCTATTCACTCAGGTATTTCAAATATAGGAAGGTTGGGGTGCCTCTGTAGTTCAGTCAGTTAAGCACCCAACTCTGGATTTCAAAGTCATGATTTCAAGGTCATGATCTCAAGGTTCCTCAGTTCAAGCCCTGCATTGGGCTGTCTGCTGTCAGCACAGAGTCTGCTTTGGGTATTCTGTCCTTCTCTCTCTCTCTCTGCCCCTCCCCTGCTCATGCTCTCTGTCTCTCAAAAAAATAAACAAAAAAATGGGGAAGGTTTATGTAATTTTCAACCATGTATACTAGATACCAACAGCTTTTTTTTTTTGCAGTTGAGTTTTCTAAAATTTTTCCAGGACTATGTCTATCACTTTTCTTGTAAACACCTGTGAGGCCCATTATTTAGTCAGGATGCAAAATGCAAAACTCAAATTTATAAAGTCATAGATGAATAGTCAGTTTCATGAACAAAGCCTGTAAAATATTTACCTTTCTTTTATGTCTTTGAGGTCAATACACTAAAGACAAAAGAATGGAATTCAAAAGTCACATATACACTCTTATTGTGATTATAAAATTAGCTTTTACTCATTTTGGAAGCACCTAATTGTGTTTCATTACCCCTTTCCTCTCCATCCCCTTTATTCAGCATGGCTGCATAAAAGCTAACAAGGACCCGAGGGATGGGGACCTGATTGTTTTTAACGTCTGAAAATACAGAGATGTATTACCTGTACTTAACTATGTATGAAACAGATACAAAATATGCATACTTATATACATATCATCTTATTTCAGTCCTCTATTCTGCGGAAGATGAGGAAACAGTCAACATGGGTAATTCAAATATGAGTCAGGGAGATAGATCCCGGGTATCACCAACTCCAGTGAGACTGAGGGCAGACTCCTTTCATCAATGAAATTTCTGCAGACAGGAAAAATCAACACATCAAGACATTTATTAATAATAACTATGAGTGAATCTTAATAAGAAACAGATTTTCATTTGTTTATTGTCCCTTCTCTCTGAAGACTCAAGTTGTCACCATCCCTGCCTTTTATCAACAGCCAAGAAAAACTACAATGTCCAAATGGTAACTAGACAAGTCATTTTAAATTTTCTATTTTTCATAAGGGTGAGATTTATTTAAGCTATAGTATTAGTATTATTTATAAGTTTTTCCTGAGAAGAGACTCTTGCACATGTTCCTGGATTAAAATTATATGATATTGCCATTTCTAGAAATGTTACTACCTGTATTTGTGACTGAATTATGGCACAAAGGAAAACAGTGATTACATAATTATTGTGCTGTGGTTTTCAATGTTAAATTGAATTTCTGATAACCAAGACAGCTCTAGATTAAAGAGTATAAATCAGAGCCATCCTCTCTTGATTTGAGCCCTAGTATCAACAATAACGAATTGCAGATAATTTTCAAATACTACAATCTTTGTAGCACAGTTTTCCATTGCAGAATAGAAATAAAAATAAAAACCACATCATATTATTATTTGTGAAAATTAAATTAATCCAAATAAGGAATTTTATAAGTGTAAGAAAACAAATTTACAATAACTGTATATTTACTATTATATCATGAGTATGATTCTCGTTTTATTGTGGATAAAATAGTTTCAAAGTACTTCAGTTTTTCTGTTGTTATTATTTATCATGTTATAACTTTTCCATAAATAACGTCGTGCCATTTGGAAGAGCCAAAGAGGTATACAGTGGATATAGAGTGTGTTTTGGAATCACAAAATGGTTTAAATTTATACATATTGAGAGGTGAATACAATGGGTATATTTAAAAAAAATATTTTTATATATGATTTAAAAGAGACTGGGTAGTGCATTACTTCAAGGCAAAAGATTTTCTTTCTGCCAGAGATGGTTCTTTAACAGTGTAACTGGTGAAAATTAAAATAAGTTGGATAATTCATTTATTTCTCATGCCAAAGGCATATAATTTTGTTTCATTGTGTTGAAGTTTGAATTACGAGTAAGTCTATACTAATATGTGCCTTTTTTTTTCTCTAAACCTTGAAGCCTATGTAACATATTCTTGTAATGAAAAGTTGTGTACAGCCAAGTGAGCCTCTCATCTCTGCATTGGAAACATGAACAGTGACCAGCATGTGGGGATTACAATCAAGTTATCTAAATTCTATATCCATCTTTGCTACATTAATGAGTTTAACAAACTCACTAAAGTCCTCTGACGTCATGTAAGATATCTTAAAATGGTTGTTTCACATTTTGACAACCATCTCAGAAAATTATGAAAGGTCCTGTTATAAGCTTCCATATTCCAAATAGTCAATGTTAAGATAAAAAATCAGCACTTCTTAAAAACTTGGTCTGTACATGTAAGCCTTGTCTGTACAGGAGCAACCAAAAATTTATCCATAATTTGTATGTGTGTGTTTGTATCTGTGTGCACATGTTTATGTTTTTGTGTAATGATTTTTTTGGAGTTAGAATGGAAACATGTTTTATTCTAACATATGAAATAATTTTTCAAACTTACTTTATCAATGCATGAATGTAAGGAAGTTTTCAAAAGCAGGATAATTTACTCCTTAAGTTATTAAATACACACCCTGCAATAGTATATTGATAATGTTAAAGTATCGGTGTGTCTTTGTTTTTTCACCATAATTGTTTGTTCTCAAAGGATATTTCTTCTGCTCACATCATCACTCAACATGGCTCAGAAAAATTTCAGCACCATCACCGAGTTGGTTCTTGTTGGGTTTTCAAATCACCCTCAAGCTGAGATTCCCCTCTTCTTCCTCTTCTCTGTGGTCTACCTGGTCAATCTCTTTGGAAACATAGCTCTTATCATCTTAGTGGCAATTGATTCCTGTCTCCAGACACCCATGTATTTTTTCCTCTGCCACTTGGCCTTCCTGAACATATTTTACACCACAACTGTGGTCCCCAAGATGCTCTTCAACCTCCTTGCCTCTAAGAAAGTTATCTCTTATGAATTCTGTCTTGCTCAGACCTATATCTCCCTGTTGATGGGAGCAGCTGAATGCATTATTTTGGCAATCATGGCTCTGGACCGTTACATGGCCATTTGTGACCCTCTGCGATACCTGCTTATTATGAACTGGTCTATGTGTGTGCAGCTCATTCTGGGAGCATGGACCATCAGTTTCTTTGCTTCAGTGGTGCCCCTCTACTTCACTATACTTCCCTTATGTGGCCCTTATATTGTTGACCATATTTTTTGTGAAGTACCTGTTCTTCTTCATATGTTCTGTGCTGATACATCTCTGCAGGAGATGATGATGGTTACAGGTGCATCTGGTACCCTCTTGCTCCCCTTCTTCCTTATTACTCTCTCTTACCTACGCATACTGGTTGCTGTGATGAGGATGCACTCAACAGAGGGAAGGAAAAAGGCTTTCTCTACCTGCAGCTCCCATCTCACTGTGGTTACTGTTTATTATGGAACAGGTATATTCATGTACATGAGACCTAAATCTCTATATTCAGCTGAGGGTGATAAATTGATTTCCCTTTTCTATGCTGTCATCAATCCTGCTTTGAACCCACTAATCTATAGTCTGAGGAACAAGGAAGTGAATGGGGCTTTGAAGAGAGTCTTAGAAAGATGGCCAGTGTCTCAAGGCAAATGATACTTTCTTGAGATTCCAGTAAACAGAATTTTTATATATTGATATACTTGTTAAAAACTGACATTAAAAACTTAATTAATTACAATTTTGTGTGACTCTATGTTACAATTATTGAAAATATATCATTCATTTCTGACAGTCACAATTGTGACCCTCTTTTTCATGACTGTTAATGTATTTTACTTGTATTAAATATTGCTACATAATGATACATTATTTTACAACATGCAAGTTGTAAACTTGTGAGTTTACAAGTCTAACTTGTGAGAAAGTCTAACTTGTGAGAAAAGTGAAATTAAAACTTCAAGGCAGCTTTTCAGATTCTACATTTTCACATAGCCTCTATATTTTAAAATTCAATAACTGTAAAATATAATTTTTTCTTTATTAATAAAATGTCATAGCATTCTTTTTAAAATTTTTTAATGTTTATTTAGTTTTGAGAGACAGAGAGACAGAGTGAGAGTGGGGGAGGGGCATAGAGAGAGGGAGACACAGAATCTTAAGCAGGCTCCAGGTTCTGGGCTGTCAGCACAGAAGCTGACATGGGGCTCAAACCCATGAACTGTGAGATCATGACCTGAGCCAAAGTCGGATGCCCAACCAACTGAGCCACTCAGGCACCCCCAGATCATCCTCTTTATTTACTTTACTCAATCTCTGTCTACTTCAAAACACCATTTCACTAATGTTAGATAATAGTTCTATGATTTAGTAAATATAAACAAATTAAACAAATAATGAAACTTCAGTGTAATTTTTTTTCCTTTCCTTTCCTTTCCTTTTTTTTTTTTTTTAATTCACAGTTTCTGGATGTTTCCCAGTTATTGCAATGTACGATTCAGGTCTTTATCTGTAAATGATAATTCCTGATACTTCTATCAAATTCTAGTGTTTTGAATGTGTCACGACATTCCTTAAAACTTGTGTAATTTCTTAAGTAATGCCTTTTCCAGACATGTATTTAAGATGAGTATAGCAGAATTTAAATCAATTGTCACTTTCTCCATCAATTCTTTCTTTTTTAAAAATATAATTTATTGTCAAGTTGCCTAACATACAGTGTACACAGTGTGCCCTTGGTTTTGTGGGTAGTTTCCCGTGATATATCGCTTGCATGCAACACCCAATGCCCATCGCAACAAGTGCCCTCCTCAATGCCCACCACCCATTCCTTCCTCTCCCCAATCCCCCTCATCAACCCTCAGCCTGTTCTCTGTATTTAACAGTTTCTCATGGTTTGCCTTCCCTGTCTGTAACTTTATTTCTCCCTCCCCTCCCCCATAGTCTTCTGTTAAGTTTCTCAGGATCCACATATAAGTGAAAACATATGGTATTTGCCTTTCTCTGCCTGACTTATTTCACTTAGCAAAATATGCTCCAGTTCCATCCACGTTGCTACAAGTGGCAAGATTCCATTCTTTCTCATTGCCAAGTAGTGTTCCATCGTATATATAAACCACATCTTCTTCATCCATTTGCCAGTTGATGGACATTTAGACTGTTTTCATAATTTGGCTAATGTTGAAAGTCTTGCTATAAACATTGGGGTACAAGTGCCCCTATGCATCAGCACTCTTGTATCACTTGGGTAAATTCATAACACTGCTATTGCTGGGTCAGAGGGTAGATCTATTTTTTTTTTAAATTTTTTGAGGAACATACACACTGTTTTCCAGAGTGGCTGCACCAGTTTGCATTCTCACCAACAGTGAAAGAGGGTTCCCATTTCCCTACATCCTTCCCAACATCTACTGTTTCTTGAGTGGTTAATTTTAGCCACTCTGACTGGTGTGAAGTAGTATCTCAGTGTGGCTTTGATTTGTATTTCCCTGATGATGAATGATGTTGAGCATCTTTTCATGTGTCTGTTGGCTATCTAGATGTCTTCTTTGGAAAAGTACTTTGCTGTAAATTCTACCTTCTTTGATCCAAAACTTTAAACCTGAAATTTTATTGCAAGTTTTATTTTATTTCCTCATGTTTTTTTGATGGCCATTAAGTAATTTATTTACACTATGCAAAGAATATTGAGTCTCCATAGAAACCTCATAATCTAACTCATCAGAAAGTACATGCTGACTTCTAACTGCAGCACAGGGAAAGAAAGTCCTAGTGAACTGAAAGACCAACAGAAAACCTTCTTTGTTAAAAGTCACTTATGTTGAGCCATGAAGAATAAGGAGAATTTACCAAGTGTACATGTCAAAAAGAGAAAATTTAAATGGAATTGCAGAGTGAGCAACACAAACACACACACCAAAAACTCAGTGAAAATAGTTCGTGGTGTCTTGGTTGAACTCTACACTGTCCTCAAAGCATATATGCATTTTGTTTTTTTTTTTTTAATTTTTTGAATGTTTTTCTTCATTTAAATTCAAGTTAGTTAACATATAGTGTAGTATTGGTTTCAAGAGTAGAACTTAGTGTTTCATCATTTACATATAATATCCAGTGCTCATCCCAACAAGTGCCTTCCTTAATACTCATCACCCACTTAATCCATCCTCTCACTCACATCCCATCCTGCAACCCAGTTTGTTCTCTGCATTTGAATCTCTTATGGTTTGAATCCTCTTTGTTTTTCTTTTTCCCCCTTTCCTTACTCTATTTTATTTGTTTGTTTTACCTGTTCATCTGTATTTTTTTTAATGTTTATTTATTTTTGAGAGAGACAGAGACAGAATGTGAGTGGATTAGGGACAGAGAGGAAGACACAAAATCCAAAGCAGGCTCCAGGCTCTGACCTGTCAGCACAGAGCCTGATGTGGGGCTCAAACCCATGAGCTGTGAGATCATGACCTGAGCCGAAGTCAGACACTCAACCGACTGAGTCACCCAAGCATCCCCATCTGTATTTATTTATTTATTTTTTTTTTTTCTTTTTTTATTTTTTTATTTTTTTATTTTTTAATATATGAAATTTACTATTTATTTATTTTTTAAATTTATAATGTTTATTTTTGAGAGAGAGACAGAGTACTAGTGGAAGCGGGGCAGAGAGAGAGGGAGACACAGAAACCAAATCAGGCTACAGGCTCTGAGCTGTCAACAAATAGCATGACATGGGCGGGGCTCAAATTCATGAACCACGAGATCGTGACCTGAGCTGAAGTTGGATGCTTAACTGACTGAGCCACCCAAGTTCCCCTGTTTTGTTTCTTAAATTCCACATATGAATAAAATCATATGATATTTGTCTTTCTCTGGTTATTTCACTTAGCATGATACACTGTAGTTCCAACCACGATGTTGCAAATGGCAAAATTTCATTGTTTTTGAATTTGAATATTTCTTTGTATAAATAGAGGAAGTGTTAGCATTTTTCATTTTCTTCCCTTAATGCCAAGTTCCTGTGTAGTCTCTGTTGAATGAAATGTCATATTTTTTAACCTAATTGTACATTATAATATGATTTTATATGTAAGATTCCCTACATAAATTTATGGACAATGCTATTTTTATTTCCCATGTGTTATATTTTATAACTGTATTTGACCATTTGAAATTAAACTGTAAAATGATTATGTATATTCATAGTAAAAATATTTAAAAAATAAAATTATATTCAACTGATGGATTTTCTTATCCTACCTTTTTTTAATGGATAATTCCTCATTTCATATAATGTCTACCTTTATTTACCCCAAATATCATGTCTTTCATTTTCTATTTACATGGAGAGTGTGATCATTAAAAAAAAAATAGCACATGGGCACATCTGGGCAGCTCATTCGGATAAGCACACAACTTTGGCTCAGGTCATGATCTCATGGCTCATGAATTTGAACCTTGAGTTTGTCTCTATGCTGATAGCTCAGAACTTGGAGTCTGCTTCAGATTCTGTCTCCCTCTCTCTTCCCCATCCTGGCTTGCATTCTTTCTCTCTCTCTCTCTCTCTCTTTCTTAAATATAAATAAACATTATTTTTTAAATACAAAATAAATTTAAAAGATTAAAACAAATAGCACAGTCTAGGATTAGAGCACATGATACCACAATTTAAAGTCACTTAATCATTATTTTCTGCACACATAATTTAAAAAAAGAAAAACAGAAGGCCAAGGCCAGCATGGTGGAGATGTAGGGTGATCCATACTTTCCACATTTCTCAAAGAAGGGCTTAAACCAAAGGACTTTGAGCCCTGAGAGTCTGGGAGGAAAAGAGGCTGAGTCTAACAGGGAGACACTGAGACAAACTGATGGGTTACAGGTGGGTGATTGCGAACTGGGGGAAATAAAATGGGGTGCATAGGAATGGAAGAGAAGGGATCCCTTCTGCAGAGAGACAAAGGGAAGAGAAAGAACAGCTGTGGAAGCAAAAGACTGTATCTAGACATGAGGAAAACCTCTGACTGGGACAGAGAGAGATCTCATCTCTAACTGTGGGAATTTCTTTGGAATAGGGCCAGCTGCCCTGTTCCCACATCTGGGGATGACTTCAGTGGTAAGTCAGAGCACAGTCCACAGTGAGAGAAAGCAGTCACCTCCCCGAAGTGCTGCGGCACAGGACAAAACCAGCCAGGGCCACATATTGGGCAGCATAAAGAAGAGCTTCCACAGTGCAGGGGTGCACGAAGTGGGAGTTTGAATCCCAGCCAAGTGCCAGGGCAAGGGTGGAGCGAGACAGTCTGCAACATCTGCACCCAAGGTACAGCGAGGACAACTTGAATGGAGTCCATCGGGTCCATGGATAAGAGACTAGGCCATCACCATTTTTATCCCCACCACCACCAATGTGGGGCCTCAGGGATCAGTATGCAGGGCTCACAGTGGAGGCAGCACCAGCCTACACTAAACCACACCCCTCTTTGCCAGGTAACTGCCTGTCTACTAGAGCAGGATAGATGCTGAGGCACCAGACAGCCCCCTTCTCCAGTGATGCTGCATTGCCTGGATTAATTCTAGGATAGTTCTTATTATTTAGGTATATTCTTCATCTTCTCCTTATCTCTTCCCTCCTCTAGGCTGCTTACTTTGGTTGTTGATTTGTTAAAGCAGATATATTTAATCCATTCTCTTCATACATGTTCTACACCTCCTTCTTTCCTTCCTCTCAATTTTGAGCAATCAAGTCCTATATTTCTCAGTCTGGGTAACTTTATCTTTGTTTGTTTTCCCAAAATCCTTCTTTATTTTCCTTTCTCTCTCTCTCTGGATTAAGCCATTTAGTCTCTCTGCCCCAGTCATTGGTGTTTTTGTTGTTGTTTTGTTTTGTTTTGTTTTGTTTTCTTATTCCCTGCCCCTGCCATTTCTCTTTTTATATGTGCTCTTCCATCAGCACCGCCTCCACCTGTTCTTTACAGGTAGCTGGTGTTCCTAGTTTTTTGATTTTGGATTTTTGCTTGTTTGTTTGCTTGTTTTATTTGTCTGTGTATTTGCATGTTTTTGTTTCCTGTTTGTTTGTTGATTTTCATTTTCAGGGGTACTTCAAGGAACAAATCAAAGCACAACTGGTAGAGGGGTCAAAACATCATTACGAGTAGGAAAATAAAATAACTAAAGTCACAACAACAGAGAGCAATACTCTAAAAAAAAACCTCCGGAAGGGCCAGGCCCTGGACAGTGTATGACCCCACGCCCATTTAATATAGCAATTTTCATAGTTGCAAAGAATATAATAAGATTTAAAAAACTCATTAGGGACATAAAACTAGCCTAAAGGATAAAACGGAAGAATTCTCCTCAAGAAAGAAATTCCAGGAAGAAGTGAAACCTAAAGAATTGATAAAAACAAATATGAGCATTAAGCTGAACAAGATTTTAGAATAATAGTCATAAGATTAATTGCTAGCAATTAAAAAGCCATAGAAGACAGCAGAGAATCTATATCTGTAGAGATAAAGGAACTGAAAAAATAGTCATGATTGAAATTAAAAAAATGCAAAATAAATGAGATGCAAAATAAAATGGAGGTGGAAACAACATGGATTGGAAAGGCAGAGGAGAGAATAAGTGAATTAGAAGATAAAATGATGGGAACAAAAGGATGCTGAGGAAAAGAAAGATAAAAACAACCCAGGATCATGAGGGGAGAATAAGAGAACTAAGTGACTCTATCAAACAGAACAATATCTGTATCATAGGAAATCCAGAAGAAGAAGAGAGAGAGAAAGGGGCTGAAGGTGTACTTGAACAAATCATAGCTGAGAACTTCCCCCATCTGGGGAAGAAAACAGACAATGAAATCCAAGAGGTACAGGGAAATACCATCAGATGTAACTTGGATCAATCTTCTGCATGACACATCATAGTGAAACTGGCAAAATACAAGGATAAACAAAGAATTCTGAAAGCAGCTAGAGACAAATGTCCCTTAACATACAAAGGTAGACACATAAGGGCAGTAGCAGACCTATCTACTAAACTAGTCAGGCCAGAAATGAATTATAGAAAATCTTCAATGTGATAGACAGGAAAAATATGCAGCTAAGAATCCTTTATACAGCAAACCTGTCATTCAGAATAGAAGGAGAGGTAAAGGTTTTCCCAAACAAAAACTGAAGGAGTTCATCACCACTAAACCAGCCCTACAAGAGATTCTAAGGGGAACACTGTGAGTGAAATGGTGCAAAGACCACAAAGTATCAGAGACATCACTACAAGCATGAAACCTATAGATAACACAATGACTCTAAATCAATATCTTTCAGTAATAACACTGAATGTAAATGGACTAAATACTCCAATAAAAAGACACAGGGTATAAGAATGGGTAAAAAGCAAGACACATCTATTTTCTGTCTACAAGAGACCCATTTTAGACCTGAAGACACCTTCAGATTGAAAGTGAGGGGATGGAGAACTATATAACATGTTACTGGAAGTCAAAAAAAGCTGTAGTAACCATAGTCATTTTGGACAAACTAGACTTTAAATGAAAGGCTGTAACAAGAGGTGAAGAATTGTATCACAATTACAGGATTGTATCATAATTACAGGATATATCCATCAGGAAGAGCTAACAATTATAAATGTCTATGCACTGATTTCAGGAGCACAAAAATATGTAAAACAATGAATCATAAACATAAGCAATCTTATTGGTAAGAATGTGATAATTGCAGGGGACTTTAATATTCCACTTACAACAATGGACAGATAATCTAGACAGAAAATAAGTAAAGAAACAATGGCTCTGAATGATACATTGGACCAGACGGACTTGATAGATATATTTAGAACTCTACATCCTGAAGCAGAAGAATTTACTTTCTTCTCGAGTGCACATGCAACATTCTCCAATATAGATCACATAGTGGGTCACAAAAAGGCCTCAATAAATATAAAAGAATTAAGATCATACTATGCATACTTTCAGATCACAATGCTATGAAACTTGACATCAACCACAGGAAAAAGTATGGAAAACTTCCAAAAGCATGGAGGTTAAAGAACATCCTACTAAAGAACTGATGGGGCAACCAGGAAATTAGAGAAGAAATTAAAACATATATTGAAACAAATGAAACTGAAAATACAACTATCCAAACCCTTTGGGATGCAGCAAAGACAATCCCAATAGGAAAATACATTGCAATCCAGGCCTATCTCAAGAAACAAGAAAAATAGCAAATACAAAATCCAACAGCATGCCTAAAGGAATTAAGAAGAACAGCAAAGACACCCCAAATCCAGCAGAAGAAGAGAAATAATAAAGATCAGAACAGAAATAAACAATATGGAATTAAAAAAAAACACAGTAGAACAGATGAATGAAACTAAGAGTTGTGTTTTTCTTTGAAAAATAAACAAAATTGATAAACTTCTAGGCAGGCTTCTCAGAAAGAAAAGAGAGAGGACCTAACTAGATAAAATGAATGAAAATGGAATTATTACAACCAATCTCTCAGAAATACAAGCAATTATCAGGGAATACAATGATTAAGTGTATGCCAACAAACTGGACAACATGGAATAAATGGACAAATTCCTAAGCACCCACGCACTTCCAAAACTCAAACAGGAAGAAATAGAAAACTTGAATAAACCCATAACCAGCGAAGAAATTGAATCAGTTATCAAAAATCTCCCAACAAATAAGAGTCCTGGACCAGATGGATTCCCTGGGGAATTCTACCAGACATTTAAAGCAGAGATAATACCTATCCTTCTCAAGCTGTTCTAAAAAATAGAAAGGGAAGGAAAACTTCCATACTCATTCTGTGAAACCAGTATTACATTTATTCCCAAACCACACAGAGACTCAGCAAAAATAATTAATAATAATAATAATAATAATAATAAAATTTAAAAATAAATAAAATTAAATTAAAATTAAATAAAATAAAAAATAAAATAAAATTAAATAAAATAAAAAGAGGGAGAACTACAGACTAATATCCCTGATGAATATGGATGCAAAAATTCTCAACAAGATACTAGCACATCTAATTCAACAGCATATGAAAAGAAGTATTCACAATGATGAAGTGTGATTCATTCCTGGGATGCAGGGCTGGTTCAACATTAACAAATCAATCAATGTAATACATCACATTAATAAAAGAAATGATAAGAACCATATCAGCCTGTCAATAGATGCAGGAAAAGCATTTGGCAAAATACAGCATCCTTTCTTAATAAAAGCCATCAAGAAAGTTGGTAGAGAATTAACATACTTTACCATCATAAAAGTCATTTATGAAAATCCCACAACTGATATCATCTTCAATGGAGAAAAATTAGAGCTTTCCCCCTGAGATCAGGAACATGACAGGGATGTCCACTGTCACCACTGTTGTTCAACATAATGTTGGAGTCTTAGCATCAGCAATCAGACAAATAAAATCAAAATAAAGCATGAAAATTGGCAAAGATGAAGACAAACTTTCACTTTTCACAGACAACATGATACTCTACATAGAAAACCCAACAGAGTCCACCAAAAGACTGCTATAACTGATACATCAATTCAACAATGTCTCAGGATACAAAATCAATGTACAGAAATCAGTTGCATTTTTATACACCAATAATGAAGCAACAGAGAGAGAAATAAAGAAACTGATCACATTTACAATTGCACCAAGAACCATAAAATACCTAGGAATAAACCTAAGCAAAGATATAAAAGGTCTGTATGCTGAAAACTATAGAAACCTTATGAAATGAATTGAAGAAGACACAAAGAAATAGAAAATATTACATGCTTATGGATTAGAACAATAAACATTGTTAAGATGTCAATATGACCCAAAATAATCTACACATTCAAAGAAATCCCAATCAAAATTGCACCAGCATTCTTCTCAAAGCTAGAACAAACAATCCTAAAATTTGTATGGAACTAAAAAAGACCTTGAATGGCCAAAGTATATTGAAGAAGAAAACCAATTTGGGAGGCATCACAATCCCACACTTTAGCCTCTCCTACAAAGCTGTAATTATCAAGACAGTATGGTATTGGCACAAAAACAGACACAGACCAACGGAATAGAATACAGACCCCAGAATTGGACCCACAAATGCATAGCCAACTAATCTTTGACAAAGAAAGAAAGAGTATCCAATGGAAAAAGGACAGTTTCTTTAGCAAGTGGTGCTGGGATAACTGCACAGCAACATGCAGAAGAATGAAACTAGACTACTTTCTTACACCATTCACAAAAACAAACTCAAAATGGATAAAGGACCTGAATGTGAGACAGGAAACCATCAAAACCCTAAAGGAGAAAGCAGGAAAAAAAAACAAAACAAAACTCTGACCTCCACCCCAGCAATTTCTTACTCGACTTATCTCCAAAGGCAAGGCAATTAAAAGCAAAAATGAACTATTGGGACCTCATGAAGATAAAAAGCTTCTGCACTGCAAAGGAAACAATCAACAAAACTAAAAGGCAACAAACGGAATGGGAAAATATATTTGCAAATGACATATTGGACAAAGGGCTAGTATCCAAAATCTATAAAGAACTCACCAACTCCACACCCAATAAACAAATAATCCAGTGAAGAATTGGGCAGAAGACATGAATAGAAACTTTTGCAAAGAAGACATCCAGATGGCCAACAGACACATGAATTGATCTTCAAAGTCACTCTTAATCAGGGAAGTACAAATCAAAGCTACACTGATGTACCACCTCACACCAGTTAGAGAGGATAAAATGAACAACTCAGGAAACAACAGATGCTGGCAAGGATGTGGAGAAATGGGAACCCTCTTGCACTGTTGGTGGGAATGTGAACTGGTGCAGCCACTCTGGAAAACAGTGTGGAGGTTCTCAAAAAATTAAAATAGGACTACCCTATGAACCAACACTTGCACTGCTAGGAATTTACCCAAGGGATATAGGAAGGCGATGCACAGGAGCATATGTACCCCAATGTTTATAGCAGCACGTTCAACAATAGCCAAATTATGGACAGAGCCTAAATGTCCATCAACTGACGAATGGATAAAGAAGATGTGGCTTATATATACAATGTAATACTACTTGGCAATGAGAAAGAATGAAATCTGGCCATTTGCAGCAATATGGATGGAACTAGAGCATATTAGCTAAGTGAAATAAACCAGGCAGAGAAAGGCAGATTCCATATGTTTTCACTCATATGTGGATCCTGAGAAACTTAACAGAAGACCATGGGGGAAGGGAAGGGGAAAAAGTTACAGAGATGGAGGGAGGCAAACCATAAGAGATTCTTCAATATAGAGAACAAACTGAGGGTTGATGGGGGGTGGGGGGGGGAAAGGGGAAAGTTGGTGATAGGCATTGAGGAGGGCACTTGTTGGGATGAGCACTGGGTATTGTCTGGAAACCAGTTTGAGAATAAATTATATTACAATAACAAAAAACAACAACAAAAAAATAAAAACAGAAAAATAAAAATATTTATTATGCAGCTATGAATAGGTTACAAGGAAAGGTTTCCCTGCAAAAAAATGTAGTAAGTGCTTAGAAAATCAAGTATAGTTCTAGCATTCAAGACAGTGAGTTTACGAAGTGTTTTGTTCTGTTTCTTTACATACATGTGCCACAAATATATTTTGGAACGACCTGTAGCATCTCTGTCAATATTTCTTACAAAAAGACTGCTAAAATCTCTATCTTTACGCGTTTGGGGTGAGTTTCTTTTGTGTTGCCATGTACTGCTTGTAGGGTAGTTTCTGGCTATTAATATCATCTCTTCTTAATATAGAATATAACTTAATGGAGCATATGAAAATAGCTTAGAACTCAAGACTCTGTAATAAGGTAGATTGTTGTATTGTCCATGCCTTTCAGTTCTAGTAAAGCTTCTGGGGATTTATTAATGGGGCTTCAACTTTTAATCAGTAACTTTTCCTCGGAGAGCAAACACTGATAATGGGGTGAAGTTTAAGAAGAATAACAAAAGTTGGTCCTCCTGAGGTTCAATATGTGTACTAATTAAAAATTATGTCTAAGGAATTAGAAGGATAGAGTCAATTTTCGTAAGATTAATCCTGATATCTTTTAACAGTAACCCAAACAACACACACTCACACATGCACATACATACGCATATTCATAAGTGAATGCATGTAGTAGCCCACATGCAACCTTGTCTGAACATGACTCTTATATCTCAGTAAAACAATAATTTCATACGGCTTGTGGATAACAATGATGAAAGGCAATAAAAAAGATAAAAAATAATTACCAAAGGGAAATCTTATCAGCTTTTATGTAAGGTAACCATATAATCTACTTTCCAAACAAGGAAACAACTAATAATTAAAGGTGGTAACAATAATTTACAGGGATAGAGAGCACAATCAAAGACTCTCTGAGTTTGACAAAATGAGATTGTGATATCTTACATATATTGTAATTTACTTTACAACAAGATAATTGTATGAAAATATATTTTTATGATTGTTAGTGATACAAAGTAACCACAAAATTCACTAAGTTTGTGGTGGTTTTCCAATTATGTTAGTATCATGGCATCATAATGTGTCTCTTTTTTAACAATTAAAATTCAGCATCCATTTAGGAACAAAAGTGCCTCTATGCAAGGAGTGGAATCTACCACCACATTCCAAGGGACCCAGAAAGATTCTTGTCCCCCTCTACACTGGGTAATAGGAAGACAAATCATGGTACATGGTGTCCTTTATTAGACATGTCTTTGCAAGTATATTCTTTCAATGTGGTCTGTATTCTAATTCTTTTGATATTATCTTTTGTACAGAAGTTTTAATTTTAATGAAGTCCAGATTATCAATTATTACTTATGTTTCTATAATGGATTGTGCCTTTGGTGTTGTATCAAAAAGATCATTGCTGTACCCAAGACCATAAATTTTTCTCCTATGTTATCTTCCAGAAGTTTTTACAATTTAAATTTTAGATTTACTGCTATGATCCATTTGGGGTTAATTTTTGTGAAGGGCAAAGAATCTTCACAGGATTATTATTATTATTATTATTGTCATTATTACTTTGCATGTGGATGTCAACTGGAGGTCTTATTGTTTTACCCATATTTGTTTGTAGGAGATTATGCTCATTTCATTGAATTGTCTTTGCTCCTCTGTCAAAGATCAGGTGATAATACATATAATGGTCTCTTTCTGGGTTCTCTGTTCTATTCCATTAATCTATTTGTCTACTCTTTTGTTAATACCACACTGTCTTTATTACTGCAGCTTTATAGTAAGTCTAGAAAGCAAGTAAGTTTGTTCTTTTTCTTTCAATATTGTGTTGGCTATACTGGATATTTTACCTGTGCAAAATCTTTTGAATGAGCCTTCCTTTCTCTATAAAATATATATTAAGTGGGAAGAACTGACTTCTTGGTAGTCTTTAGTCTTCCTATCCATAAGCATGAAATATTTTTCCATTTATTTAATTATTTTTGATTTTTATTATTATTATGACTTTGTAGCATACTTTGAAATCAGGAAGTATGACGTCTCTGATTTTGTTCTTTTTTTTCTCAAGGTTGCCTTGATTATTTATGGTCTTTTGTGGTTCAACATACATATTAGAATTGTTTATTCTACTTCTGTGAAGAAAATCTTTGGTTATTTTGATGGAAATTTTCTTGAATCTGTAGGTGGCTTTGTGTAGTATGGTAATTTTAACAATATTTACTCTAGTGTGTGAATATGAGATGTCTTTCCATTTGCTTGTGTCTTCTTCAATTTCTTTAAGCAAAACACTGTAGTTTGTTTTGTTTTGTTTTGTTTTGATTTTTTGAGAGCCAGAGAGTGAAAGTAAGGGAGGGGCAGAGAAAGAGGAAGACAGAGAATCCCAAGAGAGCTAAGCACAGAGCCCAATACAGAGCTTGATCATGGTCTAAACTGAAATCAAGAGTCAGACACTTAACCAACTCAGCCACCCAGGAGCCCCACAAAGTATTGTAGTTTTCATTGTACATCTCTCATTCCACTAGTTAAATTTATTCTTAAACATTTTATTGTTTTTGAGAATATTGTGATTGGGATACTTTTATTTTATTTTTTTGAGATGCTTCATCATTAGTGAAAATAATTGCAATGAATTTTTTATGTTAATATTGTATTTTATCACTTTATTGAAGTCATTAATTCCATTTTTGGTTAATCCTTCACGTTTTATCTATACTAGATCATGTCATCAGAAACTAGAAATAGTTTTACTTTTTCCTTTCTGATTTGGATAATTTTATTTCTTTTTCATGCCATATTGCTCTAGTTAGTCTCCTAATGCTACATTGAATAGGAGCAGTAAAAGTGGGAACCCTTATCTTGCTCCTGGTCTTACAAGAAATGCTTTCAATTTTTATCAATTGAGTATAATGTAGCTGTAGGTTTGGTGTATATGGTCTTTTTTGTGTTATGTTCCTTCCATACCTGATCTGCTAAGGATTTCAACACAAAATGTTATGTATTTTTTCAAATGTTTTTTTTTTCTGGATTCATTGAGATGTGCAGGTGACTTTTATCTTTCATTATATTGATGTGGTGTATTACATTTATTGAATTTTATATATTGCATCATCCTTATATCCTAGGGATAAATACTACTTGGTCATGGATTATAATACTTTTAATGTGTTCTTGAATTTGGTTTGCTAATATAGTGCTTAGAATTTTTGCACTATATTCATCAGATATATATGTTTGTAGTTTTCTTTTTCTTGTTATATCATTATCTGGGTTTGGTTTCAAAGTGATGTTGTTTTCTTATAATGTATTTGGAAGTATTCCCTCCTTCTTTGTATTTTGGAAGATTTGGGGGAGGAATGGTACAAATTCTACTTTAAATGTTTGATAGAAGTCTCTAATAAAGCCATCTGTACATGGGGTTTTGTGAATTGATTACTGATTAAATCTCTTGCTCTTTTCCTTGGTGCACCACTGAAGATCCTGGTGTTGCCATGGGTTTCTGCCCTACCTGGTATTATCAATATTATAAGAACAAGCCGTATCCAAAGTCTCACTTCTGTAGAGGTGTCCCTTATACTAATTTCTGCATTTTTGACCTGGGGCAGAATAAGGCAAAAGTTCCCAATGAGTTCCCACTATGTGACCACAGGGTGTTAGATGAATATGTGCAACTATCCTCTGAAGCCCTGGAGGCTGCCTGCATTTGTTTGCAGCAAGTACATTGTGAAAAGTTGTGGGAAAGATGTTTTTCATATCCCAGTGTAGCTCTCTACCCCTTCCACATCATCTGTATCAACAAAATGTTCTGCGATGGGGCTGACAGGCTATAGACAGATATGCAGGGTACTTTTGGAAATCCCTAGGGCACAGTGGTGAAGGTCCACATTAACCATGTCACTGTGTCCATCTACAGGAAGATGTAGAACAAGGAGCATGCGACTGAGGTCCTATACAGGTCAAGTTCAAGCTCCCTGGCTGCCAGGAGATCCACATTTTCAAGAAGTGAGGTTTACTACGTTTATTATGGATGAATCTGAAGACATGGTGGCTAGAGCAGCTCATTTCAGAGAGCTGTGGAATCAAATAAAACTCTAATCATGGTCCTTGGACAAATTGTGGACTTTGTACTCATAAGAATCTTGACACTGCCCCTCCTTATTCATGGCCACCAGCAACTCCTACTTCTTGTAAAAAAAAATTACTTATTAGTCTGTTAAGATTTTTTATTTCTTCCTGATTCAGTTTTGGTAGGTTGTGTATTTCTAGAAGTGGATTTATGTCTTCTATGTTATGTACTTTGCTGGCATACAATTGTTCGTGGTATCTCTTATGATTATATATATATTTCTATAAAGTCAGTTATAATGTGTCCTCTTTCATTTCCCATATTTTAGGGTTTTCTCTTTTTTTCTTAGTCTAGCTTATATTTTTGGAAGAATCAGCTCTTACTCTCACTGATTATTTCCATTGTTTCTATGATCTTTCAGGACTAAACCACAGCAAGAGACATGGGTGAAATAGATAAAGAATTTAAAGTAATGATCATGAAGATACTCAGTGGACTTGGAGAAAAAAGTGGAGGACATTAGTGAGACTCTTAATGAAGAGATAAAAACAAACCAATCAGAGCAATAAATAAAATTTTAAAAAATCACTTGATGTAATAAACAGGAGGCTAGATGAAACATAAAAAAAATTAGTGATCTGGAAAACAAGAGTAATGGAAAATTACCAAGCTTAACAAATGAGAGGAAAAAATATGAAAATTGAGAATGGTCTTAAGCAACTCAGTGAATCTATCAAGCATAATAACATTTATATTATAAGGATCTCAGTAAAAGAAGAGAGGGAAAAGGGAGCTCAAAATTAAATTGAAGAAATATTAGCCAAAAACTTCCCTAACCAAGGTAAAGGAACAGATATTCAGATGAAGGAGACACAGAGATCCCCCAACAAAATCAGCCAAAAAGGGACCATACCAAGACATATAATATTCAAAATGGAAAAACACAGTGAAAAGGAAAAAAAATAAATAAAAGCAGCAAGAAAACACAAGACAATTGTATCCAAGGGAAACCCCATAAGGCTATCAGCAGATTTTTCAGCAGAAACTTTTCAGGCCAGAAAGGAGGGGTATAATATATTCAAAGTACTGCAAGGAGAAAATTTGCAGCTAAGAATATTCTATTAAGCAAGACTATCATTCAGAATAGAAGAAGAGATAAATACTTTATCATACAAACAAAATCCAAATGAGTTTATGACCATTAAGCCACCCTTATAAGAAATATTAAGGAGACACTTTGAGTGGAAAGGAAAGGTCATAAATGAGATATGAAAAGTAAAAAAACCAGAAACGTTAAAAATAAGGTTTTTTTGTTTTTGTTTTTGTTTTTTTTTTATCAGTCAAAAGATGGAATGCCTGGGTGGCTTAGTTGGTTGAGTGTCCAACTTCTGGTTAGGTCATAATCTCACAATTTGTGAGTTCAAGCCCCACATTGGGCTCACTGCTATCAGTGCACAGTCTGATTTGGATCTTCTGTCGCCCCTCTTTCTGCCTCTCCCCTGCTCATGTTCTCTCTCTCAAAAGTGAATAAACATTTATTAAAATAAAATCAGTCAAGGGACTAATTTTCATAAAACAAAAAATATACAAAATATGACACCATATACCTTCAACTTGGGAGGGAGGGAGAGGAGTAAAGAATGGGTTCAAACTTAAGTAATCATCAACTTAACATAGACTGCCATATGAAGAAGATAGTATATACAAAGCTAATGTTATCCACAAATGAAAAACCAGTAATATGCAAACATAAAGAGAAAAGAATGCAAGTATATTACTAAAGAAAGTCAACAAACTTTGAAAAGAACAAGGGTAGAATGGATCAGGAAAAAACTACAAAAAACAAATAAAACAAGTAACAAATTAGTAATAAATGCATATCTATCAATAATTTCTGTGAATGTAAATAAAGCAAATGGTCCAACCAGAAGACATAATGTGACACAGTGGATAAACAAATAAGGACAATCTATAAGCTGCCTACAAAAAGTCATTTCAAACCTAAAGAAACATGCTGACTGAAATTGAGGGGAAGGGGAAACATTTTGTCATGCAAACAGATATCAAAGAAAGCCAAGGTAACAATATTTGCATCATGCAAAATATAGTTTAAAATAAAGACTGTAACAAGAGACACAGAAAGGCATTCTATAATAATAAAGGGGACAATCTGACAAGAAGATATAACAATTGTAAATGTTGATGAACTCAACATGATAACACGGAAATGTATAAAAGAGTTAATAACAAACATAAAGGAAATAATCAATAGCAATACAACACTAGTAGAGTACTTTAACACTTTACATACATCAATGGACAGATTATCCAAACAGAAAATCAACAGTAGCTTAACAAAGACACATTAGACAAAATGAATTTAGCAGACATATTCAGAAATTCCACCCTAACACAATAAAATACACATTCTTTCCAACTTCACATGAAACATTCTCCAGAATAGATCATATATTAGGCCACACAAAACTGTCAGTGAGCACAAAACTATTGAGATAATACCATACATTTTTGCTGAACATAACACTAAAAATCTAGAAAAAAAACAATAAAAAAAGGAAAGACCACAAATACAAGAAGATTGAATAACATTGTAGTAAACAATGAACGAGTCAACCAAAAAAATTAAAGAAGAAATAAAAAAAAATACATGAAAACAAATGAAAATGTAAAGAAAATGGTCCAAAATATTTGGGAAGTAGCAAAAGTATTTATCAGAGGGAAATTAATAGCAATAAGGGCCTACCTCAAAAAGCAACAAGAGTCGTAAGTAAGCAACATACCTTGCACTTACTTGACCTACAAAAGGAAGAACAGATCAAACCAAAATCCAGTAGAAGGAACAAAATAATCAAACATAGAAAAAAATAAATGATATAGAAATTTAAAACAATAGAAATGAAAACAAAACAAAACAAAAAACAAGAAACATTAGAACAGATAAAAGAAACCAGCAACTGTTTCTTTGAAAAGATCAATAAAATTGATACACCTCTGGCAAGACTCATAAAACAAAAGAAAGAGAGACAGAGAGAGAGACAGAGAGAGAGGCAGAGAGAGAGAGGATTCAAATAATTCAAATGAATGAGGAGAAATATCAACCAACACCACAAAAATGCAAAAGATTACCAAGGAATATTGTGACAAATTAAATGTCAATAAATTGGAAAATACGGAGGAAGAAATGGACAAATTCCTAAAAACATAAGCTACAAAAAGAAGCAGAAATAAATAGAAAATTTGAACAAATTACTCACAATTAAATTGACTCAGAAACAAACAAACAAACAAACAAAAAACCTCCCAACAACAAATATTCAGGATCAGACAGAATCACAGGTTAATTGTATCAAACATTTAAAGAAGAGTTAGTATCTATCCTTCTCAAACTATTCCAAAAATATGAGAAAGGAAAGCTATCAAATGCATTCAATGAGGTCAGTTTTACCTGATATTAAAATAAGATAAATATAGCACCACAAAACAAAATAAAACAAAACAAACAAAAAATTTTAGGCTGATATCTATGATGAGCATAGACGCAAAATTCTGACAAAACTAGCAAACCAAATCCAACAATACATTAATGAGTACTCACCATGATCAAGTGGGATTTACTACGGGGTTGCAAGTATGGTTCAATATTTGGAAATCAATCAATTTGATACATCACAATGGTAAAAGAAAATGTAAGAACCATATAATGATTTCAATAGATCCAGAAAAAGCATTTGACAAAGTACAATACACATAAATATTTAAAACTTTCAACCACGTATTGTAGAGGGAAAATTCTTCAATGTAATAAAGGCCTTATATGATGAACCAACAGATAATATCATACTCAATGGTGAAAAACCCAGAACTTTCCCCCTACAATCAAGAACAACACAAGGATGTACACTTTTACCCCTTTTATTCAACATAGTACTTGAAATCCTAGTCATAAGAATCTGAAAAATAAAATAAAAATATAAAATTGGTAAAGAAGAAGTAAAACCTTCACTATTTGCAGATGCTATGATGCTATATAGAGAAAACCTGAAAGACTCCATGAAAAAACTACTCAAATTATAAATGAATTCAGACAAATCACAGTATACAAAATCAATGAATGGAAATCAGCTGCATTCCTATATTTAAATAATGAGGCAGCAGAAAATGAAATTAAGAAAACAATCCAATTTATAATTGCACCAAAAAAAAAAACACACAAGAAAACATCTAAGAATAAACTTGACCACATTAGTAAAATATTTGGAATCTGGAAAAGTATAAAACATTGGTGAAAGAAATTCAAGATGATAAAAGAAAAAAAAAAAGACATGCCATGCTCATGGATTGGAAGAACTAAAATTGTTACAATATCTATACAACCTAAAGCAAGCTATAGATTTAATAAAGTCCCTATCAAAATTCCAACAACATTTTTTCACAGAACTAAAATAATTATAAAACTTGTATATAACCAGAAAAGTCTTCAAATAACAAAATAAATCATGAAAAAGAAAAACAGTACTGTAGGTATCACAATTCCAGACTTTCAGTTATACTATAAAGCTGTAGCAATCCAAACAGTATTGTATCGGCATAAAAATAGACATTTAGATCAATGGAATAGAATTGAAAATGAAGATATAAACCCACAATTACATGGGAAATTAATCTTTGAGAAAGGAGAAATAAATATACAATGGGAAAATGATGGTCTCTTTCACAAATGGTATTGACAAAATTGGACTGGTGCATGCAAAAGAATGAAATTACACCACTTCCTTTCACTACACACAAAAATAAGCTCAAAATACATTAAAAACCTCTATGTGAGACCTGAAAGTATAAATATCTTACAAGAGAACACAGGCTGTAATTTCTCTGACATTTGCCACAGGAATATTTTTTCTAGATATGTCTCCTGAAGCAATGGAAACAAAGCAAAAATAAACTATTGAAACTATATCAAAATAAAAAGCTTTTGAACAGCGAAAGTAACAATAAGCAAAACTGAAAGGTAACCTACTGAGTAAGAGGATATATTTGCAAATGCATATCCAATAAAGGATGAATATCCAAAATATATAAAGAACTGATACAACTCAACACCAAACAAGAAATAATTCAATTAAAATGGGCAGAAGACATGGACAGGCATTTCTGCAAAGAACAAATACAGATGACCAACAGACAGATGAAAATATGCTCAACATCACTGATCATCAGGGAAATGCAAATTAAAACTACAATAGTATATCACCTTACACCTGTCAGAATGGGGAAAATCAGCAAGACAAGAAAAAATAAGTGATGGTGATGATGTGCATAAAAAGGAACCCTCATGCACTGTTGGTAGGAATGCAAAGTAATGCAGCCACTATAGAAAACAGTATGGAGTTTCCTCAAAATGTAAAAGAAAAAATAGAACTACCCTATTATCTAATAATTGCACCAGTGGATATTTACCCAAAAAACAAAAGCACTAGTTCAAAGAGATATATACACCACTGTGTTTATTGAACCATTATTTACAATAGCCAGATTATGGAAGTAGCAAAAGTGTCCATCAATAGATGAATGGATAAAGAACTTGTGGTGTATATACACAATGAAATATTATTATGTCATAAAAAAGAATGAAAACTTGCCATTTGCAACAACATGGATGGAACTAGAGACTATAGTGTTAAATGAAATAAATAAATTGGAGAAAGATAAATAATCTATTATTCCACTCATATGGAAAGAGCCCAAATGTCCATTGACTGATGAATGAATAAATGGAGTATTGCTCAGGAATAAAAAAAAATGAAATCTTGCTATTTGCAATAATGTGGATAGATCCAGAAGATATCTTGCCAAGTGAAATAAGTCAGTCGGAGAAAGAAAAATACCATATGATTTCATTCATGTGTGAAATTTAAGAAACAAGAGAGATAAATACAGGGAAAGGGAAGGAAAATAAAGTAAGATAAAAACAGAAATGGGAGAAAATCAAAAGAAACTGTTAACTATAGAGAACAAACTGAAGGTTGTTGGAGGGGAGGTGTATGTGGGGGGGATAGAATAAATGGGTGATGTATATTAAGGAGGGCACTTGTGATGAGAACTGGATGTTATATGTAAGTGAAGAATCCGCTAAATTCTCTCCGGAAACCAATACCACACTATATGTTAACTAATATGAGTTAAAATAAAATCTTGGAAGAAACAACTACAGCAACAAAATCAACAAATAAAAAAAAAAAAAAGCAAACTAAGAAACAGACTCTTAGCTATAGAAAACAAGCTGATGGTTACCAGAGGGGAGGTGGGTGGAGGGAAGGGTGCAATAGCAGCTGAGGATCAATGGGTACACTTTGTCATGATGAGCACTGAATAATGTATAGAATTGTTGAACCAGTATATTGTATGCATGAAATAAATATAACCCTGTATGTTAAATATTCTGGAATTAAAATTATAAAGTTAAAAAAATAATTCTCTGCTGGTTGAGTTCCAGTAGCTCAAAGTGGTAGCTTGCTTGATAACCACATTTTCTCTCTCATTTAGTTTTATTTAATTTTGATACGTTTTTTATGAAATATTGCACATATATAATGGATACCTTTTGCTGAGTTTGGATATATGTGTACATTCATGGTACTCTCACTACAATTGAACTAACAAACATACCTATCACCTCCAATCTCAGCTCTTTATTCTCTAGAAATCACCATTTTATTTTCCCCTTCTGAGTTGGACTATTTTAGATACCTCATAATAGTAGAATTAGTTAGTATTTTTCTTTCTGTGACTGACTTATTACACTTCCTATAATGTCATCTAGGTCCATCCATGCTGTAACTAATAGTAGGGCTTTATTCCTTTTTTTAATTAAATAGCATTGCATCGTATATAATACAGTACATTTTCATTGTCCATTTATCCAAAAAATGGCATTGTAGTTGTTTCCATATCTTGAGTATTGTCAATTATACTGCAATAAACATGGGAGTGCAGGTATTTTTGACACTATGGTTTAATTATTTTGATAATCTTTAAAAAGGCATTGGACTCTTGGGTATAAGTTAAATTTATTTTTTTTTAATTTTTTTTGATAAATCTTCATACTGTTTTACACATTGGCTGTACAATTTTACATTTCCATCCACAGTGTATAAGGATTTCCTTTTATCTATGTTGTCACCAAAATGTATCTTTTTTTTTCTTTTTGATAATTTTGTTAATAGCCATCCATTCTAGCAGATGTGAGGTAATATCACAGTAGGATTTTGATTTGCAATTTCATGATGGTGATATTGAGCATCATCTTTTCATATATTTGTCAGTCTTTTGTATTTTTTGTCGATAAAAGTCTATTCAAGTCCTTTGCACACTTTTTATTTGAGGTATTTGCTTTTTGTATTGTATTGTTTTGTTTTGCTTTTTGTTTTGCTACTGAGTTGTATGAATTCCTCATATATTTGAAAATTAACTCCTCATCAGATATACACTTTACAGATATATTCTCTTATTTTATGGGTTGCTATTTCATTCTGGTATTGTTTCATTTGCTATGCATAAGCTTTGTAGTTTGATGTAGCCCCACTTTCTTATTTTTGCTTTAGTGATTTAAGTAACATATCCATAAAATCATTGACAAAATCAACATTATGAAGCTTTCAAGTTATGTTTTCTTCTGGGAGATTACCAGTTTTAGATCTTACATTTGTAATGATGACCTCCTATATTAAAAAGAAGAAAGACCTCAATAAATGACCTACCTTTATACCTCAAGAAACTATGAAATAATAAGCTAAGCCCAAAGTTAAGAAAAGTAAGAATATAAGGAAAAAAATAGAGCATAGATAAATCAATGAGAAAATAGAAAAAGAGTAGAAAAAATAAAAGGACTGATTTTTTTAAGATAAAATTGACAAACCATTAGGTATACTAAGAGAAGATTCAAAATTAGAAATGAAGGAGGGGACATTACAACTGATACCACAGAAATATAAATATTTGTATGGGTAGGGGGATGAGTGAAATAGGTGAAGGGAATTAAAGAGTACACTTATCACCATGAGCATCGAGTAATGTACAGAATAGTTGAATCACTGTATTGTACACCTGAAACCAATATAATACCTCATGTTAACTATATTGGAATTAAATTTAAAAAATAATTATGTGAGAATATTATAACAATTATATGCCAAAAAATTGGACAATATAAAAGAAATTGATAAATTTCTAAAAGCATATACTCTTCCAAAACTGAATCAGGAAAAAGTAGACAATTTGAACAGACAAATTACTAGTAATGAATTGAATTAGTATTCAAGAAACCCCAAACAAACAAAATTTCAGGACTAGATGGTTTCATAAGGAAATGTTACCAATCATTAAAAAAATGTCAAACCTTTTTAAATCTCCAGAAAACTAAAGAAGGAATACTTCCAAATAAATTCTAAAAAGCCAGTATTATACTCATTTCAAAGCCAGACATGGAAAATATAATGAAAGGATATTATAAGCCAATATCCATAATGAACACAGAAGCAAATGTCCTCAACAAAATCTATCAAATCTAATCCAACGGTACTTTAAAAAGACTATACATCATGATCAAGTGGGATTTATCTGTGTTTTTCAATGATACTTCAAAATATATAAATCAATAAAGGGGACACACATTAGCAGAATAAAAATCAAAATTATAACATCAGTAAATGCAAAAAAAAAGCTTTTGAAAAAATTCAAGACACTTACAGGATTAAAAACTTCAACAAACTAGGTATAAGGAATGCACCCTAGCCTAATAAAGACCATATATGAGAAGCCAGCAGTTATCATTATACTCCAGAGTGAAAAGCTAAAATATCTTCCACTAAGATCAAGACAAGAAATGAAAATTCAATGGGATATCACCTCACATCTATAAGAATGGCTAAAATTAACAACACAGGAAACAGCAGGTGTTGATGAGGATACAGAGAAAGACGAACCTTGTTACACTATTGGTGGGAATGTAAACTAGAGCAACTAGTCTGGAAAACAGTGTGGAGTTTCCACAAAAAGTGGGAAAAAATAAAACTACTCTACAACTCAATATTTACACTGCTAGCTATTTATGCAAAGGATACAAAAATACTGATTCTAAGGGATACATGCACCATATTGTTTGCAGCAGCATTATCCCCAAAAACCAAATTATGGATAGAGTCCAAATGCCCATTGACTTATGAATGGAAAAAGAAGATTATTAATCAGCCATCAAAAAGAATGTCATCTTGCCACGACATGGATGGAGCTAGAGTGTATTATGCTAAGCAAAAGAAGTCAGTCAGAGAAAGACAAATGCCACATGATTTCACTCACATGTGGAATTTATGAAACAAAACAGATGGACACATGGGAGGGGGAAAAAGAGAGAGGGAAACAAACCATGAGAGACTCTAAATGATAGAGAACAAACTGAAGATTGATGGAGGGAGCAAGTCAGGGATGGACTAGACGGGTGATGGGTTTTAAGGAGAGCACATATTATGATGAGTACTGGGTATTTTATGTAAGTGACAAATCTCTAAATTCTACACCTGAGCCTAAAAAAAAAAAAAAGGAAAAATATAAACAACACCAACAAGCCATTTCCCCTAGACTAAGAAAAAAAAAACTCAAATAAAATGAGAAATCAAAGACAAGACACAGCCAATGCCACATAAAAACAAAGGATCATAAGAGAATACTAAGAAGAATAATGAGCCAACAAATTGAATAATACAACATACCAAGACTGACTGATAAAGAAACTGAAGACATGAGCAGACCAATAATAAGTAAAGAGATGCAAATAAACATGGCTACTTTATCTTGAGAAATCTTTCAGGTAATTGAACAAAGCACATATAAGATTGTTAAATAAAAAATTAATTAATTCAATAAGGTGTATATTGACTGCTTAGTACTTGGAGTGTTTTTGTGATATATCATGTTTTCTTTATCCATTCATTAGTAGATGGAAATTTGAGCTCTCCCCATAGTATAGGTATTGCAGACAAAGCTGCTATAAATAGTGAGGAGCATGTATCCCTTCAAATCTGTATTTTTGTATCCTTTGAGTAAATACCTAATAGTTCAATTGCTGGATCATAGGGTAGTTCTATTTCCAGTTTTTTGGTGGGAACTCCATACTTCTCTTCAGTGATTGTACAAGTTTGCATTCCCACAAACAGTGTAAGAGGGTTCTTCTTTCTCTGCATTCTCACCAACACCTATTGTTGTTGTTTTTTTCTTTTTGATTGTTAATTTAAGCCATTCTAACAATGTGAGTTGATATCTCATTGTGGTTTTGATTTTTATTTCCCTGGTAATTAGTGATGTTGAGCATCCTTTCATGTGTCTCGTCAGCCTTCTGGATGGCTTCTTTGCAAAAGTGCCTACTCATGTATTTTGCATATTTTCTTCACTGGATTTTTTTTTTTTTTTGGTGTTGAGTTTGTAAGTTTTCTGTAGATTTTGGATAATAACCCTTCATCTGATATGTCATTTGCAAATATCTTCTCCCATTCCATCAGCTGCCTTTTAGTTTTGCTGATTGTTTCATTTGCTGTGCAGAAATGTTATCTTGATGAGGTCCCAGTAGTTCATATTTGCTTTTGTTTATTTTGCCTTCCGTGATGAGTCTACTAAAAAGTTGCTGCAACCGAGGTCAAAGAGGTTGCTGCCTGTGTTCTTCTCTAGGATTTTGATGATTTCCTATGTCACATTTAGGTCTTTCAAACTTTTTGAATTTATTTTTATGTGTGGTGTAAAAAAGGTCTAGTTTCAATCTTTTGTATGTCACTGTCCAGTTTTCCCAGCACCTTTGTTGATGAGACAGTCTTTTTTTTCCATTGAATATTCTTCCTGCTTTGATGAAGATTAGGTGACCAATATTTGTAGGTCCATTTCTAATTTTCTATTCTGTTCCATTGATCTGTTTGTCTGTTTTTGTGCCAGTACCATACTGTCTTGATGACTACATGTTTGTAATGTAGCTTGAAATCTAGAATAATAATACCTGCTGTTTTATTTTGCTTTTTCAGGATTGCTTTGGCTATTCAGGGTCTTTTGTGGTTCCATACAAATTTTTGGAATGGGAGGGAACAGGAAGATGGTGGAATAGGAGGACACTGGGCTCACCTCATCCTGCTGATCACTTAGATTCCACTGACATTTGCCAAAATAACCAAGAAAACAACCTGAAGACTAACAGAAGAGACTCTCTGGAGCCAAGTGTAGGCAAGAGGCCCATGTAAGAGGGTAGGAAGGGTGGAGAGGCAGTGCATGCTACAAGGACTGGCAGGAGGGAGCTGGGTTGGTGGAGGTCAGCCTGCCCAGCAAGGCAGAGACTCCCAAGTCTGGCTTGCAAAAGTGGAGGAGCCAATTCAGTGAGTTCTGACAGCCAGTAGGATTTAACATCTGGAATGTTAAAAGTCAACAGCTCTCCTCTCAGAGAGTGGGGAGTGCAAGAGGACACTGGGAGGGAGAGTTGTTGAGCTCTGGGAGGACAGAGCACGGTGGGGGAACAAAGTTGCTGGCAGGGGTCATTTCCCTCTCTCACCCCCAGCCAAAATTCCAAAGGGAACCAGTTCCCACCACCGAACTTGCTTGCACTAAGCAAATGCCCAATGCTGTGCTTTTGTGGATCTATCTCTCCAAAGGGCCCACCTCCCTCTGGTGCTGCAGGGCTCCTCCTGCAGGGGACCACCTAAGGCAAAGCAAGCTAAGCCTACTCCTCCCACCTATGTGCACCTGGCAGATCCACCCCCTGTAAAACACCCTTGGCCAGATCCCATTGAAGAAGCACCACAAGCCTGGCAGTATGCAAACAGCCAGACAGGGGCCACACTGCTCCACAGTGACACGTGCCCTTGGGAAAGCGGAAGATAAGGTACACACCAGTCTGACTGTGGCCCCAGTAGTGGGCTGGGGGCAGACATAGGGTCTGACTCTGGCCTTCCCACCAACACAAGTTTCTCTGGACAGCACATGGGAAGTGCCCTGCAGTTTGGAGCTACTGCAGGGACTACCCAAAATGAAAAAAAACAGAAGAACTGTCCTCAAAAGAAACTCCAGGATGTAGTGACACCTAACCAATTGACCAAAACTGATTTCAGTAATATAACAGAATAATAATTTAGAATAATAGTCATAAAGTTAATTGATGGGCTTGAAAAAAGCATAGACGACAGCAGAGAATCTATTGTTACAGATATCAAGGGACTAAGAAATAGTAATGAGGAACTAAAAAATGCTATCAATGAGGTGCAAAATAAAATGGAGGTGGGCATAGCACGGATTGAAGAGGCAGAGGAGAAAATAGATGAATTAGAAGATAAAATTATGGAAAGAGAGGAAGCTGAGAAAAAGAGAGATAAAAAAATCCAGGAGTATAAGGGGAGAATTAGAGAACTAAGTGATGCAATCAAACTGAACAATATCCTCATCATAGGAATTCTGGAAGAAGAAGAGAGAGAAAGGTGCTGAATGTGTACTTGAACAAATCATAGCTGAGAACTTCCCTGATCTGGGACATTGAAATCCAAGAGGCATAGAGAACTCCTTTCGGACGTAACTTGAATCAATCTTTTGCATGACATATCCTAGTGAAACTGGCAAAATAAAAAGATAAAGAGAATTCTGAAAGCAGCTAGAGATATAAGCATATCCTAATTTACAAAGGTAGACATATAAGGGTAGTAGAAGACCTATCTACTGAAACTTGGCAGGCCAGAAACGAATGACAGAATCTTCAATGTGATGAACAGAAAAAAAAAAAAATATGCAGCCAAGAATCCTTTATCCAGCGAATCTGTCATTCAGGAGAGATAAAGGTTTTCCCAAACAAACAAAAACTGAAGAAATTCATCACCACTAAATCAGCCCTGCAAGAGATCCTAAGGGGGACTCTGTGAGTGAAATGTTTCAAGGACCACAAAGTACCAGAGACACTACTACAAGCATGAAACCTACAGATATTACAATGACTCTAACCCATGCCTTTCTATAATAACACTGAATATAAATGGACTAAATGATCCAACCTAAAGACATAGGGTATCAGAATGGATATTAAAAAACAAGACCCATGTATTTGCTGTCTACAAGAGACTCATTTTAGACCTGAAGACACCTTCAGATAGAAAGTGAGGGGATGAAGAACTATCTATCATGCTACTGGAAGTCAAAAGAAAGCTGGAGTAGCCATACTTATATCAGACAAATGAGACTTTAAATTAGAGGTCGTAACAAGAGATGAATAAGGACATTATATAGTAATCACAGTATCTATCAATCATGGGGATCTAACAATTATAAATGTCTATGCACCGAATTTGATAGCACCAAAATAGATAAAACAATTAATGACAAACATAAGCAACCTTATTGATAACAATGTGGTAATTGCAGGGGACTTTAATACTCCACTGACAGAAGTGGATAGATCATCTAGAGAGAGAATCAATAAAGAAACAAGGGCCCTGAGTGATACATTGTATCAGGTGGACTTGACAGATAGGTTTAGAACTCTGCATCCCAAAGCAATAGAATATACTTTCTTCTCCAGTGCACATGGAACATTCTCCAAGATAGATCACATACTGGGTCACCAAACAGCCCTTCATAAGTATAAAAGAATTGAGATCATACCATGCACACTTTCAGACTACAATGCTATGAAACTTGAAATCAACCACAGGAAAAAGTCTGGAAAACCTCCAAAAGCATGGAGGTTAAAGAACATCCTACGAAAGAATAAATGGGTCAACCAGGCAATTAGAGAAGAAATTAAAACATATATGAAAACAAATGAAAATGAAAATACCACAATCCAAATGCTTTGGGATGCAGCAAAAGCAGTTCTGAGAGGAAAATACATTGCAATCCAGGCATATTTAAAAAAAACAAGGAAAGTCCCAAATACAAATCTAATAGCACACCTAAAGGAAGTAGAAACAGAACAGCAAAACACCCCAATCTCAGCAGAAGAAGAGAAATAATAAGGATCAGAGGAGAAAAAACAATATAGAATCTAAAAAAATAAACTGTAGAGCAGATCAATGAAACCAAGAGTTGGTTTTTTGAAAAAAGAAACAAAATTGATAAACCTCTAGCCAGGCTTTTCAAAAAGAAAAGGGAGATGACCCAAATAGACAAAAACATGAATGAAAATGGAATTATTACAACCAATCCCTCAGAAATACAAATAATTATCAGAGAATACTATGAAAAATTATATGCCAACAAACTACACAACCTGGAAGAACTGGAAAAATTCCTAAGCACACACACACTTCCAAAACTCAAACAGGAAGAAATAGAAAACTTGAACAGACCCAAACTAGTGAAGAAATTGGATCAGTTATCAAAAATATCCCAAGAAATAAGAGTCCAGGACCAGATGGTTTCTCTGGGGAATTCTACCAGACATTAAAGCGCAGATAATACCTATCCTTCTGAAGATGTTCCAAAAAATAGAAAGGGAAGGAAAACTTCCAGACTCATTCTATGAAGCCAGCGTTACTTTGATTTCTAAACCAGACAGAGACCCAGCAAAAAAAGAGAACTACAGGTCAATATCACTCATGAATATGGATGCAAAAATTCTCCTTAAGATACTAGAAAATCAAATTCAACAGCATATAAAAAAATATTCACCATGATCAAGTGGGATTCATTCCTGGACTGCAGGGCTGGTTCAAAATTCACAAATCAATCAATGTCATACATCACATTAATAAAAAAAAAGATAAGAACCATATGATCCTGTCAATTGATGCAGAAAAAGCATTTGACAAAATTCAGCATCCTTTCTTAATAAAAACCCTCGAAAAAGTCGGGATTGAAGGAACATACTTATCATAAAATCCATTTATGAAGAGCCCACAGCTAATATAATTCTCAATGGGGAAAACTGAGAGCTTTCCCACTGAGATGATGAACATGACAGGGTTATCCACTCTCACCACTGTGGTTTAACATATTGTTGGAAGTTCTAGCATCACCAATCAGACAACAAAAGGAAATCAAAGACATCAAAATTGGCACAGATGAAGTCAACTTTTCACTTGTTGCAGATGACATGATATTATACATGGAAAACCAGATAGACTCCACGAAAACTGTGCTAGAATTGATACATGAATTCAGCAAAGTCACAGGATACAAAATTATTGTACAGAAATCAGTTGCATTCTTATACACTAATAACGAAGCCACAGAAAGACAAATAAGGAAACTGATCCCATTCACAATTGCACCAAGAATCATAAAATTCATAGGAATAGCCATAACCAAAGATGTAAAAGATCTGTATGCTGAAAACAATAGAAAGCTTTTGAAGGAAATTGTAGAAGATACAAAGAAATGGAAAAACATTCCATTCTCATGGATTGAAAGAATAAATATTGTTAAAATGTCAATACTACCCAAAGCTATCTACACATTCAATGCAATCCCAATCAAAACTGCACCAGTATTCTTCTTGAAGCTAGAACAAGCAATCCTCAAATTTGTATGGAACCACAAATACCCCGAATAGCCAAAGTAATATTGAAGAAGGAGACAAAGCGGGAGGCATCACAATCCCAGACTTTAGCCTCTACTACAAAGCTGTCATCATCAAGACAGCACGGTATTGGCACAAAAACAGACACATAGACCAATGGAATAAAATAAAGACCCCAGAATTAGACCCACAAAGGTATGGCCAACTAATCTTTGACAAAGCAGGAAAGAACATCCAATGGAAAAAAGACAGTCTCTTTAACAAATGGTGCTGGGAGAACTGGACAGCAACATGCAGAAGGTTGAAACTAGACCACTTTCTCACACCATTCACAAAAATAAACTCAAAATGGATGAAGGACAGGTATGTGAGAGAGGAAACCATGAAAACCCTAGAGGAGAAAGCAGGAAAAAACGTCTCTGAGGTTTTGGCTAAAATGCTAAATGAATTTAGCTAAAATGAACAAATCAGGAGACTGTGGATGCTGGAGAGGATGTGGAGAAATGGGAACCGTCTCGCACTGTTGGTGGGAATGCAAACTGGTGCACCCACTCTGGTAAATAGTGTAAAGGTTCCTCAAAGAACTAAAAATAGATCTACCCTATGACCCAGCAATAGCACTGCTATCCTCCCAAGCGATGCAGGAGTGCTGATTCATAGGGGAAATTGTACCCCAATGTTTATAGCAGCCCTTTCAAAAATAGCCAAATTATGGAAAAAGCCTAAAAGTCCATCAAGTGATGAATGGATAAAGAAGTTGTGGTTTATATATACAATGGAATACTACTTGGCAATGATAAAGAATGAAATATGTCTTTTTTTTTAGCAACGTGAATGGGACTGGAGAGTATTATGTAAAGTTAAGTAAGTCATACAGAGAAATATAGATACCATGTTTTCCCTCATATGTGGATCCTGAGAAAGTTAACAGAAGACCATGGAGGAGGGGAAGGGGAAAAAAGTTACAGAGAGGGAAGGAGCCAAACCATAAGAGACTCTTAAAAACTGAGAACAAACTGAGGGTTGATGGGGGGTCGGGGGGAGGGGAAAGTGGGTTATGGGCATTGAGGAGAGCACCTGTTGGGATGAACACTTGGTGTTGTATGGAAACCAATTTGACAATAAATTTTATATTAAAAAATAAATTTTAGGATTGTCTCGTCTAGCTGTGCAAAAATGCTGGTGGTATTATTTTACAGTTGCATTAATGTGTAGATTACTTTTGGTAGTATAGAAATTTTACCAATGTTTGTTCTTCCAATCCATAAGCATGGAATATTGGGTTTTTTTCATTTTTTTGTGTCTTCTTCAATTTCTTTCATAAATGTTCTATATTTTCAGAGTACATATCTCTTACCTTTTTTGTGATGTTTATTCTTAGGTATCTCATTGTTTGTGCTGCAATTGAAAATGGGATCCATTCCTTGATTTCCTTTTTTGCTGCTTTGTTATTGGTATATAGAAATGCAACACATTTCTGCACCTTGACTTTATATGCACTGACTTTACTGAATTCAGGTATTATTCTAGCAATTTTTTTGGTGGAGAGTTTTGTGTTTTCTACATAAAGTATCATGTAATCTGCAATTATAGAAAGTTTTTATTTTTCCTTACTGATTTGAATTTGTTTTATTTCTTTTTGTTGTCTGATTGCTGAGGCTAAAGCTTCCAATACTCTGTAAAATAGTAATGGTGAAAGTGGACATGCTATTTCCCGACCATAGGAGAAAGGCTCTCAGTTTTTCCCCATTAAGGATGATATTAGCTATGTTTTTTTTTTTTCATATATGGCCTTTATTATGTTGAGGTATGTTTCCTGTAACCTTACCTTGTTGAGGGTTTTATCAAGAATGGATGCTTTATTTTGTCAAATACTTTTCCTGTATCTATTGAGATGATCATATGGTTCTTATCCTTTCTTTTATTAATGTGGTGTATTACATTGATTGATTTGCAATTTTTGAACCTATTATTTGGCCCAGGATTAACCCCACTTGATCATGATGAGTGATCTTTTAATGTATTGTTGGATTCAGTTTGCTAGTTTTGTTTAGGATTTTGCATCCAGATTTATCAGCAATATTGGCCTGTAATTCTTTTTAGTGGGATCTTTGTATGGTTTTGGAATTAAGGTAATGTTGGCTTTGAAGAATAAGTTTGGATGTTTTTATTCTATTTCTATTTTTTGGAACAGTTTGAGAAGAATAGCTATTAACTGTTCTTTAAATGTTTGGTAGAATTCCCCTGAGAAATCCTCTGGCCCAGGACTCTTATTTGTTAGGAGATTTTTGATCACTGATTCAATATTGGCTGGTTATGGGTCTGTAAAATTTTTTGTTTCTTCCTGTTTCAGTTTTGGTAGTTTGGGAGTTTCTAAGAATTTGTCCATTTCCTCCAGATTGCCAAGGTTTTTGGCATATAATTATTCATAGTATTCTCTTATAATTTTTGGTATTTCTTTGATGTTGCTTGTAATCTCTCTTCTTTAATTTGTGATTTTATCTATGTGGGTCCATTCTGTTTTCTTTTTGATCAGTCTGTTTGTTATTATTATTATTTTAAATTTTTAAATGTTTATTTATTTCTGAGAGACAGAGTGCAAGTGCAGAGAGAAAAGGAAACAGAATCTGAAGCAGTCTCCAGGGTCTGAGCTGTCAGTACAGAGCCCAATGCTGGGCTCGAACCTACAAACTGTAAGATCAAGACATGAGTCAAAGTCAGACACTTAACTCACTAGGCCACCCAGGCACCCCAATTTTGTTAATTATTTCACAGAACCAGCTCTTAGTATTATTGATCCGTTTTGCTGTTTTTAGTTTGCTTGTTTCTATACAATTTATTTCTGGTCTAATCTTTATTATTTCCTTTCTATGCTGGCTTCAGGGTTTATTTGCTTTTCATTTTCTAGCTCCTCTAGTTGTAAGGTTAGGTTGTGCATTTGGGACCTTTCTTACTTCTTGAAGTAGGACTGAATTGCAATACAGTTCCCTCTTAGGACTGCCTTTGCTGTATGCCAAAGATATTCATTGTTGTATTTTCATTTTCATTTGCTTACATGTATACAAATACATACTTTATTTTCTTCTTTACTTTTCTTGGTCCATTCATTCCTTAATAGGATGCTTTTTAACCTCAATGTATTTGAGTACTTTCCAATTTTTTTTTTCCTGAGGTTAACTTCAAGTTTCATAGCATTGTGATCTGAAAATATGCACAGTATGTTCTCAATCTTTTTATACTTGTTGAGGGCTGATTTGTGACCCCATGTGTGATCTATTCTGGGGAATGTTCCATGTGCATTCAAAAATAATGTACATTCTGCTACTTTATGATGGAATGTTATGAATGTATCTGTTAAGTCCATCTGGTCCAGTGTGTCTTTCAAAATCATTGTTTTCCTGTTGATCTTCTGCTTAGATAATCCGTCCTTTGTTGTAAGTGGAGTATTCATGTCACCTACTATTTTTTGAAGCTGTTTCTCTTTTTTCTTTTTAATGTTTTTAACATTTATTACTTTTGAGAGAGAGAGACAGAGACAGAGAGAGACAGAGAGAGACAGAGAGCAAGCAGGGAAGGGGCAGAGAGAGAGGGAGACATAGAATCAGAAGCAGGCTCCAGGCTCTGAGCTGTCAGCACAGAGCCTGATGCAGGATTCGAACTTACAGACTGCGAGATCATGACCTGAGCTGTAGTCGGCCGCCCAACCAACTGAGCCACCCAGGCGCCCCAATGTCACCTACTATTATTGTGTTATAATCAGTGGGTTTCTTTATATTTGTTATAAACTGATTTATATATTTTGCTGTTCCCAAAATGGAGGGGAATAAATAGTTACAATTATTGGATCTTATTGATGGATAGACCCCTTAATTATGATATATCATTCTTCATCTCTTGTTACAGTTTTTTTTAATGTCATTTGTCTGACATAAGTATGGCTACACTGACTTTCTTTTATCTATGGAGAGGCCAGATCACCTGTACCAAATGCACTCCAAGCAGTGGAACCCTTCTCCCCATGCAACTCAGGGGATCCTCAGACTTCCCTGCCTGTTCCCAAGGCTCTGTACTGCTTCCCTGCTGGAGCACCACCAGGGGCTGACCTCTGACACTTCACAGGTTCTTAGTTCCATTGATTATAAAATAACTGCCAGTATTGAAACCTTCTCCTTCCCCGCCCCCCCATCAATGGTTTTGTGGAACAGTTTCCTTGTGTGAATACCTGTGCACATTTTCACTCTTTCTCTTTAGCTGCTTTCAGGGAGAGTGCTTTCTTGCACAAACCCACTGCACTACTCTCCACCCCCAACCCCTATCTTCCTCCTCTTCATGAAAATAACTCCCTCCCCTTGGTGGCACCAGGGCTTTTCTCTCCCCCAGTTTAATTCTCCAAATTATGTACCTGCCAGGTTCTGTGCAGGAAATTATGCAGATTGTTCTGTTAATCCTCAGATCAAAATCCTAGTATTTCAAAATGGTTTGATGTTTACCTAGCTGTGTTTGAGGGATGAGACAAGTTCTGGGTCCCCTTGCTACTCCACTATCTTTACACCTCTTTCCTCCTTAGTGTTTGATCATTTTATTAATTTGGAAATGTATATTGACAATATAGAGTTATTTTATTCATCTATTTGCTGATCCAACTAATGTTTATGTACAACTAATAGTTCTCAGGCACTTAATTTTTTTTTCATTTTTATTTTTGAAGGAGAAGGAGACAGAGCATGAGTGGGGGAGGGACAGAGAGAGAGGGAGACACAGAATCCAAGCAGGCTCCAGGCTCTGAGCCATCAGCACAGAGCCCAATGCAGGGCTCAAACTCATGAAATGTGAGATCATGACCTGGGCCGAAGTCGGACTCTTAACTGACTGAGCCACTCAGGTGCCCCCTCAGGCACTTTTATAGATATTGAAAATACAATAATAAATAATAAAAGATGAAAATCCTTTCTCTGGTGTGATTTGTCTCATATGCAACTAAGTAAAACATACTTATTCAGCAATAGAGATACACAAATAAATGGGAAAGTCATTATATGTGCTTAAGAAATATCATTTCCTCTAGGAAAGATAATTCATCACTTGATTTCAATACTGTGATACATATTAAAATAATAGATTACAACATTTGATGCTGAATTCAAATGATGTGAATTATTTACAGAAGATGAAGTGAGCCTTATTTTAAGGTAATTGAGGATAATGGGGGAGATTACTGCCAGGGAGTCTGTACCTCTTCTGGTCAGCAAGCCAGCCCATTACTGTAAAGCTGTTTTTACTTCAGAATTCATGCTCAAACCCATACAAGTCTGAATTATATCTCCAGGTTATATCCATGGTAATAAAAATAATATTATTAATGGTTATTTTTGAAAGAACCAATCTACAGCTTCCTCCAGTAGCCAGTAGCGCCTCAAGCACAATGTATGGTTCCAGAAATGTCCTGGGAGTCTAAACAGAAATGATAGTGTTCTGAGAAGAGACACACACATTGAAAAGATTACTACTATTAATTTACTGACAGTCAAGATGTGTAGTCAAAGATATATGGGGAAAGGGGATGTGATGAATTCAATAGTTGGAAATCAGAATTCATAGGTTAAAAATGATCTTGAAATGAATGGCTAATTAAATGCAGATGACTCCAGAGCTTTACATCTTCATTTGTATCCCAACTACTGAGGCATATAGAAAACATTGATACACCCTTATTAGATCAGACAAAGATGGGATATCTTCATAAAGTATATACTTTAATAAAATTATTCCATCCAACAATGTTCTTTTAAAATCACATATTTCTTACAAGAAACACTTTAGCTAGGGGCACCTATTTGGTTCAGTCATTTAAGTAGCCAACTTTGGCTCAGTCATAATCTAATGCTTCGTGGGTTCAAGTCCCACATTGAGTTCTGTGCTGACTGCTGGAGCCTGGAGCCTACTTTAGATTCCATGTCTGTCTCTCCCCACCTCTCTCTCTCTCTCTCTCTCTCTCTCTCAAAAAAGAAAAAAAAAGGTAAAAAATATTTAAAATGAGAGACAGGCTAGCTATTTTGAAATAAATAAGTCATGTAACAGGAATGGATCTTCATTTATATTCAAATGAGTACTTTTACCTATTTCTTCATATTTAATTAAGATATTTTGACTGCTTATTCAAATGTTATCTCCCTGTTATCATGAAAGTTTCAAGTCCCTATTACACTTTAGGAAAGATCTCATTGTGTAAAAGAATGAAACTGGACTACTTCCTTACACTGTACACAAAAATAAATTCAAAATGGATGAAATACCTAAATGTGGGACAGGAAACATTTTCAATGCTAGAGAACACAAGTAGTAATCTCTTTGACATAGCCTTAGCCACTTCTTACTAGATATGTCTTCTGAGGCAAGGGAAACAAAAGCAAAAATGAACTGTTGGGACTTCATCAAGATAAAAATTACTTCTGCACAGCAATGGAAACAATCAACAAAACTAAAAGGCAACTAATGGAATGGGAGAAGATATTTGCAAATGACATATCAGATAAAGGGATAGTATCCAAAATATATAAAGAATTTATAAAACTCAACACCCCCAAAACAAATAACCCAGTTAAGAAATGAGCAGAAGACATGAACAGACATTTTTTTCCCCAAAGCAGACATATAGATGGCTACCAGGTACATGAAAACATCATCATCAGAGAAATACAAATCAAAACTACAATGAGATACCACCTCACACTTGTCAGAATGGCTAAATTAACAAAACTGAAAATAACAAATGTTGGGGAGGATGCAGAAAAAGGAGAACCCAGTGTTTGAGGGAATGCAAACTGATGCAGCCACTCTGGAGAACAGTATGGAGTTTCCTCTAAAAATAGAACTACCCTATGATCCCATAATTCCACTACTAGGTATTTACCCAAAGAATACAAAAATACTAATTCAAGGAGATACATGTACTCCATGTTTCTAGCAGTATTAACTATGAAAACAGCCCAAGTGTCCATTGACTGATGAACGGATAAAAAAAGATATTATATATATTATATATAAATATATATATATATTAATATATTATATATATATATATATAATATATAATGGGATATTGCTCAGCCATTAAAAAGAATGACTTAATGAAAGCCATTAAAAATCTTTCCATTTCCAACATTGATTGAGCTAGTGAATATTATGCTAAATGAAATAAATCATTAAGAGAAACACAAGTATTATATTATTTCACTCATATGTGGGATTTAAGAAAAAAATTAAATGAATATAGGAAGAAAAACTGAGACAGACAAACCATGCAACAGACTCTTAACTATAGAGAAGAAACTGAGAGTGGAGGGCAGGTGGGTAGGAAGATGGGTTAAATAAATGGGTGATGCTTATTAAGGAGGGCACTTGTGATGAACAGTGGATGTTGTATATAACTGATGAATAATTAAATTCTACTCCTGAAACTAATATCACACTGTATATTAACTAACAGGAACATGAATAAAAAGTTGAAAACACAAAATGAAGTAGGAGTTGAATAATTGTGGTCATGTTAAAAAAATAAAGATCTCTTGTGTAAAAAAAAAATGTGGTCTTGACTTGAATAGATTCATTTCCAATGATCCTGAAAAGTAAAATAAATAAACCCCTCTGATAGTTTCCTGCTTGCTATCCCTCTTCTGCCTATTCACCAGGGGCTTTTAAATTCTTGTGAGTTCTATTGCCCCAGCATCAGTGGCATAGAAATAGGAGCATGATGGCTGCAGATTATAACTTAAATAGAGGCCTGAGAAGATCTGTCTGTAACTTAAATTAAAACTTAATTATCTGGGCCATCTGGCTCCATTAGTTAAGCATCTGATTTCATCTCAGGTCATGATCTTATAGTTCCTGGGTTCAAGTCCCTTATTGGGCTTTGTGCTTTAGTGATAGGCTCCTTCTCTCTATGCCTTTCCTCCAACCCTCCATCTCAAACATAGATAAACATTTAAAATAAGCTTAATTATCCAATGACATATATAATTTAAAAGTAATAGGTCAAAACTCAAGTCAAAATAAATTCACCACCTTAGTAAGGGAATTTATTTGTATTAAATTCAAATATACACTGATATCTATAAAGAAAAAAATCATAAATTGGTAACATAAGGTGAGAATTTTTTAATGTTTATTTTTTCGTTTATTTGGAGAGAGAGAGAGAGAGAGAGAGAGAGAACTAGTGGGGAAGGTGCAAAGAGAGAAAATCCCAAGCAGGCTCCACATTGTCAGCAAAGATCCCCACTCAGGGCTTAATCCCATCAACCATGAGATCATGAGCTGAGCCCAAAGCAAGAGTCAGATTTGTAACTGAGTCACCCAGGCACCTGACAGAAGGTGAGAATCTATCACAATCAGAGCCATCCAGATTTCAAATCTGGCGGTTATACAGGAATTTGGTTTTGGAATAATTGAAATAACAGGAAAATGGGGAGAAAAAAGACGGCTTTAAGAATGTATATATGTGTATGTGTGTATGTATGTATGTATGCAGAAATGTTTATATGTACTTTTGGTTCTATTAATTATCTACAAAGATTTTGAGAATCTACTTGATTCTGGACCTATTGGTTCAGAATATATGTAGAATAGATATGTAGAAAGATATGCTCACATATGTTTCTCCCTTAAGTAAAATTTTAAATATTCACATAATTACATCAAATAAATGATTTTGTTGTCAAGTATGTGAATCATTAAATTCTATAAAAATATCATTGTTGAGGTTTCAAATTTATTAGCATACCTATATACTTACTGGAGGCATCTTTCAGGGATTCTTTGACTTTTTTATTTCGAAGGCTGTAGATGAAAGGGTTCAACATCGGCGTTACAATGGTGTTCAGCACTGTGGCAAATTTGTTAACATCCATCACATCACCCTTTTTTGGGCGGACATAAATAAAGATGGAGCTTCCATAATAAAGTGTCACAACAGTGATGTGTGAAACACAAGTGGAGAAAGCTTTCTGCCGTCCCTGGTCAAAAGGAATTCTAAGGATAGCAATAATAATGTACATGTAAGACACTCCTGTGAAGAGCAAGGAGCCCAAGAGCAACACAGCAGAGGAGATAAAGTCAGCCAGCTCAGCCAGAGCGATATCTGCACAGACCAGCTTTAGCACAGGGCCACTGTCACAAAAGAAGTGATTGATAATATTTGGTCCACAAAAGGGCAGAGGAGCAGTTAAGATTGATGGTGCTAAAATGGACAAAAATGCACCTAAATAGGATCCCAGAATCAACAATATGCATGTCTGTTTGTTCATGATGATGGCATACCTCAATGGGTTGCAGATGGCAATGTATCGATCAAATGACATGACGACCAGGATGAAGAATTCCGTGGATCCCAAGAGGAAGTAAAAGAAAGATTGCGTGAGACATCCCATGAAGGATATTGCCTTGGTGAGGGAAAATGTGTTTGCTAGCATCTTAGGCACCACTGTGGAGGTGATGGCAACTTCAAGGAAGGAAAGATTGGCTACAAAGAAATACATGGGTGAATGCAGACGATAGTCACCACACACCAAAAGGATGATCATAGTGTTGCCAATCAGAGACGTCATGTACATGAGCAAGAATGCAGAAAAAAGAAGAATTTCTACTTCCTTCTCATTCTGAAACCCCAGAAGAATAAACTCAGTGACTGTGGTCTTGTTTCTATAATCCATAACGTTCCCAGTTTAACCTGGAATAACAGAAAGTTCTTGAATAATTAATATTTGCATCTTATCCCTGAATGTGCCCTGTCAGTATTCATTAACTCTTTGCTGTTATTGTTGTTGCCAAGGAAGGATTAATGCACACAGATAATTTTATTTTCAATGTATAAATATCTACTGAGACAAATTCTACAAGATTTAAGTGCTTAGTTGTTACTTTCACTTATTACAGCAGAATCAATTCCACATTAAGATTGTAACAATTATGCTTTGGGAAAATGTTGGAAACTCCTTTAAGTGTAGGGAAGCTAACAGTGGATTCAAGTAATGTGAAACAGACTCTTAGATATCTCCCTTTAAGATAGATCTCTTATTGTGTCCTTAATCCATTAAGGATATAATTGTGTTTTTTGAGGTGGTAACAGAGTTGCAGTAAAATTTAATTCTATATATTTTTTTCATGTAAAAGAACACATTTTTGAGCTGTGTGGTCTTTTATAGGTGGAATGAAATAATTTAAAAATAACTGAACACAATTACATAATAGAAATATTTAAAAAAATGTTCATGACTCCTGCTCACTGGCTCCAACCTCTGCATGATCAAATCAGTTTCTAACAATATGAAATCAACTTTAGGTAATCTTTGTAAGATAGCAGTCTCCAGAGTAAGAGAGATTATCACAGGTCTTACAAGGGTAAGGGAAAGGCTGAAATATGACTCAATTTATCACAATTTACTATTTATCTTGGCATTCAGGAAGAGAAACCATATGCTTAACAAGCAGTTTGGAAATATTAAACATCTGAATTTTGACTAGCTGAGAAAAGTGGATTCTACAAAAGAGAGCTTACTTCATGCTAGAATTTCTGGACCATAAATATACATACAAACAGGACACAGTGCAGAGAAGGGACTTTTTACTTACTCACTAAAGCTGATTATTTGGGAATATGTATATTGCACCCTATATCTAGGTGATTGAAAACAAAAAGCACAGGATAAATGCAAAGAGATATTTCATATCCCATATTATAATGTACACAAAAGTTTGATATTTGGTGATGTTTGAGAGATAATTTTAAAACGAGTGACATTTAATTATTAATTTTTGTATGTAGATTGGTGGGTGAGGCTTGGCAAGTTGAGTTAAAATTTGTCAGTTATATAGAGATTCACTGGTAGAAGTGAGACAATATTCTGGGCCTTCTGACTTAAGTTTGTTGATCCTTAAGAAAGATCAAAATATTCCTTCTTTCATTCATTTCATTATCATACATTTAATGGACGAGGGACACTAATGAATTTCTGACATATGAAATTAGAACTGAAAATGTTAAAGGCAATTATTTTGGAACAACGTTGGTGTTTTCTCTGTGATTCCTTAAAATAATCTTTCAGAATTTTAATAAATAAATTATCAAGACATAAAATGTTTAATATGGTGACATTGTGTGAAGAGTTTTAATCAGGCTTTTGGCCTATTATCATGGCAAATAAAAAAAATGTTATACCTTTGGAGAAGGGAAAGATGATTTTGGATTAAAGGGTATTACTGGGCGATACTCTTTCTGTACTTAAATAAAAGGGTGGTTTCAGTTTCTCAAGTTCCACATATGAGTGAAAATATATAATATCTGACTGACTTATTTCACTTAACATAATACCCTCCAGTTCCATCCACGTTGCTGCAAGAGGCAGGATTTGGAAAGAAAGGGGAAAAAAATAGTTACAAATGGAGAGGGAGGGAGGCAAACCATAAGAGACTCTTCAATACATATAACAAACTGAGGGTTGATGGGGGGAGGGGTGGGAGGGAGGAGAAATGGGTGATGGGCATTGAGGAGGGCACTTTTTGGAATGGGCACTAGGTGTTGTATGTAAGCGATGAATCATGAGAATCTACCCCCAAAACCAAGAGGACACTCTATACACTGTATGTTAGCCAATATGACAATATATAATTTTTGTATATAATTTTTGACTACCTAAAAAGCCAATTGATAATAGCCTACTCTTGACAGGAAGCCTTGCTGATAACATAAATAGTCAATTAACATGTTGTGTATGGTGTACATATTGTACACTGTATTCTTAAAATAAAGCAAGCTAGAGAAGAGAAAATACCATTAAAATATCATAAGACAAAATTGTTTACAGTAGTTCAAGGGTCAACTGTGTTGTAAGATCTCTACTTACCTGCTGAAGTATGCTTCAGAGTTTGTATTAATGTTTATGCTCATCTTTTCAAAACTGAACAAAGTGTCCCCCTTCATACAGATGCATGGTTTGGATGAGATCCATAGTTGGAATCATTTCTATGGATTAGTAGTTGTTTTTGTTGCTTTTTTCCTGACAGTCTCAGAAGTTTGGGAAACAAAAGAGGGAAGAATACACTCATGACTAAAGAATAGTTTATTATAGCTTTGCCTGGGAATTATGGGTCTTCTCCCCTTGCCTTTTAGGAAAGACAATCAAGACTATGAAATTTCTAAGATCATATCCCTAAGTCATTGCAATTTGGAAAGAGGATTTAAATCTGAGTTCATCATTACTTCTTCCCTGGAGGCAGGGAGTCCAGGATAAGTGGTCTACAGGGGAAAAAATTATTAAAACAACTATCATTAAACAAGAAGTAAAAGTTTCCCAAGTTTAACAAGTGAAAAAAACAACTCCCATAAATTATGTACCCCACACCAGAAAAGGAAATAGCAACTTCTATAGATGTGTTTCAGACTATAATCAATTATTAAAAGTGTCCAGTGTAATTTGGGGAGCCTGGTTGGTTCAGTCGGTTAAGAATCTGACTTTTGATTTAGGCCGAGGTTATGATCTCATGGTTTGTGAGACTGTCGTGTCAGGTTCCTAGCACAGATCTTGCTTGAGGTTCTTTGTCCCTCTCTTTGGTCTGCCTCTCCCCCTCTGCCCCTCCCTCACCTGCATGCCCAGGTGCACACTCTCTCTCTCTTTCTCTTAAAATAAATGAATAAACATTAAAAAATAAAAGTGTACAAAGTAATTTATTGTTATTGAGTTAGGAAACAAATTGTCTTTTTTTGATGTGTATTTATTTTTGAGAGAGAGAGAGAAAGTGGGAGATGGGCAAAGAGAGAGGGAGACACAGAATCCAAAGCAGGCTCCAGGCTCTGAGCTGTCAGCACAGAGCCTGACAACAGGTAAAATTCATGAACAGTGAGATCATGACCTGAGATGAAGTCATACGCTTAACAGACTGAACCACCCAGGCACCCCCAAGATGTCATTTTTAATGTCATTACCATAATTGCATGAACATTTATATTTTTTAATACTTATGTGCTAAGCACTCTGTTAACATTTTTCTGTAAATTTTCTCTCTTGCTTTTAAAAAAATAATGTGAGAAAGGTGATATTATTACTCTCATTTGTGGTATTTATTTTATATGATTAATAAAGACAAATCATATAAAGTGATAAAATGGGGGTGCCTGGGTGGCTCAGTTGGTTAAGCAGCCCACTTGGCTCAGGTCATGATCTCGCGGTCCATGAGTTCTAGCCCCACATCGGGCTCTGTGCTGACAGCTCAGAGCCTGGAGCCTGTTTCAGATTCTGTGTCTCCCTCTCTCTTTGGCCCTCCCCCATTCATGCTCTGTCTCTGTCTCAAAAATAAATAAACGTTAAAAAAATAAAAATTAAATAAAAAAAATAAAGTGATAAAATGCTTTAAATTTTGGATTTCTACATTAAAATTATTATTTTAAGGTAAGTTACTGAAACTTATTGAGTACTTATGCATATTCTGAGTTAGTGAGACTTAATATAGGATGCCTACAATCAGAAGTTTATAATTTAGAAAGACAGAAACGTGTAGAAAACCATTTTTGCAAATATGTTAATTTGTTTTTTTTGCATATTTGGTAAAGAAAATATACTTTTATATTTTTTAAGAAATGTTTGAATAATTTTTCTCTAACATATTCTATTATGACAAGTTATCTTTCATACAGATAAAAGAAATATCTGGTTATATATAGAAAGAGAAGCTATACATATAAATTGCTTAATTAATAGACCTATGGTTTCTATTCATACAACATATGCTAACTCAGATAAAAACCCAGGGTAACCTGTTCTTGTTTTGGGTGTTCAATAATCTATTCTCAAATAATTGGCTTAATTTTAGTCTCTAGGATGAATTATATACTTTTGGTAGCCTTTCATAGTATTTTTCTTTCCCTTCTAGGTCATTGTTTTCTGCTTCATTTCCCTCACCACTTGTGTTGGATGTTGTTTAGTTCTTTATATATCTTTATATATTTTAAGTTATAGTTAACACATATACTTTCTCTTTGCTTGGAATTTCCTCACCACATTCTACCACATTTACCAGTTTAAAGCCTTACATGATCTGAATAAATCATTTATTCTATAGACATAACCAGATTCTTAGTTACAGTAGTCTATGTGTGAATCCATTATTCTTTTATTGTATTGGTAAAGTCATAAATTTTTGCACTACTTTGTAATATCAGTTTCCCCAAATAATCTAAATAGTAATGACACCTGAAACTATGTTTGTGCTATTAATGTTGCATCTAAAATATTAAGCCTATTTTCTGCAAAGTCACCTCAGTAAAGATAATATAAATGGATTAATGAATATATGGGTGAATGATGTGAGAAAAATAGTATATTGGGGAAAGAAACCTAACACTATTGCAGTTTTGGGTGTTTAAGGAAAAGCCAAGTGTGTACCTAATATATTTAAGAGAATAAATACATTTGGAATTTATGTCACCTAGAAGGGCCAGAGTTCAAGGTCTTTAAATTTATGGACAAAAACTAGATTACTGAGTGGAGAAGGTGGCAGAGGAGATGAGAGACTTCAGAGGAAAAAAAATGGTGTTTGATATAAAAAATATAAAGAAAATCTTTTCAAAGTATCAATGTCATAAATGTGTAAAATATTGGGAAGTTTGAGAAATATGCAAGTATGATGTCATCACTTACCATTTCTACAGTAGACCTAAAGAAGTATTGATTAAAAAAAGAATTCCCCTATAAGATACTGAAAAGTGTTTAAATGCATAAAATCCTTACGATTACACTTTAGTAATTAGGATGTGAATGAAAACTATAAACTAACAGAATTTAGTAACTAGAAAACAGAGAGAGAAAAATGGAGAAAGGATTTTTATCTGTGTTTCATTTTCATTGTGTTGAAGATACCTAGTTATGCATTCATATTCAGTATGATTGTGAGTAGTAGCAAACAGTTTGAAATTATAAGAACAACTTTTCACACCAAAAAACAAATAATCTAGTTAAAATAGGCAGAAGACATGGATAGACATTTTCCATAGAAGATATACAGCTGGCTAACAGACATATGAAAAGATGTTCAACATCACTCACCATCAGGGAAATGCAAATCAAAACTATGATGAGATACCACCTCACATCTGTCATAATGGCTAAATTTAACAGCAGAGAAACAACAGATGTTGGCGAGGATGCAGAGTAAGGGGAACCCTCTTAACACTGTTGGCGGGAATACAAACTGGTGCAGCCACTCTGGAAAACAGTATGAAGTTTTCTCAAAAAGTTAAAAAAATAACTATCCTATGCCCCAGCAATTTCAGTGCAGGTATTCACCCAAAAGATACAAAAATACAGATTCAAAGGGTACATATGCCTCAAGGATTATAGCAACGTCATTGACTATAGTCAAATTATGGAAAGAGCCAAAATGTCCATACTAATGAACAGAGATATAAAATCTCACCATTTGCAATGACTTTGGCAGAGCTAAACTGTATTATGCTGAGTGAAATAAGTCAGAGAAAGATAAATACCATATGATTTCACCCTCATATGTGGACTTTAAGAAAGAAAACAGATGAGATGTGGGTGGGGAGAGAGAGAGGCAAACCATAGAAGAAACTGGGTGTTGTATGGAAACCAATTTGACAATAAATTAAAAAAGAAAAACACAACTCTTAACTATAGAAAACAAACTGAGGGTTGTTGGAGGGAAGTTGGTGGGTGATGGGCTAGATGGGAGATGGGTATTAAGGAGGGCATTTGTGATGAGCACTGGATGTTGTATGTAAGCGATCAATCACTAACTTCTACCCTTGACTCCAATGTTACACTATACATCAACCAACTATAATTTAAAAAAACCAAACAAACGGAAAAAAAAACAGCATTTCATCAATTAAATCATTCATTCTGGCAATTATATCAGAAAGATGGCAGAATAAGAGATTATGGTCTCCATTCCATCATAAATATCAACACTCAGGTAGCCATCCACAAATAAAAGTGGTTCTAAGAAAGCTCAGGAGTCCACTCAAAAAACTTCAGCAATACATTAGAATGAATACAAAAACAAACAAACAAACAAACAAAAAACCTTGAGAAAAACTGCAGAGAAATTGTAGGAGGAAGTTTTATTTTGCCAGCATCTTCCTATACTCCAAGCCAGTACTGCTCAGTGCCAAGAGGAAACTTCTTGAAAGCAGGAGGGAAAAAATGATCATATTCTCCAGCCTTTCATGGAACTCCGGGAATTACTCATGTCAGTTTCAATCATGGAGAGACTAGAAAAGCTGAGACATCTAGAAGTGAATAGAAACAAGGAAAAAGAGCAGGGGTTACCAGTATCAGTCATGCAGTGGGAGCAACTGGTTGCCAGTGGTCTGCTCTATATATGACCCTAGCAGCCTTCCCCACCAAGGACCTCAGTAGCCCTTGTAGATACTGCAGATTCTCATGCCAAGCTTTCATTACTGATGCACTTGTCATAGATCCCAGGCAGCATACCCCAAAAGCTTCTGCTGATGAGGATACCAATGACCAACACAGCCACCACAGACACTCTACACATGTTGAGGCTGTGATTTTTTCCCCATGGATTTTTGTGTTTGCAGACATCAGTTGCTTAAGTTTCTTTCCATGCCCTCCTCTTCTTCTCCTGCATTTGAATTCACAATTACAATAAAAAGGATCATAAGAGATTAGTATGAACAATTATGCACAAATTTGCATACAAAAATTTATAGAATCCTAGAAATATGCAGCCAACAACACTTAATCTTGAAGAAATAGAAAAGTTGAACACATAAATAATGAGTAAGGATATAAAAGCAGTAGGCAAAAATTTTCCAACAAAGGAAAGCTTTCACTCAGAGGGAGGGAGAGAGAGAGAGAGAGAGAGAGAGAGAGAGAGAGAGAGAGAGAGAATTCCAAGCAGGTTCCATACTGTCAGCACAGGGCCTGCAGAGACACTGAAACTCATGAACCATGAGATCATGATCTGAGCCAAGATCAAGAGTCTGAGGCTTAACCCACTGAGCCATACAAGCATCCCCCAAATAAGTTTCTAACTAACCACAAAAGCTTGTTTTCTTTTGGAGACATATATTCTTCTGTCCAGCATTTGCTTGCAGGGAGTGTATTTGGATGGATACATGTGCTGGGCTCTAGGATTTGTTGCTAGAAAAGAAAAAAAGACACATAGCTTGTGTGAGAACTTTACCACTCACTTGACTTTTTCTTTTGTGTGCTTTATAATTGACATGGAGGAAGACAGGATATCAGAATCCACCAATACTTTGACCCTTAGACTCTTCTCAGAGGTGCTCCTGAGAAGTCTAAGTCACATCCTTCTCCCTGGATGACCCCTTGGGCAGGATCTGTCAGGGACAAGGTTTTGGTGAGGCATACAAGAGGCATTTGGTTCCTCCCTGTCATTTACACCCTTGCCTCAGTTTATCCACAGTCAATGAAGAGGCCCAGATGGTTTCCACATTCCTCCTATCTAAGATGTGTTATGATCCCACACTGGTGGTGGAAGGTAACATGAAGAACCAAGAGCCACTACTCCCTCTTTGGGAGAAGAATTCATTCATTCATTTCTTCACTTATTCCATGACACTCATTAAGTTCCTAAGGCTCCTCAAAGGAGTCAATTGTTAAACTGTCCCTCAAGACAAGCTGGGGCTTTCCAGGCTCAGGAGGAGAGAATGGGGTCTTCAGGCTTCAAATCTGAGATGGACTGAGGCAGGGAGACACCAGGATGTTGTGCACTCATGGCGCAGAGGAGCAGCAGGGACCTCAGCATTTGTTGCTAGCCATGGTAGGGAGTTCAGGAGCAGGTCTTAATCCTATCTGCGGTCACCAAAGGAGGGGTAACAGGATGCTCAGACCCCCTTCAGAAAGGGAAGTCCAGGCTGAGTGTGGACTAAAGCAGTCATGGGCACAATAGGCAGACCAACCAGGTGCAAGGAATAGAGAATATTTCCAAAAATATTTCACAATGTCAGAATTATGTGTTCTTTATGCATTCATCAGTTGATGGGCACTTGGAACTTAAAATATCTTAACATATTTTGAAGAGTTACATATAAGACATAAAATTCTAAAGTTTCAAGATGAAAAAATGGGGTATATCTCATTTGACATTTGTCTTGGCAATATATTTTTTCAAGATGGCAACAAAACACAAGCAACAAGTGTGTCTCCTTCAAACTAAACATTTCTGGTTTGATGAGGTACTATAAATAGTCAAATTCAAAAAGAAAGTGAGTTGATAGATGTATATTCTAAATGCAAAATTGTGATCTTTAGAGATACCACCTCAAAACATATTCTTGAATGACAATGTGCATACAGTAAGGTTTACTAGAAAACACATTTCAAAGTATAGGGACCAATTTGTATGAATATTTTCATTATATATATATATATATATATATATATATATACATATATGTATATATATATATGTGTGTGTGTGTGTGTGTATTAAATATATATTTTTCATACACACACACACATATATATATACATATATATATACATATATATATATATATATATATATATATATATATAAGAGAGAGAGAGAGAGAGAGAGAGAGAAAACACAAAGTATATAGTTATAAATGTTTGCCCCAAATCATACAAAAATAACTTTAAGAAATGTATATTTTATTTTAAATTTGAACAATTTTAGATAATTGTACAAAGTACAATTTCAACCTCTTAGTTCCAACCTAAATTACTTCCTTTACCATTTTGGCACGGCATAGAATATGCCGGCTTAGAAAATCAACTCCCTAATGTTTTGTTTAAGAATATTTTAAATTCATCCTCTTTTTTTACAGTATAGTTTGAAGATAAAGCATTCTCAGTGGATGGTTCATTTGTTTTCACAGCTATATGAACATATGAATGCACAGACTTTCAGTTTACAAAGTTTCAGTTGAGATATGTCCTGACATTCTTATTAGGAATCCCTTGCATGTGACAACTTTGTTATCTATTATTATTTCCAAAATTCTGTCTTTGGTACACAATAGTTCGACTAAAATGTAAGTTTGTGTAGATGTATTTGAGTTCATCAGCTTGGAAATTGTTGAGCTTGGATTTGTAGATTCATAGTTTCCATTAAATTGGACAGCTTTTAGCCACTTTTTTCACATAATATTTCTTATTCTTGCTCTCTGCCTTTTGCTTCTGAGACTGACATAATGTATAGGTCAGCTTGTTGGTGTCACATAGATCTCTCTATTCATTTTCATTTAATCTTAGAAAGTCTGTTGCTGATAATTGATAATTTCAATTGTCCTATCTTCTAGGTTGATTATCTCTTCTACTTGTGCAAATCTTCTTCTGAATCACTCTGGTGAACTTTTAAACTTGATATATTGTACTCTCCAACTCAGAATTTGTGTTTATTATTTTTAATAATTTCTATATCATTATTGACAATCACTTTATTCACATGTCATTTTCCTGAATTTGTCCACTTTTTTATTATCTCTTCGACCATCTTTAAAACAGTTGGTTTAAAGTCTTTGTCTAACACAACAGCTGTTTTAAGGTCTTTGTCTAATTAGTCCACTAACTGTACTTCCCAAGAGATGATTTTTATAAACTTATTTACTTCTTTAGCATGGGCCATACTTTCTTATTTCTTTGTAAGTCTTATGTATGTTTTATTTGTTTCTGAAATCTATACATTAGAATCTCATAATATTAATATATTGAAAATCAAAATCTCATTTGTTTTGTTGTTTTTGTTTGTTGTTTGATTTCTTTGTAGGAGCTCTTTGTTAGGAATAAACTTGAGATATGAACTTCAGGTCCTCTTGGTTTTTTTTTATGAGTAAGCACTTTTCCCTCAGTATGCAAAATGACTTTTTAAATTACACCACATATACAGTTGATTTTGGTGTCCTAATCCTTAAATAGCTGTCTCCTGAAAAAATTAAAGAAAAAAAAATGAGAAAAAAACTAAGATTGTCTTTAATGTCCTGGAAACAACTTCAGGCAATAGTGATTGAGGAAATTGTGGCCTATCTCTAAGCTTGCACTTCTGCCATAAGAAAAATCTGTCCATAATCAGAACACAGATGCTCATTTCCTTGCCTGATCAAAAACAGAAGACTTACAAAAAAAAACTGCTAAAATTGATTCATGAGTTCAACAAAGTTACAGGATATAAGATCAATTCACAGAAATTCATTGCATTCCTATACACCAACAATGAAGCAACAGAAAGAGAAATCAAGGAATCAATCCCATTTACAGTTGCACCAAAAACCATAAAATACCTAGGAACAAATTTAACCAAAGAGGTGAAAAATCTATATACTGAAAACTATAGAAAGCTTATGGAAGAAATTGAAGAAGACACACACACACACACACACACACACACACACACACACGAAAGATTCCATGCTCCTGGATAGGAAGAACAAATATTGTTAAAATGTTGATACTACCCAAAGCAATCTACATATTCAATGCAGTCCCTATCAAAGTAACACCAGCATTCTTCACAGAGCTAGAGCTAATAATCCTAAAATTTGTATGGAACCAGAAAAGACCCTGAATAGCCAAAGCAATCTTGAAGAGGAAGACCAAAGCAGGAGATATCACAATCCCAGACTTCAAGCTGCACTACAAAGCTGTAATCATCAAGACAGTATGGTACTGGCACAAGAACAGACACTCAGATCAACTCAACAGAATAGAGAACCCCAAAATGGACACACAAACTTATGGCCAACTAATCTTTGACAAAGTAGGAAAGACTATCCAATGGAATAAAGACAGTCTCTTCAGCAAGTGGTGCTGGGAAAACTGGATAGCAAAATGCAGGAGAATGAACCTGGACCACTTTCTTACACCATACACAAAAATAAACTCAAAATGGATGAAAGACCTCAATGTAAGACAGGAAGCCATCAAAATCCTCAAGGAGAAAGCAGGCAAAAACCTCTTTGATCTTGGCCACAGCAACTTCTTACTCAACACGTCTCTGGAGGCAAGGGAAACAAAAGCAAAAATGAACTACGGGGACCTCATCAAAATAAAAAGCTTTTGAACAATGAAGGAAACAATCAGCAAAACTAAAAGGCAACCAATGGAAAGGGAGAAGATATTTGCAAATGACATATCAGATAAAGGGTTAGTATTCAAAATCTATAAAGAACTTATCAAACTCAACACCCAAAAAAACAAATAATCCAGTGAAGAAATGGGCAAAAGACATGAATAGGCACTTCTCCAAGGAAGACATCCAGATGACCAACCGACACATGAAAAAATGCTCAACATCACTCATCATCAAGGAAATACAATCAAAACCATAATGAGATATCACCTGACACCTGTCAGAATGGCTAACATTAACAACTCAGGCAACAACAGATGTTGGTGAGGATGTGGAGAAAGAGAATCTCTTTTCCATTGTTGGTGGGAATGCAAGCGGTGCACTCTGGAAAACACTATGGAGGTTCCTCATAAAACTAAAAATAGAACTACCCTACAACCCAGCAATTGCACTAGTAGGCATTTATCCACGGGATACAGGTGTGCTGTTTTGAAGGGACACATACGCCCCCATGTTTATAGCAGCACTATCAATAATAGCCAAAGTATGGAAAGAGCCCAAATGTCCACACACGGATGAATGGATAAAGAAGATGTGGTATATATATATATATATATATATATATATATATATATATACACACGCACATACACACACACACACACACACACACACACACTGGATATTGCTCGGCAATCAAAAAAGAATTAAATCTTGCCATTTGCAACTACATGGATGGAATTGGAGGGTATTATGCTAAGTGAAATTAGTCAGAGAAACACAAAAATCACGTGACTTCAGTCATTGAGGACTTTAAGAGACAAAACAAATGAACATAAGGGAAGGGAAACAAAAATATTCTAAAAACCAGGAGGGGGACAAAACAGAAGAGACTCTTTAATATGGAGAACAAACTGAGGGTTGCTGGAGGGGTTGTGGGAGAGGGGATGGGCTAAATGGGTAAGGGGCATTAAGGGATCTACTCCCGAAATCATTGTTTCACTATATGCTAACTAATTTGGATGTAAATTTTAAAAAATAAAAAAAAAACAAAATTAAAAAAAAGAGGAAAAAAAAACAGAAGACTTACTCAGAGGGGGGCTAAAATGACACACTCTGGAGGCTTCTGAGCTCACTTCATCCCATGGACACACCAAGAAAACAGGTACTTCTGTATAACTAACCCTGAAAATGAACTGAATACCGGGAGAATAGACTTTCCACAGTTAATCTTAGAAAAGAGGCCACATCAGAAAGGGTGGAAGGGTTGGGAATCAAACCCCGGATGGGATATAACCACAAATGTGATGGAAACCACAAGCATAGAAAAAGAAAAGGATCAGATCCCACACCAGGCATCCCAAGGATTGGGGATCTGCACTGATAAGATTAACATGTTAACATCTGGCTATGAAATCCAGTGAAACTTAAGTGCATGAGCTTTTAGAATCAGTGTGACTTACTTCTGGGTACTTAGAAAATTAGTGGGATTAACTTTGGGAGAGCCAGAAGGCAATAGGAAACTGAGTCATCTCCATTAATGAGCTGGCAAAATAAGTAATTTAAGTTGAGACACAGTAGAGAGCAGCAGTTTGAAAAGTATCTGGGACAATGGACACGGGCTGCTTCAGTTATCTTGGCTATTATAAATAATGTTGCTCTTAACATAGGGGTGCATGCTTTGCCTTGCATTAGTGTTTTTGTATTCTTTGGGTAAAGATCCAGTATTACCACTGCTGGATCAGATAGTAGTTCTATTTTTAACTTTTCAAGGAAACTATATACTAAAAAACAGACTCTATTTTTAAGTTTTTTTTTTTAATTTAAATTCCAGTTAGTTAACATATAATGCAATAGTAGTTTCATGTGTAAAACTTAGTGGTTCAAGACTTCCATACAGCAACCAGTGCCCATCATAAGTGCACTCTTTAACCTCCATTACCTATTCAACCCATCCCCCCACTCATCTCCTCTTTAGCAATCACCAGTTTATTCTCTAGTTAAGATTCTGTTTCTTGGTTTGACTCCCTCTCTCCTTTTTTTTCCCCTATGATGGTTAGTTCTGTTTCTTAAATTCCACATCTGAGCGAAATATGGTATTTGTCTTTCTCTGACTTATTCTGCTTACCATAATACTCTCTAGCTCTATCCATGTCACTGTAAATGCCAAGATTTCACTATTTTTTATAGCTGAGTAATATTTCATTATATTTGTTTCTTCTTCCTCTTCCTCCTCTCTTTCTTCCCCTTCTCCTTCTCCTCCTCCTCCTCCTCTTTCTCCTCCTCCTTCATCATCATCTCCTCCTCCTCCTCCTCCTCATCCTCCTCCTCCTCCTCCTTCTCCTCCTTCTTCTTCTTTCTTCTTCTTCTTCTTCTTCTTCTTCTTCTTCTTCTTCTTCTTCTTCTTCTCCTTCTTCTCCTTCTTCTTCTCCTAAGTGTTATTATTATTATTATCATTATTTTAATTTTAGAGAGAGAGAGGGAGAAAACAGGGGACAAGGACAGAAGTCAGGAAAGAGTGAATCTTAAGCAGATTCCATGCCCAGTGTGGAGCCCAAAACAGCACTTAACCCCACAACCCTGGGATCGTGACCTGAGCTGAAATCAAGAGTCAGATGTTCAAGCAACTGAGCCACCCAGTTGTCCCCCATTATATTTATATATCACATCTTCTTTATCCATTCATCATTCAATCGACATTAAGATTTTTCCATCCTTTGGATACTGTTACAAGCATGTTATAAACATGTTTAAAACATTCATGGGGGGGTCATCTCATGTATATTTTTGAATTATTATTTTGTAATATTTGGTCAAATATTTAGTAGTGAAATTTCTTGACCATAAGGTAGTCCTATTTTTAACTTTTTGAGGAATTTCTGTACTGTTCTTCAGAGTGACTGCACCAGTTTGTATCCCCTGTAACAGTGCAAAAGGGGGTCCCCTTTCTCCACATCCTAGCCAACACCTGTTGTTTCTTGTATTGCTGATTTTAGCCATTCTGACAGGTGTGAGGTGATATCTCTTTGTATATTTTATTTGAATTTCCTTGAACATGAGTGTTGTTATTTATTCATGTATCTATAGGCCTCCATGCTGTATTTTTTTGGAAACATGTCCATTCATGCCTTCTGCTCAGGTTTTACATGGATTAATCATTTTTGGAGTGCATAAGTTCTTCATATATTTTGGATGCTAACCTTTTATCAGATATGTCATTTGCAAATATCTTCTCCCATTCTGTATGTTATCTTTTAGTTTTGTTGATAATTTCCTCCCTTGTGCAGAAACTGTTTTATTTCATGAAGCCACAATAGTTTATTTCTGCTTTTGTTTTCCTTGACTCAGGGGACATATCTAGCAGGAAGTTTCAATGATTAGTGCCTGTGTTTCCCTCTAAAATTGTTATGGTTTTCAGTCTCACATTAAGGTTGTTAATACATTTTGAATTTATTTTTGTGTATTTTGTAAGAAGTGGTCCAGTTGCATACTTTTGCAGGTTGTTTTTCAGTTTCCCAAAAGCATTTTTTGAAGAAACTGTCTTTTTTCCATTGGATACTTTTTCCTACTTTGTAAAAGATTAACTGACCATATAGTTGGATTAATATGTCATTTGTCTATTTTGTTCCATTGACTAATGTGTCTACTTTTGTTCCAGTACCATACTCTCTTGATTACTGCAGCTTCGTAATATAACTTGAAGTCTGGAATTGTGATGCTTCCAGCTTTTCTTTTCTTTTCAAGATTGCTTTGGCCATTCAGGGTCTTTGTGGTTCCATACAAATTTTAGAATTGTTTGTTCTAGATCTGTGAAAAATACTGTTGGTATTTTGATAGGGATGACAATAATGTGTAAGTTGCTTTGGGTGGTGTAGACATTTTAACAGTATTTGTTTTTCCAGTCCTTGAGCACAGAATTTCTTTCTATTTATTTGTGTCCTTTTCAATTTCTTTCAACAATATTTTATAGTTTTCAGAGTATTAAACTTTCACCTCTTTAGTTATGTTTATTTCTACTATATTATTATTTTTGGTGCAAATTTAAATGGTATTCCTTGATTTCTCTTTGTGCTACTTCATTACTAGTGTATAGAAATGTAACAGATTTTTGTACATTTATTTTGTATCCTGGGATTTTACTAATTTCCTGAATCATTACTAGCAATTTCTTGGTGGAGCCTTTGGGTTTTCTAGATAGAATATCATATCATATGCAAATAAAGTTTGACAGTTTCCTTGCCAATTTAGATGCTTTTTATTACTTTTTGTTGTCTGATTGCTATGTCTAATACTTCTATACTTCTAGTATGATGTTGAATAAAAGTGATGCAGTGAACATCACTTTCTTGCTTCTGACCATAGGAGAAAATCTCTCAGTTTATCCCCAGTGAGGATTATATTAGTTCTGGGTTTTTCATACATGGCCTTTATGATGACAAAGTATTTCCTCTTATCTTACTTTGTTGATGATTTTTATCATAAATAGATGCTGTACTATGTCAAGTGCTTTTTCTGCATCTCTTGAGAGGAGCCTATGGTTCCTATCCTTTCTGTTATAATGTGGAGTTCAACATTGATTAATTTGCAAATATTGAAGCATTCTTGCAGCCCAGGAATAAGTCCCACTTGATCATGATGAATGATTCCTTTAGTTTACTGTTGGGTTCAGTTTGCTAGTATTTAATTGAGAATTTTTGCATCCATGTTCATCAGGAATATTGGCCTATAGTTCTTTTTTTTTTTTAGTGAAGACTTTGGTTTTGTTATCAGTGTATGTTGGCCTCATAAAATGAATTTGAAAGAATTCTTTCCTTTTATATTTTTTGGCGTAGTTTGAGAGGAATAAGTATGAACTCTTCTTTAAAGGTTTGGAAGAATTCACCTGTGAAGCTATCTGGGCCTGTAGTTTTGATTACTGGGTGATTTTTAAATTACTGATTAAATCACTTTGCTGTTTATCAGTGTCTTCAAGTTTCCTATTTGTTCCTGTTTCAGTTTGAAATAAGATAAATTTCCCATGGCCTCTCCTTTCCACTTCTGTGAAAGTGCCTAGGGATTAATGAGTATGCCTCTAAGTGCATTCTACTCTGAGAGCAAATATTGAAAATGAAGTGAGGTTTCAAATGAGTGATATAAGTTAGTTCCTATGAGGCTCAATATATTTACTGATTAAATGCTAAGGTTTTAAAAGGATGGTAATTATGTGAGGTAAACTATGGTGTTAACCAATCTTACTTTGGTAAGTGTTTCACAATACATAAGTATGTCAAACAATCACACTATACACCTTAAAGTTACCCAAAATTATATGCCATTTACATCTCAATAAGCTGCAAAAAGCAAAAAAAAGGTACTTATAGTCATTTTTGTAAGAATAACCTTAAAGCATTTAAACAGACACCCAAATAACAAATGCTCACATGTACACACACACACATTAACACACACACAAATACATACACATCCCTCCAGATTTGAAGAGAAGACTTTTCATTTCCAGAAAAATTATATTTTTTAATTTTAAATTGTTTATTGAGATATAATCGACCAATAAATTATATAGACTTAAAGAGGGCAAGTGATGACTTAATATATGTATATGTTATGAAATAATCACCACAATCAAGATAATTACAGTTGTATTATCACAAAATTAACATTTTATTTTTTTTTGTTTTGGTGGAGAATGGTTACTATCCTCTTAGCAAATCTCAATTACTCAATATGGCATTATTAACAAAATTAACCATGTTGTACATTACATTCTCATATTTTGTTCATCTAATAACAGCTAATTTGTACCCTTGTACCAACATCTCCCCATTTCTCCAACACCCAGCCCCAGACAACCACCATTCTACCCTCAGTTTCTGAGTCCTACTTTTTTTATTTTTGTTTATGTTTTTAGATTATACATGTTTGTGATACAATACTGTTTTTATCTTTCTTTCTCTGGCTTATATTATTTAATATAATGTCTTCCCGGTTCATCCACATTGTCCAAATCACAAAATCTCCTCCTTTTTTGTGGCAGAATAATATTTATTGATTTACATATTTTAAACCATTCTTGCTTTCCAGAGATAAATTTTAATTGATCATGTTGTATGTTTCCTTCAATATGCTATGGAATTTCTTTGCTTGTATTTTGTTGAGTATACTGCATCTATTTTCATCAAAGATATTAACTTGTATTTTCCTTTCTAGTAGATTCCCTTCTGGCTTTGGTAAAAGACAATGCTTCTTCAATAAAATGAGTTTTGAAGTATTCTTTCCTTTTCAATAGTTAAGAAGAGTTGGAGAAAAATTGATATTAATTATTCTTGACGTGTTTGGTAGAATTCACTAGTGAATCTATCTGATATTGGGCTTTAATTGTTAGGAAATTTTTGATTACTGATTCAATCTCTTTACTAGTCATTTGCTCAGCTTTCTGATTTATCATGATTCAATCTTGGTAGGTTATATATTTCTAAGAGTTTATCTTATTCTTATAGGTTATCCAATTTCTTGCATATAACTATCCATACTTTTGTATGTCTGCAACATTCGTTTTAATATCACCTTTTTCATTTCTGATTTTATTTGCATATTATCACTTTTTTATAGTCTAGCTAAAGTTTTGTCAATTTTATTTTTTTCTAGTGTTTTTCTAGTCTCCATTTACTTTATTTCTTTACTGCTCTCAACTATTTCCTTCCTTGTAGTAACTTGGGTTTGATGTACTAATTTTCTATTTTCTTGAGTAATAAATTAAGTGGTTTATTTGAGACCTCTCTTAGTGGTGGCTGCACTAGTGTCTGATGGATGGATGCCAGTGGCGCAGCCACAGAGCTGGGACTGGTGCATGGGTGCTCACAGCGTGACAACAGCTGTAAAGTCTGGGGCACTGGCTAGCTTGCAGTGGCATAGCTCCTGCTGCCTGAAACATGGACACATAAGGAAAAGCTGTGGAGCTGGAGTCTGGGTACATGGGGAGGTGTACAGAGCCAAAGTTTGGCACTCAAGCATACATGGATGAGCTATGACTCCTGTTCAGGGGTCCACAGGGCAGGTAGGGATATTCATAGACTTGGTCCTATGGTAACACAACAGCAGCTCCTTCTGAGATGATGGAGCAGAGCTGCACCTCACAGCCATGATTGATGGTTACTTCAGTGGTGAGAGATTTCAGTGTCCTCTGCAAAGGCAGGCAACTGGGGTCTGTGATGATGAACAATGCAGGGTCCCCATGCTGTGGAATTTGTGGAGAGTCTGTAGCTGTTGTGAGATTGGTGGGTTCCACAACAGCCAAGACTGTTGGGATCTTCAGCAGAGGAAGCCACTCAAGAAGGCAATGGCACCTGTTTCATGACAGATACCAGTAGCTTCCCCCTGTGTCTGTGTAGCCTCTCCACACATTTCCAGATCTCTTCACTCTGTCAGTGTCCTGAGTAGTCCTCTCTGTGTGGTGATTCTTCATATTGCCCTCCACTCTGTTGTTGTAGACTTTTAATTGGACTTTTTAGCTTTGCAAGGGCTACTTTAATTTATTTCTTTTATTTTTATTTATTAATATAAACTAATTGTGTGGGGGTGGTGAATAAAGCTAATGTGTCCTATTTTGCTATTTTGCTTTGAATTTTTGATCCCTGTGCTGAATATTAAGGCAGAAGAAAATAAGTTAAGAATTTAATTACCAAGTGTGTCATTTTCAGGGTAACTATGTTATTTCTTGTCTAAAGTGGGACACTGATGATGAGGCAAGAAAACATTATTAATAATTTTCTGGGATAATAGGCAGAACCCAAGAATTTCTGAGTCTGACAAATGAGGTTATGATATCCGACATAGAAGTTTAATGTACTTTATAGCAAGATAGTGATGCACAAATATATTTTACATCTATTTGTGATGTTAGGTCACATAAACAATAATCAGACAGAAATCATTCATTTAAAGTTGTGCTTCATTGAAATATTTTGATTTTTTAAAAGGTAACAAATAAATATTTTAATCAAGTTTTTACATATTTTCTATATCAAGATAAATTACATTTAACCTACTTCGTGTTCACAATGCATTTTCAGCACCTCTGCCTTATTATTCTCTTTTCCTTCCCCTTAATTTATTTTTTCTCATATCGTCTCATGTTAAAATGCTCATACTTGTTATCATGCTCTTCAATTGCAATAACACTCTTATTTAAACACTGATCTCTCAAAAAATCATTTTATTCCTTTCCATGTCTGGTGGCCTATTGTTCTTTAGAAGAACCTTATCTTTGCTTATATTATTTTCCTGTCAATAGTAAATACATTAGGCAACTGTGATATGTAAGATCCACTCCCAATACCATCTATGTAAGTTACTTATCAACAAATAAGTTAAAAAGTATGGAATAGACACATAGGATATAGTTTATAATATAGTGTAATTGGGAAAAGCAGATAATAAAATTGTATATAATTATTACTGTTAAAATTAAGATGCATGCATATAAAATGTTGATTATAATTATAAATATGGATTTGTATTTTCAAGTTTTCAAGTTTGTATTTTCAACTTTTCTTCAAAGTTATATTTCATACATCTTGTTGCTTTTTCAAATGAACTGTTTGAAGAGATTCATGACTTTCTGATCATGTGAGGTTAATGTGAAAACTGTGTGGGAATTCATAATAGCAACCATTATAGTAATATTTGATCACAATGCTGGACACTGAGCATAACAGTAGTGAATGCTAGGTATAGTTCTTGTCCTAAAATGCATAGCATTCTGTTTAGATAGATAAAAGTAATTACTACAAACCTGAAACCTGTGTGACAGCCCAGCTTAATGGTCACATGATGGGGTTCTGAAATCACAGCCATGGAGGTGAAATGGATTGGTAGGCAGTGGAGTTCTAGCAAAATCCCTTTTAAGGAGACTGTATCAAGTTACACCTTGAGGAAGAGGAAGACATGGAACAAAGTCAGGAAACATGTTTTTTCCTATGGAGCCCTAAATTGGGAGAATCTTCATAATTCATAACTTCCAAATATAACTTCTAAAAAAGAGTTCTATTTTGGTTTTCACCAAGGGAAAGGATTGGAATAGAGAAAGCCACAACTATTCTCTTTTTCCTCAAAAGAAATTATAAAATACATTTTCTCACAGTAGTTTTGCCTGTGTATAATTTCTCAGCTCCTCCTGTACGTTATGTGATTCATTCTCTCAGACGTGCCTCATTGAGAATAAATTGTCAGGTCATAACGTCTGTTTATTATATTAGCTTTTAGGATAAATTAAAAATCATATGAACCCAGTTTCTTATCTGTTCTTCAATGACTTGGTATCCTCCAAATTCTCTATTCCTTTTGGAAAGGGCCTTCACTAGGCTTCAGTTTACAGTGAGAAAGTTTCATTTAAAATACTCTTTTTGAAAAGTAATGATTCTTACAGATTTTGCTACCGTTCATGAATAACAGCTGATACTGTGTATTTCCCATATTCATTCATTCATTCAAACATTAACAAAGTACCTCAAATACTTATTATATGCCACTATACTGTGTTCAAATACCCAGAGTGAATTAAGTATTTATTCTGAATAATTTCAACAAAAATTTATGAAAATCATGAATATAGGTTAACTACACAGTGTGTATATGTATAATCTTCAGAGGACCATAGGATGCATGTCATTTTAACTGCATTCAGAAAGAATACAGCTAGCTGGACATCTATATTAGGCACTAAACACCAATTTCATTTTACCTAAATGAGAAAGGTTCAGAGACTCATTCGTGAATTTCCAAATCTAACAGTGTTGAAAAAGAATATTATTTTTAGATCATAGAAAACTATTCCTGCCAGAACAAGAATACAATATACATTTACCAATAATTTGAAATAAAATTTTAAAAATGTAGAAATAAAATGGTATGAGATCTAAAACAACACACAAGTAAGACTACCAAGAATACATATGGGAACATTAGACAAATGAAAAAAAATGTTCCTTTTTTAATAAAATGGACTCATAAATATGAGACCTCCATCCATACATCCACACAAACTTATTTTGAGTATCCTATGGATCTTGCCCCTATCCAGGGCTCTTTTAGCAGTTAATTAATAGTTCCCATCTCTGACATAGACCTCAAGTGAAATAATTAGAAGTTTGGGGAATAAATCTTTCATATTTATTAGACAGGCACATTATGGTGAAATCATGTTTGCACTTAAATCATAGTCATCAACTGAAAAGTAATAAAAACAAATAATGGAGTACATATGCTCCTGATATCATAGAACAGAATATAGATTTAAAAAATTGCTTAAAACATTTTAGCCAAGTTTTCACAGAAAATAATTAATTTTACTTGAAGTACATCATCCTTTTAGTCTTAAAACTTCTCCTGGGAACACAAAGTTCTCTTTGTACATGGGAGTCTCAGAAGAATAGACTCATTAAAAAAGTTTCACAAACACAGAGAGAATGAAAACATGACTCCTCCCCACCCAGTCAAGGTCCCTGTGGGCACATAGGCTGAGGAGCTGCTTTTAAAACTATGTTAGCCTCTAAAACTATGCATCTGGAATGCATTGTGCTGTGGAATTGTCCTGTGATACTTTGTCATCACAAGGGGTTGGGACTGAACAGTTTTGATGGAAATCCATGTTTCCTGGGCCCAAGAGTTCAGTTTCAAAAGGAAAACCAGTGGTACAAAGATAGAAATTTCTTCTGCCTTTTCTTCATCAAAGTCATTTTTATTGGACAGGGGGCACTTCTTGTAAGAAAGACTATGGGGTAATAGAGGAGGTTTACTGTGTTTGGAAAGAGGATGAGGGACTTAACAAAGGTATTCCCTGTGTAAAAGCATTTTTAGTAAGGAGAACAAATGCACCCACATCAACTGTTTTACATTTGTGTGAAAGTGAGATGCTAGGGAAGTTAGAAGAATATGGTATGATTAGAAGAAAACTTGACATTTTGCTTTCAGAAAGTCAAAACTGATTTATTTTAATAAGAAATAAACTCCCATGCTCTCACACATCTTTTTCGGGATGTCAAAAATTTCTCCATTTCTGTAATATCTAATTTTCCCCTTTTCTTTTCTTAATGTCAGCCCAAACATTCAATGTCTAGATTTGCTTCAAGGCAAATTTCATCAAATAGTTCTTCAAACTTATGTAACAAGTGGATTTCTTACTCATTGTGAGAGAGCTTTTCTTTCATTCTATCCCTCCCTCCGTCCCTCCCTCTTTCTCATCTCTGCTTCTGATATTCATGCCTGTTGCCTGAAGTTAGATTATCAAAAACACTGCCTCACTTGCTGCTATCACTAAAAATATTAAACGTATATTTGTTAGCCTGGGGCTCTGTCTAGTTTACATTTCCTTCTAATCCTCTGATGTTTTATGTCTCCTGAGGATGGGTTGTTAAAAAGAATTTGAGATTATGGATTACGGATAGAATATGCCCCATATGAATATCATTTGTGACAGTTAACTTTCTTCCCTTATAGCTACTTTACAGAATTAAATAAAAATAATTATATGAATCTCTATTAAATTTGACATATTATTTGATGTTTTGCTCTGTCTAAATAATGGTATACTAGCTAACACAGTGAAATTATATTTATCGCTTTGCTAAAAATGAGGCTCTTTAAAAATAGACATTATATTTTAAATATTATATTTGAGATATTTTGGCCATTTCTAAAATAAAATCCAATCCAATATTTTGGTTGTAATTCAGCCTTCCTTATAAAAAATTTCGCAATATTGATTCCACATAGGGGATTTGGCCTGAGATTCCATTAATAATATTGTTTATATTTTCTATAACTTATTTCTAAATAGTTAATTTACTCATGTACAATTAATTACTTCATTCACTCTGAAATATATAGAAAATATTAAACCTGTATCTTTCTATAATAACACTGAATGTAAATGGATTAAATGCGCCAACCAAAAGACATAGGGTATCAGAATGGATAAAAAAACAAGACCCATCTATTTGCTGTCTACAAGAGACTCATTTGAGATCTGAGGACACCATTAGATTAAGAGTGAGGGGATGGAGAACTATTTATCATGCTACTGGAAGCCAAAAGAAAGCTGGAGTAGCCATACTTATATCAGACAAACTAGACTTTAAATTAAAGGCTGTAACAAGAGATGAAGAAGGGCATTATATAATAATTACAGGGTCTATCCATCAGGAAGAGCTAACAATTATAAATGTCTACGCGCCAAATACCGGAGCCCCCAGATATATAAAACAGTTACTCATAAACATAAGCAACCTTATTGATAAGAATGTGGTCATTGCAGGGGACTTTAACACCCCACTTACAGAAATGGATAGATCATCTAGACACACAGTCAATAAAGAAACAAGGGCCCTGAATGATACATTGGATCAGATGGACTTGACAGATATATTTAGAACTCTGCATCCCAAAGCAACAGAATATACTTTCTTCTCGAGTGCACATGGAACATTCTCCAAGATAGATCATATACTGGGTCACAAAACAGCCCTTCATAAGTTTACAAGAATTGAAATTATACCATGCATACTTTCAGACCACAATGCTATGAAGCTTGAAATCAACCACAGGAAAAAGTCTGGAAAACCTCCAAAAGCATAGAGGTTAAAGAACACCCTACTAACGAATGAGTGGGCCAACCAGGCAATTAGAGAAGAAATTAAAAAATATATGGAAACAAACGAAAATGAAAATACAACAATCCAAACGCTTTGGGACGCAGCGAAGGCAGTCCTGAGAGGAAAATACATTGCAATCCAGGCCTATCTCAAGAAACAAGAAACATCCCAAATACAAAATCTAACAGCACACCTAAAGGAAATAGAAGCAGAACAACAAAGGCAGCCTAAACCCAGCAGAAGAAGAGAAATAATAAAGATCAGAGCAAAAATAAACAATATAGAATCTAAAAAAACTGTAGAGCAGATCAACGAAACCAAGAGTTGGTTTTTTGAAAAAATAAACAAAATTGACAAACCTCTAGCCAGGCTTCTCAAAAAGAAAAGGGAGATGACCCAAATAGATAAAATCATGAATGAAAATGGAATTATTACAACCAATCCCTCAGAGATACAAACAATAATCAGGGAATATTATGAAAAATTATATGCCAACAAATTGGACAACCTTGAAGAAATGGACAAATTCCTAAACACCCACACTCTTCCAAAACTCAATCAGGAGGAAATAGAAAGCTTGAACAGACCCATAACCAGCGAAGAAATTGAATCGGTTATCAAAAATCTCCCAACAAATAAGAGTCCAGGACCAGATGGCTTCCCAGGGGAGTTCTACCAGACGTTTAAAGCAGAGATAATACCTATCCTTCTCAAACTATTCCAAGAAATAGAAAGGGAAGGAAAACTTCCAGACTCATTCTATGAAGCCAGTATTACTTTGATTCCTAAACCAGACAGAGACCCAGTAAAAAAAGAGAACTACAGGCCAATATCTCTGATGAATATGGATGCAAAAATTCTCAATAAGATACTAGCAAATCGAATTCAACAGCATATAAAAAGAATTATTCACCATGATCAAGTGGGATTCATTCCTGGGATGCAGGGCTGGTTCAACATTCGCAAATCGATCAACGTGATACATCACATTAACAAAAAAAAAGAGAAGAACCATATGATCCTGTCAATCGATGCAGAAAAGGCCTTTGACAAAATCCAGCACCCTTTCTTAATAAAAACCCTTGAGAAAGTCGGGATAGAAGGAACATACTTAAAGATCATAAAAGCCATTTATGAAAAGCCCACAGCTAACATCATCCTCAATGGGGAAAAACTGAGAGCTTTTTCCCTGAGATCAGGAACACGACAGGGATGCCCACTCTCACCGCTGTTGTTTAATATAGTGCTGGAAGTTCTAGCATCAGCCATCAGACAACAAAAGGAAATCAAAGGCATCAAAATTGGCAAAGATGAAGTCAAGCTTTCGCTTTTTGCAGATGACATGATATTATACATGGAAAATCCGATAGACTCCACCAAAAGTCTGCTAGAACTGATACATGAATTCAGCAAAGTTGCAGGATACAAAATCAATGTACAGAAATCAGTTGCATTCTTATACACTAACAATGAAGCAACAGAAAGACAAATAAAGAAACTGATCCCATTCACAATTGCACCAAGAAACATAAAATACCTAGGAATAAATCTAACCAAAGATGTAAAAGATCTGTATGCTGAAAACTATAGAAAGCTTATGCAGGTAATTGAAGAAGATATAAAGAAATGGAAAGACATTCCCTGCTCATGGATTGGAAGAATAAATATTGTCAAAATGTCAATACTACCCAAAACTATCTACACATTCAATGCAATCCCAATCAAAATTGCACCAGCATTCTTCTCGAAACTAGAACAAGCAATCCTAAAATTCATATGGAACCACAAAAGGCCCCGAATAGCCGAAGTAATTTTGAAGAAGACCAAAGCAGGAGGCATCACAATCCCAGACTTTAGCCTCTACTACAAAGCTGTCATCATCAAGACAGCATGGTATTGGCATAAAAACAGACACATAGACCAATGGAATCGAATAGAAACCCCAGAAGTAGACCCACAAACGTATGGCCAACTCATTTTTGACAAAGCAGGAAAGAACATCCAATGGAAAAAAGACAGTCTCTTTAACAAATGGTGCTGGGAGAACTGGACAGCAACATGCAGAAGGTTGAAACTAGACCACTTTCTCACACCATTCACAAAAATAAACTCAAAATGGATAAAGGACCTGAATGTGAGACAGGAAACCATCAAAACCTTAGAGGAGAAAGCAGGAAAAGACCTCTCTGACCTCAGCCGTAGCAATCTCTTCCTCGGCACATCCCCAAAGGCAAGGGAATTAAAAGCAAAAGTGAATTACTGGGACCTTATGAAGATAAAAAGCTTCTGCACAGCAAAGGAAACAACCAACAAAACTAAAAGGCAACCAATGGAATGGGAAAAGATATTTGCAAATGACACATCGGACAAAGGGCTAGTATCCAAAATCTATAAAGAGCTCATCAAACTCCACACCCGAAAAACAAATAACCCAGTGAAGAAATGGGCAGAAAACATGAAGAGACACTTCTCTAAAGAAGACATCCGGAAGGCCAACAGGCACATGAAAAGATGTTCAACGTCGCTCCTCATCAGGGAAATACAAATCAAAACCACACTCAGATATCACCTCACGCCAGTCAGAGTGGCCAAAATGAAGAAATCAGGAGACTATAGATGCTGGAGAGGATGTGGAGAGACGGGAACCCTCTTGCACTGTTGGTGGGAATGCAAATTGGTGCAGCCGCTCTGGAAAGCAGTGTGGAGGTTCCTCAGAAAATTAAAAATAGACCTACCCTATGACCCAGCAATAGCACTGCTAGGAATTTATCCAAGGGATACAGGAGTACTGATGCATAGGGGCACTTGTACCCCAATGTTTATAGCAGCACTCTCAACAATAGCCAAATTATGGAAAGAGCCTAAATGTCCATCAACTGATGAATGGATAAAGAAATTGTGGTTTATATACACAATGGAATACTACGTGGCAATGAGAAAAAATGAAATATGGCCTTTTGTAGCAGCGTGGATGGAACTGGAGAGTGTGATGCTAAGTGAAATAAGCCATACAGGGAAAGACAGATACCATATGGTTTCACTCTTAGGTGGATCCTGAGAAACGTAACAGAAACCCATGGGGGAGGGGAAGGGAAAAAAAAAAAAAGAGGTTAGAGTGGGAGAGAGCCAAAGCATAAGAGACTGTTAAAAACTGAGAACAAACTGAGGGTTTATGGGGGGTGGGAGGGAGGGCAGGGTGGGTGATGGGTATTGAGGAGGGCACCTTTTGGGATGAGCACTGGGTGTTGTATGGAAACCAATTTGACAGTAAATTTCATATATTAAAAAATAAAAAATAAATAAATAAATAAATAAATAAATAAATAAATAAAATACAAAAAAAATGAAATATATAGAAAATATTATGTCAAATTCTCTTACTATCATATTATTTTTATTTCTGCTTATATTTCTAAAAGTTGCCTGCCAGAAATTTGATGTGATCTCTCATGTCATATAGTTTCATGACATTTTAAACTGATTTTTGACTAATTTTGTAATCCTTCTATTGATAAGATTTTCCACCATTAATATTAATGATTTTCTGCCATAATATTAAAACAAATATTTCAATTGCTTACATATGTTTCTTAAAATATTTATACCATTTCCTAAAATATTTATACCAGTGCTTAAATTTTTTACATCCTGAGTCATTTTATGTTTTCTGTGTTTATGGAAAATTGTATTGTTTTTACATTCCAGTCCTAGATGTGTAACAGTACCAATTATATATTAATGTTTACTAGTACCATTCTTATTATTACAGATTTATGATTTTTATTTACACAATTTTTGGTTTTTTTGTTTTTTGTTTTTTGCTGTGTTTGCCTTGTTATTAAACATGTAGACTTATTTCACTTAGCATCACACTCTCCAGTTCCATCCACGTTGCTACAAAAGGCCATATTTCATTTTTTCTCGTTGCCACGTAGTATTCCGTTGTGTATATAAACCACAATTTCTTTATCCATTCATCAGTTGATGGACATTTAGGCTCTTTAAAGACAGATACCATATGGTTTCACTCTTATGTGGATCCTGAGAAACGTAACAGAAACCCATGGGGGAGGGGAAGGGAAAAAAAAAAAAAGAGGTTAGAGTGGGAGAGAGCCAAAGCATAAGAGACTGTTAAAAACTGAGAACAAACTGAGGGTTTATGGGGGGTGGGAGGGAGGGCAGGGTGGGTGATGGGTATTGAGGAGGGCACCTTTTGGGATGAGCACTGGGTGTTGTATGGAAAGCAATTTGACAGTAAATTTCATATATTAAAAAATAAAAAATAAATAAATAAATAAACATGTAGATTATATTTATCTTTATCCCTTTTTTTGTGGAAGAAATCACTTTGATACCTCTTATTTTTGCAAGGTATATTATCTTGAAGAATATATTTTCTCTCTATAATTGTATTATGGTGCTTATTTTTTATAAGATAATTTCTCAGACAGGAGGATTCTTTATTTTTTCTGTCAAGTCACAGTATGTCTTTTCTGTAACTAATTCAGACACAAACCTTTAATCATTTTCTTGTTCTCTAATATAACATTTCAAAAACATAATTGAAAAAAAATCAACACTTTTGAAAATAATAACACATACTTGTATAATTTTCAGAAGCAAAGATTCAAGAAAAGATTCACCTTAATGGAATTCAGTACAATGTAATGAAAACTAAGGCTAGAAAGGAAGGGCAAGTTGAAATCTATAGAGATAACTGCGATTTAAATAAAAATTTAAAAAGGAATTTAATTTGCAAAACAGAATAAGCTGATTCTTTTTATTTTTCTGCTTTACTGGCCATTGGAACACTGGAATCTCAGGTGAGAAAATGTGGCTGCCAGATGTACCCACTATCCACGTGGCTCTTGAAACCTAGAGGCACCATTGGCTTGAAGCTGCAGTCTGTACTCTCTATGTGCCCTTGTAACATCGGGACAGCCCAATCCTCACGAGACAAACACTGGAAGTAAATTGCTTCTGTAATTACAGGTACCAACTAATCTTTCATTTGTGTATTTTATCAGAACACTTACTGGACAAAGTTTTTATTGATAAAATATACAGTTGTAATTATATATTTAGCACACCCCACCAAAGTGTTACAGGATATAGAAAGGAAAGATGGAGTTATCAAAATTGATTTTCATAGCTCTTCAGCTGTATTTTTGTAGGATATGGTGTACCCAATCATAATATCCTCTCCTGGGTGGGTGGTTTTCTCCTCATTCTCCCGTCCACTGTCCTTAAGGTGGGGCTGCCATACTGTGGCCCCAATGTGATTGATCACTTTTTCTGTGACAGTGCCCCCCTCCTCCACTTGGCCTGTGCTGACATCCACATCATTGAGCTGTTAGACTTGCTCAGCTCCCTTGTCCTGCTCATCAGCTCCCTCTCACTCACTGTGGTCTCCTGTGTTTATGTCATCTCCACCATTCTGAAGATACCCTCAGGTCAAGGTCAATGCAAAGCCTTTGCTACATGTGCCTCTCACTTCATTGTGGTCTCCATGGGCTATGGGATCTCCATTTTTGTGTATGTCCACCTCTCCCAGAAGAGCAGCTTACATCTCAACAAGATCCTCTTTATCCTCTCTAGTGTTCTCACACCCCTCCTGAATCCCTTCATCTTCAGTCTACGGAATGAAACCATGAAAGATGCTCTGAAGGACAGCTTGGCCAAGGACAAGAACTTCCTCAAGGGGATGAGGTCCAAGTGACATGATCCGTGAGAGTCATTTTAATTCTGGGATCCTCAGCTGCATCCATGTTTCCAGCAAAGCCCCATGATGTATGTAAATTAACAAATAGTGTTTGCTATGAAAGTATTTTAACTTGATAACCAAATATACAGGTTTCATGTGTATGTTAGATTTTGAAGATTTTGTTACAATAATTAATATTTTCATTTATAAGTGCTAATAGAAGGTAATGATGGGTAGGAGTAATAGAGGTAGTAGTATACTATTTACTAAAAATCCAATTTCAGATCACTTGGTTAAAAATACATATATTATCTATATGTGTGTATTTGAGTTCATTTGTTTGGATTGTGTAAAATAAAAAAAAATAGAACACTCTTGTACTCCACAAAAAGACAGAAATTCCACCTTGGAATAGAATTTGAAATATTTTAATATAAGCTTAAACTTCATCTTTCTTTGCAAAAACATAGGCACCATTACTTTTTCTTTATTCTTCATTTTAGTAAAATTGTATTTATATCATTGCTATTTAAAGCTTCTAAATGAAGCACTTAAAGATATATATATATATATATATATATATATATATAATATTTTTAAGTTAAGTCTTTTATAATTTAATCTTACTCTTATTCAGGAATACCTAAATCATTTATAAAGACACATGGACTGCAACAATATATGATAATTGAAGAACAAATTAAAAAAAGAAGCAAATTTCAGATATGGATTTGACAAGGACAAAGAGGACAATATATTTCTCAAACCAGGAAATAATAATTTGGTGACTGGTAATACTAGAAATTCTGCTTTAGAAAAAAATTGAGTTTATACAATATCCAGGAAGTTTTCTATACTTCTAGACTGCTGACTAGAGATAGCAGAGAAATGGAAATTGAACATGAAGGTGGATTCATATGAATTTTCTAAACTGAGAAAGAGATGGAGACCAATGAGAGAAAGATGAGTAGCCCCAAAGGGAGACTTGTCACAATATGACATTCTTTACTCTATGAATATTTATATTCCCCAAGTGGAAACATGTTGTGAGAAAAAAATATGAAGAAAATAGTGATTAAGTTAATTCACAGTTCAGATTTCTAAAGTGATAGATTTCCAGAAAAACAAACAAACAAAAAAGGTTAGCAAATCTCACTGAAATCATAAAGTTAACAGCATCTAGGCATATCCTAGTCAAGTTGCTATAAGCCTGCCTTAAAGATAAAATTTGCAAGTAACCACAGTAAGAAAGGGCACAATGAATACTGAGAGAAATGGCTAAATTGAGTTTCCATGAAAAACTGGCTGGCAGATAGCAAGAGAAAAATACACTTTATGGGGTGAAAAAATAAAAAAAAAAAAAACAAGACAAACTCAGGAATCCAAACATCCTTATTCTTCAAAATTATGATAAAATAAGATTTCCCTGCTTAAAATAAAACAAAGCAGAAATAATTTGTCACCAGTATATGTAGATGACAGGAAATATTAAAGGATATCTTCAGATTGATGGGAAATTATTCCAAAAGGAAACATGGATTAATTAACTTGAGCAAAAAGCACCAGAAATGAAAGATTTTGGTTCCATTTTATCATGTCATCTAAAAAACAAGAAAGTAAGCATACACAAAAATAGCATAAAATTCTCTAATGTGCAATAACAGAATTAATATACATGATAAAATTTGAATGATGATTATTATATTTGTGAAATAAACAATAGGAACAAAAAGTATCAGCAGGTTCAGGAAGTGAACACCTGAAATCTCATGTCTGTTTCAGAGGGAAGAAGAGGCAAGTAGGAAGTATGGATGTACAGTGACAGTATGTGGAAGAAAGGAAAGGGAACACTAAAATAATGTGCCATCAACCAGAAGAAGGAGAAGAAGAAGAAGAAAGAAAGAAAAGAAAAGAAAACAAAACAAAACAAAAGAAAAAGAAAGGAAACAAGAGGGCAGGAAAAGGATAAACTGAAGAACAACACCAGTAGCAATCAGGATGAAGGGACAATAATTTTTCAGGTAGATTTAAAATCTGAATCAGAAATTTAATTAAATAAGAATAGACTTAAAGCCCCAACACCAAATAATGGCAGAAATTGTCAGACTGGATAAAGAAGAATTTGAATTACACTGTCTATAAATGATGTGTTCTAAAGAGAGATACACATAAAAAAAAATAAAGGATATGGGCGCCTGGGTGGCTCAGTCAGTTAAGCGTCGGACTTCAGCTCAGGTCACAATCTCTTGGTCCGTGAGTTCGAGCCCTGCATTGGGCTCTGGGCTGATGGTTCGGAGCCTGGAGCCTGCTTCTGATTCTGTGTTTCCCTCTCTCTCTGCCCCTCCTCCGTTCATGCTCTGTCTCTCTCTGTCCCAAAAATAAATAAACGTTAAAAAAAATTAAAAAAAATTAAAAAAATAAAGGATAGAAAGGAGGTGCCAAGATGGCAGAGCAGCATGGAAGTTCTCTGTTTCTGTAAACCAAGAAATACAGCTAGATCAGCACCAAATCATTTTGCATACATAGAAAATTGATCTGAGAATTAACACAATGATCTGCATAATTTGAGCCCCAGAACTTGGCAGGTATGTGGCACAGGTAAACTGGGGGAAAGATAAGACACAGAAAGTAGGGAGCTCTTTTTGTGGAGAGTAGACAGAGAAAGGAGGGGGAAGAGTACAGGAAAAAAACTCCCCCAAAAGTGGCTGCAGAGAAAGAGAAAGAATGGAAAGATCCACAAGTGACTGAACAAGAGGGGGAGAAAGGAGAAGGTTTCAATACCAGTAAGAATCTATAAACAGCAGAGAGCAGAGTTGGAAATTCTTCAGCTCAGTGCCTGGTGGTGCTCTGGTGGGGAGGAAGGGCGGATCCCCTGGAAGTAGGTAGCAAGGTCCAAGAGGTCTGCTAGCCACAAGGGGAGAAGTGGTTCCTGTGCTAGGAGGGAATTTGGTAGAATTTGCCTCCCCAGAGGCAAAGATCCTAGCAGACCCCAGAGAACAGTCATGTTTTCTGGTATTGGGACAAAGATGCCAGAGTGTGGTCAAACCTGGTACCAGCTGTGTGTTGCAATTTACCATAACCCTGAACCTCTGTTGGTGTGCAACTGTAAGAAAATTTTCTGGGGCAAGCCAACGTGTGGCTACAATCTCTGAGGCTCTGCAGCAGCATGATCAAACAAATGTTCCCAAGGGCAAGCCAATACCTGGCGTTGCTTGGTGAGACCCTCCCCCAGAGGGTCCCAGCCACAGGGTGTCAGAAATGAGGGGGTTGGAAACACAGCCCCATCTAAGATAAATGTCAGGAGGGAGTTACTGCCTGGCAGGATGATGGCTTGGATATGGACAGGGATAGTGTAGAAGCAGGGAGTGGACAGAAGCTGGAGACAATGAAGGGGTGCTTGATTGTCAGTAGGTGAGATTGCAATGTTCCTGTGCCAGAGATGGGGAAAGCTGTGTGCCACCGTTTTCACCTCTCCCATGCATGAGCATAGACGGACCTGCACATTCACAAAATGCAGATCCACCCCCATTAACTAAGCAGCAAGTGAAGTGAAGAACGGAACCATTACACAAAGCCCCTTCCAGCTGCATCAACCAAGCCTTAGAGGACCACCACAAGTCTCTCCACCTGCATAGTGTATGGACAATAAAATGCTTCATAGTTTGACTTCTAGGGGAAATGGATGGAATTTCATTTGAATTTCATTCTGTTTTCTGGCCCATCTATTGATTTCTTTTTGTTTTTCTTTTCTCTTACTCTTGGATACAAAAAGAGAAAAAATATTTTTAATTTTTGTTTTCATAAAAATAATATTTTTTTCTATATTTTTTTGTAATTTTTAAAATTTTATTTTACTTTCTTCATCTCATTTTATTCTATTTTATTGTATAAATCTTTGTAAATTTTGTAAAAGTTTTCTTACTTTTTTTTCTTTTCTTTTCTTTCTCTTTCTTTTCTATCTATCAAGCTTCTTTCAACAAACAGACCAAAACACACTTAGAATCTAGCTTCTTCTATGTGACTTTTTTGTTTTTCAAATTTTTAATTTTTTAAAAATTTTATTAGTTCATTTTCTTCTATTAAATTGACAAAATGAAGGAATTCACCCAAAAGAAAGAACAGGAATAAATGAAAGCCAGGGACTTAATCAAAATGCCAGAATTAGAATTATAACCAAGATAATAAGAATACTAGTCTGGGTTGAATAAAGCAGAGAAATGTTTTCTGTGGAGATAAAAAGAAATAAAATCTAGTCAGGATGAAAATAAAAATGCTGTAACTGAATTGCTGTCTTGATGATTACCATGGTGGCAAGGGTGGATGAAGCAGAGCAATAAATCAGTGATATAGAACACAATATTATGGAAAATAATGAAGCAGAAAAACAAGAGGGAAACTGAGGCAAAAGAGCACAATATAGGAATTGGATAACTCAGAATAAAAAGTACATGAAAGCCAATTAAAATCATAACACCATAGTCCAAAATCTCTGGGATGCAGCAAAGGCAGTCATAAGAGGGATGTTTATAGCAATTCAGGCCTTCCTAAAGAAGGAAGAAAGGTCTCAGATAAACAAAGTAACCTACACCTTAAAGAGCTGGAAAAAGTACAGCAAATAAAACCCTAAACCAGCAGAAGATGGGAAATAATAAAGATTTGAGCAGAAATCAATGTTATTGATATAATTAAAAAACAAACAAACAAACAAACAAAAACAGAATACAGTTATGGAACCAGGAGCTGGTTCTTTGAATAAATTAGCAAAATTGATAAACCCCCAGCAAGCCAGTTTGATCAAAAACAAAAGGACCCAAATAAATGAAATCAAGAATGAAAGAGGAGAGATCACAACCAACACTGCAGAAATGTGAACAATAATAAGAAAATATTATGCACAATTATATGCCAATAAACTGGTCAATCTGGAAGAAACAGACAAATTCCTAGAAACATAAACTACCAAAACTGAAATAGGAAGAAATAGAATATTTGAACTGACACATAACCAGTGAAGAAACTGAATTAGTAATCAAAAATCACCCAAAAACAAGAGTCCAGGGCCAGATGGCTGTCCAGGAGAATTTTTTATTGAATGAATTTTCATTCAAAAGGAATGAAGTTTTGTCATTTGCAACAATGTGGATGGAACTAAAGTCTATTATGCTAAGCAAAGTTAGTGAGTCAGAGAAAGACAAATATCATACAACTTCACTCATACGTGGAACTTAAAAAACAAAACAGATGAACATAGGGGAAGGGAAGCAAAAATAATATAACAGGGAGGGGGACAAATATAATAGACTCTTAAATATAGAGAATAAACTGAGGGTTGCTGGAGGGGTTGTGGGTGGGAAGATGGGCTAAATGGACCAGGGGTATTAAGGAAGACATTTGTTGGGACAAGCACTGGGTGTTATATGTAGGGGATGAATCACTGGATTCTACTCCTGCAATCAGTATTGCACTGTATGCTAAAAACTTGTATTTAGGTAAAAATAATAAATCAGTAATAAAATATACCTTAAAAAAGTAAAGCATAGAATAAAGAAATATACAATGCACATAGTAAGCAATGGGAAAATGGAATAACCAGTGACGTTTAGCAAATAAATTTCAAAGTGAAGACTATTGCAAGACATAATCAAGAGTATTACATAATGGAAAAAAGAGACAGCTTCAAGAAAGACATAATATTCCAAATTATGTAACAGTGTAACAGAACATCCAATTTAATAAAGCCAAGTATTTATAGAAGTGCAAGGAAAACTTGGCCACAAATCAAAGAGATTTTAAAATCCTCTTTCTAAGTGATTGATAAATGCTAAGTAATTATCAGTAAAAATATAAGTAAGCATATAGAATTTCCAAATACTGGCACAAAATTTCATCCAGGTAAACATTTAAACAACACACTATCTTCAGAACACAAGTTCAATGTGTAGAGAAGGAAAAATTCTGTGCCATCTTAGAGTCTCTGTCTGGACCGAAGAATTAAATTTACACAAAACCAGATTAACAGGAGAAAAGTGTACAAGTTTCATTGAGGTTTTACATATCCATGAAAGTCTTCACGAGGCCATGAAGACCCAAAGTTGTGACCAGAGCAGGAAATGTCATGTTTTTCAAAAGAGGGAGCAATGAATTTCTGAAGAATTTGCAAAGCAGAGGGGTTTGGGCTACAGGTAGAAATGATGAAGAATTAACAAGGTTTGTTTTTACAGCCTCGTCAATCCTAAATTCCCTGTCTCTGGTGATAAGGATGTCTTCCTCCTTGTATAGGAGGGCACATTTCACAGGGAGTTTTATCTCCTGCTTTCATAATAAAAAGGAGGGTTGTTAGAGCCTATAACAAAAAAGCAATCAACATGCCAAAGTGGCATATATTGGAGTGAGATGCTCCGAATACCTTCGTACTCTCAGGAAGTGAATATGGAAAGTTCATCAAGACAGACAATAGGCTGGCCCATAAATCATTCTCAATATAGTTCAAAGGAAGGAAATCATATGAAGCATATTTTCTAATAATAGAGTTAAATTAGAATTCAATAAAAATAATGTTTATAAATATCCCCTCCAAATTGGGAATTAAGTAACTATTTCTACGTAAACCTTGGGAATAAGAAAAAATAAAGAACAGAAATAGAAAATACCTTGAATGTATTTTAATATTGACAACAAAAGCACAACACAAAATTTGTGGCTTCTTCCTAATGCAGCACTTCATGGTGAAATTGTAACTTTAAATGCTTTCATCAGAATAACAGGTTGAAAATATGTAATGCAAATTTCCACATAACATAACCAGAAAGGCCATACTTTACCGAAAGTAGGTAACAGAAAATAGTAATATGGATAAACCTAACTAAAAGTTAAGTAGAAAATATATACAGAATACAAGAATTCAAGCCAAATAAATATTGGTTCTCTGAAAAAATAATAAAATATGTATGACCCTATTGAGTAAAAAAGAGAGAATTCACAAATTATCAATAGGGGTGCGTAGGTAGTGCAGTAATTTAAGCTTCTGACTCTGGTTTGGACTCAGGTTATGATCAAATGGTTTTATGGGTTTGAGCCCTAAATAGGGCTCCACACTGACAAGTGTGGAGAGTGCTTGGGGTTCTCTCTCTCTCTCCCTCTCTCTCTCTCTCTCCCCCTCGCCCACTTATGCTGTCTCTTACTCTCTCAAAATAAGCAAACAAACAAAATAGAATGAAAAATAAAATATCACTGTGTATTCTATGGATTATAAGGGAAAATTACTAAATAATTTTAGTCCAATTACAAATTGAATTTCAGTACACTAAAACAGTGGCTGTTTGGGGCACCTGGGTGGCTCAGTCAGTTAAGCGTCCGACTTCAGCTTAGGTCACGATCTCGCGGTCCGTGAGTTCGAGCCCCGCGTCAGGCTCTGGGCTGACGGCTCAGAGCCTGGAGCCTGCTTCCGATTCTGTGTCTCCCTCTCTCTCTGCCCCTCCCCTGTTCACGCTCTGTCTCTCCCTGTCTCAAAAATAAATAAATGTTAAAAAAATAAAAAAAAAAACAGTGGCTGTTTATTTGTCCTGTAGATGTAGGAGTCCACTGGGTCCAAAGACACTTCCCCCTGGGGGCTATCACACAGTCAGGCCATGACTGAGTCTGGGTCACATGACTGGCAAGATTGGTATCAGGGCTGAGAAGACTTGTACATGACACGTTTTCATGGACTGAACTTGAGGTAACTGAATATTTTTGTATAGTTTGTGGGGTCAGATGCCTTCTAGAGAATTTGCACATGAATGCCAAGACCACACTCACATTGCAGGTGGTGTTGTGTCCTGTACAAAAGACTGACTAGAATTTTCTGCAAGTGGGGAAATTGGAAATGGAAACAATTAAGTTGTAACCAAGAAGTAATTCAAGTTGTTACCATAGAGATGATTGAGCCAATTCTTCTAACTTTTGCAGTAAAGTTCCTGAAGTGTTTTTACAAAACCACTCTCTTCTCTCCTACAGTCACAGGAACTATGTTGGCGGATACCACTTATCTTGGAGAATAAAATTGCTGATATGGGATATTTAAAGGACCATTTGTTTCCCAAGATCCAGGATAAATAAGAATTTTCAGAACTCTTAAAATCCAAGAAAATAAAACTAAGTAAGCCTTTGAGAACTACTCACAGATGCCAGCATGGACTTAGGTCTCTTTCTGTCCACAAATTTGTACCTATGAGAACAGAAGTAGGCGCCATTTTCTGTGCATAACCTATGTTTCCCCTCCATTGTCCACAATTTGACCGAAGAGTAAAGTCCAAAGTCAAAACAAACAAGGTTGCAGTGGTCCTTGTTGGAGGCCCACTGGCCTGTGGCTTCCCTAAGTCTAACCCTGTGAGTAAGAGACACTCTACCTCCCAGCCCAGCCTTGTCTCCCTGTGCACATGCTCTGTGCTGTGGCAGAGGCAGGTAATGGGTCCTGGGAACCTGGAGGGAGGCTGGCCTCTGGGTCTGGAAGCCAGGAGTCCCTTGTCTCAGTGAAGGTGCGGTGCCAGGGATGCCCCTCCAGGCTGACCCCACCAGGGCCACCCCTCCTTCCCTGCCAGACTAGGCTCAGGCAATTCTGCTTCTCACTCAAGCTCTGGACTCCCAGTCAGAAACCTGAAGTTCTTAGAGGTGCCAGAGCATCTTCTGTGGATGCAGGTGGGAAGAAGAGTGGGCTGTGACCTCTGCCCTGTGCCTAAGGGCTCACCCTGGGCTGAGTGGCAGTACTTGTTCTGGGCTGTCTGGTGGTGCTGTACTTGTCAGTAGTTATCCTCAGCACAGGCTCATGGGCTGCCCTCACTGGGACCTGTGCAAAGTTGCCTGTGATGGTAGAAGACCTTCTTGGGTGTAAGTGGGACTGTGCAGGGTATACCCCAGAAGGTGGACTGTAGCTGTGCTCTGTCCCTTAGCATCCTTCCCCTGTCATGGCCTCTTCCCTTCCCCGCAGGTTGGAGGCTCCCCTTCTCCCTCTGTGTGCCTGTGGTGCTGCGGAACCTGGATGGGCTGGAGGTGACCCTGTGGAGGCCAGTAGGCTCCCCATTCAGGTGGTACAGGCACGGAGTGTGGTGGGCACTCCCTGTTGGCCCCACTGTATACCACGTGGCCCTGATGGCATGGGAGCTTCGTGTCTGACCTTCCTAAAACTGGGCTTGGTGTTGTTGCTGGCCACACCTCTAATACACTTTCCTGCCTTTCCTGAGCCACCTGTTGCCTCCCTTCTTGTAGTCCTTCTTCCTGGGTCAGGACCTCAGTGCCTACTGCCCTGATTGCTGGGCCTGGCGCAGGGTGTAGACCATCGGAAATGCCCTCCAGGCCCCATCAATAGGAACTCTGCCCCCCACACACAGCTTCTCAGATGGTTTTCCAGCCAGAACCTTCTCCTGGGCATTGACTCTCCCCTGATCACTTAGGCTGCTATCTTCCAGGTTCTGTTGCTGCTGTTTCGGTGGCCACCCTTCATACCACAGGCGTCAGAACCTGGCCTTCAGGGGTGGTCCCTGGAGCAGAGAAGTAAGAGGAAGAGGTCAGTACACAGCAGTAGCCACAGAGGGCACACGGTTGTAAGCATCAATATTTTTTTTTTTTAATTGATGAATGACATTTTGCTATACAGGGTTTATCATACTCTGTTTCTCCATTCTTTTCCTCATGATTATTTTGATTGGGTCTGACATGTGATTATTATAGAAAAAACTGGTATAAACATTTATGTACAAACTTTTTATTTATTTTCAAGTGTTTATTTTGAGAGGGGTGCAGGGAGAGAGAGAGGGACAGAGAATCCCAAGCAGGCTCTCAGCTGTCACCACAGACCCCCACCCAGGCTCGAACTCAGGAACCCCTGAGATCATGACCTGAGCTGAAATCAAGAGTTGGGCATTTAACTGACTGCCCCACCCAGGCACCCCATACCAACTTTTTATAATCATATATTACTAATAAAATTACTAAATGTTTAGAGGTATAATTGCTGGGTCATAGGATAGGCACAAGTTAGATTTTATGTTTGTACATTTTGCCTGAGTGATATATGTTTTTCTGTAACTTTCACCAGCTTTACTAAAATATTATTAATATAGCATATGTGACTTTAAGGTACATAACATGATTATTTGATAAACAATATATTGTGAAATAGTTACCACAGTAAGATTAACTGACACCTCTATTCTCTCAAATAATTGCCATTTTTATAGCAATAACATTTCAAATCAAATTTTTAAATAACTTTCAAGTACAGGTGTGCCTGGGTGGCTCAGTTGGTTAAGTGTCCAACTCTTGAATTCGGCTCAGGTCATGATCTCATAATTCGTGGGGTAGAGCTCTGAGTCAGACTCTGCACTGACAGAACAGAGCTTGCTTGCTATTCTCTATCCCTCTCTTCTGCCTCTCTCTCTCTCTCTCTCTCTCTCTCTCTCAAAATAAATTAAAAAAAATAAAAAATAAAAAACTTTCAAGTGCATAATACAGTATTGTTAATTATAGGTACCATTCTATACATTTGATCTCAAGACCTTATGGCTCTTATAGGTGGAATTTTGTGCCATGTGACCAACATCTGCCTGCAGCCAACATTCTAATTTCTATTTCTTAGAGATTTTTTTAAATTTTATTTCATTTTATTCATTTATTCATTTTGTTTTATTTTTTTTAAATATTTATTTTTGAGAGAGAGAGAGAGAGGCAGAGAGAGAGGATGACACAGAATCCAAAGCAGATTCCAGGCTCTCAGCTGTCAGCACAGAATCTGACCTGGGGCTCAAACCCACGAACCGTAAGATCATGACCTGAGCTGAAGTTTAGTGCTTAACCAACTGAGCCACCCAGGCCCCTATTTTATTTTATTTTTAATGTTTATTTATTTTTCAGAGATAGAGAGAGAGATAAAGAGAGAGAGCCAGTGGGAGAAGAGCAGAGAGAGGGAGACAGAGGATCTGAAGTAGGCTCTACACTGAAAGCACAGAGCCCAATGAGGGGCTCAACCTAACGAACTATGAGATCACGACCTGAGCCAAAGTTGGACGACTGAGCCACTCAGGCAATCCCTGACTTCAGATTGTTTAGACTCCACATATAATAAGGGAGAACATATAGTTCTTTTTCTAACTTTTTCACTTATCACAATGCACTAAATAGTAATTCATGTTGTAAATGGCAGAATCCCCTCCATTTTATGGATGAATAAGATTCTATTATGTATTTATATACCACATTTTCTTTATCCATTTATCCATCAGTGGAAACAGGTTGGAAACAGTGGAAACATGTTTCCATATCTTGGCTCTTGGGAATAATGCTCCAGTCAACATGGGGTGCACAAATCTCTTAATAATTATATCATTTCTTTGGATATATAACCAAAATGAGATTACTACACTACATGCTGGTTTCTATTTTTAATTTTCTTTTTTTTTTTTAAATTTTTTAACGTTTTTTAATTTATTTTTGAGACAGAGAGAGACAGAGCATGAACGGGGGAGGGGCAGAGAGAGAGGGAGACACAGAATCAGAAGCAGTCTCCAGGCTCTGAGCCATCAGCCCAGAGCCCGACACGGGGCTCGAACTCACGGACCGTGAGATCGTGACCTGAGCTGAAGTCGGACGCTTAACCGACTGAGCCACCCAGGCGCCCCTATTTTTAATTTTCTTAAAGACTCTTCATGATGTTTTCTTTAGTGGCTGTAACAAGTTACATTCCCACCAACAGTGCTCACAGGTTCCTTTTTCTCCATATCTTAGCCAACACTTGTCATCTCTTGTCCTTTGAATAATAGCCATTCTAACTGGTATGAAGTGATACATTGTTGTGGTTTTGATTGTATTTCCTTGATGAGGAGTGTTTGGAGCCAAGGTCCTTGGGGACTGGACTGATCTGAGATGGGCTGGGGTTTCTGGCCATGGGAACTGGCTTGATGCTGGGGTGAGATAAAAGCATGGATCTGTGGTAGTTGGCCTGGCACTGGGCCCAGGTAGAGGCCTTAATTTGCACAGGTGGAGCCCAGGTTAGCAGGGACTGCTTGGAGCCTGTGGTCACAGAAACCACCTGGGCTGCAGGAGCTAGACAGGGCCAGAGTGGGCCAGGAACCTGAGTTCATGGTAGCTGCCTGTGGATCACCAGAACTGCCTAAGTCTGCAGAAATCACCTGAGACCACTGGAGCTGATATGTGCTGTGCACAGCCAGAAGCTTGTGTTAGCAGGAGCCTTCAGGGATCCACCTAGTGCCATGGGGTCATCTTGGTGCTGGGGCTGGCTAGAACAGGGGACATGGTTGAATTGGGCTGTCACTTCACTCTCCTCCCCTGGGGAAGCTCTATTTTCTTGCCCTGGTGCTGTCCAGGTATGTGGGAACAATGATAGAGGTAATGTGATTCTATCTTTCCTACCCTACACAATGTATATTTTCTTGTCTCTGTGCTTTATCCCGGAGCTCTAATTCCTTACTTGGAATTCTTGGCTCTTGTGAAGGTATTTTTGTGCCTGAATAGTTATTCAAATGGAAGTTTCCATGATATGGGGCAATGGGTTTTAGAAATTTCTATGCCACCTTTTTGTTAATGTCACTCTCCCTCATGATATATTGATCAATGTGTCCTGCCCCATTATATTTCCTTCCTTCATTTGTTGGAGATAAGTGTTCATGAATGTTCAGGTCTATTTCTATAGCCTTTCTTCTCCTTCATTTATTTACATTTAATGCCCAATCCGTAGTCTTCATTACTGGAGCAATGGAGTAAACCTCTACATCAGACAGTGTAAATCATCTAAATCTGATAGATTTTAATTAAATATTTTTCCACAATTCTTTCTATTATTCATACTCTTGTTTTTTTTTAAATAAATTTTATAATTACTTTGTTAATTTCTCCCAAAAATCATGCTTGAATGTGGTTAAGATTGAAGTAAATCTTTTCCTTTGGGTTTTTAATTTCAGTTATTACATTATCGACCTCTGTATTTTTCTTTCTTTACCTTTGTATGGTTTTCATTTTTTTCAATACCTCAAATTTGTCTTCCAACTTCTCATTTTATCCATAGATATTTAAATCTATGTCAAATAACACTGGCATTTATTTTGAGGTTTATTTCCCCATTAGAATTGAAGATTTCTGTTTTTTTTTCTGTAGAAAACAAAACTCTTTTACTCTATCACCATTTCCTAGAAATCTACCTGGCATATGTTTTATGCTAAAAGTGTTAAGTAAATCAATGAGTAACAAGAAAAAGTTATATTTCTTAAATTCAATGTCACAAATTCATTTTTCTTTTTTAAGGACTTTCAAGTCAATTTACATCATTTTTAATATGGACAAATTTCCATCCCACTGCGTGAAAATTTAATCAAATCATAAAGGCTGTTGTAGTTACTGGGATAAATGGTGCCCTGAAAACACCAATGGTACGAATTCTTTGCTGTCTTAAATGTCCAAAATGTCTTAAATTGCAGAGCTCTCTGCTTGCCAAATGGAAGGATATCACCGTCTTGCAAACCAATCTCTCTGTGTCACATGTATACCATCCTACTCACAAGGGACACAAACACTAATTCATTAGCTCCAGTTCTCAAAATCCGGCACATTCTTCCTTTTTATTTCAGTAACTTTACAGTTGTCATAATTGTAAGGCAAGAAATATATTATTTTCTCATACTTGAAAAGTATGAACAAACAGATACTCAAAACCCTTTTAGCCACTGTGGATTTTGTATTGACATACTTTAGTGATACCACTGGAATACGTGCTCACATTGAAATAAAATTTACTTTACATCATCTTGTTGATTATGATCTGTTCTAATAGAATACAAAGCATAAGCCAAAACATTTGAAACCCTCCCTTGAATGATCCTAGTCTGGAAACACTTCTGCATAAGAAGATTTTGCTCCCATATGAATATAGTGCCACTAAGAATTCTTTTTGAAAATCTCTATTTTGAGTTTCTTCTCTTGTTGAGGTGATGGTGTTAACAGGTTTCATCAAAGATAACAGATTATTTCTCTCATTTGTTAGACTTTCTTTGTGATAAATTTTTTTTTGTTTGTGTAGCTTTTTAAATCTGAAGATAACTAGCTCCTCTCAGTGTTCTGTTTGGAACTTTGTACATGCTAATACATTTCACTAAGTAAATTATATTCTCACTTAGAATTTGTCACCCTTGCCTAAATCAAACAGAAAACAAACAAACAGACAAATGCCAAAGAACTCATAATGGCATTTTTTACCTATTTTTCAATTCCTCTTTGTGCAACAGAAAACTGGATAATTAAGAAAGAGAAAAAGGAAATATTAAAGTAGAAGAGAGGCCTGGATAATGTATATATTAAAATTGATAATGTACAAATAAGGGGACCTGTTTTTTTTTAACACTTATTTATTTTTGAGGAGAGTTCAAGTGGGGGAGGGGGAGATAGAGGAGGCAGAGGATCTGAAGTGGGCTCTGCACTGACAGCAGTGAGCCCACTGTGGGGCTTGAACTCAGCAGCTGGGAGATCATGACCTGAGCAGAAGTCAGACACTCAACCAAATGAGCCACCCAGGCCCCCTGAGAAGACCTGGTTTTATTAGAGTAGACTCATTGTAATTTATGTGACTTCCATGGGGCTGAGTAGCATATTGCTAAAAAAGAAATATTTTAGTTGAGAAAAAGAAGATATATTTGCTAATTGAGGATTAGGAGTAACTCTTTAGTTGAGGACTGCACAGTGTCATGTAGGATGGGTAAATTCACTTGGGGGCTGCCAGCACAAGCCAGAGTAGGCATAAAGCAGTTCCTTTACCATCATAAGGTAAGGATGTTCTGGTAATCATATTGCAATATTGAAATGTATCAAATCAACATGTATACCTTAAACTTACACAATGTTTTATGCCAATTATATCTCAATAAAAATGAAACACTAAAACATTTTAAAAGAACCAGACAGATAAGTAACTTCGTTCTTTTTACACTGCAGTTACTCCCTTTTGAAAACAGTGTGCACAGGGGTGCTTGGGTGGCTCAGTTAGTTATGCATCCAACTTTGGCCCAGATCATGATCTCGCAGTTTGAGTTTGAGCTCTGTGCCGTGCTCTGTGCTGTCAGTGCAGAGATTGCTTCAGATCCTCTGTCTCCCTCTCTCTCTGCCCCTCCCGTTTGTACACTCTCTCTCAAAAATAAATATTAAAAAAATAATAAAATAAAAGGTGTGCCCACTGCACACCTGTATACTTTGGAAATTTATATCTTATCATTTAATCTTCCTAGAGTTTTGGGATACACAGAAAGAAAAGCAAGTCTATCAAGAGAAATTGACCCATGTGATGGAGCATAATTTATGTAAACCTTCTTAAATAAGTCACTGAAAAAATGACAGGAAAGAAAAAGTGTAGAACCAGAACAAATGAAAATATTGAGTGGAGGAAAAATGATGAATTAATTTCAGGATTCACCTTATACTATGCAAGCTTTAAGCCTATTTGTTCACCTTACATTTTAGGGTCTGCTTCCTTCTGATACTCTTACAAAATATATTCTTTAGGGATAGTCACTATTATGTGAAGAACACATGGTATTGTTATTCTCCAAGGTGCTGTACAGAATTTGCATCATATCATCAGACTAATCACTTACTATAATCAAGAGGGTCAACAACACAAGGTTTGGGTAAGTGACTACCTGAACTGGATCATTATGGACCTGTGTGCATGTTGGATTTGTGTGTAATACCGTTAAGGACAATTTACACCCTTTACAGGAAATGATTTTTTATGAAGTCAGTGGTAGAAACTTTGATACCAAATTATTTCAACTATCAAAGATATTCTTCTTTCTGTATATTGAGGTTACAAAATACTTAGAATATATGTATTAAGTGTTAATGTTTCCGATATGGTATTTTTTATTTTTATGGTTGAAGAATGAAAAAAAAATTGGCAAGTCTCACTGTTCTGAAATTCACATGCTTTTAAAATTTTGTGAAAATTATTCTTGAAAGTCTAATGTAGAGTTGTGAAGTTTGAGCATGAGATATTTGAGGTCATGAATAAAAAACTGCATGGTGAAAAGATACTTGCCACATAATTATGAAGAGTTAGGAGAACTGTAGATGGTGACAGATGATAATTAGAATTGTGAGCACTGCATAATGTAGAGAATTGTCAAATCACTATATTATACACCTGAACCTAATATAAAATTGTATTTCAACTATACTTCAATATATAACTTTTTTAAAAGTCAATTTGAAGAAACATTACATAAAATTGGAAAGTCCCTAGTATTGCTGCTGAGGTTTTATAGAAGCAATGTAATTGTATATATTCATATAATTGTACCATACAGCCTCTATTAAACGTTTTGGTTTTTAAGCCAGTCCATTCAACTTGGAAAGAGGTGGGGGAAATTATCTGCCCTTTTTGTAGTACACATAGGGACTTAATTTTATTTTCTTCTCTCAAATGTGTTAATGTTTGGATCATAGCAAAACTGATAGAACAATTCTGATTTTTTTTTTCTAAATAATCAAATGTATGCCCAATAAAATATCATTTTTATTCAAGCTATATGTAATTAGGGTTGCATTTGGTGGTGTGAGATGTTTGGTACATTTTATTATTTCTATATGGGATTTTTACATTTTTACATACAAATTGTAATGGCAAAACAGGGATGAGGGTTCCAGGACCATCACCAACCTGTTTTTTGTGGATTTTCCAGTTGCCCCAGTTCCAGTTCTCCTTTTCTTCCACTTCTTTCTGGTCTATCTCATGAATTTATTTGGAAACACAGTCATTATCACCTTAGTCATTCTCAACTCCATTCTGCAGATAACCATATATTTCTTCCTCTGTATCTGGTTGGCTTTTCTTAACATGCTGTTTGTATCATTGTTTTCCTCCAGGTATTCTTAAACTGTTACGAGCAGAAAAGGTATATATTACTTCTGCTTGACCAGGACGCAACTGAGTACTTTCTGCTTGTATTGATGGCTTTGGATTTCTCCACGATCATTTGTTACCTCTATGACCTTGTCTGTTTGTGGCATTGCCTCTGGGGGCCTAGACATCTGTAGTGTTGCCTCTCTACTTCACAATCCTATTTCATGGCCCATAAATTCTTGAATAGATTTTCTGGTAATAGCCTATTCTTCTTCACACATGTTCTCTGCTGAAGTATCCCTACAAAAGACCATGATGATCATAGGTTGGGCTAGGACAATGTTATTCCCATTCCCCTTCATTATACTCTCTTACCTTCATTTCTTGGTGGCTGTGATGAAAGTAGAATCAACTAAGGAAAACCAGCAACAACAACAAAGACCTCCAAATGTACTTCCCTCATTATTGTGGTGACCATACAGTATGGAACAGGATTGATCACTAACATGAAGCCCAAATCTCTCTATTCATCAGAGGGAGACAAACTGATTTTGTTCTATATGGTCATCAACCTTATGTTGAATCCTTTCATTTGTAGCTTGAGAAACAAGAAAGGGAAGGTAGTTGTGTGAAGTCTTGAGGAAAAAAAATCTATACATACCTTTAATAAATAAAACAAAGGAAAGTACATATTTATATGGATTATTTGACCACTAGAAGCATTTTTGAAGTTCTAACTTGCACCTTTTATATCATGTGTTCTCTTAGTTTTTTTTTTTTTGGTTGTATTCAAATTTTCATATTTTTCAAATTATGTTTCAAATAATTATAATTTATGCTTAATAATTTAATAGTTAATAATTATTTATATTTAAATAATTACATTTTAACTGAGGTTAGTGACAATTAAGTAATACTTTGAATAAATAATTTTAAGTAATTTTCCAAATGAAATGTAAATTGTTTAAAAACGATAATAGCATTGTTGAATATTTAGGTAATTTTACACAATATATTTTTTTTCCAAATTTGAATGGATTTCTCAGAACTAATGACGATATGGAGCAAATTAGGAAAGCATATATATTTTTAATTTTTTTAAGGTTTATTTATTTTTGAGAGAAAGAGAGAGAGAGAGAGACAGAGTGTGAGCAGAGGAGCGGCAGAGAGAGAGGGAGACATAGAATCTGAAGCAGGCTCCAGGCTGGAGCCCATCACGGGGCTTGAAATCATGAACTGTGAGATCATGACCTGAGTTGATGTTGGATGCTTAACTGACTGAGCCACCCAAGCACCCCTATGAATGAATATATTGATCATACTAAAGAAGGCTTTTTTCCTCTCTACCATGAGCTTTACAGAAATTTTTAAATTTATGCTTTCCTTGTATGTGTGCATATACTGATTATTGTGAAACATAATGACAATAGTTATGGATTACAGCTATCTTCACCATAACTATGATTTTTTATGTAACAGAAATATTTCTTCAAATATCAGCTGTATGTTTCATAAGTTAATATTTTTGTAACCATTGTTCTCTACCAAAATTTGTATTCACATTATGAAGCCTAAGAAAATTGTGTATACAACTATCAAATTTAAATTATAATGGGATTCACAATAAAGTCAGAAGTTATACTGGCAATAGAATGAAATTCCTGTGACTTTATTTTATGTACTCAATGAAAAAAAAAGGAACATTATAAAAATTAATTTAACTTATTTTGTAGTAGATAACATCAGTATATCATTTAACTGCTCTAAAAACTCCATTCCTGAAATTTAAACTGATATATTAATAGATAAGGCATCATTTGCTATCCATGCATAAGGAAATATGGACTATAAATGAGGTAAGTTAAATAAAGAAATAATTTAAGTAAATCGTCATGCTTTATACAGTTGCATGTAAAATTTTACACACCTGGTAAAATATCATCTTTAGAGTATAGTAACAGTGGCTATATTGAAAAATCTAGTTCTGATTTCCACACAAGGATACGATTATGGCAAACTTAATGGTTGATAAATATCAACAAACATGTTTGACAAATTATGTAATTCATACACACTCTTGAAAATCAGAAATTCATTACATACTTATTTAAAGTGTATGTTATGTTTTGAGCTATTGCTATGAAATATGTATTGCCAAAAACCCACATTACAAAGAATAATGTGTGTGTGTGTGTGTGTGTGTGTGTGTAGGTTTTTCAAAGACTAAATAAATGCCTAAACCCACTTAACAGAATCATATGTATTATTCAATATAATATGCACCAAGCAGGCATGAGTGCTCAGCCTCTATATACATGTGCAGATTATTATTTTTCTTTTTCTCCTCCTCCTCCTCCTCCCTTCCTCCTTACCTATGTTTTCCTATCCTTTCTACTAAGTCCCCTAACTAGCAGCTGTATAACTTCTGTGATCTAACAAGTGTGGCATGAGCCATGACAATACAGGTTGAAACCCAGTATATTTGGGGTCACCATATTGAGTGCCTTATTTATAATCATTTTATAAATGTACCATACTTAGGACCTTATTTATAAATCATTTTATAAATATAAAATCACACTGATAAAGACAACTGTGTGCTATCATCAAATAATACTCTTAGATATTCTCCATCAATCAAGGATCAATACAAGATAGAACTAGTTCCTATCACCTTTTAAAATCTGACCATGTATAAAGATGGAAACCCAATTCCTGCATATTCTTCTCACATGCCACTGGCTAAACTAGTCTGTGAATGAAGTGGGAAATACTAAGTAAAGGTTTAGAAACTGATCTTGGCTTGCTTCACTGCTTACTTAGATGTGGTATTCATCCCTTGAGGTATCCACCACTAAATTACCAGCTGACATCATGTTTCATCTTCTTGAAGAACATTCATTATTATATGTTTCTGCACTGGTACCATTAGCTCAGTTTTTATGTTAAAAAAAAAAACTACCTTTATTTATGAAATTTTTTTGTTTCCTGAAAATTTGATAATATATTCCAGATGTCAAGATATTTTACCCATATATATGTGTGTGTGTGTGTGTGTGTGTGTGTGTGTGTGTGTGTGTATATATATATCACCAAGTAGTTACTTAATACATTTCTCTGTATAGTACAAATAACACATACATCAGGCTCAACATTCAGAAAATTTTTTTCTTAATACTGAGTCCATAATAAAATTTTCCCAAGTGAGAGCAGAAAGTCATGATAGAAAGGAGATGTATTTTCTATTACCTCAATATAAAACAATATAAATTAATAAAATATACTTTCCCACTTGTACTGCTTTCATCTCCACATTTTTTCCACTTGTCTGCATGAATAGAGAGGTGTTTCCCTCATGATGAATATGTTGAGCAACTATTGATGTGTCTGTTGTCCATCTGTATGTCTTCTTTGGAAAAAAAATGTCCATTCATGGCTTCTGCCCATTTTTTAATTGTATTATTCCTTTTTTTCAGGTGTTGAATTGTACAAGTTTTTTATATATTTTGGATAATAACTCTATCACATTCCTCATTTATAGTTATCTTCTCCCATTATGTAGTTGTCTTTTAGTTTTGTTGACTATTCCCTTCACTGTGCAGAAGCTTTTTATTTTGATGAAGTCCCAATAGTTTATTGTAGATTTTGTTTCCCTTGTTTCTGAATACATATCTAGTAAGAATTAGCTATCAGCAGATGTCAAAGAGGTTACTGCCTGCATTCTGCTCTATGATTTTAATGGTTTCATGCCTCACATTTAGGTCTTTCATACATTTAGAATTTATTTTTTATTATGGTGTAAGAAAGTGGTCCAGATTCATTCTTTTGCAGGTTGTTGTCCAATTTTCTCAACACCATTTGTTGAAAAGACTGCCTCTTTTCCATTGGACATTTTTTCCTGCTTTGTCAAATATTAATTATCCATATAGTCATAGGCTTATTTACAGGTTTTCTATTTTGTTCCATTGATCCATGTGTCTGTTTTGTAAAAGTACCTTACTGTCTTTATGTCTAAAACTTTGTAATATAACTTGATGTTGAGAATTGTGATGCCTTCCACTTTACTTTTCTTTTTCAAGATTACTTTGGCTCCCTGGGGTCTTTTGTGGTTCCATAATTTTAGTATTTTAGGATTGTTAGAAATCCTAAAAACTGTGAAAACTGCTGGTGGTATTTTGATAGAGGTTGCATTTAATGTGTAGATTGCTTTGGACAATATAGACATCTTAACAACATTCATTCTTCCAATCCATGAGCATGGATTTTTTTTTTTTCGAATTCTTTGTGTTACCCTCAATCTCTCATCACTGTTTTATTATTTTCATGGTATAGATCTTTTACCTCTTTGGTTAGGTTTATTCCTATGTATCTCATGGTTTTGGTGTAATTGTAAATGGAAGGGATTTCATGATTCCTCTTTCTGCTGCTTCATCAGTGGTGTATAGAAATGTAACAGATTCCTGTACATTGATTTTGTATCCTGTGAGTTTACTGAATTTGTGTATCATTTCTAGCAATTTTTTGGTGGAGTCTTTTGTTCTTTTTATATAGAGTATCATGTCATCTGCAAATAGTTAAAAGTTTGACTTCTTCCTTCCCAATTTGGTTACCTTTTATTTATTTTTGTTGTCTGATTGTTGAGACAAGGATTTCCAGTACTATGTTTTAAATAACAGTGATAAGAGTGGATGTCTCTGTCTTGTTTCTGACCATAGAGTAAAACCTCTCAGTTTTTCCCCATTGAGGATAATATTAGCTATGGGCTTTCCATATATGGCCTTTGTAAAGTTGTGGTACGTCCCCTTTAACCTATCTTGTTGAGGGCTTTAAACATGAATAGATGTTGTACTTTATCAAATTATTTTTCAGCATTTACTAAAAGGATTATAGGTTCTTATCTTTTCTTTTATTAATGTGGTATATCTCATTGATTTGCAAATATTGAAATACCCTTGCAGCTTGGGAATAAATCCCACTTGATTGTGGTGAATGATTCTTTTAATGTACTGTTGGATTCAATATCCTAGTATTTTGTTGAGAATTTTTGCATTCATGTTAATCAGACATATTGGCCTATAGTTCTCTTTTTAGCGGAATTTTTGTCTTGTTTGGGGATCAAGGTAATACTGTCCTCACATAATGAGTTTGGAAGTTTTCTTTCCACTTATATTTTTTTTGTTAGTTTCAGAAGACTAGATATTAACACTTCTTTAAATAATTGGTAGAATTCCCCTGTGAAGCCATATGACCCTGGACTTTTGTTTGTTGGTAGGCTTTTGATTTAGTTTTTCAATTTCTTTGCTGTTTTTTTGTCTGGTCAAGTTTTCTATTTCTTCCTGTTTCAGTCTTGGTAATTTACATTTATCTAGGAATTTATCCATTTTTCCAGGTTGTCCATTTTGTTGGCATATAAGTTTTCATAATATTCTCTGATAATTGTGTCTCTTTTGTTAGTTCTCCTCTCTGATTTGTGATTTTATTTATTTTGGTCCTTTCTCTTTTCTCTTTGAGAAATATAGATAGAAGTTTATCAATTTTATTCATTTTTTTTCCCAAAGAACCAGATCCTGGTTTCCTTGATCTGTTCTTTGTTCTTTTTGTTTTTGTTTTTTGTTTTGTTTTGTTTTTTAGTTTCTACATCATTGATTTCTGCTCTAATATTCATCATTACCCTTCTTCTACTGCCTTTAGGCTTTATTTGTTGTTTTTCTAGTTTCTTTAGGTGTAAGGTCAGGTTGTTTGAGATTTTTCTTGCTTCTTGAAGTATACCTGCATTGCTATATACTTCCCTCTTATGACTCTTTCTTAATCCCAAAGGTTTTGGGTGGTCAACTTTTCATTCTAATTTGTTTCCATGCATTTTAAAAATTTATTCTTTGATTTCATTGTAGACCCATTTATTCTTTAGTTGCACGTTGTTTAACCACCATATATTTGTGGTCTTTCTGAATATTTTCTTGTGGCAAGTTTCATAACATTGTGGTCCAAAAAATATGCATGGTATAATCTCAATATTTTTGTACTTGGTGAGGCCTGATTAGTGACCTAGTATGTGATCTATTCTGAAAAATGTTCCATGGGTACTTGCAAAGAATTTGTATTCTGCTGCTTTTGGGTGAAATGTTCTGAATATATCTATTAAGTCCATATGGTCAGTGTGTCTTTGAAAGCCACTTTCTCCTAGTTGATTTTCTGCTTAGATGTTCTGTCCATTGTCATAAGTGTGGTGTTAAAGTCCTCTACTATTTTAATACTGCCAGTGAGTTCCTTTATGTTTGTGATTAACTTATTTATATATTTGGGCACTTCAAGTTGGGGCATAAATATTTATAACTGCTAGATCTTCTTATTGGATAGTCCCCTTTATTATGATACAGTGTCCTTCTTTATCTCTTGTTATAGACTTGGTTTAAAATTGAGTTTGTCTGATATAAATATTGCTACTCTGGTTTTTATTTTATGACCATTTGCATGATAAATGTTTCTCTATCCCCTTAATTTCAATCTGCAGGTGTCTTTAGTATCTAAAATGAGTCTCTTGTAGGTAGCGTATAGTTGTATCTTTTTGTTTTTGTGTTTTTTTTTCCCATTGTGCTACTCTATATCTTTTGATTGGAGCATTTAATCCATTTACATTCAGAGTAATTACTGACAGATATGTATTTAGTGCCATTTTAGTATTTGTTTTGTCATTGTTTTTGGAGATTTTCTCTTTTACTTTCTTGTGTTTGTTACTTTTGGTATTTCCTTTCCACTCAAAGAACCCCCTCTAATATTTCTTGTAGGGCTTGTTTAATGGTCATGAACTCCTTTAGTTTCATGAACTCCTTTAGTTTCTGGGAAACTTTATCTCTCCTTCTATTCTGAAAGATAGCCTTTCTGGATAGAGTATTCTTGGCTACAGATATTTTCCCCATTCAGCACACTGAATATATCACACCACTGCCTTCCAGCCTGACATGTTTCTGTCGAGAGATCTGCAGCTAGCTTTGTGGGTCTTCCCTTGTCAGTTAAGGACTTATTTTGTCTTTCCGCTTTTAAGATTTTTTCTTTGTCACTATATTTTGTGATTTAATTACAATATATCTTGATGTTGGCCTGCTTTTGTTGATTTTGATGAGAATTCTCTGTGGATGCCTGTTTCATTTTATAGATTAGGTAAATTTTCAGTTATTATTTCCCCAAATAAATTTTCTTTTCCTTTTTCTCTCTTCTCCCTCTTTTGGGACTCCTTTGACATGAATGTTATGATGTTTTATGTAGTCATTGAGTTCCCCAAGTCTATTCTCCTGCTCCATAATTCTTCATTTTCTATTGTTCAGCTTCAATTACATTGTCTTCTATATCACTTATTGCACTGAGTCTGTTTTGAATCTGTTATTGCATTTTTCATTTGTTTTTTCTTAACTATTTTATCTCTGCAGTAAGAGCCTCCCTGAAGTATCCCATTATTTTTTGCAGCCTGACAAGTATCCTTATGATTGCTACTTTAAATTATCCATCAGGCATATCACTTATATCTGTTTTACTTAGATATCTGTCCATGACCTCATCTTATTGTTTTCTTGGGATGAACTCCTATGTCTTGACATTTTGTCTAAGTCTCTGTCTTCTATGTGTTAAAAAAGCCTGTTGCGTTTCCTGTTTCTGAGAGTAATGGCTTTATGACGAAGAGGTCTTATAATCTTCAGAGCCTAGTGCTTCATTGAGTGTCTCTGGTGTTTGCTGTCTGCACTCTGCTGCTGTGTTTTGGTCAGTCATCTGCAGAGGTCAGTGTTTCGACCTTGGGCAGTGTGGTGAGTTTTAAATAGGTGTGCTGTGGTCTGCTTGTTGAGTATTGATGATACTTCCACTAGAACTAAAGCCTTACAGAACTCTCTGGTCACACATGTGTTGTGCATGAGAGTTTCTGCTAGTCTTCTAGGGAAGGATGCACTTCACTGGGACTTAGGCACATTTGCTGAGAAGAGCAGCAGCATCAGAGCACATGAGGGTGGGACTTGGTATAATCAGGTTAGAAAGCCAGTATTGGTGCTGTGTACTGAAGTTGATTTATGCTGGAAGGAGGGGAGGGAAATGCATAAGCCAGCTCCTTTGTCCAGGGTGAGGTATCTCAGCACTTGCTGTTCTTAGGGAAGCACTCTTAGCAGAGATAATAATCTCCCCCTCATGCGTCCCATGCATTTTTTGGATCTCCATTTTCATGTTGTTTGTCTATTGGCTGTTTACCTGGAAGGAGCAACACAGTGCTTGTTGGACTGTATCCCAGCCAAACCTGCTGATCCTTAAAACTCCAAACTCATTGGATATGTTGTGGCAAGGGCCAGTGCTGATATTCTGGGGGAGGGTTTAATCAGGCTGGGACCAACGCAGGTTTGACCAAGAAGTGAATTTTCACCAGAGTACAGTGGCATGGGACCTCCAGCAAGCAAGCTAGGCATCAGTGTCAGGGTTAGCTGTTCTCAGCAGGTGTTTCTGAATCTATGCTGGGTGGAGGGAAATGGTGCCTGTGGGCTCCTTTGTCTCAGAAAGACATCTCTTTAAATGCCACCTCTCAAATATGTGCTCCAGGAATATGTGAACAATGTCTACCCTGGGAATCTTACACACTTCTCCTTGCCATCTTCCATAGGCTTTCTCTCCAGGAGTAGGGCAGCACCCTCAGGGCTCTATCCAAACCATGTTCACTAACCTTTAAAACTCCAGGCTTTAAGCTCATCTGGTTGTCAGACCTCACAAAAATCAGCTCTTCTATTTTCCCAGTCAATGGCTTTGAGGAAATGTTCTCTTTGTGCATTCCGATGCAGACTCTATTCCCTCTTACCCTTCTCCACAACAACGGTTCCTTCTGATCTGCACACTGGAAATCCATTTTCCCCCTAAAACACATCTCCACACTTCCTATGTCCTACAATGTGTCTTCTTCATTCCCTTTAGTTGTATGGTTTGTTCTGAAAGTCTTCAGGTTGATTTCTGGGGTCTTTGGAATGATTTGATAATTATCTAGTTGTGTTGGTGGGAAGAGATGAGCCTAGGGTTCTCCTACCTGGCTGCCATCTTCTCTTCCTAATAAAAAGAATCTTAAACACAGAGAACAAACTGATGGTTACAAGAGGGGAGGTTGGTGGGGTTTGGGCAAAATAGATAAAGGGGATTAGGATTACAATTTTCTTGATGAACGTTGAGAAATGTATAGAATTGGTGAATCAGTATATTGTACATATGTAACTAATACAACACTATATTTTTTTTTATTTAAAAAAATTTTTTTTCAACGTTTTTTATTTATTTTTGGGACAGAGAGAGACAGAGCATGAACGGGGGAGGGGCAGAGAGAGAGGGAGGCACAGAAGCGGAAACAGGCTCCAGGCTCTGAGCCATCAGCCCAGAGCCTGACGCGGGGCTCGAACTCACGGACCGTGAGATCGTGACCTGGCTGAAGTCGGATGCTTAACCGACTGAGCCACCCAGGCGCCCCTACAACACTATATTTTAATTACATGTGAATAAAAATGAATAAGTAAATAATCAATATCATTAATCATCCAGGATATCATATCAAGACTACAGTGAGAGGAAGATGGTGGTGTAGGAGGACACTGGGCTCAACTCATCCTGCTGATCGCTTAGATTCCACCCACATCTGCCTAAATAACCCAGAAAACTGCCAGAAGACTAGCAGAATGGACTCTTGCAGGCAAGCGTAGAAAAGAGGCCCATGGAAGAGGGTAGGAAAGGCGGAGAGGAGGTGTGTGCTACACAGACTGGCAGGAGGGAGCCAGAGCAGTGAAGAGGCAGCCCACTGGGCAAGGCAGAACCCCTGAAGTCTGGCTTGCAAAAACAGAGGGGCCAGACTCCATGAGTTCTGACAGCCAGTAGGACTTAACATCTGGAATGTTAAAAGTCAATAGCTCTGCTCTCGAGTGCGGGGAGGGTGAGTGGACAACAGGAGGGAGAGTCGTTGAGCCCTAGAAGACAGAGGTCAGCTCGGCAGGGGAACAAAGGCCCTGAAAAGCTCCATCTCCCTCTCCCATCCCCGGTTGAAATTCCAAAGGGAACCAGTTCCTTTCACCTAACTTGCTTGCACCGCACAAACGCCCAATGCTGGGCTTCTGTGGATCCATCCCTCTGATGGGTCAGCCTCCCACAAGGTGCTGCAGGGCCCCTCCCCCAGGGGACCACCTACAGCAAAGGGAGCTAAACCTGCCCCTTCTGCCTCTATGCACCTTGTGGATCCACCCTGGCTAATACACCAGATCCCATCAAAGCAGCACCAAAAGCCTTGCAGGCTGCAAGTAGCCCAGACAGGGGTCACACCACTCCACAGTGAGTCCTGCCTGTAGGAGAGGGGAAAATAAGGTACACACCAGTCTGCCTGTGGCCCAAGCAGTGGGCTGGGGGTAGACATCAGGTCTGTGGCCCCACCCACAAACACAAGTTACTCCTGACAGCACAGGGGAAGTACCCTGAAGTTTGGAGCCACCTCAGGGACTACCCAAAATGAAGAAACAGAAGAATGAGGAGAACCTCAAAATAAACTCCAGGAAGTAGCAACAACTAATGAATTAATCAAAAATGATTTAAGCAATATAATGGAACAAGAATTTGGAATAACAGTCATAAAATTAATCACTCTACTTGAAAAAAGCATACAAGATATCAGAGAATTTATTGCTACAGAGATCAAGGGACTAAGAAATAGTCATCAGGAGCTAAAATATGCTATAAATGAGGTGCAAAATAAAATGGAGGCGGCCATAGCACAGATTGAAGAGGCAGGGGAGAGAATAGGTGAATTAGAAGATGAAATTATGGAAAAAGAGGAAACTGAGAAAAAGAGAGTTAAAAAAATCCAGGAGGATGAGGGGAGAATTAGAGAACTAAGTGATGCAATCAAACTGAACAATATCCGTATCATAGAAATTCCAGAAGAGCCCCCAAATATATAAAACAATTAATCACAAACATAAGCAACCTCAGTGATAAGAATGTGGTAATGGTAGGGGACTTTAATACCCCACTTACAACAATAGATAGATCATCTAGTCACAAGATCAATAAAGAAACAAGGGCCCTGAATGATACATTGGATCAGATGGACTTGACAGGTATATTTAGAACTCTGCATCCCAAAGCAACAGAATATACTTTCCTCTCAACTGCACATGGAACATTCTCCAAGATAGATCACATACTGGGTCACAAAACAGCCCTTCATAAGAATAGAATAATTGAGATCATACCATGCACACTTTCAGACCACAATGCTATGAAACTTGAAATCAACCATAGGAAAAAATTTGGAAAACCTCAAAATCATGGAAGCTAAAGATCACCTTATTTAAGAATGAATGGGTCAACCAGGCAATTAGAGAAGAAATTTAAAAATATATGAAAACAAATGAAAATGAAAATTCAACAATCCAATCACTTTGGGATACAGTGAAGGCAGTCCTGAGAGGAAAATACATTGCAATCCAGGTCTATCTCAAGAAACAAGAAAAATCCAAAATACAGAATCTAACAGCACACCTAAAGGAACTAGAAGCAGAACAGCAAAGACACCGCAAACACAGCAGAAGAAGAGAAATAACAAAGATCAGAGCAGAAATAAACAATATACAATCTAAAAAAAACTGTACAGCAGATCAATGAAACCAAGAGTTGGTTTTCTGAAAAATTAACAAAATTGATAAACCTCTAGCCAGTCTTCTCAAAAAGAAAAGGGAGAAGACCCAAATAGATAAAGTCATGAATGAAAATGGAATTATTACAACCAATCCCTCAGAAATACAAGCAAATATCAGGGAATGCTATGAAAAACTATATGCCAACACACTGGACAACCTGGTAGAAATGGACAAATTCCTAAGCACCCACACACTTCCAAAACTCAAACAGGAAGAAATAGAATACTTGAACAGACCCATAACCAGCAAAGAAATTGAATCAATTATCAAAAATCTCCCAAAAATAAGAGTCCAGGACCAGAAGGCTTTCCTGGGGAATTCTACAAGACAATTAAAGCAGAGATAATACCTAACCTACCGAAGATGTTCCAAAAAATAGAAAGGGAAGGAAAACTTCCAGACTCATTCTATGAAGCCATCATTACTTTGATTCCTAAGCCAGACAGATACCCAGCAAAAAAGAGAACTACAGGCCAATATTCCTGATGAATATGGATGCAAAAATTCTCCATAAGATAGTAGCAAATCAAATTCAACAGCATATAAAAAGAATTATTCACCATGATTAAGTGGGATTCATTCCTGGGCTGCAGAGCTGGTTCAAAATTCACAAATCAATCAATATGATAATCACATTAATAAAAGAAAAGAACCATATGATCCTGTCAATCCATGCAGAAAAAGCATTTGACAAAATTCAGCATCCTTTCTTAATAAAAACCCTCAAGAAAGTTGGGATAAAAGGAACATACTTAAACATCATAGAAAACATTTATGAAAAGCCCACAGCTAATATCATCCTCAATGGGGAAAAACTGAGAGCTTTCCCTCTTAGATCAGGTACACGACAGGGATGTCCACTCTCACCACTGTGGTTTAACATAGTGTTGGAAGTTCTAGCATCAGCAATCAGACAACAAAAGTAAATCAAAGGCATCAAGATTGGCAAAGATGAAATCAAGCATTCACTGGTTGCAAATGATATGATATTATACACGGAAAAGCAGATAGACTCCACCAAAAGTGTGCTAGAACTGATACATGAATTCAGCAAAGTTGCAGGATACAAAATCAATGTACAGAAATCAGTTGCATTCTTATACACTAATAATGAAGCAGCATAGAGACAAAGAAACTGATCCCATTCACAATGGCACCAAGAATTATAAAATACCTAGGAATAAATCTAACCAAAGATGTAAAAGATCTCTATGCTGAAAACTATAGAAAGCTTATGAATGAAGTTGAAGAAGATATAAAGAAATGGAAAAACATTCCATGCTCATGGATTGGAAGAATAAATATTGTTACAATGTCAATACTACTCAAAGCTACCTACACATTCAATGAAATCCCAATCAAAATTGCACCAGCATTTTTCTCGAAGCTAGAACAAGCAATCCTAAAATTTGTATGGAATATCAAAAGACCCCGAATAGCCAAAGTAATATTGAAGAAGACCAATGCAGGAGGCATCACAATCCCAGACTAGAGCCTCTAGTACAAAGCTGTAATCATCAAGAGAGCATGGTATTGGCACAGAAACAGACACATAGACCAATGGAATAGAATACAGACTGCAGAATTGGACCCACAAAAGTATGGCCAACTAACCTTTGACAACTCAGGAAAGAATATCCAATGGAAAAAAAGACAGTCTCTTTAACAAATGGTGCTGGGACAACTGGACAGCAACATAGAGAAGAATGAAACTAGACCACTTTCTTACACCATTCACAAAAATAAACTCAGAATGGATAAAGGAACTGAATGTGAGACAGGAAACCATCAAAACACTAGAGGAGAAAGCAAAACAAAAACAAAAACAAAAACAAAAACAAAAACAAAACAAAAAAAAAAACAAAACCTCTCTCACCTCAGCCACAGCAATTGCTTACTTGACATATCTCCAAAGGCAAGGGAATTAAAAGCAATAATGAACTATTGGGACCTCATCAAGATAAAAAGTTTCTGCACTGCAAAGGAAACTATCAATAAAACGAAAAGGCAACCAATGGAATGGGAAAAGATATTTGCAAATGACATATCAGACAAAGGGCTAGTTCCAAAATCTATAAAGAACTCACCAAACTCCACACTCAAAACAAATAACCCAGTGAAGAAATGGGCAGAAAACATGAATAGACACTTCTCTAAAGAAGACATCCGGATGGCCAACAGGCACATGAAAAGATGTTCAACGTTGCTCCGTGTCAGGGAAATACAAATCAAAACCACACTGAGATACCACCTCACACCAGTCAGAGTGGCTAAAGTGAACAAATCAGGAGACTATAGATACTGGAGAGGATGTGGAGAATTGGGAACCCTCTTGCATTGTTGGTGGGAATGCAAACTGGTGCAGCCACTCTGGAAAACAGTGTGGAGGTTCCTCAAAACATTAAAAATAGATCTACCCTATGACCCAACAGTAGCACTGCTAGGAATTTACCCAAGGGATACAGAAGTGGTGATGCATAGTGGTTCTTGTACCCCAATGTTTATAGCAGCACTTTCAACAATAGCCAAATTATGGAAAGCACGTAAATGTCCATCAACTGATGAATGGATAAAGAAATTGTGGTTTATATACACAATAAAATACTACTTGGCAATGAGAAAGAATGAAATATGCCCGTTTGTAGCAACGTGGATAGAACTGGAGAGTGTGATGCTAAGTGAAATAAGTCATACAGACAAAGACAGATACCATATATTTTTTTTTTTACTCTTATGTGGATCCTGAGAAACTTAACAGAAGACCATGGGGGAGGGGAAGGAAAAAAAAAGTTAGAGAAGGAGGGAGCCAAACCATAAGAGACTCTTAAAAAGTGAGAATAAACTGACGGTTGATGGGAGTGGGAGGGAGGGGAGGGTGGGTCATAGGCATTAAGGAGGGCACCTGCTGGGATGAGCACTGGATGTTGTATGGAACCGAATTTGACAATAAATTTCATTAAAAAAAATACTACCATGAGATATCACCTTATACCTTTTAGAATGAATCAAATCAAAAAGAAAAGAAATAACAGTTGGCAAGGCTGTGGAAGAAAAGCAGCCCTTGTGCACTATTGTGGGAATGTAAACTGGGGCAGCCACTGGTGGATTCGGTATGGAGGTTCTTCAAAAAATTCAAAATAGGAATACCATATGTTCCATTAATCCCACTGCTGTGTACTTACACAAAGAAAAGTCCTAATTCAAAAAGACAAAGTCACCCTATGTTTGTACAAGCATTATTTATAATACTCAAGAAGTAGGGGTGCTGGATGGCATAGCTGGTTGAGCATCTGACTCTAGATTTCAGCCCAGGTCATGATCCCAGGGTTGTGGGACTGAGTCCCACCTCAGGCTCTGCACTGAGCAGGGAGCTTGCTTAAGATCCTCTCTCTCTCTCTCTCTCTCTCTCTCTCTCTCTCTCTCTCCCACCTTTTCCTCTCACTAATACACACTCTCTCTATAAAATAAAAAAATAGTCAAGATATAGAAGCAACCCAAGTGTCGACTGATAGATAAATCATAAAGCAGATGTGTGTACATACAGTAGAATATTAGCCATAAAAAAGAATGAGAGCTTCCCATTTGAAAAACATGGATGGATCTAGTATGTATCCTACTAAGTGACTTAACTCAGAAGAGAGAGAGCAAATATCATATGATTCCATTTATATGTGAAATCTAACAAACAAAATAAATGAACAAAGAAACCAAGAAACAAAAGCCAGACTGCTAAAAATAAAGAACTGGTGGTTGCCACTGGGAAGGTGGGGGTGAGGAATGGATAAAATAGATAAAAAGGATTAAGATGTGCAATCTTCCAATCCAGAAGTACTGTACTTAACACAAGTAGGTCAGGGGGATGAAAAGTACGGCATAGGAAATGTAGTCAATGATACTGTATGAACACTGTATGGTGACAGACTATGACTACACGTATTGTGGTGAGCATTGTGTGATGTGGGAATCGCTGCATCAACATGTTGTATTCTTGAAATTCATACAACATTGTATGTTAATTATACTTCATTTAGAATAAATAAAATAATAATAAAAGATAAAAAATTAAAAAAAATCAACCTGGGACTAATTTAGGTTGAATTGCTTAGTATCTCTCTCCCATTGTATTTCAAGGCCAGTGTGTGGGCATGCTATACTTCTTGTTCTTTTTTTTTTTAAGTTTATTTATTTATTTTGAGAGAGAAAGAGGCAACATGAGTGGGTAAGGTCAGAGAGAGGGAGACAGAGAGACAATCCCAAGCAGGCTCTGCACTGCCAGCAGAGTCTGACACAGGGTTAGAACCCACAAAATCATAAGATCATAACCTGAACTGAAATCAAGAGTCAGACGTTTAACTGACTGAGCCACCCAGGTGCCCCACTCCTTGTTCTTAATGCTGCTGAGAATATTTTTCTCCCACTCCATTTTGGAAACATCTTTTAAGTTTCATATTAGGGAAGTACAAACTAAATCATCCCTCACTGAGACTATTCACTTAACTACCTAGTCTCCCTTATAGATGACACCTGTGTTTTTGTTTGTTTCTTTGTTTGTTTTATATCTAAGTCTGCCATTTGGTCTCACCAATTTGACAACACATCAGGTCTTTGACTCTTTCCTGTAATGTATTTTTTTTAATCTCACTTGTCCCTAACCATATTTTGCACTTTGTTGTCATCTATAATGGAACCATATGAAATTACAAATTTGGTTAGCCATACTATTAAGTATGACATTGTATCAGTCCCTATAGCTCAAAAAGCTATGACAATAGCAATTTTTAAATTTTAACTTGTATCTTATTGTTTGCTCTTTGCCATCTGAGACTCTAATATCTGTCACTCCTTTGCCCTTATCTCCAACTACCTGGACAGATCTAACCTGCCTTTCAACATATGTGTCAGATTCCAAACTACAGGCTTAGTGATCTTAAACCAAAGACAAACAGGTAGGACAAGGTAATAATAAGTTGATCATATCCTACTCCCTAGATACTAAATCTGATGCCAAATCCACCTATGACTTTAGTCAGTTGTCAATTCCAATTTGCAAAAGGACTATGAAATGCCTTTGACATATTCTTCAAAACCTATCCTCATTTTTATAGTAAAAAAATCTGATGGCATTATCCTGGACTTAAAAACTGAAATGTAATCAAGATAAGTTCCCATGTGAGATCTTGCACATTGTCTGGCCTCTATTTCTTTAAATGCTTATCAGATTGCAATGATCCTGTCTTTTTCCCTCCTACAGTAAATGCTTTTCTTATTGAATCTTGATATGTCCAGTTTCCCTAGTTCCCTTCCATTTTAGTCTCAGACTATCAATGATACAGATTTTTGTCCACTAGTGGATGGACACTTCCCACAAGTGTTCAAAGTTACTCAGACAAATTTTACCATCTAACAAAAATACACATACCCCATTAACATCCCACCTTTTCTCACCTTTTCACAAATGCTTTTTTCAGGGTAATTTTGCTTTCATGCACAAATGCTTCTCTTTCTTTATAAAACCATTCCCTCCACCGTCATTGTATGGTGTGCACCCTCCTCAGGCCAAAAACTCCACCCTTTCCAGGAAAACACTAACTCTGTGTTGAGAACTTTTACAAAAAATTCTGAGTCCTCACTTTCCATACATAATGCCTCTTCCTTTTGGGACCTCTCTCATCCCTTAGAAGAGTCTGCTTAACCACCTTATAAATGTACTACTTCTGTGACTGTTCTTTCTTATTCCCCCCATCTTTTTTTGTTCCTCTCCCATAACTTAAAATTCATATGTTGAATTCCCTCTGTTCTTGCTCATTTATTTGTGTTATAATCTTTTGCTGAGAAATTTTCTTTATCCGCATATTTTCAAATACCATCTATATGTTAAAATCTTCCACATTTTTAATTTATTTTGGGGAAGAGAGAGAGAGAAAGAGAGAGGTCATGATTAGTGGAGGGAGGGAGGAAGGAAGGGAGGGAGAGAGAGTGAGGGAGGGAGAGAGGAGAGAGAGAGACAGAGAGAGAGAGAGAGAGAGAGAGAGAGAGAGAGAATATCCCAAGCAGGCTATGCACTGTCAGGGCAGAGCCCAACGTGGGGTTTGATCCCATGAACCATGAGATCATTATCTGAACTGAAATCAAGAGTCAGCCACCCAGACTGAGACACCCAGGCACCCACAATCTTCTAAAAATTTAACTGTAGATCAAGCCACAACTTTAAGCTCCAGATACAAGTATCCAATTGTATTTGATATCATTTTTTGAAGTCTCTCATATGTGTATAAATACTCTTTTTATCTCAATATGCAGAGCCCAGGACTTTCATTACCATAGATGTGCCCAACAATTAACACTAAAGGGAGTATTCTGGTTGAAATGAAAAGATCATAGACAGTAACTGTAGGTCATATGAAGCTATAAAGATCTCCAATAATGAAGAACATTGAACACAGTATTATAATTTTGGTTTTTAACTCTGTTTCTTATTTATTCTGACTTAAAGTTTAAGCACATTAAAACAATGTTAAATCTATTTTAAATGGAAGTCAGCATCATGGTGGCATGAGGTGTCCCTCCTTTGCAACTTCCTCTTTATTAACAATAAATAAGACATTCATACATGATCAAAAGTGACTCTGTGGAAGTGGCTGGACCCAACACCAAACTCCAAGGGAGTCACCCGCATGAACATCTGCTTACAGATGTAGGCAGACAGATGTAAGTATGGGCATTGTAAAGAGCTGGATTCAGCAAACCTGCCCCACACCCTCTCAGGTGAAGTTGGGAAAAAACTAGAGTCCGCTGACTTGTACAGATACCCATGGACAAGAAAGAATTTATAGCCACACATCCTCACCAAAGGACATGCCAAGAACCAAGAAAACTAAATGGAGAAATGTTGTCTTCAACAAATGGTGTTGGGAAAACTAGATAGCCATATATAGAGAAAAATGAATTTGTATTTCTACCTTATATCACTCACAAAAATTCATGTGACATGCGGGGCGCCTGGGTGGCTCAGTCGGTTGAGCGTCCGACTTCGGCTCAGGTCATGATCTCACAGTCCGTGAGTTCAAGCCCCGCGTCGGGCTCTGTGCTGACTGCTCAGAGCCTGCAGCCTGTTTCAGATTCTGTGTCTCCCTCTCTCTCTGACCCTCTCCTGTTCATGCTGTGTCTCTGTCTCAAAAATAAATAAACATTAAAAAAAAGTCATGTGACATGGATTAAAGTTGAACATAAGACCTGAAACCTTAAAACTTCTACAAAAAAAAAAAAAAAAACCTAAAAAAAACATGAAAGAAGCTTCTTGACACTGATCTTGACAATGATTTTTTTTTGGATATGACACACAAAAATACAAGCAACAAATGTAAAAATCAACAAGTGGGGCTACAACAAACTAAAAAGCATTTGCACAGCAAAAGAAACAACAAAATAAACACATAACTTATGGAATGGGAGAAAATGTTTGCAATCCATATGTCAGATAAGGAGTTGAGACATATAAATAATCATCCAACTGGACAACAACAAACAATCTGATCAAAAACTGAACAGGAACTGATACAGGAACCGAACAGAACTTTTTCCAAAGGAGATATCCAGATAGTCAACAGGTACTTGAAAAGATACTCAACATCACTAATTATCAGGGAAATGCAAATCAAAACCACAATGAGACAACACCTCATACCTGTTGGAATGACTACCATGAAGTAGACAAGACGTGGTCAGTGGTGAGGAGAATGTGGAGAAAATGGAACCCTTGTGTGCTATTCGTAAAATGTAAATTGGTTCACTTAGTATGGAAATCAGTTTGGAAGTTCCTAAACAATTTAAAAAAAGAAAAAAGAAAAAGAAAAAGGAAAGGAACTACCATATGATCTAATAATCCTACTTCTGGGAATATAACCAAAGAAGATAGAGTCAGTATCTCAAAGAAAATTCTGCACTCTTACATTCAGTGAGGCATTATTCACAGGAGTTAATATGTTAATGTTTTGTCAATGAATGAATGGATAAAGAATATGTGGTGTTTATGTACAATGGAATATTATTTGGGCACGAAAAGGAAGGCATTTGGGGCATCACTGATGTAACTCTAGGGCATTTTGCTAAGTGAGATAAGTCAGACAGAGTAAGACAAACAATGCATGACATCACTTATATATGAAATCTAAAAAAGCCGCACTCGTAAAAACTGAGAGTGGAATAGTGGTTAACAGGGGCAGGGCAGCAGTAGGGTAGGGACATGCTAAAGGATACAAACTTGTAACGAGTAGTAAGTTTTGGAAAACTAATGCACAAGCAGAAAAAAGGTAAAAATGAAGTATTGAAACCAAGATGAATAAAACAGAGAATGAAGAATAGAGAAGATCAAGGGAGCCAAAAGTGAAATGGGGACACTGGGGCCCAGATCTTAAGATCTCATCCTGCCCTATCGTGCACTTCCAGTAGGTGCGTCTGTGAGGATGATCCAGTGGGGGCTAGGGAACAGCACAGTCAGGACAACTCTCCTCACCAACCCCAAAGAGCCCCAAAGAGTCTGAAGAGTGGTTACGTGGCTTGGGCAGTTTGACAGATGTAGCCAGAGCCTCCGTTAGGTTCCATCTTTATATTTGTCATTGCTGGGTGACAGGGAGAGCCACGCTTCTGGGATTCACTGTGCACATCCCACGGGGAGTCACTACTTTTCTGCATAGAGTGTTTGCAGTAGGGCTCCACCGGGAGGCTGCTGTCCTCTACACCAGACTGTATGCGTGAATAAACAAAGCCGACCTTAAAGCAGGTTAGTAAATTCTGTTTTCCTTGTTTTCCTGAGGACCAGAGCCACAGAGGACACTTACAGAATGCTGGGAAGAACCGCTGAGACTTGTTAGCTACCGGGCATCGCAAATCCCAGATGGGTGCCCTCAAGCAGTTCTCCAAATACTTGCTCTTCACAAGGAGTAATTTGTTTAGCTTGTAAAAACTAAGGTTTTCTTTTTTTTTCTTTTTTTTTTAATTTTCATATAGACACTAGAAAGACCCTTAGGTCATCGTAACACACTATGTTCCTATCACACCTTATTGTCGGAAAACACTGCTTGCACGCCTTCACCTAACTGGTTTTCTGGTTCTCCCAGGTTTTGGTGTCTCCTTACCTTACCTGAGATGGTCAGAGAAGGCTGACATCAGCCACCTACTGCAGTTTTGGTGCACAATGAGATGAGACAGAAAGTAGCAGGAAACAGACAGAGACAGGAGCACCTTTCGGGCACCATATTTGTTCCCTCCGTTTTGGTAAAGCCCAGAAGGGTCGCTTTCTTGTTTGCGCTCAGTCTCACCCCACAGAACCCACAACAGTGGGGTCTGTGTGCACATGAGCTCCCGACTGTGGCGTCTGTGTGCACATCCGCTCCTGACCTATGGCTCTCAGAGGCTCCCAGGCTGTGGGTAGACAGTGACTGTGCTTGCGCACCTGCTGGCCTGACCTCAGAGGAGCAGTGTGGGCCGTATTTGCGCATGCGCAGCAGCTAGTGCCCACAGAAGTAAGCGTGCAGGCCTTGCGCAGGTGGTGTCTGCGCATGCGTCCTCTCCATCCCCTTCAGCATGGCTCTGTCCTCTCCCTCATGGCTTGGCCGGGTTTGCGGCAGATTGATGTCCCTTTCTGAGGAGGTGGCTACTGGGATGAGGACACAGTGTTGCATGATAGCTACAGGTCACAATGGACAGGAAAATTGTAAAGGCAGCCTAGGGGGTGGGGAGGTGGAAGTGCCAGGGGCATGCAGGTGGGCTTTTGTTCAGGAGGAGGGTGGGGACGCAGAGGACGCGGCTCCCGGTGGCCGCTCCACCTCAGCTCTCAGACGTCGGTGTGGTCCTGGACTGGCGGTGCCCACGCGAAGGCCCTGAGGTCAGTCCACATCCCTCTACACGGGGGGTTCCGAGGAAAGGGGCTGTGGGGTCTCCGGAGAGAGGGCACCCTGCGCAGCATAGTGAGATACAACAGAGTGGGACCATGACCTAGACCAGGGTTGGAGCCCTGAGGAGGAACCTGACCTGGACCTTAGGAAGTGCAGGGACAGCCTCATCATAATTGGATGGAGGAGTCTGCCCTGGATGGGGCGGGAATCCCCGAGGAGGTGAGGGCAGAGGAGTGTGGGGGAGAACCTGACACAGGGGAACCCTGAGCAGGACAGGGGAGGATCCAGACTGTGGTCAGGTTTGGGTTGATCCTGATCCAGAGCAAGGAGGAAGGGGACATAGGTCTACATGGAAAAGCCTTCCGAAGGGTGGAGTAAGTGAAAAGCTCACATAAAGTGGTTTGTCTTTGCTCAGATGGAAGTGATGGACACTTTTCTTGGGCGTGGTGAGTCCACAGTGAAAGTAGTGAGCTGTTTTAGGCCTGAGGTCTGTGAGAGAGTCAGGAGCCAGCAGGGACTGTGTGCACAGTTGTGTGTCATTCACTGCACAAGGTCGTGCAAGTCATTCACTGCACAAAGGCAGCTGGCTGAGGGGTGAGGGGAGGGGTCTGCAGTCTGGCCTGTGCTCTGGGCTGTGTGGTCGTCCTGGTTCTGGGGATGCCTTCCTCTGGCTCTTACACAGGCACCACATGCTGACAGACTGTATAGGGCTGGGGGCCGAATCTGCCCAAAGGACTCCTCTGTCTGAATCACAACGCTACAGGATGTGTGTGCTCATGAGCTCCTTGTGTGGGAGGCTGGGTGCAGGAAACCGTCTAAGTTTAAGGGCAAGAAGTAACCTTCCTCCCCTTTCTTGGTGTGTTAGTGACAGGCAGCCATGGACAGCGACCTGAAGTTGCTGTGTGAGGGCTCCCGAAGCTTCCAGATGTTGCACATGTTCAACAAGTCTGTGGGGAAGCTGCAGGGGCTGCTGTGCAAGGGGGAGTACGCCCTGCTGAAGCACCTGCTCATATTTGAGAGTGATTTTATACAGGTGAGGTGCCCCACCCCCTCCTCCTCCCTCCCTTTCATTCTTTTCTGTCCACAGCAATTTATTGAAGACCTGCTACATGCTGAGTGCACAGAGAGTCTTCAGTGACATCTCCAGCAGGTAGAGGAGACATACAGTTGTTCTGTTTTGTTTTTTTCACTTACTTATGTACACACCCAGTTTTACCAGGTGGCTGATCCCTCCCATACTTGCATCCGAGGTATTATTGTTTAGAGGAAAACAAAAACCAAACATGAATATGGTTTACTCTTCTGGACACACTTCCCTTGTTGCATTTCCATTTCTCCCCAGTTACCACTATCTCATATTTGGTCATTATTCTCATGCAGGTTTTGTCCTTTCCTATATATTTACTTATTTTTTTAAGTTTACTTATTTATTTTGAGAGAGAAAGAACAGGGGACAGGCAGAGAAAGAGAGAGAGAGAGAGAGAGAGAGAGAGAGAGAGAGAATCCAAGCAGGCTCCACGCTGTTAGTGCAGAGCCTGATGTGGGTCTCGAACTCACAACCGCAAGATCATGACCTGAGGTGGAACCAAGAGGTAGAAGCTTAACCGACTGAGCCTACCAGATGCCTCTGTCCCCTTCTATATGCTTACTAAATGTTTTATGACTCTGGGAGGCACAGTGCAGTCTTCTCATCTCGTACATATGGATGTTCGACATGATTTCACACGGGCTGTGCCATTTGCAGCTTGCTTTTTCTCGTTCAGTGTGTCGTAGGAACTTGAGGCTCCACAGTTCTTCTTATTTTTCTGATTATCTCCAATATCCAAAGCAAAAAGCAATTTGGTGTCCATTTCCTGTGAGCCTCACAACAACCTTCCTATGCAGGCACAACAGATATCCCCATTTTGCTCAGGAGCAAACTGAGTTCCAGAGAGTAAAGTGAGTTTCTCAGACCATCAGGTGGCTGAGGCCCAGGTTTTCTGGATTTCAGCTCAAGGAATTTCTAGTCTGTACTGGTTTCTGGATGAAGGTGTGGGTCATGACAGTACAAACCAGATGTTGGGTGTGAGCAACTACACACCTTGTGAGTGTGGGAGAGGAGGGGAAAGGAAACACATGAGGACCAGCCAGGGAGCTGCATGATTTATCATTGATTCTCAACCTCGACAAGTCCTTGGAATTACCCACAAAGTGTAGGAAACACTGTACCCAGTACCCACTCCCAAGATTCCTGTGGAATGACTAAGGCTCTCTGGGCAGCAGACGCGTCTGAGCTTCCAGTTGATTGAAATGTACAGGCTGGATTAGGGATCAGTAAACACATGCAGACACAAGACACAAATGATTAATCTTGCTCAACTATTTGACAGTTTGGCGTAAGTGGTTGCATTATGCCCCTTTATCCTTAAATTCTTCATGCATCTTCTCAGAACTTGGACTTTTGCTTATGCAACCATGATGCAATTTGTTGAAATTTGATATTGATAGAATGTGTGTTACATTTTCTCATTTGTCTGAATAATAGCTGTATTTCCTAATCCAGAATCATGGATTACACTTGATTGTCACACCTCTTTAATCCTTTAGTCCAGAATGATCCCTTTGCCTTTCATTGTTTTTTTGCATTAGAATTTTTGAGGTGAAAAAGCTTTTTAAAAATAAAAATTAATAAAACGTTCATTTTGCACAAACTGTACACTTGATCTTAGCCAAAAGGCTGAGAAGCGATATTTTGGGGGGAAAATTCTAAATTTGTTTACTTAGACACTTACTGAGAAGTGCTCGAGTTATGTCCAGTGTCTTATTATTGAAATTATGGTGATGAACAACTTTGTGTGTGTGCAAGTAAATGTAGAATACATTTTCAAAAGTTGAATTGTTGGGTCTTAAGCTGTGCATGTTTTTGTTATTTTAATAGTGATCACATGCACTTCTAGGTAGGAAAATAACACATGCACCTTGAGGAAGGGGGGTTTGGCTCCTATGACAGGTCATATTGCAGAGGGAGATGTGAATCAGTTCTGTTGATACAGGGCTTGAACTACCTGTGAGGGAATGCTACCATCCCTTTGAGTTCTTGCCACAGGCCAATAACTGCGGTGGCCACTTTATTTAGGAGCAGAGCAGAGGAGTGCAGATGCAAGAGAATGTAAGATAAGGCCCTTTTCCTGTTTCTTCCAACAACAGATCAACAAAAGAGGAGAAGTGATTGATGTGCACAACAGCGTGCAAATGGTGACAGTGGGCATTGCATACACTAGCCAAAACCTAACAATACCTGATATCTTGTTGCTGGCACAGCCAGCTGTGAGCTATGCAGTCAGTGCCAGAAATGACCAAGATACCCAGGGAAAGGGCTTCAAGTCCACAAAGAGCTTGGAGCTGACCAGGTGAGTCCAGGAATTTTAGTGCCTCCCTGTAAGATGTATCCAGGAGGAACATGACCATCAGGCACATGATTCCCCATAACACAGAGCCCTCCGTGGCCAGACCAGTAGCGGTGGGGTGGATTCAGAGGAGGAGAAATCAGACACAGCTATAGGATCCACAAGGCTTTGTTGGGAAAGTGGTTGTTGATTATGTAAGAAGTGTTATGGGAATAAGACTGGAAGAAAAGCTGGGAAAAAATAGTAGGAGGCCTTGCATGGCAATGAGGGGTTAATTCCTACAGTTTTGGGAGGTGGTCAGGAGACATCAAGGTTTTTTTTAATTTTTTTTAACATTTATCTATTTTTGAGAGATAGAGAGTGTGTGTGAGCAAATAGGGGAGGGGCAGAGAGAGAGGGAGACACAGAATCTGAAGCAGGTTCCAGGCTCTGAGCTGTCAGCACAGAGCCCAACATGGGGCTCTAATTCATAAACCATGAGATCATCACCTGAGCCGAAGTCTGATGTTTAACCAACTGAACCACCTTGACGCCCCAGGAGCCATCAAGCTTTAGTCAGGAGTGCGATGAGTTAAATGATGTACCCTGAATTCAGACTGCACCTGTCAGTGCTAAGGAGGTGGATGTGAGGGCTGAGATCAAGTGGACAGGACTATGGAATGCTTCAAGAGAGGATTAAATTCTGACTAGCCCTAGAGATCCCCTTACTCCTCCTTCCCATCTGCCCCAACCTAATCCTCCACTTTGCTCCCCAACAGGCTGCTTCCTTTGAAGTTTGTGAAGATATCCATCTACAATTACAAAAAAAAAAAAAAGTTCCACTTGAAGCTTGTAACTGGACGCTCTTTTTACCTACAATTGTGCATCCCCCAGATGCAAAGGAAGATCTGTTTGCATGCTGGGAAGACTTAGTGTACCTGCGGAGACCACCAGTAGAGGCTTACAGTGGGACCCTGGCCCAGCCGGCGGGTGACATCATCTCCATTCCTGTGCTGGAGGGGGAGAACAAGAAGAACCCAGCAGTATGTCTCTGCAGAGACTCTTGGAGAAGGGCCAGGGTGATTTGGAAGAGCTGCTAAGTCTCCTCCAGGCTCCTCTCTGAGGCTCAGCAGGAGAAGGCATTTCATTTGGAAGGATTCAGGCCAAATAAGGCACCGTGTATAGACTTTCCTACCTTGGAAAGGTTCCAAGTACTTCTGAATATCTGTGGTCCCTTAGATGTCACCTCCTCTAATCTCATACCCAGTGTTGTAATGCCCTCAACAGCATCCCCGCTGTCCAGTGCATTCTGGAACGATGACCATGACAGCCCAGGCAATCTGATCTGCTGTGGGATACTTTCAAATAGTAGAAAGTCTTTCCTTGATTTCTGTATACATCTGTGGCCTGGCAGCATGCCCTGTGTATATGTGCACATTTTGTACTTAAGCATAAGACTGTAAAATGGCATAGCTCTTGACCAGCAGCCTCACTTTTAGGAATCTGTTTTGCAGAAATGCTAAGACGTGTATGAGATATAAGTGTGAGGATGGTCGCTGGTGAATGGTAGTGGTTCTTTTCTGACAGTGGAACTATGCGCAAAAAGTGGGGTGAGTGCTGTGGGGGTGCAAGAGCAGGGATTACTGCATCTGCTGGACTTGATGACCTCAAAGTCTCTCCTAATTATAAACTCTTGAGTGGTTTGCTTCAGGAAGGCAAGTGACAGTCCCTTCCAGTCTCACTTATGCTCTTCTCTGCTTCCCTGTTTTCTCCACTCGTCACAGGCCATGGAGCTCCACAGAGAAGGGGACCAAGATCAGCTCAGCATCCAGAGCCTTCCCATGGTTGCTGATGTGTCTGCAGCCACGTCTGTTGCTTACACTGGTGGTGAAGGAGTCGAGCAGCATGGTTCCCACACATGCTGTGTGCTGAGGAATACACAGTCTTTTCTGATCCCAGCACCCACAGGGCCTGACTGCTTGGCAGCTCCAGGGGCACCGGTAACTCTCAGGGGCAGCAGTGTGGTTTCAGGAGGGCAGACCATCAGCAGACCTGTTACAGAGACCACTGAAGGCTCGAAAGTGGAAGCCTTCATGTCAGCCCTTCAGAGGGAAGGCAATGTGAGCAGAGTCTCCCAGCTCCAGGCGGAAGCCTCAGGGCATAGAAAGGAAAAGGAACAAGCTCCCACCCAAAGGCCTGACCATCTCGGTAGGGTTGGGGAGGACAGTTCTTCCCTATCGTCATGTAGAACTACTTGGGGAGAGAAAACAGAGGAGCAGAGCAGCCTGCAGGGCCAAGGACACGGCTCCCCCTTCCCTGAATATTCCAGGCTCAGCTCCACCCTGAATGGGTCCTGGTGGGTGCCCATATATCCCTCCCTTCTTGCTTTCTGTTGGCTTTACCTCATTCACTCATTTTCAGATGCCTAGGACTCAGGTGTGCAAGGTGAATCAGGGTGAGGGAAAGGATAGCCTAAATAGCTCATGGTACAGGAGAAGGAACTGGACCCTCCTTTTCTCACTGCAGAGAATCCCAAATGCTAAAATCATGGATAGCACAGGAAATGAGCACCACAATCAGAAAACATATTGTGAGTTTGGTGTGGACTGGCTATGCCCCTCTCTGAACTGTGAACTCTGAGAGTGAGGGGACATGCATGGAGGTCACCTCCATTGTGCAGTGAGTAGATAGCTCCTCAGGAAGAAAACTAAAATTCCCCTCCTCCTCCTCCTCCTCATTCTTCTTCTTCTTCTTTCTTCTTTCTTCTTCTTCTTCTTCTTTCTTCTTCTTCTTCTTCTTCTTCTTCTTCTTCTTCTTCTTCTTCTTCTTCTTCTTCTTCTTTCTTCTTTCTTCCTCTTCTTCTTCTTCTTCTTCTTCTTCTTCTTCTTCTTCTTCTTCTTCTTCTTCTTCTTCTTCTTCTTCTTCTTCTTCTTCTTCTTCTTCTTCTTCTTCTCCCTTTCCCTCTCTGTCTCCCTCTCCCACTCCTCCTTCCCTCATCTTCTTCCTTCTCCTCCCTCCTCCTCCTCCTCCTCCTCATTCTTCTTCTTCTTTCTTCTTCTTCTTCTTCTTCTTCTTCTTCTTCTTCTTCTTCTTCTTCTTCTTTCTTCTTCTTCTTCTTCTTCTTCTTCTTCTTCTTCTTCTTCTTCTTCTTCTTCTTCTTCTCCCTTTCCCTCTCTGTCTCCCTCTCCCACTCCTCCTTCCCTCATCTTCTTCCTTCTCCTTCCTCCTCCTCCTCCTCCTCATTCTTCTTCTTCTTTCTTCTTCTTCTTCTTCTTCTTCTTCTTCTTCTTCTTCTTCTTCTTCTCCCTTTCCCTCTCTGTCTCCCTCTCCCACTCCTCCTTCCCTCGTCTTCTTCCTTCTCCTTCCTCCTCCTCCTTCCTCCTCCTCCTCCGCTGCTTTTCTTTTTCTTCTTCTTCTTCTCCTCCTCCTCCTCCTCCTCCTCCTCCTCCTTCTTCTTTGTCTTCTTTCATCTTCTTCCATCTTCTTTCTCCTCCTCCTTCTCCTCCTCCTCCTCCTTCTTCTTCTTTGTCTTCTTTCATCTTTGTGGGGGGCCGGGCCCTGGTGCCAGGCTGAGACTGGGTCGAACAACGTTCCCTGTTGACTCAGCCAACCCAGTGGTTCCCCCTCCCATTCATGTGGGAGGCTGGGCCCCGGCGCCAGGCTGAGACCGGGTGAACAACGTTCCCTGTTGACTTAGCCAATCCGGTGGTTCCCCCTCCCATTCCCCCACTTTCAAGGGCATACGAAAGCCTTGTCAAGGATGAGAAAGGTAATTCCTGAAGCCTGTGGTCTGCAGGTGTTGGCAGTAATGCTACCTCCCTTTTTCTACCCCGAGTCAGATAGAAACAAACATGGGAATTGTGTTTTGCTAGCAATCTCATCAACAAGGTCTTGTTGTGACCTGTTTAGAAAATTCACCAGGAACACAGAACTAAATGTTTTGGTTGGCAGCGATTATGTGAAACCTGTTTATTCTTAGAATGGCCTGACCCATAAGAGTCTGGATATAAAAGATTGTGTACAGCAACAATAAAGCCGTCACTTGGGCCATCAGCCCAGGGGACCTTCCTGTTCCCAAACTTTCTTCTCTCTCTTTTTTCTTACATTCCCCTACCCTCAGGACCCTGATCTCGGTGTTTGTCGCGCCCGAACAGGGACCTGAGACAACAAGAAGGAAAGCGAAAGCGGACCGCGTGCCATCTAAATCAGGGGAACTGTGCCAGCAGCACAGAAGACGGGAGTAAAACTATGGGACAGAAACAGTCTATGGAACAGGGATATTTTATAACTGCCTTGCAGGCTCTTATGAAGGAGAAGGGAATTAAGGTTTCTCAGTCAGCCCTTAGGGAATTTTTTGACATAGTGCATGATTATTGCTCATGGTTTCCAGATGGGGGTACAGTTGATTTAAAGGATTGGCAGGAGTTGGTCAGGAACTTAAGAATCAAATGAAGATTTATGGAGCTGCAGTTCCAGGGACTTTGTGGTCTACTTGGACCCGTATTAAAAAGTCTTTGATCCTGGAGGTCCTTGATCTGCAGGATTCTATTGAAATAGTTTCTCTTAGCTCAGAAGTAGCCCAACCCTTAGTGACTTCAGATGCTCCTCTCCCTCCAGAAACTACTTTCAATGCCCTTTTGGGACAGTCACGGGTGCCTTCACCTTTACCTCCTCTCCCCCTCCTAGAACAGTTATCTATGCAAGATCCAGAAAATAATGATGACTCTCGTTTTGGGGATCAGGGAGATGATGGGCCATATTTGGAAGATCAGAGGAAGCCTGCCTTCTTGACCCCTCTGGTCGAGAAGGTACCTTTAAAACGACCTTCTTTTCAGGCACAAGATAGAGGCTTACCTCGGCTGGCTTTCCCTATTACTCAGAATCAACAGTCCACTGAACCTTACCCTGTTATGGGAGCTACTCCTTTGCAGCGGACTCTGTATCAAGCAACACAGTATGGGGAAGACACCTCTGCTTTTCACGCTTACCCTGTTATTCAACAGGGGGGACAGAGAGTGTACTCCACCCTAAGTTTTAAATTGCTGAAAGATTTGAAATCCTCTACAGCCCAGTATGGTCCAACAGCTCCCTTTACCCTGTCTACACTTGATAATTTGAGCAGGGAGGCATTATGCCCAGGAGATTGGAAGGTCATTGCTCAGGCTTGTTTGAGTGTGGGAGATAACCTCTTGTGGAAAGCAGAATTTGCAGAGAATGCTGAAAAACAGGCTATGTATAATAAAAGAACTAACATACCAGTGGATTTCAACATGCTCACAGGTACAGGACAATATTATGATGTGGGCCTCCAACTGAATTATCCTGAATTTGCGTATAATCAAATTAATATCTGTGCCATTGCAGCTTGGAAAAAACTCCCCTCTACAGGGGGCAGAACTGAGGAATTGTCTAAAATTAGGCAAGGACCAGATGAGAAGTACCAGGATTTTGTTGGGCACCTTTTGACTGCAGTCAGTCGTATCATTACTGATGGGGAGGCAGGTACCATTATTGTAAAACAACCGGCTTATGAAAATGCTAATTCTGCTTGTCAGGCAGCCATTCGTCCTTGGAAAAATCAGGGTACTTTGGAGGATTATGTCAGACTATGTGTTGAGATTGGACCATCTTATATTCAGGGCATTACCTTGGCAGCCGCCTTAAGGGGAATGGACCCCTTACAGGTGCATGCCCAGCTTCAGGGTAAAAACGTAAGAACTAATCCAAGGAAGTTGGGTGGAATAGTGTGTTTCAAATGTGGCCAAAAGGGCCATATGATGGCCCAATGTCATAGTACAGAAATAATTCCAACCAACCCCGGTTTGCCAAGTGGCCCTAACATTAATAATAAGCCGGCAATTATTTGTCCCAGATGTAGACGGGGGTATCACTGGGTCAATGAATGCTGCTCTAAAACTGATTGTAATGGCAAACCTCTTCAGGGAAACTGGAAGCAGGGCCAGATGCAGGCCCCTCAAACAATTGCGGCAATGTTCCCACAGGCACCTTCCCACCCATTGTGTCCAACACTGGAGACCTCCCAGGTATTAGCCAACTACACCGCGGTACCCCTGCCAGTGCGGGACTAGATCTTACCCCAGCTCAGCCCGTTTACCTAGAAGGAGGTCAGCCCCCCAAAGCCATCCCCACAGGGATATGGGGGCCTCTACCCAGGAATACTTGGGGGTTATTATTGGGAAGATCCAGCTGGACTCTTAAGGGATTGATGATCTATCCTGGAGTTATTGATGAAGATTACACTGGAGAAATAAAAATTTTGGCCAGCTTAACTATGGGAACTTTGGTGCTTGAGCCCAAGACTCCCATAGCACAATTGATCTTGATACCCCGGATATCCTCTAATAATAAGGCTGTTAAACCTTACCGGGGAAATCAGGGGTTCAGCTCCACAGATCTTTATTGGGCTAAAGTGATCTCTGTAGAAAAGCCTATGCTTACATTGCATATCCAAGGAGTCCCTTTTGAGGGACTAGTGGATACAGGTGCAGATATCTCAGTTATTGCTCAAAAAAATTGGCCTGTCACATGGCCTACTCAAATGACTAATATTGCAATTAAAGGTGTTGGTTATGCCTCTGTTCCGTTGCAAAGCTCTGATTATTTACATTGGAGACTGCCTGATGGTATGACTGGAACTTTTCAGCCTTTTGTTTTGAATATAGATCTTAATCTCTGGGGCAGGGACATATTAACTGCAATGAATTTGACTCTGGAGACTAAGGCAGTCCTGATTCAAAAACAGACTAATCTTGCTATGCACCTTATGAAGGAAATAGGCTATATTGAGGGGAAAGGCTTAGGGAAGGAGTTGCAGGGGAATCCTGAGCCATATGTCCCCGAGCCTAAAAGAGACCATTTCGGATTGGGTTTTTCCTAGGGCCATTGGAAACTCCCCAAGCTATGCCTCTCCAGTTGATGACTTCCACTCCAGTGTGGGTTGATCAATGGCCCTTACCTACTGTTAACAGGGAGGCTGCTGCTCACCTCATAGAGGAACACCTGCAATTAGGTCATTTAGTTCCGTCCACCAGTCCCTGGAACACCCCAATCTTTGTGATTAGAAAAAAGTCAAATAAATGGAGGTTGCTGCAAGATTTGAGAGCAATTAATGCTGTCATGAAGCCCATGGGGGCTTTGCAACCCAGTCTCCCTTCCCCATCGGCCATTCCTTTACCATATCAATTACTAGTTTTGGACTTAAAAGATTGTTTTTTTACCATTCTGTTGGCCCCTGGCGACGGAGAACATTTTGCATTCTCCCTGCCTTCCACTAACTTACAGGAACCTGCTAAGCAGTATCAGTGGAAGGTCTTACCACAAGGCATGGCTAACAGTCCGACTTTATGTCAAGAATTTGTGGCCAGAGCAATTACCCCTTTTAGACAGAGTTTTCCCCATGTATATTGTATCCATTATATGGATGACTTACTTTTGGCTGCTGAAACTGAGGAATTATTACAGGAGGCTTTTATTTCTCTTCAAAGATGCCTTAAAGCATATAATTTGATTGTTGCCCCTGAGAAAGTTCAAAGGGAAGCACCTTTTGAATACCTAGGGTATCTCATGTCCAAATCAACTGTCCGACCTCAGAAAGTATCAATTAGAACCGGACATTTGACTACTCTAAATGATTTTCAGAAGTTATTAGGAGATATAAACAGATTAGAAATACACTAGGGGTCACCACAGAACAATTACTGCTTTTGTTTAATATTCTAAAAGGAGATAGTTCTCCAGCATCCCTGTGAAGTCTCACTCAAGAAGCTAAAGAAGCTATAAGACATATAGAACAGGCCATTCAACAGGCCCAAGTCACTAGAATTGACCCTTCTCAGCCTTTGTATCTAATAATATTAAAACCTCAGGTCATCCCCTTTGCAATTCTGTGGCAATCTCATGGTCCACTTGAATGGCTACATTTAGCCTTACACTCTCTGCATGTCATTAATCCTTTGCTATCTATGGTTTGTCTTCTTATCATTAGAGGAAGATCCCGAGCTGTTCAGCTCTTTGGACACGACCCAGAATTTATTGCATGTGCCTTTCTGACACAGAAGCTGGTGGACACTGCTTTTGCCCAGTCTATCGAATGGCAACTTGCCTTGGCTAATTTTACAGGTCAAATTAAATTTCATTTACCTTCTGATTCTTTAATACAAGGTTTCAGTCTTATAGATATTTTGCCCTATAATCCTATTGTTTGTCAGCCGATTGAAGATGCTGCTTCCATTTTTGTGGATGCTAGTAAAGAGGGTAAAATTGCAGTGTATTATGTCACTTCTCAACATAAAAATTTGATCACTTTAAATTATACGACTAAATCTGTCCAAAGGGCCGAGCTTTATGCTGTACAGGTAGCCCTAAAACTTACCCAGAATCTATAAATGTCTATTCTGACAGTCAATATGTTGTCAAAGCCGTGTTGCAGCTTCCCACTGCCTTTATACTGACAGCAGATGAGGAACTTTATCATCTATTTCATGCTATACAAAAACTTCTTAATTTATGGCACAGTCCAAATTATATTTCCCACATTCGAGCTCATACCAATCTGCCTGGTCCCCTAGTTGCTGGGAATTGGATAGCCGATGCAGCAACCCATTTATTGCAAGCTCTGCCCATTACCACTCCTTTGGAAACAGCCAAAAGGAGTCATGATAATTTTCATCAGAATGCTGCAGCCCTTCGACGAGAATTCAAAATATCTCGTGAAGCAGCCAGACAAATTGTTAAACAGTGCGGCATCTGTCCGCAATTCTTCCCACAGCCGGTCTATACCATTAATCCCCGAGGTCTTTGGCCCAATGACTTGTGGCAAATGGACGTCACCCAATATTTACCCTTTGGGAAATTGCAATATATACATGCGTCTGTAGATACTTGCTCAGGCTATATACATGCTTCAACCCACTCAGGAGAAGCATTTGTTGATGTTCAAAATCACCTATTTTCTGCCTTTGCAGCAATGGGCAAACCTCATAAAATAAAAACTGACAATGGTAGTGCTTATACTTCTAAATCTTTTACAGAATTTTGCCGCCGACTTCGAATTGAGCATACAACTAGTATTGCTTATAATTCCACAGGACAAGCTATTGTTGAGCGAGCTCATCTGACTCTAAAACAATATCTGCAAAAACTTAAAGAGGGGGAGATATTAAAGGGAAAGATAAATTATTCCCCACATGTACATCTCACTCTTGTGTTGTATGTTTTAAATTTTTTAAATGTCAATGAAGCAGGGATGACTGCCGCAGAGCGTCGCTGGGGAAGGAATCAAGAACCTCTCTTGATGGCAAGATGGAAAGATATGCCGGAAGGCATTTGGCGAGGGCCAGACCGAGTCCTTTGAAAAGGGCGAGGGTATGCTTGTGTTTTTCCACAGGATGAGGAAGCGCCATGCTGGGTCCCACTTCGGCTCCTCAGAGACATTACGGTTGTGCCGAAAAATGGCCAAATTGACAGTGACGGAGCCCCCCCAGAAGCGACAATGGCGGAGTCATAAGGCGGGTACACCCACCTGGGGACAGATAAAGAACCTGCTGACCCAGGCCACTGATGTAGTGATGGCCTCAGGTAGAGAGGTAAAGGCCACACATGTCTTCTTGGCATGCCTGTGCATTCTCACTACAACCGGGGAGTCTGCCCTCTATTGGGCATACATGGTAGGTCCTCCTACAGTACAACCTGTAACATGGAGAGACCCCACACCCAAAGTATACATCAATCTCACCTTTATGGGAGGGGAAGATGCAGGGTTTTGCCCACTGTGTCGGCCTCTATAAATTGGACGGCACTCTCTGCAGGAGTACCCATCTGCCTGCAAAGGGAGTCTACGTGTACAAACTTGCTTATGAGTGTTTGGGTATGAAACCAGTAGGGCGGTCTATTACTTATACTAGTGGCAAAATGGCAAGCGTCCTTCTGAATGGGTACCCCACTCTGTTGCCGCTTATTGGCAAAAGAGAGAATTATTAGGAGAAGGGATGTTTTTTGGACAGCGTGATCCCCCTCAGAATCTTCCTATATGTCCCTCAGTTGGTCAAGGCCTTACTGGGGACTCACCTTGGGGTAAATGTGCCCAATCCTCTTCATTGAGGATGACTCCTAAAGGCATAAACTATACCATTACAGATTATTCCCGAAAGGCCTGGTTAGCTCAGTCGGTAGAGCATGGGACTCTTAATCCCAGGGTTGTGGGTCCACCTCCTAACGAGGTACAGGTACACCACAAGATTATCCCACAAACCATTTTTCATTCCCCTGAAGGAAGAATTCATTCTGATCTTTGGAAGTTATATGCTACCTTTGATAAAATATATACTAATGACAGCTTTAGTTTTCCAGAATATTATGTTTCTCCAGTTCTGCAATTGCATGCCTGTGCTCCTCCACCCTATTATCTGATTGTTGGAGATGGGACCATTACTCCAGTGAAAGAAGATGGTCATCAGTTATACCAGCTGACTTGTCCTGCTTGTGAACGGCTACACAGGACCAGATGATTTCTTGGACTCCTAATTGCTGGACTCATAGCAGCAGTGACTGTAATTGCCTCTGCAACTGTATCTGTAATATTCTTACATGAAAGTGCCCAAACAGCATCCCATGTAAATGAATTGGCTCATAATGTATCCAAGGTGTTTGCCACTCAAGAACGAATAGACCGTAAATTGGAAGCCCAATTAGAGGCACTACAAGAAGCATTAATGTATCTTGGTGATCAGTTTGCTGTTTTGCGTACCAGACTTTCTTTGTCATGATGCATATAAGCATATCTGTGTTACCCCTTTAGAGTATACCAATGTGACATGGGGACAAGTGCATCGTCATTTACAAGTGGTTTGGCATGATGCTAACACTAGCTTAGACTTCTTACAGCTACAAGAAGAGATAAATGCCTTTGCAAGTAGCTCACTCAGTTTCCCTGGCCCTGGAGATCTCGCTGAAACCATATTGCACCAACTTAATGGGTTTAATCCATTTAATATTCTTCAGCATTCCTTTTGTATCTTTATTGGAATTGTTTCCATAATATCTGTTATACTTGTCTTGCTGTGTTATTTCTGGAGATGGGGTCTTACTGCCTTTACCATATACCAAGCCAGGATGCACATGTTGTAATTACAAACAATAGGGGGACATGTGGGGGGCTGGGCCCTGGTGCCAGGCTGAGACCGGGTCGAGCAATGTTCCCTGTTGACTCAGCCAACCCAGTGGTTCCCCCTCCCATTCATGTGGGAGGCCGGGCCCCGGCGCCAGGCTGAGACCAGGTCGAACAACGTTCCCTGTTGACTTAGCCAACCCGGTGGTTCCCCCTCCCATTCCCCCACTTTCAAGGGCATACGAAAGCCTTGTCAAGGATGAGAAAGGTAACTCCTGAAGCCTGTGGTCTGCAGGTGTTGGCAGTAATGCTACCTCCCTTTTTCTACCCCGAGTCAGATAGAAACAAACATGGGAATTGTGTTTTGCTAGCAATCTTATCAACAAGGTCTTGTTGTGACCTGTTTAGAAAATTCACCAGGAACACAGAACTAAATGTTTTGGTTGGCAGCGATTATGTGAAACCTGTTTATTCTTAGAATGGCCTGACCCATAAGAGTCTGGATATAAAAGATTGTGTACAGCAACAATAAAGCCATCACTTGGGCCATCAGCCCAGGAGACCCTCCTGTTCCCAAACTTTCTTCTCTCTCTTTTTTCTTACATTCCCCTACCCTCAGGACCCTGACCTCGGTGTTTGTCACGCTGGTCGCAACACATCTTCTTCCATCTTCTTTCTTCTTCTTCTTCTTCTTCTTCTTCTTCTTCTTCTTCTTCTTCTTCTTCTTTCTTCCTTCTTCTTTCTTCTTTCTTCTGTGTTTGTTTATTTTTCAGAGAGAGCAAATGGGTGCAAGTGGGGCAGGGACAGAGAGAGAGAGAGAATCCCAAGCAGGCTCTGCACCATCAGTGCAGAACTCAACGGGAGGCTCAAACTCATGAACCATGAGATCATGACCTGAACCAAAACCAAGAGTTGGGCGCTTAACTGACTGAGCCACCCAGGTGCCCCATTTTCTGCATGTATTAATTTGGATCCACTGTTAGGATCCCTTTTTTGTTTCTATTCAACTGTTTATTTATGATGTGTCTGTATATTCTATGGGTTATAATTATTTTATTTTTTTACTACTCTAAGACCAATAAAAACTCCTTCACGTTGTATCCTGTTTCTTCAACAAGCCCCAACTTTTCTTTTTAGAACTTTCTGGCACTTCCAGATATCCCAGCTCATATTTTCCTACAGCATCCTTGCAATCAACTGCTTCTCCAAGGAGTCTCACCCTTTTTTCTTTTTTTAATATGTATTCATTTTTGAGAGAGACAGAGTACAAGCAGGGGAGGGGCAGAGAGAGAGAGGGAGACACAGAATCCGAAGCAGACTCCAGGCTCCAAGCTGTCAGCACAGAGCCCGACGTGGGGCTCAAACTCACCGAACTGCAAGATCACAACCTGAGCTGAAGTCAGATGCTTAGCTGACTGAGTTACATAAGCACCTCCTGCTCTGGCTCTTTTCTATTGAAAAATGGTGTTTATGTATCAAGATCTTGTCACTACGTTGTACTTGTTTTGACTAGGTTTGTTCTATTTTGTCTTTCAGGTTATCTCAGAAACTGAGGAGTAGCTGGTCTAAAACCATGTCAGGTAGGGGACCATCATCAGAGGTTGGGTCTTTATCCCTGCAACTCTTTTTCATCTCTTCCTAGTCTGGAGGGAACACATGTTAGCCATTCATGAAAGTCAGAGATATCAACTAGCATGGAGATCACATGCCATCACAAGTCACCCACACATTTCAAAGATGGGGAAACATAATTTTTCTGAAGTGGGTCAATTTATTCATTTCTTGAAGCACTGAAATGCCTCCTACATGCCTTGCCCTGTGACAATAGCTGGTATATATAAAAAAGCAAGGCAGAGTGGGGAGTGCATCCACATATAGATATTTACACGTATCTATGTATCTAGAGCTTACACAGTCTCAAAGTGTGGAGCCAGCTGGGTGAGTTTAGGAAGCTCGCAGCTCAGTGTCCTTGGAGCAGCAGAGGATACATGGGGGAAAATGTGCCCAGGCAGTTGGAGTGCTGGACCTACAGAGACATGTGGGGCACAGAAGTGATTTGACCACACCTGTACTTTTAATGGTCCCTGCATACGTGAGCTCAGGAAAGATGGAATCTGAGAAGCCATTAGGACTGTGGCCATGCAGGGAGAGATGGTAAAAGGCCCAAACAACAGGCACCTGGAACAGTTGTGGTCATGGACCCTATAGAACATATGAATGATTAGGCAAGGGAATGAAGGCTGATCGAGGATGTGAAATGACACACAGGTTTTCCACATGATGAGTGGATGGTAGTGCTGCTCATAGAGGTGGGAAGAATCAAGGGGATGAGCAAATGCACTGTTAGTGAACTAGTCTGGACAGATCTGACTTGGTCTTGGTATATCAAAGTGTTCCAGTTTAATAGGACCAGATCATTACTGTTTAGGTACATCACTGGCTTTGTGCCTGTTGTGTGTCAGAGTCTTTGCTCTGAACAAGATAGGGTGAGGTGTGCAACCTAGTGAGTAAAGCCTGTAAGGGGTTCACAGTCTCTGTAGGGAGATAAGCTGTATTGAGGGTATAAAACTGAAGCATGAGTCAGAATTGGAACAATGCTTCCCCAGTACCACATGCTAAAGGGAAAGAGGAAACATGTTCAGGAGACACTCACTGGTCAAGTGTGGCTCAAGTTCAGTGAAGGAGCAGTTGCCAACAACATATTTAAAATGAGTGGGTCCAGATTGCCACAGGCTTCAAATACCATGTGCACAAGTTCGTATTTGATTGTGGGCTTTTTTTTTTAATTTTTAATTTTTAATATTTTATTTCTTTTAAGTTTATTTATTTATTTTGAGAGAGACAGAGAAAGAAAATGCAGGAGTGGCAGAGAGAGAGAGAAAGAATCCTAAGGAGGCTCTGCACTGTCAGCACAGAACCCAATGTGGGGCTCAAACTCATGGCGAAATGATGACCTTTAGCCAAACCAAGAGTCAGTTGCTTAACTGACTGAGCCACCCAGGTACCCTGATTGTGGGCTTTTTGTTAACACAAGGAATGATAATGTTCAGTGGTAGAATCCATGAGTGAATTAAGTGAGGGTCACAATAAAAATAACTTCCTTTCCTCATTGTCAGTGGGGTTACCTTCACTGTTTCTCATCCTGACTCACTTTCAGTTCTTCAGAGCCCTCCCAATAGTTGTTTCTTCAGAGCTTCAGAGCTCTTCCTAATGCACAGACAGCAGAAACCAGTTCCTGACAGCAAGAGCTTCAGTGAGATAAGCTCTTTACTAAGAAATAATAATATTGGTGAGGTAGGGACAGTGTGGAGGGGAAGAGCATGGAGGCAGTCAGGCAGTCAGCAGGGTGTGGTGAGGGCTTGCCATCTGTGACCACGGAGGAGGTAACCATGTAAGTCCATCATAAGGGTCATGAGAGCAAGCTATTTCCAGATAGCTTCCTTTGTGCATTGAATAATTAAGACTTGCCTTTTCACCATAAAACACTATTGTCTTTTTTAATTTACATGTTCCACAGCATAGTAATGACCTCAAAAGATTTTGTGACATCCCCTAAGCTGGCGCCTGAGACCCCAGTTCCCTACCTGGCACAGTCCCACTCACACCTTTCCTCCTAGAGCCCACAGTAGAGCTGCTCCTCGCCCTCACCACTGTCTGTCTTTGGGTCCTCAGGCTGTCCTCAAGGTCACATCCTGTCAGCCAAGGAGCACCTCCTTCTCCCTCCTCATTCTTTTTCCTCTGAAGGTCGACTGACAGAAATGTTACATCTGTTGGATTAATAAAGAAAGGATACTCATGGTGGAGGAGAAAGAGTAGAGACACATGTTTCAGTAATTAGAGTAAGAAAAGCCATCATCTAGAGTTAAGCAATTCCACATCTAGGTCAGTACCTGCAGGAAACTCACACACGTGTTCCAGAAGAAAACCATGAGAATTATGGAGCAAAGCACAGAAAATCTCTCCCATGTTCATCAACTGGAGAATTGATGAATTGTGGTTATGTATGTGCCTTGGGATAGTACACAACACTGGCAGCTGTGCACATCAGCATGGGTGAGTCTCACTGCTGAATGACAGAAACAGGTCAAACATAGAACCCTATTTCTAGAATGGTTTGAAAATGAGACCAAACAAGACATGGTTACATATTTGGTAGTTTCTCTTGAGAAAAGTATGCCTGTGGTGGAAAAGAGATGTCATGTTGAAAATATGCACAAAAGATTCAACAATGTTGGAAATTTTCCTATTTCATGAATAAGGTTTTGGATATACAAGTATGAAATTTTCACATTTTAACATTTCTGAAGGCAGAATGATCCCTAAGTGACATTGTTGTCATTGTCACAGAAATAACCAATTTATTTTAGCAACTTTTCATATATTTACAAGAGTGACATGTGTCAAAAATTAGCCTGAAGTATTAATGACTTAATGAGTATCAAATACAGATTTGTAAGGACAAGTCATTGTGTCCATTTAGTTGGCATTGGTTATCTCTCTTGAACCACTGGCCTTCCTTGTAGTTCAAGTGAAATACGGATTTTTTATTTAATCCATACATGTATGACACATGGAGTGTCTCACATATGTGATGTATTTTGTGATAAATAATCTATGGTCTTCATATCTCCATCTGTATACAGATACAAAGATCTGTAATTTAGGACTCCTCAACAGGGGCATGGGAGGGATTGTGTCACAGACTTCTAGTTGACTACTTCATGTCCATTCTTCCTTTCCTTACTAAAGACCTTAATCTAATTGGGAAGAGTTCCCGCCCCCACCCCTCAAAGCACTGATTTCTTACTGCCTGAGGACAATTAGAGAAGAAAATGGGGCTTATTAACATTGTTAGTAAGTGCCCCGCTTGTTGAGATGAACCTTTTAATTTTTCATCACTTTTTAAGAATATATTTTCATGGGGCACCTACGTGGCTCAATTGGTTGGGCATCTGACTCTCGGTCTTGTCTCAGGTCATAATTTCATGGGTTTGTGAGTTTGAGTCCCACATCAGGCTACACACTGTCAGTGAGGAGCCCTCTCTCTGTCCTTCCCCTGCTTGTGTGCTCTATCAGAATAAATAAATGAACTTCAAAACAAACTTAAAATATATACATATATTGAATACACACACACACATATCTGTGTATATATATATATATATATATATATATATATATATATGCTAACTTTTCTTATTAGAGATGTTAAGATTTTACATTTTATTTGCCAGACAGTGTGGCATTGTATTGTGGTCAACTGAATTCTATGGGACTCAAGTGTTTGAACACATCCTATGGAGAATGATGATCTTTGAGTTTGCATCTCACCTGGCTAGGTTCAGCCATAGGTCCTACTGTCACCTGTGGTTTTTGCTTTCTACATAGGTATTTCCAGTGTGATTGTTATCTGTCCCCATTCAGTGTGCATGGTTTGGAGTCTATGGAAGTCTACCACATACTTTTGTTTTCAAAGATTTGGATATGCTCTTTACTTTTAGATTCAGGTTTCTACAGTCTGGATACAAGTCTAGTTTATACACAGATTCATAGGATTGCTTATTATCTCAGCTACCTCCCCACCATTTTCGTATTCCTAGGGGTCTTTTCCTGGTCTTCTTACTAGAAACTGGAACTTTTGTTACGTTGTTCTGATGTGCACTTCCCATGACTGTGTCTGTTTCCCTCCCAGGCAATGAGAGGATGTGGAACAAAAGACCAACAGGAATGCTTGCTTCCCATACTTGTAGGATTACAGATCCCGTAGTCAGAGAGGAGTGTTCTGCTTCCATCCTATTATATATGCCCATCTGGTCACTGTGGGTACTGGTGCTACAGGATTAAAGAGCTCTTTCTGTGAGCTATCAATATGAAGTTCTAGGTTTCAGGTTTCCTTTGACTACAGGCTAAGAGAAACCAGAATAATTTTGTAAAAATTAAAAAGGACAATTTTTTTTTGTTAGGTAGTACTTCAATATATATTTTCCTCAAGTATTTCATTATGTATCTATAAAATCTAGGGGCGCCTGGGTGTCTCAGTCGGTTGAGCATCTGACTTCAGCTCAGTCATGATCTTGCAGCCTGTGAGTTCAAGCCCCGCGTTGGGCTCTGTGAAGACAGCTCAGAGCCTGGAGCCTCCTTCGGATTCTGTGTCTCCCTCTCTCTCTGCCCCTCCCCAGCTCATGCTCTCTCTGTCAAAAATAAATAAACGTTAAAAAAATTTAAAAAAATAAAATAAAATCTATAGATTTATATTTCCACTACCATAATATTGTTGCCAATAAAGTTAACAATCATGGCTTAATAATTCAGTAACTATTTAAATTTCCTTAATCATCTCATGATATTTTCAGTAGGTTCTTGCTAAATAAGACTCAGACTAGATCCATGCCTTGTGTTTGGCTCATATGTCATTTAATTTTATGGCAAAAAATTGTGGTCTATGTTTGTAAATAATCTATGAAGAATTGAAAAAAAATATGCATTCAGCCATTGCCTCGTGGAGTGTTTTCTGAGTGTCAAAGTTTTGTGTAAGTCTAAGGTATCCTCACTGATGTTCATCTTTTTAGTTCTATCAATTACTAAGAGATTTAAATGTTTGACTATAATCCTAGATATGTTGGCTTTGCCTTCCAGGTCTACCAGGTTTTTTGTTTTGTTTTGTTTTGTTTTGTTTTTCCCATGTATTTTGAAGCGTGAATAAACATTTAAGATTTGTTTTTGATACATTGGCTCTTTTATCATTTTTAAATGGCCATCTTTATTCCTGATGATATTATACATTCTGAAATCTGATTTGCCAGATATGAATAAAGAGCCACTCCACCTATTTGGATATTATTATTAGCATAGTGCTTTTCCCTCCTTTTATTTTTAGTGTTTGTTTCTATATAGTGAGTTTTTTATAGTGTTTCTTTTTTTAATATTTTTTTTTCAACGTTTTTTTTATTTATTTTTGGGACAGAGAGAGACAGAGCATGAACGGGGGAGGGGCAGAGAGAGAGGGAGACACAGAATCGGAAACAGGCTCCAGGCTCCGAGCCATCAGCCCAGAGCCTGACGCGGGGCTCGAACTCACGGACCGCGAGATCGTGACCTGGCTGAAGTCGGACGCTTAACCGACTGCGCCACCCAGGCGCCCCTCTTTTTTTAATATTTTAATGTTTATTTATTTTTGAGAGAGAGAGAGAGAGAGAGAGAGAGAGGGAACTGGGGAGGGGGAGGGGCAGAGAGAGACGGAGACACAGAATCTGAAGCAGGCTTCAAGCTCTGAGCTGTTAGCACAGAGCCCAACGCTGGGCTTGAACTCACAAACCGTGAAATCATGACCTGGGCCAAAGTTGGACGCCCAACCTACTGAGCCACCCAGGTGCCCTATAGTGAGTTTCTTATACACAGAACATAGTCATGTTTATATGTGTCTAATTTGACAAATTTTGTGTTTTAATTGAGTCACTTGGGCTACATATAATCAACGTTACTAGTGATATGTTTGCATTTAATTGTACCACATTTCTGTTTATTTTCTATTTGGCCCATGTGTTCTGTGATGTCTTTTTCCTATTATTTTGGCTTTGTTTTTGATTAAATAGTTTTGGGTGATTACATTTTATTGCCTGATAGATTCTTAACCAAGTGTTTACAGTATATATAATTAATTCATCATAATCTAACTTCAAGTAATACTATGTTCAGGTAAAGTTAAAAAACATGCAGTAGTTTACTGCTGTTTACCCCTCTTCTGGATTTTGCACTATACTTGACATACATTTTACTTTTACTTAAATTAGAAAAACCACACCACTATGTTATTCATTTTCTGTTAGTCATTCCATTGTTTCTTAGAGATTTAAATATTAAAATATAGTTTTCTCTACTTTTGTCATTTTTCATTCTTTCCACTCTTTTTGTAGATCCTGATCTTTATCTGTTATAGTTTCCTCACAATTAGAGAACAACTTATTTTTTTCTCAAATTGACCTTAGTGGCATTTATTAAATATTCTAGTCAAGGACAGCAAAATGTACATTCACTTCATGTGCACATAAAACATTTAACAAAAGAGGTCTGTTTTTTCTTAAGAGTTTATTTAAATTCCAGTCAGTTAACATACAGTGTAATGTTTCAGCTGTAGGGTATTGTGATTCAACAATTTCATACATTACCTGGTGCTCATCACAACAGGTGACTCCTTAATCTCCATCACCTATTCACTCTGTCACTTAACCCACCTATCCTCTGGTAATGATTAGTTTTTTTTTTTTTTTTTTCTCTATAGAGTCTGTTTCTTGATTTGTCTCTCTTTTTTTCCCTTTTGTTCATTGTTTCTTAAATTCTACATATGAGTGAAATTACATGATACTTGTCTTTCTCTAACTGACTTCACTTAGCATAATAATCTCTAGCTCTACCCATGTCCTTGCAAATGGTAAGAATTTATTCTTTTTGATGGGTTAGTAAATATTCCATTGTAGATGTATATACCATATCTTCTTTATCCTTTCATCAAAACAAGAGTACTTGGGCTGTTTCCATAATTTGGCTATTGTTGATAATACTGCTATAAACATTGATGTAAATGTATCCCTTTGAATTAGTATTTTTGTATCCTTTGGATAAATATCTAATAGTGCAATTGCTGGATCTTAAGGTAGTTCTATTTTTAATTTTTTTGGGGAACTTCCATACTCTTTTCCTCAGTAGCTGCTCTAGTTTGCATTCCCTCCAGCAGTGAAAAAGGGTCCTCCCACCCACTTTGGAGAACATCTTTTAAAATTTCTTTTATTTTGGATGTAATGAATTCTTTTAACATTTGTATGTCTGAATAAGTCTCTGTATTATATATACTTTTGAATATATTTTGCTAGATGAAGAATTCCATATTTATTTTAAAATATTAGTACTTTAAAGAAATTTCTGTATTTCATTTGTACTGTTTCCATTGAGAAGTCTGCTGTGATCTCACTCATATGTGGAACTTAAGAAACAAAACAAATGATCATAGGGGAAAGAAGAGAGAGGCAACCAAGAAGCAGATTCGTAATTATAGAGAACAAATTGAGGATTCTCAGAGGGGAGGTGAGTGGAGGATGGGATAAATAGGTGACGGGCATTAAGGACTGCACTTGTGATGAGCACGGTGTTCTATGGAATTGTTGAATCACTGTTTTGAACACTTGAAACTACTATAATACTGTATGTTAACTAACTGGCATTGAAATTAAAAAAAAAAACAAAACTCTTTTTCTGTTAGCCTACTTAAGTTAATAACACACAATCCCATTATAGGATTAGTAGTTTCTAAATGTAACTGTATATTTACTTTTACCTGTGTTCTGTACTTTGATATGTTTTCATGTCTCTGATAATTGTCCTTTTATTTCACCCTGAAGAACTACAGCAGCATTTTTTGCGAGGCACATCTAATGGTGATGAATTTCCCTCAGCTTTTGTTTGTTAAATTATTTATTTGTCTTTTGTATCTGAAGGATAACTTTGCCAGATAGAGCAGTTTTGTTTTTGTTTTTGTTTTTTGCTTTGTTTATGTGTGTGTTTGTTTGTTTTTCTAGAAATTGTTTTCTTTTAGCACTTTGAATATGCCATTCCATTGTCTCCTGGTCTTGAGGGTTTCTGCTGAGAAATCCACTGATAGCCTCAGGGGTTTACTTTGTAGGTTTCAATATATTTTTCTCTGGGTGCTTTTTGGATTCTCTTTGTCTTTGATATTTGACTGTATCATCATGATATGCTTTAGAGAAAGTTGTTTTGAATTGATATAATAGAATGATCTATTAGCTTTGTGAAACTGGATGTCCAATTGTCTCCAGGTTTGCTAAGTTCTAAGCTATTATTTCTTTGAATAAACTTTCTGCTCCCCTCTGTTCTCCTTCTGCAACTCCAGTGATGCTATTTGTACATTTGCTAGTGGTCTGTACATCTGTATCATTTATTCACTGCTTTTTTTTTTCTTTCCTGTTTTTTCTTTTTCATTTTCTCCTCTGATTGGGTAATTTCACAGTTCTTATTCTGTAGCTCACTAATTCTGTCTTTCATGTTGCCTAGTCTATTTTAAATGCCCTCTATTCCATCGTTTGCCTAATTTATTGTAATCTTCAGCTGCAGAATTTGTTTCTCTCTTATGAGTTCTCTCTTTGTTAAATTCCTAATCTGTCCTGTACGTATTATTTTCCTAATTTCATTGAATTCTCTTTTTTGTTTTCTTGAAGCTCTTCAGTTTCCTCAAAATAGCTATTTTAAACTCTTTATCAAATAGACAGAAAAATCTTCTGTCTTTGATTTTAAATATTTGAGGTTTATTGTTATCTTTCAGGGGTGACAGGTTTCCTTGATTCTTCATGTTCCTTGGAGTTTTTACATTTGAAGTAGCAGACATCTCAGATCTTTACTAGGCAGTGGGATACACTGTTTGTTGGTCCTGTTATATATGTGCCTTTCTCCAACTTTCTGTGGATGTATTGCTTCACACTGCTTGCTCCCTCTTGTGGCAGAATTCATAAGATTTTATGTCTTTCCTGGTTCTTATTATTAACAGGCCCAGTATCTGAAAACCTCTTTCTTGTATTTTGCAGTGTGGCACCATAGGTAAAGCTTGTGGTTTCTAAATGATGGAGAATGTTCTCACTACGGCACCTGGGGGCACACACACAGGAAGCCTGCCTCCAGTGAAGGAAGGTGTAAATTTAACACTTGGGGCATCAAGGGTGCTTAAGGCCTCCTTGTGGACCCTTATGTGAGGGTTACTCAGAGGCTCACATATAAGCTTTCTTCTGAAGTGCTGTGTCCAGTCAGCAGGACTGTATCCTTTAATGAACTTTAGCGTTCTTATCTGCATCTTTATCTGTTCCTCCTCCCAGTCATCTCCATGACTGGATTCAGTAGGTTGTGTGCTGCTGTAGAGAACCAGGCTTCTCCAGCAGTGTCTTGCACAGCTAGGGTAACCAGGACTCATGCCCACTGTGGGAGAGGTCATCTTTGGCAAGTTTGGCCCCATGCTCTGTTGTTCAGGGAAGGAGCAGTACTGACAGAGTTTCTCATATGCTGTCCAGTATATTCAAACCTCTTCTTCTTTTTTTTTCCTTTGAAGTATTTTTTAAGTTTATTTACTTTGAGAGAGAGAGAGAGAGAGAGAGAGAGAGAGAGGGAGAGAGTAGAGGAGGGACAGAGAGAGAGGGAGACACTGAATCTGAAGCAGGTTCCAGGCTCTGAGCTGTCAGCACAGAGCCCAACACAGGCCTCAAACCCATGGACTGTCAGATCATGACCTCACTGAAGTTGGACACTTAACCAACTTAACCACCCAGGTGCCCCAGCAAACTCATTTCTTACTTGCTCCCTCTGGATACTCTAACATTCCCTCGGCAAGGCTGGACTTCTGCAGAGTCTCTTTCTTTGGAGGTGGACTGCCTAAGTCAGCACTCTGCAGGTTTTCCCTAGCTGCAGCCAGGGGTTTTGGGGCTGGGTTTGTCAGCTCATATTGATTCTTCAGCCCATACTGAAGTCTGTCCTCAAAATACCATATGCACAGTGGGTGAAAATTCTTACGTGTTCCTTGGCATGTGTCCCTGGACCCCACAGCTCCCAGAGGGGCACTCTTGTTTGTGGATAAAGGTCCCCTTAGTTGCTAAAAAGGGGGACAAAAAGAGGGACATCTGTGCCACTGGGATGGTGATCTCATCAGCCATTCCTTACGTGTAGGATTGCTACTGACAGATTTTCACAGCTTACTGTCTGAATTCCTGAATGATAACTTTGCTGAATGTAGAATTCCTGATTTACCGGTTTTTCTTTCAGCACTTGAGAAATGTGCCACTTCCTTCTGACTTCCATAGTTTCAGATGAAAAATCTACTTTCATTTAGACGTGTTTTCTTGTACAGGAACTGTCATTTCTTTCTGTCTGCTTTTACTACTTTTTTTTCTTATCAGTGGTTTCTAAAACTTTTATGATGTTATATCTTGTCATACTTTTCTTTGGGTTATTCCTATTTGAGGTTCACTATTTTTTCTTTTTATTTTTGAGAGAAAGCAAGAGCATGAGTGGGGGGAGGGGCAGAGGAAGAGACAGAGGGAAAGAGAGAGAATCTTAAGCAGGCTACATGCTCAGCATTGGACCCAACACGGGGCTTAGTCTCATGACCCTGATATTATGATCTGAGACAAAAGCGAGTTGGATGTTCAAACAACTGAGCTATCGAGGGGCCCCTATTGTTTTTTTTTTTTTTTTTTGAATATGTAAGTTTATGTCTTTCACTAAATTAGGGGACTTTTAACAATTATTTAAGTGTTCTCTCCATCCCACATTCTGTGTCCTCTTCTTCCTCTGTAATACCAACCCGATTACTTTATTTTTGTGACACAGATTGATGAGCTCTGTTCATTTAACTTTTGTTCTATTTTCTCTCTGTTGTTCAGATTGAGTAAATTATATTGATCTGCCATAATGTTCACTAATCTTAACTTCAGTCATCATGATTCTATGGAGACTATTATAGAATATTTTAATTTCAGTTATTGTTTACTTCTATAATTTTTATTTGGCTCTTTTTTTATATCTTTTATTTCTTTACTGAAGTTCACTTTTTCATTTTTACTGTTATTTATAATTTATTATTGGCATGTTTTTATAATATCTGCTTTAATTATTTTTTCAGATAATTTCAACAGATGATTCGTCTTAGCATTCAAATTGGTTGATTGACCTTTCTTATATCTTTGATTTTTCTGTTTCCTGGTATGAAGAGTGGTTTCCAGTTGTATACTGGGCTTTTGGGCTTATGTTAGAGCCTGTTCTAGTCTTCTATTCTAGCTGATATTTGTACCATATTTAAGTATAGCATCCAAAGCCTACTTTGGATTCCTGCCATTGCTATTTGGTAATATTATATGGTATTTGAGGGATGATGGACTTGCGGGATGGAGGATATTTCTGCTGCTCTCACCTCCAGGTACTCTGTGCTTATGAGTTTGCACTCTTTCTCTGCTGTTCTCCCTGGAGGAGAGAAGTGGTGACTTGTATTCCTTTCTGTTACCCAGAAGAGGGCAAAAGCCACAGGGTCTAGGTGGAGAGTTAGGAGACCCTAGTCCTGATTCCTTGCTGGTGTGGGTGGAAGGCCACTGGTTCCCTTGCCTGGATCATATTCTGTTGCTAGGTGGAGATGCAGGTGTGTCTTCGTATGTATGGCTCCCTGCCTTTGACTGGAGGGCCAAAGACACTGGTGCCTTCTTGCTTTCTCTTGCCACTGGATGTAGAAAGGGGGGGTGTCAGGTTAAGCACCAGGAGAGGGAACATAGGTGAGAAGAGGGGTCCACCTGTTGCCTCCTGGTGTGGGTTGGTGATGAGGTCAGGTGATGACTGGGTTCTATAGTCAGCAGGTTTGGGACAGGGAATGGGTTAATACCACTAGCTGTGCTGGCAGCACTGATGCAGGTAGATGAAACCAGGCACTGCCACAAGTCATGGGTCTTCCTGCTAAAGTCTGTGGTTAGCTGACCTACACTAGATGTGAGTGGGTGGTGCTTCCAGATTAGGTTGGGCTAAGTCATATGCTGCCATCCAGTTGACTTTCTCCTGTATCTGTGAGTTGACTTTAGACTGTGGTCTGTTATGAACTGGGCTGAAGAAACTTATCTGTGAAAGCTTTGTCCTGCATTTCTCTAGTTACTTCTGAGTCCAGCAGACTTACCTGGGGTTGTCCATAAGAGTGATAGAGGCAGAAACAAGCAAGTGTGCTTGCATAGGTAATTTCCAACCCTCTACACAACTTCCAGTAACTCCCAGTGGCCCAAGTAAGTGACATGGCTGAGTCCAGGGAAGGAAATCTGGGCCAACCAAATGAAAGTCAACTATATATTTTTTAAAATATTTTAAAATACTTCTTTTTTTAAGTTTATTTATTTACTTTGAGAAAGAGACAGTGACAGGGAGAGAGTGAGAGTGTGTGTGTGTGGGGGGGGGGAAGGGGCAGAGAGAGGGAGAGAGAGAGAATCTCAAGCAGACTCCATGTTGTCACTGCAGAGCCTTACATGGGGCTCAATCCCATGGCTGTGAGATCATGATCTGAACAGAAACCAACAGTCAGCTGCCTGAGCCATTTGGGTGTCTGTCAACTATATTTTTAAAGATATATGCCTAATGAAAAAATTTTGAAAAAAATTAAAAGAATGCTGATTACAAAGTTAAGATATGCAGTCATTAAATGAGTGATTGCTTTATAATATTTTGTAAAACTTCACATTATTTCGTAGAAGTTTTCAGTGTATGTTTTACTTTTAGGAATACAAAATACTAGGGTTAATTTCAGGAGGATCTACCAAGTGGATCTGTGAAATATAGTGTATTTTTATTGTTTTAGAATCTGAGGAGGGTTAATATTACAACCAGGTCATATATTGATCTAAGAGGACAGGTAGAAGGAAGGGAATTACCTGTGTAACTTATGCACATGTGTTTTGTTCCTTAGACTTGGAAGGTCACTGTCAGTTTCCTTGTCGGTTGTCAGGAAATTAGAAAATGTACCAAACATTCAGTTACTGGTTGTAGCTCCCTCAGAAAGATGAACCAGGAGCTATGCCTTGGGCAAAAGAATCAATCCCTTAACAAAAGTTACAGTTACTTAAAGTTTGCAGTCTTTCATTATATTGGAGAACATGTTTTCCCTAGGAAAATAAATATCATAGGACAGTGATGTCACAATTTATCTGCATCAGTATTAGGAATTATGTACTAAATTTTATTCAGTGGTGAATTATTTATCTATATTAGACAATTTAAAGTCAATAAAGGCTCATTTAATGAGCATAGAATTATAAAGACCAACCCATGGTCTCCTGGGTGTTTGTGACCATGAGTTCGCCCATTTCTTGGTTATTAACTTGGCAACTAAAGTAACATATTGATGTAGATGAGTCTACAATAAGTTTACTTGGATGAGAAGAAGAGGGGTTAGAAAACTGCTGCCATGTTTTGAGGACAGTTAAAAGCAGGTCATGGAAGTAATATTGACCCAGTTGGTAGGTGTTGAATATGAGTATTTCCTGCAGTGTGTTTGAGGTCACAGCTGTCATTGCCTTATACAGACACAGTGGCAGAAAAAGAGACTACAAGCCCAGGTTTCCAGTGTTCAGGATCCTCATCTCACCTCTGAGAGAGAGAGAGAGAGAGAGAGAGAGAGAGAGAGAAAGCAGGGGAGGGGCAGAGAAAGAGGGAGAGGGAGAATCCCAAGCAGGCTTTACACTCTCAAGAACAGACCCCAACATAAATTGGGGCCTGAAGTGAAATTAAGGGTCAGACGCTGAACTTAGTCAGCCAGGCATCCCGAGGTTTTTTAAATGAACATTTTGTCATATGCTGATTATAAACCTTCCCCTTCTCTCTAAATGTAGTATCTACCTTGATGGTTAACATGATAGAGTAGTTTTGTAGTCATACTAATTTTTAATTAAAGAAAAAAAATTATTGAGATGATTTTTTAAAGAAATAATACAAAGAATCCCTTGTACATTTAGCGCAGTGCCCCCTAGTGTTATTTGGAAAAACTATAGTATCACAACCAGAATATTGACATTAATAAAATTCATCAATGATATTCAAGTTTCAACAGGTTTTTATATATATTAAATTCTATATATTTTTATGCATTTATTCTTGAATACCCACAACCATAGACAAGATAATGTTAGTACCACCAACATTTGGATGTACTGTGTTGCCATTTTATAAACATATCCACTCAACATCATCCTAACAATGTCACTAAGTCCCTGCAGTCACTAATCTGATCATTTCTAAAATGTCATTTCGAAATTCTTATTCACGTACAGAATCTTACAGTGTGTAAACTTTTGGGATTGGCTTTTTACTCAGCATAAATTCCATGAAAACCATCAAATTTTGTGTTTATTAATAGTTTATTTTTACTGATGAACGTTATTCCATAGTATGTATTATAATATTTATTTAACATTTCATCTGTTGAAAGATATACAGTCTATTCTACTTATGAGACTATTGCAAACAAAACTTCTTTGAACATTCTTTTACAGGTTTTAGTTGGGACCTAAATTTTCATATCTTTGAGACAAATACTAAGGAGTGAAATTGCCTGATCAGTCTAAGAAACTTCCAGAATATTTTCCAGGATGGATTGATCATTTTATATTCCAACCAGAACTGTATGAATGATCAAGATTCTCTGCACCTATCCTCACTCTGTGTTGTCAATCGTTTTTAGTTTAGCAATTCTAATTGATCTGTAGTAATATCTCAATGTATTTTTAATTTGCATTTCCCTTAGGCTGAAGGTAGTTGAACATCTTTTCACATATTCTCTTTAAAGTGAAATGTATGTTCATGTTTTGTCTGTTTTCTAGAGTTACATGGTTTATCAGATACATTGCAAATGTTTTCTTCCACCTACACTTTTTTTTATTATCATCATAACATATTTTATGTAAAAATTTTTGAGGGGAATTCAATATGGCAGAGAAATAGGGGGACCTGAAGTTCCTTAGTTCCTCAAACACAGCAATGTTGAGGCCAAAGGACTTTGAATTCCAAGAGTCTTGGCTGCAGAGAGACAGAGATGTCTCCAGGGGCCCATGGGGACAACTTGGAGGCCATAGGTACATGATTGTGAACTGAGAGAGACAGAACAGGTGACCTAGGCACAGAGGGGAGGGATCCCCTTCTGTGGAGAGACAAAGGGAAGTTAAAGAGAGGCTGTGGAAGTGTAGGACTGTATCCCATGGACCAGGACAGAGAAAGATCCATTCTCTAACTGCGGGGCTTTCTCCGGAACTGGGGCCGGCTGCCATGTTCCTGCAACTCGGGAGGAGGGGAGCCAGCCCTGGGCTCAGTAACTAGTTCAGATGCATAGTCCACAGTGGGAAAAAGCAATCCCCTCCCCTGAGTGCGGTGGGAAGAAGGTATATAGTGATTACAAGGACAAAGGACACTCCCTGTGCCCGCCATCCAGAGGCCATTTATGGGCAGGTGGAGCAGCACTTCCTTGGAACCAGTGCATGCAGAGCGGGACCCTTTAAGACACTGGGGTTTGAATTCTAGCCGAGCACCAAGGAGGTACAGGAGTTGGCAGAATGGGACAAACTGCCTCATTCACACCGGTGGCACTGTGAGGATGGCCTGAACACAGTGGTTTGGTACACCCAATCCAGGAGGGATAGAAACTAGGGTGTTCCCAATTTCTCCCCATCACCAACAAGGTAGGGCTTCAGGGAGCATCCAACGGGCCCACTGTGGAGGCTCTAACTGTCTACACCAAACCATGTCCCTCCACACCTGGTAACTGCTTATCTACTGGAGCAGGATTGACCCTGAGGAACCAGACAGCCCCTCCTCCAGACCAGCAGTGTACCGGTTCCAAGGCACCCAGTGGTTTCACATATCTTGATTTAATTCTTGGACAATTTTTATTATATGTATACTTTTTTCCTCCTTTTATCCTTATTTCTTCCCTCCTTCAGTCTGGTTATTCTGGTTTTTGGTTTGTTTAAGCAGACATATATAATCTAGTCTCTTTACACCTGTTCTATATCTTCTTTATTTTTCTCTCTGTCTCTGGATTAAGCCATATAGTTTCTCTACCTGGTTTATTTTATTTTATTTTATTTTATTTTATTTATTTTTCCCCACCCTATCATTTCTGTCTTTGTATGAGATAAGGCTCTTCCATCACCACCACCCCCACCTTTTATTTTTAAAAAATTTTTCCCCAAGGGCTATTTCAAAAAAACAAATCAAAGCACACATGGTGGAAGGTCCAAAACATTACTACAAGTAGGAAGATAAAGCAACCAAAGTCACAAAAGCAGAAAGCAAGCAATGCTCTCCAAAAATCACCTCCTGAAGGACCAGGTCCTAGACAGTGTGTGACCCCTCTTTAATATAGTAGGGCTTTCATGTGCAGGGCACATAAAAGGATTTTAACACACATAAGGAACAGAAAACTAGGGAAAGTGATGAAACAGAATAATTCTCCTCAAAAGAAATTCCAGGAAGAAATGACAGCTAAAAAATTGCTCAAATCAGATGTAAACAATATATCTGATCAAGAATTTAACATTAATAGTCATAAGAGTAGTCACTGGGCTTGACAAAAAGCATATAAGACAGCAGAAAATCTATTGCTGAAGAGATCAAGGAACTAAAAAAAGCAGTCATGATGAATGAAGAAATGTAAATGAGGTGCAAAATAAACTAGATGCAGTCATGGTGAGGATTTAAGAGGCAGAGGGGAGAATACGTGAAATAGAAGATAAAATTTTGGAAAAAGATGAAGCAGAAAAAGAGATAAAAAAAACTCTAGACCACGAGGGGAAAATTAGAACACTTAAGTGATTCACTGAAACGGAATAATATCCATATGATAGGAGTTCCAGAAGAATAAGAGAAAGGGGTCAAAGTTTTACTTGAACAAATCATAGCTGAGAAGTTCCCAGATCTGGGGAAGGAAACTGACATTGAAATCCAGGAGGCACAGAAAACTCCCTTCAGAGATAACTTGAATTGATCTTCTGCACAACATATCATAGTGAAACTGGAAAAATACAAAGATAAAAAGATAATTCTGAAAGCAGCTAGGGAAAAATGATCCTTAACATGCAAGGGTAAACACATAAGGTTAGTAGTAGCAGACATATCCACTGAAACTTGGCGGGCCAATGTGAGTGGCAGGAAATATTCAATGTGCTGAAAATGAAAAAAAAAAAAGATTCCACCAAGAATCCTTTATCCAGCAAGGCTGTCATTCAGAATGGAAAGAGAGATAAAGGTTCCCCCCACACTCCCTCCAAAAAAAAGAAACTGAAGGAGTTCATCACCACTAAACCAGCCCTACAAGATATCATAAGGAGGACTCTGGGAGTGGAATGTGCAAAGACTACAAAGGACCAGTAGAATGTGCAAAGACTACAAAGGACCAGAGTTATCACGACAAGCAGGAATCCTATAGATAGCATAATGACAATACATTTATCTCTCAGTAATAACACTGAATGTAAATGGACTAAACACTCCAATCAAAAGACATAGGGTAACAGAAAGGATTAAAAAAAAACAACAACAACAACAACAACAACAACAAAAAACAAGACCCATCTATTTGCTGTCTACAAGAGACCCATTTTAGACCTGAGGACACCTTCAGATCGAAAGTGAGGAGATAGAGAACCTCACTGTGACTGCATCTATCTACTGGAAGTCAAGAAAAATCTTGAGTAGCCACACTGATAACAGACAAACTAGATTTTAAATAAAGGCTATAACAAGAGATGAAGAAGAGCATTATATCATCATTTATCACCCCATCATCATTATCATCATTATCATCACCCCATATCATGGGGTGTATCCATCAAGAAGAACTAACAATTATAAATGTTTTTGCACTCAATTTGGAGGAACCCAAATATATAAAACAATAATCACAAATATAGGCAATCTTATTGGTAAGGATGTGGTCATTGCAGGGGACTTTAATATTCCACTTACAACAATGGACAGATCATCTAGACAGAAAATCAACAAGGAAACAATGGCCCAGAATGATACACTGGAAAAGATGGACTTGACAGATATATTCAGAGCTTTTCATCCCAAAGCAAAATATACATTCTTCTTGAGTGCACATGGAACATTCTCTAAGATAGATCACATACTGTGTCACAAAAAAGCTCTCAATAAATATAAAAGAATTGACATCATACCATGCACATTTCAGATAACAATGCTATGAAACTTGAAACAAACTACAGGCAAAAGTTTGGAATACCTCCAAATGCATAGAGGTTAAAGAACATCCTACTAAAGAAAAAATGGGTCAACCAGACAAATAAGAAATTAAAATATACATGGAAACAAATGAAAATGGAAATACAACAGTCCAAACCCTTTGGGATACAGCGAAGGCAGTCCTAAGAGGAGAATACATTGCAATTCAGGCCTATCTCAAAAAACAAGAAAAATCCCAAATACAGAATCTAAAAGTACATCTAAAGGAACTATAAGCAGAGCAGCAAGAAACCCCAAGGCCGTAAGAGAAATTTTAAAGACTAGAGCAAAAATAAACAATATAGAATCAAAACAAAACTAAATAACAACAACAAAAAAACAGATCCATGAAACTAAGAGCTGATTTTTTAAAAATTAACCAAAATTGATAACCGACTAGCCAGACTTCTCAAAAAGAAAAGATAGAGGGCCAGAATAGGTAAAATCACGAATGAATTTGGACTTATCACAACCAACCCTTCAGAAATACAAACAATTTTCAGAGAATATGAAAAAAATATATGCCAACAAAGTGGACAACCTGGAAGAAATGGACACATCCGTAGACACCCACATACTATCAAAGCTTAAATGGGGAGAAAGAGAATATTTGAACAGACACATAAATAGTGAAGAAATTGAATCAGTCATCAAAAATCTCCCAACAAATAAAGAGTCCTGGACCGGATGGCCTCTCAGGGGAATTCTACCAGACATTTAAAGCGGAGTTAATACCTATCCTTCTCAAGCTGTTCCAAAAAATAGAAATGGAAGGAATGCTTTTGGACTCATTCTATGAAGCCAGCATTACTTTGTTTCCCAAACTAGACAGAGACCCCACAAAAAAGGAGAATTACAGGACAATGTCTCTGATGGAAATGGATGTAAAAATTCTCAACAAGATACTGGCAAATAAAATTAAACAGAATATAAAAAGAATTATTCACCATGGTCAAGTGGCATCTATTCCTAAGCGACAGGACTGGTTCAATATTCACAAATCAAACAATGTGATACATCACATTAATAAAATAAATAATATAAATCATATGATCTTGTCAATAGATGCAGAAAGAGCATTTGACAAAATACAGCATTTTTTCTTAATTAAAAACACTCAAGAAAGTCTGAATAGAAGGAGCATACGTAATCATAAACACCATATATAAAAATCCCACAGCTAATATCATCCTCAATGGGGAAAAACTGAGAGCTTTCCCCCTGAAATCAGGAACATGACGGGGATGGCCACTCTCACTAGTGTCATTTAACATAGTGTTGGAAGTCCTAGCCTAAGCAATCAGACAACAAAGTTAAACAAAAAGCATAAAAATTGGCAAAGAAGAAGTCAGACTCTCACTATTCAAAGACTATGTGATAACTCTATGTAGAAAATCTGAAAGACTCCACCAAAAAATTGCTAGTACTGATACTTCTCGGGATATGAAATCAAAATACAGAAATATGTTGCATTTCTATACACCAATAATGAAGCAGCAGAAATCAAGAAATTGATCTTGGTGTACAATTGCGCCAAGAGCCATAAAATACCTAGAAATAAACCTAACCAAATATGTAAAAGATCTGTATGCTGAAAACTATAGAAAGCTTATGAAGGAAATTGAAGAAGGCACAAAGAAATAGAAAAACATTCCATGCTTATGGACTGGAAGAATAAATAAGTTAAAATGTCAATACTACCCAAAGCAATCTACACATTCAATGCAATCCTCTTCATACCAGCATTCTTCTCAAAGTTAGAACAAACAATCCTAAAATTTGTATGGAATCATAAAAGACACCAAATAGCCAAAGTAATGTTGAAAAAAAAATGCAAAGTGGGAGGCATCACAATCCCAGGCTTTAGCCTCTACTATAAAGCTGTAATCATCAAGACAGCATGGTATTGGCACAAAAACAGACACATAAACCAGTGGAATAGAATAGAGACCCCAGAATTGGACCCACAAACGTATGGCCAACTAATCTGTGACAAAGCAGGAAAAAGTGTCCAATGGAAAAAAGACATTCTCTTTAGCAAATGGTGCTTGGAGAACTCGACAGCAACATGCAATGAATGAATGAAACTAGACCACTCTCTTACACCATACACAGAAATAACTCAAAATGGATGAAAGACCTAAAAGTGAGATAGGAAACCATCAAAACCCTAGAGGAGAAAGAAGGAAACAACCTCTTTGACCTCAGCTGCCCCAATTTCTTGCTTGACATGTCTCCAAAGGCAAGTGAATTAAAAGCAAAAATGAACTCTTGGGACCTCATCAAGATCAAAAGCTTCTGCACGGCAAAGGAAACAATCAACAAAACTAAAAAAAACAACTGACATAATGGGAAAATATATTTGCAAATGACATATCAGATAAAGGGTTAGTATCCAAAATCTATAAAGAACTCACCAAACTGAACACCCAAGAAACAAATAATCCCATGAGAAAATGGGCAGAAGACATGAATATAGACTTTTCCAAAGAAGACATCCAGATAGCCAATAGACACATGAAAAGATACTCAATGTCACTCATCATTAGGAAAATACAAATCAAAGCGACACTGAGATACCACCTCATACCAGTCAGAGTGGCTAAAATTAACAAGTCAGGAAACAACAGATGCTGGCAAGGATGTGGAGAATTGGGAACCTTCTTGCACTGTTGGTGGGAATGCAAACTGGTGCAGCCTCACTGGAAAACAGTGTGGAGGTTCTCAAAAAATTAAAAATAGATCTACCCTACAACCGAGCAATAGCACTACTGGGGATTTATCCAATGGATACCAGAGTGCTGATTCATAGGGGCACATGTACCCCAAAGTTTGTAGCAGTGCTTTCAACAATAGCCAAATTACGGAAAGAGCCTAACTGTCCATCAACTAATGAATGGTTTATATATACCATGAAATACTACTTGGCAATGAGAAAGAATGAAATCCTGCCATTTTCAGCAAAGTGGATGGAACTGGAGGGTATTATGCTAACTGAAATAAGTCAGTCAGAGAAAGACAGATATCAGATGTTTTCACTCATGTGGAACTTGAGAACCTTAAGACTGTGGGGAAAAGGAAGGGAAAAAAATTAGTTACAAACAGAGAGGGAGACAGGCAAATGATAAAAAAACTGTTAAATACAGAGAACAAACTGTGGGTTCATGGGTGGGGGGAGAGGGAAAGATGGATGATGGGCATTGAGGAGGGCACTTGGGGTGAGCACTGGTGTTGTATGTTAGCAATGAATCATGGAAATCTACCCGCAAAACCAAGAACACACTCTAGACACTGTATGTTTACAAACTTGACAATAAATTACATTTTAAAAATAATAATAAAAAATAAAACTTTTTTTTTTTTACTGTCGACGAGGTCCAGTATATAAATTTTACGTTTCATGGATTGTGCCTTCCGTGTCATGTCTAAGAATTCTGCCAACCATAGATCCTGATGATTTCCTTTTTTTTTTTCCCTGCAAAACATTTTTTAAGTTTTTGTTTTAGTTCCAGTTAGTTAACATACAGTATAATATAGTACACTAATACTATCACTAAACTGTGATTCAAAGGGGTACATAGTGATTCAAAAGGGGTACATACACCCCAATGTTATAGCGGCATTATCTATAATAGCTAAATTGTGGAAACAGCCCAAATGTCTTCTAAACAGTTTATAGTTATATTTTATACTTTGTTCCATGATCAATTTTGAATTAACTTTATATCTAGTGTGAACTTCAATTGATGTTTATTGTATTTGCCTGTGCATGCCCAATTCCTTTGTCACTATTTGTTATGAAAGCTAAACTTCATCCATTGATTGATTGGCACATTGCCTAATACTCATCTGGGCATAATCTTGTGGGTCTGTTTCTACATTTTGTCCCATTAATTTATGTTGTTGTCTGTGGTAGGCAGAATAATGGTTCTGCCAAAATACTCACATCTGAGTTTATGAAACCTTAAATAAGTCATGTCACATGACAGTTGTTAGTTGAAGCATCAGATGGATTTAAGTTGCTAGTCAGTGTACTTTAAAATAAAAGGATTAACCTGGATTATCTGGCCAAACGTAATCACAAGGGTTCTTAAATGGGAAAGATGGAGGCAGAAATGTCAGAATCAGAGAAATGGTAGTGTGCAAAAGAATTGACCAGTCATTGCAGGTTTTGAGTTGAAAGGGGACATGAGGCAAGAAATGTGAGCATTATGTAGATGCTTGAAAAAGGCAAGAATATGGATTGTCCCCTAGACTCCAGAAAGGAGTGTATACATGGTGACACCTTGATTTATGCCCAGTGAAACAAATTATAGATTACTGTCTAAGAGAAATTCAAGTTAATGAGTTAAGTCACTATTTTTTTTTGGTAGAAAAGAAAAACAAAGTATGGAAAAATAAGATAAAAACAAACTTCTTATTTGAAGGTTGGAAACTGATAAGAATTAAAGAGAAACTAAAAGAAAGTACAAATTACCATAAGGTTTTCTAAAACCATCAGCATGCTACAGATCCCACAAATACTGAAAAGATAATATGATACAGGGTGAACTTTATGTCAAAACAATGACAACTGATGAAATTGACATATTCCTTGAAAAAAATCATAACAGATACAACAAAAATATTAATTTGGTAGATATCTTTAAAATATCAGCAGGGTGCTTGGGTGACACAGTCAGTTAAGTGTCCAACTTTTGATATTGGCTTCAGTCATGATTTCACAATTCATAAAATCAAGCCCCATGCTGTCAACACAGAGCCTGTTTGGGATTCTCTCTCCCTCTCTCTCTGCCCTTCCCTCACTGTCTCTTAAAATAAATAAATAAACGTTTTAGAAAAATCTACAAAGAAATTTACACATCTCCACATTCTCATGAGTAATTTTTTATGAATATTTATGTAGATATATTTTTATTCCATAAACCATTTCAGAAAATATAGAAAAAGAAGTCTGCCCTATTCATTTTGTTAGCTCAAAAGAGGGGCGCCTGGGTGGCTCAGTCAGTTAGGCATCTGACTTCAGCTTGGGTCACAATCTCACGGTTCATGGGTTAGAGCCTTACATTGGGCTCTGTGCTGACAGCTCAGAGTCTGGAGCCTACTTCAGATTCTGTGTCTCCCTCTCTCGTTGCCCCTCCCCCCTCAATCTCGGTCTCTCTGTGTCTCTCAAAAGTGAATAAATGTTAAAATATTAGCTCAAAAGACCAAAATATAATAATAATTATACAAATTATTATATAATTTTACATAGCTATATGTAAATAAGTATTTTATAAGTATTGTATTATTGTAGATATTTATAATGCTTTTTTAAATAACATTTAATAATAACTAAGAATCATAATATCAACAATCAAAAACAATGTCTATCAATAATCTAGGGAAAAGTATTTAAAATGTAAGTAACAATGATTGTACTCTGTATTGGAAAGCATAATACATCATACATCGATATTTGATCAAGGAATGAAAGTTTTCTTATATCTTCAAAGGTCAATTAATTTATTATTTACCAGAATTAATAAGGGAAAACCATATGATCAACTCATTTGATGCAGAAAAATATTTACCAAAATTCAAAATCTGTTCAGGATAAGAAACATAATAAATAGGAATAAAAATGTCCTTAATATCACAGTCATGCTAATAGTGGACCTCTTGGGGGGGGGGAGGTAACATTGTATTTGTTAGCATCGAAATCTTTATTTATGGAATAGTTTTGGTAGGATGTGCTTGACTGTCTAGGATTCTTTAGAGGATACAACATTTGAATTTCTCTATGTAGGGACTAAGTCTCCCTGTAAAATATCATCATAATTTAATCATAATATGTCTAAAAAAGACATATTTTTAACCAAAATGTTGTATTCAATGTAAGTGCTATGACTGTACATTACACAGATCATAGAAACGTCATATGTTAAATTGAGTTAAAGGGATGTGTGATATGTGTCTGAAAAATTGCACTGGAGAGCTTAGACTTCATCAGTGACAACTGTTTTGTTTTTGTTTATTTTGAGAGAGTGTGAGCATGGGAGGGGCAGAGAGAGATTAACTCCACACTGTCAGTACAGAGCCCAACATGGGGCTTGAACTCACGAATCATGAGATCACGACCTGAGCTGAAATCAAGAGTCGGACACTTAACTGACTGAGCCACCCAGGCGCCCTGACATTTAATTGTTTTTATGTTTGAAATTATACACAAACTTGATGCTAAGGGAGATGTTTGGGTTTTGTAAGCATAATTTGAGAATTCAGTCATTAGTTTTATCTCATACACACCTTAAAGATTATATAACGGTAGGCAAAGAAGAAAAACCTGTAGGACAAAAGAAGAAAAAATAAGGTAGATTAAAACTTGGAATATGGAGGGTCATCAGCAAGCCGAAAAACTAAGAAGCTCCTTCCCCACAAAAGACAGCAAGTTAACAAACATATAGGCACCAGAGTAATTTTGAGAACTCTAGAGACAAGTTGAAAAGCCATAGCACACAGGCCAATGTAAAACTATGAAGGGATTCAAACACAAGTGCAGGAAGTTTCACATATTTGCATGCATACTTGGGACACTCCCTTGTCCCCAGTGAGCAGTGAAACTAGGAGGAATCTCCCATACCAGAGTAACTGCCTTGGGATTGAAAAAAGGAAGGGACTGTATGTTCAATATTCTACCTGTCTGGAGACAGCCTGAAGGACTGGATAATCTATAGCTTCATTTAGAGTGCTATGACCTGTGGCCAAATTTGGAAACCACTGAAAACATTTTATAGCTGCAGTTCTGCGAGCAGACACCAGTGGGAACAAGAGATCAGAAAATGTTTCCCTAGTTAAGATGAGATAAAACCAGTGTTAAAAAAAAAAAAAAGGAAGTGATGATCGTTTATCCAAATGCCCAAATCTCATGAATAGATCACAATAAATAAAAGTAACAGGGAAACAAGGCCCACCCAAAGGAAAAAAAAAAAAAAACACAAAAAAAACAACAGACACCAATCCTATGGAAAAGCACATTTATAATGTTCCTGAAAAAGAATTTAAAATAATTGTTGTAAAGAAGCTTAATAAACAAAGAGAACACATCGAGATAAACAAATCAGGAATATATTGCATGAGTAAAATGAGGAATATCAACCAAGAGATAGAAACTATAAAAAAGAACCAAACTGGGGGGCCTGGGTGGCTCAGATGGTTGAGCATCTGACTTCGACTCAGGTTATGATCTCATGTTTCATGGGTTTGAACCCTGCATCAGGCTCTGTGCTGACAGCTTAGAGCCTGGAGCTTGCTTCAGATTTTGTGTCTCCCTCTCTCTCTGTCCTTCCCCTGATCACACTTTGTCTCTCACTCAAAAATAAACGTGAAAAAAATTAAAGAAAAAAAAGTACCAGACTAATTCTGAAGTTGAAAAATATGGTAACTGAGCTGAAACTGCCCGTGAAGACAGGTCATTTGAAACCCATGAGTCAGAGAAAGAAAAATATGGTTTCAATCATATATGAAGTTTAAGAAATAAATGATTAAGGGGAAAAAGAGAGACAATCCAAGAAACAAACACTTCACTATAAAGAACTGATGGTTGCCAGAGGGGAGGTTGTCAGAGGAGATGGGGGGGGTTGGGGGGAATGGATGAAATCAGTGATGGGGATTAAGGAGTGCACTTGCTGTGATGAGCATTGGGTGATATATGGAACTACCGAATCACTGTAATGTACACCTGAAACCAACAAAACACTGTATGTTAATTATACCGGAATTAAAAACTTAAAAATAAATTAAATGGAGTCAGAGGAGCAAAAATAGAAGGAAGAAAAGTTAGAGGCTACGAGATATATGGGATACCATAAAGGGAACTCCTATATGCATTATTAACATCCCAGAATGGAAAGAAAGAGGGGAAGGGGTAGAGAGTATATTTGGCAAATAATAGCCAAAATATTCTCAAGGAGGAAAGAAATCGTCATAAAAGTTAAAATATAATGGAAGTCCAGTTTATCAATTATTTCATCCATGGATCATGCCTTTGATGTTCTATCTAAAATGTCATTGCCATAATCAGAGGATACTAAGAAAGAGGAACACTCTTATGTTGTTCGTAGGAGTGCAAACTGGTGCAGACACTGGAAAACAGTATGGACATTCCTCAAAAAGTTAAAAATAGAACTACCTTATGATATAGCAATTGCATGACTAGATATTTACCAAAGAATACAAAAATACTAATTTGTTTTTTTGTTGTTCTTTTGGTTTTTGTTTTTGTATTTTACATGTTTATTCTGACAAAGAAGGTTGTAACACACATAATCTTCTCTTGCCTACACGATATTTTTTTATAAGGTAAGTAATGGGCATATATTTTCATTTTGAATCCAGGGAAGCCAAACCACTTGCCTGAAATTAAAGGAAATCAAAAGAATGGCTGGAACAAAAGGGAAAGCGTGGTCTTACTGTACGTCCAATTCTGTTTGCATTTAGACCATGCTGCTTCTGGTCTGGTTTAATCAAAATAATAAAATCAGTCAATAGGCCACTAGCTGGGCTTTAAACACTATTTTAGTAGAATAAAGAAAGCGCATAATCATCTCTGTTTTTGACAGTGTTCCCAAACGACAAAAGAAACTCAAAGCTTTGGTTCCTTTGCTATTTGAAACATGACTGTTTAAAGATCATGCCTGAGTTGCTGAGCCATAGAAGAAATGTGACGGAAAGCAATGATGGACTCTACAAAACCCACAGAAGAGATCCGTGGTGTGCAGGCATCAGAGGTGAGCTGGTGAAGTCCCCCTCAGATACCACCTGGGTGATGACCACGAGTGGTGCAAAGCTGAAGGCTGGCTTCTGCCATTAGATCCCCATAGGGTATCTTTTGAAAACAATCTGGGCTTCAATGGCACTTCTGAAACCAGACTTTTTTTTTCTTTTCACAGAATTAATTTATCCTCAATATCATGAATCACAAAAACACATTTTTGCTTGAACACAGGCATGAAATATAATTCACTTTCTTTGTTGTATCCAGAAATGCCTTTCACACATAGAGTAAATTGTGCTCGTTTGACAATTGTGTCCAAAAATACTAATTTGAAGGGATACATGCACCACAATGTTTGTAGACGCATTGTCAACAATAACCAAATAGCCTAAATTTCCATCAACTAATGAATGGATAAAGAAGTTGTGGTATATATACACAACAGAATAATACTCAGTCATAAAAATTTATGAAATCTTGCTATTTGCAAAGATGTGTATGGAGCTAAGAGTATTATGCTAAGTGAAATAAGTCAATCAGAGAAAAAAAATACTAAAAATAGTATATTATTTCACGCATGTGTGGAATTTAAGAAAAGAAACCATTATGGGGGGGGAGGGGAAGAAAGGCAAACCAAGAAACCAATTCTTTTTTTTATTTTGCAATTTTATTTTATGTTTATAAATTTTTGAGAGAGAGACACAGCATGAGCAGGGGGAGGGCAGAGAGAGAGGGAGACACAGAATCCGAAGCAGGTTCCAGGCTCCGAGCTGTCAGCACAGAGCCCCATGTGGGGCTCAAACTCAAAACCACAAGATCATGACCTGAGCCGAAGTTGTTCACTTAACAACTGAGCCACCCAGGCGCCCCCCAAATCTTAAATATAGGGAGCAAACTGATGGTTACCAGAGGGGAGGTGGGTGAGGGAGATGGGCTAAATGGGCAATGGGGATTAAGGAGAGAACTTGTAATGAGCACTGGGTGTTTGAAGTGTTGAGTCACTAAATTGTACACCTGAAACTATTATTACACTGTAAGTTAACCAGATGTAATTTAAATAAAAACTAAAATTAAAATTTCATTACCATATTCAATGTGATCTAGGATTTTCCCTATGTTATCTACTGGGAGTTTAATAGTTTTCCACTTTCTATTTAGGTCTGTGACCCATTTTAAGCAAATTGTTTTTAAGGATGTAAAGTCTGTGTCTGGAATCTTTTTTTTTTTTTTTCCCTCTATTGCATGTGGATGTCCAGTTGTTACAGCACCATTTGTCATAAAGGTTATCTTTGCTCCATTGTATGTCTTTTGTTTCTTTGTCAAAGATCAGTTGATTATATTTATGATGGCCTATTTTCTGATCTCTCTCTCGTTTCTTCCACAGATCTATTTATCTCTTCCATTCAAATACCATGCTGTTTTGATTCATATAACTTTATAGTAAGTCTTGAAGTCAGGTAGTGCTAGTCCTCCAACTTTGTTCCTTTGATAATTTTTTACTCACGTGATTTTGTTTTGTTTGTTTGTTTTAGTTATTGAGTTGTAGGACTTCTTTATATTTTCTGGATATTATCCCCTTATCAAATATATGTTGTTCAAATATCTTATACCATTCCATAGTTTGCCTTTTCACTCTGGGAGTTTTCTTCACTGTGAAGAAAAATTCTAGTCTAATGTGTCTTCGTTGTCTATTTGTGCTTTTTTCCTTGTCCTTTTTGGTGTCATACCCAAGAAATTTTGATAAATCCAATGCCATGAAGCTTTCATCCTGTTTGTTTCTATATTTATATTGATGGGTCTTAAGTTTAGGTCTTTAGCTCATTTTGAGTTAATTTTTGTGTGTGTTGTAAGAAAAGTTTCCAACCAATCTCTTTTATATTTTTCATTCTATCCAGTTTTAACAATGCTGTTTATTGAAGAGACCATTTTCCCATTGAGTAGCCTTGATATGCTTGCTGAAGATCATATGATCATATACATCAAGGTTCATTTCTGGGCTCTTTTTTTAATCCTGTAGGTCTGTGTGCCTTTATGCAACTTGTAATGCTGTTTGTTTGTTTGTTTGTTTGTTTGTTTTCCCTGTAGCTTTGAATGTTGGGAAATAAGGAAAGGAGCATCCTCTTAGTTCTTATTTGACCCATTTTTATCACTTGTTTGCCTCTGAAATATTGGGGGTAGCAGTTTGCCCTGTGTCCTCCCATCTCTTACAGATACAAGAACAAGTTTTTTGCTTCTGTTTTTGTTTGTTTGGGGGAGGTTGTTTGCTTTTTGTCTGTTTAGCTATTTACTTGTTATTAGAATGCAATGACAACTTCTAAATTCCTTACATGCATAACCAGAACCTAGAAATCTGTGGGTTATTTTAAAATTAGGATGGATTCAAGATACTTTCCAAAACTATCAGAACAAGGTAAAGTAAACTTGAAAATATCCAAAGATGAATAAAAATATTTAATAAAATTTTCCACTTTTCATGGTATGATTTATAGCAAACCATAAATAGAAGTGGATTTTCAAATTTAATACAGTAAGTGACCCCCAAAGCCTTCAGGAAACTCTATGCTTGATTGTAAATCTTTGAAAGTTTTTTTTTTTATACTAGCTATTATCTCTATTTCTCTTCTGTATTGTATTTAGGCTTTCATTTAGTACTGCATTCTCTTTAGCATTTGTTATTGTGACTTATACTAAGAAATGTATATTTGAGGGCACCTGGGTGGCTCAGTCATTTAAATGGCTGACTCTTGATTTTGGCTCAAGTCATGATCTCATGGTTCCTGAGTTCAAGTCTCGCATCGGGTTCTGCACTGTGCAGAGCCTGCTTGTGATTCTCTCTCTGTCTCTTTCTGCCCCATCCATTAATTCTCTCAAAATAAATAAATCAACTTAAAAATAATGAAATGAATATTTGATTTTATCTTAGTTCCTGGAACAGAACTTCTAAAAACCTTGAAATTTCCCAAGTGATAACAGTGATAAAGATGATAGAGCATTTTTTTTGTTTTTCATAACAAACCCCTCTGAAGCACAGTTGAATTTATATTAATGAAGTGATATTTGGAAAGCTCCTAGTTAATCACAGGATAGGGGCTGGTTGCTAGAAAAACCAAAAATTGCCTAAAGTGTTGAAACTTTGAGTCCCGCACTGACCTCCCTGGAGAAGAGAAGGGATGGAGGCTGGAATAATTATGGCCAGTGGCTTAATGAACCATGCCTAGGTATTGAAGCCATCATAAAAATACCTGAAGTGTGAGATTTAGAGACCTTTTAGGCTGGTGAACAAGAACATAGCCATGTGTTGGGAGAGTGGCACACCCCAAACTCCATGGGGATAGAAACTATTGTGCTTGGGACCCATTCACACCTGGTCCTATATGTCTCTTCAGCTGGCAGTTGATTTGTATCTTTCAAAATATACTTGTAATAGACAGTAGTAGTAAATTCCTGAGTTCTGTGAGCCTTTCTAGTAAATTATCAAACCTGATGTTTAAATTGTAGTTACTCCCAATTTGTAGCCAAATCAGACAGAAATTAGAAATCTGAGATGGAATAGTTATGATTGGCTTCTGAGATAAGGTGGGGTAGTCTGTGGAGCTGAGCCTTTAACCCTTGTGATCTGAAGCTAACTCCAATTAGTGTCAGAATTGAATTGTTAATCTATTCAGTGACTACAACTTTACTTGTCTTGTATATGTAATGACTCTCATCCTTCTACTTTGACATAAATTCCAAATTTATATATTTCCCTGCATAAATCAAATTCAGATTTGCTGCACCCTAGGCACCCAAAACTCAGCATCCACAGAATAGATCTAGGTTTCTGTAATTTTTTAAACTGAATTTGTTATCCATTTGTCCATTCATCCACTCACAATATAGTTATTGATTTGATACTGCAAGTCAGAAAATGGGCTTAGTATTTGAGATGCAACATAAGGAACACAAACATGGTCCCTGATATTATAATATGGTTTAATTAGCTGAATAAAAGTATAATACAAATAATAATAAGTGTTATAAGCATTGTAAAACAAAATGCGACGGTTCCATATACAGGGTGGTCTACATAGCTGAGAAACTGGTAATGTGTTCATATAAAAATGATTAAACAAATTACAAGAATGCACAGATTTTGAATTGGGGAAGGTGGAAGGATGCAGTAAGAATATTCCAGGAAGTGAAAATATTAGTTGTGCTAACCATAACTTAAAAAATAGTCTGAGAAAATGAAAAAATTTAAAAAGTTCAAAAAAGTTGTAATATTGACATTAGGGGAAAGGAGAGAAAATGCGAACAGGAAATAGGAAAAAAGGGGGTTAGGAAAAGTATCATGCGGATTAGTAAAATTTGGTTCTTTATTCTAAAGGCAAAAACAGGTGGGGTGCCTGGGTGGCTCAATTGGTTTAAACTTCTGACTTCAGCTAGGTCATGATCTCATGGTTCATGGGTCTGAGCTCTGCATCAGGCTATGTGCTGACAGCTTAGAGCCTGGAGCCTATCTTTGGATTCTGTGTCTCCCTCTCTCTCTCTGCCCCTGCCATGCTTGCACTGTCTTTCTCTCTTTCTCTCAAAAATAAATAAAACATTAAAAAAATTTAAAGGCAAAAACAGGCTATTTGAGAATATTAAGTATCAAATTCCAATGCAAGGAAAAAGATGTCTTCTGGAATTTATTTGAATATGATGATGCCTGCCTGAATGATGATGTCTGCTGGTTGGATTATTCATATATGAAGTTTCTGTTTTAATAAGCAATTTCTTGCTCATTTGTAAACCAAACATTTTTTAATTGGTATTTTCTCTCAAAATTATCATCCCAATTGTTTTTATGTCCAAATTATATCTTTAAATACTATATAAAAGCATGCAACTTTATTTCTCATGTATCTCTTTTTCATCCTTGAGTAACTTCTATGCCTCTGATGGCATGGATTAGATGTATTTCTTCAGTGAATCTAAATATGTATCAATCAATAAGTGTTGGTAATGTTTTTTTTTTCTTTTTAAATACTGTATATTAGGTAAATCCATATTTTATAGTTTTCTGACAGTTTTTAATTTATTAACTATGTAAAATAGTTACCACAATTCAGTTTGATAATCAATAATCAGTTTGATATCAAAAATAAAACAATCTATCTCCTATGGTTTTTGTAAAGTTAAAAAGATTCAATTTTTAGAAAAATACTAATACATAGTATTAAATGTAGATGGTGATGGGGTGGCTGGGTGGCTCAGTTGGTTAAGCATCTGACTCTTGATTTCAACTCAGGTCATGATCTCACAGCTTGTGAGATCCAGCCTCATGTCAGGCTCTGCACTGACAGCGAGGAGCTTGCTTGGAATTCCGTGTCTTCCTCTCTCCCTGCTCCTCCCTTGCTCATTCTCTCTCTCTCAAAATAAATAAATAAAAATTTTAAAATGTAGATGGTGATGGTCATAATGTGGATGAGGATGGTGGTGATGATGATAACAAAGATGAATGTACATCTCATTATTTAATGATTATAAATATTATACTGCAAAAAACAGATGGATTCTAGGCAAAAGCATTTGTGATGAGTATGTTGTTTTGTTTTTATTTTTGTTTTTAAGGCTTAAACTATTTCTTTTTTTAATATATGAAATTTATTGTCATATTGGTTTCCATACAACACCCAGTGCTCATCCCAACAGGTGCCCTCCTCAATACCCATCACCCACCCTCCCCTCCCTCCCACCCCCCATCAACCCTCAGTTTGTTTTCAGTTTTTAACAGTCTCTTATGCTTAGGCTCTCTCCCACTCTAACCTCTTTTTTTTTCCTTCCCCTCCCCCATGGCTTCCTGTTAAGTTTCTCAGGATCCACGTGAGAGCGAAAACATATGGCATCTGTCTTTCTCTGTATGGCTTATTTCACTTAGCATAACACTGTCCAGTTCCATCCACGTTGCTACAAAGGGCCATATTTCATTCTTTCTCATTGCTACATAGTACTCCATTGTGTATATAAACCACAATTTCTTTATCCATTCATCAGTTGATGGACATTTCCGCTCTTTCCATAATTTGGCTATTGTTGAGGATGCTGCTATAAACATTGGGGTACAAGTGCCCCTATGCATCAGTACTCCTGTATCCCTTGGATAAATTCCTAGCAGTGCTATTGCTGGGTCATAGGGTAGGTCTATTTTTAATTTTCTGAGGAACCTCCACACTGCTTTCCAGAGCGGCTGCACCAATTTGCATTCCCACCAACAGTGCAGGAGGGTTCCCGTTTCTCCACATCCTCGCCAGCATCTATAGTCTCCTGATTTCTTCATTTTGGCCACTCTGACTGGCGTGAGGTGATATCTGAGTGTGGTTTTGATTAGGCTTAAACTATTTCTTATAAAAGTTGTTTTCACAAGTTCTTTCTAATTTGGGAAATTTTATTTTAATTAGAATTGTCATAAATTATTCTCTAGAGACTATTCAGTAGAAGCCTTGCCCTTAGGGAACCAGCAGTAATGAACTCAGGCTTCCCTCCTGTTTATGAGTTCCAATAATCTGCAGATGTGATCAGTGGCACTCCATAGTTTTGAATCATTCATTCTTACACAGAGTCCTTATAAAGTCTTCTATAGTCACGGCTATATACTCCCCTCCATTGTTTCTTTACATTCTGAGGCTTTCAGCCTGAATGATATCCAAATCAAGAAGTTATAAAGGAGTAATACTCTGAAACCATGCACTTACACATTCATAAAAATTCTGAGGTACACTTTCAGCAGGTAAGTAAAGAATTGACAATGTTCTACTCTTTCAATTCATGGTCTTTATTTGGAATTTTTTTCTCTCTTTTATTTTCCCCATCACTGATTTTCTTCTTTTTCCTCCACTTTTCACTCATTGACAACCTAATGCAAAATTTTGGAATTAACTGAAAGGATTGTTATTTTCCCAAGTTGAGAGTTTCGTGTTTGCCTTACATTGCTAGTGCCTCAAAGCATCCGTAGCAGAACACAGGAAAGTCTCTTTCAAATAATACACATTCCTCCACAATTACTTTTTTTTTTCTTTTCCTCCAAATTCATCAATATTTATTTTCTATGATTTTAAAAAGCTAGACTGAGCCCTTCATACTGTGTCACTGAATTAACGAATTTAGTCCCTATTAACTAAAATACTGAATTTGTGTTATCGTATTCAGAATAATCATTATAAACAATCATGATGAAAACTCCCAACTTTGATCCAAATTTGTTTTACTCTTTTATAAAGTGAATGATATACCTATAAGTGAGAAATTTATCTGTGTTCTCACTTGTTTCCCCATTGTTAAGTAAATATATAAGAGTAAGTCAGTGAAAATATAAATAAGTATTTTGGTCAAAAAAAATGAGCAAAACCTAAATTAAAACACACAAGGTCTTATTTCTAACATTGATCCTTCTATGATATAAATTTTAGCTAACCATTACAGCATTCACCCATCACATCTACTGAAAAGTAACCATGGAAATTCCCACTTATCTAAAATTAGCCATTCCAACACCTACCAATATCAAATTTGTGTTTCTTATAACCTGAAATTTGAAATCACTCTCTAATCCAAAACTTTCTTTAACAAAACTCCTCTCCAAGAATGTTCCTGTTTCTTTTTTCTTCACTTTTTATTCTTCATTTATAATAAGAACTGTACTTACACTTTTGCTTCTTCTCTTAGTAAAATTCAGAAGTTCAGTTTCTCTACCCTTCTCCCCAAATGTTTGCTCTGTTTGAATTAATTCCAAGATAAATATAATCGGCATTGATAAAGTCATATGTTTGATTCTTTTCCTTATTTTAAAAACACCTGTGAGCATCTTATGCACTATGAGAAGTGATTTTAAAGTTTATTTATTTATTTACTTTTAGAGTGAAAGAGTGAGCAAGTGAGCATGAGTGGAAGAAGGAAAGAGAGAGAGAGGGACAAGGAGAGAGTCCCAGGCAGTCTCCAAGCTGTCATCACAGAGTCCAATGCAGGACTTGAACCCACAAACCATGAAATCATGACCTAAGCCAAGACCAAGATTTGGACACTTAACAAACAGCCCCTCAGCTCCCCTGAGATATGATTCTATATGATGATTACATGAGGCTGACTTTACATTAATGATCAATTTAACAGTAATAGAGGTTGGTACCTATAACTAAAGAGTCATGAACCTATTATTGATCATGTCTAGTTGGGTTTTTTTTTAGCTTTTTTTTTCTCACTGATAATAAAATATCTTTTCAAAGTTATTTTTGTATATGCATATTAATATAGAATTAGACTTGATTGCAAGTCTGTCTGCCAGCATTCTTTTACATCTGAATGGATTAAAGTCACTGTGATGTGTCTATCCCAAAGGGCACTACTCATATGTTCACATGGCTCATGAACAGCTAACTTCACTGTTAGAGTCCATACACTGAGCACAGACTCACAGGTCTTTCAAAAGAACAGTTGTGCCAATCTTAATGTAGAAGTGTATTCCACAGTTCATCTCAGGACTTATTTTATTTTGTTTTTATTATCATCCTTCCACAAAGAAAAAAGATAATTTCTATAGTAAGGGCACTTCCAAAGTTAAGTTGCAAAGACCAAACATGAACTTATATTTTGTTTATTATGTCAGGTGGAAGTGTCAACATTATGGATCACAGAAACAAGACCAGAGTCATGGAGTTTATTCTTCTGGGGTTTCAGAATGAGAAGGAAGTAGAAATTCTTCTTTTTTCTGCATTCTTGCTCATGTACATGACGTCTCTGATTGGCAACACTATGATCATCCTTTTGGTGTGTGGTGACTACCATCTGCATTCACCCATGTATTTCTTTGTAGCCAATCTTTCCTTCCTTGAAGTTGCCATCACCTCCACAGTGGTGCCTAAGATGCTGGCAAACATATTTTCCCTCACCAAGGCAATATCCTTCATGGGATGTCTCACACAGTCTTTCTTCTACTTCTTCTTGGGATCCACGGAATCCTTCATCCTGGTCGTCATGTCATTTGATCGATACATTGCCATCTGCAACCCATTGAGGTATGCCATCATCATGAACAAACAGACATGCATATTGTTGCTTCTGGGATCCTATTTAGGTGCATTTTTGTCAATTTTAGCACCATCAATCTTAACTGCTCCTCTGCCCTTTTGTGGACCAAATATTATCAATCACTTCTTTTGTGACAGTGGCCCTGTGCTAAAGCTGGTCTGTGCAGATACTGCTCTGGCTGAGCTGGCTGACTTTATCTCCTCTGCTATGTTGCTCTTGGGCTCCTTGCTCTTCACAGGAGTGTCTTACATGTACATTATTATTACTATCCTTAGAATTCCTTCTGTCCAGGGACGGCAGAAAGCTTTCTCCACTTGTGTTTCACACATCACTGTTGTGACACTTTATTATGGAAGCTCCATCTTTATTTACGTCCGCCCAAAAAAGGGTGATGTGATGGATCTTAACAAATTTGCCACAGTGCTGAACACCATTGTAACACCGATGTTGAACCCTTTCATCTATAGTCTTCGAAATGAGAAAGTCAAAGAATCCCTGAGAGATGCTTTCAATAAATATGTAGGCATGTTAACAAATTCAAGATTTTTAAAACCACAAAAATAATATCTACAACAAAGATATCTTCATGTCTGGCAATAAAATGGTTTTGTAATATAACTGAAAGTTAATATGCTTGCATAAGGAAAACATTTAGGAGAACATATATCACTTCCTGATTTTTGTCCAGGTTTACTTAACAGTAAGTCACATAGATCTAAAATTATATACATGCATTCATAATACATACAAACATACTGATAGATAGATATAAATACATCAGTAATTATTATTCCCATTTTTTCTGTGCCTCCAGTGTTTTAAAAATCAAAATTTCATACAGTCTAGGGATTTTTAATTCAAACAAAGCCAGTATTAGGTGTTTCTTCTTTAAGTATTTTCTTAATTTACAACAGTTTTCAAATATTAACTTATATTTCACATTTGATTCATATGGATTGTTTTTAGAAGAAAATATTAAACATGATCTGACTTCAACTTTGAAATGTTGCATATATTGTCCCTTTGTTACTTAAATTTGGATTTTAATTGTGGACTGATCTACTCATGACTCCATGTCCTTAGCATTTGTACTCAAATTCTATGCCATAGAACATAAGGATATATCTACCTGTGGCAAAGGAATTTATCAGAACTTACAGGCCTCTGCTAATTATGCAGACAACTGATAGGTAAGTAGCAGAAATTTATCACAATGGCCTATTTACAATATTTTTTTCAGAATAGTAGGAAATTACTTCAGATACTGAACTTTGAAAATAAAAATTTTTATAATAAGAGGTTTTATTAAAAACTAATACTAATAATGACCTTGGAATTGCAACATAACTTAGATTGCATCACTTTTTCACTATTTGAAAGGACAGTAAAAATATCTTAATTAGGTGTGAGTGAGAAAATAACTCTAAAGTAAGTACTTAGACTAACATGATCTATGATCCATCATTGTTACTGTGAATTATATATTTCACAAAAACTGAACTCTCTCCATAACCAGCACGTAATTTCAATCCACAGATCACAGAGGTACTCTTCTCATATACAACAAAATTTTCTGACCATTAAATACTCTGTAAATGTTTCAAGCATGGCTTTAGCCTTGCTTACAGTAAACAGATATAAAAAACTACAATTTGATTTGTCAATTATTCCCAGATTCCTTCTTGTCTTTTCTGATTCCTAGCTGTTAACTTCTTATACTCTCCACCTCTCTGACTTTAAAATTCTTACTCTAGGGGTGCCTGGGTGGAGCAGTCGGTTAAGCGTCCGACTTCAGCCAGGTCACGATCTCGCGGTCCGTGAGTTCGAGCCCCGTGTCAGGCTCTGGGCTGATGGCTCTGAGCCTGGAGCCTGTTTCCGATTCTGTGTCTCCCTCTCTCTCTGCCCCTCCCCTGTTCATGCTCTGTCTCTCTCTATCCCAAAAATAAAAAAAAAATAAAAAAAAAAGTTGGAAAAAAAATAAAATTTTTACTCTTTTAGAAAAGAAAAAAAAAACACTATTAATAATTGTGCTCATCTATTCTCAGTTAGTACCCCCATGTCCTAGCAAGACTTCTATGGCATGCCTGGATGGAGACCATTCATGGTGTTGAAACCATTATGGGCCAACAGAAAGAAAATTAGAATTTTCACTCATAGAATGCCTTTGAAGTTATTATTATTTTACTTTACTGTATTGTCATCAATAAAACCTAGAAATATAATTAGTGACTGTATGAAAGGGAGCATAACATTTCTGAAGAAAAAATATAAAATCAGCTGGGTAATCACAAGGGGTGACAATAAGATTCCTAGCAACAGATCACTTTTTCCATCATAAGCCTCATATAAGGCAGACTTCTTCACATTCCCTGGATATTACAGCTCCTGGGACCTCCTACACTAAATGATATTGAACATGGATCACCCTCCCTCTTGCAATTGGATGGCAAATTTTATTTCCTAAAAGACTGAGTTTTCAGAATAAGACATTAATGGTGACTGTTTTATTCATTTGTGTTCCATCCCTGGCTAAATAAGTTTCAATTAGTGTGTTTCAGTAAGTTACAACTGAAGCACTATACTTTTATAATAAGTCATGTTCATTTGAATCTGTAAATATATCTTCTAATTATATACTTTTGCATTACTCATATTGTATGTGACAATGCTCTGGGAGGAATTTACAAATTTCCAGAAGTTAATAAAAGTTGATTCATATGTTTCTATTTCCCCCAATAAACTAAAACATGAGAAAGTAAAAGCATTCATAGAACTCCTTCAAGTTTTAAGATGAGTTCAACCATTTGTCAACAAAATAACAATTTTTGTGTCTATTACAAGTATTAGAAATTTTGTATTCAAACCACTAATGCGAAGATGATGAAAATGAAGCGAAGGAAGTTATGTATTATTGACCGTCACAAAACAGTAAGAGCAAGAGTTTAAAGGAATTCAGAATTTTAGTCATTGTTTCATTTAATATGTATTTCTAGTTCTGTTATATGCAAAGATAATTCATAGATACCAATGAATCACAGTAAAGAAAGAAATATAGGCAAATGTTCAAAATGACAAAAGGGATAGTGATGAATAAACAATTAATGACAATAGAATTTCATAAATGATCTCTTTTTTTGACCAATATAATTACAACATATTATTTACATGTATATTCATTTAGAAAGGTTTCTATAAATATTTACACATATATTTTAATGTAAATATGGATTATACATGCTTTTATTCATGGTAAAATGAATAAACTCTATACATGCTTTTATTCATGGTAATATACATAAAACTTTTTTTTTTCTTCTTGAGTGCACAATTCAGTGGCATTAAGCACATTCACACTGCTGTGCAACCATAATCACTGTCCATCTCCAGAGCTTAGTCATCCTAACCTCTACTCATTAAAATAAGAGCATAAAAGTTAGTACGTAGGTTTGGGCTTGCTACATGATATGTGATCAATAAATATTAAAATTTTTTTCTGATGTAACTCAAATGCTAGAGAAATACTATTATCCATTCTCATTCTACCTGTATCCTGTACCAGTCATCAAGTGAAATTATTAGTACTTTTCACACTTCAGAATGTTAAGTGTTGATGCCACTACCCTACCTACAGGGATAGGATATTGGTTGCCACCTGGGTGGTGAGTAATCCAATTTCAAAATGTTATTTTAAGGATATGATTTCCAGTAACACTTTATATAAAGGGAGATTCATCCAGGAGAGGACTCTTGGAATCACTAGAAAACATGTATTCCAGGTTACCCCATCAGTGACAGAAGGTAGTTGGTATACCAAGTCCTATCAGTCATTGATGAAGAACTGGACACAAAATATATTAGATCTTTGGCACATCTAGTCTGCTACATAACAGGGTTTAATAGGCCAGTAACAGCACTCTGGATTGAAATACAAACATTTCAGTGAAAGTGAGCTCATATACACTGAAGTGTTAAAAAATAGGGGCTATAATTGTTTCTTCAATGGTGTCTATTTCCTATAACCATGTGTTGAACAAGTAGTTTACAAATATAACAAAAAAAACACCTATTTTTTTATTTGTACTCTCTGAATCATCCAAAGAAACATCAACTATCACTTAATTATCACTTAGATCTAATTACTCAGAGAATGGGAAAAGATAAAATGCTTCTTCATCTCATTATATTAAGCTAATATACTCTTATATTCAAAACCAAATACAAATAGTTTGATAAGAGAATATTACAGACTAATTGTTCTCATAAAAACGGAGGCAAACATTATAGGGAAATTCACAAAATTAAAAACTAAATCAGGTGAAGAGATCATACATGTAATCTAGATGGCAATATAGAATAAATGTGATTTGGCTTAATGTTTAATTAATACAGGATGTAACTCATTACTTTAACATGAAGGGAAGAAATAAAACCATTATCTCAAAAGAGGAAAAATCAACCAGTATGTGTGTTTAAAATAACTTAAAAAAGACATTTCCCAGTTTGTTACATTCAATGATTCAATGAGGAACACAAATAAAAACCCACGATTTCCATTCATATATCTTCTTCCTGCGACCAGCAAGCTTTCCTGGGCTGCCTATGGCAATGGTAGAAGGAAAAAAACAAGCAAGGTCACTGGCCCAGGTGCTTTTCAACACTGATTTCATCATGTTCACTGACTTCCATTGACCTAGATGGATGGAAATAGGATGGATGTTAATGCAGTCTACCACTGGTAGGTAAATCAATATTAGTCCCTTGTGAAATGCAAGGAATCAACTTCCTAAGCATAGGGACCATTACAAATAAAAAAAATAAAATAAATTATGATGACAGGACAACTGCAGGGCTACGTAAAATAGATAGCAACCAAAATTGCCTCTTATTTATTTATTTATTTATTTATTGCGTTCAGATACTTGACACTAATCTTTCCTCAGAGTACCTCAACCCAATAATGGTAATTTATAGATTAAAATTATTCAGTGCTCATCAATTATGTTGTGTTTAGCATAAATGAGAAGTTTTAATCATCGTTAGGCCATTATGTTTTAGCCACTCAACCCTCTTTGGCAATTGGTTTATATTCCTTTTAACCCACATGCCATGTTCTTAATTATTCTGTTTATGACATATGGAGCATATTTTGCTTTTTGTAAAACATTAGCGAAGCATTAAAAAGACTAAAACACAGGGACATCTGGGTGGCTCAGTTGTTTGAGCAACCAACATCAGCTCAGGTCATGATCTCACCATTTGTGGGTTTAAGCCCTCGTCAGGCTCTGTGCTGACAGCTTGGAGCCTGGAGCCTGCTTCAGATTCTGTGTCTCCCTCTCTCTCTCTCTCTCTCTCTCTCTCTGCCCCTCCCCTGCTTGTGCTCTCTCTCTCAAAAATAAATAAATAAATAAATAAATAAATAAATAAATAAAGGAAAAAAATGAGTAAACCACAAATTATCATCATCAAAAAAAAAAACCAAAAAAAAAATATCAACATCAGTCTTTTTTTAAGTGATATTACTAAAGATTCTACAGATATTAAAAAGTTAATATGGAAAGGCATAAAGACATTTAAGTCAATAAAACCATCAACTAAGATAAAATGGAAGAAGAGTTAAGATTGTGGCATAGTAAGGGGATCCTGGGTTTGTGTCATCCCTCAAACACAGCTAGATAAACATCAAACCATTTTTAACACCTAGGAAATCAACCTTAGGATTAAAAGAACAGTATGAAAATTTGAAGGATAGAATGTGTCAGATGCCAAGGGGTGAATTGGGGGAGAGAAGACCTGTAGTCCACCAGGAGGTGGCAGTCATTTTTAGAAAGAGCAGAAAGACAGAGAGAGAGAGAGAGAGAGCGAGAGAGAGAGCAGTACATCAGGTTTTCCCATGAAAACACTCTTTCTGAAAGCAGCTAGAGAGAAAGAGTGAAACACACAAGGGAAAACTCTTCCCTAAAACGATTGATGAGAGAAAAAGGAGAGGGTTTCAATACTGCCAGATCTTTATAAACAGCAGACCACAGGGTCTGAAGTTTTAGAGGTCAGCCCCTGGCTGTGCTCCAGCAGGATGGAACCCTGGGAGCAGGCAATGTGGTCTGAAAATACCCTGGATCACAATGGGATATGTGGTTTCCCTTCTTGGAGTACATTTGGTAGAGGTGATACACCCTTAATATGGGCAAAAGACCCAGTAGGCACCATCAACCTGACACATTTACCCATATAGCAACAAAGACTCGGGCTGAGGACAGCAAGCCCTGGTGCTTGCTATTTTTGGGGATTTACCATGAACACTGAGCCACTGCAACTGCCCCATCGTGTGACAGCTTCCTGGGACAAACCAGCACTAGCCACACCACAGTGACACCTTCCCAAATAAGACCACTGTGGGTCCTTGCTGAGGGGGTCTCTGAAGTGTGGGACTTTGAAACACAACCATTCCTGAAATAAAACTCTAGATAGAGGTGCTGCCTGATAGTTGAACAGCTCAGACACAGACAGGCTAATTCAGGGAGCTGTTGGAAACAAGATACACAGGAGGGGTGAATGATCATGTGTCTATGAGAACATAAACTTCCCACTCTTGACACTGGAGAATGGGGCAAAGCCATTTTCACCAGTAGCCCAACACAGCTGGACCTCTGAATTAATCAGTACCACCAAATGGAGAACGGAGCCCTTGCACCAAGTTCTGCCCCACTGTGCCCTCTAGGCCCTAGGGCAAGTTGACCTGAGAATTAGAGCAGCAGACTCTGCCCCCAGAAGACAACACAAATCCCATCCACAAGCATAGTCTATTGACCATGGATTGCTGCAGTTTCAGCTCTAGGGGAAACTGGATCTAGCTTCATCTGGGTTTATTTGTTTGTTTTGTTGTGGTTATTGCTCCTGTTTCTGTTTTTGTTGTTCTTGTTGTTTTTCTTTTGTTTCTTGAATACAGAAAAAGCAAAAATTGTGTTTTATTTTTATCTTATTTTATTATTATCTTTATAATTTTTAAGTTGTAAGTTTTCCCTCTTCCTCTATTCTCTATTTTATTTCTTTTAAAGTTTATTTTGAGAGAAAGAGAGGGTGGAAGTGGGTGAGGGGCAGAGAGAGAGGGAAAGAGAGAATCCCAAGTAGGCTCCACAATGCCAAACTGTGGTCCCACAAACTGTGAGATCATGACCTGAGTTGAGATCAAAAGTCAGGCACTAAACCGACTGAGCTACCCAGGCAACCCTCTGTTTTTTTTTTTTTTTCTATTGTGCTTCTCTTAACAAACAAACCAAAACACACCTAGGATCTAGCTTCCTTTATTTGATTGTTTAAAATTAAAAAAAAATTATTTCAATTATTTTTGTTTTTTCTTCCTCCGAAATGACAAGACAGAGGAATTCACATCAAAAGAAAGAACAGGGGAAATGAAAGCCAGGGATTTAGTTAATGCAGATATAAGTAAGATGTCTGAAATAGAATTTAGAGCAACAATTATGAAGACACTAGCTGGGCTTGAAAAAGAGCATAGAAGACATGAGAAAATCCCTCTCTGCAGAGATGTAAGAACTGAAATCTAGTCAGGCTGAAATTAAAAATGCTATAACTGAGATGCAAATCCAAATAGAAGGCATAAAAACAAGGATGGATGAGGAAAAGGAGTGAATTAGTGACAGTGAAGATAAAATTATGGAAAACAATGAAGCTGAAAAGAAGAGGGGGGGAAAAGGTCAGTGATCACAAAGGCAGATTTAGGGAACTCAGTGATTTATCATAGAAGGCCCAGAAGATGAAGAGAGAGAAAAAGCAGAAGGTTTATGTGAGCAAATTAAATCTGAAAACCTCCCTAATCTGGGGAAGGGTGCAGTTATCAATATCCAGGAGGTACAGAGAACTCCCATTAAATTCAACAAAACCCAGCCATCGCCAGTACATTTTATAGTTAAATTCACAAAATACACAGAAAAAGAAAGAATACTGAAAGCAGCAAGTTGAAAGACTTCTTAACCTATGAAGGAAGACAGATCAGGTTTGCAGCATATCTGTCCACAGAAACTTGACAGGCCACAAAACACCAATAACAGAACAGCAAGATATATTCAATGTGCTAAATGGGAAAAAAATGCAGCCAAGAATACTCTATCTGTCAAGACTGTCATTCAGAATAAGGAGAAAGGTAAAGAGTTCTAAGACAAACACAAACTAAAGGAGTTTGTGACCACTGAAGCAGCATTCCAATAAATGTTAAAGGAAATAAATAAGGGAGGAAAGAAGAGGGGGAAAAAAGGAGGAAATACATAAGACCAAAAGCAAGAAAGATTGGAAAGGACCAAAGAACATCACTGACAATAACTCTACAGGTAAACCAATGGCACCGAATTCATACCTTTCAATAATCACACTGAGTTTAAATGGACTAAATTCTCCAATCAAAAGATGTAGGGTATCAGAATGGATAAAAAAACAAGATCCATCTATATGCAGCCTACAAGCCTCACATTAGACCTACAGACACCTGCATATTGAAAATGAGGGGATAGAGAACCATCTATCATTCCAGAAAGAAAGCTGGAGTAGCCATACATAAACCAAATTTTAAAACAAAGACTGTAATAAGAGATAAAGAAGGGAATTATAGCATAATTAGGGGTCTATCCATCAAGATGATCTAAATATTGTAAATTTGTATGACCACAATTTGGAAGCACCCAAATATATAAAGCAATTAATAACAAACCTAAACAAATTAATGGATAATAATATAATAGTAAGAAACAATACCACACTTGCAGCAATGGACAGATCATCTAGGCAGAAAATAAACAAGAAAACAATAGCTTCGAATGACACATTGGACCAGCAGACTTAACAGATATATCCAAAACATTTCATCCTAAAGCAACAGAATACAATTTCTTCTTGAGTGCACATGGAACATTCTCCAGAATAGATCACATACTGGGTCACAAATAGTAAATTGGATCAATGGAACTAAGAGCTGGTTGTTTAAAAGAACAAAACAAAATTGATTAATCCCAGTCCAGACTTACCCAAATGAAAGGTGAAAAGACCAAAAGAGATAAAATCATGATGAAAGAGGAGAAATCACAACCAACACTGCAGAAATACAATCGATTATAAGAGAATACTATGAAAAATTATATGCCAAAAAACTGAGCAGTCTGAAAGAAATGGACGAATTACTAGAAACTCACACATTATAAACACTGAAACATGAAGAAATATAAAACTTGACAGACCCAACACCAGACAAGAAATTGAATCAGTAATCAGAAATCTCCCAACAAATAGGACTCCTGGCCCAGATGGCTTCTAAGGAAATTCTACCAAACATTTAAAGAAGAGTTAATACCTATTCTATTCAAACTGTTACAAAAAATAGAAATAGAAGTAAAACTTGAAAACTCACTCTAAGAAGCCAGCATTACATTTATTTCAAAACCAGCCAAACACCCCCACTGAAGAGGGTAATTACAGTAAAATATCCTGAATGATCATGGATGCAAAAATTCTTAACAAGACACTAGCAAATAGAATTCAAAAGTACATTAAAATAATTATTCACCATGATCAAGTGAGAATTATTTCTGTGCCACAGGGCTCACATCAACATCATACACCACATTAAATAAAGTAAGGATAACAACAATACAATCTTCTCAATAAGCAAAAAAAAAAAAAAGGCATTTGACAAAATGCAGCATAGAGGAACATACTTCAACATCATACACACCATATGTGAAAGACCCAAATCTAATACCAACCTCAGTGGGGAAAAATTGAGAATCATTCACCTATGGTTAGTAACAAGACAAGTATGTCCACTATTTAACATAGTATTGGAAGTCTTAGCCTCAGAAATAATAAAACAAAAAGAAATAATAAAAAGCATCTAAATCAGCAAAGAAGAAATCAAACTTTCCCTATTTGCAGATGACATGGTACTCTATGTAGAAAATCCAAAAGATTCCACAAATATTTGCAGAAGTAATAAATGAATTCAGCAAAATCAACAGATATTAATCAATGTGCAAAATCTCTTGCATTTCTATACACCAATAACAGAACAGCAGACAAATCAAGGAATCAATCCTATTTGTAACTGCACCATAAACAGTAAGATACCTACTCTGAAAACTTTAGAACATTTATGAAATAAATTGAAGAGGACACAAAGAAATGTAAAATCATTCCATACTCATGGATTAGAAAAACAAACATTATTAAAATGTCTATACTATCCAATGGAATCTACACATTTAATGCAATGTCCATCAAAATACCACCAGCATTTTTCACAGATCTAGAACAATCATAACATCTGTATGGAACCACAAAAGGCCAGAATAACCAAAGCATTCCTGAAAAAGAAAAACAAAACTGGAGGCATCATGATTCTGTATTTCAAGCTATATTACATAGCTGTAGTCATCAAGGAAGTATGATACTGGCATAAAAACAGACACATAAATCAATGGAAATAGAAAACCCAGAAATGGACCTGCAACTATATGGTCAACTCTTCTTCAACAAAGTATTAAAGAGTAGCCAATGGATAAAAGACAGTTTCTTCAACAAATGGTGTTGGAAAAACTGGACAGCTACATGCAGAAGTCTGAAATTGCATCACTTTCTTACTCCATACACAAAAATAAATACAAAATGGATGAAGGACCTCAATGTGAAATAAGAAACCATCAAAGTCCTAGGGGAGAACACAGGCAGAAACCTGTTTGACCTTGGCCATAGCAACTTCTTACTAGATTTATTGCCAAAGGCAAGGGAAACAAAAGCAAACATGATCTATTGGGACTACATCAAGATAAAAAGCTTCTGTACAGCAAAGGAAAAAATTAACAAAACTAGAAGTCAGTCGATATAATGGGAGAAGATATCAAACATATCTGATAAAGATTTAATATCCAAATTCTATGAATAACTTCTCAAGCTCTACACCCATACAAGAAACAACACAGTTAAGAAATTGGCAGAAGACATGAATAGACACATTTCAAATAAAACATCTAGATGGCTAACAGACATCTGAAAAGATGTTTAACATCACTTGTCATCAGGGAAATACAAATCAAAACCACGATGAGATATCAACTCACGCCTCTGAGAATTGCTAAAATTAATGAAATAAATAAATAACAGCTGTGGTGAGGATGTGGCATAAGGGAAAACCTCTTACTTTGGTATTGGGTTGGAAACTGGTGCAGCCACTCTGGAACAGTATGGAGATTCCTCAAAAATTTCACTATTACATATTTACCCAATGGATTAAATACAGAATCAAAGGTATGCATGCACCCCAATATTTATAGTAGCATTATCAATAATAGCCAAACAATGGAGAGAGAAAAAATGCTCATCAACTAATGAATGGATAAAGAAGATGTGGTTTATATATACAATGGAATATTACTCAGCCATCACAAAGAATGAAATCTTGCCATTTGTAATGATGTGGAATTTAAGAAAAAGAAAACAGATGAACACTTGGGAAGGGAGGTAAAAGAGAAGAGAGGGAAACAAACCACAAGAGACTTAACAACAGAGAACAAAATGTAGCTTGATGGGGCGCCTGGGTGGCTCAGTCAGTTAAGTGTCCGACTTCGGCTCAGGTCATGATCTCATGGTTCGTGAGTTTGAGACCCGCATGGGACTCTGTGCTGACAGCTCAGAGCCTGGAACTTGCTTCAGATACTGTGTCTCCCTCTCTCTCTGCCTCTCCTCTCTCTCTCTCTCTCTCTCTCTCTCTCAAAATAAACATTAAAATTTTTTTTTAAAATGTGGCTTGATGGAGATAAGAGAGTGGGGAAAGGACTAGATGGGTGATGGATACTAAGTAGGGCAATTGTTTTGATGATAAGTGGATGTTGTATGTAATTTAAGAATTATTGAATCCTGTTAAGGTAACATAGGTATAAGCCAGGGTTTTTGATGTTAATGACTCTAGTTAATTCCCTGGCGATTCTCTCCATTTTACAGAAGTTCTCCCCAAGAGCTCCTGAAATAAATACTATATTCTCTGAAAGCTGTGTCACCCAATTTTCCTTTATTTTCTCTCTGGGACAACTGAGTTATTTACCCTGCAGTTATGTCATTTGACTGCTATGTTGCCATCTGTATTCCTCTCAGATACTCTGCCATCATGAGAACCCAGGTTTGCCTGAAGATGATCATCGCCTCTTGGGTGTGAGGGCTAGTGTATATTCTACTGCCTTCTATTGTAACCTTAAAATTACCATTCTAGGGTCCCAATGTTATAGACCACTTTTTCTGTGACACTGGTCCTATGTTGAAACTGGTGTGTGATAATTCATTTTATCTGTTCTGCAATTCTCCTTCTAACCTCTCTTTTCTTTATCCCGACTCCTTATATCTTCATTGTTTTTACCATTGTCAAGATGCCCTCTACCCAGGGGCAGTGGAAGGCTTTCTCCACTTGTGCTTCTCACAAGATTGTTGTCACAATATTTTATGGTGTTTCCATTTTCCCCTATGCCCAACCTTCTAAGAACAATGTCTTATTTCAACAAATTAGGCTTTGTTAAATCCATTTATCTATACTTCAATAAATAAGGTTATCATACATTCCCTAAGGCAGACAATTGTCAAGCTAAAGGGTTTCCTAAGAGTATAGATAAATGCTTATTGGATATGTAATACTAGAAATAAAATTTTATTTGCTTTTGGAAACTTTTGCATTTTCTGCATATGACACAAGTGGAAAATAATTACAAAAGACATATCTGATAAAGAACTGTAAACTAAAATATACACTGTTAAAAATGGGCAAAAAATGAACAGATATCTCACCAAAAAATGATATACAGATGTCAGATAAGCATATGAAAAGATGCTCAACATCACATATCATTGGGGGGATGCAAATTAAAACAAGAGCAAGATACCACTATACACATATTAGAATTACCAAAATCTAAAACACTGACAGGGGCACATGGGTGGCTCAACTGGTTAAGTGTCTAACATCAGATCAGGTCATGATCTAGAGGTTTGTGAATTGGAGCCCCTCATCAGGTTCTGCGTTGACAGTGCAGAGACTGCCTGGGGTTCTCTCTCTACCCACCCACCCCCACCTTTCTCAAAATAAATAAATAAACTTAAAATAAAATAAAACATTGACAATTCCAAATGGTGAGGTTGTGGAGCAATAGGAATTCTTACTCATTGTTGGTGGGAATACAAAATGGCACAGCCACTTTGGAAGACATATTGGTGCTTTTGTACAAAGCTAAACCCACTCTTACCATATAATTCAGTTATTGTCCTTCCTCAGTATTTACTCAAATGAGCTGTAAACTTATGACCACATCGTAACCTGCACAAAAATGTTTACAGCAGTTTTATTCATTATTACCAAAATTTGGTAGCAACCAAGATGTCCTTCAGTAGGTAAATTGATAAACTGTAGTACACCAGAAAATAGAGTATTATTAAGTGTTAAAATAAATGAGCTATCAAATCAAAAAGATATGGAGAAATATTAATTGTGTTTTATTCAATACTAAGTAATACATATTACATATTTCTCCAAACCATATAATGCACATCATAAGTAAACCCTAGTATAAACTATGAACTTCAGGTGATAATGACAAGTCAATGTAGGTAAATAAATTGTAAAAACATGTGCCACTCTAGTGGGACATGTTGATAGTGGAGAAAACTGCAGGTATAGGGTAAGGAGTATATGGAAACACTGTATTTTCTGCTTAATATTGGTGTGAATGTAAAATGGCTGTAAAATCTAAAGTCTATTTAAAAGGGAGAAAAAGTTAAAGCTTATTAAATTCCTCCTGGCAAATTTGAAATGGGACACTGTAAAAAACAAATAAATAAAAACAAAGAAATTCACCAAAACTAAGTGGACTGATATTAAAGAAACATCTGTAAACATGAAAAAAATTGGAATAAAAAAAAAAACATTAACTTTGAACAAAAGGAACAAAAAAAAGATGTGGAAGAAAGTTGATAAAACATAGGATATAATACGCAGGAAACGACAAAATCCAATCTCATAAAGGCACAAACTACAATTTTCCCAGCAAAGTAGAGTTGGCTGAAATAATTTTCAATATATTTAATTAAATCAATATGTGTAATTAATAAAAGCAAGAAAATAGCTAAGGTGATAAAGAAATAAAGATGTGAAAATAATTAACATGTAAGTTATTGAGTCAGAACAGGGAAAATTTGATTAAAGTATAATTGGGGTTTCCAAAATTGGAAATAATTGTACAAAATATATAATAAAATTATAATCTGAGAAAATTTTTCAGAAGTTAATCAATATCTCAGAATACATATTGTAAAGGCCCAGTGTGTACTTGTGACACTAGCACGGATGAGTCAATATTAAACCATGTTCTAGGGAAAAAAGTTTACAATTTAAAGCTAAAAATATAAGAGCTTCAAGATTAAAAAATAAAGTCAAGTACAGTAAACAAGGAAAGAAAACAAAATGTCATTAAGCTTCTTAAAATAATTTTCAAAACAAATCACTTGAGCAGCATCATGATTTTCATGAAAGTCAGTCATAGAAACAAATGTGTCATACCTGGATGCTATATCTAGCCACGTGGTCCTTCTTGATTTTAGAAGACAAGTTTTAGGCATTCACCAAAATAGGGAATGCTATAAGGTGTTAAGCCTTCATAGTAAAACTACTAAACTACTAAAGGATAGTCTACTACTATAAGAAACTACTAAAGGATAGTCTACTCACAAGTGATAGCTTGAAAAATTCTGGTGGAAGTTTTGATGGTGATCATGAGTAAATTAATAAAATTGATAAAGCCCTAACTAGACTTATCAAAAAAAAATAGAAAAAGGAGAAAATACCTAAATAAACAAAATCACAAATGAGAGAGGAAAAGAAACAAGCAACAACACAGAGATTCAAACAATTATAAGATAATTGAAGAACTATATGAACAACTGTATGCCAGTAAACTGGACAACCTGGGGTGAGAAAATGGATAAACTACTAGAAATATATAAACTATCAAAAATGAAATAGGAAGTAATAGAAAACTTAAACAGTCTGATAACAAGGAAAGAAATTTAATTACTAATCAAAAATCTCCAAAGAAACTGGGTCAGATGACTGAACTTCCCAGGGGAATTCTACCAAACACGTAAGGAAGAGCTAAGACCTATTTTTCTCAAACTGTTACAAAAAAATGGGAAAGGAAGGAAAACTTATAAATTCATTCTATGAGACCAAAAGGAGATTTCCCTGAGACCAAAAGGAGATAAACACTCCAACAAAAAACTACAGGTCAATGTCCCTGATGAACATGGATGAAAAATATCTCAATGAAATACTAGCAAGCCAAATCCAACAGTATATTAAAAGAATCACCACCATCAAGTGGGATTTATTCCTGGGATGCAATAGTGGTTCAATATTTGGAAATCAATAATGTGATACACCACATTACTAAAAGAAAGAATAAGAACCTTATGACCATTTTAATAGATGCAGAAAAAGAATTTGACAAAGTACAACATCCATTCATGACAAAATTTTTCAACAAAGAAAAGTTAGAGGGAACATACCTCAACATAATAAAGAACATATACAAACAAAACAAAACAAAAACAGAAACAAAAACAAAGATAATATCATTGTCAATGGGGAAAAACTGTGACCTTTTCCTCTATGGTCAGGAACAGGAGAGGGATGTCTAGTCTCACCACTGTTAATTGACATAGTATTGGAAGTCCTAGACACAGCAATCATACAACACAAAGAAATAAAAAGCATCCAAATCAGCAAGGAGGAAGTAAACCTTTCACTATTTGCAGATAACATGATATTCTCTATAGAAAACCTAAAAGACTCCACAAAAATGGTCGTAGAACTATACATGAATTCAGTAAATTCACAGGTTACAAAACCAACATATAATAAATAATCTGTGGCATTTTTATACACCAATGTAGAACAGCAGAAAAATAAATGAAGGAAACAATACAATGGACAACTGCAGCAAAAACAAGATACCCAGAAATAAACCTAACCAAAGATGTAAAATCCTGTACTCTGAAAACCATAAAACACTGATGAAAAAATTAAAGATGACACACACAAAAAATGGAAAGACAATCCATGTTCATGGATTATTCATTGGAAGAAGAAATATTTTCAAAGTGTCTATACTACACAAATCATATTTAATACAATCCCTATCATAATGCCAATAGCATTTTGCACAGTACTAGAACGAATAATCCTAAAATTTGTATGGATCCACAAAAGACCCCAAATAGCTACAGCAATCTTCAAAAAGAAAAGCAATGCTTGAGGCATTAAAATATCAGACTTCAAGTTATGTTATAAACCTGCTGTGATCAAGACAGTATGCTATTGGAACAATAGACATGTAGATCAATAGAACAGAATAAGAAACCCAGAAAGGAATCACAACTTTTTGTTCAATTGATCTTTGACAAAACAGGAAAGAATAACTAATGGATAAATAGTCTTTTCAACAAAGGGTATTGGAAAACTGGAAAGCAACATGCAAAAGAATGAAACTTGACCACTTTCTTACACCATACACAAAAATTTATCCAAAATGAATTAAAGACCTACATTTGAGATAGAAAACCATTAAAATCCAAGAGGATAACACAGGCAGTAACCTCTTTGACATTGACTATAACAATTAATTTTTAGTTATGTCTCATGGATAAGGAAAACAAAAGAAAAATATTGGGACTTCATCAAAATAAAAAACAGAGAAAGAAACTATCATAAAATCCAAAAGGCAACCTACATAATGGGAGAAGTTATTTGCAAATGACATAACTGATAAAGGGTTAGTATTCAAAATACATAAAGAACATATTAAACCCAACACACAAAGAACAAATAATCCAAATCAAAAATGGACAGAAGACATCAATAACATTTTTGCAAAATCATGGGATGGCTAACAGACACATGAAAAGAAGCTCAACATCATTCATCATAAGGAAACTTACATAAAAACTACAGTGATATATCACTACACAGCTGTCAAATGCAAACTGGTTCACCCACTCTGAAAACTGTATGGAGTTCCCTAAAAATTGAAAAGTAATACTATCGTAAGATCCAGCAATAGCACAACTAAGTATTTACCTAAAGAATACAAAAATACTAATTTGAAGGGATGTCTGCACCCTGATATTTATAACAGTATTATCTGCAATAGCTAAACTATGGAAAGAAACCAAATGTCCATCCACTGATGAAAGGCTAAAGAAGATGTATGATATACATTATATATCAAGGAATATTACTCAGGCATAAAAAAGAATGAAATCTTGTTATTTGCAACAATGTGGATAGAACTAGAGCGTATCATGCTAAGCAAAATTAGTCAGTCAGAGAAAGATACATACCATGTGATTTAACTCACACTTGGAATTTAAGAAACAAAAGAAACCATCATGGGGAAAAAATAGAAAAGCAAAGCAAGAAACAGACTCTTAACTATAGAAAACAAACTAATGGTTACAAGAGAGGACGTGGGTGGGGGTGGATAAATCGCTAATGGGGATTAAGGAGTGTATTTTTGATAAGTACATGGTTTTGTATGTAAGTTTCAATAACTAAATTTCATACCAAAGACTAACATTATACTGTTATGTTAACTGACTACAATTTAAATGAAACTTTAAAAATAATAATATTATTTTTTGAAAAAAATATTATTCTATTTTTGAGGTTCTAAAAGTCAGGTAATCCAAATAAAATGCATTTTACTTTGTTTCATTTATTAAAATTATATATAATTGTTGTTTCTCCTCAAGAATCTCCATAAAACTACCTTCATTTCCTTATTTCTCAAGCTATAAATAAAAGGATTCAACATAGGGTTGATGACCAAATAGAACAAGATCAAGATCAGTTTGTCTCCCTCTACTGAATAGAGAGATTTGGGCTTCATGTTACCGATCCATCCTGTTCCATAATATATGGTCATCACAATAAGGAGGGAAGTACATGTGGAGATCTTTGTTGTTGTTGCTGGTTTCGCTTACTTGATTGTATTTTCATCATGGCCACCAGAAAGTGAAGGTAGGAGAGTATAATGAGGAGGAAGGGGAATAACAATGTCTTAGCCCTACCTATGACCATCATGGTCTTCTGCAGAAATATATCAGTACAGAGCATGTGAAGAAGAATAGGCAATTCACAGACAAGGTAGTCAAGAACATATGGACCACAAAGTAGGAGGATTGTGAAGTAGAGAGGCACCACTGAGGCAAAAATACTGATGTCTAGGCTCCCAGAGGCAATGACACAAACACAGAGCAGTTGAACCAGATGAACAGATATTTCAGTGGGTAACAAATGACCATGTAGCAATCCAAAACTATCAATACAAGGAGAAAACACTCAGTTGCTTCTTCTGGTCAAAGCAGAAATAATATATGACTTTTCTGCTTGTAACACACACCTTGGGGACAACAAGTATATTAAAAATATGTTGAGAAAATCCAGATAGAGAGGCAGAAATCCATGCATGTCTGCACAATGGAGTTCAGAATGACTAAGGTGATAATGGCTGTGTTTCAAAAGAGAGTCTCACACTATCAAATGCAAACCTCATTACAAATATGGCTTGAATTGGAATGCCAAGTTTTTGTGGAATTTCATTGGACATACATATTATTTAGACAAAAGCAGAATTCTCCTATCAGTTCAGCTATAATCCAACCACTAACACATTTTAGAGAAGAAAAGAAAATCATGTGTGTGACTTACAAATAATTTCTCCTACCTCTTCCCAAGTTGAATTAACTGAGTTACAGCTAAAACGTTTAGTAGGGGTGTGTGGTATGATTATATGAACATGTTGGTTCTAAAAAAATCTCATAAGCAATAGCCAGAACTTTCCAATTTTATGTAATGCTCCTTTTAATTGTTTTTAAAGTAATATTATTAAAGTAGAGTAGACATAGAATACAATTTTATATGAGATTCAGGTGTGTAACATAGTGATTTGATAATTCTATACAGTATACAATGCTCACCACAACTATAATCACCATCTGTCACCCTCAGGCATTAAACTCCTTTGGATTCTTAATAATTACATGGAAATTATCCCTTCATCATGCCATTTTTATTCATTACCACATTTATCTCATTCTTAAACTTGACAACTGTAATGTACATTAAACTTTCAAAAATTATTTATTATTTTTTTTAGAGACAGAGAAAGTGGGGAAGGGGCAGAGGGACAGCGAGAGAGAAAATCTTAAACAGGCTCCACACCCAGCATGGAGTGGCATGTGGGGTTTGATCCCACAACCCTGGGATCTTGACCTAAGCTAATATCAAGAGTCAGACACTTAACTGATTGAGCTACCCAGACACCCCCCCAAAATTATTTTCACAAGTTTTTTTTTTTTTTCAACTTTTTTTTTTTTTTTTTTTTTTTTTTTTTTTGGGACAGAGAGAGACAGAGCATGAACGGGGGAGGGTCAAAGAGAGAGGGAGACACAGAATCGGAAACAGGCTCCAGGCTCCGAGCCATCAGCCCAGAGCCTGACGCGGGGCTCGAACTCACGGACCGCGAGATCGTGACCTGGCTGAAGTCGGACGCTTAACCGACTGCGCCACCCAGGCGCCCCCACAAGTTTTAAATAGTCGGTTAAATTTCAGAAAAGTAAGACTTGGCAAAAATTAAAGGCCATTTTTATTCATTCTTCAACCATAAAAATAAATAAATAAATAATATAAATATAAATATAAATAAACATAAATGTAATATCAAAAAAACTGACACTTAATACATATATCTATTGCATGAAGCTGAATTGAGAATTAGAAGAAAATGCCATTATAAGTTTTTTGGTTTGTTTGTTTATTTTGGTCAAGGATAGTAAGTTCCATGTGAGGATATAATTTACTTACTGAAATATATTAACATGTATAGTTTCAAAAAGAACACTGAGAGGAGCTTGTTATCTCCATGTTAATAAGCTAAACAAGCATATTTTTCTCATTGTTAAAATTTTCTGTTCATGAATGAGAGTTAAAATCTGTTATCTTTGGTGAAATTTGTTAACTCCATTACCTCAACAAGCCAAAAAACTCAAAGTGAAGATTTTTAAAAAGAATACTTAGAGATACTGTATCCATTGAAGGTCAAAAGTTTCTTAGATGAAACTTTTTCAAGACTAGGGTCAATTCAAGGGAGGGTTTCCAATGTTTTGGTTTATATATCTCTTCCATTAAAATAGATCATTGTCAACAAGATGATGCAAAAGTAAATTTTATTTCAGTGTGAGCATTATTCCAGTGGTATCACCAGGTTATGGCAATAAAAAACGTCACAGTAGTTAAAAGAACTTTGAGTACTCATTTGTTCACAATTTCTCACTTTTGGAAAAGTATGAAATAGCAAAATGTTTCTAGCCTTAAAACTATGACATTTATAAAGTTTCTGAAAAAGAATAAGCAAGAATGCACATAGTTTTGGGAATTGGAGCTAATGAAGTAGTGTGTGCATCCTTCTCGAGTAGGATGGTATACATGTGACACAGATTTGTTTGTGAGATTTGTTTGCTTCCATTGACAGTCAGATAACTCTGTAATTTAAAGCATTTTGGACACAGCACAGAATTATTTTCATTGGTGTTTTCAGGGTACCATTTATCTATTTAAATAATTATAATAGCTTTTAGAGTTTGGCTAGATTTTCAAGCAATGAGATGGGAATGTGTCAGTGGTGACAACTATCAAAGTGATTTAAATGTCATTAAGAAAGAAAAATAATAATTTATGACATTCAGTTTAAGAAATATAACTTTTTTCTTATTATCCATTAATTTTTTAAGCAATTTTTAACATAAAATATATGCCAGCTAGATGACTGGCAAGTAGTGAAAAAGTAAAAGTAATTTATAAAAGTCAAACAGAAATCTTCAATTCTAATGGGAAAATAAACCTCAAAATAAAAGATAGTATTATTTGACATAGATTTAAAATAACTATGGATTAAATGTTTAAGAAGTTAGAGGACAAATTTGGGATACTGAAAAAAATGAAAATTATACAATGGGAAAGAAAGTAAAATACAGAAGTCAATAATGAAACAATTGAATTAAAAACCCAATGGATAAGATTTACTTCAATCTCAACCAAATTCAAGCATGATTTTTGGGGAAATTAACAAGCTAATTATGAAATATGTATTTAAAAAAGTAAGAAAAATGGAAAGAATTGTGGAAAAAATTAAGTGAAATCTGTCAGATGTAGAAATCTTGAGTCAGATACATAACTGACTCATCTACCCAGGAAACACTTGAAAATAATTTAAAAAGTTGATTTTAAATGCTATTGCTTAAAAAACAGCAATTATTTGAGGTAATGAAAGTGTCAGCTAACATTATTGCGGTAATCACTTCTCAATGTATAAGTTTATCATATCATCATGTTATGCACCTTAAAGTTACATACGTTATATCAGTAATATTTCAGTAAAGCTGGGGAAACTTATGAAAGATACAGGAAAAAATATATCACCTGGGCAAAAATGTATAAACAAGTAAATGAAGAGCACTTCATTCCTTCCTCATTACATATAGAACAACTAAGTTCACATGGATCATATGACTAAATATAAAAAGTAAAATTATAAAGGCTATAGAAGAAGGCATAGGCAAAGATATATTACAGGTGAAACAACCATTACACAAAAACTGGAATTCCTCAAAAAATGGTATATTGGTAGCTTAAAATATACTTGGCATCATTAGTAATCAAATGCAAATTCAAACCATAGAGATATAAAGCTTTCATAGTCTCAAATGACTTTTAATGACTGTTTTAAAAATATGCACAAAACAAAGCATTGAAAAGTATGCGATATAACAGAATTTTTATCACTAGTGGAAGTTTAATGTTATAAAAGCTGAAAATACTCCTTGATGTTTCTTATAAGATGTAACATGTGCCTATCCTATGAAACAGCATTAGACTTTTAAACATTAGTAATTTTTATTAGAAAGTGGACCTATAAAAAGTTGGCACATGTTCATACTAGTTTTTTTTTCTATAATAATCACACATCAGACCCAATCAAAATAATCACGAGGAAATAAGGGAGAAACAGAGTAACTCTATATAGCAAACAGAGAAACTCTATATAGCAAAATGTCACTCAGCAATAAAAAAACCAAATATTGATATTCACATCCATGTGTGTGGTCCATGGCTACTGCAGTGTCCAGGTCTCTTCCTCTTTCTCCTCTGCTCCTGAGCTCCCCACTACAGGCCAGGTTCTGACACCTGTGGTATGAAGGGTGGCCACTGAAACAGCAGCAACAGAACCTGGAAGATAGCAGCCTAAGTGACCAGGGGAGAGTCAATGCCCAGGAGAAGGTTCTGGCTGGAAAACCATCTGAGAAGCTGTGTGGGGGGGCAGAGTTCCTATTGATGGGGCCTGGAGGGCATTTCCGATGGTCTACACACTGCGCCAGGCCCAGCAATCAGGGCAGTAGGCACTGAGGTCCTGACCCAGGAAGAAGGACTACAAGAAGGGAGGCAACAGGTGGCTCAGGAAAGGCAGGAAAGTGTGTTTAGAGGTGTGGCCAGCAACAACACCAAGCCCAGTTTTAGGAAGGTCAGACATGAAACTCCCATGCCATCAGGGCCACATGGTATACAGTGGGGCCAACAGGGAGTGCCCACCACACTCTGTGCCTGAATGGGGAGCCTACTGACCTCCACAGGGTCACCCCCAGCCCATCCAGGTTCCGCAGTGCCACAGGCACACAGAGGGAGAAGGGGAGGCTCCAACCTGTGGGGAAGGGAGGAGGCCATGACAGGGGAAGGATGCTAAGGGACAGAGCACAGCTACAGTCCACCTTCTGGGGTACACCCTGCACAGTCCCACTTACACCCAAGAAGGTCTTCTACCATCACAGGTAACTTTGCACAGGTCCCAGTGAGGGCAGCCCATGAGCCTGTGCTGAGGATAACTACTGACAAGTACAGCACCACCAGACAGCCCAGAACAAGTACTGCCACTCAGCCCAGGGTGAGCCCTCAGGCACAGGGCAGAGGTCACAGCCCACTCCTCTTCCCACCTGCATCCACAGAAGATGCTCTGGCACCTCTAAGAACTTCAGGTTTCTGACTGGGAGTCCAGAGCTTGAGTGAGAAGCAGAACTGCCTGAGCCTAGCCTGGCAGGGAAGGAGGGGTGGCCCTGGTGGGGTCAGCCTGGAGGGGCATCCCTGGCACCGCACCTTCACTGAGACAAGGGGCTCCTGGCTTCCAGACCCAGAGGCCAGCCTCCCTCCAGGTTCCCAGGACCCATTACCTGGCTCAGCCCCGGCAAGGAACATGTGCACAGGGTAACAAGGTTGTGCTGTGGGGTAGGGGGTGGGGTGTCTCCTCACAAGATTAGACTCAGGGAAGCCACAGTCCTGTCTGTGGGCTTCCATCAAGGAGCACCACAACCTTGTATTTGTTTTAACTTTGGACTTTATTATTTAGTCAAATTGTGGACAATGGAGGGGAAACATAGGTTATGCACAGAAAATGGCACCTACTTCTGTTCTCAAAGGTACAAATTTGTAGACAGAAAAAGACTTAGGTCCGTGCTAGCATCTGGGAGCAGTTCTCAAAGGGCTTACTTAGTTTTATTTTCTTGGATTTTAAGAATTCCTAACATCCTTTTTCATCCTGGATCTTGGGAGACAAATAGTGCTTTAAATGTCCCATATCAGCGATTTTATTCTCCAAGATAAGGGGTATCTGGCAACATAGTTCCTGTGACTGTAGGAGAGAAGGGAGTGGTTTTATAAAAGTACTTCAGGAACTTTGGTGCAAAAGTTAGATGAATTGGCTGAATCATCTCTATGGTAACAACTTTCTGTTCTTTATTGTCATTACTTCCTGCTGACAACTTAATGTTTCCATTTCCAATTTCTCCACATGCATAAAATCTTATGCAAAGGACACCATAACAGCACCTGCAATGTGAGTGTGGTCTTGGCATTCATGTGCAAATTCTCCAGAAGGCATCTGACCCCACAAACTGTACAAGAATGTTCAGTTACCTCAAATTCAGTCCATGAAAACGTGTCATGTACAAGTCTTTTCAGCCCTGATACTAACCTTGCCAGTCATGTGACCCAGCCTCAGCCATGACCTGACTGTATGAGTGCCCCCAGGGGGAAGTGCCTCTGGACCCAGTGGACTCCTACAGTGGACTCCTTATCCTACAGGCTGGATAAGGTGCCATTGTTTTAGTGTACTGAAATTCCATTTGTAATTGGGCTAAAGTTATTCAATAAGTTTCCCTTATAATCCATAGAATGTACAGTGATATTTTAATTTTCATTCTTTTTTAAAAGTTTGTTTATTTTGAGAGAGTCAGAGACAGCATGAGTAGGGAAAAGGCAGAGAGAGAGGGGGAGAGAGAGAGAGAGAGAGAGAGAGAGAGAGAGAGAGAGAACCCCAAGCAGTCTCTGCACTATCAGCATGGAGCCCTATTCAGGGTTCAAAACCACAAAACCATGATGAGATCATGATCTGAGCCAAAATCAAGATTCATACATTTAAACTACTGAGCCACCCAGGCACCCCTAATTTCTTTCTTAATATTGATATTTTGTGAGTTCTCTTTTTTTACTCAGTAGGGTCTTACATATTTTATTATTTTTTTTCTAAGAACCAATATTTATTTGGCTTGAATTCCTGCATTCTGTATATATTTTCTACTTCATTTTGACTTGAGTTTATTCATATTATTATTTTCTGTTACCTACTTTCAGTAAAGTATGCTTTTTCTGGTTGTGTTATGTGGAAATTTGCATAACATATTTTCAACCTGTTATTCTGATTAAGGTGTTTAAAGTTGCAATTTCACCATGAAGCCCTGCATTAGGAAGAAACCACAAATTTTGTGTTGTGCTTTTATTGTCAATATTAAAATACTTTCAAGGTATTTTCTATTTTGTTTTTTTTTATTTTTTCTTATTCCCAAGGTTTACATAGAAATGGTTACTTAATTCTCAATTCTTTGAGAATTTTTATAAACATTATATTTTATTGAATTCTAATTTAACTCCATTATTAGAATATATGCTTCATATGATTTCCTTCCTTTGAACTTTGTTGAGAATGATTTATGCACCAGCCTATGGTCTGTCTTGATGAACTTTCCATATTCACTTCCTGAGAGTTTGAAGGCATTCAGAGACTGTCACTCCAAAATATGCCACTTTGGCATGTGGATTGTTTTTAGTTATAGGCTCTAACAATAGCAGGTGAATAAGGACACTCGGACCCTCCTTTTTATTCTGAAAGCAGGAGATAAAACTCCCTGTGAAATGTGCCCTCCTGTGCAAGGAGGGAGACATCCTTATCACCAGAGACAGGGAATTTAGGATTGACAAGGCTGTAAAAACAAACCCTGTTAATTCTTCACTATTTCTACTTGTAGCCCAAACCCCTCTGTTTTGCAAATTCTTCAGAAATTCATTGTTTCCTCTTTTGAAGGATATAACATTTTCCTGCTCTGGTCACAACTGCAGGTCTTCATTGCTTTGTAAAGGCTCTCATGTATGTGTAAAATCTCAATGAAACTTGGACACTTTTCTCCTGTTAATCTGGTTTATGTCAATTTAATCCTTAGGCCCAGCCAGAGACTCTAAGAAGGCAGAAGAGAATTTTTCCTTCTCTACACATAGAATGTGTGTTCTGAAGATAGTGTGTTGTTTTAATGTTTAACTGGATCAAATTGTTTGACAGTATTTGGAAATTCTATATACTCAATGATATTTTTACTGATAATTACCTAGTATTTATCAATTATGGGGAGAGAAGATATTAAAATCTCTGACTATGATAGAGACTCAGCAGGTTTTCCTTGCACTTCCATAAACATTTGGCTTTATGGGGTTGGATGTTCTGTTGCATTGCTACATAATTTTATAATTTGAAATACTTTTTTTTTTTTTTTTTTTTTTTTCCTTTCTTTAAACCATATCATTTTTCCCGTATGTAATACTCTTGATTATATCTCTCAATAGTCTTCACCTTGAAATTTATTTGGTAAATGTCATTGGTCACCATTTTCCCTCTGCTTAAGATGCCCATAGGATATCTTCTGTATTCTATCCTTTTCTTTTTATGCATATCTCTCTTTAGAATGCATCTTTTATAGACAGTGTAAATCAAGTTCTTCTTTACCCAGTCTGACACTTTCTGTCATTACTTGGTGTTTTGTGTTTTAAGTCTATTCCTATTTAATTAAATTTCTGATTCCAATTTTAATTCTATCTGATTACTTATTGTCCCTTCATCCTGATTGCTACTGCTGTTGTTCCTCAGTTTATCCTTTCCTGTCTTCCTTCCTTCCTTCCTTCCTTCCTTCCTTCCTTCCTTCCTTCCTTCCCTCCTTCCTTCCTTTCTTTCCTTCTTTCTTCTCTTTCACTTCTTTCTTTCTTTCTTTCTTTCTTTCTTTCTTTCTTTCTTTCTTTCTTTCTTTCTTTCTCTTTCTTTTTGTTAATGACACATTATTTTACTGTTCCCTTTCCTTTCTTCCACTATACTGTCACTATACATCCATACTTCCTACTTGCCTCTTCTTCCCCTTAAATCCACCATGAGAATTTTTTGAAGGATAGAATACACGTTATTAGTATAAAAGACATATAACCCTTATAAAGTGGCAACACAAGTAGAAATTTGATAAATTTTTCAACAATTTATAGAAATTATAATTTTTTCTATGCATTTTTCCTCCTGTATGACCAGAATCAACAATAATTCTTTTATTCTATTTTTACTATGTTACTTTTTGTCCTCATTGTTTTAAATTTTATTCCCAGTTAGTTAACATATAGTGTAATAATGATTTCAGGAGTAGTATTTTGTGACTCATTACTTACATATAACTCCTAGTGATCATCCCAACAAGTGTCCTCCTTAATGCCCATCACCCATTTAGCCCATCCCCTGTCACCACCCTCTAGCAACCCTCAGGTCATTCTCTGTGTTTAAGACACCCTTATGGTTTGTCTCCCTCTCTGTTTTTAATCTTATTTTTTCTTCCCTTCCCCTATGTTCATCCGTTTTGTTTCTTATTCCAAATATGAGTGAAATCATGTGATATTTGTCTTTTTCTGACAAATGTTTCTGACTCATTTCAGTTAGGATTGTACACTCTAGTTCTATCCACACTGTTACAAATGACAAGATATCATTATTTTTTATCACTGAGTAATATTCCATAGTTTATATGTATACCACATCTGCTTTCTCCATTTATCAGTCAATGGACATTGGACTCTTTCCATACTTTGGCTATTGTTGATAGTGCTACTATAGACACTGGGATGCATGTGAACCTTCAAATCACAATTTTTGTATACTTTGGATAAATACCCAATAGTGCAATTGCTGGATCATAGGGTAGTTCTATTTTGAATTTTTTGAGGAGCCTCCATATTGTTCTCCAGAGAGGCTGCACCATTTTTCATTCTCACCACTAGTGTAAAAGGGTTCCTCTTTCTCTGCATCCTCTGAAACCACCTTGAGATTTCTAGTGTCCATTTCCTGCACCTGCATACACTTCCTCTTCCTATGTCCTATTTCTCAAATATAATAATCATTAGTCTTTTATTACATATATATATATATATATGTATGTATACGTATGTGTGTGTGTGTATATATATATGTGTATATATATATATATATTAAGTCTGTTATTGCACATTAGATACTTTTATGGTGTTTATATATATACATACTTACTATCATGTTAATTTTGTGTGTGTGTGTGTGTGTGTGCATGTGTGTGTGTGTTTAGTAAGAGAGAGAGAGAGAAAGAGAGCGCCAGCTGGGGAGAGGCATAGAGAGGGAGACATAGAATCCAAAGCAGGCTCCAGGCTCTGAGTTGTCAGCACAGAGCCCGACACCAGGCTTGAACTCACAAACTGTGAGACCATGACCTGAGCTAAAGTCGGACGCTTAACCGACAGCTACCCAGACACCCCACTCTCTTGTCTTTTAGATGACATGATAAAAATAAAGTAAAATTGCTCATATTTGCTAACTTGTTAACCATTTGTGGTGACTTTTGCTCAAATAAATTAATACAAGTTTCCATTTGGAGTAATTTTCCATCAGCCTGAAGATATCTTCTAACATTTTCTGTCATCTACACAGGATGGTGACACATTATTTCTGCTTTGTTTTATTTTAATAAGGAAGGTGCTTAATTTATTATCATTTTTAAGGATATGGATGTTTGAATTCCAGACTTTTTTTTTATTATTATTTGTTTTTATTTTTTTAGCCCCTCAACATGTCTTTCTGTTGTCAATTGCCTACCAATTTTTCATGAAAACTCAGAGATGACTTTTAGCCATTTCTCTACATATTAAATGTGACTTTATTTCCTGTGGTTACTTGCAAATTTTATCTTTAGTGCAGGTTTACAGCGGTTTGACTAGTGTGTGCCTAGACGTTGTTAACTTGATAATGATTTTGGTGAGATTTTCTACCCTTATTTTTCTTTTCGTGGAAATCTGTCAGTTTAAATATCTGAATTGGGAATTAAATCAATCACTATTTTTTTCATATTTTTTTCCTCACAAATCACCTGTTTCCACTGTGGGAATATAAATATACATAGATTAAAGAATGTCATATTGTGATGAGGCTCCCTTTGGTGCTACTCATCTTTTTCTCATTGTTTTCCCTCTATTCCTCAGTTTAGATAATTCATATGAATTGCCTTCATGTTCAATTTCCCATTTTTCTGCTATCTCTAGCCAGCAGTTTAGAAGTATGGAAAACTTCCTGTATCTTGTATAACCACCATTTGTCTTAAAGAAGAATTTCTAATATTACCATTCACCAAATTATTGCTTCCTAGCTTGTGCAAAAATGGTATCTTAATTGTCCTTAACAAATCCATATTGCTAAATTTCTGTTATATTTTTGCTCTTTAATTATCTTATATTGTTATAGTGCCTCTGTCACTTTAAATGTATTAGATTTTCATGTGTATCAGTAGTACTAAATTACAAAACACATGTACTTGAAGAAACTGTGGGAAAAAATATATATCTTTTGAAGGTTTTCATATAAATAGTAATGTCATAAATAAAATTGAACTGAAATGAAGTATAAAGCAAATTAATAATGCATATGTTATTCCAAAGTATGATAGAGTTTATACCCTTACTAAAACATTTCAAATTCTATTCCAAGGTGTAATTCTTGTGTGTGTGTGTGTGTGTGTGTTTGAGTTCAACTTGTTGGATTGTAGACAAAGTTTTTAGAGCAGTCTTATACCTAATGCAAACACACACACACACACACACACATTAATTACAGTTTAATTTATTATGATGATTTAAAATAATATACACATTTCCAACCAAGTGATATCTGAAACTGAGTTTTTAGTAAATACTATACTATTACTTCTATTACTAAGCATATCATCATCTATTAGCACTTATAAATAAAAATATTAATTATTGTAACAAAATCTTCAAAATCTAACATACACATGAAACCTGTATATTTGGTTAAGTTAAAATACTTTCATAGCAGACATTATTTGTTAATTTACGTACATCATGGGGCTTTGCTGGAATCATGGATGAAGCTGAGGATCCCAGAATTAAACTGACTCTCATGGATCATGTCACTTGGACCTCATCCCCTTGAGGAAGTCCCGGCCCTTGGCCAAGCTGTCCTTCAGAGCATCTTTCATGGTTTCATTCCGTAGACCGAAGATGAAGGGATTCAGGAGGGGTGTGAGAACACTAGAGAGGATAAAGAGGATCTTGTTGAGATGTAAGCTGCTCTTCTGGGAGAGGTGGACATACACAAAAATGGAGATCCCATAGCCCATGGAGACCACAATGAAGTGAGAGGCACATGTAGCAAAGGCTTTGCGTTGACCTTGACCTGAGGGTATCTTCAGAATGGTGGAGATGACATAAACATAGGAGACCACAGTGAGTGAGAGGGAGCTGATGAGCAGGACAAGGGAGCTGAGGAAGTCTAACAGCTCAATGATGTGGATGTCAGCACAGGCCAAGTGGAGGAGGGGGGCACTGTCACAGAAAAAGTGATCAATCACATTGGGGCCACAGTATGGCAGCCCCACCTTAAGGACAGTGGACGGGAGAATGAGGAGAAAACCACCCACCCAGGAGAGGATAACAAGACGCACACACAGTGAGCTGGTCATAATTGCTGGGTACTGAAGGGGGCTGCAAATGGCCACATAACGATCATAGGACATGACTGCAAAAAGTATAAACTCAGTACATCCAGAGAGGAAGTAGAAATAAGACTGGGTGAAGCATCCACCAAAGGATATGCTCTTTCTGTCTGACAGGAAGCCTGCCAGCATCTTGGGAACAGCACAGGTTGTGGTTAATACTTCACTGAAAGAGAGATTGCTGAGGAAGAAATACATGGGTGAGTGAAGCCTATAATCCATGAAAATCAGCATAATGATTAGGCTGTTTCCAAGGACTGTCACCAAGTAAGCCAGTGAAAAAATAAAGAACAGGAGACCCCCAAGAGCTCTGGTGGTTGGTATCCCCACAAGAATAATCTCAGTCACCAATGTCCAATTCCTTCTTTCCATATTTATGTCTCTTTTTTACTGTAAAGAGAGTTATAGCATAGGAAAAAGAATGGTGAATCATTCATCAAATTAAGAAATCAAGGAGAAATTTAAAATAAAATTTTAGCTACTTTTTATAGCAAAATTGAGCAAGACAATTGATATTATGATTGGGTACACCATATCCTACAAAAATACAGCTGAAGAGCTATGAAAATCAATTTTGATAACTCCATCTTTCCTTTCTATATCTGTAACACTTTGGTGGGGTGTGCTAAATATATAATTACAGCTATATATTTTATCAATAAGAACTTTGTCCAGTAAGTGTTCTGATAAAATACACAAATAAAAGATTAGTTGGTACCTGTAAATATAGAAGCAATTTACTTCCAGTGTTTGTCTCGTGAGGACTGGGCCGTCCCGATGTTACAAGGGCACATAGAGAGTACAGACTGCAGCTTCAAGCCAATGGTGCATCTAGGTTTCAAGAGCCATGTGGATAGTGGGCACATCTTGCAGGCACATTTTCTCACCTGAGATTCTAGTGCTCCAATGGCCAGTAAAGGCAGAAAAATAAAAATTAATTAGCTTATCCTCCTTTGTATATTTAAAATTACTTTTTAAAGGTTTTATTTAAATCCCACTTATCTTTATAGATTTCAACTTGTCCTTCTTTTCTAACATTTATTTTTCATTGCATTGTATTGTATTCCATTGAAGTTAACCTTTTCTTGAAATTTTTGCAGTGTAAAATATTACACAAGTAATGTGTTAATATTTGCAAAAGTGTTAATAATTTTTTATTATGTTTTTGGAATGTCATATTTGATGGGACAGGGTGATGATTAAAAGTTTGTTTCTGAATAATTTTACAGAAAAGAGGGTTACAATGACTTGACAGAAGAAGTACAAAAGAATCCTCTAGTTTGACAAATAATCATATACAAAATAACCACGATAATATAACTATAGGGAGATTATATAACTTTGGCAGAAATCAGAGGCATCAATAGTGATTTTCTCCACAAAAAAAAAAAAATGGGGATAGAGATAAACATAATCTACTTTTGCAATAACAAACAAAAAACACTAAAATCCATTTTGAAAATAATAATCATAAATCTGCAGCAATAAGAATTGTACCAATAAACAATATATTAAATGGTACAGTTATACATCTAGGACTGGAATGAAAAACTAATGCAATTTTCCAGAAATACACACAACATAAAATGACTCAATACGTAAAAAATATAAGCATTGGTATAAATATTTTAGAAAACACATGTGAAAAATTGAAATGTGAGTTGTAATATTCATGGTATAAAAACTGTTATCAATGCAAGGAATGCAAAATTAGATGAAAATCAGATCAAAATGTCATGAAACTATATGACATGAGAGATTACATCAAATTTATGGTAGGCAACTTTTAGAAACACAAGCAAAAATAAAAATAAGATGGTAGTAAGAAAAATTGACATAATGTTTTTATGTTTCAGAAAAATTAAATAATAAATGGTATATGGGGATTATTAAAATAAGGTATTTAGAAATAAATGATAAGAAATATCCATAATATTATGAGTGGAATGACAAGTCAAATCCACTAATTGGAATTAATATTCCAAATTATTTATAAGTCATATTCAGTTATAACCAAAATATAGGATTGGGTTTATTTCAAAAATGGCCAGAGAGCGCCTGGGTGGCTCAGTCGGTTAAGCCTCCGTCTTCAGCTCAGATCCTGATCTGGCGGTTTGTGAGTCCGAGTCCCATGTCAGGCTCTGTGCTACCAGCTCAGAGCCTGGAGCCTGCTTCCCATTCTGTGTCTCCCTCTCTCTCTGCCCCTCCCCTGCTCATGCTCTGTCACTCTCTGTCTCAAAAATAATTAAAACATTTTAAAAAATGGCTAATATATTTAAAATATAATCTCTAATTTTTATAGACTCTATTTTTAAGCAATTCAATAAATGATTTCACAGTATTAGGTACTATGCCATTATTTAGACAAGGCTAAACAATTTAAGGCAAATATCCCAAATATAATTTGAAGAACTAGCTTTAAACATAGTTACATAGTTTAGTTCCCCAAAATAGTTTGAAGAACTATTTGATGAGATGTGACTTGAAGCAAACCTGGACATTGAATGTTTGGGTTGAAGTTAAGAAAAGAAAAGGGGAAAAGTAGATATTACAGAAATGGAGAAATTTTTGACATCCCAAAGAAAGATGTGTGAGAGCATGGAAGTTTATTTCTCATTAAAATGAAGCAATTCTGACTTTCTGAAAGCAAATGTCAGGCTTAGTTCTAATCATATAATATTCTAACTTCCCTAGCATCTCACTTTCACACAAATGTAAAACATTCGATGCAGTTGCATTTGATCTTCTTACTAGAAATGTTTTTACACAGGGAATACCTTTGTTAAGTCCCTCATCTTCTTTCCAAACACAGTAAACCTCTTCCTCTATTACCCCATAGTCTTGTCTCACAAGAAGTGCCCCCTGCCCAATAAAAATGACTTTGATGAAGAAAAAGCAGAAGAAATTCCCATCTTTTTACCACTGGCTTTCCTTTTGAAACTGAATTCTTGGGCCCAGGAAACACTGATTCCCATAAAAACTGTTCAGTCCCAACTCCTTGTGATGACAAAATAGCACAGGACAATTCCACAGCACTATGCATTCCAGATGCATAGTTTTGGAGGCTAACATAGTTTTAAAAGCAGCTCTTCAGCCTATGTGCCCACAGAGAGCTTGACTGGGTGGGGAGGAGTCATGTTTTCATTCTCTCTGTGTTTGTGAAACTTTTTAATGAGTCTATTCTTCTGAGACTCCCATGTACAAAGAGAACTTTGTGTTCCCAGGAGAAGTTTTAAGACTAAAAGGATGATGTACTTCAAGTAAAATTAATTATTTTCTGTGAAAACTTGGCTAAAATGTTTTAGGTAATTCTTTTTTTAATCTATAAGCATTCTGTCCTATGATATCAGGAGCATATGTACTCCATTATTTGTTTTTATTACTTTTCAGTTTATGACTCTGATTAAAGTGCAAACATGATTTCACCATAATGTGCCTGTATAATAAATATGAAAGATTTATTCACCAAACATAATCTAATTACTTGACCTGAAGCCTACAAGCGGGATGGTAAATATTGATGAAGAAGTTGTTCACTAAAAAAGGATCCCTGGGTAGGGGCAAGATCTATTGGACATGCAAAGTAAGTTTGTGTGGATGATGATAAGGGTCTCAATTTTTCTGATTATTTTATTATCATTTTTCCCCAGAGAACAAACATTTTTCATTTGTTTATGTTCCTGTATGTACTTGTGGTAGTACTACATGTGTGTATATTTTAAAAAATTTTATTTATAATTATTGCTGAATATATATTGTTTTCCTGTCCTGGCAGGAATTATTTTATGTGAGCTAAAAATAATATTCTCTTCTACACTATTGGATTCACAAATGTAATTTCTTCTCCCGTAAATGAGTGTCTGCACCTTTCTCATTTAGATATAATAAGATATAATGAAATTGATGTTTATTAAAACATGGATGTCCATCTGGCTGTGTTCCCTCTGAAAGCATTATAATTACTCTTCTTTCCTCCTAGGGTCCTCTGAATATTATATATATTAATATAAACACACTGTGTAGTAACTACACGGTGTAGAAATATACTACATTCTAAGTATATTTATGCTTTTCTCAAAGTTTTAGTGAAATTATTCAGAATGAATATTTCATTCACCTTGGATATTTTAATACTTAATATAGTGGCATATAGGAAGTGGTTGAAAGTATTTTATGAGTGTTTGAATGAATGAATGAATGAATGAATGAATGACTATGGGAAATTGACAGTATTGTCTGTTATTCATGAAGAGTGGTAAAATCTGTAAGATTTCATTACGTTTCAAAAAAAGGATTGTAAATGCAACCTTCACACTATGGACTGAAGTCTAATGAAGGTCTTATCCAAAAAGAATAGAGAATTTGGAGGCTAGGAACTTATTGAAGGTAAATAAGAAAGTGGCTTCATATAATTTATCCTAAAATTATACCATGAACAGATATTATGGCCTTACAATTTATTCCCAATGAACAATATCTGACAGAATAAACCACATAATATGCAGGAAGCCTTGAATTATACATAAGCAAAACTACTATGAGAAAACGTTGTATTTTATAGCTTCTTTTGAGGCAGAAGAGAATAGTTGTGCCTTTCTCTATTTCAATTCCTTTCCTCTGTGAAAACCAAAATATTTTTCATTTTTAGAAGTTATATTTCAAAGTTGTGAATTATGACGTTTCTCCTAGTTTAGGGCTCCATAGGACCAAACAGATCTTCCTGACTTTTTTCCATATCTTCCTCTTCTTCAAGGTGTAACTTAATATGATCTCCTTGAAAGGGATTTTGGTGCTACTCCACTGCCCACCAACCCATTTCACCTCCACAGCTGTGATTTCAGAAACCCACCATGTGACCATTAAGCTGGGCTGTCATACAGGTTTTAGGTTTTTTGTGTGCTACTTTTATCTGTCTAGAGTATTATGCATTTAAGGAAAGGAACCATACCCAGAATTCACTACTGTTATGTTCAATGTCTAGCATGGTGATCAATAATTACTATAATGATTTCTATTATGAATTCTCACACTATTTCCATAGACCTCATAAGATCAGAAAGTAATGAATCTCTCAAATAGTTAATTTAAAAAAAGAGTTATGAAATATAAATTTGGAGAAAGATAATTTATCCATAACTTGAAAATACAAATACGTATTATGATAATTTTAATCAACATTTTATATATGTAACATAATTTTAGCAATAATAATCATATACACTTTTATTATATGCTTTTCTCCATGACACTACTTTATAAACTATACTCTATATGTCTATTCCATATTTTAAATTTATTTATTTGTCTATAGGTAACTTACACAGATGGTATTATCCATCACAGTTGCCAATATGTTTTACATGTAAGGAAAAAATAATATAAACATAGAGGAGGCTCTTTGAAAGAACAATGGGACAGTAGATATGAAAGGGAATAAAATGATTTTTGAGATAAAAATGTTATGTTAGAACAATGTCACAGCATTTTAAGAACATGATGACAAGTATGAGCATTTAACATGTGAAGATATTAAAAGAATAAGTTCAGGAAGAAGAAAAGATAATAATAAGGCACAGGTGGTGAAAATATATTGAGAACACCAGACAGCTTATAATGTAATTTGGCTTGATGTAAAAAAATATATATATAGAAGCTCAACTAACATTTATTTATTATTATGTAACAAAATAAAAAAAATTAATAGAAACACAATTTTATATGAATAAATTCTGTTCAATTATTTTGTATGTGACCCAAATCAAAAATAGTCATAAAATATATTTGTGTATCATCATCTTATTATAAAGTACATTGCACTTATATATAAGATATTGTAACTTCATTTGTCAGACTCAGAAATTCTTGGGTTCTGCCTGTTGTCCCAGCAAATTATTAATATTGTTTGACATCACCATCACTGTGTCCCACTTTAGACAATAAAGTATATGGTTATTCTACCAATAGGACAACACATTTGGTAATTAATTTCTTAAACTCATTTGCTTCTGCCTTCCCTTCTTTTGCTGATGTTCAGCAACATGAAAAATTCAAGAGAAAGAGAGCAGAATAGAAAATATCAGCTTTTATCACCCTCCTAACACACAAAAACAAAATTAGATTATAATAATAAATAAAAATAAAAGAAACAAACTAAAGTACCCTTGCAGGGCTTGAAAGTAAAATTAAGAGTCTACAGTAACAGAGTGGAGCACAATATGGAGAATCACCACACAGAGAGGACCACTCAGGAGACTAACAGAGTGAAGACATCTGGCAATGTGTGGAGAGGCTACACAGACACAGGGGGAGGCTACTAGTATTTGTCATGCAGCAGGTGCCATTGCCATGTTGAGTGGCTTCCTCTGCTGAAGACCCTAACAGTCTGGGCTGTTGTGGACTCCACCAGCCTCACAACAGCTACAGACTCCCCACAACTGTCACAGCATGGGGACCCTGCAGTGTTCATCATCACAGACCCAAGTTGACTGCTGTTGCAGAAGACACTGAAATCTCTCACCACTGAGGTAAACAGCAGCCATTGCTAGGAGACGCAGCTCTGCTCCATCATCCCAGAATGAACTGCTGTTGTTTTACCACGGGACTGAGGTTGTGAATATCCCTACCTGCCCTGTGGATCCCCTGAACCCTAGAGTCATAACTCATCCATGTATGCTTGAGCGCCAAACTGTAGCTCTGTACACCTCCCCATGTACCCATCCTCCAGACTCTAGCTCCACAGCTATTCCTATGTGCCCATGTTCCAGGCAGTAGGACCAATGCCATTGCAAGCTAGCCAGTGCCCCAGACTCCAGAGCTGTTGTCACACTGTGAGCACCTATGCAACAGTCCCAGCTCTGTGGCTGCTCCACTGGCAGCCACCCATCAGACACTAGTGCAACCACCACTGAGAGAGGTCTCAAATAAACCACCTAATTTATGACTCAAGAAAATAGAAAATGAGCACTTTAAACCCAAGTTACTACAAGGAAGGAAATAACTGAGAGCAGTAAAGAAATCAAGTAAATGGAGACTAGAAAAACACTAGAAAAACTAAATTGACAAAAGTTTAGGTACACTAAAGAAAGTGAGAATATGCAAATAAACAACATCAGAAATGAAAGAGGAGACATTAAAACCAATACTGCAGATATACAAAGTATGGATAGTTATATGCCAAGAAATTTGATAACCTATAAGAGTAAGATAAATTTGTAGAAATGTAACCCACCAAGATCGAATCATGAGAACTCGGAAAGCTGAACAAATGACTAGTAAAAGAGATTGAAACAGTAATCAAAAATCTCCTAACAACGAAAGCCCAAGAACAGATAGATTCACTAGTGAATTCTCCCAAACAAGTCAAGAATAATTAACATCAATCCTTCTCCAACTCATCCAAGGTATTGAAAAGTAAGGAATACTTCAAAATTCATTTTATTGGAGCATCATTATCTCTGTAAGTAAGCAGCTCAGACTTTTGTTAAAGGTCAATCAACCAAAGATCACCTAGTTGCCTATTCAAGTTGTACTTTTCAGAACTTGGGAAATAGCCCCAGGATGGTTTCAGAGACCCAATGAACTCACTGTGAGACAGCCATAAGCTAAAACTCAATTGAATATCTGACTTCCATAAACCCCTACTCTGACTGATGAACCACAGTGATATGTTAATTTTCTTGGAATTAATGTCAATATCCATTAATTCCTACAAAATCTGATTGTTCCCCTTTCTCAATGCACATTTACATTGATAAGTGGCATGGGTTCTTTTGGAGACAGTTGAGAGGGACATTTAACATTATAGTATGTTTTTACTGTAGTGGGATCTTGCCTCAAGGGGACATGATTCCCCTTCATTCAAATTGTCCTGGATTTCAAATCTGGGTTAAGTCTGGGATTTGACTGAGGATTATGATTTTCTGTTTTGGGATTTCAAGTTAGACTTCTGTTCACTTGACCCACATTGCTTTGACTTATTCAAACCAAATAAGGATTTAGTTACTGCCCATCTAACACTTTTCATGAGTACACCATGATCAGCTAGTTAATGCCCTACATCTCAGTGAATCAGACTATTGTGATTGTTGTTTTGACTCCATTATGCATTATAATAATCACACACATATTGACTGTAATTGATTATTACATACCTCCCAGCACCTGATCCCATTGCCCCCTTTGTATTTAGGGATACCAGTACAGAGGTAGCAGTTTCCACTGTAATTTCTGACCTGCAGAAAAAAGGACTCCAGAATTTTCCAAAGATACTGGGGCTCTCCTCTCAAAGTAATTACTCAGTCATGGTGAAAAGTGTATCTACTAGACCTTCCTGCATCAGATTAGTTGGTCTCACATGACAAAGTCCATTCTAATATATTTATCTCCTTAATCCTTTGGATCGTTACTCTAACAATTTTGCATTCCCACCAGCAATGAATGAGAATGGTGTCTGTTGTTCAACATTCTTACCAGCAATAGGTATTTATAGGGTTGGTATTTATTTATTTATTTATTTAATACAGTTCTGGCATTTCAACATCATGTAATGTAGCACATCCGTGGGCCCTTGTTTCACCCAACTAACCAAATCAGAATCCTTACAGGTTGCTTTAAGAATTTACTAAACACGTGGTGGCTTAAAACAACAGAAAATTATTCTTCACAAACTGGAGATCAGAAGTCTGAAATCAAGGTGTCAGCAGGTTTAACTCATTATGGAGGTTCTGGGGAGAATCTGTTCCATGCCTCTCTCCTATCTTCTGGTTGATATTAGTAATGCTAGGCATTCCGTGGTTTACAGATTATCACTCCAGTCTCTACATCTATATACAAAATTCACATGCAACTTTTTTTATAAACAAAAGTTTTCTAATCAGTTGAATAAATAACAAGGGACATTATTGTCAGATAATATATAAGTTTAGCTTTGTTAGAAACTGTCAGATAGCCCATCTTCAAAAGAGGGTTTACAGGGGTGACTGGGTGGCTCAGTTGGTTAAGTGTTGGGCTTCAGCTCAGGTCATGATCTCAGGGTTTGTGGGTTTGAGCCCTGCCTTGAGTTCTGTGCTGATAGCTCAGAGCCCGGAGACTGCTTCGAATTCTGTACCTCCCTCTCTCTCTGTTCCTCCCCCACTCACACTCTCTCTTTCTCAGAAATAAACATTAAAAACATTTTAAAAAAAAAAAGAGACTATACTACTTTGTATTCCCACCAGCAATGAATGACAATGGTGTATGTTGCTCAACATTCTTACCAGCAATAGGTATTTCTAGGGTTAGTATTTATTTATTTATTTTTCATTTATTGTCTTACTTATTCTAAAAGGGCTATAGGGAAATTGGTTTTAATGTCCATTTCCAGAATGACCATAGATGTGAAGCATCTTTTCTTAGGTTTATTTTCCACCTCGACATATTCTTTTCCAAGAGGTACATTCAAATATTTTCCACATTTTCAAAACTGAGTTGTTTGTTTATTGGTGAATTTTAAGCTTCCTTTGTACATTTGTATATAAGCTCCTTATCTGATACATGATTTGTAAATATTTTCTCCCAGTCATTGCCTTGGATTTTCACTCACTTAATAATACCTTTAGCAGGGCAAAGTTTTAATTTTAATAAAGTTCAACTTTCATTTTTTTCTTTCTTGTATCATGCTTTGAATGTTGTACCTAAAAAGTCATCGTTCCAACAAATGTCATTATAGATAATCTATGTTTTATCTCTAAAGTTTTATAATGTTGAATTTTATCTATCATCTATCTATTTTGCTCTTTGTAAAAGATGTAAGGTGAGTGTCTAGAATTTTTTTGTATATGGATATTGAATTGTTACAGCACAATTTGTTGAAGACACTGCCTTTCCTCCATTGTGTTCCCTTTAAGCCATTGTTGACAATTAGCTAACTGTAATATATAGGTGTGTATTTCTGGGCTTCCTATCCTGTTTTATTGATCTGTTTGATTTTTCTTTTACCGATACCATACAGTCATGATTACTGTAGATTTATAATAAGTCTTGAAATCAGTTTGTTTAAATCTTCCTAGTTTGTTTTCATTTTCTAGCATTATCTTGGCTATTCTATGCACTTTGTGTCTTATATAAATTTTAGGATACATCTGTTAATACCTATGAAATTATACTTTGGGATTTTCACTTGGATTGTGTTGAATATGTAGATCAAGTTGGGAAGAACTGACATCTTGACAATATTGAATTTACCAACATGTAAACATAGAAAATATCCATGTGTATTTAGATTTTTTTTATTTATTCCATCAGTATTTTTGTAGTTTTTCACATATAGGACCTGTAAATATATTGTTGAATTTGTGTAGAAATATTTCATTTCATTTGGTACCATTGTATATATACCTATATATTTTTAAATTCTAGCTGTCCATAGCTGGCGTATAGGACAGCAAATAAAGCTTGTGTACTGCTCTTGTACAACACAACCTTGATAATCTCTTAATAGCATGAGAGTTCTGAGTTGATCTAAGAGTCAATAGATATAAAGTTGGTCAATTAAGGCCGTGAACCAAAGTGAAAGTAATAAGCAAAAACTTTATTCACTTAATTAGGCAAGAGGCAAGAAAGAAGGTACCAGCTGCCCCAGTGTTCCCTTTTTCCCCATGGAATGACACTGGGTTAATGTCATATGGATCAGAGTACAAGGAGGAATCCTGTCACTGCTGAGATACCCCCATGTTGGGGATCATGATCAAAAAGACATGACTACCAATTGACCTGTAAGTTAGACCCAAGCACTTGGAGGCTCTCTGATCTCTGTCCTGCCCCTGGAATGTGGGTTCTGCTTAATTTTCTGGTTCCCAGAAGCTGTTCCAAGGACATAGCCTTGAGATGTAATACGATATTGAAAACACATACATGATATATATGTGACTGCATCTAGTTAAGGCTTCTTTATAAGCTTTTAAAATTTGGAGAGTGGGCACAAGGATCCATTCATCTTGCTGACATCCAAGACAAGCCTCATATGTAAGTTCCCTCTGCTCTTATTGAAACTGCCACCTACCAAGCTATAGTGGCCTACCTCTTCCTTTGATTACACCAGGGAAGATTCCAAGACGGTTGTGAACCTACTCAAAACCCCACCCCTTCAACAAAAGGCTCTTCTTAAAATGATTCTAGGGGCAAGGGGAGGGGAGTTTAAAGGGTTAGTAGCTGTAAAGGACTGAATAATGAATCACAGTGGAGAAAGGAATCTTTGAGAGTTCCTGATGAGTAGGTGTCTCAGAGGTACCTGAAGTGTTTGGCCAAGTATCTCTGATTATGAGACCTCTGAATAAAGATACCTGTGCTAGGAACGTATTTATAAGAGCATGCAGGCTGGAGGGCCAGAGTCCTTAACTGTAACTTCCCACTAAGTCTGCAGTGTGCCAGCTGTGCACCAAGTCTGGAGTAGTGAGGGCAGCTTTTCCTTCTGGGACCTGTCAGGTAAAGCACTTGTAATAGCCTGTGGTTGGACCTATAAGATCATGCATGGTGTTTTGGCTGGTGCCAAACTCTTCAACTTTATTTCCTTAGTTTCTTGGGCTCAAATGTGAAATAGACTAACTCATCATTGAACCAAATAGGTTTGGCTTTGAATAGCTGTGCCAAAAAACTGAGTAATTAGCCTGAGGCCATAGGGGAGAGGAAAGTCACAATCAAGATCATTCCAAGAAGTATTACCAGGGCTACCTGGAGTATAGAACTTAGCCATAAGCTCCAATCATTGCCAAGCCAGGAAAAGATATCCCAAAATAAATCTTTCTTCAGAGAACCTGAAGTCTTCTTTTATAAGCTGTACAATGGACTGTATTTTGCCATTCCATTGATCCAGGTGCAACACAAAGTGTTAGCAATTGCACAGACTTGTCTTGGCTGGCCATCAGGAAGTTGAGGACTGTGGTCATTCAAAAATCCTGGGGCCAAAGAATTGGGTCTCATTCACTGTGCCTCCAAAGTTTAAGGTATTATTAATCACCTCAGAAAAGATCAAGGACAAGTTTTATACAACCTTTTCTTTTTTTTTAATATGAAATTTATTGTCAAATTGGTTTCCATACAACACCCAGTGCTCATCCCAACAGGTGCCTTCCTCAGTGCCCATTACCCACTTTCGCTTCCCTCCCACCCCAATCAACCCTCAGTTTATTCTCAGTTTTTAAAAGTCTCTTATGGTTTGGCTCTATACAACCTTTTCTAACTGAAGGACCCTGATAGTGGGAATAATTCCCTGGTTCATTTATTTTAGCAGAGTTAGTAATATCACCTGGAATTTCCTTCACTAATCAGCATCTGCCTGGTTTTGGAGTTACTGCCTTACTTGTCTTTGTGTGATATTGTTAATTAGAGGGACTATTTTAATTATTTAGAAGTTTCTTATTGCTGACCCATATGAGCATGTTACATTGCTAGGGAAAAGACAAGTAAAAGTCTGGGCTTTAAAAAAATAAATAGGGGCCCCTGGATGGCTCAGTCAGTTAGGCATCTGACTTTGGCTCAGGTCATATCTCATACCTTGTGAGTTTGAGCCCCATGTCAGGCTCTGTGCTGATAGCTCAGAGCTGACAGCTGACAGCTGACAACTCTGTGTCTCTCTCTCTCTCTCTCTCTCTCTCTCTACCCCTCCCTTACTCTTGCTGTCTCTCTCTCTCTATCCCTCCCTCTTTCTCAAAAATAAATAAACATTAAAAAATTAGAAAAAAAATATCCCAAGGTGGCCCTCACAGTGCTAAGAGTGTAATAATACGACCATGGAGATCAATTCATCACAAATCCCTGCCAAAGGGAAGATCCGTTAAGTGGAACTGAACAGTCTATATAAGGCAGGAGCAAGAATGGGATAGGAGAAGGCTGCCACTATCAAGGCCAAAACAACCCTAAAGTTTTTCATCCTTTTCCCATACATTCTGATTGTCCCCATCTTTGACAGGGATGAGCTAACATCTTGGGAGGTGTTTTATTCCTACAGTATAAGAGTTCAGCTGTGGAACTCTGGGTCTAGATTAATAAAGTTGGGGTATATTAGGTAGCAGAATGTTCCATTTTTTAAAAAAAATATCCATTCGTAATACAAAGTGGCACAGCAGCCATGTTTATCAGTGGGATTGGACAATGAGTGACATATTCGTTAGTCAAGTTCAGCGCAGTGGCAACAACCTGGGACATATATATCAATAAATTTGGTGAGGTGGGAGTCACACAGTCTACTCTTTAGGAGACAGAGAAGAGATATTAGATCCGCATGCCTCCCTCAAGCTTATCCAGGCTCACTGATCTGAAAATGATGATGTTCTATCATTTGGGGGACTTTTCCCCATCAACTGAGACAGGGACAGTCTTTTCTGTACGATGAGTAAACATAGTATCTTTCATGAATCCCCTAGTGGGGAAAACACAAATATTCACATATGGATCTCCTCTTGTGGCTCAATAGCATTTTCTATTCTAGACATTGGTACCCATCACAAGGGGCTATCCAAAAAAAAGCAGGAGGACCACCTTAGGAAACTAGAAGCCTTAAATTAATGGTCATCAATTTCAAAGTCTTTGTAGGCAAAACTTCATAATGATTCTAATCTCCTTATCTATTTAAATTTTGGTCTAAGAACATGGGAGATTATAAGAGGGAAAAACAACTTTGTTTTAGTTTACACTATTACTACTCTCAGTACTTTTGGCCAAAAAATGTATGGGCCTTTCTCACATCAAACAATTCTCCAAATTTCTGTGGACACCAATTGGGTGCCCTAGAATTCAATTTCATTCTCACACTACCTAAAGATAGATCCCACAGATTAAAGTCTCCATACTTCAAGACTACTCCACCTCTCACACATGAACACTTCAGTTATAGATCCATAGTCATCTGTACTTCCGAATGCTGTCTCTATACAGAGATTCCCATGATTCTCTTCTTGAGTTTGATAATTTGCTACAGTGGCTCACAGAACTCAGAAAATCATTTTACCTTCTAGATCATTGGCTTATTATAAAAGGACATAACTCAGGAATAATAAGATGCAAGAGGTGCATAGGGAAAGTTATATAGAAAGGGACATGGAGCTTCCAAGCCCTCTTCAAGAGCATTACACTCATAGCACCTCCAAATTTTCCTAGAAGCTCTCTGAACTCCATACGTTAGGGATTTTTTATAGAAACTTTAATACATAGGTGGGCATGATTGATTCAATCATTGACCACTAATGACTAAATCAACCTCCTACTTTTCTCCCCTTCCCAGTGGTCAGGGGTGGAAATGAATGCTCCAATACTGTAATCACATCATTCATTCCCCTGGCAACAAGTTCCATCCATAGTTGTTTTCCAAAATATAAACTCAAGTGTGGTTGAAAGGAACTTGTTATAAATAGCAAGACATTCCTTCACTCTTATCACTTAAGAAATTACAAGGGTATTAGGAGCCCTGTGCCAGAAATTGGGACAAAGACCAAAGATATAATTTTTATTATTAATCACATTATCAAAAGTTCTCTTTATTAGGGTGTCTGAGTGGCTCAGTTGGTTAAGCATTGACTCTTGATTTCAGCGCAGGTCACGATCTTATAATTCATGGGTTTCAGCCCAGAATCGGACTCTACTGATAGCCTGGAGCCTGCTTGGGATTCTCTGTCTCCTTCTCACTCTCTGCCCCTCTCCCACTGTGCATTCACTCTCTTCTCCTCTCTCTTTCTCTCCCTGTCTCTCAAAAGAAATAAATAAACATTTTTTATATGGCCCTTTTTGTGTCCACCACAGAAACTGATGTATCAGTAACCATAAAAGAAGAATTGGAGGAAGTAGGTGGATAACCTTATAAAACAGACAGCACAAATAATAAATGCCCCTTCAAAAAATGCTGTATTATGATGACAGGTTTCTCACTTGAGATGTGTAGTTTGGACTGGGGCTATTTTCTCTTCTCTTCTAATCTACCACTTAAGCATGCCCTTCAATTTTTATTAACATTTCATCTTCTCTGAGGCTTGGTGGAAATATGGAACATAAATATTTCATTGAATACCCTTGATTGGGACCACTGATGTGTAGCTTCAGCCTCAAATATTGGGCTGTTGTCATATGCAATGTGCTCAGGACATCCGAACAAGAAATAAATGTGTTCTTGTAGGGCTTGGCTAACATGACCGAAGTGGAACACATGAAGTGTCTATGACAAACCAATAAGAAATTTCAATTGCGGTCAGAACCCAGTGGGATTTTTGGGATGGGATGAGAGTTCCAATACGATCTAGTGGAAGGAGTGTCCTGGCCCATTGGATCGAGAATCAGTCCCTGGGCAATGTTTTGGCCTTCGTCAGAGTCTGGCAAATAGGGAAGATTTTCCATGTTGTTTTTACATCTTCTGAATATATTGGTTGTCCAAACTTAGTTTCTATATTTATTAAATCATCATCAGTTAATATAGATCTTCATGAAAGTATGATATCTTGCATGGAAAGCCATAACTTATAAATCATTTTAATACATTTATTTGAGACTTCTTGCCTTCCTTCATTCACTCTCTTCATTTTAGGGGAAGAAGATTAATGATATTTGTATTTCCACATATTATTTTTGCATTCATTCAAGTTACATTTGCTTTTGTTGATGTTTGTTTTTTAAAAATTTGTTTATAGTGGACACATAACATCACATTACTTTCAGATGTACAACATAGTGATTCAGCTTTTAGATTTTTATTTTGAATGTTATAGCAACTTACTGAAGGAGAAAGATCACAATATTAGAAGTGTAAGGGTGCATTTCCCCCCAGTTAAGAGACTTTTAAGCATACAGTAATTCATTCCCACAGCTGATAATCTAATAGTGCTCACAGAAGGCATTTCATTGACCTCCTAAGTCAATTTAATGGTGAACATCAACAGAATGCATTTTTAAAAAGACCCTAAAAAAAGGATCCCGTCATATATTTTCTAGATGAAAGTCACTTCAAATATAAAAACATTGGTAGATTAAAATTAAAATGATGAAAAAATATATGCCATGGAAACATTAATTTTAGCAAAAAAAAGAGGAGTGAATAAAATAAAACAAATAAAATCATTAGAGAAAAAATGAGATATGGTGTATGAATAAAAATATCAATTCACCAAGAAGATATAAGAATTTTAAATGTATATACACCAAACAATAGAGTTTCAAAATGCATTAAGAAAAAACAAGTAGAGCTAAAAGAACAAAAAACAAATACACACTTGTAATTAGATAATTCAGTCTTCCTTCTCAGCAACTAGTAGAATTACTAGACAGAAAATCAACAAGAATATAGAAGAACTAAAAGAATGAAATTCACTAATAGGAACTACATGGATATACGTGTAGAACATTATATTCTGACCTGAATTAGACAGTATTCTCCTGAGATTCTATCTATCGATCTATCTATCTACACACACACACACACAAACACACACACACAGAGACACACACACACACACAATCTAGATTTTCCCAGATTAGATAGATAGATAGATAGACAGACTTTTCTATATATAGAGAGAGACAGAGAAAGATGGAGAGAGAGAGACAGAGATGGACAGAGACAGACACAGACACAAAAACACAGTGATAGAAGCAGAGAGGCAGAGGTAGAAAGAGAAGCAGTATAAGGAATATTTTTATACAATAAGGTAGGCTGAGAAGTCCCCAATCTGCTGTTGTCAAGCTGGAGATCAAGAGAGTTGATGGCATAGTTGCAGTCTGAGTCCAAAGGCCTAATTCCAGTATAAGGGCAAGAGAAAACTAATATTTCTGCTCAGCATTCAAGCAGGAGATGTTTCCTTCTTAGACTTTTTTGTTCTATCCAGGTATTCAACTGATTGAGGTCCACTCACAAAAGAGAGAGCGATTTGTTTTATTCAGTCTCCCAATTCAAACATTAATCTCATTAAGAAGCAACTTCACAGGCACACTAAGAAAAATATTTGTCCATATGTTTGGGTACATCCTACCCAATCAAGTTGACACATGAAATTAACCATCATACTTCTAATAAGAATGAGGGTCTGGTTTATTATGGGAGAAATTTTCCTGAGGATCGGGTCAGTAGAACACTGAGAAAATTTTGATGATTAATGCAGGCAAAGGGTAGGTATTTGAACTTTATAATGAGGAATCAGAGCACTGTTACAACACTGGCAAGCTTCCCATGAGATATGGAACTGAGGATACTGGGACAATACAGAGAAACTTCTGACAGAAATGCAGGCAATGTTTACTATTGGGCAATTTAAACATTTTATGATCATTAATATTGGAATGAAGAATAGAACACTACTATCTTACCAAAAGTATCAAGGGGCACCTGGGTGGTTGAGTCAGTTGAGCACCCAACTTTGGCTCAGGTCATGATCTCACAATTTGTGAGTTCATGCCCCACTTCGGGCTCTGTGCTGACAGCTCAGAGCCTAGAGCTTGCTTTGGATTCTGTGTCTCCCTCTCTCTCTGACCCTCCCCTGCTCACACTCTGTCTCTCTTTGTCCCTCAAAAATAAATTAAAATGTTATTTAAAAAAATATATCAAAATTGGGACAAAAAGGTAGAAGAAGCCCCATCATACCTTGTTCTCCCACAGAGACACAAACGTAACGTTATACAATCCAAAAAAATCTTTATGAAAATGCCAGAAATCAATTCAGAAGGTGCAATATCCCAAAGAAGGCGACGTTAAGAACAGCACAATGAAATGTGTAAGAAGAGCTGCTGTATTTAGTCTACAAAATCCCTTCCCCAAGCCAGCAAATATTGGCACAATTTGGACAAAAGATCCAAGTTGAAATTTTTCCTTTGGGAGAAGAAGAGTGGAAATGACTTCCAGTGTTTCAGGGACTTTCCTGAGGGACTGGTTTTTGTCTTTCATAACTTGTGGAGTGATGATGGGAACTGACAAATATTGAACACCATGGGGTTGCTGAAAACAAAGAGAGGAGAGGGGTCTGTGACACTACCAGGGAATTTGCATTACCATGGGCAAACATCAATGGGAGCATGTTTTCTGAAAAAGACACTGGCAAACATCTTTAATTGGGAAATTGCATGCACAAGACTAAAGGAGATTTGTCCAGAAAAGTTTTCAGAAGTTCCCAGAAACTCTACCCAGGCTGGTGAAAGGTTTTCCCTGTATAAAGGCAATGGCAAAATATACATTCTTCCCAAGTGCATAAGTATATCATGTGGTAGGCCACAAAATAATTATTTTTCCCCATAACTTTTAATTATTTCCTCTTATAGACAGAAGTGCCAAGTATTCCTTTTGGAAGAAATTGTCTTTGAAGTACAGGTGTCTTCTTTGCTTTGCTTTATTATTTTGGTTAACATACAGTGCTATCGTAGGTTTAGGTGTACAATTTAGTGATTCAACACTTATGTACAACACCCTGTATCATCACAAGTGTACTCCTTTGTCCCCATCACCTATTTAACCCCTCCTTCCACCTATCTCCCCCCCGGTAGCCATCAGTTTGTTCTCTATAGTTAAGAATCTGTTTCTTTGTACTCAAGTTTATTTATTGATTTTGGGAGAGAGAGAGAGAGAGTGCAAGCAGAGGAAGGGCAGAGAGAGAGAAAAAAAATCCCAAGCAGGCTCTGTACTGTCAGCATTGGGCTCAATCCCATTAACTGTGAGATCATGACCTGAATCTAAATCAAGGGTTAAATCCTTCAACACCTGAGCCACGCAGGTGCCCCAAGAACCTGTTTCATGATTTGTGTCTCTCACTTTTTTTTTGCTTTGCTCATTTGTATTCTTTCTTAAATTCCACATGTGAATGAAATCATAGGGTATTTCTCTTTGGCAGACTTATTTCACTTAGCATTATACTCTCTGGCTCCATCCATGTCATTGCAAATCGCAAGATTCAATTATTTTTTATGGATGAGTAATATTCTATTATATATGTATATATACATATACATACCTCGTGTGTGTGTGTGTGTGTGTGTGTGTGTGTGTGTGTTATATCTCTCTTCTTTATCCACTCATCAACCAATGAACATGTGGCCTGCCTCAATATCTTGGGCATTTTAAATAGTGCTGCAATAATCATATGGCTCATGTATCCCCTTAGATTACTGTTTTTGTATTCTTTAAGTAAATACCTATCAGTATGACTGCTGGATTATAAGGTAATTTAATCTTTTTAACTTTTTGAGGACCCTATATACTGTTTTCCACAGTAGTGTCTGAAAACTTTTTCTTCAGTGCACAGCTACGTATGTATTCATTTTTATGCCAGTACCATACTGTCTTGATTATTACAACTTTGTAATGTAACTTGAAGTCCAGAATTGTGATGCTTCCAGCACTGCTTTCCTTTGTCAAGATTGCTTTGGTTATTCAGGGTCTTTGAGGATGCATACAAATTTTAAAATCATTTGTTCTAGTTCTGTGAAGAATTCTGGTGACATTTTGATAAGGAATGAATTAAATGTGTAGATTACTTTAGGTAGTGGAGAAAATTTAACATTTGTTCTTCCAGTCCATGAGCATGGAGTGTCTTTCCATTTCTTTGTGTCCTCTTCAGTTCTTTAATCAGTGTTTTATAGTTTACAGAGTACAGATGGTTTGCCTCTTTGCTTAGGTTTATTCCGAGGTATTTTGTTTATGGTGTAATTGTAAAATGGATTGTTTTCTTAATCTCTCTTTCTGCTGCTTCATTGTTGGTGTAACAGAAACACAACGGATTTTTGTACATTGATTTTCTGTATTCTGCAACTTTACTGAACTCAGTTATCAGTTCTAACATTTTTTTGGTGGAGTCTTTCAGGTTTTCAATATATAATATCATGTAATCTGCAAATAGTGAAATTATTACTGTTTACAAATTGGATGCCTTTTATTTCTTTTTGTTGTCTTATTGCTGTGGTTTGGACTTCCAGTACTATGTTTAATAAAAGTGTTAAGAGTGGACATCCTTATCTTGCTCCTGATGTTAGGGGAAAAGCTATGTTTATTCCCCTTTTTGGATAATGTTAGCTGAGAGTTTTTAATAGATGGCATTAATATGTTTAGGTATGTTCCCTCTAAACCTCCTTTGTTGATGGCTTTTTATCACAAATGGATGTTGTACTTTATCATATGCCTTTCTGCATCTATTGAAATGATCCTATGGTTTTTATTATTTCTCTTGTACATGGGATGTATCACAATGATTTATTTGTGAATATTGACGTGTCTGGATCTCCATAATAAATCCAATTTTATTGTAGTGATGACTTTTAAATGCACTTATTTTTTTTAAATATTTATTTCTGAGAGAGAGAGAGAGAGAGAGAGAGAGAGAGAGAGAGAGAGAGATGGGGTGGGGGGGTGGGACACAGAATCCAAAGCAGGTTCAGGCTCTGAGCTGTCAGCACAGAGCCTGATGTGGGCCTCAAACTCATGAACTGAAAGATCATGACCTGAGTTGGGCGCTTAACTGACTGAGCCACCCAGGTGCCCCTCAATGCATTTTTGAAGATGGTTTGATAGTATTTTCTTGAGGACTTTTGCATCTGTGTTTGTCAGGGTATTGGTCTGTGTAGTTCTATTTTTTAGTGGTGTCTTATCTGGTTTTGGCATCAATGCAATATTGGCTTCATAGAATAAATTTGGAATATTTGTTTCCTTTTATATTTTTTGGACTAGTCTGAGAAAAAATAGGTATTTACTCTTCTTTAAGTGGTTGGTAGAATTCACCTGTGAAACAATCAATTCCTTAAATTTTGTTGTTTGGATTTTTTTTCATATCATTTTAAATTATTTGCTGGTTATTAATCTGTTCAAATTTTCTATTTCTTCCACTTTCAGTTGTGGTAGTTCATATGCTTCTAGGAATTTATCCCTTTCTTTTAGGTTGTCCAATTTGTTTGGCATATGATTTTTGATAATATTCACTTAAAATTGTTTGAATTCCTGTGGTGTTGGTTTTTCTCTTCTTTCATTTATGATTTTATTCACTTGAATCTTCTCTCTTTTTTTTCTTAATAATATTGGCTAGAGGTTTATTGATCTTATTGACCTTTCCAAAGGACCAGATCCTGCTTCATCGATCTGTTCTTTAATTTTTTTTAAGTTTATTTGTTTGTTTTGAGAGACAGAGGAGGGGTAGAGAGAGAGGGAGAATCTCAAGCATGCTCCACGCTGCGAGTACAGAGCCCAATATGGGGCTCTGATATGGGGCTCAAACCCACAAAACTGCGAGATCATGACCTGAGCTGAAATCAAGAGTCAGATGCTCAAACAACTGAGCCATCCAGATGCCACTTCATTGATCTATTTTACTGTTTATTTAGTTTTTATGTCATTGGCAGATGACATGGTATTCTACATAGAAAACCCTGGGTCATCTGGTGGCTCATTTGCTTTAGCATCCAACTTTGGCTCAGGTCATGACCTCATAGCCTGTGGGTTCAAGCCCCACGTTGGGCTCTGTGCTGACAGCTCAGAGCCTGGAGTCTGCTTTGGATTCTGTGTCTCCCTCTTTCTCTGCCCCTCCCCCAGTCACGCTCTGTTTCTCTATATCTTACACAAAACTAAAAATAAATAAATAAATAAATAACCCAAAATACTATGCACACATAAATTGCTAGAACTGATATGTGAATTCAGTAAGGTCATAGGATAAAAAAATGTTCCATTTTTAGACCTATGGAACAGATTTGTAGAAATTTATTGCATTTCTATACACCAACAATGAAGCAACAAGAATAATAAATCAAGGAATCAAGGTCATTTACAACTGCACCAAAACCAATGAGATACCTAGGAATAAACCTAACCAAAGAGGGAAACATCTGTATTCTGAAAACTATAAAATACTGATAAAAGAAATTGAAGATGACACAAAGAAACAGTAAAACATTCCATGCTCATGGATCAGAACAAATATTATTAAAATGTCATACTACTGAAAGCAATCAATACAGTTAGCGCAATCCCTATCAAAATGCCAACAGCATTTTTCACAGAGCTAGAACAAGCATTAAATTTGTATGGAACAACAAAAGACCCCAAATAGCCAAAGCAATCCTGAAAAAGAAAAGAAGGCATCACTATTTCAGACTTCAACTTATATTATAAAGCTATAATCTTCAAGATAGTATGGTACAGTGACAGAAACAGACACATAGAAAAATGGAACAGAATAAAAAAACGCAAAATGAACCAACATTTACATGGTCAATTAATCTTTGACAAAACAGGAAAGAATATCCAGTGTAAAAACAAAACAAAAGAAACAACTAAAAAAATGGTCTCTTTAATAAATGGTGCTGGGGAAACTGTACAGCAACATGAAAAAGAAAGAAACTGGACCACCTTCTTACACCATACACAAATGTAAATTCAAAATGAATGAAAGACCTAAAGGTCAGACAGGAAACCATAAAAGTCCTAGAAGAGAGCACAGGCAGTAACTTCTTTGACATAGACCTTAGCTACTTCTTACTAAATATGCCTCCTGAGACAAAGGAAGTAAAGGCAAAAATAAACTATTGGGACCTCATCAATATAAAAAGCTTCTGCACAGAGAAGTAAACAGTCAAAAAAAGTAAAAGTCAAAATTCAGAAAGGGAGAAGATATTTATAAATGACATATCTGATAAAGGGATAGTATACGAAACATACCAAAAATCTTATAAAACTAAACACTCACAAACAAACAAACAAACAGAAACAAATAACCTAGTTAAAAATGATAAGAAGAGGAGAGGAGCCAAGATGGGGGAAAAGTATGGAAGTTTTTGTGTGTCTCATGTCCTTGAAATACAGCCAGACCAACATTAAACCATCCTACACACCTACAAAACTGATTGGAGGATTAACACAACAATCTGCACAACATGAACCAAAGAATTCAGCAGGTGAGTGGTGTGGAGAGGTGAACTTGGGGAGAAAGAAGCTGGCAGCAGGGAGGGAGCCACTTTTGCAGGTGGGGAGAGGGCAGAGACTGGGGTGAGGGGAGAGAATACAGAAAAGCACCCCTCCCCAAAAGCAGCTGGAGAGAAAGTGGAAAATTGGAAACAGCCACAGGGACTAAACTAAAAAGGGAGAAAGGAGAGGGTTTAAATTCCATTAAGACTGTAAACAAGGGGAGCACAAAGTCTGCAACTCTGCAGCTCCATACCTGGCGGTGCTCTGGTAGGAACAGCGAATCCCCAGGAACAGAGTGGGGTCTGGGAGGTTCTTGGGCCACACAGGGAAAAGCGGTTTCGCTGCTAGAAGGATATTTGGTAGAAAATGTTGAAGCCACCTGGTCCCAGAAGACTGCCACATTCGCTGGTGCTGGAACAAGGTCCTTAATGGTGAAGCCTTGTGTGTGCCAGATGTGTGTTGTGATTTTCCACAATCCCTGAAACACTGTTGCTACACTATCTCACGAACTTTTTCTGGGGCAGGCTGGCACCTGGCTGCAGTCTCAGGCACCGGCAGCAGCAGGGTTCAGCAAGCGTTCCTGGGTGCAGCCAGCATTTTGGCATTGCTCAGTGAGACCCTCCGGCGGAGGGGAGGAATGGGTCAAAGCCACAGTCCTTCTGAAGTAAGGGGCCGGGGAAAACTGCCGCATCTGAGACAAAACTCGGGAGGGAGAGAGGTGCTCCCTGGGGCTTGGTAACAGACAGTGAGGAAACGGAAAGTGGATGAAAGCTGAAGACAGAGGACAGGTGCACGACCTCATCAAAATAAAAAGCTTCTGCACAGCAAAGGAAACAATCAGCAAAACTAAAAGGCAACCAACAGAATGGGAGAAGATATTTGCAAACGACATATCAAATAAAGGGTTAGTATCCAAAATCTATAAAGAACTTATCGAACTCAACACCCAAAAAACAAATAATCCAGTGAAGAAATAAGCAAAAGACATGAAGAGACACTTCTCCAAAGAAGACATCCAGATGGCCAACCAACACATGAAAAAATGCTCAACATCACTCATCATCAGGGAAATACAAATCAAACCACAATGAGATACCACCTGACACCTGCCAGAATGGCTAACATTAATAACTCAGTCCACAACAGATGTTGGTGAGGATGAAAAGAAAGAGGATCTCTTTTGCATTGTTGGTGGCAATGCAAGCTGGTGCAGCCACTCTGGAAACAGTATGGAGGTTCCTCAAAAAACTAAAAATAGAACTACCCTACGACCCAGCAATTGCACTACTGGGCATTTATGCATGGGATACAGGTGTGCTCTTTTGAAGGGATACATGCACCCCCATGTTTATAGCAGCACTATCAACAATATCCAAAGTATGGAAACAGTCCAATGTCCATTGACTGATAAATGGATAAAGCAGATGTGGTATACATATAAACAATGGAATATTACTCAGTAATAAAAAATAATGAAATCTTGTCATTTGTAGCAATGTGGATAGAACTAGATTGTACATCATAAGTGGAATTAGTCAGTCAAAGACAAAAATCATATGACTTCACTAATATGAGGACTTTAAGAGACAAAGCATATGAACATAAGGGAAGGGAAATGAAAATAATATAAAAGAAGTGAGGGGGACAAAACAGAAGAGTCTCATAAATATGCAGAACAAACTGAGGGTTACTGGAGGGGTTGTGGAAGAGGGGATGGGCTAAATGGGTAAGGGGCACTAAGGAATCTATTCCTGAAATCATTGTTGCACTATATGGTAACTAATTTGTATGTAAATTTTAAAAAAATAAAAAATAAAACAAGTTAATAAAAAAATGTGAGGAAGACATTAATAAGCATTTTCCCAAAGTAGACATACAGATGGCTAATAAACACATTAAAAGATGCTCAACGTCGGTCATCATCCAGTAAATACAAAGCAAAACTGTAATGAGATATCTCCTCACAACAGTCAGAATGTCTAAATTTAACAACACAGGAGAGAACTGGTGACCCAATGGCAAGTGATTAATGAATGGATAAAGAAATGTGGGATATGGTTGGTGGTAGAACATATTATCCTAAGCGAAATTAGTCAGAGAAAGACAAATACCATATGATGTCACTCATATCTGGAATTTAAGAAACAAAACAGATGAAAATAGCGGAAAAAAGAGATGCAAACCAGGAATCAGACTCTTAACTGTAGAGAAAAACATGAGGGTTACTGGAGAGGAAGTGGGCAGGGAGATGGGTAAAATGGGTAATGGGGATTAAGGAGGGCACTTGCTGTTATAAACACTGGGTGTTGTATGTAAGTGATGAATCATAATTCTACACCTGTAACTAGTATTACACTCTATGTTAACTAACTGGAATTGAAATATAAACTTGAAAACAAAACACAACAATTCCAAGTCAAGCAAGAATCTGCTCTGTGATTTGATTCACACATTCATGGACATCACCCCTTGAACCCTTGATGTGTAGACCTATGCTCTATTACACTATAACTCTTCCCACAATGATAATTATGAAAAAAATATATACTGAAATTTGTTTAAGCAGTTTGAATTTTCTTTGTAAATTACTCATATTTTATTCACACATAGACATGTTGCTATAACTTGCTTTTATGTTAACAAAATGAAAATGATATTTTCCAATGGGTAAAGTGTAAGCAGACAACTTTGACAAAGTTGAATTCTCTAGAGTTTTTACAAAATTTCATTTAAGAAAATTCATGTTTATTTTATTTTTTAATGTTTATTTATTTTGGGGGGGAGAAAGAGAACATGAGTGCACTTAGGGAGGGTCAAAAAGAGAGGGAGAGAGAACCCAAGGCAGGCTCCATGCTCAGTGCAGAGCCCAATGCAGGGCTCGATCTCATGACCATGAAGTCATAACCTGAGTTGAAATCAAATCAGACACTAAACCCACTGAGTCACCAGGTACCCAGAAAAATTCATGTTTACTTAAAAAATACACCATTAACATTAACTTTTAGAACTGATAAATTGAGATGCTTCTCTTGGAGAAATAATGGAATTTACAGGTGTCACTATAAATAGAAAGCTAAGGATTACATTTAATGAGCTGGCTGTCATTAGCAGTAAAAGGAGTATAAATTATTTTGTTTTTCTTTCTTACATGAAGTTAACTAGCTCCCCTTGGGGTCCAACTTAAAACTTTTCCTCTGTTAATAAATAGACTTCACTTACTCACTCAAGCATATATTCTGGATTTATAATTCCTGGCAAATAATCTTTATTTACCCTACCCTCTTCTTCCACTATATTTCATATAAATTTGGGATAATTAAGAAAACGAATGAAATATGAATAATTTGTGTGCTAAAATTAATAATATAAAATCAGGGGAACAGTTTTTGCATATCACCAGCCATAGCTGCCTCTTTCTATTCAACATAACTGAAGAGCATGTTTTCAAAAGACAATTTCTGGGTAGGGTTAAATATGATGAATTCTAGTGGTTGACAAGTGGCTATAGTTTTCATGCTGTCTCCTTTACAGGTGGAGATTTGATAGTTGGACCCTGTCCAAGACCCTCTCTTCATTTATCAGTTTCCAGTACGGAGGAGACTATAGAAGAAAAGCTTTCATAACAACAACAACAACAACAACAACAACAACAACAAAAATAGGGCAGGTATGTCAACTGCTTTTTTCTCCTAGGTGCACTCTCTTCCACAAGTATGCAGTTGAAATTCTGCCTGTAGACACTCTGTCTCTGTCTTTCACTATCTCTCTCCCTCTCCCTGTCTCTCTGTCTCTTGTTTCTCTGTCCTTTTCTCTGTGTTTCACTCTTGGTTTCTGCCTATGGACTCTCTTTCTCTGTCTCTTTGTTTTTCTCTCCCTCTCTGTCTCTCTTTCTGTTTCTGTCTCTCTTTTCCTTTCTCTCTCTCTACCCTTCCCTCCCCCTGTCTTGTTGCTGTGTGAGTCCTGTGATCTGATCGCCTAGTAACTTAAGTTGTGCAAACAGCAAAAAATATTCAATAGAGAATTAGAAAAAGGACTAGGAAAGTCTTTCACATAAAAGTCTACAAGGAAATAACAGAAAAGAAGAAATAAAGGCAGGACAAAAAGACACACTGGAAATATGAATTAGTGGAGAAAAGAGAGGTGTTAGAGTACAGAGGGTTTAAAGGACTTTATGCAAACTTCAGGCTATATCTTTTACATTTATGTTCCTCTGTGTTTAAATATTCTCATAAGATTAAAGATTCTCATAAACATTTTACTTTCTTTTTATTTGGTTAGTGTTGTGGTGCCTTGTTAATAGCATCTAGCATTGGTGTGTGTGTGTGTGTGGTATGGAAGGTAGTCAACACATTATATAACCAGTCTATATCTTCCATTTAAGCACAGGCTAGCAAATTTAATTCAAAGATTTTGATAAAGAACACAAGTGTATCAGTAAAAATATATATCCACAAAGGAGACATAGGCCCATAAGCATTTTCACACTGACTTCAAAATGGTAAAAAAAGCTTAGCTTTGAAACAATTACTTTTCTAAGGTCATTACTATAAATTTGGAAGTTCAATTGTTTAGAGGATTAATTATATTATTCCTTCTAATATTGAAGTAATGAAAGTAGTTAAAATAAGTAGATTTTGTGTATTATTGTACTTTTATGACATTGGAATTTATGTTCCATAAGAACTAAGAATTAAAACAAAACAATCAATCCTTTGTCTTGCTAAATGTAAACTTTATTATTATTGATGATTTTTTTCTTATAGTAGAAAGAAAATGGAATTATTTTTAACTATTATATTTTATACTAGGAATTTGGTAAAATCATTTTATTTTGCAGAATCTCTAGTTCTTTTTTAGAAAATGGATATTAATATTTGATTAGTAAAATGTAGAAGTGTGCTGTGTAGTACATATGATACAATGAGTAGAGGTGGGAGAAATTCTCAGTGTGAAACCAAAACCCTGTAATTCATCAAAAACAAGCAGTTGCATGATGCAGACAGTGATTTGGAAATGTTATTATTCCTTTGAATAGAATATTTGTGCAACAAAATTTCACAAATAATTGTTTATCCAACTTAAGATACATTTATCTCTAGCATTGTAGTTGATGTAATATGGGAATAGATTTAATGTTGCAATTTTAAAATAAGACCATTTTTGGTTTTTGCCTTCCTTTCATTTCAGCAGGAAACTTTCAGTGGTCAAAATGGGTCATGGGAATTTCAGTGTCATCAGTGAGCTGATCCTTGTAGGATTTTCCAATTACCCCCAGACTGAAATCCCACTCTTTTTTCTATTCTCTCTGGTCTACTTGGCAAGTCTCTTTGGAAACACAACTGTCATCACTTTAGTCATTCTAGATTTCTCTCTCCAGACACCCATGTACATCTTCCTCTGTCATCTGGCCTTTCTCAACATATTTTTTAGCACATTTGTGGTCCCCAAGATGCTTTTTAATTTTCTCGCAAGCAAGAAAGTTATATCTTACAACTTCTGTATTGCTCAGACCTACATCACCTTATTCCTGGAGTCAACTGAGTGCTTTCTTCTTGCAGTAATGGCTTTGGATCGCTATGTGGCCATTTGTTACCTACTGAGATATCTGCTCATCATGAACTGGTCTGTGTGTGCGGCATTAGCTCTGGGGGCCTGGACCGTTGGCTTTTTTGCCTCAGTGGTGCCTCTCTACCTCACAATTCTTCCACTCTGTGGTCCATATGTTGTTGACTATATTTTCTGTGAATTGCCCATTCTTCTTCATATGTTCTGTGCTGATACATCCCTGCTGGAGACCATAATGGCCACAGGAGGGGCTGGAACAGTGTTATTCCCCTTCCTCTTCATTATACTCTCTTACCTTCGCATCCTGGTGGCTGTGATGACAATAGACTCTATTAAGGGCAGAAAAAAAGCCTTTTCCACATGTACTTCCCACCTGATTGCTGTGATCATGTATTATGGAACAGGAATGATCCGGTACTTAAGACCCAAGTCCCTCTATTCAGCAGAGGGAGACAAACTCATTTCTGTGTTCTATGCAGTCATCAACCCTATGCTGAATCCTTTCATTTACAGCCTAAGGAACAAGGAAATGAAGGAGGGTATGAAAAAAGTTATGGGCAAATACAAAATTAAAACAAAACAACAAATCACAGGCTAGAATCTTTATGATTCTATAAGCGTTCTTATAAGCGTTTAAGGCAATGCTTATTTTTTTAACCTGTGTTCATATCCAAATACTATGAGACTAAGCTCCACCCCAAGTAATTTGGATTTGGCAGACTTCCAGATGAAAGTAGTCATTACATTTTTACAAATCTCCTCAAGTGTTTCCAGTTCAGATTTCTCCCATGAGTTAATATTTATGTATAGTTGTTCTTTAAGTGTTAGAACATTGTTATATCAACTCAGTCAAATAGTTTGTGACCTGCACGATGAATTCCAGGTCAACACATTCTTATCCTCTGTAGCCACTCAATTTACAGTATTTTATTCTCTCTTTTTCCATTTATTTTGCGAAGTTTAAAATTATGACAAGGTGACCAATCCTACTCTACTCATATGCTCCATCCTTTGAGGGATATAAATCTGAAGATACAAGTCTCAGATCTTTACAGGGGTAAAAAAGGCAGGCTAAATTCTGAAATACATGTCATTAACTCTTACAAAAAGAAAATATATTTGAAATCACTAATGAGAATTTTTTAAAGAAATATAAAACTCTGTCCCCATTTTACTGCTTTTACTTTTTATTTATCTAAACTTTTACTTTTTGGTCTCTAATTTTAGGAAAAGGGTATGATTTTTTGAAATTGAAAACTGAGAAAAAAACTTCTCAATTACTTGAACTTTAGTTATCTCCATATGGAAAATAGCTTGCAGGAGTAAATACTAACCGTCATTTAATTTATTAACTTTTTAGCTATTTAAACATGTTGGTTACAATAGATTTGCAACTATAGTATTTTGAGGAGCCATATGCTAATTAGTTTAATACTGCTAGATTTGGAGGCAAACTTAAGAGTTAATCCTAGGTTCAATCACTTAGTTGGTGCATGTCCTTTATCAAAATCTTCCCTGTGCTTTAATATCCCACTTGAAAAATCAGGAAATGCAATGTATAGGAGTGTAAAAGTGAACACATATAATACAACTAAACTATGGGAGAGGCTTAAAACACACAAGACAAGATCATTCTCCATCTGCTATTGAAAAAAAGAAAAACTTTGTGCTAGATTCTACAATATTTTAGAAAGAAAAGAAATGTACAGTAATTACACTAAATAAAAAATTTTTCAGATTATCTTTTCTAATATCTGTTGGAAATTGATGTTCCCATGAAAGTGGAAATTCCTCTTTTCAAGGTTAGGTTTGTACACTTGGAATAATCTAGAGGATCTATTCATGTGTCTAAGTATGAGGCCCAAAGAACTTAATGTTTCCAATTAACATATTTCATACCTGTGTACCAGAGGATGGCTAAAACATATGCCTGTGTAGCAGCCTTCTGACTTCTTCAAAGAAATTTAATTCTAATATATGGAAGAACCAGGATTTGTTCCTCTGTCATCAAATTTTATTAAATCCCAATGTATAATTCATAAGGAAAAAAAAAGGAAACAAATCTTAATGTGGAATGAAGCAATAGGTGTCTGATTTGTAATATTTTTTTGCAATACTTAGGATTCCATGGCAACATTGTACAAACTACGCATGTGGATGGTTTTCTTTATTCCAAGTTCATTTAACAGTGGCTCTATATTAGTGAATTTTCTTGAAAATAATACAATATTTATAGTGATCCCAAATGTCGTCAAAACCAAAACATAGTAACATTGTATCTTGCTCTTATAACCATTTATCCAGCAAGCAGAACATACTGGGGAAATCATTTGAAAGGGAAGGAGTGAGAAGACCTGAATAAAAACTGAATTTAACTCAATATATACCTTGAAATCAATGACAAAACTATCCTTAGTTCACTGAAAAATGATCCTTCCTTTTAACTAGAAAATAGTTCTGGGGTACCAGAACTGTCGCCCAACCTACCGAGCCACTGACTTCGGTTCAGGTCATGATCTCACAGCTCTCATGAGTTTGAGCCCTGCTTTGGACTCTGTGCTCACAGCCCAGAGCCTGGAGCCTGCTTTGGATCCTGTGTCTCTCTCTCTCTCTCTGCCCCTAACCCACTCACATTCTGTCTCTGTCTCTCTCAAAAGTAAATAAACATTAAAAAAATTAACTAGAAAGTAGTTCCAATGAATCTTTCATGACTCACTGTCAGCAATGCAAGAATATTATGTGAGACTGTGGTAGTAATCAAGTGACTCTAGAACCAACATATATAGAGTAAGACCAGTTATTTTTCTGTTATTGCTTAAAATTAACAACATAGTTAGTAAAATGACTTTTAAATAACAAAATATAAATTAAGTGTGAAATAATAATCATAGATCAAGACTTTGATTAAAAGTATTTTTCAGGGAAAGTTTATAGCCTCCCCAAACCCCTGTGTTTGAATTTCATGTTGAATATTTAGCTATCTCTCAATGAAAATTTCCTGAGAATATAAATTTTGTCTGCTTTCTAGAGATTTCTGTTGTTGTTCACCTCGTGGATTATATAAAAAACACAAGATATATCAATTTAGTTTATTAAATTATTATCACTGTTAATCCAGTAAATATTTGATTAACTCACTCTTATCTTTGGTTAAACCAAATTTTGCTTCCACAGCAAAAATTAATTTTGAACTCGCTTTTGACATGATTAATTTTGACAATATGTTGACATAGGTAATTTAAGCAATTTTGCAAACAATGGGTCTGTTACTGGAAACCATAAGCTAGAATACAAATGGACAAGAAAGAGCAATTATGGGAAAACAATGTGGAGGGAAATCAGTTTCTCTAAGAATTAATTATGAGATACTTCTTGCTCAAGTAACTAGCATAGGCTTTCCACACATCTTAATGAGATCATGGTAGGGAAAGGTATTTCTTTGTTTTGCCTCAACACACTGTCTCAAACACCAATGAAGACATCTTTTTTTGAAATTTAAACACATTACTTTGATTATTTGAGAAGAAATGACTAGTTATATAGGTAAGTAAATTATATGCCCACTAAGTTCTTTCTTTTTAGCTTACAAAGAGGGCAGACTTGCAAGGAGTGTGTGTGTGTGTGTGTGTGTGTGTGCATAAAATATATGGACTTGATAATTAACTGTGTTGTAGGATCTAACCAAGTAAAATTTTAATACATTGTGAATACTTGAAGGCAACATAAATTTTAGTGTCTTTAAAGTAATGTTCTCAGTATCAGGAATTAATGATGTTTACTCAGAAAATATATTTATTATATTTATTTTCTCTTTTTTCTTTGTTTTAAAATTTTTTAATGTTTATTTATTTTGGAGAGACAGAGAGAGACAGAATGTGAGCAGGGGAGGGGCAGAGAGAGAGGGAGAAAGAACAGCACAGAGCCCTACACGGGGCTTGAACTCACTAGCTGTGAGATCATGACCTGAGCCGAAGTCAGATGCTTAACCAACTGAGTCACCAAGATATCCCTCTCTTTTTGTCTTATTCCACTCTAAATTTCTTTCCATTTCATTTGAAAATGACATTGCTTGGGGCACCTGGGTGGCTCACTTAAGTGTCTGACTCTTGATTTTGGCTCAGGTCATCTCATGGTTATGAGATCAAGCCTGGTGTGTGGCTCCTTGCTGAGCATGGAGCCTGCTTAATGTTCTCTCCCACCTTCTCCCTCTGTGCCTCCCACTTGTGCATGCTTGCACTTTCTTTCTTTCTTTCTTTCTTTCTTTCTTCTCTCTCAAAAAAAAATGACATTGCTAGCACTCTGTTACTCAACCTATACTGGGACATCCAACCTCTTAAATAATATTCCCCTTGCTGAAGTTGTTTCTCTTATCAAATGTTACAGAGTATAAATAAAATCTAACAAAAAACCTCAATATCCATTTAACTTGTGATCCCTCTAAAAGGTATATGCACCCAATTGGCAGCACATTTTAGGTATCTCTACTGAGGATGGATATGACATGTGCCAAACTGTTTCTTAACAATTTTCCACAGTGATAAATCATTTTTATGTTCTTAGTGTGTCACTTCTTATCTGGGGAAATTTCGATATATTAATTAACAAGAATATACCACTTCAGAGGAAAATAAGGGTCCTAATACTGTCTGTATTATATATGTATATATTATCTATACAACATATATGTATAGTAAAAAGAATGTATATATGTATATATATATATACACACATATATATACATACATATATATACACATATGTTTATATACTATAGTATAATTACTATATTTTATTTATATATAATAATTATATTATAATTATAATATTATATATTATAATTATAATATTATATATTATATATAACTATATATGTGTGTGTATATATATTTATATATATCTATATATCTATATCTACATCTATATCTATAACTTATTTTAAGGAATTATCTCAAGTGATTATGGAGGCTTGAAAGTCAAAGTCCAACCCAAAACATGCAGATGGGCCAACATGCTGGAAACTCAGAAAGAGCTAATGCTATAGTTGATATCTAAAGGTCTTCTACCTGCTGAATACCCTCCTGGTAAGGAGACTTTAATATTTTGCTCTATTTAGGCCTTCAAATGATTGAATAAAGCCCACCCACATCATGGAAGGAAAATCTGCTCTTTTCAAAATCCACTGATTTAAATGTTAATCTCATCCAAAACACTCTTACAAAAACATCTAGAATAATATTTGACCATATATCATATATCTGGGCAACCATGGCCCAGCCAAGTTGACATATAAAATTAACCATACAATTCTTTATTTAGTTTGTTCATTTCTTGCATATAGTAGCTCATTGTTTTTTAGGTGTTCATTCTGTACCATACACAGTATGAATCGATTAAGTCAAGTAGTTATTTAATATATTATTTGGGGTTTTCTATATATAATATTGTATTAACTGTGAGTAAAGATCTTTCTCTCCACTTTGGATACCTGTTATTGGTTTAAATTCTCTGAATAGTATTTCCAATACTATGTGGAGTAAAAGTGACAATAGTAAGTGCATCCCTAATTTGTTCTGTTCTTGATTTTAGAGTAAAGTATTTCAAAATTTTGGCTTCACTGGAAAGATAGCAGGGTAGGAGGACCCTAAAGTTGGTTTGTACCACAGATACAACTAGCTGACACTCACAGTAGCGTAAATCACCCAGAATCTGCCGAAGAGTGGCAGAAAAAACTCCATAACTAAAGGTAGGGAAGAAAAAATCAAAGATGGTGGGAAGGGTGAGACTTCTTGGAAGAAAATTGACTGTGGCTGTTCACAGTGGGGAGGGAGTTTGTGGTACAAAGAAGGGTGGAAAACAGACATTCACACTGGGAAGCCCACAAAGAGGGGAGGATGAATCCCTATTATATTTTCCTTGAAAGCTAGAGGGACTGAATTCAGTGAGTTCTTACAATCAGTGGGAGTTAAATCTTGGAATTTTAAAAATCAGTGGGTGAAAACAGGGAGGGAGGGAAGATGGCTGCGTAGGAGGACGCTGGGCTCACTGCGTGTCCTGCTGATCACTGAGATTCCACCTACACCTGCCTAAATAACCCAGAAAACTGTCAGAGGATTAGCAGAACGGAGTCTCCGGAGCCAAGCACCAGACGAGAGGCCCACGGAAGAGCGTAGGAAGGAGGCGGTGCGCGCTCCACGGACTGGCGGGAGGGAGCCGGGGCGGAGGGGCCGCTCGCTGGCCAAGCAGAGTCCCCGAGTCTGGCAGGCAAAAGCAGAGGGGCCTGACAGACTGTGTTCCGACAGCAAGCGTGACTTAGCGTCTGGGAGGTCATAAGTTAACAGCTCTGCTCAGAAAGTGGGAAGGCTGGAGGACAAAGGGAGGGAGAGCTGCTGAGCCCCCGGAGGACAGAGCTCAGTTTGGTGGGGAACAAAGGCGCTTGCCAGCGCCATCTCCCCTGCCCATCCCCCAGCCAAAATCCCAAAGAGAACCAGTTCCTGCAGGGAACTTGCTCGCTCCGTGCAAACACCCAACTCTGTGCTTCTGTGGAGCCAAACCTCCGGGAGCGGATCTGACTCCCTCCCGCTGCCACAGGGCCCCTCCTGAAGTGGATCACCTAAGCAGAAGTGAGCTAAGCCTGCCCCTCCTGCCCCCATGAACTTTGCCTACCCACCCCAGCTAATACACCAGATCCCCAGCATCACAAGCCTGGCAGTGTGCAAGTAGCCCAGACGGGCCATGCCACCCCACAGTGAATCCCACCCCTAGGATAGGGGAAGAGAAGGCACACACCAGTCTGACTGTGGCCCCAGCAGTGGACTGGGGGCAGACATCAGGTCGGACTGCAGCCCCGCCACCAACTCCAGTTATACACCACAGCACAGGGGAAGTGCCCTGCAGGCCCTCACCACTCCAGGGACTATCCAAAATGACCAAATGGAAGAATTCCCCTCAGAAGAATCTCCAGGAAATAACAGCTAATGAACTGATCAAAAAGGATTTAAATAATACAACAGAAAGTGAATTTAGGATAATAGTCATAAAATTAATCACTGGGCTTGAAAACAGTATAGAGGACAGCAGAGAATCTCTTGCCACAGAGATCAAGGGACTAAGGAACAGTCACAAGGAGCTGAAAAGCACTTTAAACGAAATGCAAAACAAAATGGAAACGACGACGGCTCGGAGTGAAGAGGCAGAGGAGAGAATAGGTGAACTAGAAGATAAAGTTATGGAAAAAGAGGAAGCTGAGAGAAAGAGAGATAAAAAAATCCAGGAGTATGAAGGGAAAATTAGAGAACTAAGTGATACACTAAAAATAAATAATATACGCATAATTGGTATCCCAGAGGAGGAAGAGAGAGGGAAAGGTGCTGAAGGGGTACTTGAAGAAATCATAGCTGAGAACTTCCCTGAACTGGGGAAGGAAAAAGGCATTGCAATCCAAGAGGCACAGAGAACTCCCTTCAGATGTAACTTGAATCGATCTTCTGCACGACATATCATAGTGAAACTGGCAAACTACAAGGATAAAGAGAAAATTCTGAAAGCAGCAAGGGATAAACTTGCCCTCACATATAAAGGGAGACCTATAAGACTCGTGACTGATCTCTCTTTTGAAACTTGGCAGGCCAGAAAGGATTGGCACAATATCTTCAGTGTGCTAAACATAAAAAATATGCAGCCGAGAATCCTTTATCCAGCAAGTCTGTCATTTAGAATAGAAGGAGAGATAAAGTCTTCCCAAACAAACAAAAACTGAAGGAATTTGTCACCACTAAACCAGCCCTACAAGAGATTCTAAGGGGGACCCTGTGAGACAAAGTACCAGAGACATCACTACAAGCATAAAACATACAGACATCAAAATGACTCTAAGCCCGTATCTTTCTATAATAACACTGAATGTAAATGGATTAAATGCGCCAACCAAAAGACATAGGGTATCAGAATGGATAAAAAAACAAGACCCATCTACTTTCTGTCTACAAGAGACTCATTTTAGATCTGAGGACACCTTTAGATTGAGAGTGAGGGGATGGAGAACTATCTATCATGCTACTGGAAGCCAAAAGAAAGCTGAAGTAGCCATACTTATATCAGACAAACTAGACTTTAAATTAAAGGCTGTAACAAGAGATGAAGAAGGGCATTATATAATAATTACAGGGTCTATCCATCAGGAAGAGCTAACAATTATAAATGTCTATGCGCCAAATACGGGAGCCCCCAAATATATAAAACAATTACTCATAAACATAAGCAACCTTATTGATAAGAATGTGGTAATTGCAGGGGACTTTAACACCCCACTTACAGAAATGGATAGATCATCTAGACACATGGTCAATAAAGAAACAAGGGCCCTGAATGATACATTGAATCAGATGGACTTGACAGATATATTTAGAACTCTGCATCCGAAAGCAACAGAATATACTTTCTTCTCGAGTGCACATGGAACATTCTCCAAGATAGATCATATACTGGGTCACAAAACAGCCCTTCATAAGTTTACAAGAATTGAAATTATACCATGCATACTTTCAGACCACAATGCTATGAAGCTTGAAATCAACCACAGGAAAAAGTCTCGAAAACCTCCAAAAGCATGGAGGTTAGAGCACACCCTACTAACGAATGAGTGGGTCAACCAGACAATTAGAGAAGAAATTAAAAAATATATGGAAACAAACGAAAATGAAAATACAACAATCCAAACGCTTTGGGACGCAGCGAAGGCAGTCCTGAGAGGAAAATACATTGCAATCCAGGCCTATCTCAAGAAACAAGAAAAATCCCAAATACGAAATCTAACAGCACACCTAAAGGAAATAGAAGCAGAACAGCAAAGGCAGCCTAAACCCAGCAGAAGAAGAGAAATGATAAAGATCAGAGCAGAAATAAACAATATACAATCTCAAAAAACTGTAGAGCAGATCAATGAAACCAAGAGTTGTTTTTTTGAAAAAATAAACAAAATTGACAAACCTCTAGCCAGGCTTCTCAAAAAGAAAAGAGAGATGACCCAAATAGATCAAATCATGAATGAAAATGGAATTATTACAACCAATCCCTCAGAGATACAAACAATTATTAGGGAATACTATGAAAAATTATATGCCAACAAATTGGACAACCTGGAAGAAATGGACAAATTCCTAAACACCCACACTCTTCCAAAACTCAATCAGGAGGAAATAGAAAGCTTGAACAGACCCATAACCAGCGAAGAAATTGAATCGGTTATCAAAAATCTCCCAACAAATAAGAGTCCAGGACCAGATGACTTCCCAGGGGAGTTCTACCAGATGTTTAAAGCAGAGATAATACCTATCCTTCTCAAGCTATTCCAAGAAATAGAAAGGGAAGGAAAACTTCCAGACTCATTCTATGAAGCCAGTATTACTTTGATTCCTAAACCAGACAGAGACCCAGTAAAAAAAGAAGTACAGGCCAATATCCCTGATGAATATGGATGCAAAAATTCTCAATAAGATACTAGCAAATCGAATTCAACGGCATATAAAAAGCATTATTCACCATGATCAAGTGGGATTCATTCCTGGGATGCAGGGCTGGTTCAACATTCGCAAATCGATCAACGTGATACATCACATTAACAAATAAAAAGAGAAGAACCATATGATCCTGTCAATCGATGCAGAAAAGGCCTTTGACAAAATCCAGCACCCTTTGTTAATAAATACCCTTGAGAAAGTCAGGATAGAAGGAACATACTTAAAGATCATAAAAGCCATTTATGAAAAGCCCACAGCTAACATCATCCTCAATGGGGAAAAACTGAGAGCTTTTTCCCTGAGATCAGGAACACGACAGGGATGCCCACTCTCACTGCTGTTGTTAAACATAGTGCTGGAAGTTCTAGCTTCAGCAATCAGACAACAAAAGGAAATCAAAGGCATCAAAATTGGCAAAGATGAAGTCAACCTTTCGCTTTTTGCAGATGACATGATATTATACATGGAAAATCCGATAGACTCCACCAAAAGTCTGTTAGAACTGATACATGAATTCCGTAAAGTCGCAGGATACAAAATCAATGTACAGAAATCAGTTGCATTCTTATACACTAACAATGAAGCAACAGAAAGGCAAATAAAGAAACTGATCCCATTCACAATTGCACCAAGAAGCATAAAATACCTAGGAATAAATCTAACCAAAGATGTAAAAGATCTGTATGCTGAAAACAATAAAAACCTTATGAAGGTAATTGAAGAAGATATAAAGAAATGGAAAGACCTTCCCTGCTCATGGATTGGAAGAATGAATATTGTCAAAATGTCAATACTACCCAAAGCTATCTATACATTCAATGCAATCCCAATCACAATTGCACCAGCATTCTTCTCGAAACTAGAACAAGCAATCCTAAAATTCATATGGAACCACAAAAGGCCCCGAATAGCCAAAGTAATTTTGAAGAAGAAGACCAAAGCAGGAGGCATCATAATCCCAGACTTTAGCCTCTACTACAAAGCTGTCATCATTAAGACAGCATGGTATTGGCACAAAAACAGACACATAGACCAATGGAGTAGAATAGAAACCCCAGAAATAGACCCACAAACGTATGGCCAACTCATCTTTGACAAAGCAGGAAAGAACATCCAATGGAAAAAAGACAGTCTCTTTAACAAATGGTGCTGGGAGAACTGGACGGCAACATGCAGAAGGTTGAAACTAGACCACTTTCTCACACCATTCACAAAAATAAACTCAAAATGGATAAAGGACCTGAATGGGAGACAGGAAACCATCAAAACCCTATAGGAGAAAGCAGGAAAAGACCTCTCTGACCTCAGCCCTAGCAATCTCTTACTCGACACATTCCCAAAGGCAAGGGAATTAAAAGCAAAAGTGAATTACTGGGACCTTATGAAGATAAAAAGCTTCTGCACAGCAAAGGAAACAACCAATAAAACTAAAAGGCAACCAACGGAATGGGAAAAGATATTTGCAAATGACATATCGGACAAAGGGCTAATATCCAAAATCTATAAAGAGCTCATCAAACTCCACACCCGAAAAACAAATAACCCTGTGAAGAAATGGGCAGAAAACATGAATAGATACTTCTCTAAAGAAGACATCCGGATGGCCAACAGGCACATGAAAAGATGTTCAACGTCGCTCCTTATCAGGGAAATACAAATCAAAACCACACTCAGATATCACCTCACGCCAGTCAGAGTGGCCAAAATGAAGAAATCAGGAGACTATAGATTCTGGAGAGGATGTGGAGAAACGAGAACCCTCCTGCACTGTTGGTGGGAATGCAAATTGGTGCAGCCGCTCTGGAAAGCAGTGTGGAGGTTCCTCAGAAAATTAAAAATAGACCTACCCTATGACCCAGCAATAGCACTGCTAGGAATATATCCAAGGGATACAGGAGTACTGATGCATAGGGGCACTTGTACCCCAATGTTTACAGCAGCACTCTCAACAATAGTCAAATTATGGAAAGAGCCTAAATGTCCATCAAGTGATGAGTGGATAAAGAAATTGTGGTTTATATACACAATGGAATACTACGTGGCAATGAGGAAAAATGAGATATGGCCTTTTGTAGCAACGTGGATGGAACTGGAGAGTGTGATGCTAAGTGAAATAAGTCATACAGAGAAAGACAGATACCATATGGTTTCACTCTTATGTGGATCCTGAGAAACGTAACAGAAACCCATGGGGGAGTGGAAGGAAAAAAAAAAGAGGTTAGAGTGGGAGAGAGCCAGAGCATAAGAGACTGTTAAAAACTGAGAACAAACTGAGGTTTGATGGGGGGGTGGGAGGGAGGGGAGGGTGATTGATGGGTATTGAGGAGGGCACCTTTTGGGATGAGCACTGGGTGTTGTATGGAAATTAATTTGACAATAAACTTCATATATAGAAAAAAAAATAAATAAATAAACATTAAAAAAAATCAGTGGGTTAGGTTCTGGGAGATCTCAAAAGGCATTAGGAAGCAGGATTCCCTTGCTTAAAGAAAAAGCACCACAACAGCCACTACAGATATAGCATAGAACAAGTAGTTCGAAAAATGACAGGGAGGGGGCAAACAGAAAGAAGAGTGATTTGTCCACCTCATACCATGGCCCAGAGAGACAAGGATCACACTCCAGTAACAAAGGAGGTGGTAGGTGCCATCCACCTCTCCCAACCCCAGCATAAACAATGGCCACCTATGGGAACCAGTACTGCTTATCTAACTTCCTTAAAAAAAGCCTCCACCCATGCATCAGGGGAGTCATGCCCTTTGTAGGCCCTGCACTGCAGGCGCCTGCCTAAAAATACCAGCACAAACCATGCTTATACCACATTTCCTGATCTTCATGTTTTGTGGGACCTCAGTCTGGCAAGAGTGGGGCAGCTCTCATTTCCTAAGCAGACAACTACACACCTTGTCACAACAAGCCCCACCCCTGCTGGGGACCAAAAGCTGCCCACATTAGGCAAAAAGAGCTTCTGCAGATGACTGGACTAAGGGAGAAATAAGCCAATATTCAACAGCAAAGCACACATAACATACACAGGAAACACTCCCTAAAGCACTAGGCCCTGGGGAACAGGGGACACTTCACTGCAGAGCACTATTGGACCACTTCTTCATAAAGCTATTTATAAAAGCAAGAGAAGGAGCTGACTTTCCTAACACAGAGAGAAACAGACACAGAAAGTCAGATAAAATGAGAAGACAGAGAAATATCTCCCAAGTGAAATAACAGGACCAAATCATAACAGAATACCAAAGTGAAATGAATATAATTAATATGCCTGAAAGGTAATTTAAAGTAATGATCATAAAGATATTCAGTAGACCTGAGAAAAGAGTAGAGGACATCAGTGAGACTCTTAACATAGATGAAAAACCAATCAGAGATCAAGAACACAATAAATAAAATGAAAAATACACTTGAAGGAATAAATAGCAGGCCAGATGAAGCAGATAAACAAATTTATAACCTGGAAGAATAATGGAATGTAACTAAGCTGAGCAAAGGAGAGGAAATACAATTATTCAAATTGAGATTGTTATAGGGAACTCAGTGATTTCATGAAGTATAATAGCATTTATATTCTAGGAATCCCTGATGAGAGAAAAAAGGGGGCAGAAAGTGAATTTGAAGAAATAATAACTGAAAAGTGTCCTAATAAGGGGAGGGAAACAGACCTCCACACCCAGCAGGCACAGAGATCTCCCCAGAAATTCATGCTAAAAAAGTCCACACCAAGACACACAATTATGAAAACAGCAAAAAGTAACCATAAAGAAAAAAATTTAAATAAGCAACAGTAAAGAAGACAGTCACATTCAAGGGAAATTCCACAAAGTTATCAATGGGTTTTTCAACTGAAAGTTTGCAGGCCAGAAGAGAGTAATATCATGTATTTGAAGGGCTAAAGGGGAAAATTCTACATCCAAGAATACTCCATCCAGTAGATCTATCATTCAGAATACAAGGAGAGTTGAAGAATGTCTCAGACAAACAAAACTAAAGGAGTTTGTGACCACTAAACCAATCCTGCAAGAAATATTAAAGGAGACTCTTTGAGTGGAAAGGAAAGCACAAGTGAGCATATAAAAACTAAAAATCACAAAACCGTAAAAATAAATATTCTGTGAAAATAAGTCAATATTTCATAAAAGGATGTAAAATATCACACCATGTACCTAAATCACGGCAGCGGGGGGAGTGGAGTAAAGAATGGTTTTAAACTTAAGCAACCATCAACTGAATATAGACGACCTTATGCAGAAGATGTTATATACAACCCTAACAGTAGCCACAAATCAAAAACCACTATGGGATATACAATGATAAAGAGAAAAGAATCAAAATATATGACTAAAGAAAGCCAACAAACTTTGAAACAGACCAGAAGAAAGAATCAGAGGAAATCTATACAAAAAACAAAAAAACAAAACTACAAAACAAGTAATAAAATGACAATACATAAATATCTATCAGTAATTATTTTGAATGCAAATATACTCCAAACAGAAGACACAGGATATCAGAATAAAGATTAAAAAAATCCATGTATATGTTGCCTATAAAAGACTTTTTTTCAAGTCTAAAGACACCTGCAGATTGAAGGTGAGGGTATGGAGAAATATTTGTCATGCAAATGAATGACAAATAAAATCTTAGGTAGCAATACTTACATTGAACAAAATTGACCTTAAAACAAAGATTATAACAAGAGACAAAGAAGTACATGTATAATCATAAAGGCAATACAACAAGAGAATCTAACAATTATAAATATTTACGCACCAAACATGAGAGCACACAAATACATAAGACAATTAATAACAACATAAAGAAAATATTGGGTAGTAATACGATAATACTAGGGGACTTTAACACCACACTTACATGGATGGACAGATCATCCAAACAAATCAACAAGTAAGGATTTGAATGACACACTGGATGAGATAGATTTAACAGATATATTCAGAACATTTTATCCTAAAAGAGCAGAATACACATTCTTTTCAGATTCACATAGAACATTCTCCAGAATAGATCACATTTTAGGCCACAAAACAAGTCTCAACAAATAAAAAAAAATCAAAGTCAAAACCATAAATCTTTTCTGATCACAATGCTATAAAACTAGAAATCAATCGAAATCAAAATTCTGGAAAGAACACAAATACATGGAGGTTAAATAACATACTGCTAAACAATGAGTGGCTAAACCTAAAAATCAAAGAATTAAAAAGTACATGGGGACAAATGAAAATGAAACACAATGGTCCAAATCTTTGGGATGAAGCAATGTGGCTCTAAGAGGGAAGCATACAGCAATACAAGCCAACATCAAGAAGAAAGAAAAAATCTCAAATAAACAACCTAACCTTACACTTAAGGGAGCTAGAAATAGAAGAACAAAAGAAACCCCAACCCACCTAAAGGAAGAAAATAATAAAATTAGAGCAGAAATAAATAATACAGAAACTAAAAACAAAACAAAACAAAACAACATACAAACACACACACTAGAGGAGGTCAATGAACCCAGGAGCTGGTTATTTGAAAAGGTCAACAAAAAAGAAAAAAGAGAGAGAGAAAGAGGACAAAAATAAAATTACTAATGAGATAGAAAAAAACAGCCAACACCACAGAAATACAAATAATTATGAAAATATTATGAAAATTTATATCCCAACAATTGGAAATATTAGAAGAAATGGATAAATTCCTAGAAACATATAACCTACCAAAAATGAAGCAGGAAGAAATAGAAGAAATAGAAAATTTGAACAGACCAATTACCAGCAATGAAATTAAATCAGAAAAATAAAATAAAAGCCTCCCAACAAACAAAAGTTCAGACAGTTTCACAGAGAAATTCTACCAAGCATTAAAGAGGAACTTTTAAATTATTCCAAAAAATACAAGAAGAATAAAAAGTATCAAATTCATTCTAGGAGGCTAGTACCTAGCCTAATACCAAAACCAGATAAAGACACCACAAGAAAAGTAAAGAGAGAGAGAGAGAGGAGAGAGAGAGGAAATAACAGGCCAACTACTCTCATGAATATATGTAATAATTCTCAGTAAAATATTAGCAAACAGAATCCAATAATACATTTAAAAAATCATTACCACAACCAAGTGATAGTTACTCCCAGGATTCAAGGGGGGTTCAATATTCACAAAATAGTCAACATGAAAAGGTACATCAATAAGATAAATAATAAGAACCATATTATCATATTTTGCTTCCCTTCCCCTATGTTCATCTGTTGTGTTTCTTAAATTCCACATGAGTTAAATCATATGATATTTTTCTTTCTCTAACTGAATTATTTCACTTAGCATAATACACTCTTGTTCCATACACGTTGTGGTAAATGGCAAGATCTCATTCTTTATATATATATATATATATATATATATATATATATATATATACACATACATATATATATACCAGCTCTTCTTTTTTTTTTCAACGTTTTTTTTTTTTTTTTTATTTTTGGGACAGAGAGAGACAGAGCATGAACGGGGGAGGGGCAGAGAGAGAGGGAGACACAGAATCGGAAACAGGCTCCAGGCTTCGAGCAATCAGCCCAGAGCCTGACGCGGGGCTCGAACCCACGGACCGCAAGATCGTGACCTGGCTGAAGTCGGACGCTTAACCGACTGCGCCACCCAGGCGCCCCTATATACCAGCTCTTCTTTATCGATTCATCAGACGTCAGATTTTTGGGCTTTTTCCATAATTTGGCTATGTTTATAGCACTGCTATAAACATTGGTGCGCATGTGCCCCTTCAAGTTTTTATATTCATTGGATAAAAATCTAGTAGTTCAATTGCTGGGTCATAGGGTAGCTCTAATTTTAATTTTTTGAGGAAACACAACACTGTTTTCCAGAGTGTCTTCACCAGTCTACATTCCCACCAATAGTGCAAAAGTGTTTTCCTTTTTCCTCATCCCTTACAACATCTGTTGTGTCCCGAGTTGTTAATTTTAGCCATTCTGACAGGTGTTATATGGTATCTCCTTGTGGTTTAGATTTGTATTTCTCCGATGAGTTATGTTGAGCATCTTTTCATGTGTCTGTTAGCCATCTGGATGCCTTCTGCCCATTTCTTTACTGGGTTATTTATTTTTTTGGGGGGGTGTTGAGTTTGGTAAGTTCTTTATAGATTTTGGACACTAGTCCTTTATGTGATATGTCATTTGCAAATATCTTCTCCCATTCTACCAGTTGCCCTTTAGTTTTGTTGATTTTTTTGCTTCACTGTGCAGAAGCTTTTTCTTGATGAGGTTCCAATAGTTCATTTCTGCTTTTGTTTCCCTTGCTTCTGGAGATATTTCTAGTAAGAAGCTACTGCTACCAAGGTCAAATAAGTTGTTGCCTCTTATCCCTTGTAGGATTTTGAAGTTTCCTGTCTCACATTTAGATCTTTCAGCCATTTTGAATTTATTTTGTGAATGGCTTAAGAAAGTGGTCCAGTTTTATTCTGATTATCACTGTCCAGTTTTCCCACACCATTTGCTGAAGAGACTATCTTTTTTCCATTGGATATTCTTCTGCTTTATCAAAGATTAGGTGGCCATGCTTTGTGGGTCCAATTCTGGGTTCTCTATTCTGTTCCATTGAGTTATGTGTCTGTTTTTCTGCCAGTACTATTCTGTCTTGATGATTACAACTTTGTAATACAGGTTGAAGTCTGGGATTGTGATGCCTCCAGCTTTGGTTTTCTTTTCCAAGATTGCTTTGGCTACTTGGGGGTCTTTTCTGTTTCCAAATTTCGGGTTGTTTGTTCTAGCTCTGTAAAGAATGCTGGTGTTATTTGGTAGGCATTGCACTGAATGTGTACGTTGCTTTGGGTAGTATAGACTTTTTAACAATATTTATTCCTCCAATCCATAAGCATGGAATGTTTTTCCATTTCTTTGTTTCCTCTTCAATTTCTTTCATAAGCTTTCTATAGGTTTCAGCACATAGGTCTTCACCTCTTTGGTTACATTTATTTTTTTTCTTTTTAATTTTTTTTAACGTTTATTTATTTTTGAGACAGAGCATGAACGGGGGAGGGTCAGAGAGAGGGAGACACAGAATCTGAAAGAGGCTTCAGGCTCTGAGTTGTCAGCACAGAGCCCGACGCGGGGCTCGAACTCACGGACCGGACTGCAAGATCATGACCTGAGCCGAAGTCAGCTGCTTAACCGACTGAGCCACCCAGGCGCCCCTGGTTACATTTATTCTTAAGTATCTTATGGTTTTGGGTGCAATTATAATGAGATCAATTCCTTGATATCTCTTTCTGCTGCTTGATTATTGGTGTGTAAAAATGAAACTGATGTCTGTACATTGGTTTTATATCCTATGAGTTTGCTAAGGACAGTGAGGGAGGCAAACCATAAGAGACTTTTAAATAAAAAGAATCAACTGAGGGATTCTGGAGGGGCGGTGGGGGATGGACTAAATGGGTGATGGTCATTAATGAGGGCACTTTCTGGGATGAACACTGGGTGTTACACGTAAGTGATGAATCTCTAGGTTCTACCCCTGAAACCAACACTACACTGTATGTTAACTAACTTTAATTTAAATAAATAAATTGAAAAAAGAACCATGTCATCATTTCAATGGATGCATAAAAGGCATTTGACAAAATATAACATCATTCATGAATAAAATTCTCAGCAAAGTAGGTTTAGAGAGAATATACCTCAACATAATAAAGGTCGTCTATGAAAATCACACAGCATACACCTTCCTTAATGGGGAAAAGGGAGAGCTTTGTTTCTAAGGTCAAGAACAAGAGAAGGATGTCCCTCTCACCACTTTAACTCTACACAGTCCTGGAAGTCCTAAGCCACAGCAACCAGACAATAGAAAAAGTAAAAGGCATCCAATTAGTAAAAAATATGTAAAACTTTCACTATTTGCAAATGGCATGATACTATATACAGAAAACCAAAACATTGAAAAACTTCTAGAACTGATAAATGAATTCAGTGAAGTCACAGGATACAAAATCACTGTATAGGAATGTGTTGCATACAGGAATGTGCTGTAATGAAGCAGTAGAAAGATAAATTATGAAAACAATACCATTTACAATTTCGCTAAAAGCAATAAAATATCTAAACATAAACTTCACCAAAGAGTGAAAGACCTGTACTCTGAAAAATATAAAACACTGATGAAAGAAATTCAAGATGACACAAAGAAAAGGAAAGGCATCCATGCTCATGGGTTGAAACAATAAATATTATGAAAATTTCTACATTGCCCAAAGCAATCTACACAATTAATACAATACCTATCAAAACACCAACAGTATTTTTCACAGAACTATTAAAAAATCCTAAAATTTGTATGGAATTGTAAATGACCATGAAGCCAAAATAATCTTGAAATGAAAAACAAAACTGGAAATATCACAATTTCCGATTTCAAGTTAAATTACAAACAGCAATATTAATTAAATTAAAACAATATGGTACTGTCATAAAATAAACATATAAGATCCAGAAATGAATCTGCAGTTATATGGTTCATTAATCCTTTACAAAGGAGGAATGAAAACGCAATGGGAAAACGACTGTCTTTTCAACAAATGGTGTTGGGAAAACTGGACACAACATGTAAAAGAATGAAAAAGCACCACTTTCATTCACTACACAAAATAAACATCAAAAATAATTAATGGCCTAAATGTGAGACCTGAAACCATAAAAATCCCTGAAGAGGGCACAGGCAGTAATTTCTCTGATATTGACCATAGCAAAAATTTTCTAGTTATGTCTTATAAGGCAAAGGGAATAAAAGCAAATGTACACTTTTGGGATGACATCAAAATAAAATCCATTTGCATGGTGAAAGAAACAATCAATAAATCTAAACCTACTGAATGGAGGAAGATATTTGCAAATGGCATATCTGATAAAGGGTTAGAATCCAATGTATATAAAAAATGGTACAACTCAACATCCAAAAAACAAATCATCTAATTAAAATGAGCAGAAAACATGAACTGACAGTTCTCCAAAGAAGGCATACAGTTGACCAACAGACACATGAAAAGATTATCAACATCACTCATCATCAGGGAAATGTAGATCAAAAACACAATGATATATCATGTCACACTTGTCAGAAAGGTTAAAATCAACAACACAAGAAACAACAGGTGTCGGCAAGGATATGGAGAAAAAGGAACGCTTTTACATTGTTGGTTGAAATGTAAACTGGTGTAGCCATTCTGGAAAACAGTTTTAGAGGATCCTCAAAAGTTAAAAATAGAACTACCCTATGATCCAGCAATTACAACACTAGGTATTAACCCAAAGGATACAAAAATGCTAATTCAAAGGGAGACATGAACCCCAGTGTTTATAGCAGTGTTATCAACAATAGCCATAATTATGGAAACAGCCCAAGTATCCATCGACTGATGAATGGATAAAGAAGATGTTGTATATATATGCTATGGAATATTGCGATCAAAAAGCATAAAATCTGTCAACTTTTAAAGCTCTTTACTACAGGGGCGCCTGGATGGCTCAGTTGGTTGAGCATCTGCCTTTGGCTCAGGTCATGAACTCATAGTTTGTGGGATCGAGCCCCGCATCAGTCTCTGTGCTGATGGCTCAGAGCCCGGAGCCTGCTTCAAATTCTGTGTCTCCCTCTCTCTCTGCTCCTCCCCTGCTCATTCTCTGTATCTCTCTCACTTTCAAAAATAAATAAAAACATTAAAAAAAATTAAAGCTCTTTACTACATTATTATGTTGAGGAAGTCCTCGTCTATTCTTTGTTTTCTGAGTACTTATATTAGGAAAGAGTGTTGGATATTATTAAATTCTTTGTCAGTTGAGAAGGTATTTATTTCCTTTGTTCTATTCACATGGTGTACTACATAGACTGATTTTCTTAGTAGAATCATCGCTGTACATCTGGGATACATCTACTTGGTCATGGTGTTTAATCCTTGTAATGTGTCATTGATTTCAGTTTGCTAGTATTTTGTTTAGAAAATTGCAACTGTGATCAGATAATTAGGAATAATGATCTGTAGTTTCTTTTCTTTCTTGATTTCTTGGCTTTTTAAAAAATATAATCACTGAGTTGGTTTTTGTATTTTATTATCTGCATGTATTACCTTTCATCATTAATTTTTTCTATGTATCATACTTTCATTTTGTATTTATTTTTATTGAAGTATAATTAACATACAGTGTTATATTAGTTTCAGGTGCACTGCATATTGATTCAACAGTTATATACATTCCTCAGTGTTCATCACAATAAGTATGCTCCTTTCTTTGATTTATAGTTTTTATTTTATTCTAACCAACATTTAACAGGATATGGCTGTGCTTGTTTTTTTTTTTTTTTATATTATGCCTTGTGATATTTCTATATGTGGAGTTCTTTTGAAAGATTAATTTCATTTTTATTCATTTTATTATTTTAATTCCAGTGTTATACAGTGTTATATTAGATTTACATGTACAGCGTAGTATGTAGTACAAAGTGATTCAACAACTCTATACATTACTCAGTGCTCATCAAGATAAGTATACCTTTAATTCTCTTCACCTATTTCACTCATCTGCCTGCTCAACTCCCCTCTGGCATGCACCAGTTTGTTATCCCTATTTATGAGTCTATTTTTTATATTTGTTTGTTTGTTTTCTTTCTTAAATTCCACAACTGCATGAAGTCATAGGGTATTTGTCTTTCACTGACTCATTTCACTTAGCTATAGATACTCTAGGTCCATTTATGTTGCTGCAAATGATAATATCTCATCTTTTTTATAGCTGAGTAATATTCCAAGACATATGTATTTATCAATTCATCTATGGATGGACACTTAGGTTGCTTCCATATCTTGGCTGTTGTAAATAATACTGAAATAAAAGTAGAAATGCATATATCTTTCTGAATTAGTGTTTCATTTTCTTTGGGTAAAAACCCAGTAGTGGAATTATTAGATACTATGGAGTTCTATTTTTACTTTTTGAGGAACCTATATAATGTTTTCCACAACAGTTGCCACCAATTTGCATTCCCACCAACAATGCACAAGGATTCCTTTCTCTCCACATCCTCATCAACATTTGTTATTTCTTGTGTTTTTTTTTTATTTCTTGTCTTTTTGATTTTAGCTATTCTGACTTGCATTTTGATTTGCATTTCCCTGATGGTTAGTGCTGTTGAGTATGTTTTCATGAATCTGTTGGATATATAAATATATATATATATATATATATATATATATATATATATATAGTTTTTTTGGTAAAATGTCTATTGCATATTTTTTAATCAGATATTTTTGATGTTGAGTTTTCTAAGTTCTTTATATACCATGGATATATACTCTGACTTCCTGGCTTTGATATTAGTGTTAATTTGGCCTGACAAAATGAGTTAGGAATTTTCCCCTTCTCTTCAGTTTTTAGAACTTTCTGTGAAAGATTTGTATTAATTCTTCTTTAACAGTTTGGTAGTGATTACCACTGAAGACATGTGATGCTAAGCTTTTGTTGAGAGGCTTCCCCATTATCAATATCCCCACCAGAGTAGTACATTTTTTTTGAATACTGATTTAATCTCTTATTCGACGATGTTGCTATTTTATATTTCCTTTTGAGTCAATTTTCAGAATTTGAATATTTCCAAAAAATTTTGTCAAGTTCATCTAGGCTATGCAATTGGTTGGTGTAGTTTGCTGTTCACAGTATTCTATTGTGATCCTCCTTGTTTTTGTAAATTCAGTATAGTATTTTCACTTTAATTCTGATAATAAATATTTATGTCTTCTCTCTTATATTCTTTGTCAGTCTAAATAAAAGTTTGTCTATTTTGTTGCTATTTTTAAAGAAACAACTTTTTTTTCAGTGATTCATTTTCTATTGTTTTCTATTCCCTATTTTATTTATCTTCACTCTATTTTTTTTATTTCTTTGGCTAGCTTTGGGTTTATTTGATTTATTTTAAAACTTCCCTCAAGGTATAAAATTAGGCTATTGAAATGAGAATGTTCTTTTTTGGTGTAAGCATTTATAGCTATATATTTCCATCTTAATGCTGCCTTAGCAAATCCCATACGTTTAATATGCTATGTTTTCTTTCAAAATCATTCTCAATATTTTTGGTAGATTTTATTTTAAAGCATATATATATATATATATATATATATATATATATGCAGCATTCTTGATCAGAAAGTATAAAGTGTCCTTATAAGTCCTCAACCCCATGCATTCACAGCCTCCCCCATTATGATCACCATCAGAGTGGCACATTTGTTAAAAACCCTGGCCCTACATTGAGAAAGCATTGTCATCTAAAGTGCATTATTTACACTAGAGTTTAATCCTGATGTACATTCTGTATTTTTTGACAAATGTATAATTACATTAATCCACATTTATAGTGTCATTAGGAATAATTTCACTGTCCTCAAAATCCTGTCTTCAACCTGTTTACCCCTCCCACCCCCCCCCCCCACCCCCCTAGTGTCTGGAAACCACTGATATTGTATTGTCATCATGATTTGGCCTTTTCCAGAATATCATATAGCTGGGATCCTACAGTATGTAGCCTCTTCAGATTATTTCACTCAATAATATGCATTTAAGTTTCCTATATGTATTTTTTTTTGCTTGCTAGTTAATTTCTTTTTAGCACTGAATAATATTCCATTATTTGTATATACCACAGTTTATCTATCCATTCACCAAGATATCTTCATCACTTCCAAGTGTGGGCAATTGTAAATAAAACTGCTATAAGAATTCATGTGCAGGTTTTTACTAAAACATAATTTTTCAACCCCCTTTGTGTAAATATCAAGAGAAGTTATTGATAGAATGTATGACTATATTTTATTTCATAAGAAATTGCCAAACTGTCTTTCAAGGTGGCTGTAACATTTTGCATTCCCACAAGCAATGAATGAGAATTCCTATTTGCCACATCCTCATTAGGATGTGATATTGTCGATGTTTTGGTTTTTGAACATTCTAGTAGGTGTGTAGTAGTATCTCATTGCTGTTATAGTTTGCAATCCATTGAGCATGATATTGAGCATCTTTTCATATACTTATTTGCTATCTGTATGTCTTCTTCAATGAGGTGTATATTCAGAACTTTTGTCCATTTTTAATCAAGTTGTTTATTCTCTTATTGTTGATTTTTAAGATTTATTGATATATTTTGGACAATAGTCCCTTGCTATATTTGTCTTTTGCAAGTATTTTCTCCCAGACTGACTTATCTTTCTATTCTCTAGAGTGTCTTTTGCACACTTGATTTTAGTGAAGCCCAATTTATCAATTATTTCTTTCAAGATTCTTCCTTAGGTGTTGCATTTAGAAAGCCATTGCCATATGCTAGATGCCCCAGATTTTCTCCTCTCTTAACTTCTTAATGTTCTCCAACTTGTTCATTTCCTTGAATATTGTGTTGACTATTCTCTGTCTTTTCCTTCTCCATATAACCTTTAGAAAAAGCTATTGATAACCAGAAAATAATTTTCTGGGATTTTTATTGTGACTGCATTGAACCTATATAACAGGTTGAGAAGAATTACATCTTGACAATATTAAGGCTTCCAATCCATGAAGATGCATTATGGTATTTTAAGTGATGCCATAAATGTGTGATTGGGGGAAACAAAAAGGATCTCAGAAATACCAACTCTGCAGTTTCCTTCTGAGACTCTTAAATTAACATACTATGGAAACTTCCCCTACGTGTTTTTCATCTTTACTTACCTTTATGTGGATGTTCTTTTTTACAACATAACTGCAATCATTCTGTGTGACACAGATAACTACACCGATGATTCAGTAGAAATAATAGAAGTTTAATGTTCTGAGTAAAGGGAATGGAGAAGGGATAGGTTTAAAAAACATTATAGATACAAATACAACAAGCATTGTGGAATAATTCAATGAGAGATCAGATGCACCATTGAGAAGACAAGATGTCAAGGAAGAATGTGCCAAAGGATTTAAATGTTCTGGAGGACACACAACTCTTTGCAGGACAGTTTCCTAGTCTTCACAATTTTTATCATGGTCTTGAAAAAACAAAACCAAGAATGGCTTATTGTCTCAATTTGTTTGAGTGCAACTGAGGGTACCTTAAAGATATTCTTTTAATTGCCTGGGGAAAGGATTTTTTTTTATTTTCAAGTTGTTTTTAAGTATATATAATAGCACTTTGTTATGTACAAGGCCATTTATGGCTTAGTGCCATTCTAAATTACCTACCTTCATCAAACTTTGAGTACCTCAAGTTTCCATCAATGCTGGTAATTTCAATTACAATTATGTATGACTATTGTAAAACCCTGAAAAACATTTCTATCTAAATCTTTCCCAAGGCTCTCCAAACTGTTCGTCAGCAAATCTCACCGTGGTGCATATGTGCATGTGAAAGCATGTATGTGCAGGTGTGTACATGTGTATCACATGTGAAGCTATACCTGCTCATTATTGCCACAGTTCTTGGTGCACGCTGGGGAGTCAGATTTCATTGGGATGAGCACTGGGTGTTGTATGGAAACCAATTTGACAATAAATTTCATATTAAAAAAAAGGAAGTGCCTCTGACTGTGATAAAAAAAAAATGGGGGGGGGGTGAATGAAATACCACAGTGACCAATGGAGTTAATTCTTCTCAATGTTCACACTAATTTTCAACAAAAATCAGAAAATTTCTCTCCTCTCTATTTCAACGTGAAGGTGAACAAACATTTTGTGTCCTCAAATCTGACAGAGGTGTAAGAGATGTGGATAGAGCTTCTTAAACTCTATGACCCTTACAAGTTTGTGTGCCAGTATTAGTAGGCAAATATTTTGTATTTCACCCCAAATCAGCCGTCCCCACTATCCACTCATTTGACATATTTTACTTACTCAAAAAACAAACAAAAACAAAACAAAACAAAACAAAACAAAACAAAACAAAACCACTCAGATCTATCTTCTTCCAGATTTTATCCATGTGTGATCTCTCATCATATATACATTTTGTTGACAGAAATCGGCTGTCTGCCAAACCCATGATGTTGCTTGGATCGTACTTAAGCCATAGTCTTCTTGACTTCTCTGAGTTAGCAACACTGGAGCAAATGACAAAATAGAGAAAAGTGTAGCCACTGCATGCACGGTCTCTTATGCCCACTGTACTCTCAGTATGCCCAGCAATCCCCTTCATGCTCCTATTATCTCTAATGCATCCTCCTAACAGAGATTCTAGTTCTTAACCATTGTGGACAAATGCCCTCCTATTATTTCCTGTACTATTCTGAATAATTCATTTTGCAAAAAAAAAAAAAAAAATCAATCAATAAATTAATTAACTTAGAGAGCATGAGAGGGGCGGGGCAGAGAGAGAAAGATAGAGAGGGTCTCAAGCAGGCTCTGTGCTGTCAGCGCAGAGCAAGCCAGGAGTGGGGGTGGAGGGCTTGATCTCACTCAGAGTGAGATCATGACCTGAGCTGAAATCAAGAGTCAGAGGCTTAAGCGACTGAGCCATCCAGGCGCCCCTCCAAGGACTCATTTTTATCTCAGGTTTCAGAGGGAAGAGAGTAAATAGAAAGAACCAGAGGTAGGGATTTCTTATCTCTATTCTTTTAAATTTTAAGTGCATCTCTGTGTCTGCATCTTATACTACATCCTGTTCATACAGAAAGTTCCATTATTATTATTTTTTTAATCTATGGATATTCTCGGGTGAGTTTTTCCTTGTCACCTCATGACGCTTGCTGCCATAAGGACAGTATTTCTCTGTCTCTAGCATTCTGCTATTTTTTAGTCCTGCCCCATCAGCATTTTAATATAGGGGCACTTGTACCCCAATGTTTATACCTAAATCTTTTAATCTCAATTTAAAATTGAAATGGAATGGAATAAAATGAGGCAATGTTCCCTTCGTTGACATTTCTTTGAATACTTTCCATAGCCTTGCAATCTCAGGATGAAACTCATGAGGTGCATGCGAAATTTTCATATACTCTGTGCTCTGTCCCTATTTCTTCATTTAAGATCTTGGTAATTTCTTCATTTAAGATCTTGGGATCTTCATTTCTCAATGTGCTGCAAGTTCTATCAAATCACAAATAATGTCTCTATTTGTATGTTTAATGGATGTTTAAAAATGACTGCCATTTAGTACACTAGTAATTCAATTTCCTCAGATTTTTTATTCTTTTGTTTTATAGTCACTATATTTCTAGCTTTTTCCTTAATTATAAATGCTCTGACTAGTGAGCTTATGTCAAAGGAATATTCAATAAATTGTCTTTTTTTTTCTGTTTCTCACTTTCTTTTAGTGTCATTATGATTTGAGGGATATCTAATATATTTTAATTCACTGACATCAATACTTATTATGATGCTCGAATTGTCCAGTATAATATTTTAAACACAATTTCATTGTCTTTGACAGATAATTACCCGCTGAAAATCAAGATGACTCAGGCTCATCCTGCACACCCCTGTTCCAGATATGGAATTGGCCATTTTCTGTGCAAATTTGCTCCATTTATTTTTTATGGGGGATTGGATGGCATCTTGAGATCCTACTCTTAACACCTGTTTTTTTTTTTCACTGCTATAAAACTTGGAAACATGTATTTTTTAAGTTAATAATTTTCAATTGTATTTCCATTTGGAATTTAGGATGATAGGATTTTAAACATTGTTTTTTTTTTTTTTTAATTTTTTTTTTTAACGTTTATTTAGTTTTGAGACAGAGAGAGACAGAGCATGAACGGGGGAGGGTCAGAGAGAGGGAGATACAGAATCCGAAACAGGCTCCAGGCTCTGAGCTGTCAGCACAGTGCCCGATGCGGGGCTTGAACCCACGGTCCGCGAGATCATGACCCGAGCTGAAGTCGGCCGCTTAACCGACTGAGCCACCCAGGCGCCCTAAACATTGTTTTTTAATCGTGTTTATTTCTTTTTTCCTTCTTATTACAAAAATCTTACTTCCTGTAGTCATTAACGTAATTACTTGTTTGTTTATAGTAAAACAGAATAGCTTCATAATCTCATTGCTAGTATTATTATAATAAGTGTAAACAATTAACATTTTTGAAGTTTTCCTCGGAGTTATTTATCCCTTAGACAAAATTCAATGCTAACTATATAAATTACAGTAGCCTATGACAATAATGATGCACACCATCACAGATTTGATGTACTCTAATCAAAGGATGTACCCTAAATAGAACAGCAGCTATCACATTTTTAAAAGTGATACATAATGGGCATTCTGTTGGTCATAGAGCATAAGGGAGATCCACAAAAATACGGAGAATCTTGAGGTCATTTTGGAGCTATTAAAAAACTAGTTCCTAATGAGTGAAAGGATGTAGAAGTGTGACAAGTCTCCCTGTCTTTGACAATGTATCACTGCACAAGATCTACCAATAGGAACCTGAGCAAAGGAACAGATGTGGTAAAAGCCAAGAGTTCTCTTCTGGTGTTCAGAGGGAGGCACTCCATCACTTACTCTCCATTTGTCTGTCTGCCCTCCTCCCATAGAAGAATATCAAATATATGCTTATTTTCTTAATAATGATCCACAATATGGTGTCACAACACTCAAAGAATACTTATAAAGTAGGTTACTTGTGCAGTCTATTAGGTTAGGAATTAAGTTTGTTTATAAAATCAGTGGCTTATTCAAGCCATCAAAAATCATTTAGGTGACTCACTTTCAAATTAATTTGTTAGGATGTATTGCTCTTCATGTAATACCTTCAATGATATTTTTGTTACACTAAATGACTTGGTATTTCACTTAGATGCTAAATCAAACTGTCGACATCTGATGCAACTGAAATGTTAGCTGTTGTGGTTCTCATCTTCTCTACTTGTTACACAGTGCTGGGATCAATCCCCACTATTGCAATCATTGTTTTGCTTTGTTGTTATTCACTGTGAATCCAACAACTTTCACTCTATTTTAAGCTCCTAGAGGCTGTCAGTGACTTGTGCCTTACCTGTGCCAAAGTATGATATGGGTTTGCCTCAGATTAAGGGCACACTGATCATATTGAATGAAATAAAATCAGTGAAGTAATTGAGCACCTGAAAATGGTGATCTATATTCTTAACAATTTACTGAGTTTATTTAAGAGTGACAGATAATGCTGGATTTACTTGGTAGATTACATGGAATGAAACCAAATACTATATGAATATTCAGTTGCATTTTTTCTTTTAATTTCTGAGAATTCTATGTAACAAATAAAATTTTAAGGTACTAATTAAAGTTTTTGTGTGTTTTATTTTCCTGTTGTTTGATGTTGCCATGGTACAGTATATATACTATGGTGATTACCCAGACCCCATCTGTAGAATGAAAGCATTTATTCCCCAACTGCTGGAAATGTTTGTAACTGACAACTTTTAGGTGATGCTTACTGTCCAGGAATTTCTCTTGCCAGAAAAGAACCCCTTACATGGTGGGGAGGGCAAGTCATGTTCTAAAACTGGTCATTACAGGGTAAGAGGTCTGTCCTCCAAGCTTCCATTTAGGACCCCTCTGAGGGGCCATCCCAGCTCCAGACCTCCTTCTGGAATTGGCTGAAGCCTCAGTGTTGCAGTTTAGCTCCCTTCACCCCTTTGCAGAGATTAATCTCATAGTATTCTCCAATAAACATTTTGAAAGCAAATCTCCATCTCAGAGGCTGCTTCTTAGGGAAACTGACCTCCTCATCTTTAACTCACTTTTCAACTTCTCATACTTTTACACCTTTATGAATCAATAGGCTTACTAATTTTTGTATGCTCCATTATCATGGGATATACATAATATTATCTTGGTTTCCTATGTAGTATTTCATCATGAATTCTTCCAAGAAGAAACAATCAAGAGAAATTCAAGTGATACTGAGAGCCCTGAGAGAAAGTAAGAAGGAAAGGTGCAATGGTGAAAGCATGATAGGGAGGAAGGGACACTAAAGGGATGCAGGTAAAGACAGAGAAGAAGGAAGGCACATGGAAGGCAGACAGAGAACTCTTCCATTCACTGTAGATATCCCAGAGTATGTCTACTGGAGGACAATCGTGGTGACTTAGCAGAATAAATCCCAGAACCCACTGCTGGTGCAATATTATGTGACTAGCAAGTCACCCTGATGAAGTTCCTACTTCTCTGCATAAGTATACCATGGATTTCCCATAGGAGAGATGCTATGATTGTTGGTATCAGAAATGCTATAAAATAAAAACACTAGGGCACATGACAATTGCTGTGCAGGTACTTTCATTCTAAACCTCTATTGATAAACTCATTCTACATCTTTTACTCTGCCTTCTTGCAGGCCATAGCCCAGCTAAGATGACCTGGAGACAATCACCATCATCAGTAAAAAGCCAGTAGTAAAAAGTAGGAGCCCTGATAAGGACCCATGACTCAGTTAAGCTCAGTGGCCTAGAATATTTGATACTGATAAAAGATCACAGAAGTACTTAAGGCTAAGCCCTAGGAAGTAATAATGATGGACATTTCTTGTGCATGCTTACTTTGCAAGATGCTGTCTCTGATGGTGATGACAGCCGCTAGCTGCTAGTGAATATTCAGTATCTGTCTTGCATGTGCTAAGCTCTTTCCCTGTTGTTTCAATCATCAAAACAAATGCATATAACAGTGACTTCTGTTCCTTCTCTTCTATTTAACAGGAATAACAACTTCACTTATAGTTCATGTTAATTTCAGGTAATGTTCTAAGGCACATTGTTTTTAGCAATGTAATAATGCTCCTACCACATTTTGATACATAAGATAGAAAACTGAGACAGGTCATCAAATGTTTCCAAATTGCCTTGTACTTAATAACCTGTCTTAATAAAAGGTATTTATTTTAAAATGTTATGCATTGGGGTTCCGGGGTGGCTCAGTTGGTAAGCTTCTGATTTGGGCTCTGGTCATGATCTCGTGGTTCTTGAGTTCAAGTCCCACATTGGCTCTGTGCTGACAACTCAGATCTTGGAGCCTGCTTCGGATTTTGTGTCTCCCTCTCCTGCTCGCAATCTGTTCCCCTCTCTCTCTTCAAAATAAATAAACATTAAAAAACTTTTAAAAATGTTATGCATGTACATACCAGAAGCCTATATATCTTTGGAAAAATTTATCTACTAATTTTCGTTTTTCATGTATGCCTGGATATTAGATATTGAAGCTGTCTCATATAATCAGAAACACAGTATTTTTCTTAAAAATTGTATTTAAAACACTAGTTTTATGAATCCATCAGCCAATGTGGAAACATTATTTGACAATAGCAAAATTTATTTCAAAATCATGTAATTGTCTGACTATTAAGATAGAAACCCTAATGCATTAAGAGATCATATTGTGCTCTAAGGACTGAGTGTGCTTGGTGACTTGGTGCCTTGTTGGAGCAGGGGCTGGTTTGTGCCAGGGGTCCTGGGGCTTTCCACATAGAGGGCACCTTGTCAGGACAGCTACAAGGCAAGGGCTAAATTCAGCTACAACTGAATTGGATCTAGGCCAAGGTGTCCTTAGTTTCTACACACCTTAGTAGGTTAGCTGAAGCTGAAATGGGTGTCCTAAGGCACTCTGTGCAGTGACTGCCTTAGTGCGGTATGTGGAGCTGATTCAGTGTGTGGGCCAAGAAGTCTCTAAGCTCTCTGTGAGAAGGTGCTCTAGAAGGGTAGTTGAAAATAAAGTGAGTGCAAAGCAAGGGGACCTGGGGCTCTACACACACATGACACCTTAGCAAGATAAAGTATAAATGGATGTAAACTGGGATATTCCTGGACTGTATGTACAGTGAGTACCCTGATAGGGTGGCTGAAGTTGTGGAAGAGTACAGTTTTAGAGATCTTGGGGTGCTCTACTCAGAGGGTGTCCTGGCAAGACAGCTAACATTATAGTGGGCATGGGCCAATGTGGTTCTTGGGCTCTGTACACAAAATATGTCCTGTCAAGACTGCTTACATTGAAATGGGGGCACACCTGTGTATCCCATGGTTTTCAGCACAGTGGATTCCCTGGCTGGGCAGCTGGAACTGACTGAGGCTAGCAAGGGTGGGAGTACTCTGGGGTGCTCCACACATGAGGGAGGCTGCCAGGGTGGCTAAAACTGATACACGTATGGGACTGGGGTTCTCGGGGTGCTCTGGGTTGGGGGCACATTGAAACAGTGGCTGGATCTGAAACACACATCAAATTAGATGTTTTGCTACACTCTGCACAGGGCTTTGCCCTAGCAAGCCACCTGAAACCAAAGTAGTGTGGGCCTGCAGTGTTTTTGTGTGATTCATTCTTATTTCATCTTGGTACTAAGGGTGGGTCTATAGTGAATGCTAACGAAGCATGTCCCATTCTGTACTACCCAGAGGCCTCCTTTTTGGGACAGCTGGGGCTGTGTGGGCTATTGGCCCAGGACTCACTGAGGGACCAGGGCAATTAGGGCACTCATTTTGCACTGCTCTGTCCTTGTAAGGTAAAGGGGAAGTACAGACTGTGTCCATTAGCTATTTATATACTAGTTGCTCTTTTAAATTATGGCTTTTGATAAAGAAAATGGTAAGATAACAAAGAAAGAAGAAAAAAGAAAAAAAAGAGAAGAAAAAAAAAAAAGAAGCAGGGACTCCTGAGTGGCTCAAATCAGTTAAGTCCAACTCTTGGTTTCAGCTCAGGTGTTGATCTCATAGTTCATGAGTTTGAACCCTGTGTTGGGCTCTGTGTTGACAGTGTGGAGGCTGCTTGTGATTCTCTATCCCCCTCTCTCTCTGCCCCTCGTCCACTCACTCTGTCTTTCTCAAAATAAATAAATAAGCTTAAAAAAAGAGTTAAATATTAAAAAAAGAATAAGAAAAGAAGAAAAAAAGGGAAGAAAAGAAAGAAAAACAAAACCAAAAAAACATTTAATGAAATAAGACAAGAAAAAAATGTGGTTTATTTTTTTATGTCTCAACCTGGCAAGGGCTGGTGTGAGTTTTCAGACTTTGGATTTGCTGAGGTCACAAGCTCGCCTTGGGTCTCTGAGGTCACAAGCTCACAGTGGATCCTGTTCCAGTTTGGACATTTAAGGTGGTCAGGGAGAGAGCATTCTGGCAGCTCTTTGGCCCTTTCAAACAAAGGCTTTTTTTTTCCTGTGTCCCAGCTTAACCAAGGATGGTGTGTACTTGGTTTTCCAGTCCTTCTGCCCTGGAGAGCATTCCTGCAGTTCCTCCACAGTTAGGCGGACTTCTAGTGTTTTCTCTTTTATATCCTAGTTGCTCCTTTGAACCACATTTTCCCCCTGTGCTTAAGGACAGAGGAATCCATTTCCTGTCCCTCAGTACTGTCCTTCCCCACTACTGTTTACAGTGTAAGGGGTGGGGATTCTCTTTGTTATCATGTCTTTATCTCTTTTGCTATTCTTTTTGGCCATCCTCTTTGCTTTTATAGAAGCTTTTTATTTAGCCCTCAGTTCCTCTTCTGGAAGACTTGCTCTATAAATAGGTATACTTTGGTCTGTTCCCTGGAGGAGGTGAATTCAGAGTCCATGACCACCTTGGCTTGGAGCTGTAATCTAATGTTGCAAATTTATAACGTGCATATTTTCCTTCCTATCTCTTCTTTACTGAAGTGTTTATTCAAATCTTTTGTCCATCTTTACAATTGAGTTTTTCCTCTTATTGAATTGTAAGCATTATTTATATATTCTAGGCATAAATTCTTATTCTGTTATGGGATTTGCAAATATTTTCTCCCAGTCTGTGGTTTGTCTTTTTATGCTCTTAGCAGAACCATTTTGAAATCAGAAATTTTATCTTTCAGTAAGTATAATCTTCTTTTGTCTTTCTTATTCTTTAGGGGTTCATATCTTATGTGTCTATCTAAAAAGTGCTTGCATAACCAAGGTCTCAATGATTTTTTCTATAGTTTCCTTTTTTTTAAGTTTATTTATTTAAGTAATCTCTACAGACAACATGGGGTTCAAACTCATGACCCTGAGATTAAGAGTCACATGCTTCTCTGACTGAGCCAGCCAGGCACTCCATCTTCTATGATTTCTAATAGTAATTTTGTAGTTTTGAGGTTTGCATTTAAGTAATAATCTGTTTGAAATTAAGTTGTGAAAATGGTGTGAGATATATACAAATTCTTTTTTTTTTAATTTGGTTATCCAGTTGTACTAACACTGGAAAGGATAGAAGACTATCCTTTCCCATTAAATTAGATATAGATATAGATATAGATATAGATATAGATATAGATATAGATATATAGATATAGATAGATAGATATGGGTCTATTTCTGGACTCAGTACTCTGTCTCATTGATCTCTGTACCTATATTTATACCTATATCACACTATCCTGATCACTGTAGCTTTATATTAAATATTATAAAATAGGGAGTACTCCTCTAGAAATGCTGAAGCACCATCTGTTACTGCCTGTTCACCTATAAAATCTTCAACAGGGGAAAAATCATGCGTCTGTAATTAAAAATATGATGTGAATAATAAGATAATAGATATAAGAAGTAAAATTAAATTAGTCTTGTGTTGGTTTTGCTTTCTAATCAAGAAGGGGATCCCAGACACTGTAAAGGGCAAATATGGAAGACTGGGTGTTACATAAAAATTAAAATCTTGTAATGAAAATCATCATAAACAAAATGAAAGGAAAATATTTGCACCACATTTAGTAGATAATATCTTGAAGGGTGGCCAACTGCAGGAAAAAATAAAGAATAATATAAATGTGGAAAAATTCAGACAAATGATCATCTCAAACTGTAAGGAATAGAGTTTTCATAACCTCTGTAGAGATAGGCAAAAAAGAGGATCCTGAGTGCAGGCTGAGTGAGCCAAACTACACTTACAGGGGAAATTTTGTAGAATATTCCTATAATTCTGTGGCATCTGCTTCCTTTGATGAGGGAGTAAGGTAGTGGTTTCCTGGTTCAGAGGCCAAAGGCAGGGACCACTCCTCCCAAGATGGGCCACTTTGGCATAAACATTATTTTGATTTAAAAGTAGTTAAACCCCAGAGGGGCGTCTGGATGGCTCAGTCTGTTGAGCATCCGACTTCGGCTCAGGTCATGATCTCACAGCTCCCGGGTTGGCTGTCGTTGGGCTCTGTGCTGACAGCTCAGAGCCTGGAGCCTACTTCGGATTCTGTGTCTTCCTCTCTCTCTGCCCCTTACCCACTGGCATTGTGTCTCTGTTTCTCTCAAAAATAAATAAACATTAAAAAATAAAAATAAAATAAATAAAATAAAAGTAGTTAAACCCCAGCAGATCCAGGAAAAGCTCTTCACCTCCACCTCAGTTGCCTGCCTGTAGGAAGAGGAATTCCTCTTTCCCTAAGTAAATTACAGGCATAATTGATAACCTTTGTTTTCCAAACACCTCCTCTCATCTTCCTAATAATAGTCTTCCTCCCATTTGTATCCTCAGACCTCCATTTTTCTCTTTAGCTCATACAAGCATCATGTTGCCTCACAGTCTCTACAATTTCAATGTCTGTATGGATTCCCTATACGTGCATTATTAAATTTGATTTTCTCCAATTAATCTGTTTCATGTCAATTTGATGCTAAATCCAGCTAGAAAGGTCTTAAAGACAGAGAAAACTCTTCCTTCCCAATAGTTGGTCCAATTGGCTGGATACTTTAGCTGGACACCGCTCAACCCTGGGGACACTGTTGCAACTGAGAGATCCTCAGGAAATCTGAAAAACAGCCGTCATAAGGTAAGATTTTCTTACCATGTAAGCCTCCTGGAATCAGTAGAAGAGTACAGTGGAGCAAGAGTGGGGAGAGTCCTTTTTCTCTCTTTCTAAATTTAGATTAATGTCACAGACTTTGAGTCTAGAGTTCTCTTGTCCAGCAAGAGAGCAGACACAGGAATAAAAACTAGAGAGACTAATGTCCTCGAGGAGACAAGAGCCCTGAGTAAAGGTGCTTTCATTGTACTTATTAGGATCAGAAGGCTTATATACATGATGGAGCGGCAGAAAGAAGCAATAAAACAGCAATAATTAATTTATGTGTGTGAGAATAAAAGGGGTTTTGAAGGGATGCAATATAGTGAGTAAGGGTCAAGACAGATCAACATCTCAGGTGCCAAGCAGAAGGCCATTTACTGCAGACACTCTGTTGTCTTAACTTTTCTAGGGACTAAGATAAATGGGGCATTTTACCTCACGGTGAACAAGGTATTTTTCTTTCTAGCTAACCTGGGGCTATTTTGCCCTGGACTGGCTTTCTGCCCTATGCTTTGTTTTACTTAATGACTAGCCCTGGGAGCTTTTGACCTGTAGTGGCTTCCCCTCCTAAACTTTATTAACCCATTGGTGGAAGTGTAGAGAATTCTTAAACTTATTCCCTACAGATTAACAGAAAATATTTGTGGAACTATTTCCTTGGGACTATTGACTCTTTGGTTAAGTTTGGTAGAGTACTCTTTGGTTACTAACATATTTGCTTCCAGAGATTGTCTTTGTTTTTCTTTCATCCATGTCTTATGTCATTTAGTGTGCACATGAGGTAAAGGCTGTTGCTAAGGAATATCTTAGAAGCCACAGCTGCAAAATTGATGGGCATGTGTCAGGACTTAAAAGCTGTTAAGTCACCTGCCAATCTCAAGAAAACGTCCATGTTATGAGATATACTGTAAAACAATACATGGTCCCCAACCTTAATAACATCTCTTCTAGGTACTAGTATGGCTCCAAAAGACCCATGGGTTAGCCTAAAGGGAAATTATATAGGTATGTATATATATATATATATGTGTGTGTGTATATATATATATATATATATATATATATACACAATAGCAATTACCTTGTGTGAGTTGGAATGGCCCACTTTTGGTGTGGGGGGGCCCTCTGGGGGAACCTTGGATGTCCGATGATCTGCTGCATCTGGCATATTGTCTCCAGAGACCCAGGTCACCCTGATCAATTCTCATGCATCGACTCCTGGCTTGAAATTGCCCAAAATCCTCTGCCTTGGGTGCAATTCACCCATAACAAGCAGAGCCAGGCAAAGGTTTTAGCCGCTTTATCCAGAGACTCACCCAGGGAGCCAAAAAAGCGAAGCACCCCTCCCCTAGTGTTCTGTCTCCTAAGGACTCATTAGGCTCCCTTCCCCCCTCCCCTGAGCTTGAAAATCCTTCCCTGTCTGTCTTGCCACTGCCACTACCAATTTCTCCTCCCTTTCCAGGCCGGGAGAACCCTTCCGCACAAGGACCAGCAGCCAGATTGCACCCTCAGCAAGGCACAGAGTCTCTCCAGATGCTGGTCCACATCTGCTGGTACCAAGAGGCTTTCTGGGGGATCAGAGCAGAGGCTGAGAAGCCCATGAATATGCCCAGCAGCAAGGGGATCCCCCCAGGGATTATTATAAGACACTATGTGAGGCTTACACCCTGTTTGCTCCAGAGACACAGAAAAGCCATAACAAAAGGACAGGGAAGGTCTAGCCGCCAAAAGGGGGGAGGCCTAGAACCTCCTTAGCAAGAGGCCAATGAACCTACTGCAAGGGGAAAGGACATTGAAAAGAATAGGTTTCCAACCAGGGAGAGTCCCAAAAACCCAGACGATATCAGGAGGAACCTGGAGAAGGGGACCTTCGTGGTCTAGCCGAGATAGAATTAGACTAAAAGGGGACAGTGATTCTCTCTCCCTGTTCCTCTGCCTAATAGATGTGAGGGATTCTCCCTCATTTCCCAGGTTAACAACTATAATTGGAGCCAACTGTGGTTAGTCTACCTTGGGACAGGGACTTTAAGGAATATTCCCAAGCAGTTGCTGCTTCAGCCTTCCCCTCCCCCTCATGTTTCTGCACCAACTTGGGTGTGGTCCTATACCATCCTCAGTGTCTCAGGCACCATTGGTTCCTCCTCCCACCCTCCAAGTCAAGGAGCAAAGTGCACATCCCTTGGACCACCCATTTCAGATATCTCCACTGGTGCCCCAAAATGAAAATTGACAATGGGTAAAAATTCATGGACTTTTAGGTGGACACAGGTGAAACACTGAATGTTTAAACTAATTTAAGTTTACTGGACCTGTCTTTAAAGTTATCAGCAAAGGTCAAATAAGCTCATGTTATCTCTGTTGCAATTTGTTAATGATAGTTAATTTTGTCTGTCTCAAAGTTTTCATGGGTAATTGTTAAGATAACTTTCAAGGTCCTTGGTAACCTGAAACTTTCCAAATAGGATGGGATGCTAAAGCTTTGATTATTGAACATAGGTTTGTGTTTTTAACTTCTTATTGCTGAGAAACTAAGGCTATTTGGACCTACTGGAAAACATGCTTTGTACTTAATTGGTTCATGAATTTACCATCTAAAAAATTCTGATGTAAATACCTCTCAGTTGGCTGCTAAGTCCTCAATTGGAGACTAAGGTTTCCTAAGAGTTAAAATTTTGCTAAGTTTACTTAAGACTGAGGAAAATAAAGAAAGCAATCCTGTATGTAGGAAAGTAGGAGGTATATAAGAAAGATATAAGGAATGGAAATACAGTTTTGTTGAGGGTAGAAGAAAGTAATTTTGTCCTAAATGAGACTGGATATTTGGAAAGAAATGGCTTTGGGATAAAATTTGAAAGCAAAAGAAAGTTGTAGAAGGTTGAGATGAATGGAATTTTTATTTTTTTATTTTTTTTAAATGGTCTTTAACGTTTATTTATTTTTGAGACAAAGAGAGACAGAGCAAGAACGGGGGAGGGGCAGAGAGAGGGAGACACAAAACCAGAAGCAGGGTCCAGGCTCTGAGCCATCAGCCCAGAGCCCGACGCGGGGCTCAAACTCATGGACCATGAGATCGTGACCTGAGCCAAAGTCAGACGCCCAACTGACTGAGCCACCCAGGCGCCCCAAGAGATGAATGGAATTTTTAAACTACACTGGTATAAGGTTGAAATTCTGCTTTTCTCTCTGCTCAAATTACAAAGTTTTCTTGAACTGTTGACCTGCTTTTGATGAGACAATGCAAACAAAGGTTTATCCTCTGGGAAAGTCAAAGTTTTAGGTTACATCTTTTTCAGGTCTATGATTACTTAGTTAAAACTTCTCAACGTTAAAGGAACTAGGTTTTGATAACAACTGTATAATGCTATACATTCATCTTTGGGATCTTTCATTGCCACTTTGGTTGAATATAAAATTTTAAGATTTGTAATGATCTATAATCCTATTTAGGATGCACTTAGGACTTCTGAGGTTTTAACAAACTTCTCAGGATTTAAATGGTAAATGAAGTCTTCTTGACCAATTAGGCCCTTTTATTTGGGATGCTAAATTACTTGGACAGGCACTGTCATACAATTGTAAACCTTAGGTTGTATTGCACAGGTAAATGCTGTAACTGCCCAAATATATGCAATTCCTAAAGTTTTAATGTTTTGATATAAGGTCATCACTTAATATTCTGATTACTTGAAATGTTATGTGTCACAGAGATAACCAGATTTACTTGTCAACTGCAACATAATGAACTCTCATCAGATCTTTACCAATGTCCATTTCTGAGATTTTGCCATTTATAATCATTCTTATTCTCTCACAAAACATGTTTATCCTTCAAGGATATTTATAAAAAGGACTTTGAGTACAAATACACGTATTCAACACCTTTAAGATTAATACTAAAATGGGTAAGAATTTCCAGAACTGAAAAGCTGCATTCAAATTGAACAAGAATTAGGCACATGGGATTAAATGAACTGAGGAAGATTATAGTTTTGTGATTCTTGTTGAAACTATTGCTGGTTCTCTAATGTTTCTTCTTCCAGGTAAGGAAACTTTCTCTTAAGATATCTATGATATACAAAAATGTCATAAAGTATTCATTTGTAAACTAAAGCATTTATATTTTCTCTCTACATAATTCCCCTGAAACTCAAAAACTCTCAATGAATACTCTTTCTTTTATGGCAATTACAATTGTTTGCATAAGTTCACTAAGAATCTGTTCATCTTGTAACAGGTCACCATTGGAAATACTGGTTATTTTACTAAGGCTTTGGCTGGAATGTCATATTTGAGGGTGACATTCATAGACTCTGATATGACCAGACAGCTTTAAGGAATTAGGGTTGGCCTTATTAAACATGGTGCCATAAAGCCTCTTGGAAATGTTGGTCTGGTGCCTTGCTTACAGAGTTCCCAGTAGCCTCACCAGGTGAGTAAAGAAGGTCACTTCCTGGCAGGTGCAGGGACCTCAGGATATCTTGTGGAACACATGAAGAGGAATTTGCCCAATTCTACAGTTATTGCAGGCCTGTCTGATGGCAAGTATTTGGCTTGGCTTCTGGCCTGGAGAGGCAACTAAAAGTTCAACCTGGAGATTCCTTATAAAAGTTTCCAGCAAAGCAAACTTTAAAAGGTTCTCATGATCAATCACTATTCTTGCTGAGCTTATGTAAATAATTAAGCCAGATTTGTTAAGACTGGATTTGTTCTACAAATGTATTAGTCTCAATTTGGCTATCTCTGGAAAGGAGGGGTTTTTAGAGAGAACAACTATGTTTCAACAATACACCATTATGGATGTTAAGTTCTAGTTATGATTGTCTTTAAATGTTTGTCGTTTGCCTAAACTAGACAACTTGAGGTAAACTTCAGAAAATTGTTATAGTATTTCATATATAGGCAATCTTCTGTGCTTGTTATTCTATGGGTATAATAATAAGACCCCATGGGCATATGATTATTTAAGCAACTGGACAGGATGGATCTCTAAATATGCAAACCATGTTTTCCCTAAACCTGATCTGACAGTTACCAGAATCCCGCCCCTTTCGAAGACTTGGAGGTGGACTTTACAGACTCACAACCAAATAGATGATTCAGTTTCAGGTATCACCACATGGATCCAGCACTCCAGAGTTAAGAAGGCCAACTCAGAGGAACCCTCAACCTGGCAAAGTGCTCCAGATCCAGTCAACACGCTTAAGTTGATCCTCAAAAAGACACTGGCCCCTGAGATCTTCAGCCCTACCCCAGCCACACACCAGAAGCTGGTTGGCCTGCGCACAGCAGAAGCTTTAGGAATCAACATGTTGACCAAGCCCAGGGGTTTGGATGCAACTCTGCCAGCCCTTGCCCCTTGCTGGCATCATAGTCCTGATCTTACTTCTTACTTTTGGGCTGACAGAGACTACACCAACAAGCTGGACATGAGACAAAAGATGCATTCTGGGTCTCACATACCTCTTCTGGATGGGAAGCTTATTAAGTATTGCTTGTATATTATGGTAACCTCTCTCACCCTCACAACTGCCTCTTACCCATTTTGCCCCCAGGATTGTTATATGACAATATGGGGGTTAAGAGCATTCAGCTCCTTCACCTCCTTCCACAAAAATTGCTATTATGGAAAAACACCAACTATCTGTCAGTCACCCAGTGTCCCAAGGACTAAGTATTGGACCATAGCGATAACTCAAAATAACCCATGTCACAACAAAGGGCTCCAGAGATGGAATCGAGCTTGCTACACTTACCTTCCTGAATGGGCAATCTCAGGAGTGGGAGGGGCGCATGACAGGGCCCTTCAAAAGTTTATAAAGGATACCCAGGACAGGGAAATACAAGCCATAAAGGCGACCACTCCCCAGGCAGCCTACCAGGGTTTGAAACTTTCAGCCCTCAATCAGATGCTTACCAATTCTCCACTTCAGTGTTGGGCCAACACAACTCTACAAATCCTCCATAAAACAGATACTCACACCCAAACCTACCAGATGTGCTTGCCCCTCAGGCAAATGGCTTACTTAGCCACTACTATACCTTTGACCTGGGAACCTCCTGAAAATCTCAAAACCAACACCTCTGTCTTAATTGGACCCCTGGCCACTGGGGTCCATCTCACAAATGCCAACAATCTAATCTGTACAGTCCCTGAAGGTATGAATGGTACCTCTCTATGCGGAAGAAATATAACCTTAAAGAGGAATGCAAACCTATGTTTAACCCCTGGGTGTTCTGTCTGTGTTCTAATTCAGCCTACTGATGATTAGAGGCCAGCTGGACTCAGATATGTTATTTCATCTTCCTAACCCCAGAGATAACCATATACACTGAAGATCAGCTCCTAACAGACTTTAGCCCCAAGTCCTGGACTAAACGAGCAATCCTGCTACCCATTCTGATAGGAGCAGGAATTGTGACAGGAATAGGAACTGGAATAGGGGGCGTAGGTTCATCTATAGGACTATACCAGAGACTATCTCAAGAGCTAAATGAAGACATGGAACGGGTGGCAGATTAGCTGGTAACCTTACAAAGCCAAATAAACTCTCTGGTGGCAGTGACCCTCCAAAATAGGCAAGCCCTTGACCTCCTCACTTCATGAAAAGGAGGGACTTGCATCTTTCTGGGGGAGGAATGTTGCTATTTCATAAACCAGTCAGGAATAATTACAACTAAGGTTAAGGAACTCAAGAAAAGAATTCAACATAGACAACAAGAAAGTATCAATCAATGGAAAGGATGGGATCTCACAGATTGGGCATCCTGGCTTCCTGTCCTGGCAGGGCCCCTCCTCTCCATAATTTTACTTGTATCCATCAGCCCCTGTATACTTAATGCTGTGTGGTATGTTTTATTGAAAACACTGTTGCTTACCAAACTACTGCATGTATCTTAGCCTTCAGAGAGTACCAACCTGTAAAACTGAAGGGTGATGCCTACTAAAAGTATTTTTTAAAGGCATCAAAGGGGGGAATGTTGGAGAAGTGAATAAAGTATGCCAAAGATAGGGATAAAATGGGGATAAAACAAACTCTGGTCTCTAGTTTACAGACCCCTCCTCCGGGTTCTTCTTCCTTTGTTTGCTGTGTGCACAAAAACCCCCACAGATATGGAAGCTGATGACTATAAATTACCCTCCCCACTTCCATTCGGTGTTCAGACTTTGGAGAAATGGTCTCCTCTGAGCCTGCCGGTGTTAAATAAATCTCTGATCCATCAAGATCTCCGAGTGCTGCTTGGTTTTTCCGCCAACGTTCCAGCCTGGTTCTGTAACAATTTTAAAAGAAAAAACAAATGTAAAAACAAATAGCCACTACTAGGCCAGGAGATAGTCTAACCATATCATAGAATAAATCAGTGGTAAAACTCCCAGTGCTGTTTTGAAAGTAAAGATTGACCTAATGCACATTTTGTTTTTAAAAAAACAAACTTATTTTTTTAAGTATATTTATTTATTTTGATAGACAGAAACAGAGAACACGGTGGAGGAGGGACACAGATGGAGAGAGAGAATCCCAAGCAGACTCCACACTGTCAGCACAGAGCTCAATGTGGGGCTTGAACCCACGAATCGTGAGATCATGGGTTTAACCTGAGCCACAGTCCAGAGCTGGAAACAACTGAATGAGCCTCCCAGGTGCCTCCCAGAAGTTTTTATTTATTTATTTATTTTTTTTTTTTAAATTTTTTTTTTCAACATTTTTTATTTATTTTTGGGACAGAGAGAGACAGAGCATGAATGGGGGAGGGGCAGAGAGAGAGGGAGACACAGAATCGGAAACAGGCTCCAGGCTCCGAGCCATCGGCCCAGAGCCCGACGCAGGGCTCGAACTCACGGACCGCGAGATCGTGACCTGGCTGAAGTCGGACGCTTAACCGACTGCGCCACCCAGGCGCCCCCAAAAGTTTTTATTTAAATTCCAGTTAGTTCACATGTAATATTTGTCTCAGGTATAGAATGTGGTGATGCAATGCTGTCATACCACACCCAGTGCTAATCACAAGTTCTCTCCTCAATCCCTATCACCTACTTAATACATCCCCCCCCCCCCCATATTCTTGAGTTGTTTAACAGAATTTAGACCACTTGAGCACTTAGACAAGGAACTGATTTGGAGCCAGAGAACTGAGGATGCCTACCCTTGTTGGCCCTTGTGAACTAGGACTGGGACTCTGTCAACTTAGGATATTTTTTGCCCAAATTCACATTTCATTCTCCTTTGCCAACCCCCTTTATGAATATACATGCACACTGAGCTTAAAACTTTCCCAATTTTGGGGGCATCTGGGTGGCTTGGTTGGTTAAGCATCCAACTTTGGTTCAGGCCATAATCTCATTATTTGTGAGTTTGATCACTGCATTGGGCTTTGCACTGGCAATGCAGAGCCTGCTTGGGATTCTCTCTCTTTATCTCTGAAAATAAATAAATAACTTGAAAAAAAATTCTGATTTTGTTGTTCATGGAGATAGTGCTTTGCGAAATATCCCCGGTGTTTTCCTTATCTTTTGAAAGTACAATCCTTCATTTTCCATTCTTAGGCTTGATTATGTCTTTTGGCTTGATGGCCACCAAGATGTGAACCCAGTTTTGAGATTACAATATAAATGTGATTGCATGAGTATTATATTATGGTAGCAAAACTATCTTCCCACATTGTGTGAAGTCCTATGTGTTGTAACCTCCTTCCATTCCCTCCTTGTTTCACATCAACTGAAATTGATATATGTATCACTATGCTTGCTTTTAACATGGCTTCTTAAGGGTAGGTATTGAGTGAGTACCTGGGGCATTAGGATGGTTGGAATCCCTGTTACGAGATACATCCGTAGCAAGTGAGGGAGGCAGGCATAAGACAAGTGTGAAGCTTCCCCACAGTATGGCTATACCTGAGGCTCTGGGCATGCCATGGAAAACTGGGGGAAAAGGGAAGGTCTTTGTATCTAGTCAGTGGCTACAGAATTCCCCTGAAAGGGGCATAAAATCAGATTCAGCAGCCCAGTGTGCATCCCATAGAAAATGCGGGTGTGAGTCATCATCAGCAGGTAGGTATTGTGGCCTTAATTGGGAACCCGTATTGAATATCAATATATCCACTCCACAGACAATCCAGTATTACAATAGATAATGTAATATATGCAGAGCTCCCTGAAGGAATTTACATAGAAAACTATTATGGGGTGAATAATATTTTCCTTGTTTTAAAATCTGAGTTACTTAAAGGTGACATTGATTAAATGGTATATGACATGTCATGCTCCACATGTGTGGAAGAGCTAGAATTTGAAGAAATGAATATCTAATTCACATGTCCTTTTGACCACTATGTTGTGTAATAAGTATTCATTGTTAATACTATGCACTAAATGAAATGATAATCTAATCAGCCCAACTCCATTGACAGATATGACAGATGTTATAGGACAATGGGTCAATCAAAAGACACTGTGGGCTGGTATGGGGTCAACAGTAACTTGTCTCTCTTACTTCTGTCTGGTCCTACATCTGTGTCCATTCATTTTCTACCTGTTGTGAGTAGGATGATGAGTTAAAACCAGAGATAAAGTCATAATACTTGTTTTCAAAAGACATATTAAGGGGTAATTAATCTTTTTTTTTTTTTTTTTCTCTTTGGAACTTTTTTTTTTTTTTTTAATATATGAGATTTACTGTCAAATTGGTTTCCATACAACACCCAGTGCTCATCCCAAAAGGTGCCCTCCTCAATACCCATCACCCACCCTGCCCTCCCTCCCACCCCCCATCAACCCTCAGTTTGTTCTCAGTTTTTAACAGTCTCTTATGCTTTGGCTCTCTCCCACTCTAACCTCTTTTTTTTTTTTTTTTTCCCTTCCCCTCCCCCATGGGTTTCTGTTACGTTTCTCAGGATCCACATAAGAGTGAAACCGTATGGTATCTGTCTTTCTCTGTATGGCTTATTTCACTTAGCATCACACTCTCCAGTTCCATCCACGTTGCTACAAAAGGCCATATTTCATTTTTTCTCATTGCCACGTAGTATTCCATTGTGTATATAAACCACAATTTCTTTATCCATTCATCAGTTGATGGACATTTAGGCTCTTTCCATAATTTGGCTATTGTTGAGAGTGCTGCTATAAACATTGGGGTACAAGTGCCCCTATGCATCAGTACTCCTGTATCCCTTGGATAAATTCCTAGCAGTGCTATTGCTGGGTCATAGGGTAGGTCTATTTTTAATTTCCTGAGGAACCTCCACACTGCTTTCCAGAGCGGCTGCACCAATTTGCATTCCCACCAACAGTGCAAGAGGGTTCCCGTCTCTCCACATCCTCTCCAGCATCTATAGTCTCCTGATTTCTTCATTTTGGCCACTCTGACTGGCGTGAGGTGGTATTTGAGTGTGGTTTTGATTTGTATTTCTCAGGGGTAATTAATCTTAAAGAAAACATATAAGTCACATTATTACATAGAAATGGGTCAGGATAGGGGCTCCTGGGTGGCTCAGTTGGTTGAGCGTCCAACTTCAGCTCAGTTCATGGTCTCTCAGTTCATGAGTTTGAGCCCTGCATCAGGCTCTGTGCTAAGAAACAGCTAAGAGCCTGGAGCCTGCTTTGGATTCTGTATCTCCCTCTCTCTATCCCCCTCCCCTGCTCATGCTCTGCCTCTCTCTGTCTTTCAAAAATAAATGTTAAAAAAAAAAAAACATGGGTCAAGGTCTAGCTGGAGCCATTGGGAGTCAAAATCACTTTTAGTTCTGTGTTTGCTAGAGATAGAAACAATTGAATGTCAATTTCAATGTTCTTTAAAATCATTATAGTGTTGGTAAAATGGTATATTTAACAAAAATTGATGTCTACGTCATACTGAATGTTATTTTTTTATTTTGTACATTTAATAGAAAGATCAACTGTGTGGAAATAGGTTCTACTTATGTAAATGGGTTAGAAAAAAGCTTAAGGAAGAAAACCGCCACCACAGGGTTAAAGTGCCTAAGGTTAGCTAGCAAGATATTGTGATGGAATCACGAGTAACTTGTTCTATCACCTGCAGGAAATTACTTTCCATTTAACGCCAAAATACTATTATACTTTGATCATAAACTCCACTTGCCCCCCAGACCCTTTGCTTCTTACACATACAAGTTAAAGATTACTGTCTGATTGTTTTCTCCACATTCACACGTGTAAGATCTTGTTTTCTTCAAGTTTACCACGTGGCTAATATCTTGTGAGCTCAGTAAATACAGAGATGAAACCCCTGTTCAGAGCTTTTGCCTCCTCCCAGACATTAGCCTCTCTCATATTCAATTCTCTGTCCACTCTCTTACTGGACAAGAGAGAACTCCTGATTCAAAGTCTGTGACAATCAACCACCTGATTAAACAACAATTAGGAAAATGATATATTGTTTGTTTCTACTGGTAAAATGTTTAATTACAGAAATTTATTTGCAGTTAGCAGGGATGAACTTCATTAACAGCTCCATGTAGTTTTCCTGGCCCATGCTATAACAAAAACATTTCTAATTTCTGAGATGATTCCTTCAAGCATATTACCCTTCAGTGTATCATAGTTTTTGAACAACATAGAAAAAAAGTAAATGATCAACAACACATGTAACATTGGCTCTTTTAATGCCACAACACAATGGCCTAGAGTCCCTCTTAAAAGAAACTGAGAATCAAATTGTGTTTAATTTAAAACATGTTACATGTACTTCCATCAAAGATGGAGACTCTGACATGTTCCACCTGGCATATTCCATGCAAGGAATGCAAGGTTGGAATATGCCAGCCTTTAGAGAATGGTGATGGGTTCACATCACGAGATGTCTCAGAAAACTGACAGCCCGAGATTCACCACAGTGAAGCCCTGCCTTTGGAACTCATGTCTCTTTCAGCTATCATTTCATGAATCTTATCCACCTCCTTGCCTGAATGGAAACCAAACACTAATTTTCTTAACTGGAACTGCTAAAATTTTCCCCTTCTCTGTTTTTCAGGGTCAGTCTGTGGACATGATAAACTCCTTGTCCTTGGGATATTTCTCTCCCTGTTAACACACTTGGGGCACCTGAGTGGCTTAGTTGGTTAAGGGTTTGACTTTGGCTCAGGTTGTGGTCTCATGGCTCACTGCTGTCAGTGTGGGACCCCTTTGGATCCTCTATCACCCTCCCTTTCTGTCCATCCCTTGTTCAAGCTCTCTCTCTCTCTCCCAAAAATAAAATAAACACACACACACACACATAGATAGATACATATACACACATATACGTATATACATATTTTTTAAGTTTCATGATAAAAAGATATTGAATAAATTCCCCCTCATTGAGATGATTTACTAAACTACTGACTACTCCCTCAACTACTGACTATATGATAAACTACTGACTACAAGAACCATAGTTTTTCTTCCTGCTGGAATTCTTGTCCCCAGCCATGTGCCCAATCCATCTTTCTTCTCATGATCCAATTTCTCTCACTTATTCTTATAGCCATACTTTTGGCTTTGTTGTCACCTAAAACTAAATCTTATCTTAAATTACTATTTTAAGCCAGTAAACTTTCATGTGTCTCTTCCTATCAATCCATAGAACACAAATAGTCCTATAATAAATAACACAGTTCTATAAAACAACCCTGCTTTTTTTTTTAACTCTGGAATTCTAGTCATTATTTGCTTCACTTCCCTACTATATGTTGATATGTCTTCTTAACAGTCTGAGACTCAAAAGTGCATTCTGTCCTTGCATTTATTCCCAACTCTATCCACAGACCTAAGTCTCAACCCAAAATGAACACTGTCTTTCACTGTATGAGCCTGAGCACTAACAGCTGAGTGGTCTTTTTTAAAAAAAAAAATTAATTTATTTAAATTCAAGTTAGTCAACACAGTGCAGTATTGGTTTCAGGAGTAGAAGCCAGTGATCCATCTCTTACCTATAATACCCAGTGCTCATCCCAACAAGTGCTCTCCTTAATACCCATCACCCATTTAACCCACCCACCCACCCACCTCTAGCAACCCTCCTTTTGTTCTGTGTATTTAAGACTCTCTTATGGTTTGCCTCCAACTCTGTTTTTATCTTATCTTTCCTTACCTTCCCTTACATTCATGTGTTGAGTTTCTCAAATTCTACATATGAGTGAAATCATATAGTTGTAATTCTCTGACTGACTTATTTCACTTAGCACGATACACTCTAGTTCCATCCATGTTGTTGAGAATGCAATATTTCATTATTTTTGATCACTGTGTGTGTGTGTGTGATATATATATATATATATCACATCTTCTTTATCCCTTCATCAGTTAATAAATGGGTAGAAGACATGAATAAACACTTTTCCAAAGGAGACATCAGATGACCCACAGACACATGGACAGATGCTCAGCATAACTTATCATCAGGGAAATACAAATCAAAACCATGATGAGATACCACCTGATAGCTGAGTGATCTTAAAGCTGTGGGCAAGACCAGCAGCTTAGTTTCACAATATATCAGTGTTATCCTATTTCAACCAGGCACTCCTTTTGCACCCAATTTCACCTGTCTTCAGACACCTATCAATTCCATTAAAAAAAAATGAATTTGGTGGGGCACCTGGGTGGCTCAGTTAGTTGAGCGTCCAACTTTGGCTCAGGTCATGATCTCACAGTTGGTGAGTTCGAGCCCCGCGTCAGGCTTTGTGCTGACAGCTTGGAGCCTGCTTCAGATTCTGTGTTCCCCCTCTCTCTCCACCCCACACCTGCTTGTGCTCTGTCTCTCTCTGTCTTTCAAAAATGAATAAACATAAAAAAAATTAAAAAATGAATTTGGAATGCCATTGCCACTTTCTTCAAACCTAAAGGAGAGCAGTTGACCTTATCTCAGAAACACAAGCCATGTAAGTCCTCAGGTGAGAGTGTGTACAAGTCCCAACTATTTCTTTGAATGCCCATCAGATTGCAATATCCTCTCCCTTCAGCCTTTCACAGTAAATATTTTTTTTCCTATTGAATGTTGATTTGAATAACATTTGTCTCAAATCGTTCTCTTTTCAACTTTGGACTGTCAGTTATTACCTCTATGTCCATTCTTCAAACTTTTGCTCACTAATGGATTCTTACTAGAAGTGTTCAAACCTACTCAGATGTTAAAATCTTACATCTTGCAAAATTGCAGTGATCCCTCCAATATAGACACTTTTATCTCAGTCTTTCATAGTTTCATTTCTCAGGGTAATTGTTTGCATACACACAATTGCCTTCCTTTCCTTGCAATCTACTCCCAGTGAAAAGAAGCTTCCATTTCCAGGAACAACAGCAACTTCTGAGTTGGGAACTTCCATGTAACCTCTTAATCCTTACCTTCTATGCTCACCACCTCCTCCTTCCAAAACATTTTCTTCCCTTAGAAGAGTCTACACAGGGGCGCCTGGGTGGCTCAGTCGGTTGGGCGTCCGACTTCGGCTCAGGTCATGATCTCGCGGTCCGTGAGTTCGAGCCCCGCGTCGGGCTCTGTGCTGACAGCTCAGAGCCTGGAGCCTGTTTCAGATTCTATGTCTCCCTCTCTCTCTGACCCTCCCCCGTTCATGCTCTGTCTCTCTCTGTCTCAAAAATAAATAAACTTAAAAAAAAAATTAAAAAAAAAAGAGTCTACGCAGCCACCTTACAAATATCTTTCCATCTCTATGGCTGTTCCTTCTTGGTTCACCTTTAGGTACTTCTACTCCACTTAAAATTTGTGATTTGCAATTCCTCCATGCTCTATCATTTTCAAATATGATCTATATGTTTTTAAAAAACCTCCAAATTTTGGCTTTCATTCAGGCTACTCCTCTGAGTTCCAGTTTCAGGCATCCAAACGTCCACTTGGCATCAAGTTTTGAAATCTCTCATATATGGTCAATAATCTTTTGGAAAGACATACACAGAGCCAGGTACCTATCAAGTTTAAAATTAGAAGAAGCTTTTGGCTAGATAACAGAAGTCTGCTTAAATATAAGGCACATAATATATTGATCAGTGATGGACATCTGAAAGGTAAGATATTTGTTTGTTTCTTGATATTCCATCCAAAAGCCCAGAACAATGATAATTCCCTTCCTATATCACCCATTTCCTGTTCTATCTCAGATTCCAATGCCTCCTTTTCCTTTTATTCAACATTTGAAACAGTTGGATCTGATAACGACTAACAACAGTCCTCACAGGTCAAATTCTGGGAGAAGAAGAAATGAAGGCTGGAAGAAAGAGGGTAAAAAGAATGAAAAAACATGCGGTGAGAAGAAATTTCATGATTAAAGGGTCAAAGTACACTTACTCTTAAAGCTTGGGGGTAGATGTGGAACATATGAATCTGTGAAGAGACCTCAAAATGGCCCCACTGCAAGAAATTAGTGAATGAGTCCAGAATTTTCACTCCTAACCTCACCATCTGGGAGGATTTTCCTGTGCTGAGTTGCATAATCAAACCTAAAATCAAGCCAGGCTCCTCTCTCATGTGGACTACTGCTATGGCTCCAACAATTCTTGATTTCTTTCACTCTTTTCTCTAAATGGCATTGAGATTTGCAAATGTAAAATATATAATGTCATATCCTATTTGATACCCTTTGATAATCATTTTCTTGGTGTAAAATCTAAAAACCCTAATAGGGCTTTTAATGACCTACAGGGACTAGCTCTTGCCTTTCTCTACAAACTTATCTCCTTCCATCCTCAAGTCTGCAGGCTTCTTCTCCTGACATTCATACCACGCTCTCTGCCTGAGCTACTACTTCCATTCTTTTCTCCTCACCCTTAAAGTGTAGGTTAAAGTACAATATAAACTTAGAAACTTCTCCTAACCCTCTATGCTGATTCAGACCTTATTGTTCCATGTAGATGCATTATCTTACACTTTGTTTCACAGCAAACATCACAAATAGTTATGTCAATTATTCCTTTTATAAGTCATTACATCTCTCTCTCTTTCAAAAGTAAAGGCTCCACTAAGGCAAAACCTTCCTTGGCCATTTCTTTACCATTATATCCCAGGGGAATTCAGGCTGAAGCAGGGGATTGGCTAGATAGAGTCCTTGAACATATTTGTGGAATTAATGAATGAAATAGTAGACAGGATTACTAGAGGTCTTCTAAATATTGGCTGAATAAAAGAAATTTTGGGGGCACCTGGGTTTCTCAGTGGATTAAGCATCTGACTCTTGATTTCAGCTCATGTCATGACCTCACAGTTCTTGAGATGGAGCCCTCCCACCCCCGTCAGGCTCTGTGGTGACAGTACACAACCTACCTGGGATTATCTTTCCCTCTCTCTCTCTCTCTCTCTTCCCCTCCCCAACTCTCAAAATGAATAAACAAACAAAAAAGAAACGTTGACCTCTCTTCCCTTCTTTTCCTTTCCCTTTCCTTCCTTTTTTTCCCTCTCTCCCTGCTTGCTTGTATGCTTGCTTCCTTTGTCTCTTTGTTTCTTTCTTCCTTCTCTCTCTGTCTCTCTTTGTTTTGTCTTTCTCTCCTCCTCCCCTCTCCACCTGTCCCTCTGCCTCCACCTATGCCTCCCTCCCTCTGTCTTCCTCCTTCCCTTCCTTCCTTCCTTTCATAGAATTTTATTAAACAGAAAAAATATGTAAAGTCTAAGTTACTGTAAATAAATCTTTGGCACTTCAAAATTCTTTCTTTGTTCTTTCACTAGGAGATGATTTAAGTCAATGATCATTATATACCTTCATTCATTTATTCCAATAAATATATTTTATTAAATAGGTGCAGGCTGAATGTGGGGCTTTAACTCATGACACTGAGATAAAGACCTGAGCTGAAATAAAGAGTCAGATGCTTAACCCACTGAACCACCCACAAGTCCCATTCCACAAACATTTAAGAAGCACCAATAGCACCAGGAACTGAATTTATAAGGCCAATATCCTAACAATGCTTAAAAGATGTATAACATGCTGCATTCATGAGGAATATTACTGAAAAATCCGAAAGTAATGTTTGAAATCATCATGTCCTGGAACTGTACAATTAGATTCTCATTAGAAGATGAAATAACATGTCAAAGGACAAAATTCCCCCCAAAATGATTTGATAGAGGCAATTTATTTTCTGAGCAATTGTTGGCAAGGGGCCATGAAAAAACTTTCATTAAGGCTTGTAGAATTTAACATAGTGGCAAGGGTGACATTCAAGTTTGAAGTCTCTGAACCTTTCACTCATGTATTCCCAAACTTAATCTATGGCATGTTCTGTGCTAATTTTCCTTACCTAATAAAGAAACTGCCCTTCACTTTTCCTCCATAGATATCACACTTTTTTCTCATGACTTTTCTAACAGCCTCTTTGAATTCTTGATTCCTCAAGCTGTAGATAATAGGGTTCAGAAGTGGAGTGACCACAGTGTAGAAGACAGAAATAATCTTGTTGATTTCAGGTGACAGGTGGTCATTGGGGCAGACATACATGGAGATCATGGTGCCATAGTAGATAGTGACAACAGCCAAATGGGAGCCACATGTGGAAAAGGTCTTCATCCGGCCAGAGCCTGAAGGAATTCTCAATATGGTGGACACAATGAAAACATAGGATACAAGTGTGAGAAAAAAGCAAATGCACAACACTGCAATTGACAGAATAAAGATGACCATCCTAGTGATATACACACTGGAACATGAGAGCTGCATGAGGGGAGGGAGGTCACAGAAGAAATGATTGATCCGGTTAGGCCCACAGAAATCCAACTTGGAAATCATTAGGGAGGGCAGAAGCCCTGTGCCAACACCTGTCAACCAGGAGATTGCCACTAACTTGGTGCAGATCTCAGGACTCATCAGGGAAGAGTAGTGGAGTGGGCTGTAGATGGCCAGATATCGGTCATAGGCCATCATGGCCAGAAGAAAACACTCAGTAGCTCCAAAGAACACAAAGAAGTAAAGCTGTGCCATACAGGTGGAGAAGGAGATGACTTGTCCATGGGAGAACAGGTTGGCTAGGAGAAGGGGCACAATATTGAATGTATAGCAGAGCTCCAGAAAGGAGAGGTGTTTGAGAAATATGTACATAGGCAAGCGGAGTCGCTGGTCCTGGCTCACCACTGTAATAATGACAACATTCCCTGTTACTGTGAGAAAGTAGATGAACAAGAAGATGGCAAAGAGTAGTGTCTGCCATTCAAGAAGGTTCTGGAATCCTAAAAGCTGAAACTCAGTGACACTGGACACATTTAGAGGCATCATTACCTGTGGAAGGGAAAATATTTTGGAAAACCACTTTACACAAATCATGCACATATTTGCAGCTATTGATGTTTAGAGCTTCAGAGATGATTAAAAGTAGTTCAGAACTTTATATACAACACTTTGTTGGGAAAAATGCATAATTTCATCTTGATTTTATGCAAAAATATTTTTCATATCACAAGTTGAATGTGGATGATAGATCTTGGAAAGAACCTCAGCAAATTCCATGCATTGTGTTTTCTGAAATTTAGAAGTCTCTGGTCCAAAGATTAAAAAAAATAACAACAGGGGCGCCTGGGTGGCGCAGTCGGTTAAGCGTCCGACTTCGGCCGGGTCACGATCTCGCGGTCCGTGAGTTCGAGCCCCGCGTCAGGCTCTGGGCTGATGGCTCGGAGCCTGGAGCCTGTTTCCGATTCTGTGTCTCCCTCTCTCTCTGCCCCTCCCCCATTCATGCTCTGTCTCTCTCTGTCCCAAAAATAAATAAAAATAAAAAATGTTGAAAAAAAAATTAAAAAAAAAAATAACAACAATAATAATAAAACTACAATAACAAAACAAAATGAAAAATATCTCTGATGGACATCAAACTTGGAAACTAAGAATAGCAACAACAACATTTTTTTAAAGCAGGTACATATGGAAGCAATGGTTTTCTTTTCTCACCTATGGGTTTTGTCTGATAAAGAAGTCAGACAAAGCATATCTCCTATGACATCTTGGGGAAATTTATCCATTCTCCTCACAAAGAGTATTTATGGATGCCTTGCTCTCTCTGTCTTTGTCTCTCTGTGTGCACATGCATGTGTGTGTGTGTGTGTTTGTGTGTGTGTGCACGTGCGTGTAAAGCTTTGTGCTGAGCTAACCTGCATGTCCACTGTTGTCCTTTCTTGCCCAGGTGGATACAATGCTCAGCCACTGTAATCACTCTTTGTTATATTCATTTAACGTGTCACTTTTCTTTACTTTCCTTTTCTTCATTGTCAGGGCTAGTCCTGGTTAAAGGCAACATCCACCTGCCATACATAAGCTTCCATGCAATAAAGGAAATGAGAGACAACACATAATGTTGCTATTTCAAAATTCATAACCAATAACTCCAGTGTGTCTCTAGTGCCATGGAACAATGAGTGCACACTTCCTGCATCTATTTACTCTTCCATTCTCCTCAGTGACTGTTTCATATGTGTTTTTCTCTTTTCGAACTTTCAACACTTCCTTGTCTATCTATGCCTTTGGCAAAGTTCTGAAGAGAACACTAAAATCCTCCAATGGGAATATCCAAATGCTCAGACCACTAAATTCCCTAACCTCCTTTTGTTCCTCTGTGTCTGTTTCCTACGACTTACTCCAAATAAAAGGGCCACTTCTTCTCACCTGGATTCTTTGATAGTCTCCTTACAGCCCTCTGTATCCATCTGCCCTGGTTCAGGAAATTCTCAATAAAGCAGCCAGAATGAGACTTTGAAACACAGTGCAGAGTGTGTCACTCCTCCGCTCAAAGCCAACAGTGGCACTCAGCCTCCAGAGTGTCATGGGAACATATGGTCCTGTGAATCATTCCTGACAAGTGAATAAAATAACGTGGCCAACCAATTTATCCACACATCAGGAATCAATTGTTCTGTCAATTCAGTGTTGTTTTAGTTTACTAGTTTTGCTGTCTTCTGTTTCCTCCTTACATACTTGAACAAAATCTTTAGGAAGATTATCTTCATTTGACCAGGAAAAATTCATATAGAATGAAAATGATACTGTAACAAAATCTATGCACTTGTTATCAGACACAATATTGGATGTGTCTTATACATCTTGAACTATATAATATGTGATTACTTAAAGTCTAAGAAAGAAAAGCCAATGACTTCACAGTGTATGAGACCCTACTTGTCTCCTCCCATCCCCTCTGCAATCTCTTTGTATACTTTTTCCCATTCTGCTTCCAGAATTCCAGCTCCCTCAGTATTGTTAAAACAACATGGGTTTTTTGTTTTTTTTTTTTTGAGAGAGCATGAACCAGGGAGAGGGGCAGAGGGAGAGAGAGAATACCAATCAGTCTGCACACTAAGTGCAGAACCCAACACAGGGTTCAATCTCACGACTGGGATCATGACCTGAGATCAAATCAAGAGTGTGATGCTCAACTGACTGAGCCACCTAGGTGCCCCAAATAGCATAAGTCTTGACTCCCTTTCTATTCAACACATTCAGTTTTTTGGTACATTATACCTGTATATTTCTAAGTGGCTTATATCCTTTCAGTCTGCTCAGATATCACCAATTCCATGACACCTTCTCTAATCCATTCTGGGAGCTTAGGACATCAATTCAAGATTCAAATGCTAGAAGTACCTTAATTATACTGAAGTAAAAAATATTTAAAAATATAAAATAAAACAAATAAAAATGAAAAGGTCTGCCTCCCAAAATGCTGAGTCCACTTTAGCAGCCAGTATAAGCTTAGATGTAATTCTGTAGCTCTTTTTGAAACTATATGAAAATAAACATTAAAAAATGTTATTGTTGTGGGGCGCCTGAGTGGCTCAGTCAGTTAAGCATCTGACTTCCGCTCAAGTCATGATCTCACAGCTTATGAGTTTGATCCTCACACCAGGCCCTGTGCTGACAGCTCAGCTCATAGCTTGGAGCCTGCTTTGGGTTCTGAGTCTCCCTCTTTCTCTGCCTGTCCCCTGCTCACACTCTCTCTCTTTCAAAAATAAATAAACGTTAAAAAATAATTTTAAAAATGTTATTATTGCAATCTTGCCTAGGACCAACTAAATGGCCTTTGACTCCCTAAGAATTCTTTCTTGATTACTTTCTGTTACTACAGATTTATATGCTAGGCAATTGAGGTAAAATCATTTACTTAGTTTTTACATCAGCAAAGGCTCCAACTGCCTTGGTAGTGAGGAATAATTTATTGAAGTCTATAATTTTAGAATTCAACATCAACAACCAAAGCAAACACTACAATAGCGTTTATGTCACGTGACACTAAAATATACACCATGTTGATTTCCATCTGAAAACCTTTGTGCCTGTCTACATGAACCTCCCTTACCTGTCTTTCTTCCCAACGTGGAGAGCCCTAATGAGCCACTGCTCCACAACCTGCCTTGCCCTCCTCATACCCAAATGTGGGCTTTCCTCCTGCAAGTTGGAATTTGCCATGTCCTCTGCTGGGGTTTGATGCTGAGTGAAGCAGGCTTTTCCTCTCAATAACTGGGTATCTTGGGGACCTGACCCTTCTGAGAATCCTGGTCCCCAGATATTTTTCTGTAATTTGTTGATCAAGTTAGTAAACAACGGAATGAATCTTCTGAGATTCAACTCTGCCCACTGAGGCTTGGATATCTATAATACATTCAGGATAGATGAATTTTTACATTCTTTTGGAGTTTTTTTTTAATTAGAATTTGTCTCAAAAATTGAATCAAACAAGAATTCTTTGCTAAAATATTGCAAACAGGCAAATGGTGAATCACCTATCCTGAGAATTGGACATTTGACAGTCACTTTTTGTTGAGTGGCATTTTGCCATCATATTTTAATTGCAATTACAACTAAATGAAAAGCAAAAACATAATAATTTATGATTGAAATTTAGTTAATTCATGCAACAAAAGCAGTCAGTACCCAAGCTTAATCTAAATGTGACTCTGTCAGTTTAACAACAACAACAAAAAAAAATGCAGTATCTGAGTTTGTCTGAGAGGTTGTCTTAGTTTGGGTTTTGGAAGATGGAATTGGAACGGAAAAGGTTCTCAATCTGCCTGTGGCATAGCAAGACTAAAAACAAAACAAAAGATGTGCCAAATATATACAATGGAATATGAGTTGGTGATCAAAAAGAATGACATCTTGCCATTTGCAGCAATGTGGGTGTAACTAGAGTGTATCATGCTAAGTGAAATAAGTCAGAGAAAGACAGATATTATATGATTTCACTTGTATGTGGAATTTAAGAAACACAACAGATGAAAATAGGGGAAGGGAAGGAAAAATAAGATAAAAACAGAAAGGGAGGTAAATCATAAAAGACTCTTAAATACAGAGAACAATCTGAGAGGGTTCTTGGAGGGGAGGTTGGGGGGGGATGGGTTAAATGGTTAATGGGTATTAAGGAGGGTACTTGCTGGGATGAGCACTGGGTTTTATATGTAAGTGATGAATCGCTGAATTCTACTCCTGAAGCCAATAGTATACTGTATGTTGCCTAACTTGAATTTAAATAAATTAATACAAAATATAAAGTCATACAAAGTAAAAAAAAAAAACACTAAACAAAAACTAAAATAAAACAATAACAAGCAACACACACACACACACACACACACACATAAATCCAAGTGTATGAAAGGCATTATAATCTGATGCATTGATATGTTATTTAATTAATATATATTTTTAATTTTTAATTTGTTTTAATATTATTTATTTTTGAGAGAGAGAGAGAGAGAGAGAGAGAGTGCGCGCGCGCAAGTGGGGGAGGGGCAGAGAGAAAAGGGGACAGAATCTGAAGCAGGCTCCAGGGTCCGAGCAGTCAGCACAGAGCCCCATGCAGGGCTAGAACTCATGAACTGTGAGATCATGACCTAAGCATAAGTTGAATGCTCAACTGAATGAGCCACCCAGGTGCCCCAATATAACTTTTTTTTAAATAATATGATTCATGTGTATAGTTTTCAGAAAACTTGGAAATAGATGTAGACAAAAGTATCAGTAAATTTATTTTGGTGTGATGCACATATATGGATGTTTATTTTTTTTTTTTATTTTTTTTTTTTTTTAAATTTTTTTTTTTTTTTTATTTAATGTTTTTTATTTATTTTTGGGACAGACAGAGACAGAGCATGAACGGGGGAGGGGCAGAGAGAGAGGGAGACACAGAATTGGAAACAGGCTCCAGGCTCCGAGCCATCAGCCCAGAGCCTGACGCGGGGCTCGAACTCACGGACCGCGAGATCGTGACCTGGCTGAAGTCGGACGCTTAACCGACTGCGCCACCCAGGCGCCCCTATGGATGTTTATTTTTAAGTCAACATCTTTCTTAATATGTAGTAAATTACAGTAAAAATAATTTTAAATGAGAAACTGTGGTGAAATAAAATGCATAGCAAATTGCCTTGGGATGCTCCTTCAGATGTGTTGTATACCATACTATCAGAAGCTATGGTGCTCATAGGTAATAAAATATTATGAAGAATATCCAGGTTACTTGGGGGGTTGGCTTTATAGTACTGTCTTCCAGAGTTATCTACCTGATGTCTTACCTTCCAAACTTTGTGTGTGTGTGTGTGTGTGTGTGTGTGTGTGTGTGTTCTACATATGGGTAATACAGTTGGGTCAGTACTGTATAGCCTATATCCTGGCTGTTTTTATAGCTAATTTTATATAGTCTGTATATCTTGGCATTTTTGACACTACTTTTACAACTAATTTCCATAATAGCTGTTTTATAGTGCTATTAAATTTGGGAAAACAAAGTTAAGCACCATTTATAAATGACATAGTCTTACGTGAGGTGGGTTTTTCATATCCTCCCCATCCCCTGCCTTTCTTAAGTAAGCTCCATTCTGTGCATGGAGCCCAATGCAGGACTCAAACCTACAACCTTGAGGATCAAGACCTGAGCCAAGGTCACAAGTAAGATGCTTAACACACTCAGCCACCCAGTCACCCCTGGGCTTTTCATATCTAATCTCAAATCCAGATTTTTAATTCCTGTATGTTTGCAGAAAAAAGAAAAAAGACATGATAGAGTCTTCAAAGCAGATATATACTTTGACAGTTTTCTCTAGTACTTTTATCTATACACCTCAGCCACGGCTCTACTCATGGAGATGGAAAAGTGTCCATTCCTACAAAGATCATCACTGCCAATGCATGAGGGACAGCCAGCCAGAGGGCGCATGGAACATGAGAGGGCACATGGAACATGAGTATATATATATATATATATATATATATATATATATATACCTACTACCAGAAAGTGTCAGGCTTCACAAATCTGCCTGGTTGCCTAGTGAGAGCGAACCATGGGAGATAGGGGGCACCAGGACGCTTCTTTCTATCATTTAAGCATGTTGTGACAGCGTGGGTGTCTCTTCTCTGTCAAGAGAAGATATTAGAGCACAGGTGGATAGACATCGCCTCTATGACTAAGGTGGATAATGAGAATTAAAAACATATCATGAAATATATAAATTGCAAGCTATGGTGTACATTTGTAGGTTTCAAATGATATTAATGACATAAACACTTAAAAACCTACAAATGTGTACCTTAAGAACCTAATTTAATTTTTTTTAATGTTTTATTTATTTTTGAGAGAGAGACAGACCACGAGAGGAGGAGGAGCAGAAAGAGAGGGAGCCACAAAATCTGAAACAGGCTCCGAGCTCTGAGCTGTCAGCACAGAGCCAGATGCAGGGCTTGAGCTCAGGAACCATGAGATCATGACCCCAGCTGAAGTCAGACTTAACCAATTGAGCCGCCCAGGCACCCCAATAACATAATTTTTGAGGTCTCTTTCGGTTTCTCTCCTTCACTGGGTCATCTTTCCCTCACTACTGCTGGCCCTCAGTTATCTTGGGTATTCTATCCAGTAGCTTTTATTTCCCAGAAGCATCATGGCTTCTGATAGTGCAATACACAATCTATCCTAACAAATGTTTATGATGGCCATTTGCTCTGTATTTTATTTCATAGTGCAGGAAGAATTCTGTTATTGATTTCTTATTTCAAAAATTATAAGCTTATTTTAACTAAAGTTTATTGCATATTAATTAACAATATTGTTGCCTTAAAAATAAATATCCATTTCAATCAAAACAAATTTACAGATAATTTTAAATATTCAAAGTTTCATCCAGAATAACATTTTAAAATTCCTCTTTTATATTTCCCAGTAAAGTTGATATTTTAGAGTTTTTTTCATTGACATATGATTGATTTGTTTATCAATGCACAGAGAAATTTGAAATTCAGTAATTATCACTTTGATATGAAGGATTATGTGAAAATTATAGATATTAAATAGTAACCAATATATATTCATACAGATATAGATAAAAACAGATGCTTAGAACTAACCAAATGTTACTAAAAATCCTTTCAAATGTTTCAAAAATCCTTTCAAATTAAAAAAATTGATAATATTCCATTGTATTAACAACGTAGTTTCAATGTAAAATGAAAAATAATCATTCTTTTATTATATAATAGAACCAATATTTCTTGACCATTTGTTTAATTTGAGTCATGGTGCTTTATATGTATTATTTCATCTCACATTAACAATAGGTCTACATATTGGGCACCAATCTACAAGTAAGAAAGCTAAGGCCTAGAAATAAGTGATTCAATCAAGGTAACTGAGCTCAAGGACACTACGAAACCATAAATTCCAACTAGAGTGTCTGGATATAGAGGCCATGTTGGAACAGAGTTCTTTTCTGCTTCTCTAGGTATAGAGTGATAGAGACTTGTCTTATTAAATATACTTGTTTACAAAATAAGGAAGGAGAGGCAAGTATGTGTAAATCAATAGACGACTCACATTTAACCATGGAGACAGACAGCTTCATTTGCAGCCTTCCTGGAACCCACTGCCTTTACTTTTGAGGGTATTCTTGAGAAACTCCTAGACAATATGGTACGTGCTCAATGGTGAAAGTTGTGAGGTTTTACAATTATGGAATGAAAAAGAAGTGGGAGTATCTCATCTGATTTGAAGAATATAAACATGGATGATTTTATAGGAGGTATTAAATAGTTTTATAAGAGAAGTTAAAACGACTCTATTTCATCTTAAAAGTAGAGATGCCATTAACAGATAGTGCCTTTAGCAAAATATATTTTCATTCAATAAAAACAAGGACATTCTAAAACTCAGGGTTGATATTGTTCAAACTCAGGAAATATCATCACTTGCCTAGGTATTATACAGGGAAACAATTATTGAATAGAGAGAATAGATATCCAAGTGTTTTGAAAAATGTGATTCTATGATATCATAGACAAAAGTTTTTTTTTTTTAAATTAAATTAGGGGCATAGTTTTCTGACAACATCTAAATTCAACTTTATCAGTATGATACTGCCTTTGTAGAACTACAGAAATGAGGGGGATTTTCCAGAATGCATTCATCACAGACCTTTATTTCCAAAGTGGAGTCACCACCTCCCTAAAATCCCATTCTAATCCCGTAACATTGTTTATCTTTTATAGGGGCTTGAAGAATGAAGGATGGAGACAGAATTCTCAGTCCATCAATTTAAATTATTTACAGAGTTATTTTCAAATCTGTTTAACTTTTTTTTTTGTAAAATAACAATGAGAATTATCCAAACATTATATCTCATTGCTTGTTGCATTCTGTACATATTCATATAATGTGGTTAGTCCATTATAAGTATAAGGGATGCTTTGTGCTATATTTGCAATACAGTGATTGATGATGTTGTATTTTTTAGAAATCCCTAATATCCAAGGACAAACTTGGGCAATGTGTTTTTTTTTTAATAATTTACAGCTACTCTCTAGATTCAAGTAACTGAAAAAAGCTGATGAAATAATTGAAGCAACCAGCCAAAAGCCAGTACAGACGTCAATAATTATTCTTTTCAAGACAGCCATGTTTTAAAATGAGCAGATAATGTGTTATTATCTTGATAAACCTTCCAGCACATAATGATGAAGAAAACGTTGGCTTCTGAACATCTCCATGTTGAACAGACTATAGAGACAAGGAAATTCAGAACAATTACCCCTGCATGGAACTGAACAGATTATGTCCCCAAAGATTTGCACTTTCCTTACTTTCTCTCAGGTGTATTATATGACTGGGGAGTGAGGGTTTTAGACAACACTTGTTGAGTGTGTATTAGATGCCAGGCCCTCCAAGCACAAAAACCCATATAAGGCTTGTGTAAGGACCCATTTCACCCACAAAGACAGTCAGAGAGGCTTGCATAACTCACCAGGGTCACCAGAGGGGTATTTGCATAACAAAATGCCACTCACCAGGGTCAGAGCACCAATATTTGAATGCAGATCTATTTCAGCTTCAAATCCATAGTAATGTTCTGCTCTTAGGGCAATTCTGAGAATTGTACCATCAATATTAGTGGAATCAAGCTCAAAGGATACCAAAGGAAATGAGTAAATGCTCATTATACTAATGATAGAAGGTTTGTTATCCTGCTGGCTAATGCAGGAGCTACCCAGAGACAAAAATGAGGAAGAAACTTATATCTGCAGTAAAAAGAATTTCTACCACAGAAGTGGTGAGGTGGCATCTGAGGGGATGGGTGGTTAAAAAAGCCCTCCTCAGGGAACTAGGAAGAATGTGCAGATATAGCTCCTGGGGCTGATACCAAGACATTCATCTAGGAAGATCTGCTTTTCAGAGAAACTACTTTGAATTGTTTCTGATTTTTTTTTTAATTTTACTTTTAAGAGGCCCAAACCAGATATTACAGGTATTCCCTGCTTTTTCAAAGTGTGAATTTCTACATTTGGCTTTTATGAGAGACATACATCTGCTTTTGCTAACCAAAAGAAATCTGAGGAGGATTTTCACTTTTACAAAAAATAGTGAAAAGCAAAAATCACATTCATTGTTTGTTTTTTGGGGAGCCATTACAGAGGTAGCATGCACCCTGTGCACAAGAGTGGCCCCACCAAACTCCTTCCCCAGGAACTATACTCAGCATCAAGCCACCATAGCTTTGAACTTTGTGAGCCTCTGTGCTTTATCTCTATTTAGTTTTGTGAGTTTGTCAGCAAGATGCATCCCTATCAGACAAGCCTAAGATTATTTTGTGGGTCTGGGAATCTTCAAAAATGTTTCTGTGTAAGTTTTTTTTTATGCTATTTCAGTTCATGAAAGGTTTCATATGAACATTACACTTCTTTACTTATACTTTCAGAAAACGTTCACTTATTTTTTAAAAAAATGAGGCTAAACTTGGTAATTTTTTTTTTAAATTAAGTGCTTTGTGTCCTGCTATTTCCACTCTTGGGAAACCCTCTTCAAATATCACCATGAATTCTTCCTGATTTCTCTCTCACCCTGCCACTAATTAAAACTATGTTATCTTCTCTTTTAAATCTTATAGGAAGCTGGAAAAAATTCTCTTTTATGTCTCATTTTTTTCTCCCTATGCTATAATGGGTTTGTAGAAGACTGTTGAATTCAGGCATTCTTAGCATAGGGCATATCATGTGAGTACTAAGTGACAATGCATATGTTTGTAACAAAATGATTTAGAACAATAGCATTATATGAAACACTGGATTCCATACTAGACCATTAATTGTGAGTGTGTGAAAATCTACATATAAATGAGGAAATGCCTCAGTGCCTTTTCTCATGTAGAATGGAGATAGACTAAGGGGTTGCGATAACATTGCACTCATTGAAGAGTCTTTCATGGGCCTTGCTTGGTGTGGCCAGAGAGGTCTAGAAGGTCTATTGGATACAGATTAATGGAATCTATATAAATACAATTGAGTCCAGGCTGCCTCTACAATTTTGGAGAAACATATGTGTACCATTTCCCCCCATGTTTCCAGCCACACTGGAGCATCCCTGAGGACAGGCAAAGCCTCTAATTCACAGTGACCCATAGGGCTCCAACACCCAAACCACTAGGAAAGACAACAGCAGGGGCTGGGCATAAATCTGTCATCAGTACTAATTCACAGTGACCCATAGGGCTTCGACACCCAAACCACTAAAAAAGACAACAGCGAGGGCTGGGTATAAATCTGTCATCAGTAACCATTACCCACAAATAAAAATCTAAACATATTTGCATAGCATGCAACACTGGTCATCAGCTGGTCTTGCCTCAGTCCCAGTCTGAACAGGAGCCACATCAAACTACAGGAAGTTCCAAGACACCCAATGTTGCTTCATACCTCCCTGGATTTTGCACTTGTGTTTATTCTGGCCTGATTCCACCAGAAGTACAAAGGCAAGCTGACAGTTCCAGGTCTTCCTGGACACTGTGTTCCAGTAGTAGTTACTTTATGAACTTTTTCAGACCCCTTTCTCCACATGCTTACACATACATGGTATCTTCATTCTGGTTGTCCTGCTTGTCCATCCTACAAACACCTGGTAACATGTGCCATCACCTTGTTATTTTGTCCATGTGCCAGTTCTCTCTTATAGCTGGATGTAACTCTGAGTTCTTCCTCTTAATTTTTTTAATGTTTATTTATTTTTTAAAAAGAGACAGAGACAGAGACAGGCTCCACACTGTCAGTGCAGAGTCTGATGCAGGGCTTGAACTCACGAACCATGAGAGATCATGACCTGAGCCCAAATCAACAGTCAGGTGCTTTACCGACTGAGCCACGCAGGTGCCCTCTTAATTAGCTCTGCATTTGATCCCAATACCTGGCTCCACGTTTCTAACCCCGTCTACGGAAGAGGAGTGTCATATCTGCACAGGCCTGCAGAGGACACTAGCATCATCATCAAACATTAGACATAGAAGAACAGTTAAGACAGGGTCTGCTTCCACTCCCTGCATGTGTTCCCATCTCAGATATCTCCTAATATATGGGTAGGGTTTACAACATTTCTTTCAGAGAAAGATTGCATATCTCACCTGGGACATTGTATTTGTTATTTTATTCCAGAAGCTACATGGGGCCCTTACTCTGGGCAAACCCAGAGTGAAGGGACTTTGGAATAAAAATATGAACAGGATACATTTTTGTCCTTCAGTACATCAAATTAATTACAAGAAAATTATAATGTAAGTCACTTTTTAAATATAAATTTACTGGGGCACCTGGGTGGCTCAGTCTGTTAAGCATCTGAATTCAGCTCAGGTCATGATCTCATAGTTCATGGGTTCGAGCCCTGCAACAGACCCTGATTTGGATCCTCTGTCTCCCTTTCTCTGCCCCTCCCCTGCTCACTAACCCCTCTCTCTCTCTCTCTCTCTCTCTCTCTCTCTCTCTCTCAAAAATAAAAGTCATAAACATTAACAAAAATATATATAACATTACTACATAAGTCTTTATCTGTCAACAAGCACAGACAGAGCTCGTGTGTGTGTGAAACTGGCCAAGCAGTGGCATTTGCCCAGTGTACCCTTGGTTCTCCCTTATAGTCATGAGGAAACTTCTCTACTTCAACTTTTCTTTTTGGATTCCTTCCATGAAAACATGGAGGCACACTGGATGCAAGTGCCTCTTACCTAACTAGGAAAACTGAGGCTGTGTCCATAGAAGACATTTGAAAATGTTACCTCAATGACTCACCAATGTGGTCTCTGGGGAAAAAGGAACCACAAAAATGCAGGGTGTAACTGCTGAATGAAAACCAACCAAGATCCTTTTAAAAGCCACAAACAGGAAGTAATGTGCTGTGTCAGTGGCTGTTGCTTTTGAGGTTTGCACTTTTTTTTTTTTTCCTGTGGAGTAGGATGAGCTTGGGTCCAGGAGATAGTGAATCCCCAGAGCTGAGGCAAATGGTATGGCCAGGGAGGGCTGAGAGTCCTGGTGAAAAGACATAGAACTCAAGCTGGGGGAGAAAATATGGATGCCCGAGAGAGCCTTCTTTTATGCCTAAGAAGTTAGGAAAGGTGATTAGGGAGGAATACTAAAAAGGTGGAGGACCCCATATTGTTAGAGATGGCAGGACACAAATGGAGAGAATTAGAGAAAGAATATTAGTGAGGTTTGGGGAGGGCATTTGGAGCTATGCAACCTGAAAAAGAGCCCAAAGTAAGAGACGAGTTCACCAAAATATGGTTGTATCAACACACAGAGGTGTTTTATTCACCTTAGAAGAAAGATCATGAGAAAATACAAATTTAAGTTAGACCAACCCTATTAAATAAGATGGTGCTCAGGGAGTCCCTTCGCATAGCATTTTAATTACAATGAAATCAAATTATAATCCAGTCCACAATTTATCTGTACAAGGGAATGTGTTTTTCTAACAGCAATGAAGGCACAGACCTCATTCCTAGGCTAACAAGTCTGGAGACAAAACAGATCTTAAACGCTGCTAGCCTAGAATCCGTGGGAAGAAATGCCATCTGACATCAATTCACTTACTATGCCTCATCCTTCTGAAAACCACTGTGATTCTTAAACTGGAAGCCAGCAAGCTTCTCTAAGCCTCCTAAGAATTAGGAAATCTACACGCAAGTGAGCTGTGTTACAAATTCATCCATACATTTGAGCAAATATATTGTTTTATTGTGTCTCCCAATAAAATGCAGAAGTTTCTAGCATCACTGAGAGTCTCAGGAATATAAATAAAACAAACAAACTAATATTTGTAAACTTTAGAAAAATATAGAACTCACTTTTTAATTTTTTTTTTCGTTTTATTCATTTTTAGAGACAGAGCACAACTGGGAGAGAGGGGCAGGAGGGAGAGAGAGAGAGAGAGAGAGAGAGAGAAAGAGAGAATCTCAAGTAGGCTCCACATTCATCCCGACTCATGGTTTGATCATAACCTGAGCCAAAATCAAGAGTCAGAGACCCAGCCGACTGAGCCACCCAGGCACCCTGGAACTCACTTTTGACATAATATTTTCACCTTTGAAATTCCCTCATCCATTATCTTCTAGGATAAACTGTACTGATTCTGTTCATTCATTTATTATTTATTCAATTAGTATTTACTGAGTGTCCAAATGTGCCAATCACTCTTCAAGGTACCAGGGGACACAGCATTGAAAAAAACCAGAACCCCCCACCTTTTGCAAAAACAACAACAACAACAACAACAACAACAACAACAACAAAAACAACCTCCTTATTTCAATGTGCTTAAAGTGTCTCACCAGGCTTCTTCCATTTATGTTGCTACTTTTCTTTTCTCTTTTTTTCTTTAGGTTTATTCATTCACCTTGAGAAAGAAAGAATGTGCATTAGTGAGGGAGGGGCAGAGAGAGGAGAGAGAGAGAGTCAGAGACAGAGACAGAGAGAGACAGAATCTCAAGCAGGCTCTATGCTTCCAGCACAGGGCACGATGAGGGGCTTGAACCCAGGAAACCATGAGATCACAACCTGAGATAAAACCAAGAGTCGGATGTTCAACTGACTGAGCCACCCGTGCACCCCTTTGCTATTTTGCTATTTCTTGAATTAAATATACTTACTGCAAGAGAGTGACCTGAATGTGTGGTATCTATGAATCCATTTGATCCTCTGAACAGTCCTGTATGAGTGGCACTAACAATGTCCTCATATTTTAGAGGAAGTTTGGCACAGAAATGTGGACTTGGCTTTATCTAAACCTCGTTAGCTAGAAAATAGAATTTCCCCGACTGGTGCTCTTAAAAATAACCAGCTCATTCAGCCTGGGCCAGGGTCTGCTCTTCTAGCGAGAAGACCTCTGTTTTTTGCTTTCTTTTCTAACTCCACATCTCTGTTGTTCAGCTCATACCTGCATCTGTTTGTTCTCAAAGAATCTTTTTTTTTTTTTTCCACCGATACTCTGGACAGATAAACCTTTCAGACCCTGCCCACCACCAAAACTTCAGGCTAAGAACTTATCCTTAGAATAAGGACACACAAACCTCACATCAGCCCCAAACACCTGAGTCATGTGTCCCAGCCTCTCACTGGGACCTTATCGGCAGCCACTCATCGTCATCTGGTCCCACATACCAGCCTGCCTGGATGGCTGTCAGGTGGTGTATGTTGCTCCCTCCCATACAGTTCAGTTCTGTGCACCCTGTGTCCTCTGTGTGTGGCTTCCCTTCCTGCTTTCTGCTTGTACTCACACCTCAGTTGTTAGCTCAGAGACTCCCTGAGGGCTACAGCCCAACCATGCAGGCTAGTTCAGAGTCCTCTATTATCTTCTTGTGCATGGGTGAACATCCTTTCTCCTAGTTAGTTCTTTGTAATTGCCTGAGTGCTCATGACGTGTCTTAAGGCTCCTTGAGAGATGCCGGTTATATCTTTCTCTTACACTTGTGTCCGAGACTCTGACTACTGACACACGTGTGCTGAGGGAGACCAGATAATTAGGTACAGGCATACCCACCATCACTCCAAACTCCACAGAATGGAAATTACATGTTGCACAGTGACAGACACTCCCTATATTTGCCACCTTCCAGATGACCTAATGGCCTCACCATGCTTATCCTGAGTGGCATCATATCCTGTCTTCAAATTATCTTGCTCCTTATGCCTCTTTCTCAGTCTCCCCATCTCAGAGGTGAAGGAGCACTGATGGACTCTGCTTGAATTATTCCTTCTGAGGAAAGCCTCAGCCTACAGTTTTGCAACAGTAATAACAAGTATGCAGTCCTTATGGGACCCTCATTGAACTATGCCAGATACTTACGTTCTGAATCATTGCTGGTCTATACACCTATCATTATCCTACACACATTTGCAACATCTGCACAGCAGCCTACTTCATCTACTCATTTCATTTTTTTTGTTTTTGTTTTTGTTTTTTAATTTATTTATTTTGGGAAAGAATGAAAGAGAGAGTGGGGAGGGGCAGAGTGGGGAGAGAGAATACCAAACAGTCTCTGTGCTGGGAGGGCAGAGCGCCACCCACTGTTCCAATTCACAAACACAGAGATCAAGACGTCAGCGTAAATCAAGAGTCAGGTGCTAGGGGCGCCTGGGTGGCGCAGTCGGTTAAGCGTCCGACTTCAGCCAGGTCACGATCTCGCGGCCCGTGAGTTCGAGCCCCGCGTCAGGCTCTGGGCTGATGGCTCGGAGCCTGGAGCCTGTTTCTGATTCTGTGTCTCCCTCTCTCTCTGCCCCTCCCCCGTTCATGTTCTGTCTCTCTCTGTCCCAAAAATAAATAAAAAGCGTTGAAAAAAAAAATTAAAAAAAAAAAAAAGAGTCAGGTGCTTACCAGACTGAGCCACCCAGGTTCCCCTACTCATTTCTTTATCATGAGCTAATTAAATGGGAGTAGACAAATTAAAGTTTGGAACATATTTTAAGAACTTATTATGTCTTATAAGGATAAGGAGACCATGGAATAGTTCAAAAAGTAACGAAAGGCAGGAGCTCAGCCATTCTCCAAATGCACTGACAGTGAAAACATGAGATTAGGGGCTCCGTTAAGGTACAGTGTGAGGGATTCCGTTAGAAATGTTCAGTTTCCCAGGAGGCCAGGGTTAACATTATTAAACACTATGTTAAAATGTTAATTTTATCCTTGTAACTGAGGGTTGTCTGAGCTATGACTTTTCCTAGGGAGTGGCTGGTTTGGACTCTTGGAGCCGAGCCAGTGGATAAAACCCTTCCTGGGCCTGCATCTTCTGACGCTGTAGAGTCCCTCCCTTCTGTGCCAGAGCACTGGCCCAGATAGCGTGCGCAGCTGGGGAAGAGAGCGCTGCTATCAGCGGGGCCAGGCGACTTCCAGCCTGCCATGGCCTCTGGGGCACCTGGGGAGCGGTTGCGCGAGGAGGCTAGGTGCCCGGTGTGTCTGGATTTCCTTCAGGATCCGGTCAGCGTAGCCTGTGGCCACAGCTTCTGCCTCAGGTGCATCTCGGAGTTCTGTGAGAAGTCTGACAGCGCGCAGGGCGGCCTCTATGCCTGCCCGCAGTGCCGGGGCCCCTTTGGGCTGGAGAGCTTTCGGCCCAACCGGCAGCTGGCCAGCCTGGTGGACAGCGTGCGGCAGCTGGGGCTCGGCGCGGGGCCGGTGGGAGTGCGCCTGTGTGCGCAGCACTGCGAGGAACTGACCCTCTTCTGCGAAGTGGACCAGGAGGCACTGTGCTGGGTCTGTGACACCACTGCTGAACACAGGAGTCACCACACCATGCCTCTGCAAGAGGCAGCTCGGTGTTACCAGGTGAGAGTCCCTGTGTGCACCCTGCAAAGCGCACGTGGAGAGGCCCCCACTGCGAGTCTGCAAATGCGGCCCAGACATTCGAGCGGACCAGACATCCGAGCGGACTGAGCCACAGGTGTTAGTGACAAACCCTAGGGACAAACCCACATGATACCATCCTGATCTGTGCCCTTCCCACATCCTGTCTCTCACAGCCCACATTCAAGTTCGGTCTCCTTGCCTTATAGTAACCCCCTTTTGGGACCTCTATTCAGGAGTTCAAATGCACCCTTATTTTAGACTATCCTTTTTCCCATGAAGCCTTCCCTAGCTTTTTAGTTTCATCTTTTTTTTTTTTTAAGTTTATTTATTTATTTTGAGAGAGAGAGCAGGGGAGAGGCCAGAGAGAAAGGGAGAGAATCCCAACCAGGCTTAGTGCAGAGCCCCTAGTGGGGCTCAAACCCATAGGCCTTCAGATCATGACCTGAGCCAAGTCAAGAGTTGGACTGAGCCGCCCAGGTGCTCCTTCTCTTGGTTTTATTCTTGCTGATGCTGACATTCTGGTTCCAACAGCAAGACCTCTGGTGTGGAGGGTTGTGTTATCCAATTGGTTCTTGGTTACAGGTGTGTGTCTTTATTTTAAATACTTCTTAATAACTCCCAGTTGTATAATGCCTTGGTTTTTCATAATGCTTCTATGTTGATTAATATTGTCACCAAAACAATGCCGGGGTTTGGACACGTGTTAAGAATAGTGTCTGTGAGTACACAGCTCTGATCACTTGGATGCATGTGTACCCTGCAGATGCATGTGTACCCTGAAGTAAGAGTCCAGTAGGTAAGCACACAGGCCAGTCTCTATTCAACACCTATTTGGCAGCTGATGATGTGAGCATCCTCAATGCAGACAGGACTTGTATTGGAGTATTTGGCCCTCAAAGTGGCATCTGTGAAACTCTAATAGAATTTTCCCTACTGTTGCTTTTCAAGAGTTCTTTGACATATCCTGATCATGTCTTTTTTTTTTTTTAATGCTTATTTATTTTTGAGGGAGGGACTGAGAGAGAGAGAGAGAGAGAGAGAGAGAGCAGAGGAGGGGCAGAGAAAGAGAGAGAGGGGACAGAGGATCTGAAACAGCTCCAGGCTCTGTGCTGAAGCCTGGAGGATCTGTGCTGTCAGCTCAGAGCCCTGATGCAGGGCTCAAACTTACAAACAGTGAGATCATGATCTGAGCTGAAGTCGGATGCCTAACTGACTGAGCCACCCAGGCACCCCATCTGATCATGTTTAAATTCCCAACATCTGGAACAGCTACTACCACAAAGGAGATCAAAGTCATCTTTAATCTACTGACATGTCTAACTGAATACTATCACAATGAAATAATTTGCAAACATTGAATTTCTAAAATAATAATAATGTTATTATTTTAATTTTGTTTTACTTTTTAAATTTTTTTTAATGTTTATTTTTGAGAGAGAGACAGACAGAGCATGAGCAGGGGAGGGGCAGAGAGACAGGGAGACAGAGAATCTGAAACAGGCTCCTGGCTCTGAGCTGTCAGCACAGAGCTGACTCAGGGCTCAAACTCAGGAACCTGAGATCTTGACATGAGCCAAAGTTGAATGATTAACCGATTGACCCATTCAGGTGCCCCTTAACTTTGTTTTAAATTAAGGGTTTGAGATATTTCTTACCTCAACTTCCTTGTTGACATACCTAGAAATATCTCTTAGTTTTTTGTTTGTTTGTTGGTTTGTTGGTTTGTTTGTTTGTTTGTTTGTTTTTTGTTGTTGTCATCTACAAAATTCAGGTGCCAGCTACTTCCTACTTACACTTTTGAAGCATGTTGTCCCTGCTTTCTTTTTATCCAGAAGTTACCTCAATCTAACTTGATTGCATGTAATATGTCTCAAGAAGTTCCTTATATTTCAGTAGTTCTTAATTAAATGCCAGATAAATATCTTTTAAACTCCTTCACCTGTCAGTCAAGACTTTCTAGGGCCCCAACTTCTGTTTCCACAGTTCTTGTCTTAACCAACCATGAGGTCCAACAAAACCAGCCTGATCACTGTGGTCCCCAAACAGGCCACATCTTTTTCCCCTCCTTGCTTTTGCTCACAGTTTCTTCTGCCCAAGGGAGCTTTCCTCTCAGTGTCACAGTTCTATTTCTTGCAAACACTAAAACCAATGCCACTTCCCCCATCTTGTCAAATGTTTCCATAAATTCTACTGCTAGTTTATGTAGAGCGCTATAGATAAGATTATAGAAGTCTCTTTTTAAAGTCAGTTGTTGTTTAAGACTTATTAAATGGCTTTAGAAAGAGTTCCCCCCCCCCATTTTTCCTAAGATTTATTGAATGACTTGGGACAAATTTAAAAATATGCATATTGCGTATCTTTATGGGTGTTCTCTGTAGATAAAATGTATGTGTTTATTTCTAGCAGTGGTTGAAAGGAGATATAGTTTCTGTTTTTTTTTTTGTTAATTCCTCATAAGATTTATGACATTCTCTATCTTCTTTTCATTTAAGCATTAGTAATTTGCAAGGTTTCAGTTGACCAAATAATAATAAACAATTTTCTTATTATAAATCAATAAATAATTTTAAGAAGTTTAAATATATAGATACAAGGAATAACATCACTTTTGGGGTGCCTGGGTGGCTTAGTCAGTTGAGCATCCAACTTCAGCTTAGGTCATGATCTCACAGTTCATGAGCTCAAGCCCCACATTGGGCTCTCTACTGTCAGTGCGGAGCCTGCTTTGGATCCTTTCTCCCCCTCTCTGTCTGTCCCTCTCCTGCTCACTCTGTCTGTCTCTCTCAAAATAAGTAAATGTTAAATCAGATTATTTAAAAAAAAGGTATACACTTTCAACCAAGCAATAATTAAGATGCAATTTTGTCTACTGCACATTTGATGCTAACTAGTTTTTATATATCCATTGCAAGTACTTTTTTTTTCCAAAATTGGTGGTGTATTATATAAAATACACTTATTTCAATTTATTTTATAGTTGTGAATATTTCTTGTCATTCAGTATTTTGCAACACACTATTTTAGTTCCATCATGTTAATATAAAATATATTTTTCTCACTCTCTTATTGTTGACACTTGAAGTTACAATCCTACTATTTTGTTTATTTTATTTCATTTTATTTTATTACTTACTTAATTTATTTATTTTGAAAAGCACTTGTTAGCATTTCAAGCTACCAGGATGCAACCTCCCAACACCCCATCACCACACACTTAATCTTCTTCTCAGCTCTTCTGCTGAGGAATTTGACCTTCTCCACAACAGACTGTATTGGGACCTTTCTGTTTCCCCAAACTTTGTAGTAGCCGGATCATACCACCTCAATGATAGGGGCAGCTCCAGTCTTGTTTCTCACAGCATTTCCCGGTGTCCGCTCACTGACGTGTCCACTATTTATCAAGGCTAACAGTAGGGCAGACACTCTGGTTCCTCTTTAAGTGGTAATGTCTCATACCACCTTTTCCAAAGTAACCTGGGCAATATTTGTGGAGGTTGGCTGATAACTATGGTGATTCAAGAGGCCAGCATTACCCTGGCCTCCTGGGTGCTTCTGTGCTTCCCAGTGCAGCCATGGCTGTGGCTCATGTGGCCCCTAAGCTTCAAGATCTTCTGCAATATGGATGGTATGTCCACAGCCCAAAGGAAAGAGAGTCCTACTAATTTAAATTATGCTGCAATGAACATATATTTAGATAAACACTTAATTATACCTGGCATTAATACTTAAAAATATATTTATATTTTACTTAATCCTTAATGAGGTTAAACATTTTTATGTGCTCACTAAAGCCTGTTTTAATTGATCTTTGTATTTCCTGGTTAACCTAGTTGATGCCAGGTACTGAAATAGGGCATATACAATGGGTTCAGTGTATCTTTCCAAACAGGTAAAGCTCCAGAGGGCCCTGGAAATGGTAAGAAAGAAGATGGAGGAGGCCTTGACTCAGGAGGTCAATGTGGGGAAGAAAACTATCATTTGGAAGGTAAGAGATTCTTGGAACTTCAGGAGGCTTGCTTTTCCAAAAGATCCAAGTTTGGGTCATTAAATTACTGTTCAACCATTTTCCCTGCTCCACTACTTTTGTTCCATTTATATACTTGCTCTTGGGAAACATCTCAGTGTCATCCTGGGTCATCCCATGCCTGCAAATTACATCAGGTATGTGTGTTCTTTTTAACTCTATTAATAGTACCCCAATCCAAATTGTAAATAGAGAGTTTTACTGATCTTAATCTTACTATAATTTACTGCTCTATTCCTAATACCTAGAAAAGTCTCATACTTGAGTCTCATACTATCATCACTAGTTTAAAATATATGTATTTGTGTGTGTATATGTATATATATATATATATATATATATATATATATATGTATATAAGATGAATGGCATGATAAATACTTCGCAGCATTGATACATATGAAATATAGCTAATAGTGATCATCTTACAGATAGGAAGATAATGTGAACTTTCACCTCTTTTCAGTAATTCATATATATGTCCTTTTTTTTTACACTTCATCAGTTTTTTCACTTAACTCTTCATACACACACACACACATACACACATACCACACACAGTGATTTCAATCTGCGGTGATTTTGCCCTCTAAAGGATATTTTACAATATATGTATTTTTGGTTCTCACAATTCGGCGGGGTGGGGGAGTGGGCTCGCTACTGGAATTTCATGCGTGAAGGGCAAGCATGCTGCTAAACACCATACAAAGCACAGGACAGCCCATGGAAACTCATAATTTAAAAAAAAATAAATTTAATGTTTATTTATTTTTGAGAGAGAGATACATCGTGAGTGGGGGATGGGCAGAGAAAGAGGGAGACACAGAATATGAAGCAGGTCCCAGGCTGTGAGCTGTCAGCACAGAACCTATGCAGGTCTCAAACCTACTAACCTTGAGATCATGACCTGAGCTGAAGTCGGATGCTTAACTGACTGAGCCACTCAGGCGCCCCATTTAAAAAAAAAAAAAATTAATGTGAAACTCATAATAAAGAATAATCTGGTAAGATATCATTAGGGTCAAGATTGAGAAACTATACATAGAAGTTATATGTAAATAATATATAACATATATAGGATTTATTTTATAGAGTATTTCTATTATTTTTCTGTCTCCAAATAACCCTTATTCTGTGATCATATTCTATAATTTTTCTAATTATACTTTTTAAGTTTATTTATTTTGAGAGAGAGAGAGAGAGAGAGAGAGAGAGAAAGAGCAAGCACATGAATGCACACCAGAGTGGGGGAGGGGCAGAAAGAGAGGTAGAGAGAGAATCTCAAGCAAGCTCTGTACTGTCAGCATGGTGATGAGCCCAACGTGGGGCTTGAACTCACAAATTGTGAGATTATGACTTGAGCTGAGTGAAATCAAGAGTCAAGGGCTCTTTCACCTATGGACTGAGCCATTAGGTGCTCCTATATTTTTCTAATTCTTTCCTTACTCTTTTCTTAAAATTTTTGTTTTATACACTATCCTCAGACAGATATTTCCATAAGGACCATTTAGGCTACATTTTTCTTCTGTGTTGAGTCTTATCTTTTTCTCTTGCTATGCAGTATATAGTTAATGTATGTAGTTACATGTAGTTAAATACTTAATGATAATTTTTGTTCTTTTTGGGCTAATAATCCAAGTCTCTCTCCCTCCCTCTCTCTCTGCTCTGCTCCCCAACTTGTGCTCTCTGTCTCTAACATAATAATTATAATTAAAAAAATAAAATAAAAAGTGATAGCTTATGCCCTTTAATCAAACCAAGGCATTATAATGTTTAGCAATGAGCCTGGGGATCCAAAATGAGAGACTGTGGGAGGTTAACTTGCCTCCTATACTCAGTTTAAAGCTAGTTTTACACATATCAGTATGAAGAGAATAAAATTTATGTCTCTGTGTATAATAATGCTGCAACAAAGTATATTCCTTAGGTCTATTTAAAAAATGTAGATGTGAGATTTGGGTGGAAATCAGTATTAATTTCCTGAAGTCAACTCTGCAGTAAATGGCCTGACAATCATTTATTTCCTTTTGGGCTATACAGAGAATGTTAGCCTTAGGTTTCACAATTACAATATTACTAAGTAATATTCACATCTCTACTCTCTAAGACTCTTTTTCACATTTATAAATCTAGGTCTCTGTAAGCTCTTTTCATAAGTTATTTCCACCCTGTTCTCATTCTAGTGAATATTTTTTTTTAAATCAGGCTCTCTTTTTTTTAAGTTTATTTATTTATTTTGAGAGAGAGTGCAAGTGGGGGGGGGCGGGGCAGAGAGAGAAGGAGACAGGGAATCCCAAGCAGGCTCTGCACTGTCAGCACAGAGCCAGACATAGGGCCTGAGCCCACCAACTTTGAGATCATGACCTGAGCTGACCCCAGTGCTTAAAGAACTAAGCCACCCAGATGTCCCTCTAGTGTAATAATCTATAATGTATTTTATGTATAGTATAATAATGTATTTTAACTTCATTGTGCAACTATTCCTTGCTAGTCATTCTGCTCAGCAGTTTAATAGATATCCAATTTTAATTCCCATACCATACACCTGTTTCCCCATATTTTATTTTATCTTAGAGAGAAGGCACAATCAGGGGAGAGGGACAGAGGGAGAGAGAGAGAATCTTTTTCTTTTTTTAAATTTTTTTAGCATTTACTCATTTTTGAGTGACAAAGACAGAGTATGAGTGGGGGGAGTGGCAGAGAGGGGGGAGACACAGAATCTGAAGCAGGCCCCAGGTTCTGAGCTGTCAGCACAGAGCCTGACGCAGGGCTCCACTTCATGAACCGTGAGATCACGACCTGAGCCGAAGTTAGACACTTAACAGACTGAGCCACCCAGGTGCCCAGAGAGAGAGAGAGAGAGAGAGAGAGAGAGAATCTTAAGCAGGCCTCATGCTCAGCAAGCTCAATCACATCACCCTGGGATCATGACCTGAGACAATATTAAGAGTTAGAGGCTCAACTGACTGAGCCATGCAGGTGCCTCTCTCCATATTTTATTTTATTATTTTTTTAAATAAAGTTTATTTATTTTGAGAGAGACAGAGTGAGTGGGGGAGGGGAAGAGAGAGAATTGCAAGTAGGCTTCATGCTGTCAGCGCAGAGCACACAGGGCTTGAACTCATGAAGTACGAGATCCTGACCTGAGCCGAAATCAAGAGTGGGATGCTCAATCAACTCAGCCACCCAGGTGCCTCTTCCCATATTTAAAATGTGGCACCAAAACTTGCCTATAAAAGTGCCTTGCACCCAACTCCATGGCAAAATGGGAACCCAAATCCAACTGTCTTTTCAAATTCTAGTGGCCTCTGGTTCTTGCATGTTGTTAAAATGCAGCCCATTCATTCACAGACATTGCCTCCAGCCTCACTGTCCCATACCTGTATGGGGAAGCCAGACGCTGTGCCCCCACTGCTGATGCTCTGATCCCCTGTGTCACTCCAGGAAAAAGTGGAGATGCAGAGGCAGCGCTTCAGGCTGGAGTTTGAGAAGTATCGTGGCTTCCTGGCCCATGAGGAGCAGCTCCAGCTGCGGAGGATGGAGGAGGAGGAGCGAGCCACCCTGCAGAAACTGCGGCACAGCAAGAACCTTCTGGGGCAGCAAAGCAGGGCTCTGAAGGAGCTGGCTGAGGAGCTGGAGGAGAGGTTCCAACGCCCAGCTCTGGGGCTGCTGGAGGTAAGCCTGGGCGCCTCCGGCACAGGGAGGCTCAAGTGCCAGACCACAGGGACAAATAGCCGCTTTCAGAGACAAGTCACATAGTCATTCATGCTTTTTAGCAAAAGGACACCCTAGAATGTATGTGTGAGGCACCTTAATTCGAAGTCCTAGCATCAGAATGAGAACGGACCCTACACAATTCTATAAAATAGTTCATAGTAGAGAGAAAAGTTTAAGTATTTTTTAAAAAGTAAAATTAATTCAGTATCTTACCTATAAGGTTAACCAGAAAATGGACAATCTATGCTATGTTTCCTGCAAAACACTTCTTTTTAAATTTTTTAACATTTACTTTTTTTTTTTTTTTTGAGAGAGAGAGACAGAGAGAGAGAGTGAGAGAACAGGGGAGGAGCAGAAAGAGGGAGACACAGAATCTGTAGCAGGCTCCAGGCTCTGAGCTGTCAGCACAGACCCCAATGCCAGGCTCAAACTCATGAACCTTGAGATCATGATCTGAGCCTAAGTCAGACATTTAACTGTGAGCCACCCAGGGGCTTCATGAAAAACACTTCTTAAAACTTCATAGTCAATCTGTCAATGATGATATGCTGTATTTCAGTGATGGCCAATTCCAAAAGTCTTTGGTAATCCATTTCAATGTCAGAGCTGAAAATATGAATGATGGTTTAACTTCTTCAGCTTGAAGTTTTCCTGTTAAATCTTATGGCAAACACTAATTTCCTTGTCCATATTGCATGCCTATTCCAGGCAAAGTGAAGAGGGATTCAGTAGGTTTCGTGCAGTTTCCTTATAATCAGTAGGGATTATACAGCAGAGACACAAATAACAAGAAAAAATATTTGTTCTTAACCCTCCAGGAGGTCATCAAAATCCCAAGTGAACTGAGAAACTCATTGTTGTTAATGTACGCATATTATCATGATAGAATCTACTGCAGTCAAAGATTTCTGGGCATATTTCATTCTGTCTCATCCCCAGTGACTCATCAGGATATTCTGAACTAAGTAATTCATATCATCCCTTAGCCACTGACCCACAGATTCCACCTTGTCTGAGTTAGTTCCAGACACTGAAAGTACCATGAAATAAATATTCATATTAACTATCTATATAATGTTTACAAGTACAATGAATAAACAGCACTGGTTACATAGTTGGGGGAGGTCATTGAATGAATGAACTTACAATGCATTTTTATTTATTTTGTCTAATTTAATTCATTTTGTCTTCAATATATCTGTATCTACACAAAATTTATTATTATTATTATTATTATTATTATTACTATGGTCATTTCCTTGTGAGCAAACTAAGTATGAGAAAGGAATTAATTTTCTGAATTTCAGACAGTAAATATACACAGAAAGTTTAACATTTTCCTTTTTTCTAATTTTTATATATATTTTTAATGTTTATTCATTTTTGTGTGAGGGACAGAGTGTGAGCATGGGAGGGGCAGAGAGATAGAGGGAGACACAGAATCCAAAGCAGGCTCCAGGCTATGAGCTGTCAGCACAGAGCTCGACACAGGGCTCAAAAACACAAGCTGTGTGGGGCGCCTGGGTGGCGCAGTCGGTTAAGCGTCCGACTTCAGCCAGGTCACGATCTCGCGGTCCGTGAGTTCGAGCCCCGCGTCAGGCTCTGGGCTGATGGCTCGGAGCCTGGAGCCTGTTTCCGATTCTGCGTCTCCCTCTCTCTCTGCCCCTCCCCCGTTCATGCTCTGTCTCTCTCTGTCCCAAAAATAAATAAAAAACGTTGAAAAAAAAAAAATTTAAAAAAAAAAAAAAAAAAAAAAAAAAAAAAAAAACACAAGCTGTGAGATCATGACCTGAGTTAGTCAGATGCCCAACCGACTGAGCCACTCAGGTGCCCTTAACATTTTCAATAATAATATTCATCATCTTATCTTACTATATCTCAAAACACACCATTACTTTTTTTTACATTTATTTATTTTTGAAAGAGAGAGAGCACAAGTTGGGGAGGGGTACAGAGAGGGAGACAGAATCTGAAGCAGGCTCCAGGTTCTGAGCTGTCAGCACAGAGCCAGATGAGGGGCTTGAATTCACCAACCGTGAAATCATGACTTGAGCTGAAGTTGGAAACTTAACCAACTGAGCTACCCAGGTGCCCCACAAAACACACAATTTAAAACTAGCATTTATTAGCACCAAAAGTTGTTAAAATGATTTATAGTACAAATCTTAGGGAGAATATATTCTAAAATTATTTATGTTGATTGTTATATCCACCTTTGCCTTTCTTCCTCAGTACCAGTAAGCGGCATTTTACCCTCCCACTCCCCAAAGCCTGCCAGTCCCATAAAAAGTAATTATTTCCCTGCGTTTATGCCTTCTGAAAATTATCTACCACGTGGGTATTTTTTAGAGGGAAAAGGAAAATTTAAGGCAGGTGATTTATTTAAATAATCTCCTTTGAGATAAAATGTTGCTATTAATTAATGACTTTCTTTTTTATCCAGTTAGTAAACCTACTTCCATATGAGTTCGTAGCTATGGTAGGTTGGTTCAACGAGTGAGGAATTTGGGGTTTTCTTACAGAGACATTGAGAGTAATGTTTTTTTGTCTATACCTTTCATCATCCCTCAAATGAATTCTGGAGACATTTATGGTCTATTTTTACCTTCATTTCATCCACATTAGTTACCAGAATGTATTTCTCTATTAAAATATCCAAATGTCAGAATTATCAATTCAAAAAATAATTAAGTTGGTTGATATCATAGGAGTTAACCTAAACTTTGTGTATTCTGATTCTATTCAAATAGAGGCAAACTGATTCTATTATGTTAAAATTCATGAGAAAAGTCAACAGCCAAGTTTTGGATTTGGTTAAGAGAGATTCATGTCTCCTCTATTTTCGTCTTCATAGTTAATTATTTCTGATCATTCCTAAAGAGATGTTCATAGTTTGTTTCCAATCTGTCAAAAGCAGTTCAGAGGGCTGACTCACACCTGCTTGTATTTCTCTTTTACTTTCAGGGTGTGAGAGAAGCATTGAGCAGGTATGTTTACTTTCTGGATCAGGGAATGGGTTTGGAGATGACAAGGAAGGTGGTTGATAAGTCCTACTGAGAATTATTGGTTCTGTGTCTTTCTCAGAAGTAAGGATGTCATGCAGCTGGAACTGGAGAACATCCCCATGGAGCTGAAGACAATGTGTCACATCCCTGGGATGAGGGAAATGTTGAGAAAGTTCCAAGGTAGGCTGCATCTTTGAGCTTGGAGAACTATGGAGCCCAGGGTTTGGCTGTTTTTGTAATGTGTTACTGCAGAAGTCAGTCTGCAGAAACAAACAGAACCCAAAGTTTACTGACTAAAATCAGTAAAGGGCTATTTTTAAATCATGTAATTGGCTTCTTTCTGGATTGTGAAGGCTTTTGTTTCACCTCATCTCCCTCTGGGAGCCATGCAGATAGAGCCCAACCTCCTTTCTGTTGCTGGTAGCTTTGGGAAAGGGCACGGTTATGGTGATTTGGGCACTGCTCATAAAGGCAACCACACTACAGTGGAACACTGGCTTCCCTAAAGATTTTATTAAGTAAAGTGAATCACATGGCCATGCCAAGTTATAAGGGTGGGTGGGAGAGAACACTTTGTTCAGAAGAAAGAAAACTGGGATATGTGTATAATTATAAAAAATACCAGAGGTACTAACACACATTTTAGCTACATTTAGTTAGAACAATATAGACTTGAAAGTGTGGTTCTTAGTTTATTAACTGTGATTTGAGTAAAATTAGTTCCAATGAATATTCATTTCCCTGTTTATAAAATGCTGAAAAATGTATTATTGTTTGGAAAACTAAATGAATGATACTTGAAAGCAGAAAAATAACCAATATAAAAGCCTTAAGGTACATCAAATAAGAGATTTGATTTTAAAAATTTTTTTTTAACGTTTATTTATTTTTGAGACAGAGAGAGACAGAGAATGAATGGGGGAGGGTCAGAGAGAAGGAGACACAGAATCTGAAACAGGCTTGAGGCTCTGAGCTGTCAGCACAGAGCCCGATGTAGGGCTGGAACTCATGGACCGCAAGATCATGACCTGAGCCACAGTCCGACGCTCAACTGATTGAGACACCCAGGCGCCCCGGGATTTGATTTATTATCTGTCACTTGAGGAGGGGCCAATGATATTCAATCAATTACTTTTGTGTATGAATAACTGTGGTGACATAAATTTGTCTGTTAGATTTGATTATTCTGTTCTTTAAAACAATATAGATTCAATATTTGTATTTATTTTTTATTTTGTGTTTTTTTAATGCTTATTTTTATTTTTGAGAGAGAGAGAGAGACAGAGCACGAACAGGGGAAGTGCAGAGAGACAGGGAAACACAGAATCTGAAACAGGCTCCAGGCTCTGAGCTGTCAGCACAGAGCCTGATGCAGGGCTCGAACTCACAAATTATGAGATCATGACCTAAGTCAAAGTCGGACACTCAACTGACTGAGCCACCCAGGTACCACTGTATTTATTTTTTAAAATTCACATTATATGCAGCAATGAAAACAAACTGTGGTTAAATACTGGTTTCACTACTTACAGGGAGACAGCTTTGACCCATATTGAGAAAACCCATATTACCAGTCCTGCTCCTGCTTAATGATGGGAAAATCAATATATACCAACTGCATGAATTGTTACAATTTATTAAACTCTCATAATCAGTGTCATAATATTCCCATTTCTTTTACTGAATTAAATAATTAATGAATCAATTCAATAAAATGAATTTATGCCACTCACTTCTCTAAGTATTGAAATATATTATTGAACAATAACAAAAAATCCTACAAACCCATAACTTTGTGTTGTAAATATTTATTTAAATTATACAAAATACACAGAATGTTAGAAGATTATACAGAATATAAGGTAAGGGTAGCCAGAAGTTCGTGGGGTAGGGCATCTAAACTTGAATTTGACAATAAAGGAGGGCCCCTTCAGGGATAACTCAGCAGATATCTAATCTGAAAGAAAACATTCCAGGCAATAGAAATGATGAGTGCCCATGCCTGAGACAGAAATATAGAAGATGTGTTTCAGGAACTATGAGGTCTTTGTAGCTGGGGAAGAATTAACAAGGGGAGAGTCAGAGAGGCCAAGACAAGACCAATTAGCACAGGGTGGTATGGGCAGGTCACTGTGAACAGGATGCTTTACCTTTGAGTAAACAGGAAGTCAATAAAAAGCTGTGAATGGAGGAATAGCATGATTATATTAATGTTTTGAGAGGCTCACTCTGTATGCTTCACTGAGAATAAATGCAAAGGGGCAAGGCTTTAGGTGGGAAAAGCAATTAGGAGCCTTTGCAATAATTCCATTAGAGATGATTGTGGATTGGATCGGAGTGGTACTGTTGGAGGTGCTGAGGTGTGTACAGAATCTTGGCATATTTTGAAGGTAGAGCTGGCAAGATCTGCTGTTGGATTAGATGTGAGTTGTCAGAGAAAGAGAAAAGTCCGAAATGACCCAAAGATTTAAATCTCTACAGCTGGTGTAAGGAAGTTGCCATTTATATTGATGGTTAAAAGGGCAGGTGAGGCAGAAGGAGGAGAGTTGGGTTTTGAGCATATCAATCTTGTGATGAGTATTAAATATCAAAAGTTTCATGTCAGGTAGGCAAATGATTTTGCAAATATGGAGTTTCAGGAGAAAGGTCTAAGGTAGAGATATGCATTTGGAGTCAGTAAGCATTTGAATGGAATTAAATTAAATCAGTGAGCCAACCAGCCCAAGAACTATTGTGTGCTGAGTCAGAAAGAAGAGGTCCAGGTCCTGAGACCACTGGTTTCTCCAATGGCAGTGATGGAGAAGAGGAGAAAACAGGAAAGGGGATCAAGAACGAGTGAGGAGAAAAGAGGGAAGGAAAGCATGATGATGGCTGTCTTTGGGAAAGAGAAAGGAGGTTTTTCAGAACAAGGGTATTCTCAACAGCATTAATGCTACAGAGAAGTAATTTAAGGTGAATTCATCAGTGTGGAGGTCACTGAGGAGATGGACACGGACAGTTTGATTACAGTATTGTTATATCGTGATGAGCAATTGAATCTAACAGAGAAGGGTTGGGGAAGGAATTGGAGACAGACCATATTAAAAACCATGTCACAGATTTATTGTCTTATAAATGGAGCAAGGAAGTGTGGTGGCTGGGAAATAATGTGTAAAGACATAACATACATCACATACACCTAGCACAATTCCATGGAAAACCATGTCTCAGTCTGTTATTTATGACTTCTAGAATATGGAGAGACCACATAAGCTCTGATTCTGAGTCTCCTCAGCTGTAATGTGGGGATGATAATGGCCACCCTGTGGGTGGGTAAATGCATTAGCAGAGATGAGGTATTATTTATGTGACCAACTCAGGTTTGGGTTTCAACACAAGATCACTAGAAGTGGTCATTGGAATAGTATTTGTTATTATGATATTAAAAATAAAACTATGTTGATGAAATTTATTATTTTGAATATTTATAAGACAAGACACTGAATATTTTACATCCTTCCTTCTTCACTGAGATTTCACACATGCACAAGTAAAACTTCACATCAATCTGACTGGGACTTCACAGCATCAATATTGGTTTTCTATTGGTGTATAACAAATTACCACAGACTTAACTGCTTAAAACCTCACATGCTTATTAGCTCATAATTATACAGATCAGACATCCATGTGGGATCAGCTAATTTTTCTCCTTATGGTTTCACAAGATCAACATTAAAGTGTTGGCCAAGCTGGTCTTCTCTGAAGAGTGTGGGGAAGAATCCACTCCCAAGTTTATTCAGTTTATAGGCATAATGTAGTCCTGACAGTTGTAAGGCTGAGATCCCCATTTTAAGAGTTCGTGTGATTATATTAGATCCACTCAGATAATCTTCCTCTTCTCAAAAAACATAACATAATCCTGAGAGTAGCACCAGGGTCTGAAGGTCATGGAGCTCATCTTAGAATTCTGCCTACCACAGTAACATAACTTTGAAAGTAGTGGATTTCAAATTAATGAAATTTTCCTATGGATTTTGAGAAAAAATAAATAAATGCGGAAGATCTTCCTAAGAACACCCAAGTGCTCTGAATTTAGATGAAAGGAATCTAAATGGTCATGCACATGGTTTGTCATATTATCAATGGTTATGTTTTTATTGAGGCAATAATGAGTTCTGAATCATGTAGAGGTAACTGAGGAATACACAAGTGAGTGATGAAGAAAATAGTCAGCCACCTGCAAGGTAAAATATTTATTTCGCTTTCTCTAGGAGTTAATAGAGAGAGAGAGAAATGGGGAGTATTATGGACTATTATCCATAATATTGTGGCTTCCTAAGTTTTCACCTGTCTTTTCTGACGTTTCATATGTCCCACAAAATTCTTCCCACAGTTGATGTCAAGCTGGACCCTGTCACAGCGCATCCTAGCCTCCTCTTGACTGCTGATCTGCGCAGTGTGCAGGACGGAGAGCTGTGGAGGGATCTCCCCAACAACCCGGAGCGATTTGATACATGGCCCTGTGTCCTGGGTTTGCAGAACTTCTCCTCAGGAAGGCATTACTGGGAGGTCATGGTAGGAGAAAGAGCAGAGTGGGGTGTAGGTGTCTGTCGAGAGACGGTGCTGAGAAAGGGGGAGACCACACCCTCTCCTGAGAACGGAGTCTGGGCCATGTGGCTACTGAAAGGAAATGAGTACATGGTCCTTGCCTCCCCATCTGTACCTCTCCTCCACCTGGAACGGCCTCATTGCATTGGGATTTTTTTGGACTATGAAGCAGGTGAAATCTCCTTTTACAATGTAACAAATGGGTCTTACATCTACACATTCAACCAACTGTTCTCTGGTATTCTCCGACCTTACTTTTTCATCTGTGACACAATTCCTCTTACCTTGCCACCTATGACAGATGTGGAGTCAGAAAATTGGGCATCCAGGGGTCATCTTTACTCTGCTTCTAATGTTGGACATGATCATTCCTAAAATTCTGTTCCTGAGAATTTTATGCCTAGCAAGTTTTCCTGGAGTGGAATCGGGAGGATGCAAATATGCTAAGCCCCAAAATGTCCCCATTTAGATCAGCACTTTAATCCTTATTGCTATGGACATTTTTCCATGAGGACAAAACAGAAAATATGAAATATTTGCATCTGGAGGAGGATTACAGAGCATAATAATTTTAGAAATGCAGCAATCTCCTCAAGTCTTTCCAGGTGGTGCTACAGCTTTTCTTGATGAGGCTTTCTTCAAGTGAATGGACCTGGTGTTAAACAAAGATTTCTATTCATTCATTATAATTTCACATTCATTTTTATATCTTTTTGTTCCAAGCCTTCGATATATTGAGGATAAGAAATGTCATTTTTTTTTTTTTTTTTAGAAATGGCAATTCCTAAATTGGTGGAGAACAGTCCAATACAGCATCAGATCTATAATTCTGTTTCTCCCTCTTCTTATTTCCCTTCTCTTCTCTCATTCTTTCTGTGTGTTTGTCTCCGTCTCTAACTTTTTTCTCTTTCTTGCTCTTGACTTTTTTTTTTCTCTCTACCTCTTCTTGTTCAGCCTTCCATTTTTTTCTAGATTAACAAATTCAGGACCATTTCTTTTTATTCAATTTTCCTATGACTACATTCATTTACTCTTTGAATCCTCTTTGTACTGAGACTAATTGGATTCTGGAATCCATTTCTTTCATTCTGATATAACTGATTACCACACCACACCCCTCTGAGATTGCCATTTTTCCCTTTATCTTTGAAGACATGTTTTAGAATAGGAATTTCTCAGAATTCTGATGCAACTAGTTCTTTGACTTAGCCATTTACTAGTTTAAGACCTCAACACCTTTCTCTTTAGGTCTCAGCTACTTAATATGGTTCCTATATGTGGAAAAAATGATATGAATCTTAGAATTCTATGGCAAATATTTAAGATCATGATTGATATGATTGGTGTGAATTAAACTTTCTACTTAAATACAATATAAAGATGATGATGACGATTATGATGATGATCTGCTAATAATATTTGACTTTTCTTTAAAATACACTCTCTACTTTCCAAACAAAATTCTTAAGTCATTGAAGGCTAACTTTGCTGTTATATTTCTCTGTATCTGTCTAATAAAAAATTGTGAGGCAAATGCTAAAATTCAAATGTTTAAGTGCCAAACAATTACTAATGAATGGCAAATTTAGTTAACAGTATTTTGATAATAATCTGCCAACATTTTAATCTTCCACTTTAATTCTACCTTGAATTTTAAAGTATTTTTCTCTTCCAGAGAGATCTCTTTGACTAAAATCTTTCACTTACTTTCCAATAATATTATTAACATAGTTTTCTTTCTGCACTTTTTCAATATTTTTCTTTCCAGACATTTTTCTTACATTTGGAGGACTATCATGAAATATAATAGTTTTAGAAATGGTATGATCTCATAAACTATTACCAAAAGACTCTATGAACTTTATTGATGAATCCTTGCATTAAAAAAGATTTATATACATTCATGTTTGGTATATTTATATTTGATCATAAGCAAACAATTCCTCTCTCCATCTCTCCTTTCCAAATGGGGGTATTAATGTATTCTTATCTCCATCTTGGTGACATTTTATAGACCATGAATGCCCTAGGCCTCTTCCATGCATGGTTTGAGTAAAGAAGAGGCTCATGCCTTGGGTTTCAGCTCATGCTTCCCCATCATCAGGGATTAAACAGGAGCTGGCAACTTACTGTAACACCTGAGTGTTGATGTTACTGTAAGGCCAGGATCCATGACAGGAGTCAATGCAGAGAAAATACACTCAGAGCAGTAGAGACCCTTCCACATAGACATCAGGAGAAACAGAGTCACTTTTCTGAGATCTCACCTCCTTGGGGGTTCCAACACCCATTCACTTATGCTTAATGGGTAGAAGGACAACACCACATACTCAGGGTGTGAACAGAGAATAACCAGTTCCTATGAGAAAGCAAACATCCTGGTTTCCACTGTTTCTCTCTAATGCTGTTATCTTACTTTGCATCTTACTATGATTTATGTCAATCATTAAGCCAACTTAAGTGTGCCTTCATCCCTTGTTTCCTAAACTTTGCAAGGTTTTGTGCGTCTTCCTAAAGGTTTCTTCTGTTCTTTATGGAATTCTGGTTCACTAACAGCAAACTTCTTTAAATCCTATTTAAAGATTTTTCCTATTCTCCTGAAACATATAGGAATGTGAGAGTGTGCATGTACGCATGCATGCACACATACACACAGACTTCTCCATCTCAGTGGAAAGCAACACCATCCTTTCAGTCGCTCAAGCCAAGAATCTGGTTGACTTCTCTCTTGATTTCTTTGGCCCTCATCCAAACCATCAGCAAACCCTTGGTTCTACCTTCAGAACATATACAAAGCTTAGCCAGTCCTAACCACTCTGCTGCTATAACTAGTCTGAACTTCCATCCTCTTCCACTGAGTTGCTACATTTGGTTCCTAACATTAGCTGTACTCCAGCCCTTTGCGCATCCATTATGGATGCTGCAGCTGGGTTATCCTTCAGCTCCCAAGACAGTACTTTGCAATGACTTTCCATTCAACTTAGATAATCTTTACAGCAAAACTTCAAACCCTGGAGTATCTAAACACAAGCTCCTTACCTGATTCTGATTTTGTGTCCCTCCACATGCTTCTGTTTTTATCTTCCTCCCTCTATCCTGGCACCTGGGCTGGGTTTACATCAGACAAGGCACTTCCCACCATGGGTCTTTCTCCCAGATTAGCCCTCTACCTGTGGTTCCATTTTCCCACATATCTCCTTTACTTATCCCATTTTTTTCATTAATCCTGCTCAAATCCAACTTCTCAGTTCAACTAAACTGTCTGAATCACCTTGGAGTCCACCCAGAACCCACTCTCCCAGTCCCCTTTACCAGGCCCAATGGAGCCTTTTTTTCCAATATTGTAGTTAACAATTTCTAAATGTATTCTATTATATTGTTATCTTATTTATTGTGTTTATTTTTGTTTGTTTGTTTTGCCTTTTATTGGTAGAATGTAAGCACTCTGAAGGGAGGGATATCGGTCTATTGATAACAGTATTCCCAACATATCTCAAGCACCTCAGATACTGGTTTGTACATGGTTATCACTCAATTCATATTTGTTGAATAATAAATGATTGACTTTCAGGGGAAGCATTAAATCATAGATCTAAAAGTGTTTTCTGAAATGTAACATATTATACTATTATAATTAGTATTTTATTATTATTACTATTATTTATAAGTACACAATCACTGTCCAATAAAGTTTAATGTCAAGTGCTAAATGAGTAGAATCCATTTTTAGGTATACAGAAAATTTGAAAAGAGGGATCAATTTGTGAAGGTAATAAATTCTAGGAACATGATGACTTGCCATTCCCAGGTATGGTCTTATTGAGCCTCTGGTAGCTTTGATTCCCTATGACAATATGCCAACACTTTTGAATTATGCATTACTTCATATGCACTCCGTATGCCACCTTTCATACCCACTAAGGGTGTGGGGAGACTTCTGTAAAATTATATGGACTAAAACCTTTTTTTAAATTGAATCTTTCATGCTTTATGAGACCCTCTTGATCTGAGGTTCACAGAAGAGCCAACTCCAACAGCTAAAGGGTGTCTTGGGTCTCCTCTCCTCCCCATCACTCCTTACCATCATGCATGTCTCTGTTATTATACATTGGACTTTTTGTCTGGCCCAGGTCACTTTAAAGAATGACTAAAATCATAAAGAATGATTCAAAAGTCAACTAAAAACCTTAGATTATAGTTTCTCTGAAGCTATAGCTCTCAGAGTTAGGTTTACAGTTTAACAAGACTGGATAATCTATTCAAATACCTAATTTGATAATTTCCTACTCCACCCCCTCAATCAGGTGACTGGTTTGTCAAGTGAGTTAACCAAATAAGCTAATGATTCTAACATGTTAAGAAGGTCCTGAATGAAGTAAAAAGGGAGGAGAGAGATATATGGGGCTGGTTGGACATAGGAAGTGAAATAGCTGCATTAGGAGTTAGAAAGAACTTAGCAAATTGAGAGTTGTAATTTCAACTCTTAGTGTCCCAAAGGGCACAGAAATTGGGAATGCTGGGATTTATTAAACCTGTCTGCTCTTCAAGCATGGACCCCTCCATGCACATTTTCTGGGTGCTACTGGGTCCCTCTGTGGAATTGTTCAACAGGGAAGAAGGAACAATGGAGGTGGTCTGAATATGTATGGGCACATTCTAGAAACCTACAAGTTATATTGATTCATTTATATGAAATATCTTCTTTGTTCCCTGACTCTGTAACCATATGTACTCAAAAGTACCCAAATAATCCTTTTGATAAATTCTCTAACTAGTTGATTCAAACTCGTCTGATTATTCTCTGATATTTCTTGGCTGATTGCATGGATTCAATTTCTATTTATATATTTACTTTAGTATTATTAAAAAAAGTCCAACCTCATGATGTCACATTTGCCTCAAAAAGGGCATTAAAAACATGGTCACATATCCACAATCTAATAAAGTTAGAATTTCATAATAACTGCTCAAATTACCTCTAGTTTTTTTTCTTCTGAAACTATAAGGTATAAATTAATATATGCTGACATCTTCCTTTCAGATCTAAAAATAAGTAAATAAATGAATTAAACAAAATAGTTCACCCTATTAGCTCCTTAAATTAATAATAAAATGTATATTAGTTAATGCATTTATGACATTTTTCACTAAGACAAAGAGTTCTTTGTCATCATTCATAAAATTTTTTAGTAAAAAAAAAAGGTCAAAATTCTTTTGCTAAAGAAGAAAAAAAGGAAAAAAAAAAGCATGATCTTATTCCATGTAGTATGGAACTGATTAGTCCTCAATTGTTTTTCAGGCACATAAAAATTCTTGGTAACAGGGGAGCAAATGGCCCATCAGGATTTATGTTTATAAAACAACAATGGATTGAGGCTTTAGTTTTACTTACATGAAGTAATAAATCTTTTTTTATACAAGGGACAAATTATCATGGTACTCATTTTTTGTCTAGACCTTATGGGAGATTGAACACAATGTGATAGATATCTACAGCACACCTCAGTGTATGTACTAATGACCCCTGTGGGCTCAGAAGTTTTCCCAGAGCTTAAGGCTGTTGATGAATCAAGACCACCATTATAATACCTCCCCAGTCTTTCCTCAGGAGAGCTACATCATACTATCATTGCCCTCAGGATAAATATTGTGGTCAATTGCATTTAAAGAGGAATGAGCCAAGCCAAGGAGAGGTGCTTTCATTTCCTCCACATCTGGAATTACACCTGGCTAGAACATCCATGTGAACTCAGTAGTCATGGAGAGGGCATTGTAAAATCCATGGAGGTCTTCCACCTAGATCTGTACATTCTGACTTCTGACTTTTAGTGGAACCTGGTGCACACAAATAAAGATGGTGAGTAGATTTCTGGATTTAGGGACTCGACTCATAAATCTACAGTTATCTTTGGTTTGTTAAAAAAAAGCTGTATGAGATGAATCAAAGGAACACAGAAATATAAAATGAGGAGTATCCTCCTTGCTCTTGGAAAATTTATGGATTATGACAGACAGACCAAGAGAAAAGCTACACATAAGCACATACATCACAACTCATGTTATTTAGCTATAATAGAGCAATAATCTACCAATACAAAATCATTTTAAAAGATAAACAAGTAAAAGTGCTAAAGAGACAAAATATGAAGAAACACAATATACAAATTCCCTTTTTTTTAATGTTAGAATTGGTGTCAAGGAAGATAGATTTCTCAGGCAGACATGAGAAAATGATATCTGAGATGGGAGTTTCATTTTGGCGGAGAAAAAAAAAAGACATTGAAAAGGGTGTTCTCAGCTTCCAGGAGGGAGATGGGAAAACGTCATCCCTTGCTTGGGAAGATATAAGTCTGAACCGTTCCTGCATCAAAACATCAATCCTAGTCCCTATCATCTGCCATTGTAGCTACTTTTTGTGAGCTTAAAACTCTTTAATCTTTATGGATGCCTGGATGGCTCAGTCAGTTAAGATTCCGACCTTGGCTCAGGTCATGGTTTCACCTTTCTTGAGTTCCAGCCCCACATTGGGCTCTGTGCTGACAGCTCAGAGCCTGGAGACTGCTTCCTCAGATTCTGTGTCTTCCTCTCCCTGCCCCTCCCCCATTCATGCTCTGTCTCTGTTTCTCAAAAATTAATAAATGTTAAAATTTTTTAAAACTCTTTAATCTTTAAAAATACTTTGTAAATAAACTAAAATCTTTGATTATATGACCATCTACTTTCCAAGAACTGAAAAAAGTACAATTTCTTTGACTTATGGTTTCAGTGTGGGCATTTTTGCCATAGAATGGTGCATTTGGATGCAATGGTATTTCCAGTGTTTGACCAGCACCTACAGGGAGAAATGTATTTTATCCTTTGGTACACACACACTGCCAAATACACAAGTTAAGTGGTTGTTTTACAAGGTAATAGTTCCCTTTGTGCAGGTGAGCTGCTCTTTTTTTTCCAATTCCACACAAAATTATGTCTGAAAGACCAAATCGTTAGTGTGTGGGGAGAGGTCAGTTCTCTCCAGTTCAGAGTTTGATACAGCCTTTAAGTTTCTCTGGTTTTGTTCAATGAAGAGGAAATGCTTCTCCAGGGTAAGGCAAACCTGAAAGGCCATGTTAAGCAATTCATTGTTTATTCTTTTGAGCTGTGTCCATGTATAAATGATAAAATGATAGATATTGCCCAATCTCTCTCCTCACCAGGAGAATAATGACAAATTCACGTAACATACGGTAAAATTTGCTATGTGCAGGAACAGGTACACAATTAGGTTAAATATGAAGATATTCACAGTGGTTATAGAAGGCAGTTATGAAGAGAAAACTGCATTGGGAGGTGGGGAAGGTGGGGAGGTTGTTCATGCAGAACCAATATGCTGAGAATGATCTCTACACAGAGAAAAGAAAACTGATTCTATTCCTTTCAAAGTTTGAAATTAAAGGGAGAAAATATTTGTCCCATCCCCAGAACCATTCAGAAAATGACCATATTCCATATTCCCCATGAGAGACCTGTTTCTTCCATGGAGAGAAGTGTGTGCTAGCAGCTGGCCTCATGGACCCTCCCTGTCAGAGCCCCAGGGGCAGGACAAGTGACTCCTGTCTCATTCTAAAGACAAGGAAAGAGTGGTGCCTGGGCGGCTCAGTCTGTTAAGTGTCGGACTTCAGCTCAGGTGATGATCTCATGGTTTGTGAGTTCAAGACCTACATTGGACTCTGTGGTATCTGCACAAAGCCCGCTTCCGATATTCTGCCCCACCCCCTGCCCCTTCCTCACTCCCTCTGTCTCGCTTTCTCAAAATAAATAAACTTAAAAAAATATTAAAAACCAAAAAGAGGCAGCATCCTGGTTAGGAGCTGGAATGATGTAACATAATAACATTTATTCTGAGTTTCCATTGTTGCAAGTCTTTTTGTGAAGTCATTCTTGCCTCCCCATAGAAGATGTGAACACAGGTGCAGTGGGGGGCTCAGTAGGTTAGCGACAAACTCCTGATTTTGACTCAAGTCATGATCTAGTGGTTGGTGAGATCCAGCACCTTGCTGGGCTTCAGGAGACAGTAAGAAGCCTCCTTGGGATTCTCACTCTCTGCCTGCCCTCTCTCTCTGCCTCTCTCTCTCTCTGCCCCTCCCCTGAGCTCCCTGTCTCTGTCTCTCTCTCAAAATAAATACATAAACTTAAAAACAAAGTTGTGAAAACAATTCAGGAGATTAGAACTCAAGTTATTTTGAAAGACAAACCCATGCCCTTTCATAAGCATATGGCTCATTTTCTGCTCCTCTTTCTACTGTTCTCTTATTTCACAGAAAACATAATTTTAGGACCATGAAGTTGTGCAGTTGTTTGTTATAAAACACTGACACCATTACAATGATTGAAAATTTGTTCCTGCCTTTCTTTCTACATCATGCCTTTTTTAGTTTGTTAATAAAATCAGATTTTCTTAAGTCAGATGGGACAATGATCTCTCTAAAGGAGGAATGACAAAGCTAAAAAGACATATTAACAAATTCAGAAAAATAACCATAGGGGAATTTCCTAAATATTATATTATACTAAATACATGCATGGGCATGTGTTCTATCTAATTTCATAATTCATGATTATTGATGATTATTTAATAAAGAAGGAATCATGTACAAATGAAAGCCTTGTTTAAAATGCATCATACTCTTGGGGCGCCTGGGTGGCGCAGTCGGTTGAGCGTCCGACTTCAGCCAGGTCACGATCTCGCGGTCCGTGAGTTCGAGCCCCGCGTCGGGCTCTGGGCGGATGGCTCGGAGCCTGGAGCCTGTTTCCGATTCTGTGTCTCCCTCTCTCTCTGCCCCTCCCCCGTTCATGCTCTGTCTCTCTCTGTCCCAAAAAAATAAATAAAAAAAAAAAAAAAAAAAAAAAAAAAACGTTGAAAAAAAAATGCATCATACTCTTGAGAAGTAGGTCTTTTCAACAATTCAGTGCATACTTCCAGATATTGTTTCTATTTTAATGTACATTTTATACATAGAAAAATATATAATACATAGAGTTTGTGACCAAAAAATGGCATCAAGGTACATATAATCTGATTATACATTATATTTCACTTTTCACTAGTTTGAAATTAATCTAGGTTTTGGAAAAAAATTGCAGGTGAAGTTATGTACCTATACTTATTTTCATTTAGTAGTTGTTTCTAGTTCATAAAATTGTCATTTTTAATCTTTTCAATAACTTTAAACATATTTTTCTATTATCCATTTCAATCAATGTTATAATAAAGTTTCTTGATTTTTATTTACATAATGTGGGTTAATAAATGCAAAATAGATTGCTAGATTCACAATTAATAAGTCAGAAAAATAACATGTAATTTTAAATTTTATAATAGGTGTTTCTTTTGTTAAAATTACATATACAACCTCAAGATATATGTGTACTTTTAATTAATGATCTTTATAAAGGTTGTTCCAAAGTTAATATTCCAATTTATTCCTATCAAAAGTTAATGAGTTTATTTCCCCATACTTTCTCAGCTGTGTATGTATCACATCTTTAAATACTTACCAATCTAAAAAGTAAATAACTTTATATGTTATACTCTTAGTCATTAGTGAGAATGATTTTAATATTTTTAAATCATGTTTTGTAAATCATTTGTTTTCCTGTGAACTTCTTCAAGTCGCTGCCTATTTTTCATTACATGTTTTTTCTCCAATTTCTTGAAAAAAATTTACTAAACAAGGTAGCCTTTCAGCTGTCATATTGAATTGCTCTAGTATTATCATTATTCCTTAGGCTTTGTATTAGTATTTTCTGTGGTAGGATTCCTTATAGGTTTTTTTAAAAATATGTAATCAACTTTATTTGTATTTTGCTTCATACCTTTTGATAGTTGCAACTTGTTTAGTGAGATCTAAGATAATCAGGAAAAAAAGAGAACAACTATGATTCTTTCCTATATAGTAGTTTTATCTTTTTAAATAAGTCTAAATAAGTTTTTATGGTAAGTTTTTATGAAAAAAATGAATGAAGGATCTATGGTCTACCCACTCCAAATTCCTCGTCATTGATCATGTTTTAATTATTGCATTTCCATAGTATGTCTGGATGTATATTAAAGATAGTTTCCTCTCACTAGACTTTTTTTTTTTTTTTTGTCTTCATAATTTCCTTGACTTTTCTCATGGGCTTATTTTCCCATTCCCTATTTGTATAACACATAACCTTTATGTGACATACATATAAACTTTCATATTTGCTATATTTCTTTCATATTAAAAAAATCCCAAAACTTACTTGTAAAATAAATAAGATAGTTTGATTATTACAATTTTAGATGAGAAAACTATAAAACGGTAAAGGAACATTCCAAGGTTTCATAATTGTCTCTTGTTGGCTAAAGGATTGTAACATGGGAGATTGGAGTTATAGCCCAAGATATTTTAAATCTATTCTTCTATATTGATCTGCAAGAGTTGTGGTTTATGTTCTCAAAAATGCTTTGCTTTGAATGTGATTCATTCTTGGAATTACAATTTGGTAGATGTTTCTACACACATATGTGATTATCACATCAAAGTTTTATTATTTGTTGCATAATATTGTGATTTTTCCCCTCAAACACTGTATAATACTTTGGAAGAAAAAATACTCTATTTCTTGAATACCATACCCAAATGAGAGAGAGCAAGAGAAAGAGAGGGAGAGGGGTAGAGAGGGAATAATTTTATGTGGATGTTGCTTTACTAATATTCTATTGTATCATACATTATTTATCTACTCAGGTGCTATAAAATTTCCTCAATAATAATACTGAAATAAATGAGATTTACCTTTTGAATTTTTTTTTCAATGTCTATTTATTTTTGAGAGAGAGAGACAGAGTATGAGTGGGAGAGAGGCAGAGAGAGAGAGGGAGATACACAGAATGGGAAGCAGGATCCAGGATCTTAGCTGTCAGCACAGAGCCCAACGTGGGGCTCGGGCCCACAAACCGTGAGATCATGACCTGAGCTGAAGTTGGACACTTCTCCAACTGAGCCACCCAGGGGCCCCGAGATTTGCTTTTTGGATAAAGAGTGGATAATGTATTCTGCATATAGTGGAGATATTGTAAATACTATTAATTGGTTATTGTGGGGCTCCATCTGGGACCTTTGAGATTTGAGCAGGAACTTAGGAACATTTTCCTGTCACTGGAATTAGAATCAGTTCCAGCAGTAAAGGAAGAAGGTTCTCAGTTCCATTCCCTGGGTTCCAAACCAGCTCTGCTCCTTTCTAGAAAATGATAATTTGCTTAACATATATCTGTGTCAGTTTCCTCTTCTGTAAGTCAGGAATAAAAAGAGTGCCAACTGCAAATCATTGTAGTTGGAGGTTAAATGAGTAAATAAATGTAAAGAAGCACAGAAGAATGTTTGGCTCATTGTAAGTGTTCCCTTATAATGGATATAAGTATTATTAGTATCACTATTCCTCTCAGGTGCAGTAGAGATGGATGGGACCAATGACAGCACTCAGGGAAATTTCATCCTTTTGGGGTTTTCTGACCATCCCCATCTCGAGAGGATCCTCTTTGTGGTCATCTTGATTGCATACCTCCTGACCCTTGTGGGCAACACCACCATCATCCTGGTGTCCCGGCTGGACCCCCACCTCCACACGCCTATGTACTTCTTCCTCACCCACCTATCTTTCCTGGACCTCAGTTTCACCACCAGCTCCATTCCTCAGCTGCTCTATAACCTGAACGGCCGTGACAAGACCATCAGTTACACAGGCTGTGCCATCCAGCTCTTCCTGTTTCTGGGTCTGGGTGGTGTGGAGTGCTTGCTCCTGGCTGTCATGGCATATGACCGGTTTGTTGCAGTCTGCAAGCCCCTGCACTACCTGGTGATCATGAATCCACGTCTCTGCATGGGCTTAGTGTTGGTGGTCTGGGGCTGTGGTGTGGCTAACTCCTTGGTCATGTCCCCAGTCACCCTGCAGTTACCCCGCTGTGGGCGCCACAGTGTGGACCACTTCCTGTGTGAGATGCCTGCCCTGATTCGGATGGCCTGTGTCAATACAGCTGCCATTGAAGGCACTGTCTTTGTCCTGGCAGTGGGCATTGTGCTGTCACCTCTAGTGTTTATCCTGGTGTCCTACGGCTACATTGTAAGGGCTGTGTTACAGATTCAGCCAGTGTCAGGGAGACAAAGGGCGTTTAACACCTGTGGCTCCCATCTCACAGTGGTCTCCCTTTTCTATGGAAACATCATTTACATGTACATGCAACCTGGAAACAGCTCTTCCCAGGACCAGAGCAAATTCCTCACCCTCTTCTACAACATTGTCACACCACTCCTGAACCCCCTGATTTACACCCTCCGAAACAAAGAGGTGAAGGGGGCACTGAGGAGAATGCTGCTGGATAACAGAGGGGTAGGAAAGGATTAAGTGAGAATGAAAGACCAACATCTCCATCTGGCTGTCACTCCATCAGGGGCCAATGACGGCATCTGGAACTGTTGGAACAGACCAGACAATAATCTTAATCTATTCTTCCCAACTTATATAACTTTTCTTAGACTTCTATAACTGTTTCAGTTCCAATACTATGTTTTAATGAGTGAACTGCACAACACATAGCATTCCAAAACCACCAAATGATCTATCAAACAGGTCTGAAGAACAATGTGTGATCAATAGTTATAAAGATGAGTTTTCACAACTTATACCAGAGTGCCAAATAGAAAACTACTTTTCATAATCAGATTTTTTTTTCTTTTTTGTTGTTTGTTTTTAATTGGTTAACTTTCTGGGTTTTTTTTTTTTTTTTGTCAGAATGATCACAGATTGATCTTTTACATGACAGCCATCCAATATGGGAATTTAACACATTGAGTATTTTTTTTTTCAAATTCTCATCTGAAGCCTTTCATCAAATCATATTTTCTTCTACCCTTTGTCCCCCAAGTCGGGTTTAAATTTTAGATAAACCAAGAAGTTAACTTGTACAAATGACATGTGGGTCATTCACATCTTAATGTACTATTATTTCTCAAGTATGTTTTTATTTCATTGGTGAGAAAACCCTGATATTTATTAAGTTCCTACTATGAGTCAGGTGCTCTTAATTCATCTAATCATCTCCACATTTGTCAGAGATCAGCATGATTATCATTATCTTTATTTTTACCTATGTGATACTTGAGACTTCAGGTTAAATCATTTGCTCAAGTAGAAATGAACCAGAGATTTACTCCAAGTTTTGTCTGACCCCCAATTCCTGCTGCTTCTACTGCTACAAGAACATTTAGAGAGCAAAAATCCTTAAGCATGTAAGTTGTTAAAAACCCTGTAGGTCTAAGGAGCATGACTTATGTAATACAGAGTGTAGGGGACAAATAGTTTCCTGGACGTTTTTCATGTCCCTGTCTTGGTCTGAAAATTAAACTGACAAAGATATATTAATTAGAGAAAAGCAGACAGATTTCTTTGATGTAAGTTTTACATGACATGGGAGCTTTCATAAGGAGGTGAAAACCCCAAAGTATGATTGTCATGCTAGATTTGATAAAGAGTAGACAGTGATGGAGAAATACGATAGGACAAGTGGAGATATGAACAAAATTTAATAAACAGGGGGAACCTTAATAATGCCTGTGTCCTCAGATTCATTTCAGGGTCCCTCCCTCTTGGAAATAAAGATGTCCCTTTCCTCCAGGAACAGGGAGGGCTCCCACATGAGGATCTTCTGACCTGCTTCAGGGAGAAGATCAGAAAGTCCTTCCTCCAAAGCCATTTCACAAATTCCTTTATCTCAAAACATTCAGTACACCAAAGTGCCATATTTTGAGGTAGTGTGTACTGAACCCCATCAAGGGCTTCTTCCACTTAATGTGCAAATGAATTCTCTGCAATCTTACTAACATGCAGATTCTGATTTAGGTGGTCCTAGGACAGGCTTGGGATTCTATATTTCTGCAAACCTCCCAGGGGATACTCTTATTCACAGCTGACCCTCAGACCACACTTTAAGGACATAGCATAAAGATCACCCTCAGCTCTTTTTGCAAGCATTTGGAGATCAGACACATTCTAGAATAAGCTGAGATGGGATTCATAGACTAAGGGGAGATAAGATGAGGAGGAAATGAGGCAAAGAGCTTGGCTGAGGGATATCCTTACTTCCATTCTCAGTAACTAAGTTTCATATTCTTCCCTATTTCACAATGACCTGTCATTCCCACCCTCACTTTCTAACATCCTTTATTCTCTCACCTCATCTCATTTCAAATGGTGCCAGCCCTAGTGAGGATCATTTAATTGTGGAAAATCCAGGGCCTCTTGAAAGAAGGCATACCATGTTTCAAGGGGATCCCTATCTGAATATTCAAAACTGCCGTTTTAAAGAAGTAGTGGTATCAATAGCTTGATGGGAGTTATCTGTAGGAGAGTTAGGGTTTCCTCCCAATGCATCCTTGATACACAGTCTAAGGGGTGATTTAATAGAGAATTGAGAAGTGGCCCCAGGACTTCTGCAAACCCATATTCTTTTTTTTTCCTTAAAAATTTTTTAAATGTTTACCTGAAAGAGAGAAAGAGAGAGAGAGAGTGTGCACATGAGCAGAGGAGGGGCAGAGAAACAGAGGGAGATACAGAATCTGAAGCAGGCTCCAGGCTCTGAGCTGTCAGCACAGAGCCCAACATGGGGCTTGAACTCACTAATCACAAAATCATGACCTGAGCTGAAGTCTGACACTTAACTGACGGAGCCACCGAGGCATCCCTCCCATATTCTTTTCTTAAGTTTTATTTATTTATTTATTTATTTATTTATTTATTTATTTATATTTTTATTTTGAGAGAGAGAGAGAGCAAGCAGAGAAGGGGCAGAGAGAGAGGGAGAGAGATAATCCCAGGCAGGCTCCCCACTGTCAGCACAGAGTCTGATATGTGCCCTGAACTCATGAACAGTGAAATGATGACCTGAGAAGTCAAGAGTTGGACATTTAACCAACTGAGCCACCCCACCCCCTGTAAAAACAATACCTTGTTGGATGCCCTGAGTGAACCTGAGGAGCAGCCACATGGGCTCTGGAGTTGCGATGTTTCTATCTCTGGAAAAATGTACCAGAGGGAATAAAGAAGGTTTGCGTAACTCTAAGAAATAAAAGTAGTCCTGTGCACTGTGGTGAGTTATTTTTGTTGTTTCCTCTATTAAGAGCAAAACCCAGTTGAATACATTTTAAGGATCTTATTGGCTTTATTCAGTGACTCGTAAATTGGACAGCATTCAATCTAATAGATAGAAAGGTGCTCCAAAGAGCTGTGCAAAATAAGAGGCTTTTATAGGCAGAAGAGAACAGGAGCAGGGAAATCATTCTAGGCAAAAGTGAACTGATTATTGCAAGATTGCTTTCCTTCAAGAGATGGCAGAGGCTTCTCAGGCAGACCACCTAAGGAATGCTGACCAGGCAATTTCTGGTTGGCTGGTGAAAGTTTCGATCTCTGAGAGACGTGAAACTCCAGTGAATTTTTGTTATTTAACAGATTTGGGTCAGTGATGGTGGGATCCAAAGGAAAGTTCTCACAGTGTTTCCATTTGGGGACAATGGGAAACACAGGCATGGTGCCTTCGTGAACCCTTTTGAGTTGTTTTCCTCACCATTTCTGAGGGCTGTAGGTAATTACGTTCTTCTCAGTATTCTGCTCTTTTTGCATCAACCTCTTTAAATGGCTTTCCAGTAAGTTCCCCATTTGTTTGAAATCACTATTTCCACATTAGGAACTGCTGAAAGGTTAGTCCACAATTCTCCATTTGATTGGAAACCTCGGCCCTCTCTTCTGTCCCTATCCCACATTGAGAACTGCTGGCTGCAGTTCCTCATTTGTTTGGACTCAGTCAGCAGTCGTTATTTATTAAGTTCTGCCTGTTCAATCCATTCCCCAGTCCCAAATTCTGAGAATTGTTGGATGTGTACACAGGGACTTCTCTTGGTCAGGAGACTAACATCACTTGGTTACTGTGATAAATAAGCCCACTGACCCAATCAAAGTAGGAATGAGGAGACTCAGAGCGCAGAGAAGCAAGGCTTTAATCAACTTTCTTGTAAGAGCAGATGTCTGATGGACAGACACGCTGGGGGCAGTTATGGGAGGCAACTTATCTCCTACTATGCAAGTCCCTCCCCTGATTCCTCATTGGCTGAGTTCTACAGACTTACAGCCTTACCAGGAAGTCGCCTATGCGACTGGCTTGGTAAGCATCGGGCTGTGGGCCTCCAAATAGAGCTGGACAGAAATGTGGTTTGCATCCCGTTTGTAACCAGGTATGACTGGACAGAAATGTGGGTTAAACTCCATTTACAGCTAAGGGTCCTACCAAACTATTGCTGGCCCTCAGGGAAATTATAAGGGCCATTATGAGGAAAATTCCAATTAGATAAGATTAGTTAAGTGCAATTGAAAGTAAGGGTGCCTCCAGAATTCTTCAAAATTCCAAAATAGCTTCATTACAAAGATTTATTACAAAAGGCTAATAAAAAAAAAAAGTAAAAGTGCAAGAGGTACCTAATACAAAATATTGTAAAACTGATGTAATTCCTACTGCTCCTGTATTTGAACACTCATTTTAATAACCCTCTATTGAGTTGTCTTTACAATCTGAAGAGACTACCAGTCTATAAACAGAAGTCTGTCCTGTTAATGGCCTTACAGATAGCCCCATATCTACCTTTGGAGGGAGGCCCCTGGGGGCTCATTCCAGAGATGATGAGACTCTGAGGGATTTTCTGATAAACGGCTACATCATTCCCTAAACAGCTGAGGGAAACTAAATTAAAATAATAATAATAATAAAGTTCATTTTTGAGAAAGAGAGACAGAGCACAAGCGGGGGAAGGGCAGAGAGACAGGGAGACACAGAATCCTAAGCTCTAACCTCTGAGCTGTAAGCAGAGGCCAGTGTGGGGCTGGAACTCACGAACTGTAAAATCATGACCTGAGCTGAAGTCTGGTACTCAACCAACCTGAGGCACCCCGGTGCCCTGGGAAACTAAATTTAAAATTAATAAATCCTTTCCAAATTCTGGTAAATATTGAAGTTATAATTCTCCACTAAAACCCCACTCAGAAGCTATAGATCAGATTCTTGACAAACTGACAAAAATATCTAAATATTCTTATAAGTCAGCCCTCCCAGATTGCCTGTATTTGTTTTGGCTCAAAAGCAGCAAGATATTTAAAAGAAATTTATAAGTTGCTCTCTAAACAAAGGTTGGCCAAATTGGAAGCTCATATTCAGAGCCTGATAGTAATCATTGTTTTAGACCTTCTCGTTTAAGCAACTGAAGGTAGTGTAGTTGAATGTGTGGATGTCATTTATGAGGCCTTTTAGTTTGCAACTCAGTACTCAGAAATTGACAGCTTAGAAATCTTTGCAAAACTAGAAATGCAGCTCTAGAGGCAGTTCAAACTTTACCTATTCCTTTTTACCACTCCTAAAAACCTTCCTTATCTCACAAGCCTTGTAAATATTGACATTGGGAGACCAAAGCTCTATTTGAGAAACTTGTATTCCTTCTACATGATTCCTTCAGGAATTCTTATCTAGACCAGCCCCAATTACTAAGATGAAAGAAACAAAAAACAATAACAAAAGGTTAAACAAGTTTTTAAAAACTAAAATATGTTCCACAACTTCCATAAATTTACTTATCAGAACATTTACAAAACTTTTTTTTTTTTTTTTTTTTTTTTTTTTTAAATATGGAGAAGTACTACACTAAGGTATTAGATTGATGGAACATGTTTGGACAAGTTGGAAATAAAGACTAGAGTGGACTCACATATTCCTGTCAGAAATTATTTGTTTTTAATGTTTATTTATTTTTGAGAGAGAGAGTGTACACACTCCCTTTACCTACCCAACAAGAACCCAATGTGGTGCTCAAACCCATGAACAATGATATGACTTGAGCTGAAGTCAGATGCTTAATTTACTGAGCCATTCAGGCAGCCCGAACATATACAAATCTTATGTGTTCTCTCCAAAAACATTAGTAATAAAAACCTTTAGCCACATAAACTATGAGCTGTCTGCATCTGCCTATATGTTCATGTATGTGTGTGTGTATGTATATATATTTGTGTGTGTGTGTATGTTGTAGATGTGTGGTATTTTCTACACCTAGATGATATTGCAAAAATTAATTTCTAAAACAGCTGTATCTAATTCACTTAAAAATAAAGTTGTTATATGAACTAAATACCCCTAAAATTCTCAGAAATGTAATAAAAACTATTATGTAATAAAGACATGATATGGGAAAATATTCAATATGAAAGCTAATTTAGTCTTGTGGGTTTAATTAAAATGGAATGTCTAGAGTTATCAACATTGAATATAATGCAGACATGTACTTTTTGTTTATTTGAGTTTATTTGTCAAATAAGTTTATGTTACCTCTGCCCAAAAATTGTCATCAATAAAAACAAGATATTATGATGAAATTTCATAGGTAATGCAAAAATAATTGTTGAGAACAAGATAAAAGTTTTAGGTGATTTTTAAAAGGTTTTCCTCAATTTTTTTTTTTGTAAACTGAATCCTTGAAGTTTTACCAAGTTAAACTGAATATTGGATAATCATTACATAGCTAAATCATTTCCAAAAAATGTAAGACAATGCAACATTAATTATTGAACATAGGATTACCTAGTTTTTACTTCTTATTGCAGAGGAAATAAATATTTGGAGTCTACTAGTAAGTATATTTTATGCCATGCTGAGAAATTTTCATTAAAAAGCCCATGTTTCTAGAACTTATGAGAAGTATTTATAAATTTGCCAATCTACAGAATGCTAATATAAAAGACAATTCATAATTGCTTACTCTTTAGTTTTGACTAGAGTTTAAAGAATTCTAAGGGGGAGAATTATAATATATGTAATTGAAACACTAGAACTAATAAAAAAAAATAGAGCTGGCTAAGAATGGAATAAATTTAAGTAAATTTAATTGAATAATTTTTAGTATTGAAAGTAAGTTGGTATAAAGGGCAAAGTTTTTTTTTTTTTTTTAGAAATTTTGCTCTGCTTTTAATGAGGAATTTAAATAAAGGTTTTTTTTTTCCTTTACTTTTTAACTTATCTATCCAGAAAGTACATATTTTATGTTTAGTCAAAATAATTCCCTGCATTTTTTTTAATCAGGTCTCTAATTACTTTAGAAAATTAAGTATTCTCTGTTATAAAGCTAAGTATTCATTAACAATGAACTATGATTCTGTTTGACCAAGTGTTTTAAAACCTTTTGATATTTTGACAAACTTCTTCCAATCAAATTCTGAATGAAGTCTCTTTGATCTCAAACAATTTTTAGAACTTCCAGAGGGTCCCTGGAAAATTTCCAAAAGCTTTCTTTCTTTACTAGAAATATATATATATACACACACACACACACACACATATATACATATACATATATATGTATATATATGTATATACACACATATATATGCATATATGTATACACACACATATATATACACACATATATATGTATATATGTATATACGTATATATGCATATATATGTGTGTATATATATACATATATGTGTATATATATATGTATATATATATACACACACACAACACACATACATATTAGGGGCGCTGGGATGATTCAGTTGCAGTTGGTCAAGCTTCCAACTCTTGATTTCAGCTCAGGTCATGATCTCACAGTTTGTGAGTTCAAGCCCCATGTCAGTCTCCATGATGACAGTGCAGATCCTGCTTGGGAGTCTCTCTCTCTCTCTCTCTCTCTCTCTCTCTCTCTCTGTCTGTCTCTCAAAAAAAAAAAAATAAATAAATAAATAAACTTAAAAAAAAAAAACGGAAAAAAAAAAGGACATGTTAAACTAATTAGGCTTATTTGATAAGTTAAATTATGCGGGAAGTATTGTCAAATAACAAGTAATAATAAGCTGTTTTTATAGGGCATCTGGGTGGCTCAGTCGGTTGAGCATCCGACTTCAGCTCAGGTCATGATCTCACAGTCTGTGAGTTCCAGCCCCGAATCGGGCTCTGTGCTGACAGCTCGTAGGCTGGAGCCTGCTTCAGATTCTGTGTCTCCATCTCTCTCTGCCCCTCCCCTACTCATGCTCTCTCTCTGTCTCAAAAATAAATAAAAACATTAAAAAAATTTTTTTAAAAAGACTAAAAAAAAGACTAAAAAAAAAGAAGTAATAAGCTGTTTTTATGTAGTACTTGTATAACTATGTTATGAGTTTTATAAATAGTATGAAATTCCTGAAGTTTGATATGTCCTTGTATAATGTTATCAGTAAGAAGTCCAGTTGTTATATTAAAATGTGGCATGTTGCAGATATAATAAAATTTCCTTGTCAATTTCATTATAAAGAACTCTCACTAGATCTTTAACAATGGACATGTAAAAAGTCTTTTTTAATTGACAGTTGTTGTTTTACTCTGATACTTTGCAAAAGTGTTCCTGTGAAAGTGCTCCATATTCAAGAAGATTCAAGGAAAAGACTTTTCACAAGTACAGGCTCTCATAACTTTAAGGTCATAAAACTGAACTGAGTAAGAATTACCAAAACTTATAGCAATATTTGATTAAAGTAGAATAAGAATTAACAGCATGGGACTGAATGAACTGAGGGAAACATAATTTTTATGACTTCTTGTTTGAAACATTGTTGGTTCTTTAATGCTTTGCTTTTCCAGTATTAAGGAACCTATTAGCTTCAGCTATCTATGACTTACAACAACATGGTAAAGTATACATTTGTAGACAAAGGTGACGCATTTACTTTTTCCCCTAACTGCCCCAAATAGATTTCAGAAAACTCTTTTTAGTAGTCTCTTCCTGGCAGTACCGTCAGCTATTTTTATAAGTTCAATGAGAACCTCTTTTCCTTGTAGTAGGACACATTTGGAATTATCAGCTATTTTGTCAAGGATTTGATTAGTTTGTCACATTTGAGAGAGATGTTCATATGACTGGACAGGTTTCAGAAGTTAAGGTGGATTCTATGAAACCAATAAAGCCCCTCAGAAAATTTTCTTGGTAGCTTACTTACAAATTTCCAGCAAAACAGTCTTAAAAGTAGCTTCAAAAAGAGTAAAATCACTATTCCTGCTGCATCTATGTCATTAATCAGGCCAAGTTTGATTAAAAAAATATTTTTTTACTATTATTATCTTTTAAAAATGGGGGGATGTTAGAAAGAAAAATATATTTGTACCTTTGAAAATATTAGATTCTAATCTTGTTACTTGTTTCTGAGGTTTTGTTACATACCTGTAAACTGGGATGTATCCTGAATTCTCCTAGTTTCATCAACTATCTGGCTATATTCCTCCAAACTAACCTGTCCAGTTTTAGCTAACTGTTCTGATTTGAAATCACTAAGAACAAAGACTGCCATTGTATCTCCTTGAAAGGGACTCTACAAAGTCCTCTTCACTACTTGGATGACAGCCAAACTTCAGGGCCTTGAACCCAAGATATACGTCTCACAGCTGTAGAAGACATTGTGTGACATTAGGCCCTATTTCACTACTGCAGACCTCCAAATCAAATAGACTAGGAAGAGATGTAGTTGACATCAAGGCAGGCTGCTTCCTCCTGAGACAGTGTATCAAAACTTCATGCTTTAAATAAACATAAAATCCTATTTCTCTCTTCTTTCCTTTATTCTGGCATTGGCCTGGAAAGATAATGCCATAATCTTCCAGGCCATTGTTAATGGGAATAAATTTTCAGACTATTGGATTTGTCAACAAAACAAAACAAAACAAAACAACCCTCTGATCTGTTTATGGTGCTAGAGACCCCCTGGGCCCTTTCCTTGCCTCTGGTTAAGAATCCCAAACTTGGGGAATCTTATGTCTAGACTCTGTTCCAAAAAAGGGACACAAGTCAAGGGTATCCAGAATAAAACTACTTGTGTCCTGAGTGACAGATTCCAATGAGAACTTAAGGAGGCATTCATGATTCAGATTCACTTCCTTTAACAGGGTCATATTTCCAGGTTTAGGAGTAAATGTAAATGAGGCTATAATCAGGAACCTCTCCTTAATTCTTTAAAGTATTGTGGAATTTTTTTGCTAAGACAATATCTGCCCAAGAAAGAATCTTAGATTCTCTGTCCAAAGTTATTTTTGGTAATAAGATAGCCCTTGATAATCTTTTAGTTGAACAAGGTGTCTGTGCTGTGAAAAATACCACCTGCTGTAATTGGATTAAAACTTCTGGGGAAGTTGAAATTCAACTAAGTAAAATCACTGAGCAAGCCACTTGGCTTAAAGAGGTAACTCCAGTAGGTTTTATCTGAATTATTTGATTTTTATTGACTTGGATCTTGGAGACCATGGCTCCAAAGTGTGCTCCAAATATTGGAAACCATCCTACTTATAACCACCATAGTAATCTCCATGGTGTGTTTTATCCTCTCAAAAACCTTAGACACATGTTTGAAGCTGTTAGCCATCAACAGATTATCTCCCTAAGACTGGACTGCCAGAACAGGAATACTAAAAAAAAAAAAAAAAAAAAAAAAAAAGTTTACCTGAAACCATGACCCATGAATATCACAGAGATTAAACAAAAATGTCATGGCCTATGGATACTACAGAAAATCAACCAAAGCAGTAAGCAGTAGCTGAGGATAGTGCTAAGGCCTTAAATTCTGATCACACTGTCAGATAAACAGAGTTTGATCAACAGTGGGGAGATGGTTAAAACAAAACAGCAGACCCAAAATAGAGTCACTTATACTAAGTCCACAAGAGTGAAACAAGGCTCAATCCCAGTTTCCACCTTACCCAGGAATACAGACTTAACTGGTCAGTCTGGAATTTTCTGTTGGTACCAGTAAGGTAATCTGCCACATGGACCCTTCCCATCCCCCCATAGGTAGATGAGGTAGTCCACTCTTTCCTGATAACTTCCCCTTAGGCTTTTCCTTCTACTTTTCTAGGTTTTTGTTTGCTCTAATAATCAGGTAACATAAGACAGATATTAATAAGAGAAAAAGAAACCAAAACATTAGTGACATGTGTGTAGAAGTCCCCTAAAAATGTGAGACCTAAGGACAAATCAGGCAATTGAGGCTGACATGCCCTTCTGAACTAAGGAATGGGATGGCTCCTAGGGAGGAAAAGTGATTCACAGGACAGAAAGAAGAACAGATGTTTGGGGCACCTGGGAGGCTCAGTTGGTTGAGCATCCAACTTTGTCTTAGGTCATGATCTCACTGTTAGTTGGTTTAAGCCCTGCATCAGTCTTGGCACTGACAATGTGGAGCGTGCTTTGAATTCTTTCTGTCTCTCCCTCACTCATGCTCTGTCTCTCTGTCTCTTTCTGTCTCTGTCTCTGTCTCTCAACAATAAATAAACATTAAAAAAAAAAAAAGAAGCTTAGTAACTAGATGTTTTCCATGCCATATAGGTAGGTCATTCAGATAAAATTATCTCTGCTAATTTCTGAACCAGGTCCCCTATCTAAATTCATTTATTAGTTAAGGAAGGATCAAAAATAACTACAATAGCTGATATTTTTCTAAACTCCCAAAATTAATTTTTCTCCTTTGGCGATGATATTGCCAATAATACCTGATCTGGCAGAAATTACGCATCCACCACATAAGGAAAATTCCCATAATCTTTTAGAAAATTTATAGTACAGAAATTTAATGTCCCTAAGAGACCAAATCTTGTATTATGGAATATTTTCAAAGGGAAACATAATCACAGCAGGCACTCTACTGCTGACAGTCTACAAAATTATGAAGTCGAATTTGATGATAAAAGTCCTTTTACCTCTGATTTTTGTTTCACTTTCTTACCTTTGCACACGTGTTGGTATCATTCCCACTGAAGGTTTTTACTGACTCTACCCCTACCCCAGTCATAGGAAGAACTCTCTAGTGTTCTACTAAATCCCAATTAATCTCATATGGAATATTTTACATAAAAGTATTAACAACATTTTCTATCTAAAAACACATTATTTACATATCTATTTAATCTGTGACTTATTTTTTTTTACATATTACACACACATACACACACACAGGTAAAATATATACACACAATATTGCAGGGGCAATAGGTGGGCTACCCAAGATGGGCCATCTGGCATGAACATTATTTGAGTTAAAAGCAACCAAAACCCACTAGATTCTGAAAAAGCTCTTTTTCTCCCCCTTCAACTAACTGTCTATACCAGAAAGAGAGCTAATAATAGAGATTCCTCTTTAACTAAAGTATTTATCTACATAATAGGACAACATTTGCTTTCTAAACATCTCCTTTTACCTTCCTACTAATGTTTTTCCTCCCCTTTGTATTCTCAGACTCCCATCCTTCTTAGCTCACGAGCATCATGTTACCTCACTGCCTTTGAAATTTCTATGTCTGTGTGGATTCCCTTATGAGCACTATTAGCTTGATTTTCTCCTGTTAATCTTCCTCAAGTCCATTTGATTCTTAGGCTAGAACTGTAAAGGGTATGGGAATTATTGGTCCCTGACAATATTTATACACACACTTGTGTGTATATCTGTCTTTGCATATACATGGTGTGTGTGTATATGTGTGTGTGTGTGTGTGTGTCTGTTTGTACACATGCACACGTGCATTTAAGATAAAGGAGTTGCTCAGGAAGTTTGTTACAAGTAATGTATATATAATCTACACTCATTGGGTAGCATTAGTGGAGAAAAAATAGTTATTCATTATGCTTCATATGATTTGGGGGGGGGATTTTAATGTCCATCAAAACAAGAAATATGGCCTACCTTTTGGCTTATTTTTTTAAACATATTTTGTACTCAATAGCCATAAAACTTATGGATCAACTGACTCAGTGTATATTGACATCAAATTTTCCACTACATTTGGACTTATTTGAATTCTTCCTTTATCATAGCTTTTTTTCTAATTTGAAAAAGTAAAGTTCTTTGTTATTCTGTATCCCAAACATTTGATTACTGTAAGCTCTTCCTTCTCAATTTCATCCATCCTTTTTATTTGTTTATTTCAAATACTGCTTGATGAAAATTCCTTTTCAAAACATCTCTCTTGAGTTATTACAACTGGATTATTGTAGCTATAACCTTGTCTTTGACACTGATGTTTTTAACTTTGCTCTTTTGCTATGATCAGTGTCAAATATGTCATATCCAAAAAAGACACAGGCATTTGAAGAAGTAAAATGGGACATGAACTAGGAAATTGTACTTTGTTGTGTTTTGTCCCATCCACACCATCCTGCCAAAAGGGGTGTCATAATCACTGGATTGATTCTCATCTATGAGACCAATCAACAGTCTTTATTTCCATTGAAGGTATTACCAAGGGGAACCACAACTGCATCTTCCTTCCACTGATGCACTCATCAGTTAAGCAATCTGTTGAGGACCTACTCTTTCAGAGACTAGGGTTATGAAGCCCGCTTGACTTTCTTAATTAGCATGGTGATCTTTAATAGGTGTTCTTAAGTTTATATGATTAATTTACTAACATTCCTTGTGTATCTATAAATCTTACTTTCCTTTCTAGAAGGAGAATAGAAAGCCTCCATGTTCCAGGAATTCCAGAACATGAATTAGACGTCTTGCACAACACTCAAGCAAGCACTGAAAGCTGTGAACAGCCACTACCAAATCTACACACAATTAGGAATTTTTACAAATCACTGTACACTCTCATTGATTAACTACCCCCATTCCTTTAAAGTCCTCTTGGTTAGACACAAACCACCAATTTGGTTTTGGGACAAAAGTCCACCTCTCCCCAGGTAGATGGCTCTCTGAATATGGCTCATATTCTTTTTCAATCAACCTTTATCTCTTGAGTATTGACCTTTGAGTGATGGGCAGACAAACTTGGGATTCTGCAACAGTTATAGAAGCAGATATGACTGCTAAATTCCTTGCTATTGGATAAGATTGAAAACACACACAAATGTATAGATATACAATATAAAAAGAAAGATATAAAACTATTAGATGAAAAAATCATAGGTGATACATTTGGGGCCAGGTATCTCTGTGCAGGTTACAAACTTTGTGGGGGTGCATTTTTTTTTTTTTAAGTGAGCTCTGTGCCCAATGTAGGCTTGACTCATGACACCAAGATCAAGAGCCACATGTACTAGTGGCTAAGCCAGTTGGGTACCCTAAGGTTGCAAACCTTGAGTAATTTTCTTTAAATTTTTTAATGTTTATTTATTTTTGAGAGACAGAGCCAAGCAGGGTTGGGGCAGAGAGAGAGAGGGACACAGAATACAAAGCAGGCTTCAGGCTCTGAGCTCTCAGCACAGAGCCCAACACAGGGCTTGAACCTATGAACTGTGAGATCATGACCTGAGCTGAAGACAGATGCTTAACTGACTGAGCCATACAGGCACCCCATTGAGTAGTTTTTTTTAACATGTTGAGGCAGAGTGCCTTTTGGAAACTTTCATTTGTATAAAACCATCTGAACTTCTATGTAGAGTCTATGCCAGCTATTTATTTTTGAACTGTTTTTTACAATATTGGTTAAAACCATCTAGGAAATAAAGCCAAATGAATAATTATAGGAAGAGTGAATACTGATATACTCAGCTGAGGCAGAAGACTTAATGAAGGGCAAAAAAAAGAGGTGACTGAAAAGGAGGTACAGATGGGGTGCCTTAATGGCTCAGTCAAGCATCAGCTCAGGTCATAATCTCGCGTTTTGAGATCAAACCTTGTATCAGGTTCCACACTGAACATGGAACCTGTTTGAGATTCTCTGTCTCCTTTTGCCTCTCCCCTGCTTGTTCTTGTGTGTGAGCTCTCTCTCTCCTTCTCAAAAAATAAAAAAAAATAAAAAATAGAAGAAGTAAAATAAAAATAAAAAAAGGAGGTACAGAACAAGCTTATGTGACAGAAGAAAATTTCCAAAAGGAAGCAGCATCGACATGTCCAGTATGCCAGGGACTCAGTAAAAGGAAGCTGCAAAATTCCCAGTGAATCATTTGTGACAATCACAAAGACATCGTAACCTTCAATCAAAGCAGTGTTAAGAAAGTTTAAAGAGAAGAAGCCAGATTTCTATGTGCTGTAGACTTAAAAGGCGACAAGACTCTTCTTTTGTAAGAGAAGAAAATAAAGTTATAATTGAGTCCAGAGTTAGAAATGGAAGAAACGAGCTCTGTGCTAATTGATTTGTTTTTCTTTAAAAAGTGTTAGTAGGGGCGCCTGGGTGGCTCAGTCGGTTAAGCGTCCGACTTCAGCTCAGGTCATGATCTCACGGTCTGTGAGTTCAAGCCCCGCATGGGGCTCTGTGCTGACAGCTCAGAGCCTGGAGCCTATTTCAGATTCTGTGTCTCCCTCTCTCTCTGCCCCTCCCCTGTTCATGCTCTGTCTCTCTGTCTCAAAATTAAATAAACGTTAAAAAATAAACTGAAAAAAAAGTGTTAGTAGATGATGTTAAGGTTGAAAGTAGTCTGAGAGTGTGATTAAAAGTGGAGAGATAATGTGGCCAGTAGCATGTCATAGCAAGAGAAGTAGTGATATATATGACTTAATTCACATTTTAATTCAAATAATAAATAAACAAAAATAAATTATAAAAGAGAAAAACTAATGGATGTAATTATCAATAAAAACAAAGTTCTTACTAATGAGAAAGAAAATTAAATCTTTCCAATGTGTAAACTCCAAGAAATCTCCAGGGGCTAGTAAGCATTAAGTTCTAATAAAATATTTTTTTTATTTATTTATTTATTTATTTATTTATTTAAGAAAGAGAGACAGAGACAGATACAGAGAGAGGAAGTATGTGAGCAGGGGAGAGGGGCAGAGAGAGGAAGAGAGAGAATCACAGGCTCCATACTGTCAGCACAGAGCCCAATGCAGGATTCGATCTCATGAATCAGTGAGATCATGACCTGAGCCAAAATCAAGAGTTGGACACTTAACCAACTGAGCCATCCTGGTGCACTCTTCCCCTTCCTGGTGAAATATTTTTAAATAAATGAAGTATTAACAGAATAAGTGAATGCAGAGTAACTGACACTAGAGCTGTTTAATTACTGATGTAAAGGATGTAGGAGATAGAAAAAGAATGAATATGAGGGAGGAAAGAAAAAGAAAGAAAGAAAGAAAGAAAGAAAGAAAGAAAGAAAGAAAGAAAGAAAGAAAGAAAGAGAAAGAAAGAAAGAAAGAAAGAAAGAGAAAGAAAGAAAGAAAGAAAGAAAGAAAGAAAGAAAGAAAGAAAGAAAGAAAGAAAGAAAGAAAAGGGAACAGATAAATCTATTTGAAGGAATAATAGCTGAAAACTTTCCTAATCTGGGCAGGGAAACATGTAGCCAGATCCAGGAGGCAGTTCTTTTAGGAGACAGAAGAGAAAGGAGAACAGATGGGAAAATCAGCCTTCTGTACAATGAGGAACATTTCCTGCTGTGTGGTTACAGAAAGAAGGAGAGAAGGTAGCCCTTAGCTTATTGATGAGCCCATATGGATATAGCAGTGGCTGCTTTCTAAAGAAAAAATGGCAGCTTTAAAATCTTTTGTTTCTGAATAATTAGAAGTGGGACATATTGGACCTTTAGCTAGTCCCTGGAATTCTCCAGTTTTTGTTATAAAAAAGAAATCTGGAAAATGGAGAATGCTGAGTGATCTCCGAGCCATAAATAAAAACATACAACCTATGAGGGCTCTACAGCCTGGCCTTCCAACACCTGCTGCTATCCCTCGAGATTGAAAAATTATAATTATTGCTCTTAAGGATTGGTTTTTCTCCATTTCCTTAAATCTTAAAGATTCAAAGATATTTGTGTTCTCCGTTCCTGTAATTAATCATGAGGAGCCCATAAACATATTTCAATGGAAAATTTTACCTCAAGGAATGTTAAATAGTCGTACTCTTTGTCAGCTTTTTGTTGCAGAACCTCTCCGATATTTATGATCTCAGTTTCCTCATGCTAAGATCATCCATTACATGGATGGTATCCTATTAGCTTTACCAGAACGACATGATTTACATGCACTGTTTTTAGCAGCTCAGACAACCCTCTCAGAATATGGCCTTATTATAGCAGAAGACAAAATTCAACTTGATGATTCCTTATTATATTTGGGTCAAAAATTAATGCAAAATTCAACAATGCCTCAAAATGTTTAAATTAATAAAGATACCTTGCATACTTTAAATGATTTCCAGAAGTTATTAGGAGACATTAACTGGCTAAGTCCTACTCTAGGTATACCTACTTATCAACTGACTCATCTTTTTGATATACTTAAAGGAGATTCCAATTTAAATAGCCCTAGAAAAGTAACTCTGGAAGCATCCCAAGAATTACAATGGACTGAAAAAAAAATCGCTTCCAGTCAGCTTACTCTAATTAACCCCATGCTACCTGTTTCCTTGTTAATTTTACTGTCACCTCATTCTCTTACAGGAGTATTTTGGCAGGCTAATGGAATCATAGAATGGATATTTCTTTCCAGCAAAGCCTTTAAAAAATTAGCTACATATTTAGACAAAATAGGAATGTTAATTTTTAAGAGTCAAGAAAGACTTAAGGAAATAACAACACAAGACCCCGAGACAATTATTGTACCTCTGTGTCATGCACAAATATCCAAGGCATATCGGCAATGCATTTCATAGCAACTTGGAGTTGCAGATTATATAGGTCACATAGACAACCATTATCCCAAATCCAGATTAATTGAATTTATTAAAACCACCTCCTTTATCATGTCTCGAATTGTACAATCAGTACCTGCAAATGGACCTAATTATTTTACAGACGCCAACAAATCCAGTTATTCTGCATATTATGGTCCTACTTCTACATATAAAATCCCCATAAGCCTCAATACAAAAGGCTGAACTCTTTGCCATATTTCTATTGCTTAAGGATGTTCCCTCCTCCATCAATATCTTAATGGATTCAGCCTATTCTAAACAAGTGATTGAAAATTTGGAAACCATTAATATTTATTCAGATGTCAGAATTGTCATAATTGTCTGACTTATTTTTTCAGGTCCAACATTGTCTCTAACATCGATCCCATCCTATATATATTACTCACATACAATCTCATTCTGGCCTCCCTGGACCTTTGGCAGAAGGAAATGCTACAGCGGATTCCTTACTGGCAGCTCCTGTTATTACAGCACAAGATTTTCACAATCTGACTCATCTTAATGTTAAAGGCTTAAGTAAACACTTTTCTATTTCCCTAAAACAAGCTAGAGAAATTATCACACAATGCCCCACTTGTGGGCCTATTGTCATTCCTCCATATTCTCAGGGGGTTAATCCCAGAGGTCAATAACCTAATGATTTATGGCAAATGGATGTTACTCATGTTCTCCAATTTGGTCACCTTGCATATGTACATGTATCAATAGATACATATTCTTGTTTTATAAGGGCTACACCTTTGTCAGGAGAAAAAATGGCCTACGTTATTTAACACCTTTTAGAAGCATTTGCCACGATGGGACTCTCCTGGAATCTTAAAACTGACAATGGTCTGGCTTATACTTCTCACAATTTTCTTATATTTTGCCAAAAATGGGGCATTCATCATACTACAGGCATTCCTTATAATCCACAAGGTCAAGCTGTTATTGAACGTGCTAATCGTACATTAGAAACCATGTTACAAAAACAAAAACAGGGGTCTATGGCCTTGAATCCAAAGAATCAATTAATGAAAGCATTATTTACAATTCACTTTTTGGATTTAAGAGGTAAACGAGCTCACCGTAGCTGAAAAATATCACACAGTCTCTAAAACTAGACCCCTTTCACAACCAATATTTTGGAAAAAATGATAATAACCAATGGTACCCTAGGTATGTTAAATTGTGGGGTCGAGGATTTGCTCTTGTATGCACAGATAACGGGGATATCTGGCTCCCAGCCCGGTGATTAAAACCACAATATGAACAGATGGACGAACAGAAAAAGAGGGACAATTTTCGACCACTGGAGAAAGATATGGAAGAATTAAGCCTTGAATGGGAGATTAAAACAACAGAGAAAACAACGAAAGCCAAACCTCTGACATGGGGACAAAGAAGATGACTCTAGAAGCAGAACAGATCCTCCAAAAAACAGGAACACCTAAGACTTCTACTACTCTGTTCAGTACCATGATGTCAGTTCTTACCTTAACCGTGAGTACTAAAGAGAATCACACATATTGGGCTTATATTCCAAATCCACCTCTTAATAGATTAGTTACATGGGATGATCCCTCTTTCTCAGTTTATGTAAATGATTCGGTCTGGTTGCCTGGACCTTATGATAATAGAGGCCCATTTAAACCAGAAGAAGAAGGAAAAATAATTCCTGAATATTCTGTAGGTGCAGATGGGCCACCTATATGCTTTGGAACAGGCGACCACTGTGTTAAATTTTGTTCACAGGTGTGGATAGCAGAAATACCCAATGGGACTAATGTCTCTATATTGTACTTACTACAGGGAGTCTCCATGGGAAGTCAAAGAATAACATATGATCACCCTCCTAAATTGCCTCGATGTCAATTAAGAAAGATCATAAATCCTGAGGAACGGGTTAATTGGGAGCTCTGTAGAGTGAAAGGGCGGGCCTATGCCCGCCGAATCCATCTTGTTCGGTGTCCTTCACCTTGACCACACCTCCTCCCCTTGAGCAACTCCCCCCCACTCACCTGCCTAACAGGACTCAGACCCTTCCCCAGCCAATCAGCTGAGGCCACAGCCATTACCTCACCAACTGCCCCTAGGCCCCCAAAAAACCTTTGTCCTTTTGAAACTCGCTCTCCCAGGTATCTCACCGCTGCGTAGGTGCAGGTAGGGGATTGAGCTCGAGCTACCTCGAATAAAGGCTCTTCTCCTTTTACATCGGACTTAGCTCCCTGGCAGTATTTGGGGATCACGAATTCTGGGCATAACAAGAGGAGAGGTTTGTAGAGTTCTTCTTAATACTTCCAAAGGAAGTGTCATTAATTGGGCCTCTGTAGGCTCTGCTCAGACCAAATACTCCAAAAAAGAGCTCTGATGGCGACAATATCAAGAAAACATAATTTCAGATGTAACATCTGAACCCATTATATGGCATGAAGGATGATGATTCCCCCCAGACCACATTTACCTGATGAGCCAGTTCATTCAGAACTTTGGGAAATTGGTACTGTATTATTAGGCATGGGGACTCGGAAAGGCCACTTTATGAATATTTCAAATAAATTCTCTATCTCTTTTAGATTAAATGAGACTCATGAAATTCAACAAGTGTCAGACTTTCTTTTCTGATTATGTTAGGCATGCCTCATTGGGACCCTGATAACAATCATCTTACTTTCCATAATTGTTCCTTTTATACTTGTCTTAATTCTACTATTTCTTTTAACCAGGAAAAACAAAGCTTACATATCCTTAAGGCAAGAAATGGGGTTCGGATACCTGTAATCATGGATCGGTCTTGGCAACACTCCCCTGAAATGTTTCTCATAGATGAAATATGGAAACGTGTCTTACACCGCATCCAATGGTTTGTAGCTTTACTGGTAACTGTTGTACTTGGAATTATAGCCATTACAGCTACAGCAGCAACAGCTGGTTTTGCACTGCATCAGACTGTACAAACCACCCACTTTATACAAAACTGGCATCAAGATTCAGAAAGGCTGTGGAATGTGGGACCCACGGAATTTAACAAAAATCCCCTACCCCTGGACAAGCAGAGCAAGACTAACTCCATTTTGTGCTACACCCACCATCTCATGTATAACCCCCACATGACCTACTTATTGCTTAAGACACTCCCCCACCCTAGTCAAGCCGCTGAGCACACCCTTACTGGAAACCGGCTCATATAGGAATGCGGAACCCCTAACCGCCAAAGAAGGGAAACCCCGCCTTTTGCCTGCCAAACTTGTGCGCCAATTCTTAAACCCTGCCTTTTGCCCGCCAAACTTGCGCGCCAATTTTGACCAGAGTGATAGGTTAGTTACTAGCCTATCAGTAAACAGTAAACAGTTACTATAGGGTAAATTGTAATTCAATTGGCCACCTGCGTGTGGACTGACATGACTATGCAACTTTCTGTGTGTGTTACAATCTCATTGGCCACCGACCCCTATAAAACTGCTATGCCTCTTAACCTAGGGTCCAAGTCTCTGCTCTGCTGTGTCAGGTATACTTGGGCCCAAACTCGAGCTTGCAAATAAACCCTCGTGCGTTTGCATCGGTATCGGCTTCTTGGTCTCTTGGATTCGAAATCGGGGACATTACAGAACAGCCAACGGCTGATTGATAGCCGAATAGAGAGCCAGTTATCTGACTTGCCACAAGCTGTTCCTTTTCTAGGAGATCGATTGATTAGTTTACAACAGATAAAGCTTCAATGTGATTGAAACATAACCAGCTTTTGTATCACCCCCATGTATATAATCAGTCTAAGATGTCATGGGACCTGGTGCATCGACACTTTTTTTTCTAATTTTTTTAATGTTTATTTATTTTTGACAGAGAGAGCATGAGTGGGAGAGGGGCAGAGAGAGAGAGGGAGACACAGAATCAGAAGAAGGATCCAGGCTCCAGGCTTGGAGATGTCAGCACAGAGCCCGTTGAAGGGCTGGAACCCACCAACCGCGAGATCATGACCTGAGACGAAGGCAGAAGCTTAACCCACTGAGCCACCCAGGCGCTCCACGTTGACACCTTCTTAATCAAGGTAACACCTCTGCTGATATAGCTCAATTGCAAAAGGACATCTATGAAATATTCAAAAATAAGCTTGAGATTTCTTGTGCTCCTTTATCTGAGATAACTAATCGAATCTTGGAATTGAATCCAATGAATTATATAAAACCCTTAAGCTTTTCTGCGATTGGTATTTTTATATTAATCTTTGTCTTATTACTTTGCATATACCTAGCCTGGAGAAGAGGACAGCAATGAAGCCGAGAATATCCTTCACAAGCCTCTCTCTTTGCCCTCCAGCTTTACCAAATGAAAGAAAAAGGGGGAGATGTGGGAGATCCAGAGAGAAACATCAAAGGAAAATACTTCAAAAGGGAAGGGCTGGAGAAGGTGCAAGGCCTTAGGACATGTTTACACAGCTGAACACAGCTGTGGCTGCAGCTTGTAAGGAATGTCTAGAGCCATTAACATTGTCCAGGGCCGGATCATCCTTCACACCTGACCCTTTTTCATGTTATAGAAACCAATTAACTCAAAATTCAACCTTGAAAAGCTAAACCATTAGATTGATTAACACACTTGCTTAGCTGACTTTATGCACGTAGTCTTTAGCAATTATCCTAATAAAAACAGGCTTCATTCTAGAGTCGGGGCCTCATTCTGACTTGAGTATGAGGATCTTCACTTAACTGCACTTTGTGGATACATTTTTTGCGACTCTGGCCATACTCCCTACAACACTTTATAAGTGAAGTTTGATAGAAAAAAAAAAAGAGGAGAAAAATAAAAAGTGTAAAATATTAATAAAATAAAATAAATAAAATAAAATACGTTGTTTTCTGCATCCAAGAATAAGTAATAAAAGAGAACAAAGAAGCAAATAAATGAGACCACATCCAGTTTCTCCAGGAGCTGAAATTTTGCAGCACTCTATGATCAGCAGACTAAGGCCTGTGGAAGGTATTTGCACTGGGTGTTCAGGGGGAGGGGCCTGCTGCTTTGATTTTCAGGAGTACTTGTTCTTAGCAAAGAAGAGGTTAGAGGGCACAGGGGTTGGGGCTTGTTGTAATGGCTCTGTTTTTCACACAGTGGCTCCCTTTAGGTCACTGAGGTCTATCTGTGTTTGTAGGCTAGGGGTGAAAACAGCTTCACCATGCTCTCTAGTGTCCAGAGTAGGAAGTTTGGTTTCTCACAGACACACAATCAATAACCCTCCCATATCTCTGGCTTCTATAAACTCCCCACCTTCCCACTGACTGTGTCTAAGCTGTCTGCCTGAGAGGTGTCACCTCCCTCCAGAGTTTTATCTCAGGCACAGCTGCATTTCAAAACCCCACACTTCAGAGAGCCCCATCGTTTGACTTGGACTGCCCTGACCCTCTACAGGAGGTTCTCATTGAACTGTGGTTATACCAGCTTGTCCCAGTATTTGTGCAACTGTGCAGTGACAGAGGCTCAGAGTTTATGGCAAATTGCAACACACAGTAGGTGCCAGGGTTTGCTGGCCTCAGCTGCTTTGTTCCTATATACAGATATTGGTGAATAGGGCAGCACTATGTCACCCACTAAGTCTTTTGCCCATGGAGAGGCCTTATCTCCTGTATCAGATGCACCCCAAGCAGGGGAACCCCCCTCCCCCAGCAACCCAGGAGCTCCTCATACCACACTGCCAGCACCTGTGACTGCACTCTGCTTCCTCACTGGAGCAAACAATTCTAAACATTACACAGTGCTCATGTTGATATTCACCCATTCCACTACCCATCTCCCCTCCAGAAAACTTCAATTTATTCTCTATATTTAAGAGATTGGTTTCGTTTATTTGTTGGTTTGTCTCTTGTTTTTTTTTTATTTGCCTTGTTTCTTAAATTTCACATATGAGTAAAATCACATGGTATTTGCCTTTCTCTGACTGACTTATTTTGCTTACCAATACTCTAGCTCCATCCACATGTTGCAAGTGGCAACTTCTTGAGGAAACTCCATACTGTTTTCCAAAGTGGCTGTACCAACTTCCCTTACCACCAACAGTACAGGAGAGTTTCTTTTTCTATATATCCTCTCCAACACTTGCTTTTTGTCTATTTTTGATTTAAGCCATTTTGACAAGTGTGAGGTAACATCTCATTGTAGTTTCGACTTGCAATTCCCTGAAGATGAGTAATTTGGAGCATCTTTCATGTGTTCAGTGGCCATTCTTATGTCTTCTTTTGAGAGATATACCATTTTGTAATTGAATTACTTGTTTGGGGGTGTTGAGTTTTGTGAGTTCCTTATATATTTTGAATACTAACCCTTTATTGGATATGTCATATTTTCTCGTTTAGGTTTGGTTGGTTATTTCCTTTGCTATGCAGAAACTTTTCATTTCAATGTAGTTCAAATAGTTCATTTTTGCTTTTATTTTCTGTGCCTTAGAAGACATATCTAGAAAAAAATGTTGAATGGCTAATTTCAGGTAAATTACTGCATGTGCTCTTTTAGTTTTTTTTATGGTTTCAGGTGTCACATTTAGGTCCTTAGTCCATTTTGAGTGTATTTGTGTGTGTGTGTGTGTGTGTGTGTGTGTGTGTGTGTGTAAGAAAGTTGTCCACTTCCATTCTTTTGCATGTGACTGACCAGTTGTCCCAACACTATATGAAGAGACTGTCTTTTTCCAATTGCATATCCATTCATCATTTGTCAAAGATTAATTGACCATATAATCATGGGTTAGTTTCTGTGCTTTCTACACTCTTCCTTTCATCTATGTGTCTATTTTTGTGCTAGTATCATATTCTTGATTTTCGCAGCTTTGTAGTATAACTTGAAATTTGGAATTGTGATACCTTCATCTTTTTTCTTGCTTATTCAAGATGGTTTTTGCTATTCAAGGTTTTTTGTCATTCTATAAAATTTTTTATTTGTTTGCTCTACATGTGAGAAAAAAAATGTGTTAGTATTTTGAGAGGGTTTGCACTAAATCTGTGGATTGCTTTGGGTATTTTACCCTATTTTAAATTCCAATCCATGAGCATGGGCTATCTATTTCTTTGTGTCATATATTTCTTTCATTATAGTTTTATAGTTTTCAGATCATAGGTCTTTCATCTCCTTGGTTAAGTTAGTTCTAGATATTTTACTATATTTGGTGCATTTGTAAGTGAGATAACTTTCTCAATTTCTCTTTATTTTACTTAATTACTAGTTAATACAAATGCAGTGTATTTTTGCACATTGATTTTGTATTGAATTTACTCAATTCATTTATCAGTTTTACTATTTTTTTGGTGGAGTATTTTGGGTTTCGTATTTAGTATCATGCCATCTGCAAATAGTGAAAGTTTTACTTTTTTCTTACCAATCTGAATGCCTTCTATTACTTTTTTTTGTCTGATATCTGTGGCTTGGACTTTCAATACTATGTTGAATAAAATTGTTGAGAATGGACATCCTTGTCTTGTTTCTGACTTAAAGGTAAATTTTTCAGTTTTCCCCTATGGAATATGACATTAACTGTAGGTTTTTCATATATGGTCTTTATTATATTGAGGTATGTTACCTCTAAACCGACTTTGTTGAGGGCTTTATCATGAATGGATGTGGTACTTTGTCAATTGCATTTTCTGCATCTATTGAAATGATGATATGTTTATTCGTTTGCTTGCTTGCTTGCTTTTAAATTTAATTTCATTTTAGTTAACATACAATGTTATATGAGTTTCAAGTGTAAAAAAAATAAAGATTCAACATATCCATATATTACTTAGTTCTCATCAAAATAGATGTACTCTTAATTCCCTTCACCTATTTCACTTATCACCCCATCAACCCCAACTCTGGCAACTATATGTTCATTCCCTGTAGCTAAGAGTCTAATTTTTGGTTTCTCTCTCTCTCTTGTTTCCTTTGCCCATTTGTTTTGTTTCTTAAATTCCACAGATAAGTGAAATCATATGGTATTTTTTCTTTCCCTGACTTGCTTATCTCATTTAGAATTATGCTGTCTAGAACCATGCATGTTTTTGCAAATGACAAGATTTCATTCTTTTTTATGGTGGATAATATTGAAATTATGGTATGTTGTTTTCATCCTTTCTCTTGTTGATGTGATATATCAATCACATTGATTGATATGCAAATATTGAACTACCCTCACATCTACAGAATAAATCCCATTTTATTGTGGTGAATGATTATTTAATGCATTGTTGGATTTAGTTTGCTAATATGATGTTGAGGATTTTTTCACATATGATCATCATGGATATTGGCCTGTAGGTTCCTTTTTTTGTAGGGTCTTTATCGGGTTGGTATCAGGGAAATGCTAACCTCATTAAATCACTTTGGAAGTTTTCCTTCATCGTATATTTTTTTGGAGTTTGGAATAGTTTGAGAATAGGTATTAACTCCTCTTTAAATGTTTGGTAGAATCACCTGTGAAGCCATCAGGTTATGGACTTTTGTTTGATGGGAGTTTTTTGATTACTGATTCAAGTTCATTGTTGGTAATCTGTCTATCCAAATTTTCTCTTTCTTCTTGCTTCAGTTTTGGTGGCTTATATGATTTTATGGATTTACCCATTTCTTCTAGTTTGTTCTATTTGTTGGCATATAGTTTTTCCCAGTATTCTTTTATAATTTGTATTTTTGTGATGTTGGTTATTTCTCATCTCTTATTTCTGGTTTTGTTTATTTGAGTTCTCTCATTCTAACTTTTGTTTGTTTGTTTGTTTGTTTCTCAGTCTGGCTAAATGTTTATCCATTTTGTTGATTTTTTCAGAGAACCAGATCCTGGTTTCATTGATCTCTTCTATTGTCTTGTTGTTGTTTTGTTATTGTTGTTAGTTTGGGGGATTGTTTGTTTTAGTTTCTATGTCATTTATTTCTGCTCTAATCTTTATTATTTTCTTCTGTCTGCTGGCTTTAGTCTTTGTTTTCTGTTCTTTCTGAGGCTCCTTTGGGTATAAGGTTATGTTGTTTATCTGAGATTTTTCTTGCTTCTTTGTCTCTTGTTACCATCTTTATTTTAAAGTTTATTTTTCAGATAAGTGTTGCTACCTCAGCTTTCTTTTCACATTCATTTGTATGATAAATGTTTCTCCATTTTTTCACATTCAATCTGCATGTGTCTTTGGGTTTGAAATGAGTGTCTTTTAGGCAGCATATAGATATGTCTTGCTTTTTTATTCATTCCATCATTCTTCATTTGATTGGAGTGTTTAGTCCATTTACATTCAAAGTAATTATTTCTAGGTGTGTATTTATTGCTATTTTTTTATTGTTTTCTGGTTGTTTTTGTAGTTCTTTGATCTTTTATTGCTCTCCTCTCTCACAGTTTGCTGATTTTCTTTAGTGATATACTTAGATTCTTTTCTACTTTTTTGGCATATCTAATACTGTTTTTTTATTTGTTGTTATTACTAGGTTTATACATAACATGTGCATTAGAAGTCTATATTAAGTTGATGGTCATTTAAGTATGAGCCCATTCTTTATTCCTCTCCCTCCTACATTTTATGTATATGATACGATAATTTATATCTTTTTATCTTGTGAATTCTTTGACTGATTTTTATAAATATAATTGATTTTACTGCTTTTTTGCTTTAACTTCTATATTGATTTTACTAGTGCTTAGTCTACTCTTCTTTATTATGTTTGCATATACCTGTAATTTTTGTTGTTGTTGTTGTTGTTGTTGTTGTCTTATAATATTTTACTCCTGACTGTAACTTGTCCTTTCCACTCAAATAATTTTCTTTAACATTAATTCTTGTAAAGCTGGGTTCATGGTGATGAGTTTTTTAGTAGTAGTAATAGTAGTAGTAGTAATTTTGTTGTTCAGCTTGGTTGTTTTCGATTATGTTGTCTTACATCTCACTGAACTGTTCTTTCACTTCATCTAGTCTACTATTTATTCCCTCTACTATAGTTGTAATTTCAGTTATGGAATGAAAACATCTCTGCTTTCTGCATCAGTTAAGAAGAATCTCTGTTTGCTTCTTATTTATCTTTTTGTTGAACAGCTCACTGAGATCCTTCATTCTTTCCTCAATCCAATAAGTATCTTTATGACCATGACTTAGAATTCTCTATCATATATATTGTTTATCTTTGTTTTATTTAGCTGTTGGATATTATTTTTTCTGTTCTTTTATACTATTGTCTGTCTCTTCATTTTGTCTAACTCTGTGTTTGTTTCTATGTATTTAGACAGTCAGCTGTGTCTCTTGATGTTGAAAGTAGTGGCCTTATGAAGAAAACGTCCTAAATGTCCTCCCATGTTCACCAGAGGCAGGTGCTCGAAGGGTGTCTCCCATGTGCTGTGTGCCCTACTGTTGTGCCATGTTTTTCTTCAGTCTAGTCATCTTCAATGGCCTTCTTTCCCAGGTGTGGGCAGGTTTTGGTCCCTGTGGTCTTAAGGTGTGAGTCTTGGGCTACCTTGGACTTGTATTTCCTCAGACCCAGATGTCTGCCTTCAGTCAGTTTTCCAGAAGTGTGGTAATACTCATCTGCAGTCTCTATTCCCTGAATTGTCCCCTGAAAGACTTTCACTGGTGGACAGAGCTGGCAATGAGAAAAATTGTCTGTCCCCCTATCTGTTAGGGTTGTAGTACCCTGAACTATAGGGTTCTCTATTTTTACTGCCCCCATGAAGTTTTAGTTGTGGATGGGGCTGGGAGTTAAATCAAATGTCTTCCCTACTCCACTGCTGGGGCAACAGTTGAACAATTGTGTGTGGTTATCTTCCTTTTCAACCAGGGCAGGAGTCACTTTGTAGCTCTGCTGGTCACTGTTAGGGCTGTTTGTAGAATGAGATGAATCACATTCTGCTTTGGATAGACTCCTGCTGAGTGGAGTGGGTTGAACAGGGGCAAATCCATAGGAGAGGATGGAAACTGGGTACATGGTGTTAACAAGGTATACATAAGTCCCTGCCAGCCTTGCTTGAAGGATGAAGTCTGGCTGGAGTAGCACTGGAAAGACTCCTACTGAGTGGGGCAGGTAAGATGGGGCAAATCCACAGGAGATCACAGGAGCAGGGTGCAGACTGTTAGCAAGCTATATTGAGAGTGCTGGTTCACACAGTTGTTAAGGTATCTATACTGAGGGTAGGGAAGAGAAATGGTGGTTGACAGCTCTTTTGTTCCTGGAGAAGTCTCCCAAAGATTCTTTCCTTTCCAGTGCACATTCTTAGATTAGTTAATAAATCTCCTTCCCACATAGTCCAGGTGCTTTTCAAACTGCTGTTTCCATGTTGTATCTTGGAAACTATTTGCTATGCTTTTTCTTTAAGGGTGGGGACTCATTTTCTTATTGCCCTTCAGCCCCCTTACCCCCAAGCCTGCTGATTTTTAAAGTTCCTGGTGGTAAGCCCTGATAATTGTAAAAAATTACAGTTAATCTTCTCTGGTTTTCAAAGCCCAAAGTTATGGGGACTTCTCTTCCCAGTGCAGGGTCCCTATATCTGGGGGTTCCTGGTGTGGAGTCTCAATGCTTTAGGAGTCTCTCTTGTTTGTGGTTAGTCTTGAAGATTTATTTGATTCCCACACAACTGGGACTCCTCCCTTCCTACCACTTTCCATGTGGCCTCCTCTCCAGGATTAGTTGTGAAGCGTCTGTTCTGCTAGTATTTTGTTTGTTTTAGGTTAATTGCCCCAATATGGAAATTATGTAGGTGTATTTGAGGGACAAGTTGAAATTATGATCCTCTCACTCTGCAATCTTCCCAGGCTGACATTTTGAGATACTTTTGGGAAGATCAAAATCTTAGAAGAAAGTTCAAAAATAAAACAAATATTTCCAAAGCTAAATATATTTGAATATATTAACTAAAAATGAAAGGGAAGACACCAATGGATAAATTCAGTTATGGTTTCATTAAAGAAAAAACAAATCAAAGATTTTTAAGCGTTAGAAAAAAATGGGGCTTCTGTGGTTATGCTAATTAAGGTTTTGGAAACTAGTATTCTGGATAAGATGAAATGTGTCAAGTCTTATTAATACAACTCAGCTAGAATGTTAAATTCAGTGAAGAATGACTTACCAGATTACTGGAAGCCCATGGTCTTTTATTTGTTTGATCTGGTTATACCAGCTTATTAAAACATAACATGCAAGTTTGATATGTATTAGGCAACTACTATTATAAATAGAAAACTTTTTATTCCTAAGGCATATAGATATAGATATAGATAGATATATAGATAGATATCTGACAGATATCTATATCTATATGGATAGACATAGATATCTGTCAGAAATCTATCTATATCTCTATATCTCTATCTAGATATATCTAGATAGAGATATAGATAGAGATATAGAGATATAGATAGATACATAGATACATAGGTATTTAAAAGTCAGCCAAATAGGAAAATTAAGATTGAAGTAAATCAATCTTAATTCCATATAGAAAATCACTTTTGACATAACTTTAGGATGAGGGTAATAACCTGTCATAATCACAAAATGAAAGAGATTGTATTAGGTAATGGGTTATTAGGGTTATCTCAGAATTCTGACTACCACACTAAATCAGACACTGCAACACATAGCACTCACATTCTTTGTATTTTTTATTACCAACCTTCAGTTACAGTATCATCCCCAAAGTTAACTTGTTGCTTGGTGTTTATTTTTATGCCAACATAAAATTTGGGTGGTCTTAAATGCTTTTGTTTTTATTGTTTCAATTTTGGAGAATACATGAAATAGCTCAGGTTTACATGGCTGACAGGATCATACTAAATCCCAAAGCTTTCTTTTTTTTTCAATCTTTTAAAAATTTAAATTCAATAATCAACTGCAAAGTAACCACTAAAGCTAAAATCAATCCCTAAATTCAAGTTAGTTAACATATAGTGTAGAACTATTTTCAGAAGGACAATTTAGTGATTCATCACTTACGTATAATACCCAGTGCTTATCCTAATAAGTGCCCTCCTTAATGTTCATCACCCATCTAGCCCATGCCCCCACTTCCCCTCCAGCAATCCTGAGTTTTTTCTCTATACTTAAGAGTCTCTTCTGGTTTGCTTTCCTTTGTCTGTCTTATTTTTCCTTCCCTTCTCCTATTTCATCTGTTTTGTTTATTAAATCCCATATAAGAATGAAATCATATAATATCTGTCTTTCTCTGACAGACTTATTTAACTTAGCCTAATACATTCTAGTTCCACCCATATCATTGCAAATGGCAAGCTTTCATTCTTTTTGACCACCAAGTAAATATTTCATTGTATATATATGACCACCTCTTTATCCATTCATCAGTCAATGGACATTTGGGCTCCTTCCATAATTTGTCTATTGTTGATAGGGCTTCTATAAACATTGGGGTGCATGTACCCCTTTGAATCAGCATTTTTGTAACCTCTGCATAAAGTGTGAAAATGCTGGATCATATGATAGTTTTATTTTTACTTTTTTGAGGAACCTCCATAATGTTTTCCAGAGTGGCTGTACCAGTTTGCATTTCCACCAATAGTGCAAAAGTGTTTCCCTTTCTCCACATCCTTTTTAACATCTGCTCTGTCCTGAGTTGTTAATTTTAGCCATTCTGATAGGTGTGAGGTGGTATCTCATTGTGTTTTTTATTGTGTCTCCCTGGTGATGAGTGATATTAAGCATCTTTTTCATGTGTCTGTTAGCCATTGGGTGTCTTCTTTGGAAAGTATCTATTCATGTTTCCTGCCCATTTCTTCACTGTATTATTTGGAAAAACAAAAGCTTTCCTTTAGAGGTTTTGAACAGGAGGATGTAGCAGTCACAGCTACAGACAGAAGACCAAATATATATCTATATCTATATCTATATCTATATCTATATCTATATCTAATCTATATCTATATCATCTATATCTAATTATCCTCATCCTGAATTGGAGATCCAATTTATTCCCAAATTTTTTGACAATACTTTCAGCCATGTTCATAACCCTTAGAGAAGAGACTGGAATATCTTATCCATAGAAGTTGACCAGCAGAAGATAATAAAGTCACAGACCCTAGTATGTATGTGTGTGTGTGTGTGTGTGTGTGTGTGTGTGTGTGTGTGTATTTTTTAACAGAACCTAATATTTTAAATTTTTTGGAGGACAAGAAGCCAGAGGCACCATAAGAATGTCCTGAAAGAAAGGGACAAAGCAGCAAGAAACTGCTTTCAGTTTCATTCCCAGGTTGGTGGGCTGCCAGGGCTGCTCGTTCTCTCCAGAAGGCCTTCATACGGGCACCAGGCCTGGGGTGAAGAATGTTTTGTCTGGTGCCAGATGTACTCATGACCCAGTATGGAATACACTGCAGGTGCATGGCTTGTCAAGATGCCAAATATTATGTTGTGTGTGCCTGTTACCAGACAATTTGCAAAACTAAAAGAGACTTGAGCCAGGGGACCGATGCTTTGGCTCCTGGAGAGTCTTAGCCCCCTGCTTTCCAATTCTCTCATCACCGCACCTTTAGGACCTGTCTCTCTACAAAATTTCTCACAATACAGTGAAATCCTCAATTGATACTTATATTAGCTACCTATAACAAGCTTTGCCTTCCTCAGAACTTTATTTGAGTGGCTCACTCACCTAATGAGCAGAGAAGTATCATTAGATATTTAAGGAGATTCATTATCAAGAAAAATATAAAACCAAATAAACAAAAAAGTGAAACTTGGAAGAAACAAACACAGGGCAATAAGAATAATTAATGTTAGAGAAATTAATTTTAATATATATGAAAGAAAATATAAAGTGAAAAAATAGGGTATGCAGAAGTTTAATTCATAAAACCAAAACATAGTCTTGTTAATTAAAAATGTGATGATTAATTAAAAATATCAGTAGAAGGGTTAAATGATCAAAATGAAGAAATATTCATGAAGGTAGCATAAAAACACAAAAGAATAAAAATAAGATATGAAATAGAATTTATATAGGAGATTCAATATTGAGTAATAGCAGTTTTATAATTGAAGAACAGAGGAAATAGAGGAAAGACATAATCAATGCAATGAATCAAAAATATTTCCCAGAGCTAAAAATCATGTGTGGTCACATTAAAGAGCTTCCTGAGACCCTTGAGGTCAGTAGATAAAAAAAAATGTGCTATTTGGTATGCTCAAAATACATAATAGATTCACATGCCCCTCTAAAAAGAAAAATGTGTCAGGGACCAGAATGACATTCAACTTCTTAATAACAAACTGAAAGACAATTGGGCACATTTTAAAATATAATAATATAGCTAGCCAACATTTTATTCATGCCCATCACCCATTTAACCCATCCCCCACACACCTCCCCTCCAGCAACCCTCAGTTTTTTCTCTGTATTTAAGAGTTTCTTATGGTTTGCCTCCCTCTCGGCTTTTATCTTTTTTTAAAATGTTTATTTATATTTGAGGGAGAGAGACAGAGTGTGAATGGGGGAGAGGCACAGAGAGAGACTGGGACAGAATCTGAAGTAGACCTCAGGCTCTGAGCTATTAGCACAGAGCCTGATGCAGGGCTTGAACCCATGAGCCATGAGATCATGACCTGAGCTGAAGTCCAATACTTAACCGACTGAGCCACCCAGATGCCCCTCTCTGTTTTTATCTTTTTTTATTTTTTCCTTCCCTTCCTCTATGTTCATCTTCCCCCTCCTAAATTCCACATATGAGTGAAATCATATGGTATTTGTCTTTCTCTTTTTTTGCTTAGCTTGATACACTAATTCTATCCACATCGTTGCAAAAATATGTCATTATTTCATAATATAGATATAGATATAGATATAGATATAAATATATATATATACCACATTTTCTTTATCAGTTCATCAGGTGATAGACATTTGGACTGTTTCCATAATTTGGCTATTGTTGATGTGCTAGTTCAAATTTATTCAGTGAGATTTTGTAATTAATGCATTAGTGCATGTGTGTTGACTCTCCATTTTCAAATCCAAAAGAAATTAAACAGTAATTCATATTCTTTACTATGTCTATGAAAACAGACTGCTGTGTCATTTCCCATAAACTGCCCCATGGAAGAGCTCCAGATGTTATTTGAGCCTTCATTCTGCTGGTTCTGTGGAAAAGGGGAAGATAAATGAGACATTGTAACTTCTAATATGGGGATAGCTATGTGTTGCTTGTTTGTGATAGTAAATTTCTGCTTGAAAAAGAGAGAACTAAATGGTTTATCCATTTTGTAGAAATTATGAATTAATTTTTGGCTAAAAGGAAATTATAAGGACATTTCCAATCATGACAAAACAAAACAGAAGAAAACAAACCTCAGGTTTCCTCATTTTCTATCATTGGCAGAGCAAAATATATTTATACATGTTTGGTATAACCTTATATATTATATATTTGGTATAACTGTGTACACACACACACTCATATATATATACATATATATGCATATATATATATATATATATATATATATATATATATATATAATGTTATATATTTATTATAGTTATACCAAAGCACAGAAGTATGATTGATTTCCCCTTGTGACTTCTGCTTCTGAACCTTCCAATTTATACACTAATGATTCCTGGGAATTTGAAGTCTCCTGAGGCATTAAAATCCCTATTATTCTACATCCTCCCTGCAATGTTTCCCAGGCTTCTCTCCAGAGTAATGATCATGTCATCTCCATAAAAACCTTCCTATAGCGCAGTTTAGGTCCTTTGGAGTTACATAGGAAAGGACAAAGCTCAGAAGGTATTCCCCTTATCTCTCTCTCCCATGAATTGCTCTCATGATTTATGACATTGAGTAGAGTCACCCACAACCCACCAGTTTTAAGCTGGACCTCTTCTGGGGAAAAGATCAAGAAGATAAATGGCAGGTAGAAATCACAAACCAGAGTAATTTGCTGGAGTTAAACCATCTATAAACAGACAACTTTAGCTTCTTTGATTCTACACTTGGCAATATGCCACCAAAAATAGTAAGGATCTGCATATTGTATTTCTTCTGACACTTTGTTCAGTTCTCAGAGTGTCCATTAGTTTTCTAATTCACAACATTCTTTGAAATACTTCAGAAGGTACAGATACACACACACAAATAGAGAAGCACCAACTTGGTTCTTAGAGAAGTTAATTTAATGATGTCAGGACATACTTGGAAATTAGCACATGGCACACATTGGCCAATTCAAATAGATATAAAATTGTATAATTATAATTTATTTCTATTGGAATTATCTTATAAAATACACTACATAAAATAAATATTGAATTATACTTCAAATAAAATAACAGGTATGCATATGAAAAATCACACAAAATAGAATGAATAAAACATAGCCACATCAGTGACCCATAGAGTAAAGAAGATATTTTTTAAGTTTATTTATTTTTGAGAAAGAGAGAAGAAAGAGAGCAGGGGTTGGAGGGCAGAGAGAGAGGGAGAGAGAGAATCACAAGCAGATCTCACGAATCCTGAGCCAATATTAAGAGACAGATGCTTAACCAACTGAGCCACCCAGATGCACTCAATACAGAGGATTTTTAACTGCAGTAAGTTAATCAAAGAAAATGACCTGAAGAAATAGTATTAATTAAACTTGAAATTAACTGATAGGCAAAGGTAAGGAGAGAAAGTAGAAAGGCATTCCTAGGTGACAGAATTTGTGAAGGAAAAACAGCAAGGACAAAACCAAGAATAACATAGAAAGTCATTTTATCATTCAAGACCAAGACAAGATATAGTAACTGGCTGTAGTACAAAATTTGGATGTGGGAAAGACAAAAACTGAGGTGCTAAAATTGAAAGCTAAAGTAATACGAATGTACAATCAAAACATTTTATTGATATTATGGGTAACCGGGCACCAGGAACCCACTTCTGTCATTGCCACCAACCTAATTATGTTCTATAAACAGCAGTGAAATAGAGCATTTTTTATATTACATGTATAAAGATAACTGTGACATTCACAATGTAGTCCAAATAACTAAGTTTCCTGGCACAAAGTGATTATATTTTATAACATAACTTAATTGTGTATGTATATAATAACTATGTATGATATGTATAACTACATATAATAAATAGATATATAACTATGTATATGAATACATAAATATATAAATTGGAGATTCACGGACAATTGAATCTTGAAAAAAATATGTGATGAAATTGTCCAGTAGTGATAAACCAGATAACGAAATTATACATAGATATAAAAACATACATGCCACAGAGTTTGTACAATATTTAACTCCAGAGTAGTAACTGGGAGACAGGAGATACCTAGGATACTATTAAAGAATTAAGTTTAAAAATAAGCTAGTGCAAATTGTAGGGCTTTTGAAAACCAAGCTAGATTTTTAGAGTATTCAATAGATAAGTAAAGAAAATATTTAAACTTTTTGGGAAGAGAGGGATAATTTAAAAGAGAGACTAAAAATCACTAACAAAGCTATGGGAAATTTAAGAAGAGGAAGAATTGAAGGTGGAGGGAAAGAAAGGAGGAAGAGGTCAATGGACATAAAGCCAAAGCCAGAGTTAAATGCATGAGTAGACAGAGTCAACAATTATACACATTGTGATTAAACAGGGAATTAGGTGATATTCTTAAATACAAATTATTAACAATTTTAATAATTGTTAAACTATTAACAATTATTATAATTGGGGTTTTCTGACCATCCCCATCTTGAGAGGATCCTCTTTGTGGTCATTCTGTCATTCTTCTATAGTTTTATTCTTTGGACACCAAAAGATTTTATGTCCTCAAAATAAATAAAATGCATTTTATTTATTTATTTATTCATTCATTCATTCATTCATTCATTTATTCATTTATTTATTTGAGATAGCATGAGTGGGAGAGAGGGGCAGAGGGAGAGACAGAGAGAATCTTAAGTACATTTCACTCTCTGTGCAGGATCCCATGCAGGGCTGATCCCACACCCCTGGGATCATGACCTGAACATAAATCAAAAGTTGATGCTCAATTCACTGAGCCACCCAGGCACACCTATTTGTTTATTTATTAACTTACTTTATTTACTTATTTTTATTTTCTTCAAGTATTTTCTTGTTAAATATTAGTAATGTGGAGTTTAAAATTCTATTTTATATAAAAATTTGAGATTAGGTTTTTTTTAATGATGATTTAAAGAAAATCACTTTAACCTATATGACATTTAAAGACAGTGTTTTAATTAACTGGGGTCTGATCTACTACCACTTTTGGCAAATGGCCAAGTCTTAGGAAATGGTGGTTTGTAACCAAATGGCACAAACAATAGGAAACCAGAAAAAATAAAAATGAAAATAAAGGATTTTTCCAGTGTGGACAAAATTAACAGGGATAAGAAAGAAAAGAGGAATAAAAGAGCAATTTCCCCATTTTTTTTTTCAAGGACTTAACCTTTCATTTCACTCTGATATACAAAACAACAGTAATCACTAACGAAGGAAAAAACAAAAAATAAGGAAGACATATTTTAATAGTTATTTCACTTAGTTTGTCATGAATTTGTGTAATAAAATTTTATCTAACTTTTCCCAAATTCTAAAAAAATAGGGTTAAATATATCTGCTGGAACCACTGGGAATTTATTAAACTATTGCAAAAAAAACTAATTAACATGTGAATCAAAGAAAATGATCTGCAGAAATAGGGTGAATTAAACTTGAGATTAAGTGATACACGAATATATGAATAGAAAGTAGAAAGACATTTCCAGGTGACAGAAAATGTGAGGGAATGAGAATACAGGGCAAATACCAGTGATTGGAGTTGTAATATGAATGTGATATAATCATTTACATCTTCAAAAACTGGATTTGGAATGGAGAGCGGGGGTGATTCAAGAGAAGTAAATACACAAGGCACTGTATTACCTTGTGAAAAGTATGATATCTGGGCATGACTAGGTTAGATATTCAATTTCTAAAAGATTGATCATAGAGGACAACTCACATCATGATCTCTGGTAGTATCGAATAGGTGGATAAATTCACATCTGGTCCTGGTATTTAAAGATCATAAGAACCAGAGAACCCAACGTATGCTCTTTCAAACCTGACATATTAGGGATATATATTTGGGGAAAGGTGAAATTTCACAGGAATTAATGACTGCCAATTGTTATCAACCACTTCGAAGCAGTTTCAGGAATATTCAGAAAATGTATTCACTGAAAAGGAGAGAAAATGAATTTCTCTTAGGATGATAACATGACTTTCTACCTAGAGTAAGGGGCAGTACAAATGGACATGTCTTGCTTGTTCACATATAGCCTGGATCAGTATATTTAAGAACTAGAAGAAGAATGCACAAATTTTCTATTAAAAATATCTTATTAAAGTTTTGTGAGATACTTACATATTCTAAAGATATTGTCCATTTTCAGGAAAATGTCTGTAGTACATGTCAGTTTACTCTTTATTCTTTTTTCTAATTAATAATACTTATTTCTTAATTTTCATCAAATATTTTGTATTTTTAAAAATGGTATTCAAGTTTTATGTTTTGTTTTGAATAGATTACTGATGACAATTATAAAACTTTCTATCTAGTTGTTTCTATTTTTTAAGGTTTTAAGATATGCACACAGATATGCACACAGGCTTTTATTATAAGTTTCAAAGATTGTGGCATAAAGAGTGGCTAATGGCTGTGAAATACTTTTTCCCCCAATTTCTCATTCTCCTGAGGTACAGTAGAGATGGATGGAACAAATGACAGCACTCAGGGAAATTTCATCCTTTTGGGATTTTCTGACCGTCCCCATCTCGAGAGGATCCTCTTTGTGGTCATCTTGATTGCATACCTCCTGACCCTTGTGGGCAACACCACCATCATCCTGGTGTCCCGGCTGGACCCCCACCTCCACACGCCTATGTACTTCTTCCTCACCCACCTATCTTTCCTGGACCTCAGTTTCACCACCAGCTCCATTCCTCAGCTGCTCTATAACCTGAATGGCCGTGACAAGACCATCAGTTACACAGGCTGTGCCATCCAGCTCTTCCTGTTTCTGGGTCTGGGTGGTGTGGAGTGCTTGCTCCTGGCTGTCATGGCATATGACCGGTTTGTTGCAGTCTGCAAGCCCCTGCACTACCTGGTGATCATGAATCCACGTCTCTGCATGGGCTTAGTGTCCCTTGCTTGGGGCTGTGGTGTGGCCAACTCTTTGATTATGTCTCCAATGACTCTGTGGCTACCCCGCTGTGGATATTGCAAAGTAGACCACTTCCTGTGTGAGATGCCTGCCCTGATTCAGATGGCCTGTGTCAATACAGCTGCAATTGAAGGCATTGCCTTTATCCTGGCAGTGGGCATTGTCCTGTCACCTCTGGTGTTTATCCTGATATCCTATGGCTACATCATGAGGGCTGTGTTAAGTATCCAGTCATCCTCAGGGAGGCACAAAGTCTTTAACACCTGTGGCTCCCATCTCACAGTGGTCTCCCTTTTCTATGGAAACATCATCTACATGTACATGCAACCAGGAACCAGCTCCTCCAAGGACCGGGGAAAGTTTCTCACTCTTTTCTACAACATTGTCACACCACTCCTGAACCCCATGATCTATACCTTCAGAAACAAAGAGGTGAAGGGGGCACTGAGAAGATTAGTTTTGGGAAATCTGTCTTTAAGGAAGAGATTATAACCTAACACAATGATAGCAATGATTTCTTATGTTAATATCCTACACTGTATTGATCTTGCATTACTACCATCTGCCAGAGTTTGGGAATATTTCATCACAGAGTTTATGGTCCATCTTTAGTTTTCTTTTGTGCAAGTCATGCAGAAGTACATAAATTATAATATTCAAAAATGGTTATTCTCAAGGAATATCTGTTGACCATTACTAATGTACAAATATCTAGATGGTTAACATACTATACTAAAAAACAGAGCCATGTTTTCTAGTAAGTCTAGAAAGGAAAGAGAGAAAATTGAAATGAAATTTCTTTTACCCAGACTTTCTGAAATGTTTAACCATTTCAGAATATTAACCATTATAGAATATTGAATATTTTATTATAATCATTCACCTTTACAAATTTTGATAAGATCTGTCAACATGGATAATAATTTATATTTCAGTATCATTGTCCTACAACAAAAGCAACAAAAACAACAAAACACTCTCACAGAAAAATGTAGTTAATATTCCTTATTATCTATTTATTGATTCAATAGCAATTATTGAATGGCTTTTGTATTGCAGGCACTGTTCTAGGTGCTGGATTAAAGCTTTGATCAAAACTGACAAGGTCCCTTGGGGTGCCTGGGTGGCTGAGTCAGTTAAGCGTCTGGCTTTTGATTTCAGCTCAGGTCATGATCTCATGGCTACTTTGTGAGACCAAGCCCTGTGTTGGGCTCTGCACTGACAACATGGAGCATGGTTGGGAATCTCTCTGTCCCTTTCTCTTTGCTCCTCCCTGCTCCCTCTCTTTCTCTCAAAATAATAAACAACACTAAAAAGAAAAGACTGACACGATCCTGATTTTGTGAAATTTAACTACTTATATCTACGCTGGTGACAATAAATGACAAAGAATAAAGCTTTCATTGAGTGATAATGTAAATAAAATTTAAAATATGTATACATATATATTGACATTTATATTGATATCATGGGAAGTAATCAAGAAGTTGGGAAAGGTGGAATGTTCTGGGAAGGTCTCTATTGAAATAGTATTTTAGTCACATCCAGAGGATGAAAATGAAGACCTGTCACAATCATTCCAGAAGAAGGGATGTTAAGTTTAAATTTTGCCATGTAAGAGGAGGCTTGGCATACTTTGAGTCAGAAGAATGGTCATTGTTCATGGAGTGGGGTTCTAGAGAGATAATAGTGGAGATAGAATCAAAGAGGTAGACAGAGAAGGCCAGAGCATGAAGAATCTTACAGGTAATGTTATAGACTAAGACAAGAAGTAGTGGAGAAAGTAAATAATATGATTTTTCAATTTCACAGGTCCAGTCCTTCTGTTGTGCAGAGCATGGAAGTTTTGGGACAAAGATGAGGCAAAACAGACTATAGTAGTAAATGAGACAACAGTAGCTAATGGTTTGCAATAAACAGTATCAATGAAAAGAGTAAATTTATAATCAAAGATGTATTTTAGAGATCAAGCCAGGAGTATTTTCTAATGGAACTTGTAGAGTGAGAACTTATTAGGAATTAAGAGTGATGTAATTTGCAATTTGTAATTTTAGCAAGTAAGTGTTGATTAGAACCTTTTCTGGAATGGGAGTGATTGAAGTAAAAGCAAATATACAGTTGGGGTAGGGATTCAAATGTTCTTTTTTAGACAAATTATGTTTAGAATAAAGAAAAAATAGTCAAACAAGGATATCAATGTGGTAGTTATGTAAAAGGTCAGGACCTCAGGTTAGAAAGGTAGCATTGGTAATGTTAATTGAAATTCACCAGTATAAAGATGTTATTTAAATGCATATTTTACTGCCCATTTATGGAGTAGAATTAGATAAGATAACTGAAGTAAACAACTTATACTAAGGAAAATAAAAGAAACAAAGAAAGAGACTAGAACTAAGTTCTAAAATGAATTAATGTTTCCAGCACCTGGGTAACTCATTTGGTTGCGTCACTCTTGGTTTTGGCTGAGGTCATGATCTCACAGTTTTGTGAGTTTGAGCCCCATGTCACACTCTGTGCTGCCAATGCAGAGCCTGCTTCAGATTCTTTCTCTCTCTCTCTCTGATCCTCCCCCACTCACTCACACACTCTCAAAATAAAAAATAAACTTAAAAAATAAAAAATTAAATGAGTTAATGTTTAGAAATCAGAGGAAAAGGGATCAGCAAAGCATTAAAATTGGACAGTGTGGTAAATTGTTTGCAGATATGACTATTACCAGTTCCTTTCATACTATGCATGTCTTTTACGCCTTCCATCCACAGACAAACACTTCAGTATGGTCTGGTCATGTGACTTGCTTTGTTCAACAGAGTATGCTAGTTGTAATGTATGAATCCTGGGCCCAGTTCACCAGAGTCCTGGCTGCTACCTATTTTGTTTTCTTGGGATCTAAGTTCCATGTAAATAACCTCAGGCCACACTGATAAATGCTGACAGGCAATATGAACAGAGATAGATCCAGATAGATCCAGTCATTCCACCCTCCAGTGCTGTGAATTAGGTCATCCAACCAGAGCCAAACACCTAGCAAATACATCCTTTCAAGGTCCACAGAGCCAGAACGTGAAACAAAGATGAACTATTCTGGCTAAGCCCTGTAAAATTTTCTGATTCATAAATAAGAACAATAATAATGTAGTTTCCACTAGATTTGAGGATGATTTTATTGGCAGTAATAAATAATAATCAGAAAATAAAAGAAAATGAGTTTTGTTGTTTGTTTTTGTTTTTGCTTTTGTTTTTTGTTTTTGTTTGAAACCAAGTTCTAGGTAGAGTCAGCAAGTGTTTGGTATGCTGGTAAGAAACTTACAAGAGAAAACATGTATGTGACCCAACAAAGAGATGTTAGTAACATTGACAATTCTTTCAGAGAATTAGTTGAGAATAAAATTTCATTTGGAGTGTGAAAAAGAAGAGAGATGAAAAAGTGGAAGTTTTTACTAGAATACTCTGAGGTATGAAAAGGAAACAATGCTTCATTATGGAATGTTTTGATTCATTTAAAAATAGGATGTACTAAATGGGTCTGCAAACTTAATCTAATATTTAAATTTTTTCAAACATTTATTTATTGTTGAGAGACAAAGAGAGATAGAGCACAAACAGGGGAGAGACAGGGAAAGAGAGGGAGATAAAAATCATGAAGCAGGTTCCAGGCTCTGAGCTGTCAGCATAGAGTCTGATGTGGGGCTTGAACTCATGACCTGAGCTGAAGTTGGACACTTAATCGACTAAGCCACCCAGGTGCCCCCTGAATCTAATATTTAAATTTAGAAAAAGGCTCTTTGGAACCCAGAGGAAGTTTCTGGTATGAGGATTGAGGTCTTTAAAAATGGCACACATTGGTGAATTCAAAGCTTTCAATAAGAATCAGTACATTTCTCAGTTGTAATAGGCTAAAAGCTATTGTATATAAACAGAGGAAAGTGTAAGTATTTTTTATGGAAATAACGCATGGAGTTCTTCACTGTTTTGATTTCCTCATTACAATGTAAGAATTAGTCATGAATTGGAGGATATTGAGAAGTTGAATAGTGACAGAGAAAGTAGGTTGATATGAAGAGTGAAAAGAAGGTAAAATGTAGTCTTTTATTGAAGTCTATTTTGAGAGAAAGGGGAGGCAGGGACAGAGAGAGAGGGAGAGATAGAGAAAATCTCAAGCAGGTTCCATGCTCTCAGCACAGAGCCCAACACAGGGCTCAATCTCATGAACCAGGAGACCTCAGCCAAAATCAAGAGTCAGATGTTTAACTGACTGAGCCACCCAGCACCCCAGTAAAATGTAGTCTTGAATGGGAAAATTAAAATATCTCTGTAGTCATATCTTATCTCTTGCTATGGTTTATTGTCCTTTATTGTTTTGAAGATGTATTTAAAATAAAACAAGTTAGCACAATTTAAAAATTATTCTCCAAAATTATGAAACTTTTCAAATATTGGTGAACTGTTAGCAGGCAGTGGAATTCTTCCAGGTGTGAAGGTGATAGAAGAGAATGTGTGTGACAGAAGAGAAAGCATATCCTTATTACATATTTGGAATCAATAATTTATGGTAATATTGGTTGCAAATAACATAACAAGGGATTTGAGTTCCTGGAGAGGTCAAAATCGTTGGTGTGAAAATATGTGTTAAATTTCTGTTGTTAAAATAAAGACTAAGAGGGCTCCTGGGTGGCTCAGTTTAAGTGTCTGGTTTAGGTCATGATCTCACAGCACGTGAATTCAAGCCCCTCCTCGGGTTCTGTGCTGACCACTTAGAGCCTGGATCCTGCTTTGGATTCTGTCTCCTTCTCCTTCTCTACCCCTCCCCTGCTCACACTCCGTCTCTCTCAAAAATAAATAAACATTAAAACATTTAAAAAATAAAATAAAATACAGAAGAAGAACAAAATGTATCAAAAATATGAAGGCACTTTATTTAATAAAGTAACAAATATCAGTAGGGAGGAAATGCTTGTTATGTTGAACTCCTATCTGTTGACCTCAGAATAACTTCATCCTCCTGCCAATTCCTTATGGTCATAAGAAGACTGTTACATCTTCAAATAATTATTGGTATGAAAGGAAAAAAGCCATGAGAAATTAAAAAAAAATAATGATTGACAGCACTTAAGAGTGGCCTTTGCCACTTTCTGGCAAAACTCATCCAAGATTTTTCATTTAAATGTAATTGATCATCTCTAGTTGAATGGATATCTATAAAGGTTAATACTTTTAGCTAATCATTTGATTCCCACAATGAAACTATCAAAGTCTCTTAATAATGAGGATGATTCTACATAACAGAGTCAGACGTCAGAGGCTGATATGCCTGAAGTCCATTCCTAAAGGGTGCTGTTACTGTCAGGGAGCTCTAGAGCAATAGCTCTCCATTAGAATTACCTTAGAAAAGATTAAAAAAATAATAATAAAGGAGTCACAATTCTAATTTTATCTAATTTTATCAACATTCCTGAGAGATAGTCGAGGATACAATTCTGTATAGCCAGAGTTTTATTCTAGGTCCAAAAAATTATTATATCCAAAACTGTGGTTTGTCGTCTGAGGGGGATAGAAGAAAAATAATGGAGTTAATCAAGTCAGGGGTCAGAAAGCACATGGATTTGGATGCATAAGTCATAAGAAGCTTGAAGTCACCAAGAAAGATAAATGAAGATGTGATGTAGATGATATCTTGGAACAAAATAAAGTGGGCATAGTTTTATCTCATGATGGTACTCCAACATAGTTGTTGGGTCAATGCATGAAAAAGTCAATGAAAATAACAAAAGTAATAACATTTACATAGTACCTGTCCTTTTAAGTACTTTAAAGGGTTTTAAACTGAGCCTAGATTACAAAATTGAAAACAAACTTCTAAGTCAGTGAGCATAAAAGCAAACAGTATTCCAGATAATAAAATACCATGATTTTATTTTATTTTATTTTATTTTATTTTATTTTATTTTATTATCTTATTTTACTTTATTTTATTTTATTTTATATTTATGTATTTTAATTTTTATTTAATTTTTAGAAAGAGAGAGACCAAGACAGAGACAGAGCAGAAGTTGGGGAGGGGCAGAGGAAAAGGGAGACACAGAATCTGAAGCAGACTCCAGGCTCTGAGCTGTCAGCACAGAGCTCATTGCAGGGCTCGAACCCATGAACTGTGAGATCATGACCTGAGCCCAAGTCAGCTGCTTAATCAACTGAGTCACCCAGGCAAACCTTATTTTAATTTAATTTAATTTAATTTAATTTAATTTAATTTAATTTATTTAACTTAATTTTTTAATTTCATTTCATTTCATTATTCCTTTTCTTTTCTTTTCTTTTCTTTATTTTATGTTTATTTAAGTTTATTAATTTATTTTGAAAGAGACAGAGAGAGTGTGAGTTGGGAAAGGGCAGAGAGAGAGGAAGAGAGAGAATCCCAAGCAGGCTCTACACTGCCAGCCCAGAGTTTGATGTGGAGCTTGAACTCATGAAACCATGAGACCATGACCTGAGTTGAAATCAAGAATCAGACACTAAATGGACTGAGCTACCCAAGTGCCCCTACCATGATTTTATTAATGACTGCATTTTAATAGCCTGATTTAGTTCAATTCTAAATGATATGAACATACTTTTAAATACCTGGGCTCATTTATTGCTAGTTCTAGGGGAGGAAAAAATTCCTCAACTCATCTTAGGTTCACTGACTGGGAGTCTCCAAATAGAATGACAGAAGACAGATTAATAACACAAAACAAATAAATTAATTAAATGCATCACATATACATGAATAACTCCAAGAAGCAGTTAAAATTTGAGTTTATATAGCATCTTAGCAAAGAATGAAAATTTTGGAGAAGTGACAAGAAAAAGGGAAAAAAAGTCTTTGGGCCTTTAGTGTTGGCAAATTGTGGATAATCAAGTATATGGGGGAAACTGATGATAGAATATGGCAAGTTTAAAGGTTTGTTTTTGGGGGCTCCTGTGTGGCTCAGTTGGTTAAGCATCCGACTTTGGCTCAGGTAACAATCTCATGGTTTGTGAGTTTGAGCCCTTCATTAAACTGTCTGCTCTCTGCACAGAGCCTGCTTTGGATTCTCTGTCCCCTTCTATCTCTGCCCCTCCTTCACTCTCTCACTCTCAAAATAAACATTAAACAAATAAAAATAAATAAAACATAAAAAGTTTGTTTTGTAGACTCCTCTGGTGCTATCTCTGGGTTGATAAGGATCTTGAGTTGTCTCCAGTGATTAATTTCTGCCCTTCTTATTAGAAAGAGGATGGGGGCACCTTTACAAAATTATGTCCTGTTTTTAAGCGTAGAGTGGAAATTTTTTGTACTGCTTTTTAATTGTCTTTGGTTAAAAATAATCAATAAATCAAAGTGGCACATTTTGGGGTGAAATATTTCACTGCTTTTCATTCTTCCATTCCCCTCTATAAAGGGAGAGAAAAGCATTAACTGGAACATGCAGAAAAGAACACATAGAAGATATGAGATATGGAGAATTTTTGCAATGCACACATATTCTCACACACACACACACACACACACAAAATATAAAATACTGTTGAGAGAAACATAAAGTATTATGAAAGGAAAGGAATAACATGTTCATGTATTTTAAAGCTTCAACAATTTTAATTGAATTTTTATTTCCACATAACGGTATATTTACATGCCATTAAAAATGCAAAGAGAAGTCCTATGTATACCTTACCGAATTTTCCCAATGATAAAATATTTCAAAACCTTAGCAAAAGATCACATGCACAATAATGTCATTAATACAGACCAGATGCAAAACAGTACCATCACCACAAGAATCCCTTTTATATCTACATTCACTCTATATCCTTCAGTTAATCCCAGAATCACTTAACTGTTTTCTATTTCTAAAATGTTGCCATTGCAAGAATGTTGTATACTTTGAATAATATAGCATGTAAACTTCAAAAGGTGATTTTTTAAAGGTTGAAGCAATTATTTAGAGGAATTTTAGGTTCACAGAAAAATGCAGGAAAAAGTACAGAAATTTCCCATATAGCCCCCTTCCCCCACAGATGCATATACACTGTCATTATTAACAATCCCCACCAGAGTAGTGCATTAGCTATATTTGATGAACTTATACCCACGTAGCATAATCAGCCAAAGTCCATGTTTATAGTAGAGTTTATTTTTGGTTTTGTACATACTGTGAGATTGGACAAATGTATAATGCCATGTACACATCTTATGCACCATAGAGAGCATTTTTACTGACCTAAAGACTCTCACTGACCTTTTCACTCTCTCTTACACCAATCTTTCCTCTCTTTACCCTACCCATATTGTTACCTTTTCCATAATATTATACAATTGGTATCATAAAGTATGCAGCCTTAAAATATAGGCTATTTTCACTTAGTAACACACTAAAATTCATCCATGTCTTTTCATGGCTTGATTGATTACTTCTTTTTAGCAGTAAAAAAGCATTCCATTGTTTGGATGTATCAAAGTTTATTTATCATTTTCCCTGGAAGAATAGCTGAAACTAAAGTGTGTATAAATTAAGGGGATGTGGGGTTCCACACACACAAGGTACTTTGGCAGGATAGCTGAAGTGGATGTAGACCCAGATGTTTCAGGATTCTGTACAGAGTGTGCCCTACAGGGGTGGCTGGAGCTGAGGTGTTTTATAGGCTAGGAGGTCCTGGGGCACTCCATGCAGTGGGTACCCTCTGAGGAAAGTTAAATTTAATATGGGTATGAGTGGCTGTGGTATCTGGGTTGTCCATGAAATGCATGCCCTTACAAGACAGCTGATGATGACTTGTGTGCAAACTGGGCTGTTCCAAGGTGCTCAGTGCAAGGGAGTTCCATGGATGGCTGACTGCAGTCAATGTAGGCATGAGCAGGGGTTCATGGGTCTCTGTGCACAGGGGCACACTGGAAAAGTGGATAGATCTGAAGTAGATATCACCCAGTGCATTCTGGAGTGCTCTGTGTCAAGGGTGCCCTAGCAAACTGTCTGAAGCCAAAGTGGTATGAACCTGGAGTACTGTAGGGGTGCTTTGCACATTTTTCACCCTGGCATGAAGGCTGGAACTGCAGTTGATGCTAATCAGGGTGTTCTAGTGAGAACTGCCCTGTGGACACCTTGGTGGGATGGCTGGATCTGGTGTAGGCTAGGGCCCCTGGGCTCTCTGAGGTGCAGGTCAGTTGGGATGCTCCAACTGTGCATTCACTGGTCTGTGCTTTCAAGATGTAGGGGTATGTAAACGTTGTGTCTTAGCCTATCCCACCCCAAGAGTGTTCCGGCAGCTCTTTCACCTTTTGGGAGAGTTCTAGATCTGGCTCTATTATGGGTTAATTTTTCCTTAAAAGCTCAACTTTTTTTTAAGTTTATTTATGTATTTTGAGAAAGAAAAAAAGAAAGAGAGAGAGAGAGAGAGAGAGAGAGAGAGAGAGAGAGAGAGAGAGAGAGAATTCTCCAAGCAAGCTCTTCACTGCCAGCACAAAGACCGACATGGGCCTCAAACTAAAGAACTGTGAGATAATGACCTGAGCTGAAGTCAAGAGTCAGATGCTTAACCGATTAAGCCACACAGGCACCCCTAAAAACTCAGCTTTTTAATTGTGCCAGAGGGTGACAGGGGCAATGTGAACTACAGTACCTGGGGCTTGTTGAAGCAGCAACCTGGCTATGGGGTCTAGACCCTGCTCTGGTCTGCACTTTCAAGATGGTGGGGAGAAGCATAAACCATGTCATTCTCCATTCTTTCTGACCCAGAGAGAGTTCCAGTAGCCCCTCTGCAATTTGGAGGAGTTTGGGGCTGGCTCTCTTATGAACTAGTTGTTTCTAAAACTGACTGTTTTCTGTGCCCAAGGAAAGATAAATCTGTTCCCACTTCCTAAGTAGTATCCTTCCCCATGGCAGTTCAAAACATCAGGGGTGGAAGTCCCTTTCATTAATGTGTCTCTGTCTTTATCACTATTCTCTTTCTATATTCACTCTTTGATTGCACAGATGTTCAGTCAGCCTTCAGTTCTTCTGGAGGAATTGCTCTATAAATAGGTGTAATTTTTTGTGTTCTGTGGAGGAGGTGAGTTAGTGTCTTTCTATGTCACCGTCTTATACCAGAACTCTCTTCTCATGTGTTTTTATATCAGTTATTGAATTCTTTATCCCTGACTGGTTCTGTTTTATATTTTCTATCTCTTTGTAGAAGTTCTCACTGAGTAAATTCAGTGCCCCCCCCCCACAGATCTAGTGAGTGACTTTATGACCATATTGCTTATCTCAGTTTCATTTAACTCTTTTGCTGTGATTGTGTCTTGTTCTTTCATTTGAGACATATTTCTCCTTGTCTTCATTTTATCTAACTCTCTGTGATTGTTTCTATGTGTTAGAAATGTTTGCTACCTCTCTTTTTCTTGAAGGTAGAAGAGGTCCTGTGGTGCCCTGTAGCACAAGGCCCCTTGGTGACAGGACCAGGTGGTCTGGTGTTGTCTTCTGTGTGGTCTATGTATGCTCCACTGTTGTGGTTGAGCCACATTTGTCTTCATCTTCATCACCTGCAATGACCCACTTTGCTTGCTGTGGGTGCACAGGTCAGGCTTTGTTTCTTGCACTGTCAGGTGCCTGCCTGAGGCCATAGTGGGCTCACAGATGAGAAGGGAGAGCAGTCTAGAGATCTTCAATTAGTCTCTCTGCTTCAATTGTGGGCAAGCGACAAGGCTGGCCTGTTGAAACTGCTTATGAGCAGTTGTGTGGGGTTATCTCCCCCATTTCCCAGGGCAGGAGTCACTTTGGACTGGTGCTGGCCAGTCAGAGATGCTTTGGGGAGATACCTACAAAGGCAGGCAGATTGAATGTGGCTTGTCTGCAGGGGCACATGAAGGTGGGACTCATAGTGTTAGTCAGAGACGTGGACAGTGTTAGTTCTGGTTCCGACAAGTGTCTGGCTATCTAAGCTGGCAGAGAGGAAAATTAATGACATCCACCAGCACTTTTGTACCTACAAAAGTCTCCTGAATATCCCTGCCCCTCCAGTGCATGTTCTCAGATTAGTAAATAAATCTCCACGTACACACCAGATGCTTTTCAAACTGTTCTTTCTGTGCTGTATGTCATACAGGGTTATTTATTAGGTTTGGTCTTTAAAGGTGAGGACTCAGTTTCATTTCTCACTTGCCTCTCCCAGAGTTAAGTCCACTGATTTTTAAGTATGCAGGGTTAGACCCTGCTGATTTTAAAAGCGCCTGAATTTAAGCCTCACTGATTTTCAAAGCCATATGTTATGGGAACTCATTTCCCAATGCAGGTCCCCAGTGAATAGAGTGCTTGGAATGGTGTCTGAGCCTCTCATTTCTATGTGCTTGTGGTGTCCTTCCTGTTTGTGATTAGTCTTGCCAAGGGGAGGTTGGTTCCCAATTGTGTCTCTGCCTCTTCCACCCTTTATGATGTGGCCTCCTCTCTAGGATTAACTGAAGAAGGTTTACTGTCAGTACTCTGATCATTTTAAGTTAGTTTTACAAATGTAGCTGTTATCTCAGTGTGTCTATGGGACAAGGTGACCTCAGGATCCTCCTATCCCCACCTTTTATTTCTTTTTCTTTTTATTTCCCAATTGTTCTTGCTAGAAATTCTAATGTTATATTATTAGAAATGATGAAAGGTATCATCTTTCTCTTGTTTCCAAACATAGGGGAAATGCTACATTGTTAAACCATTAAGTATAATTAATGTAAGTTGTGGGCTTGTGATATATAGCTTTTATTATGTTGAGGTAATATATTATTCTTTCTGCTTTTTGAGTGTTCATTTTGTTTTATCATGAAAGGGTTTGACCTTTGTCAATTGCTTTTCTGCATTAGTTGAAATAATTAGGTTTTTTGTTCCTTTTTTCTATTAATGTGGTATATTACATTATGGATTATTGCATATTGAATCATCCTTGAATTACAAGAATAAATTGTATTTTTCATGGTGTATGATTGCTTTAATGTGCTGCTGTCTTCAGTTTCTTGGTAGTTTAGTGATGATTTTTGTGTCTATATTCAACAGATATGTTGTTACATAGAATTTTATTCTTGTATTAACTTTCTGTCGATTTGGTATTAGATTAATGCAGTCCTCACAGAATGAAATAGGACTTTATTCCTTTCCTAGAATTTTTTGAAGGGTTTCAAAAGATTAGTGTTAGTGCACTTTCATGTATTTAGACATTTGATTTTAATCTGTGTGTTGTTGAGATGTTGTGATTACTGTTTCAGTATCCTGGGCCTGTTGTTTTATTCTTCTTTAATTTAATTTTTATTTTGTCTGGTATTGATATAGCCATCTCAACTCTCTTTTGAATATTGTGTACATATTCATTTTTTCATTTTCAAAATGTTTGTGTGCTTGGATCTATAATAAGTGTCTTCTAGACATTTAGTTGGATCATTTGTTTAAACCATTTTGCCACTATATGCATTTCCATAGGGAATTTAACCAATTTATTTAAAAATATAAGTTTTGGGGGCACCTGGGTCATTCAATTGGTTAAGCGTCTGACTCTTGATTTTGGCTCAGGTCTTGAACTCACAGTTTGTGAGATCAAGCACCATGTCAGGATCTGTGCTTACAGAGCAGAAGCTGCTTGGGATTCTCTTTCTCTCAAAATAAATAAATAAATATTTAAAAAACTAAGTTTTTATTTAAATTTCAAGTAGCATACACTCTAATACTAATTTCAAGTGTACAATACAGTGATTCAACACTTACGTACAACACCTGGTATTTCAGGTAACATACACTCTAATACTAATTTCAAGTGTACAATACAGTGATTCAACACTTACATACAACACCTGGTACTCATCACAAGTGTACTCCTTAATCCCCATCACCTATTTAACCCATCCCCCCCCAAACTCCCTTCTGGTAACTGTCAGTTCATTCTCTATACTTAAGAATCAGTTTCTTGATTTACCTTTGTCTGTTTACTTTGCCTTTTTTCATTTATTTTGTTTCTTAATTTCCACATAGGAGTGAAATCATATGATGTTTGTCTTTCTTCAATACCCTTATTTTGCTTAGAGTAATATTCTCTAGCTCCATGCATGTCATTGAACATGGCAAGATTTCATTTGTTCTTAAGTCTAAGTAATATATCATTGTATATATATATACCATATGTTCTTTATTCATTTTTTTATTTTTATTTTTGTTACTATGAAATTTATTGTCAAATTGGTTTCCATACAACACTCAGTGCTCATCCCAAAAGGTGCCTTCCTCAATACCCATCACCCACCCTTCTCTCCCTCCCAACCCCTATCAACACTCAGTTTGTTCTCAGTTTTTTTTTTTTTTTTAATTTTTTTCAACGTTTTTTTTTTTTTTTTAATTTATTTTTGGGACAGAGAGAGACAGAGCATGAACGGGGGAGGGGCAGAGAGAGAGGGAGACACAGAATGGGAAACAGGCTCCAGGCTCCGAGCCATCAGCCCAGAGCCTGACGCGGGGCTCGAACTCACGGACCGCGAGATCGTGACCTGGCTGAAGTCGGACGCTTAACCGACTGCGCCACCCAGGCGCCCCTGTTCTCAGTTTTTAAGAGTCTCTTATGCTTTGGCTCTCTCCCTCTATAACCTCTTTTTTTTTTTTTCTTCTCCTCCCCCATGGACTTCTGTTAAGTTTCTCAGGATCCACATAAGAGTAAAAACATATAGTATCTGTCTTTCTCTGTATGACTTATTTCACTTAGCATAACACTCTCCAGTTACATCCTCGTTGCTACAAAAAGCCATATTTCACTCTTTCTCATTGCCATGTAGTACTCCATTGTGTATATAAGCCACAATTTCTTTATCCATTCATCAGTTGATGGACATTTACACTCTTTCCATAATTTGGCTATTGTTGAAAGTGCTGCTATAAACATTGGGGTACAAATGCCCCTATGCATCAGTACTCCTGTATCCCTTGGGTAAATTCCTAGCAGTGCTATTGCTGGGTCATACGATAGATCTATTTTTAATATTTTGAGGAACCTCCACACTGTTTTCCAGAGTGGCTGCACCAATTTGCATTCCCACCAACAGTGCAAGAGGGTTCCCGTTTCTCCACATCCTCTCCATCATCTATACTCTCCTGATTTGTTCATTTTAGCCACTCTGACTGGCATGAGGTGATATCTGAGTGTGGTTTTGATTTGTATTTCCTTGATGAGGAGCGACATTGAGCATCTTTTCATGTGCCTGTTGGCCATCTGAGTGTCTCCTTTAGAGAAGTGTCTATTCATATTTCCTGCCCATTTCCTCACTAGATTATGTGTTTTTCATGTGTGGAGTTTGGTGAGCTCTTTATAGATTTCGGATACTAGCCCTTTGTCCGATATGTCATTTGCAAATACTTTTCCCATTCCGTTGGTTGCCTTTTAGTTTTGTTGATAGTTTCCTTTGCTGTGCAGAAGCTTTTTATCTTCATGAGGTCCCAATAGTTCATTTTTGCTTTTTATTTATTTTTGGGACAGAGAGAGACAGAGCATGAACGGGAGAGGGGCAGAGAGAGAGGGAGACACAGAATGGGAAACAGGCTCCAGGCTCCGAGCCATCAGCCCAGAGCCTGACGCGGGGCTCGAACTCACGGACCGCGAGATCGTGACCTGGCTGAAGTCGGACGCTTAACCGACTGCGCCACCCAGGCGCCCCTCATTTTTGCTTTTAATTCACTTGCCTTTGGAGATGTGTCAAGTAAGAAATTGCTGCGGCTGAGGTCAGAGAGGTTTTTCGTGCTTTCTCCTCTAGGGTTTTGATGGTCTCCTGTCTCACATTCAGGTCCTTTATCCATTTTGAGTTTGTTTTTATGAATGGTATAAGAAAGTGGTCTAGTTTCATCCTCTGCATGTTGCTGTCCAGTTCTCCCAGCACCATTTGTTAAAGAGACTGTCTTTTTTCCATTGGATATTCTTTCCTGCTTTGTCAAAGATTGGTTGGCCATACGTTTGTGGGTCTAGTTCTGGGGTTTCTATTCTATTCCATTGGTCTATGTGTCTGTTTTTGTGCCAGTACCATGCTGTCTTGATGATGACAGCTTTGTGGTAGAGGCTAAAGTCTGGGATTGTGATGCCTCCTGCTTTGGTCTTCTTCTTCAAAATTATGTTGGCTATTCGGGGCCATTCGTGGTTCCATACAAATTTTAGGATTACTTGTTCTAGCTTTGAGAAGAATTCTGGTGCAATTTTGATTGGGATTGCATTGAATGTGTAGATAGCTTTGGATAGTATTGACATTTTAACAATATTTATTCTTCCAACCCATGAGCATGGAATGTTTTTCCATTTCTTTATATCTTCTTCAATTACCTTCATAAGGTTTTTATGGTTTTCAGCATACAGATCTTTTACATCTTTGGTTAGATTTATTCCTAGGTATTTTATGATTCTTGGTGTCATTGTGAATGGGATCAGTTTTTTATTTGTCCTTCTGTTGCTTCATTATTAGTGTATAAGAATGCAACTGATTTCTGTACTTTGATTTTTTATCCTGCAACTTTGCTGAATTCATGTATCAGTTCTAGCATACTTTTGGTGGAATCTATCAGATTTTCCATGTACAATATCATGTCATCTGCAAAAAGTGAAAGCGTATCTTCATCTCTGCCAATTTTGATGCCTTTGATTTCCTTTTGTTGTCTGATTGATGAGCTAACACTTCCAACACTATGTTAAACAAGAGTGGTGAGAATGGACATCCCTGTCGTGTTCCTGATCTCAGGGAAAAAGCTCTCAGTTTTTCCCCATTGAGGATGATGTTAGCTGTGGGCTTTTCATAAATGGCTTTTATGATCTTTAAGTATGTTCCTTCTATCCTGACTTTCTCGTGTGTTTTTATTAAGAAAGGATGTTGAATTTTTTCAAATGCATTTTCTGCATCGATTGACAGGATCATATGGTTCTTATCTTTTCTTTTCTTAATGTGATGTATCACGTTGATTGATTTGCGAATGTTGAACCATCCCCGCAGTCCAGGAATGAATCCCACTTGATCATGGTGAATAATTCTTTTTATGTGCTGTCGAATTCGATTTGCAAGTATCTTATTGAGAATTTTTGCATCCATATTCATCAGGGATATTGGCCTGTAGTTCTCTTTTTTTTTTACTGGGTCTCTGTCTGGTTTAGGAATCAAAGTATTTCTGGCTTCATAGAATGAGTCTGGAAGTTTTCCTTCCCTTTCTATTTCTTGGAATAGCTTGAGAAAGATAGGTATTATCTCTGCTTTAAATGTCTGGTAGAATTCTCCAGGGAAACCATCTGGTCCTGGACTCTTATTTGTTAGGAGATTTTTGATAACTGTTTCAATTTCTTCACTGGTTATGGGTCTGTTCAAGCTTTCTATTTCTTCCTGTTTGAGTTTTGGAAGTGTGTGGGTGTTTAGGAATTTGTCAATTTCTTCTCGATTGTCCAGTTTGTTGGCATATAATTTTTCATAGTATTCCCTGATAATTGCTTATATTTCTGAGGGATTGGTTGTAATAGTTCCCTTTTCAATCATGATTTTATATATTTGGGTCATCTCCCTTTTCTTTTTGAGAAGCCTGGCTAGAGGCTTATCAATTTTGTTTATTTTTTCAGAAAACCATCTCTTGGTTTCATTGATCTGCTCTATATTTTTTTTAGATTCTATGTTGTTTATTTCCACTCTGATCTTTATTATTTCTCTTCTGCTGGGTTTGGGGTGTCTTTGCTGTTCTGTTTCTATTTCCTTTAGGTGTGCTGTTAGATTTTACATTTGGGATTTTTTCTTATTTCTTGAGATAGGCCTGAATTGTAATGTATTTTCCTCTCAGGACTTCTTTTGCTGCATCCCAAAGCATTTGGATTGTATTTTCATTTTAATTGTTTCCATATATTTCTTAATTTCTTCTCTAATTGCCTGGTTGACCCACTCATTCGTTAGTAGGGTGTTCTCTAACCTCCATGCTTTTGGAGGTTTTCCAGACTTTTTCCTGTGGTTGATTGCAAGCTTCATAGCATTGTGGTCTGAAAGTATGCATGGTATGATCTCAATTCTTGTATACTTATGAAGGGCTGTTTTGTGACCCAGTATGTGATCTCTCTTGGAGAAAGTTCCATGTGCACTCGAGAAGAAAGTATATTCTGTTGCTTTGGGATGCAGAACTCTAAATATATCTGTCAAATCCATCTGATCCAATGTATCATTCAGGGCCCTTGTTTCCTTATTGACCATGTGTCTAGATGATCTATTCATTACTGTAAGTGGAGTGTTAAAGTCCCCTGCAATTACCACATTCTTATCAATGAGGTTGCTTATGTTTGTGATTAATTGTTTTATATATTTGGGGGCTCCCATGTTCGGCACATAGACATTTATAATTGTTAGCTCTTCCTGATGGATAGACCCTGTAATGATTATATAATGCCCTTCTCCATCTCTTGTTACAACCTTTAATTTGAAATCTAGTTTGTCTGATATATGTATGGCTACTCCAGCTTTCTTTTGACTTTCAGTGGCATGATAAATAGTTCTTCATCCCCTCACTTTCAATCTGAAGGTGTCCTCAGGTCTAAAATAAGTCTCTTGTAGACAGCAAATAGATGGGTCTTGTTTTTTTATCCATTCTGGTACCCTATGTCTTTTGGTTGGCGCATTTAGTCCATTTACATTCAATGTTATAGAAAGATATGGGTTTAGAGTCATTGTGATGTCTGTAGGTTTTACGTTTGTAGTGATGTCTGTGGTACTTTGTCTCACAGGATTCCCCTTAGGATATCTTGTAGGACTGGTTTACTGGTGACGAATTCCTTCAGTTTTTGTTTGTTTGGGAAGACCTTTATCTCTCCTTCTATTCTAAATGACAGGCTTGCTGGATAAAGGATTCTCGGCTGCATATTTTTTCTGTTCATCACATGGAAGATTTCCTGCCATTTCTTTCTGGCCTGCCAAGTTTCAGTAGATAGATCCGTCACTAGTCTTATTGGTCTCCCTTTATATGTTAGAACATATTTATCCCTAGCTGCTTGCAGAATTTTCTCTTTATCCTTGTATTTTGCCAGTTTCACTAGGATATGTAGTGCAGAAGATCAATTCAAGTTACGTTTGAAGGGAGTTCTCTGTGCCTCTTGGATTTCAATGCCTGTTTCCTTCCCTGATGTGGGGAGTTCTCAGCTATGATTTGTTCAAGTACACCTTCAGCACCTTTCTCTCTCTCTTCCTCCTCTTGAGTCCCTATTATACGGATATTATTATGTGTCATCGCATCACTTAGTTCTGTAATTCTCCCCTCATACTCCTGGATTTTTTTATCTCTCTTTCACTCAGCTTCCTCTTTTTCCATAATATTATCTTCTAATTCACCTATTCTCTCCTCTGCCTCTTCAATCCAAGCTGTGGTCGCCTCCATTTTATTTTGCATCTCATTTATATCATTTTTTAGCTCCTCCTGTCTCTTTCTTAGTCCCTTGATCTCTGTAGCAATAGATTCTCTTCTCTATACTTTTATCAAGCCCGGCGATTATTTTTATGACTATTATTTTAAATTCATTTTCTGTTATATTGCTTAAATCATTTTTAATCAATTCATTAGTTATTGCTACTTCCTGGAGTTTCTTTTGAGGAGAATTCCTCCGTTTCATCATTTTGTATAGTACGTGGAGTGGCAGGAAACTGCAGGGCTCTTCCCCTGTGATGTTTGGAGCAACTTGTGTTGGTGGGCAGGGCCACAGTCAGACCTGATGTTTGTCCCCAGCCCACTGCTGGGTCCACAGTCAGACTGGTGTGTACCTTATCTTCCCCTTTTCCAGGGGAAGGACTCATTGTGGAGTGGTGTGGTCCCTGTCTGGGCTACTTGCACATTGCCAGGCTTGTGGTGCTGCTTCTGTGGGATCTGGCTTATTAGCTGGGGTGGACCTGCAAGATACACAGGTGTGGGAGGGGCAGGCTCAGCTCGCTTTGCTTCAGTGGTCCCCTGTGGGAGAGGTCCTGCAGCATGGGAGGAAGACAGACCTGTCTGTGGGATGGATCCACAGAAGCACAGCATTGGGTGTTTTCACGGTGAAAGCAAGTTCCGTGAGGGCAACTGGTTCCCTTTGGGATTTTGGCTGGGGGATGGATGAGGGAGATGGTGCTTCCCAGTGCCTTTGTTCCCCGTGGAGCTGAGCTCTATCCTCTGGGGTTCAGCAATCTCCTTCCTGTTGCCTTCTAGCCCTCCTGGTCTCTGAGCAGAGCTGTTGACTTATAACATTCCAGATGTTAAGTCCAGCCACTCCATCTGGCCCCTCCACTTTTGCAAGTCAGAGTCAGGTGCTCTGTGTTGCCAGGAAGGCTGCCCCTCCACCGCCCGGTTCCCTCCCACTGGTCCGTGTAGAGCGCACCACCTCTCCACCCTTTCTACCCTCTTCCGTGGGCCTCTTATCTACACTTGGCTCTGGAGAGTCCATTCTGCTAATCTTTTGGTGTTTTTTTGGGTTATTTAGGCAGATGTGGTGGAATCTAAGTAATCAGCAGGACGCAGTGAGCCCAGTGTCCTCCTACGCCACCATCTTCAATCCTATGATCTGTAAATACCTTTTTTTTTCTTTTCTTCTTTATTCATTAATCAGTCAATGCACACCTGGGCTGTTTCCATAATTAAGCTATTGTATATAATGCTGCTATGAATATTGGGGTGCATGTATCCCATTGAATTAGTATTTTTGTTGTATTTGGGTAAACACCTAGTACTGCAATTGCTGGATCTTGGGGTAGTTTTTTTTTTTTAATGTTTATTTATTTTTGAGAAAGAGAGCATAAGAAGGGGAGGGGCAGAGAGAGAGGGACACACAGAATCCGAAACAGGCTCCAGGCTCAAACTGTCAGCACAAAGCCTGATGCAGAGCTCAATCTTATGAACCATGAGATCATGACTTGAGCTGTGAGATAATGAACTGAGCTGAAGTCTCACGTTTAACCAACTGAGCCACCCATGCGCCCTAGGGTAGTTCTACTTTTAATTTTTTGAGGAACTCTCATATTGTTTTCCAGAGTGGCTGCACCAGTTTGCATTTCCACCAACAGTTTCAAGTTTTCCCCTTTCTCTGAATCTCACCAATGCCTATTGTTTCTTAGGTTGTTGATTTTAGCCATTCTGACAGATGCAAGGTTTTTATTTGCATTTCCCTGATATTCAGTGATATTGAGAATTTTTTCATGTGTCCGATGGCTATTTGTATGTCTTTTTTTAGAGAAACATCGGTTCCTGTCTTCTGCCCGTGTTTAATTGGATGATTCATTTTGGGGGTGTTAAGTTTTATAAGTCCTATGAATACATTGGATGATAACGCTTTATCAGATATATCATTTTAAAGCATCTTATCCTATTTCATGGGTTGGTTTTTAATATATTTTATTATTGATTGTATCCTTCACTGTGCAGATCCTTTTTGTTTTGATGAAGCACCAATAGTTTTGCTTTGTTTTTGTTTTTGTTTTTGTTATTGTTATTGTTATTGTTTTGCTTTTGTTGCCTTTGCCTCAGGAGTAATATCTAGAAAGAAGTTGCTTATGGGGCGCCTGGATGTCTCAGTCATTTGAGTGTCTGACTTTGGCTCAGGTCATGATCTTGTGGTTCATGAGTTGGACCCCTGCATCAGGCTCTGTGCTGACATCTCAGAACCTGGAACCTATTTCAGATTCTGTTTCTCCCTCTCTCTGCCCCTGTCTTGCTTATGTTCTGTTTATCTTTGTCTCTCAAAAATAAATAAACATTAAAATAACTTAGAAAAAACAAGTTGCTACAACCAAATTCAAAGAAGTTAATTTCTGTGTTTTCTTCTATAATTTTTATGGTTTCAGGTCTCAAATTAAGGTCTTTAATCCATTTAGAATTTATTTTGTGTATGGTGTATGAATGTGGTCCAGTTTTATTCTACTGCATGTTACTGTCTAGTTTTCCCATGTTTACCATTTGTTGAAAAGACCATCTTTTTCTCACTGGATATAATTTCTTGCTTTGTCAAAGCCTAATTGACCATACAATTGTGGGTTCATTTCTGGGTTTTCTTTTCTGTTCCATTGATCTATTTTTATTTTTATGCCAGTGCCATATTATTCTGATCACTAAAGCTTTGTCATATACCTTGAAGTCCAGAATTGTGATGCTTCCAGCTTTACTTTTGTTTTTCAAGGTTGTTTGGCTATTTGTGGTCTTTGTGGTTCCATATAAATTTTTGGATTGTTTCTTCTAGCTCTCTGAAACATGCTGTTAGTATTTTGATAGGGATTGCATTAAAAGTGTAGATTCTTTGTGTAGTATAGATATTTAAGTAATATTTGTTCTTCCAATCCATAAACATGGAGTGTCTTTCAATATCTTTGTGCCTTCTTAAATTTCTTTCATCAGTGTTTTATGCTTTTTTAAAAAAAAATTTAAATGTTTTATTTATTTTTGACAGAGGGAGAGATAGAGCATGAGCGGAGAAGGGGCAGAGAGAGAGGGAGACACAGAATCCAAAGCAGGCTCCAGGCTCTGAGCTGTCTGAGCCCTGTAACAGGTCTCGAACTCACAGACTGCGAGACCATGACCTGAGCTGAAGTGGGGCACTCAACAGACTGAGCCACCCAGGTGCCCCTAGTGTTTTATACTTTTAAGAATACAGGTCTTTCACCTTCTTGGTTAGGTTTATTCCTAGGTATCTTATTGTTTTGGGTGCATTTGTAAATGGGATTTATTTCTTAATTTCTCTTTCTGGTGCTTCATTATTAGTGTATGTCTATAAATGAAACAGGTATCTGTGTGTTGATTTTTTGTCCTGTGTATTTTCTGAATTCATTTCTCACTTCTAGTATTTTGTTGGTGGGGCCTTTCAGGTTCTATATAGAGTATCATCCCAGCTGCAAATAGTGGAAGTTTACTTCTTCCTTGAGGATTTGAATGCACTTTTTTTGTTTTGTTTTGTTTGTTTTTGTTTTTGGTTTGTCTTGTTTTGTCTTGTTTTGTTTTGTTTTGTTTTGTTTTTGGTCTGATTACTGTGGCCTGGCCCTCTACTCTTCTACTACTATGTTTAATAGCATCGATGAGAGTGGACATCCCTGTCTTGTTCCTGACTGTAGAGGAAAAGCTGTCAGGGTTTCCTTATTGAAGATGATATTTGATGTGGGATTTTTATATATGGCCTTTATGATGTTGAGATATGTTTCTTCTAACCATACATTCTTGAAGTTTTTTTTTTTTTGTCATGAATGGATGTTTTACCTTGTCAAATGCTTTGTCTGCATCTATTGAAATGTTTTTCAGTATTCTCCTTTCTTTTATTAATATAATGAAATTCATTGATAGTCTTGCAAATATTGAACCAATCTTGCAACCCAGGAATAAATCCCATTTGATCATGGTGAATGTCTTTGTAATGTAATATTGGATTTGTTTTTCTAGAATTTTGTTGAGAATTTTTGCATCCATGTTCTTCAAGGATATTGGCCTGTGGTTCCCTTTTCTAATGGTATTTCTATCTGGTTTTGGTGTCAGGGTAATGCTGTCCTCACTGAATGGATTTGGAAATTTTCTTTCCTATTCTACTTTTTGAATAGTTTGAAAAGACTAGATATTAATTCTCCTTTAAATATTTAGCATAATTTGCCTGTGAAACCATCTGGCCCTGGACTTTTGTTTGTTGGTAGTGTTTTCATTAGTGATTCAATTTCTTTGCAAGCAGTTGGTCTGTTCAAGTCTTCTATTTCTTCCTGTTTCAATTTGGTAGTTTATGTTTCTATAAACTTACCTATTTCTTCAAGGATGTCTATCTTGTTGGCATATAGTTTTTCATGATATTCTCTTATAATTCTTGTTTTCTGTGGTGTCAGTTGTTATTTCTCCTCTCTTATTTGTGATCGTATTTATTTAATTCCTTGTTTTGTATTTTTGATAAGTCTGGATAGAGGCTTATTATCAATTTTCTTTTTTTTTTCCCCAAACAATCAGCTCCTGGTTTTATTGTTGTGTTCTGTTGTGTTTCTTTTTTCTTTGAAGTTTTATGCCATTTATTTATTGTTTGATCTTTTATTTATTTATTTCCTTCTGCTGGCTTTGGGCTTTGTTTTTTGTTATTTTTGTAGCTCCTTTAGGTATAAGGATAGGTTGTTTATTTGAGATTTTTCTTGCTTCTTGAGGTAGATCTATAGTGCTACATACTTCTCTCCTGATACTACTTTTGCTGCATTTCAAACTATTTCAATCATTGCTGTTTCATTTTCATTTGATTCATGTATTTTTTAAATTTACTTCTTGATTTCCCGATTGACCCATTCATGGTTTAATATCATGTAACTTAACCTCCATGTATTTGTGGTATTTCCAATTTTTTATTGTGGTTAATTTCTAGTCATAGCATTCTGGTCAGAGAATGTGAATGGTATGACTTCAGTCTCTTTGCATTTGTTGAGGTCTGTTTTGTTACATAACATGTGATCAAATCTGGAGACTATTCCATGTGCACTTGAAAAAAAAAGTGTATTCTGCTGTTTTAAGATGGATTGTTCTGAATATAGCTGTTAGGTCCATCAGGTCCAGTGTGTCATTTAAAGCCATTGTTTCCTTGTTGATTTTCTGTTTAGATGATCTGTCCATTTCTGTATGTGGGGTGTTAAAGTTCTCTACTATTATTGTATTATAATCAATTAGTTCCTTTATATTCCTTACTAAAAATTTTATGTATTTGGGCATCTCCATGTTGAGTGTATAAATATTTATAATTGTTAGATCTTCTTGTTGTATTTTCCCCTTTATTATGATGTCGTGCTCTTCTTTGTCTCTTGTCACAGTCTTTGTATTAAAGTCTAGTTTGTCTGATATAGGTGTTGCTACTCTGGCTTTCTTTGACGTCCATTTGTATGATGAATGATTCTCCATTCCCTCATTTTCAGTCTTCAGGTGTCTTTAGGTCTAAAATGAGTTTCTTTTAGGCAGCGTATAGATGGGCCTTTTTTTTTTTTCTTTTTGCACATCTTGACACTGTATATCTTTTGACTGGAGAATTAGTCTATTTACATTCAGAGTAATTATTGATAGATATCTATTTATTGCCATTTTATTACTTGTTTTGTCATTGTTTCTGAAGATTTCCTCTGTTCCTTTCTTGTTTTTGTTGCTGTTGGTCTCTCCTTTCCACACAAATCATCCCCGTTAGTGTGTCTTGCATTGCTGCTTCAGTGGTCACAAACTATTTTAGTTTTTGTTTGTCTGGGAAGTTCTTTATCTCTCCTTTTATTCTGAATGATAGCCTTGCTGAGTAGTTTTCTTGGTTGCAGATTTTTTTTTTCCATTCAGCACTTTGAATATATCATGCCACTCCTTTCTGGCTTTCCAAGTTCCTGCTAAGAAACCTCCAGCTAGCCTTGTAGGTCTTCCTTTATAACTTAAGGACTTATTTTGTCTTTCTGCTTTTAAGATTTTTGCTTTATCACTGTATTTTTAAATTTAATTACAATATGTCTTTGTGTTAGCCTACTTTTGTTGATTTTGATGAGAGTTCTCTGTTCCTCCAGGATCTGGATGTCTATTTTCTTACCCAGATTAGGGATGTTTTGAGCTATTATTTCCTCAAATACATTTTCTGCACCATTTTCTCTCTCTTCTTATTCTGGAATTCCTATGATATGAATGTTATTACACTTGATCAAATCACAGAGTTTCCTATATCTATTCTCAAGTTCCACAATTCTTCCTCCTCACTTTTGTTCAGCTTCATTATTTTCCATTCTTTTGTCTTCTATATCACTTATTTCTTCCTCTGCCTTTTCCATCCTAATGTTCATTGCATCAACCCTGTTTCCATTCATAGTTTTTGCATTCTTAATCACTGACTTATTATTTTTACCTCTTTTATCTTTGAGGTATGTGTCTCTTTAATGTATTTTATTATTTTCTTAATCCCAGTGAGTATCATGATTGTTGCTTTAAATTCCCCATCAAGCATGCTACTTATATCTGTTTTGCTCAGTAGTTTGGCCCTGACCTTATCTTGTTCTTTAATTGGTATGGATTTCTTTGTATTGGTGTTTTGTCTAACTCTCTGCCTTCTTCTATGTGAAGTAAAGTCCTTTATATCTCCTGCTCCTGAGAGTAATGGCTTTATGAAGAAGAGATCATGCAGTGTCCAGGGCCTCATTCTTCAGGGAATGTCTCTGGTGTGTGTTGTGTGCACTCTGCTATTGTGTTTTGGCTGGTGAATCATTCAGATAAGCTGTCTGCAGAAGCTTTCCTTGCCTGCAGTTTTCAGTGTTTGGTTCTTCATGAGAATGTGGTGATTTTTGACTAGACATCCTCTGTCTGCTTATTAAATGAACCTTGCCCTGCAGACCTCTCTGGTTGGGAGATGTAGTGTGGGCAGGAGTTTGTGTTGGTCTTTACAGGAAGGGGTCTCTGCACTTGGACTGAGGCAAGCTTGACTGAGAAAGACAATTCTGTCAGGGCAAAGGGGTGTGGAATTTGATGTAACCAAGTTACATAGCCAGTGTTGTCACTGCACTATTTCCAGCAGGTGGCTCTGTGGTTGTGCTGACGGGTGCTGAAGGGAAATTGTGCTAGCCAGCTCCTTTGTCCCTGAAGAGGTGTCTCCATGAATTCTGACTTTCAGGGACGCTCTCCAAAAAAAAAGCAATTTCTCTCTTTTATGTATCAGCTGATTTTCAGATTGTTGTTTCCACACTACCTGCCTCCTAGTTGTTTGCCTGCCTCTCTCTAGAGGTAGCACAGTGCCCTCCACGCTGCCTACCCCTCAATCCTACTGACTTTTAAAACCCCAGGAATTAGGGAGGTGGTGTGGAGAGGGGCTTGCCCTGGTCTTCTGGGGAAGGGTGCAGCTGCATTGGGGCTTAAATAAGCATGACCAAGAAGGGTAGTCCCAATAAAGCAGAGGAGGGTGGGGCTCAGTATATGCAAGCTAATCAGCATGTGTAAACCCTGAGTTCCTTCCAACAGGTGGCTTTGTGCTTATTGACAAGCAGGGGAGAAAATTCTCTCCAGCCAGCTCCTTTATCTCGGTAAAGGAGTCTCCATGAATGCTGCATCTCAGGGACATGTGAAAAAAGAGTGAATAATCACCTCCCTGTGTGCCCCAGGTATTCTTTAAATTGCTGTTTCCATGATGTCTGCCCCTGGGATATTTTCCTGCCTTCTCTCCAGGAACAGCACAGTGACCTCAAGGCTCTATCCCGGTTGAACCTAGTACCTTTCAAACTCTAGATTTAAAGCCCTACTAGTTTCAAGAACTCAGGCAAATCAGCCCTTCTCATTTTCCCAACAAAAAGTTTAGGAAAATGTTCTCCTTGTGTGCTTCACTTTCTCACGTCCTTCTCTGCATCCATGGCTCCTTCCACTTTTCATCATTTCTGATCTGTGTCTCCTGACCCATGTCTCCATACTTCCTATCTTCTTTGAGGTGGTTTCTTTCCCTTTAGTTGTGAAATTTGTCCTGTCATTCTTCAGGTTGGTTTCTGTGATATTTAGAATAATTTGTTAGTTACCTACTTGTATTCATGGGTTGAAAGGAGCCTAGGGTCCCTTATTCTGCTGAAATCTTCCTGAAGCTCTGTATAGATGCCTTTTGCTGCCTGCCACTCTCCACTTCACCAAGGTCTGAGCCTGCAACCTTAGGATTAAAGATTTCCAGTGAGTCTCTAGCCCACACAAATGACCTGTCCAGTGCCTTTAGGCCTTCATGAGGATTTTCTGCTAAACTGCATCCAATGCTCTAGCTTCCACATTACCCACTAGAAGTGCAAACTCTGAATGATTTATTTAATATATTGGTGGATTTGGTTTGCTAATATTTTATTGAGAACTTTTGCATTTATGGTTATCAGAGATTTGGATTTGTAGTATTCTTTTTTATTGTGTTTTGTTTTTTGTCTCAGAATGATGCTTGCATAGAATATTTGGCAGTTTTCCTTCCTCTTCATTTGTTGTTAGTGTAATTTGAGAATAGGTATTAATTCTTCCTTAAATGTCTCTTAGAATTCACCTGTGAAGCCATCTATTCTTCAACTTTTGTTTATTGGGTTTTTCAGTGGTCTACATGTATATATTTTTTTCTTTTATGATTTCTTTGTTGACCCATTTATTGTTTAGTAGCATGTTACTTAGCCTCATGTACTGATGTCCTTCCAATATTTTTTTCATGTGGTTTGATTTCTAATTTCATAGCATTGTGATCAGTAAAGATACATGGTATAATTTCAAAGTTTTTTAATTTGTTGAGTCTTGTTTTGTGGCTTAACCTGTGATCTCTTCTGCAGACTGTTCCATGTGCATATGAAAATATATGTATTTTGTTTTGGGTTAGAAAGTTCTTAATATATTTGTTAGATTCATCTTGTCCAATGTGTCATTCAAAGCCATAGTTTCCTTTTGATTTTCTGTCAATGGGAAATCCATTGATGTTAGTGGTGTGTTAACAACTCGTACCATTATTTTATTACTGTCACAATCTTCCTTTATGTCTGTTAATAATTCTTTTATAAGTGAGGTGCTCATGTGTGCATAAATTTTTATACTATTTATGTATTTTTGTTGATTTTTATAATTATGTAGTGACTTTCTTTGTCTCTCTTTTTGTTAATGTTTATTTATCTTTGACAGAGAGAGAGACAGAGCATAAGCAGGGGAGGGACAGAGAGAAAGGGAGACACAGAATCCGAGGCAGGCTTCAGGCTCTGATCTGTCAGCACAGAGCCCAACATGGGGCTGGAACTCACAGACTGCGAGATCATGACCTGAGCTGAAGTCAGATGCTCAACCAACTCAACCACTCAGGCACCCCAGTTTGTCTCGTGATACAGCCTTTACTTTAAAGTTGACTTCGTATGATTTCACTACTGTTTAATTACTGTTATACCCAACTCTGCTCATTTTTAATAAGGTTGGGGTGTGTGTGTTGAGTTGTACAATCTCTTTACATATATATTGAAGATTAACACTTTATCAGATATGTCATTTGTAAATATCTACTTTTTTTGGTAGGTTGTGTTTTGTTTTTGTTTTTGTTTGCTTGCTTTCATTCACTGTGAAAAGCATTTTATTTTGATATATTCCTTATAGTTTATTTTTGCTTTTGTTTTCACTTCCTTAAGAAGACATATATGGATAAATGTTGCCATGCTTTATGTTAAAAAAAATAATTCCTGTTTTCTATTCTAGCATTTAATGGTTTCAGGTGATACATTTAGGTCTTTAATCCATTTTGATTTTGTTTTTGTGTTTGGTATTAACAAATGGTCCAGTTTAATTCCTTTGCATGTAGTTATACACTTATCTCAGCATGAGTTATTGAAGAAGCTGTCTTTTCCCCATTGTATATTCTTATTGTTATATTTTAATTGACCATATAATGGTGGGCTTATTTCCAGATATCTTAAAATCTGGAATTGTGATACATCCAGCTGTGTTTTTCTTTCTCAAGATTACTTTGGTATTTCAGGGTCTTTTGTGGTTCCATGCAAATTTTAGTGTTATTTCTTTTATTTTTGTGAAAAATATTGTTTATATTTTTACAGGTTTTGAATTGAATCTGCAGATTGCTTTGCATAGTATGGACTTTTTGAAAATATTAGTTCTTCCAATCCATGAGATGAAATATCTTTCTATTTGTTTGTGTCATCTTCAATTTATTTAATTGGAGTTTTATAGTTTTCAGTGTACAGATTTTTCATCTCTTTGGGTAAGTACATTCATATCTGTTTTATATTTGGGGAAACAATTTGAATGGACTCATTTTCTAATTTCTCTTTCTCTTTAAAACATTTTTAATGTTTTATTTGCTTTTGAGAGAGAGAGAGACAGAGACAGAGACAGAGACAGAGTACAAGCAGGGAAGGGGCAGAGAGAGAGGGAGACACAGAATCCAAATCAGGCCAGGCTCTAACTGTCAACACAGAGCTTGACACAGGGATTGAACTTGTGTACCCTGAGATCATGACCTGAGTTGAAGTTGGATGCTTATCCAACTGAGCCACCCAGATTCCTTTATAATTTCTCTTTCTGCTACTTCATTATTAGTAAATAGAAATGGTACCAAGGAGGAGGGAGGACTTAGGGTGGCAAAAGAGAAGGGAGACTCTAAGCTTGTCTCATCTCTTGAACACAACTAGATAGATATAAAATCATTCTGAATGTCAAATAAATCAGTTGAAGGCCTGAATGAATAAAAACCGCAACACTGCATGTAAAAAAAAGGGACCACCTTTTGGAAGGTACAACGTGCAGTTTACCAAGGGAGATAGTGCTCTGGGTCCAAGCCACAGGGAGGTTACCACATAGTATAAGCAGCAGAGCACAAAATCTGAACTTTTAGCAGTCTGTTACTATGGGGGAAGTGCCTGGCTTAAAGGTGCTCAAGTGGTGAAGAAGGGTAGAATCCCTGGAGTGACAGTGTGGTCTGAGGATCCCTTCCTTAGGTGGCCACAGAAACAGGTTGTGCCAAGTGTCAAAGTTCTGTGTTGTTTCCAGGCTTCAGAGAAGAGATTTGCCCATATGAGGGCTGCAAGCAGGGGTACTGGATTTCTGCTCTGTTTTGATATGAACTTTGAACAGCTGTATAGTCCTATCACTACTTTTTCCCACAAGCCAGTGAAAACATGGCAAGACCCTCCCCTAGATGAATATCATAGGTCCACACCATGGGATCGTTAAGATTTGTAGTTTTGAAACTCAGTGGCACACCTGAGATTAAAAAAAAAAAAGTTTGGACAGAGTGGTGCTTATTTGGGTCAGTTGATTGTCTGACTTTGGCTTGGGTCATGATCTCACTGTTCATGAGTTTGAACCCTATGTCCAGCACTGCACTGACAGTACGGAGTCTGCTTGGGATTCTCTCCCTCTTTCTCTCCTCCACCCCCCATCACTTGTGCTTTCTCTCTGAAAATAAATAAATAACTTAAAAAAAAAAGAAAGGACACTGGCTGGGAGAACATGGGGTTCTGATGGAAACTGGGGACACAAGGCTGGTGACTAATTGCTTTTCTATGAGGTTTCCTTGAAGAGTGGGGGCGGTGTGCAAACTCAGCTCCTGGACTGTAGAGCAGGGTGTGGCCATATTCATTCAGCCCTGCAGAGCTGAAAGCCTTCAGGGAGAAAAAGAGTACCACTTAGTGGAGGATGGAGCCACTTAAGCCAAGCCCCTCCCCCCTATACCCAGGAGATGCATTTCCTCTGAAACAGGTCAGCCTGAGAATTAGAGAACATCAGGCTCTTCTCCCCAGAAGACCAGCACAAAAATCTCCCTTCCACCTAGTGTACAGATCATAGTGCTGTAAAGCTTCAGCTCTAGGGGAAATAGTATCAAACTTCTGTTTACTTTTATTCTTTATACTTTTTTCATTTATTTTCTTATTTTTTCTATTTATTTTTTACTTAATTTTTACTTAACGTTTACTTAGTTTTACTATTAGTATTTTCTTACCTTTTATTTTTATACGTACAAATTTATATATACATGTTCTTTTATCTAGATTGTTTTAACAAGCAGACCAAAACGTCTTTATTTTTGTTTTTTGTTTGATTTCTTTTCTTTCCTTTCTTTGCTCTTTTCTTTTCTGGACAAAATAACAAAATGGAGAACATCACCACACACACACACACACAGGCAATGATATTCATGACCAGTGATTTAATGAGCACAGATATAAGTAAGATGACTGAATGAGATTTGAAACCATTATTATAAGAAGACTACTAGAGGTTGAAAATATCCTAGAAGACACCAAAAAAACCCTTTCTTCAGAGATGAAAGAACTAAAACCAATCAGGCTGAAATTAAAAATTATATAACCAAGATGCAATTTAGAATGGATGCTATGATGGCAAGAATGGATGAAGCAGAGTACCAAATCATTGATATAGAAGATAAAATTATGGGAAATAATAAAGCGGAAAAGAGGGAAACAAAGGGAAAAGACCATGATATGAACTTCGAGAATTCAGCAACTTATTAAAGAGGAATAACATTAATAGCATAAGGGTCTCAGAAGATGAAGAGAGAGAAAAAGGGCAGAAGTTTTATGTGAACAAATTATAGCTGAAAACTTTCCTAATCTGGGAAGTACACAGGCATTAAGATCCAAAAAAATGCAGAGAACTCTTACGAAATCCCACAAAAGTTGGCTATACTAAGGCATATCATAGGCAAATTCAAAATAAAATACACAGACAAGGAAATAATTCTGAAAGTACCAAGGTAAAAAAAAAAAAAAAAAAAAAAAAAAAAGCCTTAACCTACAAGGGAAGACATAACAGGTTTGTTGCAGATATGTCCACAGAAAAATGGCAAGCCAGAAAAAAGTGGTGGGATATATATTAGGTGCTGAATAGGAAAAAATATCCAGCCAAGAATTCTTTACCCAGAATGCCATCAAGAAAAAGAGATACAGAGTTTCCCAGAAAAACAAAAACTAGTAGTTCATGACCACTAAATCAACCCTGCAAGATATTTTAAGGGGAACTCTTTGAGTAAAGGAAAAAACAAAACAAACAAAAATGACCAAAGTAACAAACACTGTAAAGGACTACAGAACATCACCAGAAATACCAACTCTATAGGCAACATAATAGCACTAAATTCATCTTTCAATAATCACTCTGAAGGTATATGGACTAAATGCTCCAATCAAAAGACACAGGTAATCAGAATGGATAAGACAAACAAACAAACAAACAAGATTCATCTATCTGCTGCCTACAAGAGACTCATTTTATTTTTTAATTTTTTTTAATTTTTTTTAAATTTTTTTTTTAATGTTTATTTATTTTTGAGACAGAGAGAGACAGAGCATGAACGGGGAGGGTCAGAGAGAGGGAGACACAGAATCCGAAACAGGCTCCAGGCTCTGAGCTGTCAGCACAGAGCCTGACGCGGGGCTCGAACCCACAGACCGCAAGATCGTGACCTGAGCCGAAGTTGGCCGCTTAACCGACTGAGCCACCCAGGTGCCCCAAGAGACTCATTTTAGACCAGAGGACACCTTCAGATTGAAAGTGAGGGGCTGGAGAACCACCTATCGTGCTAATGGGCATCAAAAGAAAGCTGGAGTAGCCATACTTATATCAGACAAACTAAATTTTAAAACAAACTGTAACAAGAGATGAAAAAGAACATTATATCATATATAAGGGGTCTATCCATCAAGAATATATAACAAATTTAAATAATAATGCCCCCAACTTGGACGAAACCAAACATATAAATCAATCAGTAGCAAACATAAAGAACCCAATGATAATAATACTGTAATTGTAGGGGAATTTAAAATCCCACTTAAAGTAATAGTCACATCATCTAAGCAGAAAATAAACAAGAAAACAACAGCTTTGAATGTTACACTGGACCGGATGGACTTAGCTTATATATTCAGAACATTTCATCTTAAAGCAGCAGAATACACATTCTTCCCAAGTGCACATGGAACATTCTCCAGAATAGATCGCATACTGGATCACAAATTAGGCCTCAGTGAGTAAAAAAATATTGAGATTATACCATGCATATTTTCAGACTAGAATGCTGTGAATCTTGAAGTCAACCACAAGAAAAAAAAGGAAAAACCTCAAGTACATGGAAATTAAAAAACATCATACTAAAGATTGAATGGGTTAACCAGAAAATTAAAGAAGAAATTATATATATATATATATATATATATATATATATATATATCCTGTCCATATTATATATATATTCATTTCTTCTTTAATACACACACACACACAAGGAAGACAATTAAAATGTATATATATATATATATATATATATATATGGAAGACAATTAAAATGGAAAGACAAAGTCTTTCCAAAATTTTCAGATGCAGCAAAGACAGTCTTGAGAGGGAAATAGATTGCAATACAGGTATATTCAAGAAGCCAGAAAGTTCTAATAGAAAACCTAACATTACACCTAAACGAGTTAGAAAAGTAACAGCAAATTAAGTCCACAGCCAGCAGAGAAAGAGTAATAACAAAGATTGGAACAGCAATAAATGATATAGAAACAAACTCTTAAACAAAAAACAGAAGAGATCAAAGAAACTAAGAGCTATTTATTTGATAGAATTAATAAAATTGATAAACACTCAGCCAGACCTAACAAAAGAAAAGAAAAAGGACCCAATCAAATAAAATCATGAAGGGAAAAGGAGATATCAAAACCAAAACATCAGAGGGGCGCCTGGGTGGCGCAGTCGGTTAAGCGTCCGACTTCAGCCAGGTCACGATCTCACGGTCCGTGAGTTCGAGCCCCGCGTCAGGCTCTGGGCTGATGGCTCGGAGCCTGGAGCCTGTTTCCGATTCTGTGTCTCCCTCTCTCTCTGCCCCTCCCCCGTTCATGCTCTGTCTCTCTCTGTCCCAAAAATAAAAATTAAAAAATGTTGAAAAAAAAAAATTAAAAAAAAAAAAAAAACCAAAACATCAGAAATTAAAAAGAAAAATTATAAGATAACACTGTGAAAAATTATATGCCAACAAACCGGGCAATCTAGAAAAAATTGACAAAGTTCTAGAAACTCACAAACTACCAGAAAATAAATAGAAAGTTTGAACACACCTATAAACAGCGAAGAAATTGAATCTGTAGTCAAAAATCTGCAAACAAAATCCAGGACCAGATGGCATCTCAGGGAAATTCTACCAGACATTTAAAGAAGAGATCATATCTATTCTCAAACTGTTTAAAAAAATAGAAATGGAAAGAAAACTTCCACTCATACTGAGGCCAGCATTGCCTTGATTCCAAATCTAGACAAATAACTCACTAAAATGGAGAATTATAGTCCAGCATCCCTGATGAACATGGATCGGAAAATTCTCAATAAGATACTATCAAATCAAATTCAACAGTACATTGAAAGAGTTATTCACCACGTTCAGTGGTATTTTTTGGTGCGTGGTAGGTTTGATTCAATAATCACAAATGTAGCCATGTGATACATCACAATAATGAAAGAAAGGATAAGACTATATGATCCTGTCCATATATGCAGAAAAATTATTTGAGAAGATGAAGCATCCTTTCTTGATAACCTTCAACAAAGTGGGGATAGACAGAACCTGCTTCAACATCAAAGACGCCATATACGAAACACCCACATCTAATATCATCCTCAATTAGGAAAAATTGAAAGTATTCTCCTTAAAGTCAGGAACAAGAATGTCCACTCTCACCATTACTCTTAACATAATACTGAAGTCTTAGCCTCAGCAATCAGACAACAACAGCAACGAAATAAAAAGCATCAAATCACCAGGGAAGAAGTCAAACTTTCACTATTTGCAGATGACATGATTCTTTATGTAGAAAACCCAAAAGACTCCCCACACAAAATTCCTGGAACTATACATAAATTCAACAAAGTTTCAGGATATAACATCAACATGTAGAAATATGTTGCATTTCTATACACTAATAAAGTAGCAGAAAAGGAATTCAGGGAATCAATCCCATTTACAATTGTACCAAAAGCAATTATATACCTAGGAATAAGCCCAACTAAAGAGTTTAAATATATATACTCATAAAACTATAGAAAGCTTATGAAATAAATTGAAGACACAAAGAAATTGCAAAAACATTACATGCTCATGGAATGGAAGAACAAATATTTTTAAAATATCTATACTATCCAAGCAATCTACACATCCGATGCAATACCTATCAAAATAGCACCAGCATTCTTCAAAGAGCTAGAACAACACCAATCCTAAAATTTTTATGGAACCACAAAAAATCCTGAACAGCAACACAATTCTGAAAAAGAAAAACAAAAATGTAGCATCATGATTTCAGATTTCAAGCTATAGTACAGAGCTGTAGCCATCAAGACAACATGGTGCTGACATAAAAATAGACACATAGATCAGTGGAACAAGATAGAAAACACAGATATGGACCCAAAACTGTATGGTCTACTCATCTTTGATAAAACAGGAAAGAATATCCAATGGAAAAAACTGTCTCTTCAGCATATGGTGTTGGAAAAACTGGTCTTTGACATGTAGAAGAATGAAACTGGACCACTTTCTTACACCATACACAAAAATAAATTCAAAATGGTTGAAATATCTAAGTGTGAGACAGAAAGCCATCAAAATCCTAGAGAAGAACAGCAGCAGCAACCTCATTAACTTTGGTTACATCAAGTTCTTAATAGACACTTTAACCAAAGCAAGGGTAACAAAAACAGCAATGCAAATGAACTATTGGAATTTCATCAAGATAAAAAGCTTCTGCACAGCAAAGGAAACAATCAATAAAACTATAAGGCAAGCTGTGGAATGCAAGCAGATTTTTTTTCAAAGACATATCTGATAAAGGGTAGTATCCAAAATCTATAAAGAACTTAACAAACTTAACATCCAAAAAACAAATAACCTAATTATAAATGGGAAGAAGACATGAACACTTTTCCAGAGAAGACATTTAGATGGCTAACAAACATATGAAAAGATGCTAAACGCCACTCATCATCAGGGAAATACAAATGAAAACTATGATGCGAAACCACCTCACACTTGTCAGAATGGCTAAAATGAACACAAGGAACAATAAGTTTTAGCAAGGATACATAGATAGAGGAAGCATCTTGCCCTGTTGGTAATTCAAATTGGTGCAGCCTGTCTGGAAAGCAGTATGGAAGCTTCTAGGAAAACTAAGAATAGAACTCCCTATCATCCAGCAATTGCACTACTAGGTATTTCCCCAAAGGATATAAAACTCGATCCAAATACAGATTCAAAGCCCCCTGTTTATAGTAGCATTATCAACAATAGGAAAAGTATGAAGAGACCCCAAATGTCCACAGACTGATTAATGGAAATATGTGTGTGTACACACACACACACACACACACACACACACACACACAGTGGAATGTTACTCACCCATCAGGGAGAATGAAATTTTGACATTTGCAATAATGTGGATAGAGCTAGAATGTATTATGCTAACAGAAATAAGTCAGTCAAAGGAACACAAGTATCATATGATTTCATGCCTATGTGGAATTTAAGAAACAAAATAGATGAATGTTTAGGAAGGGGAGAAAGAGGAGAGAGGAACACAAACGACAAGAGACTCTTAATGATAGAGAACAAACTGAGCATTGATGGAGGGAGGTGGGTGTGGAATTTGCTAGATGGGTGATAGGTATTAAAGAGGGCACATGTTATGATGAGCACTTTCTCTTGTGTGTAAGTGATGAATCACTGTCTACTACTGAAGCCAATATTACACTGCATGTTAACTAAGTAAAATTTAAATAAATAAATAAATAAATAAATAAATAAATAAATAGAAAAAAATTATTACTTTGATATTTGGGGTCTTTGGTGGGTCCATACAAATTGTAGGATTGTTTTTTCTAGCTCTGTAAAAAACTCTACTTGTATTTTGATAGAGATCTCATTGAATGTGTACATTGCTTTGGGTAGTATGATTTATAACATGTGTTCTTCCAATCCATAAGCACTGAGTGTTTTGTTCTTTTCTATATTTTGTTCTTTTTATCATTTTATTTCTGTTTAAAAAGTTTCTATTGACCTATAAATTTGCTTATTTTCCCTGTTTTGTCCAGTCTACCGATCAGTCCATCAAAATATTCTGTATTTTACTTCATGATTTTTATTTATGGTTTTTATTATTTATTTTAAGTGTATTTATTTATTTTGAATGTGAGAAAGAAAACAAAAAAGCCTGGAAGGGGAGCAGGGAGAGTGTGGGCAGAGGATCCAAAGCAGGCTTTCTGCTGACAGCAGAGAGTCTGACATGGGGCTTAAACTCATGGGGCTTAAACTCATGTAATATGACCTGAGTGGAAGTCCAATGCTTAACCAAGTGAGTCACCCAGGGATCCCTTTCTTTGTGTTTTTGATCTAAATTTACCATTGATTTATTCTTATACATTCTATCTCAATAATTGCATTACACATCTGATTTAGCATGTTGCCCACTTTTTCCTTAGAGCTGTTGACATATAAATCATAGCTATTATAAATGCCCTTTCTGATAATCCAATATCTGTATTATGTCTGAATCTGCCTTTGGGTCTTATTTTTTCTCTCGAGACTCTGTTGCTGTTTTATTTGATTTCCTTTTAGCATGTCTTATATTTTTTTTTTCTTGAAAACTGGGTATATTGTACCAGGTTATAGAAACTGTTTTAGTTTGAAATGGAGGAGGGGAAATGTTCTATAATCTTACAATTAAATTTTATTTATTTTAGTGGGTCTCTTTACTGGCATGTGATCTTCGTGTTTCTTATCTTCCTTTCTTGTGTTGCTCAAATAATATAGAGATTTAATGCAAACTCAAGGAAATCAGCTTTAAAATAATGAATTAATTATTCTGTTTGTTTATTTATTTTTTAGATGGAATTTGAAAAGTGAGTTGTAAAGGCCATATCTATAATATATAAATATTAATAATATTATATTTCAGGGGCACCTGGGTGGCTTAGTTGGTTGGGCTTCCGACTTCCATTCAGGTCATGATCTCACAGTTCATGAGTTCGAGCCCCATGTCAGGCTCTGTGCTGACAGCTCAGAGCCTGGAGCCTGCTTCAGATTCTGTGTCTCCCTCTCTCTCTGATCTTTCCCAGCTCACATGCTGTCTCTCTCTCAAAACTAAATAAAGATAAAAAAAAATAAAAAAATATTATATTTCATTAATTATAAAGTTATATATTAAAAAAGTAATTCTGACTGTGGCAACATCACAAAACAAAGGGTAGAAATATTTTTGTTTATAATAAATAAGAACTTTTTAAGACATAATTCATGAGTGCCAACCAATATGAAAAGAATATTCTTTTTAATCCATAATACTTGGATTTGCAACTAAATATAAAAGATCAAAATAATAATTCTTTGGCACACCTGGCTGGCTCAGTCCATGGAACATGTGATTCTTGATCTTGGTGTTGTAAATTCAAGCCCTACGTTGGGTGTAGAGATTACCGAAAAATAAAGTCTTATAAAAATAATAATAATGTATTCAGAAGCTAATAGAGGAGAATGTATTTATGATGTCTTAATGGCAAATATCTTTATATTATTTTAAAAATATTTCTATTGAAGTTTATTTGACACACAATATTAAATTAATTGCAGTTGCACAACATAGTGACTTGACAACTGTACATTATTCTATTCCCACCACAATATAAGCAAACATTTTAAAATTTGTAAAAAGCACTAATCTTGGGGCGCCTGGGTGGCGCAGTCGGTTAAGCGTCCGACTTCAGCCAGGTCACGATCTCGCGGTCCGTGAGTTCGAGCCCCGCGTCGGGCTCTGGGCTGATGGCTCGGAGCCTGGAGCCTGTTTACGATTCTGTGTCTCCCTCTCTCTCTGCCCCTCCCCCGTTCATGCTCTGTCTCTCTCTGTCCCAAAAATAAATAAAAAACGTTGAAAAAAAAAATTAAAAAAAAAAAAAAAGCACTAATCTTAAAAACCTTGACTACTTTCTTACATTAAAATTGAAGACATTTATAAATAAATTAGTAAAAAATTCACAAAGTGAGAGGATATCTGTAATAGATATAAAATAACAAAGGCTCTGTTTATGGTCTATTAAAAATAACTCCCAGTAATCAACAAGAAAACAAACTCACAGATACAAACTGTGACAGTACCTTGAACATTTTACAAAGGAGATATAGAAATATGCTGATACATAAGACAATGGGCAAAAGACTATGCTAATTAATGTCTTTTTATAATTCAGTACAATGATAACCATGAATCAAACTGACAATAACAAATTTTGGCCTTTATAATTTCATTAATTAATGCTACAAATATAACAGCAGGAGAATTTTCCATGCTGACTCTCTTCAATGTATGTGAACTAAAGGATTGATTTTTTGATTTATAGAATCATAAATTATGCACTTTTTTTGTGAAAATTCACAATGTGTTAATTGGAGAGGCATATGAAAAGACAAACATAAAATAAAGCTAAGATATTCTTTTAATTAAGCAAGGGCAAAGGATTTGTTTTAATATAATTACAAAATTCCAGTAATTGGGATTGTTTTCTATATGCAAAAGTGATAGACTCAGGAACAAAGTAAACCGGCCATAATGAAAAACATAGATATATAGATAATTTATAACAAAAAATACACTTTATGAAAGTTGGAGGATAAGATATTTTTCAAATAATAGTGTGAATTAGATATCTCCTTTTAAAAATAGCAAATTTGATATTAATATTACCCAATTCCAAAATAATGATTTCCATACTTGTCATAAAACATATTTGAGAGGAAAATTTGGTAAGAGGTCGAAGAGGAATAGATTTTTGACTGAAGGATATAAAATAAATTATTGGATAGTATACATGAACACTAACCTTGAAAAGGGAAGGAGTGATTAATAGGACATTAATGGCAATTATAATTGTTCACATGTCTCAGCATTAAGAACATGAGAACCCAGATCAAAGAGATGGTAGTATAACTGTAACATGGGTAATCATAAAATGCTCTGTATGTAGATTCTGTAAAAATAATAAATAAATAAATATTTTAAAAAGCCCTTCTAAAATCAACAACAAAACACCCAATCCAATATTTTTTAAAAAAGGCAAACTATTGGAATGTAACTTCTAAAACAACAAACGACAATGAAAAATAAACATATTAAGTGTTGCAAAATTTTATTAGTAACCAAAGATATGCGAAGTACAAGGCGATATAGCTACACAATCATGATATAGGTAGAAATTTAATTGAAAATTAAGTATTTTTTTAAGATCATCAAATAATAGTAATTCACACAAAAATTAATTAAATGAACACAATCACTTATGAAACCATTTGGCATTACCTAGTTTAGTGGGTTAAATGATGTCTCATGATATGTCTCCAAAACATTATGTCTCTACCCTAAAACGTTAGAATGTGGTCTTTGGAAATATGTCTTGGCATATGTACTTAGTTTGGGATCTCAAGATGAAATCATCTTAGATTCAGAATGGGCCTGAAATGAGTGAGTTTTTTGTGTTTTTTGTTTTGTTTTGTTTTAAAGAGGAAAGGACACATAAATATATCCAGAGGGAATAAAGCCATGTTCAGATAGGGAGAGAGATTGACATTCTGCTGCAAAAGCCAGGAAACATTGAGCGCAAGCAGAAACTGGAAGAGACAAAGCATTGTCTCCCTTAAGACTGTTATAGGACCCTGTCAACCCCTTGAAGTAAAATTTCTGGACTCCAGAACTTTGAGAGAGTAAATTTACATTGTTGTAATCCACCAAAATTTCTGGTGATTTTTTATATCAGCATTAGGCAGCTAATACATCCAATATATTTTAAAATTTTCAGACTTTCTACCTACCAATTCTACTCATACTCATACCTCAAAAAATTCACGTATATTTGTGATAGAACACATATAACAAATACTGATAGAGAAGTTATAATTATAAAAAAATTCCTCCAAATTCAAAAATATTATATATTGAAAAAATATATATATATAATGAATATTATTCAGGTATGGAAGTAAACTATAAATAAGTTAGAATATTGGAAACAATGTTACAAGCAAAATGTCAGGCAAAGGAAATAAGACACAGCATAGATACATATAATAATTTTCAATTTATATTTGATTTAAAATTCAAAAATTTTACTTTATATTTTAGCATGGCAAATAATATTGCTAAATATTAAAAAAATTAAAATGTGATTATATAAGATTCATTGCAATCATTAATTTGGGAAGTGGGAGGTGTTTCCACCAAAAAGAAATATACAAAATATCATGTGTGGCAATATTATTCTAATGTTGTATGAGGATTGATGGTTCCAGGGGTCTTCTATTATTTTTATCTGTTTGGAAAAATATGTTCATACGAATTATATTTGTTTCTAAATAATAATTGATGTAATATATTAAACATGTAAGCTAAAAATTGTATTTTAAAATAGGATATATTGACTTAAACAGAATTGTGTTTGTCAGAAAAAGAAAGCAAAATAGAAAATTATAAAATTATGTAATTAATAAATCTGTTTTAAGCACTAAACAATATAAATAACAAGTAAGCATTTTGTATGATAATAAGTTATATTTTATTTACTACCACCTAAGAAATATTCACAAAAATAAACTTTATTCCAAAGAAAGACATATTTAATCAATTTTTATAGTTCAGATCACAATTCTTTCAATAAACAGATACTAAACAAATAGAAACAAAGTGAAGATTTCTTGAGAACTAAAATTGTAAGTTTAAGTTGTCAACATCCTAAACATCCTAAACAAAAATTATCTAAAATTTTTCCAGTAATAAAATTTAATGTAATAGTTACAAATACAAGGTCTGAGGAGTTAATTCAAAATAATATATAAAAACAAAAGGGACACATTCAACCCATACCTCAGTAAATAACACTTTATAAGATGAATATAAACCATAACAAAAGCACAGGTGTCAATATTCATCTTAGAAAATAGGAATCACAAAACACAAATAATTTACCACTAAGATCTTTGAAACTAAATGAAATAAAATGCCTCTTAGATAAATGTTGTTTTGAAGATATATTATACACTGATTTTCCTGATATGATTCGGAATATAACTGAATGTAAATGGTTTTATGTAATTGAGTGCCTGCACCATTAAATATGAATGTATATACTTTTCCTGTGTTTGTCTTACAGTGTCATTTTAAACTGTTGGTTAAAATTTAGGAATCTCTTCTTGGGATTTTATATCTCATCTTTTCTATTTATTTCTAAATTCTGGATAAAGAAAACATCTTGAGGTCACATTTATTTGATATGCAGGATATCTGACTTTTCTAATAATTGGCAAATAAATTTTTGGTGGCCTAATGACCATATTTGAAGTCTAACAATTTTTTCAAATCAAGTACAAATTGATACCAAACTTGAAAATTATCTGACTAGACACTATATAAGCTGTCTTAAAACAATATACATCTGAGGCAATATACATTCCATTGTTACTTTGAAAGCTCCCAGTTCACAAACTATTTTTATATGTTAAAAAAACTCTTATCACTTACTAATTTAGTGATCTGTTACTTTTACTTCTGCTATTCCTGCATTTTGACATGTGCAAAGTGATAAGGTAGCAGAAAAACTAAAAACAGTTTTATATCAGACAAAAGGATTCATACGTTCAATGTGAAAAATAATTTCCCTGTCAAAATATATAAATATAAAATATATAGATCAAGAACACAGAATAAAATTTAAGAAAACAATTTTGAAATGTAGACAGTACATTTAAAAAGTTTTCCATTATTGGTAAAATGTTACAAGAAATATATTCTTAAATTAACTAAATTACGTCAGCAAAGCAAGAAGAATTCACAATGATGAATGAAATTCCAGCCTTCCTGTACATAGGCATTAAAACTTTAACATTGCATATATGTTAGCATTCAATGGTTAAACTTTATGAATTATTACTGAGGGAATACTTAATAAATATTTCTCTATTAAAGGTATAACAAACTCAGTGTCTACAGAAGACTGTTTGCTAATACACATAAATGAAAATGCATACATTAGATTGGAGGCCAATGGTAGAAAGCCACTTCACATCCTAAGTGAAGAACACAGGGGTAGTAAGCTTGATCTGATGGTCCATGGACAAATATAGACCCCTTATTTAAAAACCTAAGAATTTTTCCATTAGTATTTATATTTGTATGTGACAATTCATGATTTTAAATATTAATTTAATAGGTTTTCAAACACAATGATGTGCTAACAGAAGTCTTTATTAAGTTAAATAATTCACCTAAAAGAGAAATTTTAAGACCTCTTTATTTGCCTACTAGCCTAAGATACAAAAATCTAGGGGGAAGGGAATGTGTTATCCTGATTTAAAGGCATTCCCATTGCCAGGTCAGTATTTGTGACCAGTCATTTGGAGTAATATGATGTGGGACCGGGTCACATGTTAACACATACCACTGTGAGTTAGGAGAGCATGATGGAGAAAGAAGCCCACTAAGACGCCCATAATGGAAATCAAGGAGAAACATTTTCTGAAAAAGCAGATGTGTGGTAAAAAAAAAAAAAAATATTTCAACAAGTGTTGTATGTTCAATTTCCCCATTAGTGTCTTTTATTTTCCTAAAGTAGAGAGAGGTAAGCTATGATATAGGTTAAAAGCTCATCTATGGATGAGAGGAATTTCTAGGGATATTTAATGCATATTAGTTTATGCAGTTTTGGTTATTGTTGCCTGAAGAATACTACAGTTTTTAAGTATTGGCTAACTAGTGAAAGTGAGAAAAGAGGTAGAATTACCTAAACTAAGATAGTGGCCTAATACAAAGAAATAATTTTTCATGCATATTTTTTACACATTTACATTTATTTTCAATCTACCTTTATTAAACATATCTTTTTGTCAGAGTTGCTCCATTTAAGGGTCATAACTCCAGAAAATAGCCATAATGTCAATTTTCATGCAAGTATTAAATTATAGGGTGTGTATGTCAAAATATAAGCAGAGATATAAAATGTCAAATATTAGAATATATTATAAATCTACAAAAACGGAAGCAGTGTTACTGAAAAACATAACTGTAGTTATCTTCATTGCTACGGTGAATCAGGTCTACCTGAGACCATAATATCTGAATAATTAATCTTTACAAAGTTAAAGACGATTTATTACTTATTAAGTACTACTGAGAGACTATATTTAAATACAAGAATAAAATATTTTAAGTCAAAAAGACAATAAAAAATAAACAGGAGTATAAAACAAATTATGTGAAAGTGATAAGAATTTTTAAGAATCAAACTTTCACAGTTAAATCATGTTAATTCAAATATTCAAATATAAAATTCTTTTATAAAAGAATTAATGAATGGGTGCTATTAAGTAAATTGTTAAAGGTAATATACTTGAAACTAATTTTGAATGGTAGTTATACTAAATAAATAAATAAATAAATAAATAAATAGTTAGAAGTAAGAAATAAGTCAAACATACGAGAAAATATGAACACCAGAGCTGGTAAGAGCAACATGAACACCTGGATAAGAGCAAAATGGAAAAATTCCAAAAAAGAATGTGAACATAACACCCACACATAACAAAGAGTTTCGCAATCAATTGATTTCAGAATTTTAATCAATGTTGCAATATTTATGAGGTCCCTATAACTTACTAACTTAATAAATAAAATAAAAAACAAAATAATGACACATATACTAAATTTTTATGTCTGTTTGTTATGTTACAATTTTCCATGAGTTATAAGTTTGACAAAAGTATTAACAAGAGAAATAATCTTTTCCTTAGTATATTTACTTTTGAAAATTTGTAAGGAAAAAAAAATCCTAGAAAAGGGAAACCTGCACAGAAAAACATATTTATATAAATTTGAAGAAAAGAGTATAAACATTAAAGTAAAGGTGGATACTGAATGAATTAAGTCAAGCTACTATAGATAACTATTTGACTGTTGTCACATCTATAATATTGTGCTTCTAGGAATTAGTAAAACAAAACAGTACAAAATTATAATATTAATTTTAACATAATGTGGCAAGAACAGGAAGGAAAAATTGTGTTTGTGGGCTGGCCACATATTGAATTTGCTTGTTAACAGACAAAAAAAATCAAAACTATAGTTTATCTCTAGTGTCATTTGTAGATTAAAAAATAGACAGTAAAAATTAAACATCAAAATTTTAAATATTTAAAATTAAATACGTTAAAAGTTGGAAAGCTTGAGTTTTGAGCAATACATTGTACATGTTTACTTCCTAAGTGTTGATATAATACTGGTATTTAGGAAGAATTAGTATAAAATTCAGTACGGGGTCAATATTGAACAGGGTTAATTTTTTCCCTCTTGTTTAATAAATAAAGAGAGTAAAGACAGCTGTATTTTATATTGATGGCTGACTGGCAGATTTCTGACTTACAGAATTTTGCTTAATGAATTTGTAAAGATCATATAAGGCACAAGAGAAAGGAATGCTCTGCCCCAATAGCGGTTTGCCAAGGATAGGGAGAAGGGATTTGGCCATGAGTTGTCTATAGAAAAGTAGCATTTACTTACTATATATTTCCTATCTCGATTACAGTAATATTCCTTTGCAACCAAGATCCATCCTTACATGTCTCTTATCAACAGATATTAACTTATTAGTGTAATTATCTTCCCAGGACTTTCCTGAGAGCTCCAGCCACCTCTTTGTTTCACACATTATCAATGAGGGGATTAAGCATGAGTGTAAGCATGGTGTAGAAGACAGAGACCATGTTGTCCTACTTTTCAGTGTGATAGACTTTGGGGAGAAAATACTTGATGATGATTGTTTCACAGAAGAGAGTTATCACAGGGTTCCTGGGTGGCTCAGTCATTAAACAGACTCTTGATCTCAGCTCAGGTCTTGGTCTCAAGGTCATGAGTTCAAGCCCCATTTTGGGCTTTGTATGGGCAAAAAGCTTACTTTAGAAAAAAGAGAGAGAGATCACAATCATGTGGGAAGAACAGGTTGCCAAAGCTTTTCTTTTCTCTGAGTTTGATCTTTATCCCAAAACAGTGGAAAGGACCTGCCCATATGAGGCCCTGATGACAGATATTGGAAAAATAAAGCAATACAACATCACTAAATACACACACACACACACACACACACACACACACACACATATTTCAGGAGTGCTGGGATCTCTCAAAAGAAATGATGGATTTCCCTGGAGGCACAGTAAGGGAGACCCAGAGTATAGATAACATGGATCAAGGCATTGAGAAGTGCACTCAGCCATGTGACAGACACCATAATGCACAGACTATGGGACACACGAGAAATGAGTAATGGACGGGATGGCATATAGCTGCATAGTGGCCATAAGCCATTACTGCCAGAAGAAGACAGTCTGCTCCCATAAGAGTCATGATAAGGAAAAGCTGAGTTCCACAACCAATATAGGAAACGCTGCTTCTTCTAGACAAAAAGTCAATGAATATCGTTGGGGTAAAAATAGAGCTATGTAAGAGATCCATCAGGGAGAGTTGACTGAGAAGGAAATACATAGGAGTATGGAGGAGAGAATCAAAGTAAATAAGAGTCATCATCATAACATTGCCAGCAAGGGCTGCATGAAAAAAACAGGAAGATGAGAGTGAAGAGAAGTTTGGGGTGATATGGTGATATGGTGAAATGACCCCAAAAGAACAAAGTCAGTTCCAGTGGTTCTATTGATCCATTTTTCCATTCTCTCCTTCTGGATTCATTATCCTGGATAGTGCTGACAAAAATGTTCAGACTCACCATCATTTTACATTGTGTCAATTTCATTTTATCCTTTAGTCTAGCAATATTAAATAATATTAATAAATAGCTAATATTTTCTAAATATTTTAATTTAATTAAGTAATTTAAATACATAATTGAAATCAAAAATTGTCTGAGCCCAATTTTAGTTTTCTTGTCATTGAATAATTTGTGAAGAATGTATGACATCATACATGTAGTAAATACATAAATCTGGTATGTAAAATTATTGCTTGATTTTACTTATATTTATATTGGATTAAACTGTGTTGCAAAGGCAAGGCTGGTGACATTGAATAAGGAAACTACTCACCTAAGCAGATCAATGTTTTGGTGATCACTTGGACTAAAATTCAACTAATTGTTCAGTATCAAATAAATCATTTTTTCATAAATACTATATAGAAACTATCACCTTCTATTATTTTTTCTCAAGATATTACCAGAAACATCTTTATGTGAATGGAAGTGTTACGTGTAAAAATACTCGGAGTGATTCATCTTCCCTTGATGTCAGGGCCATACATTACCAACAAACTAAGGAGGTTAAACAGCCCACAAAATCTCTCTACCATAGAGAGTTGTGAAAAATTGCAGTTCTACCTGCACTGCTCTCAGGGTAAATATCTCTTGTTTGCCTTTCTGTTTTGTTATGTAAGCAAAATTATTCCACTATCCTTCAAATGCCCCCAATTGAATAAGTATGTTCCCTTAAAAACAAGCAAACACAAATAAAATTCAGTTGCATAATTATTATTATTTTTTTTTTGTCAGCACCAGATGCCTCTATCTTGGGAACTTAACAATTGCTGTGGTGAAATAATAGCTGTCACAATGGAAGAGTTGTCACTGAAGATGCAGAGCAAGTGAAGTTTTTTCCTGATTTTATCATTTTTAGTGACCTCAGATATGCTAATTAAGTTTTATTTCCTTTGGTTCTTATGTATAAAATGGGTATGTATGTATAGGGTTTTGTGAGTATGAAGTTCATTGATTATAGCAATTTTCTTGGAACAGTGCCAAATGCATAGGAAATACTAAAAGTTTCCACATGGAATTGAGTTTGAACCTTATGAATAAATATAATTAGGAGTATGAATTGCCTATAACATATAATTATATTTTATTTTATGGTAATGTAAAATATACAAATTAGAGACTTGTATAATAGTCAACATGTATTCAATATATTTTTTTAATCAAGGTACATATGTACAAATTTAAACCTCAAATAGTTCTAAAACATTTATAATAAAAACAGCAGTAACTTTCCTCTAACTTCTTCTCTACCAGTCTTCTTATCCAGAGCCAAACACTTCAAATTCTTTTAGCTATTTCTCTGTACATATGACACTTGTCTAAATTAATCCTAGAGCTGTCATTTCTTGGTTCCAAACTTTAGATATCAATTGAGATTCTCAAAAAGACAATCTCCTGAGTGGAGCCACTTCTCATGAGATATCAGGCTTCATCTCATTTTGCTAAAGCACATCTTCACAGAGCTTCTCAATATAACTTTATAGCAGATCAATGATTTGTTCCATATATGTGTAAAATAATTTCATCTATCTTTATATTTGATTTCTACTTTGGCTTGGAATAAAATTCAAGGTTAATAACCAGTTTCCTTCTGAATTTGGAAGGCATTTCTCCATTGTCTTCTCATATTCATCATTCTTCGAGACATCAGATGCCCTTCAGATAGTAGCTCTTTTGCTTTTCCTTTCAAAATCTTCAACATGTATTTGTAATCTACTATATGTTTCATTCCATTCTTAAATGTCATGTTTCCCATATATATCAAGATCCTGGGTCTTTTTTAACCAGAGATATACATCTACCGTTGTGATTTTGGGTACATTTATAATGTAATTATATATATTTCAATAAAGTTTCCCTCATCATTCTAATCCCCTTTTTTCCTGTATTTGGAGAAATAACAGATATATAAATTTTTTCAGAAACTGAGCTTGACCTAGGAATGATACATTTGGCCAAGTTTGGGTTAACTAGGGGAAAATTAGTCATATGGTGAAGTTAGTTGGGATTGGATAACAAGGTGAGATTAATATAGCATTGATTTTAAGGTGAAAAAAAGGGATTTTTCTAGTGTGGACTTTTGTAAGATATCAAGCTAATGTTAGTATTTATTGATTATAAATCAGTGTGTCAGCCAGAGTTTTAAGTGGTTTACATAGATATTAAATCCTCACACTTGGTAATGTCCCTGGAAGTAAGGTACTGGGCATAATACTGTTTCAGTGTCTGTGATCATACCCATATTTTATAGCCATGCAACTTTAATATCGCTGAAAGTTTGTTTTTATTATATTTAGAAAAAAATAGTACAGTGTTAAAATCCAAATGTAAGAATAATCAAAATATGAGAAAGACATCAATACATTCTCAATTCATCACAACAATCATATAATTAGAAAGCAGTCCATTTCTCCTTTCACAATGGACTCATTTTGCAAAAACTATCAAAATATCAAGAAAAAAGAAAACGAATATCAGCACTGTTACTGAATAAAAGGAAAATTGTGAAAACAATTTTGAAGTCAATTTATCCTCTTTTTCTTTTAAATTTAGCCTTATTCTTTTTGTTTCCATTGGGATTTAAATAGCATATATGTAATAATACTTCAGAATTTTCATAAAGAAAACTCAGGTTTTTATCTTGTTTCGTTACCACTGAAAATAACTGGAAATATTTTTAAGTGTATTTTTTATTGAAACCTCCCTTCCATTAAAGAAGCATAGAAGCTAAAAATCACACTTCTTCTAACCTAAATGACTATCTTAACAGTTGTCAGGTTGGTATTAACTCAAAGATCTTAGCTGCATGGCAGAAGTAAACTCGAAAATGCAACTTTCAGGATCCCATTGCTTGAACAGTTTATGACTAACATTTACCAATGATTTGGAAAATAGATGAGAACAAAAGGAGCTATACTTTGAGGAAGCAGATGTGCGTAGAAAGATGATAAAGATGTGTTTTAAATCCACTTCCAAGTGAGCCCCCAAGATAATATACTACATTGATGCTAGAGATTAAGACTTTCAGTGGGAATATCACATACATTCTGAGATTTGTAGTACCCACCACATGAGTTCCCAAGACCCTTTAAAAATAGCCTTCACTCTCCCAGCCATTCTAAAGTACAGGTAAACATTTAAATCACTATCATAAAATCCATTATACCTGGAAAACCATGAATGAATTTTGTTTACAAAATAATGCAAATTTACACAGTGTTTGCTGTCAGAAGATGTCCTAAGGAAGGAAAACCTCAAAGATGGGAATCTGAAATTGTTCTCCTAATCTGATTAGATGAAAAGAGAATAATAGAATAATTGCCAGTGAAAAATGGAATGCTAGTATACCAGAATGTACTGTAACCGAAAAAAAAAAAAAGTTGTTTGAATTATCACTGGCAATTGGTAAAAATCTAATGCATTAAAAATTTTGGAAGAAAAATTTACCCTTAAAGAATTTATTATGGTAGAAATAAAGAACATATTATTTATGGACTGGAGTATATTTTTTCTGATCTCACTAAATAAATTTCAGGGAAAAAAACCTCATTTTTTTTTTTTTAATTCCCAACTCAAAGCAGTCAGAGAATCAATGAAATTCAATGACTGTCTTAAAAAGATTTTTTTTTTTTGAGGTAGGGGTCTCTTAACAAAACATAATAAAACTCTTGTGAAGATGAGATGAAATATAAAACAAACTGAATTTTCTGACTCAATATGACTTATGCTAAAATTGTATACTGATTGGAAAGAGAAATTGAAATGGAAACATCTAAGTAGATTAAAAAATCTGAATACCTTGGACACTCAAATCCCATTAACCTTTCCTTGCCAGGAAGGAAAGCCTCTGTTATCTAGACCCAGGCAGCTTCTTATCTGGATATATTGCAATGCATTCACCTCTTGCAATTGTTCTGCAAGAAAATGTCCATTATTTATAAGATCCAATTCTAGCTTCATTTTTTTGCAAAACTTGTGCTGGTTATTGAAATATAGAAAATTTGGGGGTGCGTGGGTGGTTCAGTCAACTAAGTGTCCGACTTCAGCTCAGGTAATGATCTCGTGGTTTGTAGGTTAGAGCCTCAGGTAGAGGCTCTGTGCTGACAGCTCAGAGCCTGGAGCTAAGATTCTGTGCCTCCTTCTCTCTCTACCCCGCCCCTCTCACACTATCTCTCAAAAATAAACATTAAAAATTAAAAAAAAATAAATATAGCAAATTTTGAACAATGGGAAGAAAGATACCCTTGAGTAATATTCTTAAATGCCATCATATTTACAATATACATGCTATACATCTTCCTACTGGTTTCTCCAAAAGGACCAGGATATATATTAGTGTCCTTATTCCTATCATATCACACAGTACCTCGTGGAAAACTGAATTTATCTACAAAATTATATGAGATAAATGTATAGGCTATAGAATAAATGCACACATCTGACTTTTTCCTATATGTAAAGGCATATCTGCATGGCATATTTTTTGGAACAGTACTATTTATTTAATCTTTCATGTGACCATATCATTCCCCTGTCCTCAAACAAACAAGCTAGTGTTTAAAATAACATTTACCCTTCTGCTATCCTTAATTTTGTTAACATTGCAGAGGAATTAAGGATGCAAAACAGCTGGGCACACATCTAGGATGTCAGTGTATCTAGTCAAAACAAAATAATTATGAGTGTTTTATAGTAGAAAGAACAGACTATTCCTTCACTATTGATATCTGCCTTGAAGACTATTGATTGTATATAAAAAAGGAAGTTTGCTGAGATTTGTAAGTAGCTGGTATTGTCATGTCAAAGTTGAGACCATCCAAGGAAGTCAATGTACAGGCAGATTCTTCCTAAATAATGGGTTTTAATTAACTGCTGAAATTGTTGTTATATTTGCATGTTGTTTCTATTTTTTTTTGTCTTAATGAAAAATGAAAATATGTGATCAGAGCTAAACTTAGAGTGGATGTTGTAGAGTACTTAAATTGAACGTTGTAGTCTAGTAACTTCTTTCTCTACATTTACCCCATTGTAGTAAAACATCTTTGCTTTAAATAAATATGGGATATTTCCAGTAGAAATATTTCTTGCAGAGAGAATTGAAATGGGCAATTAGGAGACATAGCAGTAGTGCAGTTGTTACAAGATACTGCCTTAGATAAAAGTAGTAATAGTAAAGTAGCATGAAGTGACCAGTCCAGAGATTAGTAGAGAGTAGATATTTATGGCTTGTGGATAGATATGATGTAAAATATGAGGAAATCAGATGAGCAGAGAATTGTACTAAGATCTTGGAATAAAAGGGCTAAATAAGAAACCATCATTATTGCTGTTGAGGAAACCCACAGAGGTGACAATTCCTTCACCCAGTTCCTTTGTTTTCCTTCACTAAGAGTACCTCAACTGTACCGTGGTCATTATTCTGACTTCCATCAACATTATATGGAAGCACTTATTGATAGAATCAAACAAAAACTTCTCTTGTGCAATGATGCTATTGTTTTTATTGCTGATTTGCACTCCATTATATGAATATATTGCTATTGTTTTATTGGATGGTTTGATATTTTCAGCTATTATAAATAAAATTGCTATAACCCTCCTCATACAAAAATTTTCTTATGGTCATATGCACTGAATTCTTTTAGTATATACTTAGGAATAAAATTGGTCATAGATGAAGTGTATGCTTAACTTTAATAACACAAATTGTGGTTTTAATATCAAATATTCCAAACAGGAATACATAAAAGTGTACTAGTGTTTAAGTGTTGGTGTATGTAATGCAATGGACTGGTGCTAAAATTAAAATATATTTGTGATGATCACCGCATTTGGTATGGAAATGTTGAATCACTGTGTTGTACACCTGAAACTAATATTACACTGTAGGTTAACTAACTGGAATTTAAACAAAGACCTAAAAAATGTATAAAAGGAAAACTATAAAAATATTTTTTTTCCAATATGTTAGAGACTCATTGATATCTGTGTTTCCATTTTCAGTGATTTTCATGACAATTTTAGTTGTCTCAAGGGCATTCTTAATTTGAAATAAATTATATTATTTGGTTCATGGATATCCTTCTTTATTTAGCTTATTATTTTTATAACATAATGTTCCTACCAACAGTCCAAGAATTAAAACAGTAAAATTGTTAGATCTCTTCAGATCTTTGATCCTATCCATGTGCCTCCCCCATTGTTCCGAATTTCTAGAGTATAATTGTCTTACTATATTATATAATTACCGAATATATATTCATGAAAAAATATACAATGTTTACCATCAGTGTTTTAAACAGTGTAAACAGTTGTTATGCTGTAATTTATTTGTTTTACAACTTTCCTTCACTTGACATGATTTCACTGTATTAATATAGTTGAATGCAACTGGAACATACATTTTCACTGTTAGATGCAATTCTCTTTTTAACCTTATCAAATTCCTGTTTATATTTTGGTGGATGGATGATAGGCAACTTACAATTCTAAGCTTTACATATATTGAATTTATGAATATTGATGTATATGCCCCCTGTTTCCCATGGACAAGAGCCATTGCTGGTTCACAGGATATGAAAATGTTCATGGTTTTGGAATTATGCCAAGTGGTTTCTAAAATGGTAGCAACAACTTACATTTTTAAGGAAATATAAGTTTTCCTGATAATCATCTAGAAAATTCAAATTTGTCGGTTAAGATATCTTAATTCTCAACAATTAATATAGATACTACTTAACCTTGACTGATGCCCATTGACTGATGAATAAATAAAGAAATGGTATATGTATAGATAATGTTCGTATTATGCGGAGTGAAAAAAGTCAGTCAGAGAAAGACAAATGCCATATGATTTTACTCACATGTGGAATTTATGAAACAACAAAAAAAATGAATGGGGTAAGTGGGTAAAAGAGGCAAACCAAGAAACAGACTGTGAACTATAGAAAATAAACTAAGGGTTACTGAAGCAGAGGTTGGCAGGGGAGTGGTATAAATATGTAATGGGTATGATACAGAGCACTTGCTGTGATGACCACTGGGTATTGCATGTAAGTGATGAATCATTAATTCTATACCTGAAACGGTTATATTATTACACTGTATGTTAATTAACTGGAATTTAAATAAAACCTTGCAGGAAAAATAAAGATTTGCAATACAGAGATTGATAACCTAAAATATGTGTATATCTTTACAGAACATCCTAGTATATAGCTTCCCAAATTGAATATCACTAAAATTTAATACTTTCAATTTTTTACTGTGGCAATCGGGGAAATGCACTTAAAAGTAGGGTGTATTGTGTTATTGGTTTCAATGATAGAATAGAGTCAATCATCTAAAAAAGGAAAAGACTTTATTCAATGTTCCTGTATTTCTTTCCTGAATTTTCTATGATAGGCATCCACATCATACTGTCCATATAGTTAACAGGTTGGTAAATAGATAGATAGACTAATGTATATCTATGTATCTCATGGCATGTTGACAAAGATGGTGAATTTTCTTTGATTACTATTGTGTGTATTATGTCTTTCCTATAAATCTGTTGTACTTAAGGTTTTAAATTAAATAAACTAAAATATATCACAATAAAAACATAAATAAATACATAAATACATAAATTAAAATTTCCCCTTTTAAAATTTAAGTTAGTTAACGTACAGTGCAATATTGGTTTCAGGAGTAGAATTCAGTGGTTAATAACTTACATAAAATACCCAGTGCTCATCAAAACAAGTGCCGTCCTCTGTCAACCCGTAATTTGTTCCCTGTCTTAAAGAGTCTCTTGGAGTGCCTGGGTGGATCAGTCGGTTAAGCGTCCAGCTCTTGGTTTTGACTCAAGTCATGATCTCATAGTTTTCTGAGTCCCCTTGTAGGGCTCTGTGCTTACAGTGCAGAACCTGCTTGGGATTCTGTCTCTTCTCTGCCCCTCCTGCACTCATGTTCTCTCTCTCTCAAAATAAATAAACTAAAAAAAAAGAGTTTCTTATGGTTTGTTTCCCTCTTTTCTCCCTCTCCCATATGTTCACCTGTTTTATTTCTTAATATCCACAGATGAATAAAATCATATAGTATTTTTCTTTCTCTGATTAACTTATTTTGCTTAGCATACTACATTCTAACTCCATCCACGTCATTGCAAATATCAAGGTTTCATTCTTTTTGATGGCTCACTAATATTCCATGGTATATATATGCCACATTTTCTTTATCCATTCATCAGTGGATGGACATTTGGGCTCTCTACTTAGTTTGGCTATTGTTAATAGTGCTGCTTTAAACATTGGGGTGCATTTCTCTTTCAAATCTGTATTTTTGTGTCTTTTGAGTAAATACCTAATAGTGCAATTGCTGCATCATAGAGTAGTTCTATTAGTTTCTTGAGGAAACTCCATACTGTTTTCCAGAGTGGTTGCACCAGTTTGCATTTCAACCAACAGTGTAGAAGGGTTTCCCTCTCCCCGTATCCTTACCAAAACCTGTTGTTTCTTGTGCTGTTAATTTTAGCCATTACGACAGGTCTAAGGTGGTATCTCATGAGGGTTTTGATTTGTAATTCCCTGACGATAAGTGATGTTGAGCATCTTGTGTCTGTTAGCCATCTGGATGTCTTCTTTGGAAAAGAAGTATTTGGAAAAGACTATTCATGTCTTCTGTCCATTTCATAACTGGGTTTTTTATTGTTTGGGTGTTGAGTTTGATATGCTTATGGATTTTGGATACTAACCCTTCATCTAATATATCATTTTCAAATATCTTTTCCCATTCCATCAGTTGCCTTTTAGGTTTGTTGACTGTTTCCTTCACTGTGCAGAAGCTTTTTATCTTGATGAAGCCCCAATAGATCATGTTTGCTTTTGTTTACCTTGCATTCAGTGATGTGTCTAGTAAGAAGTTGCTGTGTTCGAGGCCAGAGAGGTTACTGTTGTGTTATGCTCTAGGATTTTGATGGTTTCCTGTATCCTATTTAGGTCTTTAATCCATTTTGAAAATATTTGCATGTGTGATGTAAGAGAGTGGTCCAGTTTCATTCTCTGCATGTTGTCATCTGGTTTTCCCAATACAATTTGTTGAAGAGACTGTCTTTTTTCCATTGGATATTCTTTCCTGATTTGGCAAAGATTAGTGGATCATATAGTTGCGGGTCCATTTCTGGGTTTTCTATTCTGTTTCATTGATCTATGTGTCTGTTTTTGTACCAAGACCATAATGTCTTGATGACTACAGGTTTTTAATAGAGCTTGCAGTCTGAAATCTTGATACCTCCAGTTTTAGTTTTCTTTTTTCAGGATTGCTTTGGCTATCCAGAATGTTTTGTAGTTCCATACAAATTTTAAAATTGTTTGTTTGTTTTAGCTCTGTGAAAAGTGTTGGTGGCATATTGATAGGGATTGCATTAAATGAGTAGATTGCTTTGGGTAGTATAGATATTTTAACAATGTGTGTTCTTCCATTCCATTAGCATGTGATTTTTTTATCAGGGATATCAGCTTAGGTGTCTTGCTGTTGTTTTGTCCTGCTCTTTCATTTGGGCCATGCTCATCTATTTCCTTCTTTCTTCTAACTCCCTGCATCTGTGTCTGTGGGGTACGAAAGTCAGTTCTGTCTTCTGGTCTTGAAAGGAGTGGCCTTATGAAGAAGAGATCCTGAAGTGACCCAAAGTGCAGTGTCCCATTTTTACCAGTACCTGGCCTTTCCGGGGCATTTTCTTTGTGTGCCCTGTTGTTGTAGCTAAACCACTTTTTCCTTCATCTCAGTCATGTGGGTTATCTCTCTTTGCCTGCTGTTTTGGACAGCATTTGGTCCCTGTGGTGATAGTGGGCCAGGCTGGGGCCACCTTGAACTTGAGTTGAATAAGTCCATGTATTTGCCATAGATGTCAGAGCACCTGATTACAGGGTGCTTTCCCTGTGTTGTCCACTTAGATTTCATTGGTAGGCATAGCCTACAACCAAACCAATTGCCTACTTTCAGCTCACTGTTTGGGCTGCTATCAGACTGGTATGTGTGGTTATCTTTCCATCTCCATGTGGTATGAGTCACTTTGGAGAGTTTCTGGCTCCTATCAGTGTGTGAACACTGCCACATTTCTGGCACCAGTTTGGATGGGCTCTGGCCAAGAAAGTAGGGAGGGAGTGTAACTGTAACATGGGGACGGACAGAACTCAGAGTTGGTGAGGTTTGTGTGCTGGTCTTCTGATGCCTGCCTGGCTAGAGGGGGTGGATCCACCAAGCATGGGTGGGTGGGGTGCACAGTCAGCAGGTTAAGTAATAACTGTTTCAATTTGCTGCTTCTATGCTGTATTTCTTTGGACTGTTGGTTGTGCTGTCTATTTCAGGGCAGTGACTAAGTTCCCTCTTCCCCTCTACCTCTCCTATAATGGAGCCTACTGATTTTTAAAATTCTGGGTTTTAAGTCCTGCTGGAGTATGTACTCATGAAATCTGGCCCCTCTAGTTTTCAAAACCAAATCATATAGAGGTTTGTCGTTCCCATAGGGGCTCCTCAGTGTGATAGCTTATCTTCCCTTTTCATGCCTACATGTCCCTTCCTATCATGGACAGTCCCGAGGCCCCTTTTCTCCCCACTGAATCTCTGTCTTACTGCCCTCTACAATGTGGCCCCACAGTTTAGTTGTGGGGTTTGTTTTGTCAACTTTGGGCTTTTTCTCTATTGTTTACACTGATGTGAATGTTATCAAGTTGTATCTGCAGGACAAGGTGAGCATAGGATCCTCTTACATTACCATCTTCCAAGCTGTCCACAACTTGCTGGTTTTAAAATTCACTTTTTGTTATTACATTTTGTTATTTTAATTGTAATGTGTAATTTATGACATAGGTAGATGTTTAGGTCAGTGAAGAGGAAATTCTGTTCAGTGAAGCTGCCAGATCAACTGCACACTTTTGTGTAAAGAAAAAAAAAACATATGTGCTCATTCTTCCATATCATTTGTAAATTAAAAATAAATACAAATCCAGGTGGCCATAGATATAAATGTTTAAGGTAAAACAATAAAGCATAAAGAAAATAATTTAGGCAAATATTGTCATAACTTGGGAGCCAAGAAAACATTCTTCAATATGACAAAAACACAGCAATCCTAATGAACAAGAATGATAAAGCATTGTCTAATAAGCACAGATTGGCAAAAGAGTTCTTTAAAAATAATTTTTATTTCATTCTCATCGGAATATCTTGTACGAGCTCACTTTTGGCAATTTCCATGCAAAGTGATATCTGTTCTTCGCAAGATCAAATTTCTACTTTATGCATTTGCAGAACTAGCACAAAATTATAGATTCAGACATTCTTGAAAAATGGGATGGTAGGTACACTTGAGGAGGATCTGTAAATCACTATCCATGTGTATGTGCTAAAAATATTCCTGTTAGCTTTCCCCAACGTGCCGTGAGTCCATTTAGATAGTTAACTGTGCTTTGAAGAAAGGGAAATACCCAGAATTAGGAACACCACTGAACTGAATCATAAATTCAGTGTATTCAAGATTGGCTCTCAAATTAGAATATCAATTTTAAGAAAACAATACACACACACACACACACACACATTTACATAAGAGTGGGATATACATAGGCATTATTCCTATTATATCAGCCAGTATCTCATAAAAATAGAATTTCATCTGGAAAATCTGATGATATAAAACTATAAACTGCTTAATAAATGCACACATCTGGCTTATTCATGTATTTATAAGTTGATCATGCCTGGAATTTTATGATACAATAATTCTACTTATTTTACTTTCTCATGTATGACCATATGTTTCTCTGTGCTTAAACATGCTAGTGTCTGAAGTAACATTTACTCGTCTCCTGCCATTTATAAATTTAACTCCCTGCAGTACAAATCAAGGATGCAGAACAACCGGGCAGCATCTAGAACATGTGTATATAGCCATAATAATATGATTATAAATGTTCTATAGTGGAGAGGACATGTCTTCCTTTATATGGTTACAATAAAGACTACTAAATATAGATGAAAAATGTAATTTGCTGAGGTATATAAATAGGTAGTGATGTCATGTCAGAAAGACCATCTACAGGAGTCAACACATGAACAAATTATTTTCAAGGAACAAGGTTCTATTGAACTGCTAAACCATGCTTCTTGTTTGCTGTGATTCATTCTTTCTTTGTTTAATGAGAAATGGAAATATGAGAACAGAGTAAATTACTCCATAATAGAATGATTTTTATACCCTAATGACTATCTTTCCCTATATTTACTACACTGTAGTAACTCATTTTTTTTATAACTGAATATGTAATATTTACAATGTTGAGTTGACAGATGCCAAAATGATAACTTTCCTGAAAATCCTTACATCTTCACTTAGCTAGACATTCTCATAATCTTAAGGAGTCCATGTAGATTTTACGACTTCTGTTATGTTGCCCTTCTGTACTTGTTTATTCCACCTCCACTCCCTTCTCCCTCTTGCCACCACTGACAGAGTTAGATGCACTTCCTTTTGAATATAATGCATTTATACCTATCTGTTTAACTGTAATGATCTTATTATCCATCTCTTTTATTGTGGACTTCTTGAGAGAAGGGATTACATATACATCTTTGTACTTCAGGGGTTTAACATTCCCCCTGGTATTTATTTCCTAATCAGTATATTATTATGAATGAGTTAACTAACAAATAAATGAATAACTAAGATGATTTTCCCTGAAAATTAAGTAAATTACAATGTCATACTTTATTTGAAGTACAACTCTGAAAAAACAAACTGGAAGTAGTTCTTTTCAATTACATCATGGTAATACTGTTTTGCTCTTGAGCTTCGGGTTGATCCAATTCCTGAAGTTCAAATTTTCCTTGATTTTAAGGAACAAAAGTGCCCAGTCTATACACCTAAAGGAAAGCTATCTGACATAGTGATGCAATTATTCATTTTCTTCATGATATATTTGCTTAAACTAATTTTTTTTTTTTACTTTGGATCAGCTACTACAGGACAATATTTTATGTTTCTTTTCCTTTCTTGTGTGGACCAAACTTAGAAATGGAGGTAAAGAAACCTCTTAGATCCCTCTCAGTTCACTATTTGGGGTTAAGCTCCCATGTATGGGACTAAAGTATTTCCCAGGTGGGAAAAATAGGCAATTGATGCACCTGTGATGGTGAACTGAGGAGCGGGAGTAGGTCAGCTCTGATCAGTATCAATGTGGTTGGGTTGGGCTGCACATGTAAGCAGATAAGTGGTTATACTACAGGGTTAATTTTAAGTTATTTTCTGTTGGGATAGTTTGGTCTTTTTTATGTTTGTTTGTTTTTGAGTGTTTAATAGAAGTAGGTCACACTTGGATGTGTATAAATATTGAAAAGTTTTGTGTTCATATTGGAGCAAAGCACTGGAAATGTCTCAATTCCTGGATGCATTTTAGTTTATATAGAATGATAATCAAATAAAAATAACAAAAACAATGACCATTATTAAAATTAGTACTTACTAACTGCTTGCAGCATGCCAGGCAACACTGGAAGTTACTTCCAATTAAATTAAATAATTTAATTCTTAAAACTGACTCTAAGCAGTAGGTGCTACCATGATTCCCAATAAAAAGTTAGGAGTTAATCTCTGAGTAAATAAAGCAAACAATAAGTTCCTGTTCTATCTGGACAAATTAAGCCAGCCTTCCTCAGTTCTCTTCTACCCCTCCAATCCACTTCCACTGCATGGCCCAATGTATGGATTTTTAAGCATATACCTCCATCTTCATACCACAGGCACCATTTGAAATTTAATTTTCACATAACCATCCTAAGGAATTTACTTTTTATGTTACATAACTCACTTAAAATATTTTTCTGGGCAAGCCAAGATGGTGGAGCAGTATGGAAGTGTTCTGTGTGTCTTGTAGCCATGAAATAGAGCGAGACCAATACTAAACCATCCTGCACACCTGGAAAACTGATCTGAGGATTAGCACAACAATCTTCACAACCTGAGCCACAGAATTCAGCAGGTACACAGCGCAGAGAGGTGAACTTGGGGAGATAGAAGCCACAGAGGGCAGGGAAGTATTTTGCCTGAGGAGAGAGGACAGAGATGGTGGGGAGAATATGGGAAAAGCACCCCTCCCCAAGAGCAGCTGAAGAAAAAGTAGAAAATTGGAAACAGCCACAGGGACTGAACTAAAAAGGGAGAAAGGAGAAAGGAGAAAGGAGAGGGTTTAAATTCTATTAAGACTGTAAACAAAGAGAGTGCAGTCTGCAACTCCATAGCTCGATACCTGGTGGTGCTTTGGTGGGATGGGCAAATCCCCAGGAGCAAAGTGGAGTCCAGGAAGTTATTGGGCCACACAGGGAGAAGTGGTTCCACTGCTAGAAGGACATTTGGTAGAGGCTGTGAGGAAACCTGGGCCCAGCAGACTCCAAAGAATGGCCACATTGGCATGTGATGGAACAAAGTTGTTAAGGGTTAAGCCTGGTGCCAGATGTGTGTTCTGATTTTCCATAATCCCTGAAACACTGCTGCTACAGTATCTCGCAAACTTTTTCTGGAGTGGGCTGGCACCTGGCTGCACTCTCTGGGCTTCCGCAGCATCTTCAGCCGCATCTGAGACAAAACTCAGGAGAAAGGAACTACTTGGGCTTGTTCACGGACAGCATAAAAGAGGAGAGTGGACGAAAGTTGAAGCCAAAGGACAGGTGCATGATTGCTGATGAGGGAGAACAGAGTTCTGACATGAGAGACTGGGTAGCTGGGTGACACCATTTTCGCCTCTCCCGCGCATGTGCATAAGTACCTACAAGCACCACAACAATACACCCCAGTGGACTAGCAGCGCCATCTAGTGGAGAACTGAGCCCTTACACTAAGCCTCTCACACTAGGCTAACCTCACTATACAAGAACAGAAGCCTCACCACCTGCTTAGTTCATGGACTATAAGGAGCTTCATAGTCTAACTTCTAGGGGAAAACAAAGTAATTTCAGTTGTGTTTCAGTCTCAGCAAGTCCATCTATTCAATTTTCTTTCTTTCTTTAAATTTTTGCTTTTTTCTTTTTCATATATTTTTCTTTAATTCAAAAAAGAGAAAAATTCATTTTATTTTCAATTTTTATGAAAAATATTTTTCTTTATTTTTTACTATATTTTTTACTTTTTTGTATTTTTTTTCAAATTCTATTTTATTTACATTTGATTTTATTTTACTTCAGTATATTCATTTTTTTCAAATTTTCAAACGATTTCCTTTTTTCTTTTTTTCTTTTTTCTCTTTTTCGTTTCTTTTTCTTGAATACAAAAAGAGAAAAAAAATCTTTATTTTTACTTTTTATTAAAAATACATTTTCTTTAATTTTTTTGCTATATTTTTTACTTTTGTGTAAATTTTTTCAAATTGTAGTTTACTTCCATCACTACTAAAAGTAGACTAATTTGAGTCTACTTCAGTGTATTCATTTTTTCAAATTTTCAAACGATTTCCTTTTTTTTCCTTCTTTCCCCTTTTTTTTCCTAATCTTTCAAGCCACTGTGAACACCCATACCAAAACACACATAAGGTATAGCATCATTTATTCTATTTGTGTGTGTGTGTTTAATTTTTTAATTTTAATATTTTTTTAATTTTAATTTTTTATATTAATTTTTTCTATCTCATTAATTCCTTTTCTCCCCTCAAAATGATGAAATGAAGGAACTCACTCCAAAAGAAAGAGCAGGAAGAAATAACAGCCAGGGGCTTAACCAACACAGATACAAACAAGATGTTTGAATCAGAATTTAGAATCACAACAATAAGAATACTAGTTGGAGTCAAAAATAGATTAGAATCCATTTCTGCAGAGATAAAAGAAGTAAGAGCTAGTCAGGATGAAATAAAAAGGCTATAATTGAGCTGCAATCATTAATGGATGCCATGGCAGCAAGGATGGATGAGGCAGAACAGATAATCAGAAATATAGAGGACAAACTTATGGAGAATGACAAAGCAGAAACAAAGAGAGAGATTAAGGCAAAACAGCACAATTTCAGAATTAGAGCAGGGGAGCCTGGGTGGCTCAGTTGGTTGAGCATCTGACATTGGCCCAGGTCGTGATCTCATGGTTCATGAGTTTGAGACTTGCATCAGGCTCTGTGCTGACAGCCTGGATCCTGCTTCAGATTCTGTGTCTCCCTCTCTTTCTGACCCTAGCCCCACTAACACTCTGTCTCTCTCTCAAAAATGAATAAATGTTTAAAAAAATTTAAAAAAAAAGAATTAGAGCATTAAAAAAGAACAACATCAGAATCATAGGGGTCTTAGAAGAGGAAGAGAGAGAAATAGGGGTTGAAGGGTTGTGTGAGCAAATCATAGCAGAAAATTTTCCTAACCTAAGAAAAGACACAGACATCAAAATCCAGGAAGCACAGAGGACACGCATTGGATTCAACAAAAACCGACCATCAACAAGGCATATCATAATTCAATTCACAAAATACTCAGGCAAGGAGAGAATCATGAAAGCAGCAAGCGGGAAAAAAAAGTCCTTAACCTACAAGGGAAGACAGATCAGTTTGCAGCAGACCTATCCACAGAAACTTGACAGACCATAAAAGAGTGGCATAAAAGAGTGGCTGAATCAGAAAAATATGCAGCCAAGAATTCTTTATCCAACAAGGCTGTCATTCAAAATAGAAGGAGAGATAAAAAGTTTCCCAAACAAAAATTAAAGGAGTTTGTGACCACTAAACCAACCCTGCAAGACATTTTAAGGGGGACTTTCTGAGGGGAGAAAAGATGAAAATATAAATAAATAAATAAATAAATAAATACCAAAAGCAACAAAGATTAGAAAGGACCAGAGAACACCATCCGAAACTCAAACTACAAGCAACATAATGGCAATAAACTCATATCTTTCAGTACTCACTTTAAACCTCAGTGGACTCAATGCTCCAAGCAAAAGACATAGGGTAACAGAATGGATAAGAAAACAAGATCCATCTATATGCTGTTTACAATAGACCCCACTTTAGACTTAAAGACACCTTCAGATTGAAAGTAAGGGGATGGAGAACAATCTATCATACTAATGGTCAACAAAAGAAAGCCGGAGTTTTCACACTTATATCAGACAATCTAGACTTTAAAATAAACACTGTATCAAGAGATGAAGAAGGGCACTATATGATAATTAAGGGGTGCATCTACCAAGAACCTTAACAATTGTAAACATTTATGTGCCAAATGTGGGAAAACCCAAATATATAAATCAAGTAATCAGAAACATAAAGAAACTCATTGATATTAATACCATAATAGTAGGATACTTCAACACCCCACTCACAGCAATGGACAGGTTATCTCATCAAAAAATCAACAAGGAAACAATGGCTTTGAATGACACACAGGGCCAGATGGACTTAACAATGTATTCAGAACATTTCATCCTAAAGCAGGAGAATACACATTCTTCTCCAGTGCACATGGAACGTTCTCCAGAATAGACCATATACTGGGGCACAAATCAGCCCTCAGCAAGTACAAAAATATCGAGATCATACTGTGCATATTTTGAGACCACAATGCTATAAAACTCGAAATCAACGACAAGAAAAAATTTGGAAAGGTAACAAATACTTGGAGATTTAAGAACATCCTTCTCAAGAATGAATGGGCTAACCAAGAAGTTAAAGAGGAAATTAAAAAGTTTATGCAAATCAATGAAAATGATAACACCACAACCCAAAACCTCTAAGCTTCAGCAAAGGCGGTCATAAGAAGAAAGTATATAGCAATCCAAACCTTCCTAAAGGAAAAAAGATCTCAGATACATAACCTAACCCTACACCTTAAACAGCTGGAAAAGGACAGCAAATAAAACCCCAAACCAACAGAAGACAGGAAATAATAAAGAATAGAGCAGAAATTAATGCTATTGAAACAAAACAAAACAACAATAACATACAAACAAACAAAAAAACAAACAGTAGAACCGATCAATGAAAGCAGAAGCTGGTTCTTTGGAAGATTTAACAAAATTGAAAAACCACTAGCCAGTTTTGTCAAAAAGAGAAAGGAAAGGACATATTAAATAAAATCAAGAATGAAGGAGGAGAGATCAAAACGAACATAGCAGAAATAAAAACAATAATAAGAGGATATTATGAGCAATTATATGGCAATAAAGTGGGCAAACTGGAAGAAATGGACATTCCTAGAAACATATACACAACCAAAACTGAAACAAGAAGAAACAGAAAATTTGAACAGACCTATAACCAGTAAGGAAATCGAATTAGTAATAAAAAAAATCCGCCAAAAAACAAGAGTCCAGGGCCAGATGGCTTTCCAGGGGAATTCTACCAAACATTTAAGGAAGAGTTAACACCTATTGTCTTAAAGCTGTTACAAATAATAGAAATGGAAGGAAAACTTCCAAACTCTTTCTATGAAGCCAGCGTTACCTTGATTCCAGAACCAGACAGAGACCCCACTAAAAAGGAGAACTATACACTAATCTCCCTGATGCACATAGATGCAAAAATCCTCAATAAGATATTAGCCAACTGGCTCCAACAATACGTTAAGAAAATTATTCACCACGACCAAGTGGGATTTATACCTGGGATGCAGGGCTGGTTCAATATCCACAAAACAATTAACATGATCCATCACATCAATAAAGAAAGGACAAGAACCATATGATCCTCTCAATAGATGCAGAGAAAGCATTTGACAAAATACAGCATCCTTTCTTGATAAAAACCCTCAAGAAAGTAAAGATAGAAGGAGCATACCTCAAGATCATAAAAGCCAGATATGAATGACCCAACATTAATATCATCCTCAATGGGGAAAAACTGAGAGCTTTCCCCTTAAGGTCAGGAACAAGACAGGGATGTCCACTCTTGCCACCATTATTCAACATAGTATTGGAAGTCTTAGCCTCTGCAATCAGACAACACAAAGAAGTAAAGACATCCAAATTGGCCAGGAGGAAGTCAAACTTTCACTCTTCTCAGATGACATGTTACTCTACTTGGAAAACCCTAAAGATTCCACCAAAAAACTGCTAGAACTGATTCATGAATTTACCAAAGTTGCAGGATAAAAAATCAATGCACAGAAATCAGTTGCATTCCTATACACCAACAATAAAGCAAAAGAGAAATCAAGGAATTGATCCCATTTACACTTGCACCAAAAATCATAAAATACCTAGGAATAAATCTATACAAAGAGGTAAAAAATCTATACAATGAAAACTATAGAAAGCTTATGAAAGAAATTGAAGAAGACACAAAAAAAGGAAAAAGAATTCATGCTCCTGGATAGGAAGAACGAATATTGTTGAAATGTTGATACTACCCAAGGCAATCTACATATTCAATGCAATCCCTATCAAAATAACACCAGCATTCTTCACAGAGCTAGAACCAATAATCCTAAAATTATGGAACCAGAAAAGACCCCGAATAGCCAAAGCAATCTTGAAGAAAAACAAAACAAAACAAAACAAAATAAACAAACAAAAAAACAAAGCAGGAGGCATCACAATCCCAGACTTCAAGCTATACTACAAAGCTGTAATCATCAAGACAGTATGGTACTGGTACAAGAACAGACACTGAGATCAATGGAACATAATAGAGAACCCAGAAACGGACCCACAAATGTATGGTCACTAATATTTGACAAAGCAGGATAGACTATCCAATGGAATAAAGACTGTCTTCAGCAAGTGGTGCTAGGAAAACAGGACAGCGACATGCAGAAGAATGAACCTGGATCACTTTTTTACACCATATACAAAAATAAACTCAAAATGGATGAAAGACTTCAATGTAAGACAGGAAGCCATCAAAATCCTTGAGGATAAAGCAGACAAAAACCTCTTTGATCTTGGCCACAGCAACTTCTTACTCAACACATCTCCTGAGGAAAGGGAATTAAAAGCAAAAATGAACTACTGAGACCTCATCAAAATAAAAAGCTTCTGCACAGCGAAGGTAACAATCAGCAAAACTAATAGGCAACTGACAGAATGGGAGAAGATATTTGCAAATGACATATTAGATAAAGGCTTAGTATCCAAAATCTATAAAGAACTTATCGAACTCAACACCCAAAAAACAAACAATCCAGTGAAGAAATGGGCAAAAGACATGACTAGACACTTCTCCAAAGAATACATCCAGATGGCCACCCAACACATGAAAAAATGCTCAACATCACTCATCATCAAGGAAATATGAATCAAAACCACAATGAGATACCATCTGACACCTGTCAGAATGGCTAACATTAACAACTCAGGCAACAACAGATGTTGACAAGGATGCAGAGAAAGAGTATCTCTTTCACATTGTTGGTGGAAACAAGACCTGGTGCAGCCACTCTGGAAAATAGTATGGAGGTTCCTCAAAAAATTAAAAATAGAACTACCCTACAACCCAACAATTGTACTACTAGGCATTTATCCAAGGGATACAGGTGTGCTGTTTCAAAGGGACATATGCACCCCCAAGTTTATAGCAGCACTATCACCAATAGCCAAAGTATGGTAGGAGCCCAAATGTCCATTGATGGATAAATGGATACAAAAGATGTGGTGCACCCCCCCCCACACACACACACTGGAGTATTACTTGGCAGTCAAAAAGAATGAAATTTTGCCATTTGCAACTACATGGATGGAACTGGAGGGTATTATGCTAAGTGAAATTAGTCAGAGAAAGACAAAAATCATATGATTTCACACATTTGAGGACTTTCAGAGACAAAACAGATGAACATAAGGGAAGGGAAACAAAAATAATATAAAAACAGGGAGGGGGACAAAACAGAAGACTCATAAATATGGAGATCTAACTGAGGGTAACAGGAGGAGCTGTCAGAGGGGGGATGGGCTAAATGGTTAAGGGTCACTAAGGAATCTACTCCTGAAATCATTGTTGCACTTTATGCTAACTAATTTGGAAGTAAATTAAAAAAAATAAAAAATAAAACAAGTTAATTAAAAAAAAAAAGAAAGAAAGAATGTGAGGGGATGGAGACACAGTTTCCATAGAAATGGTGTCAAAAAAAGCTAGAATAGCAATTTTTATATTGGACAAAAAATAAAGATTGTAAAAACAAAGAAGGACATTATATTAAGGGACATAATCCAACAACAAAATGTAACAATTGTAAGTACGTATGCACCCAACATGACAGTATATGTATGTATGTATGTATGTATATATGTATGTATGTATGTATGTATGTGTATATATGTTAATAACAAAGATAAAGTTTGATAGTACTACAAGGGTAGGAGAGGACTTAATTTTATTTTTTCAGGTTATAATTTAAATTCTAGTTAGTTAATATATGGTAAAATTGTTTTCCAGTGTAGAATTGAGAGATTCATCACTTACATGTAACACCAAGTGCTCATCATAACAAGTGCTCTTAATACCCATCAGCCAAGTAGCCTCCCCCCACCCCAGTAAATCTCAGTATACTCTCTATAGTTAAGAGTTTCTCATGGTTTGCTTCCCTCTCTCTTTTTTTTCCTTCCACTATATCTATCTGCTTTTTTCCTTGAATTCCAAATGAATGAAATCATATAGCACTGACTGACTTATTTCGATTAGCATAACACTCTGTAGTTCCATCCACATCATTGCAGATACCAAGATTCATTCTTTTTGAAATGTACAAAACTTCTTTATCCACTTATCAGTCGATGGACATTTTTGCTCTTTCCATTGTTTGACTATTATTGATAATGCTGCTGTAAACATCAGGGGCCATGTGTCCCTTCGAATCACTATTTTTGTGTCCCTTGGGTAAATACCTAGTAGTGAAATTGCTGAGTCATAGCTTTAAAATTCTAGTTTTAACTTTTTGAGGAACTACATATTTCTTTTGACAGTGGCGACACCAGTTTGCAATCCCACCAATAGTGTAAGTGGGTTCCCCTTAGTCCACATCTTTGCCAACATCTTTTGTTTCCTGTGTTATTAATTTTAGCCATTGTGACAGGTGTGAGGTGGTATTTCAGCATGGTTTTCATTTGAATTTCCCTGATGATGAGTGATGTTGAGAATTCTTTCATGTGTCTGTTAGCCAGCTGTATGTCTTCTTTGGAAAAATGTCTGTTCATGTCTTCCACCCATTTCTTAACTGGATTATTTATTTTTTGTTTGCTGAGTTCAATGATATTTTATAGATTTTGGATATTAACACTTTATCAAATATGTCATTTGCAAATATCTTCTCTCATTCTGTAGCTTGTCTTTTAGTTTTGTTGATTGTTTCCTTTGCTGTGCAGAAGGTTTTTATCCTGATGAGGTCCAATAGTCCATGTTTCCCTTGCCTCCAGAGACATGTAAGAATTTGTTATGGTCAAAGTCAAATAGGTTGCTGCCTGTGTTCTACTCTAGGATTTTGATGGTTTTCTGTCTTGCATTTAGGTTTTTCATCCATTTTGAATTTATTTGTGTGTATAGTGTAATAAATTGGCCTAGTTTTATTCTTCTGCATGTCACTGTCCAGTTTTCTCAATACAATTTGTTAAGTAGACTGTCTTTTATTCCACTGGATATTTATTCCTGCTTTGCCAAAGATTAGTTGACCAAATAGCTGTGGGTCCATTTCTGGGTTTTCTTTTAATATATATACATATATATATATATATACACATATATATATATGTATATATATGTGTGTGTTAGATTATATATATATTAACTAATATATATGAATATATGTATATATGTATAATATATATGTATATATATGTATAATATATATGTATATATATGTAATATATATGTATATATGTATATATGTAATATATATTAGTTAATATATATGTATATATATGTAGAATATGTATATATTTACATATGTATATATATGTTAATATATATGTATATATATCATATATACATATATGTATATATGTATCATATGTATATATGTATATATGTATATAATATATATGTATATATGTAATTCATCACTTACATACACACCCAGTGTTCATTACAAGTGCCTTCCTTGAGATACTGATATATATATTAACTAATATATATATTAGTTAATATATATGTATATATGTATCTGCAATTCTTCACTTACATACAACACCCAGTGTTCATCACAAGTGCCTTCCTTGTGATATTGATCACCCATATAGCCCATCCCCCCCATCAATCTTCAATTTGTTCTTTATTGTCAAGAGCCTCTTGTGGTTTGTTTCTCTTTCTTCTCTTATCCCCCTTCCCGTATGTTTATCTCTTTTGTTTCTTAAATTCCACTTAATGAATGAAATCATATATTTGTCTTTCTCTGATTGACTTATTTTGCTTAGTATAATACATTCTAGCTCCATTTGTCAACATCTATTGAGAGAATAATGTGGTTCTTATCCTTTCTTTTATTAATGTTGATTGATTAATTGATTGATTTTCAAATATTGAACAACCTCTGTAACCTAGGAACAAATTCCACCTGATAATGATGAATAAGTTTTTAATGTACTGTTGGATTTGATTTGCTAGTATCTTGATGATTTTTTGCATCAAAAATCATCAGGTCTTTTGAATGGCCTGTGATTCTCCTTTTTAGGGGAGTCTTCGTCTAACTTTGGAATCTATGTAATGCTGGGCTCATAGAATGTAGTTGGGAGTTTTACTTCCGTTTCTATTTTTAATAACAGTTTGAGAAGAATAAATATTAATTATTCTATACATGTCTTAGAAATTCCCTGTGAAGCCATCTGGCCCTGGACTTCTGTTTTTTGGGAGATTTTTTATTTCTGATTCAATTTCCTTTCTGGTTACGGATCTGTTCAAATTTTCTATTAATCCTTATTTCAGTTTGGGTAGTTTGTATGGTTTGAGGAATTTACACATTTCTTTTTCATTATCATTGTTTAGTTTTAGAAAGAGAGAGAGAGAGAGAGAGAGAGAGCAAGTACATGAGCTGGGAGAGGGGCAGAGGGAGAGAGAGACAGAATTTTTTTTTAATTTTTAATGTTATTTATTTTTGAGGGACAGAGTGCAAGCAGGGGTGAGGCAGAAAGAGATGGAGACACAGGAGCTGAAGAAGACTCTAGGTTCTGACCTGTCAGGACAGGCCCCGATGCAGGGCATGGACTCACAAACTGTTAAGATCATGACCTGAGCCAAAGTTGGACGCTTAATCAACTAAGCTACATAGGCACCCCTATGCATTTCTTTTTCATTGTCTTGTTTGTTGGCATACTTTTTTGTAACATTCTCTTATAATTGTTTGCATTCCTGTGTTGATGGTTGTGACCCCTCTTCTGTCATTCCTGATTTTATTTATTTGAGTCCTTTCTTTTTGATCTTTCTGACTAGGGATTTATACATTTTATTGATTTTCTCAAAGAACGAGCTCTTACTTTGTTTATCTCTTCTACTGCAATTTTATTTTTTTGGCTTTTTATAGTGTTTATTTCTGCTATAATCTTTATTATTTCCCTTCCTTTGCTGGGTTTAGATTTTATTTGATCTTCCTTTCCTAGCTTCTTTACATATAAGGTTAGGTTGTATATTTGAAAATTTTCTTCCTTCTTGAAGTAAACTTGTATTGCTATATACTTCCCTCTTATGGCCACCTTTGCTGCATCCCAAAGGTTTTGGACTGTCATGTTTTTATTTTCATTTTCATGTATTTTTTAAATTCCTTTCTTAATTTCCTGGATAACCCAGAAAATTCTTTAGTAGGATATTCTATTCTGTTCTATTCTATTCTATTCTATTCTAAATTTATGGAATTAGAAAGAGAGTGTATGAGAGGGAGAAAGAGGAGGAGAAGATCCTATGCAGGCCCCTCACTGTAAGCGCAGAGCTAGAAGCTTGGCTCTATCTCAAAAACCATGAAATCATGATGTGAGCCAAAATCAAGAGGAAGATACTCAACCAACTGAGACACCCAGGTGCCCCTAGTAGGATATTCTTTAACCTCCATGTATCTATGGTCTTTAAAAACTTTTTCCTGTGGTTGACTTTAAGTTTCATAGTGTTGTGGTATGGAAATATGCACGGTATGATCCCAACCTTTTTGTAATTGTTGAAGTCTGATTTGTGACCCAGTATGTGATCTATTCTGAATTATGTTCAATGTACACTTGAAAAGAATGTGTATTCTGCTGCTTTAGGATGAAATGTTCTCATATGTTTGTTAAGTCCATCTGTTCCAGTGTGCCATTCAAAGCCATTGTTTCCTTGTATATTTTGTATTTAGATGATCTGTCCACTACTGTAGGTGGTAGGTTAAAGTCCTCTATTATCGCATTATTATCAACTAGTTTCTTTATATTTGATATTAATTGATTTATATATGTGTGGGTTGTATTCAGTAGGGGGCATAAATATTTACAATTGTTAGATATTTTTGTTTGACAGACCCTTTATTATGACATAGTGTTCTTCTTCATCTCTTGCTACAGTTATTTATTTTAAAATCTAGTTTGTCTGATATAAATATGGCTACCCTGGCTTTCTTTTGATGTCCTTTAGCATGATAAATGGTTCCCCATTCCTTCACTTTCAATCTGGCAGAGGCTTTAGGTCTAAGTTGAGTCTCTTGTAAGCAGTATATTGTTTGGTCTTGTTTTTTGTTTGCTTGTTTGTTTGTTTTTGGTTTTTTTTTTTTTTAAATCATTCTGATACCCTATGGCTTTTGATTGGTGTATTTAGTCCATTTATATTTAGATAACCTTTGATAGATAAAATTTGTTGCCATTGTATTACCTGTATGGAGATTTTCTTCATTCCTTTCTCATCTTTTTTGTTTTTTGTCTTTCTCTCCCATTCAAAGGATCCTCTTTAATATTTCTTGCCGGGCTGGTTTAGTGTCACAAACTCCTTCAGTTTTTTTTTTGTTTGTTTGTTTGTTTGTTTTTTTGTTTTTTTTTTTTTTGGTCTGGGAAACTATCTTCCTCTCTTTCTATTCTGAATGACAGTCTTGCTGGATAAAGTATTCTTGGCTTTGTATGGTTCCCCTTCAACACGTTGAATATATCATGCCACCCCCTTCTGGCCTCTGAAGTTTCTGTGGAGAGATCTGGTGCCAACTTTGTCTTTAGTTTTAGGGGACAGATTTATCTTCCCTTGCTGTTTTCAGGATTCTTTCCTTATCTCTGTAGTTTTCAAAGTTTGCTATAATATGCCTTGGCGTTGGGTAGCTTCTGTTTGGATTTTTTTTTAATTTAAATTCAAGTTAGTTAACAAACAGTGTAGTACCGGTTTCAGTAGTAGAACCCACTGATTGATCTCTTACGTATGACACACAGTGCTCATCCCGAAAAGTGCCTTCCTTAATGTCCATCACCCATTTAACCTATCACCACACCTACTTCTTTATCAACCCTCAGTCAGTTCTTTCTATTTAAGAGTGTCTTATGGTTTGCCTCCCTCTGTTTTTATCTTATTTTCCTCTCCTTCACCTATGTTCATCTGTTGTGTTTCTAAAATTCCACATATGAGTGAAATCATATGATATTTGTCTTTCTCTGACTTATTTTGCTAGCATAATATACTCTCTTCCATCCAAGTTGTTGAAAATAGTAAGATTTCATTCTTTAGATCACCACGTAGTATTCCATACATATATACATATATACCATATCTTTACCATGAATGGTTCTTTACCATGAACTAATGAATGACAACCATTCATTACCATTCATTACCATTCTTTACCATGAACTAATGAATGGCAACCATTCATTAGTTGATTGTCATTTGGATTATTTTCATAATTTGACCATTATTGATAGTGCTATGTTATCAACATTGGGGTACATGTGCCCCTTTGAATCAGAATTTTTGTATACTTTGGGTAAATACTTAGTATTGCAATTTCTGGGTCATAGGGTACTTCTATTTTTAATTTTCTGAGGAACCTCCATCTGTTTTCCAGAGTGGCTGCACCAGTTTGAATTCCCATCAACAACATTGTAAAAGGTTTTTGGTTGAATTTGATGGGAATTCTCCGTGCCTTCTGGATTTGGATGTCTGTTTCCTTCCCTAGATTAGAGGAGTTTTCAGCTTTTATTTGTTCAAACCTTCTGCCCCTTCTTATTTCTTTTCTTCTTCTGGGACTCCTATGACATGAATGTTATTGTTCTTTATGAATTTGTTGAGTTCACTAGGTCTACATTCAAGATACAATATTTTTATTTCCCTCTTCAGCTGCATTATTTTCCATAATTATAATCTTCTGTATCACTATTCATTCTTCTGTTTCATTCATCCTCGTTGTCACCACAGCCATTTGATTTTCATCTTGGTTATAGCATTTGCTTTATTCCAGCTTGACTAGTTTTTATTTCTTTTATTTATGTAGTAAGGGTTTCTCTAAAGTCTTCTATACTTTTGTCCAGCCCAACTAATATCCTTATGTTTGTTGTTTTAAAATCTGGTTCAGGCTTATTACTTATATCTGTTTTGATTAGATTTCTGGCTTTTACCCCTTCATTATTTATTTTGGAGTCAATTCCTCAGTCTTGTCATTTTGCCCTGGTCACGAGTGTGTGTGTGTGTTTGGAAAGCCAGTTGTATTTCCTCCTTTCAACTCATGGCTATATTAAGAGCAAGTCCTATACTGTCTAGGGCCTGGCACTTCAGGAAGCTTTTCAGAATGTGCACTTTGCTTTTATTTTTTGGCTGTCCTTTCCCTCATGTCAGTCCCCTGTGGAGTTTCTCTTTGCTTGCAGTGGGGAGTGTTGGACTTTTTTCACTGTGTGCCATTTTAACTAGATGGTCTGCTTTGGTTTGTTTGTTAAAATAAGCTTGATCTGGGGCGCCTGGGTGGCGCAGTCGGTTAAGCGTCGGACTTCAGCCAGGTCACGATCTCGCGGTCCGTGAGTTTGAGCCCCACGTCAGGCTCTGGGCTGATGGCTCAGAGGCTGGAGCCTGTTTCTGATTCTGTGTCTCCCTCTCTCTCTGCCCCTCCCCCGTTCATGCTCTGTCTCTCTCTCTGTCCCAAAAATAAATTTAAAAAAAAGTTGAAAAAAAAAATAAAATAAGCTTGATCCTATTTCCACTAGAATTGAAGTTTTGCGGGACTCTATCATCAATAGACTGTTGCTTGTGAGGGGTTTGTGCTGTTATTCTGGGGGAGAGGCCTGGTGTGCTGGTTCTCAGGCAAACTTACCCTCATAAAGATGCACCTGCAGGGTGCAGTGGGGCTCTGTGCAACTGGCTCTAGCTTCCACTGGGGGCGCCGTGTTGCTCACTGATGTCTATCATTGCTGATAGGTGGGGGAAATGATATCACCTTGCTCTCTCATCCCAAGACTGGGGAGTTCATACCCACCACTATTCAGGAAACTCTCACAGAAGAATCAGAAATCTCTCTTCTTGTGTCCATAGTTTCTGTTGGATACCTGTCTTCACCTTGTATGTGCCCATGCTATCTACTCACCTGGCAGCACAGTACTCCTGTGTTTTACCTCAGGATGTGTTTCAAAACTCCAAATTTTAGGGACTTGGTGCAGTGTAAACCACCTGCCCTTATCCTTTGGTGGAGGGTCTCACCATGTTGTGGCTGGTGCCGCTTTGTCCCAGAAAAGCAGCTGCAGAATCATTCAGGGATTTGGAGTTTATGGTAAAGCACAATAAAAGCCAGCACCAAGGTTTGCTGTCTTCAGAAAGTGTCTCTGTTCCTATCTTAATGAACAGGGCAGCGTGGTGGTGCCTGCCAGCTTTGTCCTCTGAAATACCCTGTCAGCTCTTCCAAATGTACTCCAAGAAAGTGAACTGTCTCTCCCAGTACAACCCAGGGAATCCTTAAACCATACTGCATGCTCCTGGGCTTCTAGCCTCCTTCCCCTCAGGAGCACCATTATGCCTGGCAGTCTCCACCTAGTGGTGGAAGCTTTAAAACTTCAGATTCTGAGCTCCACTTCCTTTTTTGGAGTTTATTTATTTTTGAGAGAGAGAGAGAGAGAGAGAGAGTGCGCACAAGCAGCAGAGCAGCAGCAGAGAGAGAGGGAGACACAGAATCCGAAGCAGGATCCAGGCTCTGAGCTGTCAGCATGAACCCACGAACTGTGAGATCATGACCTGAGCCGAAGTCAGATACACAACCAACTGAGCCATTTAGGAGCCCCAGAGCTCCACTTCTTGTAAAAACTTGAGATAATCTACCACTCTGGTTTCCCCCATCAATGGTCTTGGGGAATTGTTTCTATTGTGCAATCCCCTGCATGCTGCTTTCTCTTTTTTCTATCACTATCTTTCTCTCTTCTCTCTCTGAGATCAAGTTTCCATCCACTCCACAACACACTTCATTCTTTTCTCCCTGGAATCACATCTGTACCTTACTACCTTCCACAATGTGGCTTCTTTTCTTCCTGTAATTCTGCAGCTTGTTTTCTCAGCATTTAGACTGATTTCATGTTTGTTCAGAATTATTTGATATTTATCCAATGGCATTCAAAGGAAGAGACAAGCATAGGATTCCTGTACTGTTCTGCCACCTTAACTCCTACTCCTGATAGTAGAGGACTTTAATACTCCACTTACATTCATGGACAGATAATCCAAAAATAAAAACAAGAAGGAAATGATGGCTTTAAATCAACACTAGAACAGATGGATTTAACAGAAATATTCAGAATTTGCCATTCTAAAACAACAGGATACACATTTTTTTGAGTGCACATTGAATACTCTCCAGAATAGGTCACATATTAGGACACAGAACAAATATCAACAAATTCAAAATGGTCAAAGTCCTATCACACATTTTTTCTGACACAATGCTATGAAACTAGAAATCAATCACAAGAGAAGTTTGGAAAGACTACAAATACATGGAGGTTAAATAATATGTCATTAAACAATGAATAGATCAAACAAGTTATCAAATAAGAAATAAAATTGTAAATGAAACAAAGAAAAATGAAGACACTAAATCAAAAAGCTATGGGATACAACAAATGCAGGTCTAATAAGGATATATGTAGCAATAAAAGAAAAAATAAGAAAAATATCAAAAAAATAACCTAACCCCATGCTTGAAAGAGCTAGTAGAAGAACCCAAACAAGCCCCAAACCAGCAAAAATAAGGAAATAATAAAGATTAGAGTGAAAATAAATGATACAGAAACAAACAAACAAAAAAACACAATATAACATAGCAATGAAACCAGGAGCTGGTTCTTTGTTTTTTTTTTTTTTTTTTTTTTTTTTTTTAAATTTTTTCCACGTTTTTATTTATTTTTGGGACAGAGAGAGACAGAGCATGAACGGGGGAGGGACAGAGAGAGAGGGAGACACAGAATCGGAAACAGGCTCCAGGCTCTGAGCCATCAGCCCAGAGCCTGACGCGGGGCTCGAACTCATGGACCGTGAGATCGTGACCTGGCTGAAGTCGGACGCTTAACCGACTGCGCCACCCAGGCGCCCCTCGGAGCTGGTTCTTTGAAAACATCAACAAAATTGATAAAGCTCTAGTCAAACTCATTATAAAACAGAAAGGACAAATAAACAAAATGACAAGTGAAAGAAGAGAAGTAACAATCAATACCACAATAATACAAAAATTATTTTAAAATATAACAAACAATATGCTGACAAATTAGACAAATAGAAGAAGTGATTAAATTCTTGGAAACATATAACCTACCAAAACCTAAGTTGGAAGATATGGAACATTTGAACAGGTTGATTACCAGCAAGTTGATTGAATCAGCAATCAAGAGCTCCCAACGAACAAAATTCCAGGACCAGATGACATCACAGGTGAATTCTATGAAACATTTAAAAACGACTTAATATCAAAAAAGACTAATAATTTCAAACTATTCAAAAAACAAAAGAGGAGGAAAAACTTTCAAAAGTATTCTAGGACGCCAAATTACCTGGCTACCAAAACGAGGTAAAAACACAACTAAAAAACAGAAATACAGGGCAATACCTCTGGTAAACATAGGTGTAAAAATCATCAGTGAAATAGTAGCAAAAAAATCCAACAGCACATTAAAAACATCATTCACCACAATGAAATAGGATTTATTTCCAAAATAAAAGTGCAGTTCAATATTAGTGAATAATTAACATGATACATCACATCAATAAGAGAAAGGATAAAAACCATGTAATTATTTCAAAGACACAGAGAAAGCATTTGACAAAGTACAACATCCATTCATGATAAAAATCTTCAATAACATTGCTTTAGAGAGAATATAAAACAACATAATAATGGTCATATAGAAAAACTCACAGCAAATACCACAACTCAATAGGGAAAGACTAAGAATCTTTCCTGCATATTGAAGATGAAGACAGGGATGTCTACTCTCACCACTTTTATTCAGCATAATATTGCAAGTGTTAACCACAACAATTAGAAAACAAAAAGAAATAAAATGCATCTGAATAGGTAAGGAAGTAATAAAACTTTTGCTCTTTGCAGATGAGATGTTATTATATATAGAAACCCTGAAATATTCCATCAAAATACTATGAGACCTGATAAATGCATTCAGTACAGTCACAAGATACAAAATCGATGTTCAGAAGTCTGTTGCATTTCTTATACTAATAATAAAGGAACATAAAGAGAAATTTTAAAAAATACCACTTACAATTATAGCAAAAATCAATAAAATACAGAAGAATGAACCTAACCAAAGATGCCTGTACAATGAAAACTATAAAACACTGATGAAAGAAATTGAAGATGGCACAAAGAAATGGAAAGACGTTCCATCCTCACGGATTTTCAAACATTGTTAAAATGTCTATAATACCCAAAGCAATGTACACATGTAATGCAATCCTAACAAAATACCAACAGAATTTTTCACAGACTGGAATAAAAAAAAAAATTCTAAAATTTATATGGAATCAGAATAGACCCCAAGAAGCCAAAATAGTTCTTTTTTTTTAAATTCAAGTTAGTTAACATACAGTGTAGTATTAGTTTCAGTAGTAGAATTCTGTGATTCATCACTTACATATAACACCCAGTGCTCATTCCTAAAAGTGCCTTCCTTAATGCCCATTGCCCATTTAGCCCATTTCCCCACCCACCTCCCTTCTAGCAACCCTCAGTTTGTTCTTTGTATTTAAGAGTATCCTATGGTTTGCCTCCCTCTCTTTTTTATCTTAGTTTTCCTTCCCTTCTCCTATGTTCATGTGAAATTATATTTGTCTTTCTCTGACTTATTTCACTAAACCTAATATACTCTATTTTCATCCATGTTGTTTCAAATGGCAAGATTTCATTATTTTTGATTCAAAGGGGCTTATGCACCCCAATGTTTACAGTAGCACTATTGACAATTTCCAAATTATGGAAAGACCCCAAATGTCCATTGACTCACAATTCCAGACTCAAGTTATATTACACAGCTGGGTTAATCAAAACAGTATTGAAGTGCATTAAATGGACACATAGATAAGTAGAAAATTATAGAAAACCCATAAACATTTCATGGCCAATTAATCTTCAACAAAGCAGGAAAGAATATCAATGGGCAAAGGACCATTTATTCAAGAAATGGTTCTGGGAATACCTGTCAACTACATGAGAAAGAATAAAACTGGATCACTTTTTCACATCATACACAAAAATATATTCAAAATGAATTATAGAACTAAATGTGAGGCCTGAAACATAAAAATTCTAGAAGAGAGCACAGGCAATAATGTCTCTGACATTAGCCATAACAGCATGTTTCTACATAGGTCTCCCGAGGCAAGGGAAACAAAAGCAAAAATAATATTTTGGGACATCATCAAAATGAAAAACTTCTGCACAATGAAAGAAACAATCAACAAAAATAAAACACAACCTACTGAATCAGAGAAAATATTTGCAAATGACATATCCGATAAAGGATTAGTTCCAAAATATTATAAAAAAACTTACACATCTCAACACCCACTAAACAAATAATCCAATTAAATTGAACAGAAGATACATGAACAGACACTTCCCCAAAAAAGGCATCCTCATAGAATCAGACACATGAAACAACGCTCAACATCACTCATCATCAGAGAAATGCAAGTCAAGCATACAATGAGAAAGCACCTCACACCTGTCAGAATGGCTAAAATTAATAGGTGATGGGGATTAAAACGTGCAGTTGTGATGAGCACCGTGTGATATATGGAAATGTTAAATCACTATATAGTATACTTGTAATGAATATAATGCTATAGGTTAACTGTACTAAAATTGAAAAAGTTAAAACAAAAAACTTAAAAAATAAACTGGGAATAAAGGAAAGAGAAAGGCTTATTTATTATTATTTTTATTTTTTATGTAAGTGTAGTTGTCACATATTGTTAAATTACTTTTAGGTGCACAACATCAAGATTCCACAAGTTTATATATCATGCTGCTATGCTTTCCACAAGTGTAGCTACCATCTGTCACCATACAATAGTATTACAGTATCTGGGAGTATATTCCTTATGCTGTGCCTATTAATCAAAATGGGTTTATTTATTCTTATAGTGAATAAGGAATCATCCATCATGGTTGAATCATAGGACACCTCAGGAGAAAACTGTAGAAAGAATATATAATATTTGGGTTTGTATTAGGTGATTGTACAAGAGTTTTAGGAAGTGTTGGTTTGCTTTGGATTGTTGCTGTCAATAAGCATGGGTAATTCTATGACTGTCTTAATAAATCTTACACATAGGTGAAGTATACCAGACCAAGGGTAACAGAGTAATTGGTAACAAAGCTATAGTCACTCATTCTTAGGAAAGGAACATGCTTGGTAATTTTTACAATGTGGATGATGTTCATGCTATGTGTATGTTCAGACAGGATTGTGCAGCAGTCTTGTTCATCAGGGTCCATCAGGGTCACAGAATGGCTGTGTTTTCTGTTGATGAAATTAGCTTCCTGCTGTAGATATAACACATTACTACACCCTTATCAGTTAAACAAACAAACAAAAACAAACAAAACAACAACAACAAAAAACCACACACACACACACACACACACACACACACACACACAAACCCCACCAATTTATTTCCTTAGACTTCAGGTAGTCAGAGGTCTGAAATTGGTCTCACTGAGCTAAAATATAGTCATTGTCAGGCTGCATTTCTTCCGGAAGCTCTTGAAAAGAATAGTTTCCTTGCCTTTTCACATTCTAGATGTGTTCCTTGGCTGGTGTCCTCTTCTCTGATGTTTGGTCAACAATACTGAGCTGAAAAGTCATACTGTCATTTCTCTGATTCCTCCTCCTCCTCCTCCCACTTCTAAGACCTTTATGATTAGTTTGGGCTTTATTGATATCCAGAGTAATCTTTCTATTTTAAAGTCAAGTGTTTAGTAAGGCACCCGGGTGGCTCAGTCAGCTAAGCATCCAACTCTTGATTTTGGCTCAGGTCATGACCTCATAGCCATGTGATTGAGCCCCATGTCAGGCTCTGTGCTGACAGCATCCAGCCTGCTTGGGATTCTCTATCTACCTCTATCTCTTTCCTTCCCCACTTGTGCTCTCTCTCTCTCTCTTTCTCTCTTTCTCTCTCTGAAAATAAATGAATAAACATTCAAATAATTAAAAAAATAAAGTCAACTGTAATTCCATCTGTATCTTGGACTTTGTTTTGTCATGTAACCCAACATATGCTCTATCTCTGGACACCCACAGTGTCCAGAGATAGAACATGGACATCTTTGGGGGTCCATTTTTATAGTTACCATATGGCTTTCTGTGAATCTGTGTATATGTAAAAGGAGAACACCAAGCCCAGCTCCAGGCAATCAATACCAAGGCATAATTTATGATACCTGGTCAACCATGAATATCAGGGACTACTTATATTAGGTGAACAATATGCTGTTTCTTTACCTAAATCATTTATATAACATGTGGATTTTTGGTGTTACTTCATGTAACTGTACTGCTATAAATCTTTCATATTACTGTCCATTTATATACTTTAGTAAAATTTATATACATTTAGTAAATTTAGTAAAATTTATATGAATTTATATACTTTAGTAAAATTAAAACTGTTACTTCAATAAAAATTTAAAATGTGTTACAACTAATGAATTAAAAAAGTGCAAGATTATAATGATTGACATTTAATCATGAAATACAGGGTTTTTCCTTAGTCATATTTATGTAGAATCATGAAAATACACATTTAGGCACAATGCAGATCACTCAGTAATTTCTCAATAAAAATAATAACTCTTGATATTTGTTAGTGCTGCTATTAATATCATTATTATTCAAAATTGTTATTTTATTTTTTTCTTATTTAATTCACCAGAATTACCACCATTTGATATGTATATATATCTTTTTTCTCTCACCTCATTGATTGTGCATTGGTAAATACTTGTATAAATATAAAATAATAAAAAAAGCTTTATATATTGGTTTGAAGAATCCCAGTAAAATGAGTTTAATTGATGTAAAGTAATACCAAACACTTATGCTTTGCTTTGATCATTAGTAAACTGTTGTAATAATCTCCAAATTTTATGAAAGCATTTGTCACCAGGTCAGGTGTTTGTTTGTTTGTTTTTTTTTTTTAATTACCTTTCCTCATTCCTATCGATCAATAAGAAAGATTTTCTGTTACAGCAAAAGCAAAGAAACAGGCAAATATTTATTTGATACATCTATTGCCTTGTATTCACTGTATAAATTAAACTCAATAAATCACACTGTGAAAGAAACATCATTTTCTCCCTTTTACAGATGATTAAACTGAAGCTTGGAGTGTACATGTCACTCACCACAAATCATATATCTAGAAAGTTTTGAGACGACCAAGGTTAAATTTAGCCTTCCCTCTTTAGAAGATTTTTTTTCGCGGGGGAGAAGATACCTTTCTTCAACACTATGTACCCTATGCAATTACCATATTTTCTTGACATATTGATTACTACTAAAATACAGGATAGCAGGGTTGAATGCACTCTTTGGTATAAGACAAGTAGTTTACATGCTATCTTATTTAACAATATTATGAGGCAGATGCCACATTCAAATCACTCATTTCCTAATTTTAGCATTTTTAGTTTATTTATTTATTTTGACAGACAGAGAGAACAAGGGGGTAGGGGAAAGAGAGAGAGAGAATCTTAAGCAGGCCTTGTGCTGTCAGCATAGAGATCCACACGGGGCTCAAACCCACAAACCATGAGATCATGACCTGAGCCCAAACCAAGAGTCAGATGCTTAACAAACTGAGGCACCCAGGTGCCCCCCCTGGATTTTAGCATTATGTGAGTCAAACAAGACATTCCTTCAGGGATCAAATATCCTGAGATTTTAAAATAATATGTATGGAAATGATAAATGGAGAAGGTAATTGGCCTTCCGTATTCTTTCAAATGTGTTCCCATTGGCATTTGCAGAACCTAGAACCTGGGACTTCCTAGACTTTAGCCAGGTGACTTGTACTGTATACTAGTACAGAAGCATTTTTTGAGTTCCAAATAGTGATTTGCGTGTCAGAGACATGGATCACTAGGCAGCTGACCCTGAAGCAGGTGAGTTCCAGGAGTCTCAGACACAGTGCATAAAACTTAAGGTCATGTTCTCTAGTGCTTTTGGTTTTTTCTATTTACTTCCAGAAATTTAAGGACTAGTAATACATAGAAAAGCATCCATAGAAAAACAGAGAAATTAAAATATAAAGATTTCACTCAATGACATCATAACTATTCTTTTACTCTTTGCCATAAACATTTTATAAATTTTTAAACATACGTTTGCATCTCTCCATTAACATAATATTAAACACCATTCTTGCTGTTGTCCTGTGTTGCCTAGTGGCAATTTTAATAATTTCTTGTCACAATTTCTCACTACACATTGTAAATGAATGTGAAATATCTTTTGTGTATATTGGGTGTTTTTCAATTTCTTTTGGATTATATTTTAGAATGATATCTGTAAGGACATATTAATGATTCCAAGCGATAGGGTAGTTTTAGAGTTATTTCTTAATATTTCCAAACTGATACATAAGACATTTTTTATTTTTATTCAACAATTAATTTTTACTATATTCTAACTGGTAATGCATGTTACAAAGAAAAACTTAAATCCAGTAATAAAGGTATCAAAATAGTAATTATTTTCTTTAATCTGTGTGTTTCTTTAATATCCACTGAGAGTATACATTTTCTATAGATATGTAAATCTGTCTTTATAAAATGTTAATTATGTACAATATATTGATGATCTTTTCCGGAGACTTGGGATTTGTTTCATGTCCCAGCCCAAAGTTAGAAGGATGCATTTGATTTCGTTATTCACCTCCTCTATTTCTCAGTTTCCTCTAGGAAAATGATGGTTTTGAGTACATGAAAGCAGTAGTGACTACTATTTATTGATAACTTGCTTATTTCCAGTAATCAGTTAAGTACTCTCTATATACTATCTTATTTTATCCTTACAACAGCCATACAATGTGATTAAGGACTGGCTCCTAAAACACAAGAATGTGCTTTACTTCACAGAATTTGCAATGTTGGAATACATCCTACAAGTGTGCTCTGTGAGAGGCACAAGCCCATACACTCAACACGCTCAATTCCCTCTGCTTGAATTGTGGATGACCTGGAATCTACCGAGAGGGTCTTTTATGTAACTTAAATGGTAGAGAGGGTGGGAATCATGTGTTCCTTTGGATCGATCAATTTTCCGATATTTATCTTATATGTGTTTTTGTGTGTTCACAAATTCACTTTAGAAATATTTATTCTGGATTTCCTGTTTGCCATGAGATTTATTTTGTAACAAAACTGAGCCTTGGAATGCATCCACCCAGAAAAGGATAAAAAATAGTTTGCATTTTTTAAATTTATTTATCAATTACATGAAAGATAATCATTTAGTCTAGCCTGCAACTTTGAGAATCCGTTATTAATTTTATTTTGTTTGTTAATCAATGTGCCAATCTCACTATCAATTTAATAGTTAGAAATAAAAATTGAGAAAACTAAAATGAACATGGGAACTTAACTTCCACAAACTGGGTTATGGACTGATGGTATCTCATTGGTACCTGGCTTCTCCCCTTGATTTTCCAGAGACAAATCATATTCTCACATCTCAGCTACTTCATGTACAATATCAAAATAATTGCCATATCTATGTGTTTTAGGTGTTGCAATATTGGATGAGATAATGCATATTAAGGGGTTATCATAGTGTCTGAAATATTATTTTCTACATTTTTTAACATCCTTATTTTGTCTGAGTTGTTACATTTGTAGCATAAAAATGAGAAACAGGGTCATTTCAGCGTTAATATTTAGGATCAGTGTGGGAATAAGTTTAAGAATTCCCTGAGCTTGCACGAAATGGTCAACAAGTCTTAGGACAAAAGCTTAGGAATGGGAAGCCACAGGATGAAAGTGTCCAGGATAGGTAAACAGGGCGAAAGCGTCCATAACATAGAACACAAGCAGAAAGCTGTTTTCACAGGAAGGAGGAGTCCAGAACAGGTCAACAGATCAACAGGTAGTCAGGGCTATAGACCACTGCAGCAGGGTGAAATTGCGCAGAGTGGAGCTAATTAGCAAAAGAAAGGTGTCTTGATAACCATGAGGTAGCATGCTTGGTCTCTCTTATTCCTAGGTAATTTAAGATAAACAGACTCTGCTTGGTGCCTGCTGTAAACAGCCTTCTGCTAGGCAAAGGGATTTTCTTTTCTGTGGAGCCAAAACTCTAAGCAACATATCTTCAAAACCCATTTTCTGTCATACACAGGAGTCAACAATCACTGTTTCATCATCTCTTTCTGGATGTCCATCACACTTGTAAGCCTTCTGATCCTAATGAAAAGGGAGCTAGGACCCTTACTTGGGGCTCTTGTCTCCTCCTGGACATTAACCACTCTCACATTTAATTCTGTGTCTGCTCTCTTGCTGCATAAGAGAGAACATACTCAAAGTCTGTAGCTCAAAATATTGGTCTGTGAAGTATTTAACATAGAACAGGCATTTGGGAATGGTGAAAATTTTGCTAATTCTGAGAAAACCACATTGAAGTGTGGATAGAAATGGAACAATGAATCTGAAAGGATATTGGATTCTGTGTAATCATAGGTTTTATACAAACAGAAAATAAGAGAATGTGTTTTTTTATCCTGTTTTTAATGTGCGGAACAACACAGATGACTAGATATAATTTTGACTTTAATTTTTTAATGTTTATTTATTTTTGAGAGAGAGAGAGAGAGTGCATGCCCACAAGTGGAGGAGGAGTAGAGAGAGAGGGAGACAGAGGATCCTAAGCAGGTTCTGCGTTGACAGCAGAGAGTCTGACGTGGGGCTCGAACTCATGAACTGCAAGATCTTAACCAAAGCTGAAGTCTGATGTTCAACTCTCTGATCCACCCAGTCGCCCAAAGTTTTGACTTTCAAAGTTGTTTATAATGTTTATTTTTCAGAGAGAGAAAGAGAGAGACAGAGAAAGAGGAGAGAGAGAGAATAAACAGGGGAGGAGCAGAGAGACAGGGAGACAGAATCAGAAGCAGACTCCAGGATCCAGGCTCCAGGCTCCCAGCTGTCAGCACAGAGCCTGTAACGAGACTGAACACAGGAGCAGGGAGGTCATCGCCTGAGGTGAAGTCAGATGCCCAACGACTGAGCCACCCAGGCACCACATAGTTTTGACTTTTAAATCTACTTCGCATTTTAAACCTGTGGACTTACAAATGAATTAAATTTTTGACAGGAAATACCACATAAGATTTTATTGTTTAATCTTTGTGCTTTTATTTATTATTTATTTATTTATTTATTTATTTTTAATATATGAAATTTATTGTCAAACTGGTTTCCATACAACACCCAGTGCTCATCCCAAAAGATGCCCTCTTCAATACCCATCACCACCCTCTCCTCCCTCCCACCCCCCATCAGCCCTCATTGTTGTTCTCAGTTTTTAAAAGTCTCTTATGCTTTGGGTCTCTCCCACTCTAACCTCTCTTTTTTTCTTAGTGAAATAAATTATTTCTGTGTCATAAATTCCATGATACAGTAAAATATTTAAAACATAAAAAAATTCAAAATTAATAATCAAAGAACCTGTTGTCTTGGAATGATTAAACATGCTCATGGTGTTTGCTCACGTTAAAAAATTCACAAATGTTGTATTGACTGCAATGTTCAACCCAGACTTATTGTAAATATTATGTCATTTAAACTATACCTAGACTTTAACAAATTATAATTAAATCATATATTAGTTCTCAAAAAATATTCATTTACTTGAAAATATTTGTGTGGAAAATAACTATTTATAGCTAATAAATATAATAGTAAGGAAATTATTAAAGCTAATCTTTGTAGAGTTATTGTATTTTGTCATATGCTATGTACTTGTATGCATTAGCTCTTAATTCTAACAAAGAAAAATACTATATGTCATTCCATTTTGCACATAATAAAGCTGAGTTTTAAAAAGATTTAAATTATGTTACCTACATTTATCTACTACCAATCACTTGAATAGATATTCAAACTCAAGATGTCTAGTCCTTAAATCTGTACTTCTTTAGCTCATAAAATTAAAGAAAACCATTCTATTGAGTTACGGATCAGGGAGTACAATACTGTTATCTGTTGTCTAATTTTTAAAATGTGCGGTATTAAATGAACCACATAAGTTTCTAAACTTTAATTTCCTAATGTTTAAATGTTTATTATGAAGATATGTAACATGACTTTTCATTTGGAAATATAATATAGAATGAATAAAGTGATCTTATCACAATGATTATTTTTAAGTCCTATTAACTTTAAATAATTTCTTCTTCAATTGTAAATTCGTATAAGAGCTGCAAACTCATAATTAAAGTAACTTTTCATCTCGAGAATATATTTAAAGGTGGTTTCAAGCATGGGCATTAGCTGATAATTTTCAATACAAGGACAGAGCACAAAGTGAGACATAACATACAAATGAAGCCAGTGTTAGAAAACAGTCTAGCAAAATATCAAGTACCTGAATCTAGAAACAAGGAGACTGACTTTATAGTGATGGAAACATGCACAAATCTTCCTGGTATCTATGAAGTAAGTGAGCACAATACTTTAGTGTTTTATCGCCCTTTCTTCATGTTATAAACAATTTGTAATTCATGTCTCTATGTCCAGTATGTCCTGACTCTGGGGTTGTGTAATTGGAGAATGCTTATATCAATTTCTTGTCATTCATTAAGACACATATGTGTCTATTCACATCACATAATAAAGAGGTGAACTCCATAGAATATAGGAATTTGCAAAGTATACAAAAAATTAAAACAATGTACCTAAATAACAAAATACATATAAATTACTTAAATCTATTAATAAAATTCAAACAATCCAATAGAAAATGAGAACATAAGATGTTTACAGTGAGTTTGCAGAAGTAATATAAAGTTGAAGATTAAAAGAGTTTCTGCTAAAGTTGAGTTAACAAACTTGTATTTTAAAACAAAATTAATTTTCACTCTTCTGTGATTGGCTGTAATTATTGCACCTCAAAGTAACTAATGGTATCACATGGAAAAACTGAAGCAAAAATCAACAGTTGTTGAGAGTGTAAAAGATAGGGATTCAGTTATCTAAAAGACTAAAAGTACTACATTTAGATTATTTATTAGAGGAAATCTTGCCACATGCATCAGGCCATAAATTATATTAACAGAAAATTAGAAGAATTCCAAATATTCATAAATATGTTACACTATAAGTATACCATGTAACAAGATGGGATAGTAAGTGATAACTTAATAAACTATATGCATATATATATATATATATACATACACATATATATATACATATATATATATGGTATATGTATGCATCATTGAAATAAAGCAGAGATTGATATGATCATTATTATGTTTTATTTATAGCTATTTTGATGAATGGTATATCTGTATCATTTAATGATATATAATGGGTATTGGTTATAAATGATAGAAACTGAAATCAATGTTAATATTTACAAAAGGTTTTGCCTATAAAAATTTTACAATGCTTACTAATTAATTTACATAGAAACTAAATAAGGACTTGGAATACAGATTATGAATAAACCTGAAACTTAATGTTGTTGGAAATCATTAACAGATTGCTCTCTTTGAAAAAGTAAATTCATAAGGAAAAGTTAAATGTCACATAAATATAAAAGAGAAAGTCATCTGCATAAACATCTAATTCTACACAATATATATTTACAGATAAGAAAAAGCTTGAGGCTTCAGGGAAAAGATAATAAATCCCTGAAAATAAATGAGATGCTCCATATTTTATTTCCAGGTGATGTTGTACCTCAGAGTAATTTGGGACATCAATTTATTTGAGCAAGTCTTAAATAACCAGTTAGGTAATTAACCAACTAATCAGTTAATTAAAAAGTAATTAATAATTTAATCAGTTAATAAACTAATCTATCTCCTATCTTTTAGGATGTGTGATTACTGGTAACAAAGTGTTTAAGACTGTAAATAAGATCATTTTTTATGTGCCTTAGGGTTATATTTATTTATAAAACTGGTTATTTTCAATGCACACATTTAATTAAATTCAGAAATTTGTGAGTACATATTAGATATAAAAATTAACTGCTAAGAGGTCTCTAAAATGAGATAAATTCCCTGTAATCACCAGCACGCATCATGCTAACATGACCAATATGGTAGTAGGTACTCCAGAACAGAATCTGTGGTAGCTGGAAGCCTGGATATTGGAACCATGGGCTGCATACACATGTAAAATAGAGAAATACAGCTAGTTTTGTTTCTCTCAGCATCAAAATGAGTGCTAGTAATTGCACATTAGTTTGTATATTTTTTAAATTAAAACAACTCCTCATGACATTGAAGGAAATCTTGAGAAACTAATTTAAACATACGAGACACATGGAAAAGTTATAATTAAGAGATATATCACATTAATATTGGCCAAAATGCATGACTATGAGGCTCTTCCAACACAGAAGTACCCAGGCATTAGAAAACTAGGAAGGCATAATATTTACTAACACCGTGAGTAAATTATGTGTGGCATACCAACAAGATATACAGAAATAATAGAAATGTAATGTGCACTGCAATGTATACTTGTTATCCAATTTTTGGAAAAAAATATTGTGAAATAACAGCAGAGATGTATGATAGGATGGTAAGGCAAATGTCTTGTCAGGAAATGAAAGGTTAGAGACATAATTATTCCTCCAGATCTCATTTATTTTTATATCATTTGACCATGTCTTCTTAAGAAAATGCATAAGCTTCCTTTCAAACACCTCTGTTTTCCTAATCATTCCTTGTCTTCCAGGCATGACTGGAGCCATGGAAGATGCAAATAACACCACAGACATAAACTTCATTCTTCTGGGGCTCTTTAACCACACTCAGACCCATCTGTTCCTCTTTTCCATGGTGTTCATGGTCTTCCTTTCCTCCCTGATGGGCAATGCCCTCTTGATTGTGCTCATCCATGAGGACCCCCGACTGCACATGCCCATGTACTTCTTGCTTAGCCAGCTCTCCCTCATGGATGTGATGCTTGTCTCCACCATAGTCCCCAAAATGGCAGCCAACTACCTAATGGACACCAGATCCATCTCTCCTGCTGGCTGTGGGGTCCAGATATTCCTGTTTCTGACTCTGGGAGGGGGCGAGTGCTTCCTCTTAGCTGCCATGGCATATGATCGATATGTGGCCATATGTCACCCCCTGCGCTACCCCATCCTCATGAATCAGAAGCTCTGCTTGAACATGACCACAGGCTCCTGGCTTCTGGGAGGGGTAGATGGGCTGATGCAAGCTGGCACCACTCTGAGCTTCCCTTACTGCCATTCTCGGGAAATCAACCACTTTTTCTGTGAGGCACCCTCGCTCGTTCCCCTTGCATGTGCGGACACTACATTTTTTGAGTTTTTCATGTATGTGTGCTGCATCCTGATGCTCTTGATCCCTCTGTCTATCATTTTGGCTTCCTACAGTCTCATCCTGGCTGCTGTGCTCAACATGAGGTCCACTGCAGCTCGAAAGAAAGCCTTTGCCACCTGCTCCTCTCACCTGGCTGTCGTGGGGCTCTTCTATGGCACTCTCATATTCACCTACATGCGGCCCAAATCGTACCGTACAGTGGCCCATGACAAGGTGGTCTCTGCTTTTTACACCATCTTTACACCTGTGTTGAACCCTCTTATATACAGTGTGAGGAATAAAGAAGTCAAGGGGGCTTTGAAAAAGTGGCTGGAGAAACATTTTCTGGGACATCTATAGTGGGACTCATTTGCAAAATTGGCAGCAGCCATAATGAATCCAGATTTTGAAACTTGTGTTATATCAATGTATATTGCTCTCAGTTGGCCGGTTTGTGCTGTTTTTTTTTTTTTAACTATTTCATTTATATATGGTAAATTCATTAAAATTTCCATTTGTCCTGCTTTCAGATATTGTCATAGTATTTTTGGTGTAGACTTTGGACCTCAGTAATAAGAATAAATGATTGAGGCACTGTAAGCAAAATATATGTTATACATTGATAAAAGAAAGGGGATTTTCAACTTTTAATGTTTGTGGGCCCTGATCATGTGCTCTCAGGAAAGCCAAACTTTACCATTACCAAGTCAGCAAATCTCACAATATGGATTCAATTTCTGCCCTGGGAGCCCATGTACATCTACTTCATTTATAAATAACTTAAAAGGGAGGATTCCAAAAATAAAGTAAACAGTAAAACCTTCTTGGTTCACATGAGACTGAAGTCAGACAATCCTGCAGGTATGGTTAAGCCTTAAGGTTATAGTCCTATAAGATAAGGTCTATAACTTTCTAAAATATCTTTGATCTAGTGATTGTAACATTTTATGTTTTCTGCTGTTAGTGAAGATTGTGTATCCCAGTCAGCTGTCCTAACTTGAGCTGGGAGATTTTTTTTTTTCTTTCAGAGATCCTAAAAGATTTGTTCATTTTGTACCAACAACATCAGCCATTTGTATGTGTGTTTGTGTGTGTCTGTACAAAATTATGAGAATGAATTATTTAAAGAGTGAATAATTATTTTTAAAAAAGCAATGTATATACTAGCTTCTATAATTTTTATAAAAAATTTCAAATAAATTAGAAATGAAATAAATATGAAACAAAATACATAAAACTTGTAGAAGATATATACATATTTATATACTTATAATATTTATATATTTAAATATTTATACAGTTTATATACAGTTTATTGTCAAGTTAGCTAACATAGACTATATACATTGTGCTCTTGGTTTTGGGGGTAGATTCCCGTGATTCATTACTTACATATAGAACCCAGTGCTCATTCCAACAAGTGCCCTCCTCAGTGGCTATCACCCATTTTTCCCATCGCCTACCCCTCCGTCAACCCTCAGTTTGTTATCTGTATTTAAGAGTCTCTTATGGTTTGCCTCCCTCCCTCTCTGTTTGACACTATTTTTTCCTTTCCCTTCCCCCATGGTCTTCTGTTAAGTTTCTCAAGTTCCACATATGAAGGAAAACACATGATATCTGTCTTTCTCTGACTGACTTATTTCACTTAGCCTAATACCCTCCAGTTCCACCCACATTGCTGCAAATGGCCAGATTTCATTCTTTCTCATTGCCAAATAGTATTCCATTGTGTATATAAACCACATTTTCTTTATCCATTCATCAGTTGGTGGACATTTGTGCTTTTCCCATAATTTGGCTATTGTTGAAAACACTTCCATAAACAAAGGGGTACATGTGCTCCTATGAATCACATTCCTGTATTTGTTGGTTAAGTTCCTGGTAGTGCAATTGCTGGATCCTAAGGTAGTTCTATTTTTTTTTTTTTTTTTTTTGAGGAACCTCCACACTGTTTTCCAGAGCGGCTCCAACAGTTTGCATTACCACCAAAAGTGCAAGAGGGTTCCCATTTCTCTAGATCCTCGCCAGCATCTGTTGTTTCCTGAGTTGTTCATTTTAGCCACTCTGACCGGTGTAAGGTGGTATCTCAGAATGGCTTTGATTTGTATTTCCCTTATGATGAATAATGTTGACCATCTTTTCACGTGTCTGTTGGCCATCTGGATGTCTTTTTTGGAAAAGTGTCTATTCATGTCTTCTGCCCATTTCTTCACTAGGTTATTTGTTTATTGGGTGTTGAGTTTGGTAACTTCTTTATAGATTTTGGATACTAACCCTTTATCTGATATGTCATTTGCAAATATCTTTTCCATTCTATTGGTTGCCTTTTAGTTTTGTTCATTGTTTCCTTTGCAGTGCAGAAGCTTTTTTTATCTTGATGAGGTCCCAATAGTTCCTTTTTGCTTTTAATTCCCTTGCCTTTGGAGATGTGTCAAGAAAGAAATTGCTGTGGCTGAGGACAAAGAGGTTGTTGCCTGTTTTTTCCTCTAGGGTTTTGATGTTTTCCTGTCTAACATTTAGGTCTTTCATCCATTTTGAGTTTACTTTTGTGTATGGTATAAGAAAGTTGTCCCATTTCATTCTTCTGAATGTTGCTGTTCAGTTCTCCCAGCACCATTTACTAAAGAGCCTACATTTTTTTCCATTGGATACTCTATCCTGCTTTGTCAAGGATTAGATGACCATACCTTTAGGGGTCCAGTTCCGAATTCTCTATTCTATTCCATTGGTCTATGTGTCTGTTCTTGTGCCAGTACCATACTATCATGATGATTACAGCTTTGTCGTTTAAGCTAAAGTCTGGTATTGTGATGCTTCCCACTTTGGTTTTCTTCGTCAACATAACTTTGACTATTCAAGGTCTTTTGTGCTCACATCTAAATTTTAGGATTTTTTGTTCTAGTTTTGACAAGAATGCTGGTGCAATTTTGATTGGGATTGCATTGAATGTGTAGATTGCTTTGGGAAGTATTGACATTTTAACAGCATTTGTTCTTCCAATCCATGAGCATGGAATGTATTTCCATTTCTTTGTGTATTCTTCAATTTCCTTAAGAAGTTTTCTATAGTTTTCAGCAAACAGATCTTTTATATTTTAGTTAGGTTTTTTCCTAGGTATCTTATGTTTCTTGGTGCAATTGTAAATGGGATTGATTTCTTGATTTCTCTATCTGTTGCTTCCTTATTGGTGTATAGAAATGCAACCGATTTCTGTACATTGAATTTGTATCCTGCAACTTTGCTGATTTCATGTATCAATTCTACCTGCTTTTTGGTGGAGTCTTTTGGGTTTTCCATGTAGAATATCATATCATCTGTGAAAAGTTAAAGTTTGACTTTTTATTTGCCAGTTTGGATGCCTTTCATTTCATTTTGTTGTCTGCTTGCTGAGGCTAGGACTTCCAACACTATGTTAAACAACAGTGGTGAGAGTGGATATCCCTGATGTGTTCCTGATCTTAGGGAAAAATCTCTCAGTTTTTTCCCCACTGAGGATGATATTAGCTGTGGGCTGTTCATATATGGCTTTTCTGATGTTAATGTATGTTCCTTGTATCCAGACTTTCTTGAGGGTTTTTACTAAGAAAGGATGCTGCATTTTGTCAAATGCATTTTCTGCATCTATTGAAAGGATCATATGGTTCTTATCCTTTCTTCTATTAATGTTATGTATCACAGTGATTGATTTGTGAATATTGAGCCAGCCCTACAGTGCAGGAATGAATCTCAGTTGATCATGGTGAATAATTCTTTTTATATGCTGTTGAATTTGATTTGCTAGTATCCTGTTGAGAATTTTTGCATCCAAGTTCATGAGGTATATTGGCCTGTAATTCTCATTTTTATTGTGGTCCCTGTCTGATTTGGGAATCAAGGTTGTGCTGGCTTCATAGAATGAGTCTAGAAGTTTTCCTTCCATTTCTATTTTCTGGAACAGCTTGAGAAGGATAGGTATTAACTCTGCTTTAAATGTCTGGTAGAATTACCCTGGGAAGCCATCCAACCCAGGACTCTTACAAATGTTAGGGGATTTTTGATAACTGGTTCAGTTTTTTCATTGGTTATGGGTCTGTTCAAATTTTCTATTTCTTCCCATTTGAGTTTTGGTAGTGTGTGGGTGTCTAGAAATTTGTCCATTTCCTCCAGGTTGTCCAGTTTATTGGAATATAATTTTTCATAGTGGTCTCTGATAATTGTTTGTATTTCTGTGGTGTTGGTTTTGATCTGTCCTCTTTCATTCATGATTTTGTCTATTTGGGTCATCTTTATTTTCTTTTTGAGAAGACTGCCCAGGGTTTTATTAATTTTGTTTATTTTTTCAAAAAACAACATTTTGGTTTCATTGATCTGTACTCCATTTTTTTATTTGTCTTTGTTTTTTTGATTGTATGTTGTTTAATTCTACTCTAAACTTTATTATTTCTCTTTATCTGGTGTCTTTGAGGTTTCTTTGCTGTACTGCTTCTAGTTCCTTTAGGTGTGCTGTTAGATTTTGTATTTGGAATTTTTCCTGTTTCTTGACATAGACCTGGATTGCAGTGTATTTCCCCCTTAGGACCGCCTTTGCTGCATCCCAAAGGTATTGGACTGTTATGTTTCCATTTTCATCTCCTTTCATATATTTTTAAAATTTCTTCCTTCATTGCCCATTTGACCCCTTTATTCTTTATCAGGATGTTCTTTAACCTCCATCCATTTGGAGGCTTTACAAATTGTTTTCTTGTGGTTGATTTTGTTTCATAGCATTTTGATCTGAAAATATGCATGGTATGATCTCAATTCTTTTATATTTATTGAGGGTTGTTTTTTGATCCAGTATGTGATCTATCTTGGAGAATGTTCCATGTACACTAGGAAAAATGTGTATACTGCTGTTTTTGATTGAAAAGTTCTGAATATATCTGTCAAGTCCATCTGGTCCAGTGTATCATTCAAGGGCATTTTTATTTGTTGATTTTTTGCCTAGATGATCTGTCCACTGTTGTAAGTGGAATATTAAAGTCCTCTGCAATTACCGTATTCTTATTAGTAAGATCGTTTATTTTTGTGATTAATTGATTTTGTATTTTGGTTCCTTCATGTTGGGAGCATAAACATTTACAATTATTAGCTATTTTTAATGGATAGACCCTGTAATTATGATATAATGCCCTTCTTCATCACTTATTACAACGTTTAGTTTAAAATCTACTTTGTATGTAATAAGTATGGCTACTCCAGCTTTCTTCTGACTTCCAGTAGCATGATAGATCATTCCTCATCCCCTCACTTTCAATCTGAAGGTGTCTCTTGGTCTAAAATGAGTCGCTTGTAGGCAGCATATAGAGGGATTTGTTTTTTTATCCATTTTGATACCCTATATCTTGATGGAACATTTAGTCCATTTACCTTCAGCATTATTATTGAAAGATATGGATTTAGTGTCATTGTGATATCTGTAGGTTTCATGCTTGTGATAGATGAATGTCTAGATCCCATTTGAGTTGCCTTGACTGACCCAAAAATGAGATGCCCACCAAAATTTGCCTAAACAAGCTTATGAGCAAAATAATATAGTATTATTATTTTAAACCACTAACATTTGTATTGGGTTGCTATGCAACTATATTACTTACAACATATTTTGATTCATGGAAAAGGAATGGGGCCAAAACTAGTACTAACATCATGTCATATTTTCATAGGATCAAGTGGCAGTCAGAATACAAAAGAAACAAGCAAGCAAAACAAAACAAAACTCAAAGAAACTATTAGCAAAAATATAAGGGCCTTGAGAAAACAGTTTCTGACACTAATATAATACTACATGTTCATTGTACTTGAAATTAAAAAATGTATAAAAACAATGTCACTTATTATCAGGGAAATGAAAATTAACACTACAGCAAGATATTACCTCACTCCTGTCAGAGTAGCTAAAAAAAAAGAATTAACAATTGTTGTTGAGACTGTGGAAGAAAAAGATCTCTCATGCATTGCTGGTGGGAATCCAAAGTGGTGCAGCCACTCTATAAAACAGTATGCACTACTCTATGATTAAACAATCACATTACCCACATAGTGGGTATCTATCCAGAGAATACAAAAATACTAATTTCAAGGGTTATATATAATCCTATGTTTACGGCAGTATTATCTACAATATCCAAGTTATGGAAGCAGCCCAAGTGTCCAGTCTTTCAATTGATGAATGGGTAAAGAAGAAGTGGTGTGTGTGTGTGTGTGTGTGTGTGTGTGTGTTATTTAGCTATAAAAAATTATGAAATCTTGATATTTGTAGCAAAATGAACAGAGCTAAAGAGTGTAACGCTAAAATAAATCAGTCAGAGAAAGACAAATACCCTCGTGGACTTTAAGAAGCAACAACAACAAAAAATGCACAAAGGGAGAAAAGATAAGACAGAGAGGGACAAAGGAAGAAAATTAATTATAGAGAACAAACTTATGGTTTGCAGAGGGGAGATGAGTGGCAGGAATGGTAAAATAGGCAAAGGGGATTAAGAGTACATTTAAACCTTGATGAGCACTGAGTAATGTATAGAATTGTTTTTGCTTTGTTTTGTTTTTTAGAACTGTTACATCACCATATTGTACACCTGAAACTAATATAACATGCTGTTAGCTATACTGTAATTAAAATAAAAACATAGTAAAAAAGTTTCATAGGCTATACTTCAACATATGTGCTCTTTCCTTGACCCTCAGTATCTTTTCAGTAGGGGTCCTGGAAGTAGCTGAGATTTTCCATGTTTCCAGTTCCCATGAGACAACTACTCTTTCTATGGTTCTATATATTGCCTGACATTTTGCTTTCAAATTCTACATGAAGGACCCATTCATGAGCTCCAGGAAGTCACTTTGTGCAGGGGCCTCCATTTATCAAAGTGATTAAAACTTTCTGTGGTTGCTAGTTTCTTTTCTCTATGTGGTTCTTTGGTGCTCCCTTCTCTATTTAAATTAACTTTCTGAATTTCTTTGTCTCTGTTTGAAAATATATAAAGTGATTTCCATTTCTATACCTGGACACTCATAAGAGTCTCCTTTTTGGAAGATGAGGGAATTAATCACAGAAAAAAATTAAAGTTTTGGAGGTGAAAAGTGACAAACTTCTGAAGCATACACTTCTCATGGGCAAGGAATAAGCAACAGAAAAATGAAAAAAAAAGTGCTATCTCTAAATTCCTTGGCTTAGGATTGGTAAAAGGACATTGCCAGCCATATAGAATTGAACAGAACAAATGATTACATGTCTTGACCCATATATATGGGGTGGGTACTTCACTCCTCTCATAGAGACCAGAAGAAATCAGTGAATATTAGTACAGCAATATTTTATCATCCACAGATTCCAAATACACATCCTCAGGAAGGTTACTGAGAAAACCACTTAGCCACAGAAGATCACTTTCTAAAATTATCATAGTAAATAGGTAATCATGATATTGTAAAGGAAAAACAAACAAACAAAAAAACAACATTCCAGAGGAATGATACAAGAACAACGATGAAAAAAAAAAGTGAGAACAATATTCCAAGAAAACAGAAAAGTAGCTTTATTTATGAATGTTCTTAATCTACAATATAGAAGGCAGCCAAATACCTGCCTAATGAGAGTTGAGAATATCTAAGAACCAATTCCTTTTGTTTCTCCTACTTTTGACTTCTCTATATGTGTTTATTGATGTTATCAGGTCCTTAAATCACCAAATGTTTTGGGGATTTTGATGAATTGCATTTCACAGGTGATCTGATAAAAGAAATCATATCTAGACTTGCTTGGTACCTCCTGATCACCATAACTAAAGGAAACTTTTAGTTGTCTCCATTTTGGAGAGCTGAACTTATTTTGTTGGAGAAAATTAAATGAGTCAAACACTTGTTGATCAGAAGAAAGAACTTGTTGATTCTAATGTTTTATAATAACCTGGACTTCCTTCTTCTGGACTAAGAATCATACTGCACTTCCCCTGTCCTTGTAATATGGGGTGGACTGTCGCACATCAGGGAAATAAGCATGTATAACACCTGACTAGGTGATTTAAGATCAAATAACTGACCTTCCATGTTTTCTTTTCACATACCTCAGACTGCTGATGTTTATGGTGAGAGAAGTATGATTAGCTGCATCATCTTTGTTATTTTATGACATAGGGTTTTATGACATAGGGACTTTTAATCCATTATTGGTTAAGCAGCATAAATTATCATAATGTATTTCCCAGACTCTAGACACTCATATATTGATTGACTTATTTCTAGTTTATACATTGTGTCATTTCAATGAGAAATTGTGGGTGTATATATATAAGTAATATGCATATTTAAAAAATATATAAGGGTGCCTGAGTGGCTCAGTTGGTTAAGCATCCAACTATTGATTTTGGCTCAGGTCATGATCTCATGGTCATGAGATCAAACCCTGAATCAGGGTTGGTGCTGATAGCACAGAGCCTGCTTAGGAAACTCTCTCTCTCTCTCTCTCTCTCTCTCTCTCTCTCTCTCTCTCCCTCCCCCTCACCCACCTTCTCTGTATCTGTCTCTCTCAAAAAAATACATATATATAGCCAATTGGAACATAGTCTCTGACATAAAATATTTGAACATACTGAAGTGAGGTATGATAGAAAATTATATATATGTGAATAAAAAGAAATACACATGCTTTTCTCAAAATCCTTCAATTACTTAGGAAGACAAGAATATAAAAGGATTTTGAAAAATCATATTTTAAATTTTCTGTCGACATATTTTAGTAATAAAACTATTGTTTTGAAGTGTAAACAAATTTTATTCTTTCAACTTTTCAAAATAAACACTGAGTGTATCAAAATAAGCCAGGCTTTTAACTTGTGTTAACTATGCCTGTCTTCAATAATTCTGGGGGACAGAAAGCGGTCATAGAATGTAGTAAATTTCTCACAATGCACAGTGTCTGCTTGGAATTCTCTCTCTCTGTCTCTGTCTCTCTCTCTCTGTCTGACCTTCCCTTACTCATGCACCCTCACATATGCTCTCTAAGTAAATAAATAAATAAATAAATAAACAAATAAAAAAGAACAGGTCCTGTAGTGCCCTGCAGGGTAGTGTCCCCTGATAACTAGAACCTGATGCTTTAGCAGCATCTCATATGTGTGTTGCGTTCATCCTGCTACTGTGTCTGAGTACCATTTCCTTTCAGTCTAGGTATGTGCACTGACTCTTGTTGTGGGCTGCATTTGCTCTCTCTGATGTTAGAGAGACCCAGGCTGGTTGGTTCTGAGGGTAGTGGGGGGTGATGGCAAATTTTGCACTGAAGCACTAGTCCTAGGCCAGATTCCTGGAGCATGATGCCCATCAGGGGCTTGGCACATGGAAGCTGTGGCTGGGTGGGGGCTGCATGACATTGACAAAATTTTCAGAAAGCCAAGCGTCAAAGCCAAGTAGGTTTGGAGTGGGCATATCCTCAGGAGAACTGATGTGCAAGGCAGACTGCCAGCAGCTTAGGTAACAAGTGTCTGTGCAGGACAACTTCTAGAAGGTGACTGTGTTTCTCTGCTGTGGGGCAGGAGAGGAAAATGCTCCCAGCTCCTTTGTTCCTGGAGAAGTCTCCAACACGCTACAAAATCAGTGCGAACAGGTCTCCTTTTCATTTCTTTCCAGCAAACTCTGGCCTCATGTCACCTCCTTGTGGGCTGTGGTCTCCCTAAGGGTGGGAGCCCCACTATTACTTACCCTCCTGTCCCACCCAGGGCTCAGCTGATTTTAAAACTCCAGGCTCCAAGTCCTGGTGGTTATACAAACCATGGAATTTAGCCCCTCTGGTTTTCAATATCAGACGTTATGAGGAATCATTCCCATGTGAGCTCCCTGGCACTTTTCCCACTCTGAGCTGACAACTCCCTTCCTTCTGTGGGCAGCTCCCAACCACCACTTCCACCCATCCTAACCTGTCTGGTGTGGCTTGTCTACATATAGTTGTGGAGTCTGTTCTTCCAGTCTTCACATGGCTCTCTGGGTTATTTACTTACATGTGAGTGATAACTAGTTGTACACATGGGATGAGGTGAGTTTGGGTCATCCTCCTACTCTCCTATCTTCTCAGTCTCTTTTTCACACCCTATTAAATCTTTTCTCCTCAACAAAATTTAAACAAGCAATGGAAGAACCTGATAAATCTACTTTTTAATGTATTTTTAAATCATGGGGCGCCTGGGTGGCTCAGTCGGTTGAGCGCCCGACTTCGGCTCAGGTCATGATCTCACAGTTCGTGAGTTCAAGCCCCGCGTCAGGCTGTGTGCTGACAGCTCAGAGCCTGGAGCCTGCTTGGGATTCTGTGTCTCCCTCTCTCTCTGCCCCTTCCCTGCTCATGCTCTGTCTCTCTCTGTCTCTCAAAAATGAATAAACATTAAAAAAATTAAAAAAATAAATCGTTATTTTCAAAGTCATTTGTGTACATTTTATTTTTCATTTTAAATGATTCTCTCTTATTTTAATGAATCACAGCTTTCTGAAAGGGCAGATGAAAGTATGTTTAAGTTCTGGAACCTCTAAAATTCTTGAAAATTAAACATTGTTGGAATCCAGTCATATTTTGCACTAGCATATTTTTTTAACTTTTTAAACGTTTATTTATTTTTTTTGAAAGGGAAAGAGAGCACAAGCAGGGGAGGGGCAGAGAGAAAGGGAGACACAGAATCTGAAGCAGGCTCTAGTCTCTGAGCTGTGTGCACAGAGCCTGACACAGAGCTCGAACCCACAAACCATAAGATCATGACCTGAGCAGAAATCAGATGCTTAACTGACTGAACCAGCCAGGCACCCTGCAACACTAGCTTATTAATAGGAAAGTAATTTTAGCAAAAGATGCCAATAGGCCAAGCCCCTTAATAGGGCACAGTAGACAGTGATGCAAACTGAGCAAGTTTGATATTGTCAGACAAGAAGAGGGGTTTTAGGATGATGTTGTTCAAAGGGGATGCAAATCAAGCTTGTTGGGAGTCATCTTTTTTACATGAGTAGACCATACTAATATCTTACTATTTAGTAATTTGTTTATGAATTTTGAACTCCAGAAAACCTACAGTTAAATTGCACCTTCTGTACATTTTACATATAAAATCCATTCTGTTATCTATGCTACAATCTGAGGAAATAAAATGAATACCACCTTAATCAGATTAAAGCTCTTGTACTAATTTGTCAGTACAGTCAAAAAAATGATTTAGGTGTTACTATTTTAGTTTGTACAGGGGAGATCGATTAATCTTCCCAGTATCTTGGGGAAGAAATGTTGTTTATTCAAACTTTTTCTTAATACAATCATTTATAGCATAAAACAATTAAAAGTGGAATTAACCATATGATCCAATAATCTCATTGATGGGTATTTAACCAAAGAAAATGAAAACTCTGATTCAAAAATATATATGGACCCTGATATTTATTGCAGTATTATTTATAATAGCCAAGATTTGGAAGCACCCTAAGTGTTCATTGATAGATGAATTGATAAAAATGTGGATAAAGATGTGGATAGACACACACACACACACATACCTACATATATACAACAGAATATCACTTAGCCATAAAGAAAGATAAAATCGTGCCATTTACAAAAACATGGAGGGATCTAAAGGGTATAATGCTAAGTGAAATAAGCCAGTCAAAGAAAGACAGATACACAAATCAATGTAATCTTAGTCATGACTGAAGGCAAAACATTCACACATACACTTTCTCTGGGCTCCCTTGACTACACTGTTCCTCAGACTGTAGATAAGGAGGTTTAGCACAGGGGTGAAGATAGTATAGAACACTGACACTACTTTATAATGGTTAGCTAACCTGTAGGATTTGGGTCCCATGTAGATAAAAATAGCAGCTCCATAAAACAGTCCCATCACAGAGATGAGAGTAGCATGTGTCAAAGCCTTTTTGCCAGCTTCTCTAGAACACATCTGGAGAACTGCAGCAAGGATGAGACTATAGGAAATCAGAATGAAAGAAAATGGGACCAGGATGATTATTAACATATATCAGACATACATCACATATTCAAAGAAAAACATATCAGCAGAAGCCCAGGGGGCTTCACAGAAGAAATGATTGATCTCATGTGTATCACAAAATGGAAAACTTGGGGTGCCTAGAAGACTCAGTCAGTTAAGCATCTGACTTCAGCTCGGGTCATGATCTCATGGTTGGTGGGTTTGAGCCCAACATCAGGCTCTGTGCTGACAGCTCAGAGCCTAGAGTCTGCTTTAGATTTTGTGTCTTCCTCTGTCTCTCCACCTCCCCTGCTCATACTCTGTCTCTCAAAAATAAATAAACGTTAAAAACTATTTCTTAATGAAAATGGAAAGCTCAGGGCAGCAGAGGCCTGCTATCAGCTGACCCAGGAACCAAGACACCACAGTCATTCTCAGGCATAATTGCCAGCTCATGAGGACAGGGAATTTCAGTGGGTGGCAAACAGCCATATAGTGGTCATAGGACATGGCTGCTAAGAGGACACCCCCCACTTCCCAAAATGTGGAAGAAGATCAGCAACCCAAGACCAGCATATGAGATGGACTTCTTGTCAGTCAAGTTGTCAGCTGCAATTTTGGGCACAATGGTGGAGACCAACTGTATGTTCATGAGGGAGAGTTGTCTCAGTAAGAAGTACATGGGCTGTGTATCCAGGCATCTTGATGAATCAGGAGAATCATGAGGATCTTGCCCACTGGGGAGGTGAAGACAGATCCATCACAAAGAGAACTAGGTGTGGTTAAAGAGTCCTAGGAGAATAAAATATGAGGGGGTGTTCTCATTTTTCATAATTTCAAAAAGTGTGACACTGCAAATGAAGAAATAGATGACAGAGTTTTCACCATTTACAATACTCTATTTGATCTACATATTTCTTGATAGGTGCATGTTTGAAAATTATAAACCTGTTTTACATCTTTCATCTGCCATTTACAAATATTTTAACCTGGACATAAAATTATTTATAACTTTTTCCCAATATTTTTCATTTTCAACATTTTCTAAATAAGTATCCCCCACTTTTATTATTAATTAATTGGCATAATGAATAAACATTCTTGATAAATTGCAATTATATAATAAGTGCGTCTTTGCATCACTTAACATCCATATAAGTGAACAGGAGGACATTATTCACATAATTTGTAATTTACATTTGTACCTTTGCCATATATCATCGCCAATATTATTAGAAGCTGAGATCAATTAATGTGTTTAACTATATAAAAGCTAGGTCTTTTATATAAGAGTTATACATATATAACTTATCAAAAGCTTTTTAAATTTATTTTTTAATTCCAGTATAACATACAGTGTTACATTATTTTCAGGTGTACAACATAGTGATTCAACAATTCTATACATTACCCAGTGCTCATCAAGGTTAATGTACTTTTAATCTCCTCAGCTATGTCACCCATTCTCCCACCCACCTCCCACTGGTAACAACCACTTTGTTCTCTATTTTTAAGAGCCTGCTTCTTTTTGTTTGTCTCTCTTTCTCTTTGTTCATTAATTTTGTTTCTTACATTCCAATTGTGAGTGAAATCGACTATACAAACTCTTAGGGATTTCCTGCAGAGAAGTTATGTATACATTATATCTCTACCTGTTACTATTTTAGTTTGAAATGCAGAGAGACATCCCTACTTTGGATCTTTTACAAAATTGTCATCCACAAATCAAATTGGGGAATGCTAAAAATATGTTATTCACAAATCATTAGAATGTTTTTACACCACACCCCACAATAATTTTTTTTTATTTTTTTTTAATGTTTATTTATTTTTGAGAGAGAGAGAGAGAGTGTGTGTGAACAGAATAGAAGAGAGATCGGGAGAGAGTATCTGAAGCAGGCTGCAGGCTCTGAGCTGTCAGCACAGAGCCCTGACCTGCGTGGAACTCACAAGCCGTGAGATCGTGACCTGGGCCAAAGTGGGACGCTAACGGACTGAACCACCTAGGCACCCCCCCCCCAATAAATTTTTGAATTACAAAGGCAAATAATTTTGAATATTGTTATTTTTAATTGGGATATAACTTATAAACACGAGAATGCTCACATCTAAAGAATACATTTCAACCAGATTCAGTAACATGGGCTTGTAACAATGAGCCTACTAACAAGAGACAATTCTCACCAAACCAGAAGTAAAACGACTCAAACAAGATAAAAACACTGGGGCCATTTGTATCTCTATCCTAGTTTGACTTCTTCTAAAATTTTCTGCTACTTAAAATACAAAGCTGGTGTTTTGTTTTTAATTTCCTGTCTTTTTCTCAACTCAATATATTTTTAAAGATTTTGCCAGAATTTTACATTTACAAAGGGTTTTCTCTTTTTGTTTATAAATAATATTCCCACCTCTGAATGCATTACTGTTTGTTATTCACTGTTTTTTTATGAACATGTGAGCTATCTTCAGTCTGGAAATTTTATGACTAAAACTGCTATTAAGCTTTCTTTTGTGATAAGTGTTTTTATTTTATTTGGTAAATGCCAGACAAATTTTTAGTAAATAGTTTTACAAAATGATTGTTCAATTTTGCATTTCCACCAACAAATCACAAGAGTACTATTTGTTCCAAATGACAATTATGGGTAATGTCAACTTTTTTCATTTTACATATTCTAGTATGGGGTAACTCAAGAAACTTTCATTTTACATTTATCTAATGTGTAATGATTCCTAGAAATTTTGTGTTACCCTATTGCTTATGTATGTATCTTCTTTAGTGAACTATAAATTTTCATCATTAGAAAAACAAACAAATATGTAGATACTTCCAAAGCAAAAATAATTTCATGGATTGCTAGTAAATAGTGTATGGCATTCATAGAATTATTTGGAATTTTGAAACATTATATTTTCATTTCTTGTTATTATTTTATTTTTATTACAATCTTTCTCTCTTCAGTTTTCAAAGACTATTTTAATTAAAATGGATATTTATGTAATACAACTCTTTGACTATGCCCATTGGTCTTCAATTGTACATTTATTTGTATATTTATTTTAATTATTCATCATAACATAATATTTCAATTCCACTGGCGAAATTATATCTTGAAAATCGCATACATTTTTTCTGCAGCAGGTAATTTTTGCCTACTGAAGAATAAGAAATAGGTTACAGAATTTAAGGTTTTGGTGTGTGTTCACTAAATATTCCTTGTGTTTTAATGTTAAATGATTATATAGCTGCAATGATTTTCAGGAAAGAAATTTGGCACTTTTATTTTTTTTTTTTTTATTTTATTTTTTTATTTATTTTTTTTATTATTATTATTTTTTAATTTATTTATTTATTTATTTTTTAATATATGAAATTTACTGTCAAATTGGTTTCCATACAACACCCAGTGCTCATCCCAAAAGGTGCCCTCCTCAATACCCATCACCCACCCTGCCCTCCCTCCCACCCCCCATCAACCCTCAGTTTGTTCTCAGTTTTTAACAGTCTCTTATGCTTTGGCTCTCTCCCACTCTAACCTCTTTTTTTTTTTTTTTTTTTTCCCTTCCCCTCCCCCATGGGTTTCTGTTACGTTTCTCAGGATCCACATAAGAGTGAAACCATATGGTATCTGTCTTTCTCTGTATGGCTTATTTCACTTAGCATCACACTCTCCAGTTCCATCCACGTTGCTACAAAAGGCCATATTTCATTTTTTCTCATTGCCACGTAGTATTCCATTGTGTATATAAACCACAATTTCTTTATCCATTCATCAGTTGATGGACATTTAAGCTCTTTCCATAATTTGGCGATTGTTGAGAGTGCTGCTATAAACATTGGGGTACAAGTGCCCCTATGCATCAGTACTCCTGTATCCCTTGGATAAATTCCTAGCAGTGCTATTGCTGGGTCATAGGGTAGGTCTATTTTTAATTTTTTGAGGAACCTCCACACTGCTTTCCAGAGCGGCTGCACCAATTTGCATTCCCACCAACAGTGCAAGAGGGTTCCCGTCTCTCCACATCCTCTCCAGCATCTATAGTCTCCTGATTTCTTCATTTTGGCCACTCTGACTGGCGTGAGGTGGTATCTGAGTGTGGTTTTGATTTGTATTTCCCTGATGAGGAGCGACGTTGAACATCTTTTCATGTGCCTGTTGGCCATCCGGATGTCTTCTTTAGAGAAGTGTCTATTCATGTTTTCTGCCCATTTCTTCACTGGGTTATTTGTTTTTCGGGTGTGGAGTTTGATGAGCTCTTTATAGATTTTGGATACTAGCCCTTTGTCCGATGTGTCATTTGCAAATATCTTTTCCCATTCCGTTGGTTGCCTTTTAGTTTTGTTGGTTGTTTCCTTTGCTGTGCAGAAGCTTTTTATCTTCATAAGGTCCCAGTAATTCACTTTTGCTTTTAATTCCCTTGCCTTTGGGGATGTGCCGAGTAAGAGATTGCTACGGCTGAGGTCAGAGAGGTCTTTTCCTGCTTTCTCCTCTAAGGTTTTGATGGTTTCCTGTCTCACATTCAGGTCCTTTATCCATTTTGAGTTTATTTTTGTGAATGGTGTGAGAAACTGGTCTAGTTTCAACCTTCTGCATGTTGCTGTCCAGTTCTCCCAGCACCATTTGTTAAAGAGACTGTCTTTTTTCCATTGGATGTTCTTTCCTGCTTTGTCAAAAATGAGTTGGCCATACGTTTGTGGGTCTAGTTCTGGGGTTTCTATTCGATTCCATTGGTCTATGTGTCTGTTTTTATGCCAATACCATGCTGTCTTGATGATGACAGCTTTGTAGTAGAGGCTAAAGTCTGGGATTGTGATGCCTCCTGCTTTGGTCTTCTTCTTCAAAATTACTTTGGCTATTCGGGGCCTTTTGTGGTTCCATATGAATTTTAGGATTGCTTGTTCTAGTTTCGAGAAGAATGCTGGTGCAATTTTGATTGGGATTGCATTGAATGTATAGATAGCTTTGGGTAGTATTGACATTTTGACAATATTTATTCTTCCAATCCATGAGCAGGGAATGTCTTTCCATTTCTTTATATCTTCTTCAATTACCTGCATAAGCTTTCTATAGTTTTCAGCATACAGATCTTTTACATCTTTGGTTAGATTTATTCCTAGGTATTTTATGCTTCTTGGTGCAATTGTGAATGGGATCAGTTTCTTTATTTGTCTTTCTGTTGCTTCATTGTTAGTGTATAAGAATGCAACTGATTTCTGTACATTGATTTTGTATCCGGCAACTTTGCTGAATTCATGTATCAGTTCTAGCAGACTTTTGGTGGAGTCTATCGGATTTTCCATGTATAATATCATGTCATCTGCAAAAAGCGAAAGCTTGACTTCATCTTTGCCAATTTGGATGCCTTTGATTTCCTTTTGTTGTCTGATTGCTGATGCTAGAACTTCCAGCACTATATTAAACAACAGCGGTGAGAGTGGGCATCCCTGTCGTGTTCCTGATCTCAGGGAAAAAGCTCTCAGTTTCAGACCACAATGCTATGAAGCTTGAAATCAACCACAGGAAAAAGTCTGGAAAACCTCCAAAAGCATGGAGGTTAAAGAACACCCTACTAACGAATGAGTGGGTCAACCAGGCAAGTAGAGAAGAAATTAAAAAATATATGGAAACAAACGAAAATGAAAATACAACAATCCAAACGCTTTGGGACGCAGCGAAGGCAGTCCTGAGAGGAAAATACATTGCAATCCAGGCCTATCTCAAGAAACAAGAAAAATCCCAAATACAAAATCTAACAGCAGGCCTAAAGGAAATAGAGGCAGAACAGCAAAGGCAGCCTAAACCCAGCAGAAGAAGAGAAATCATATAGATCAGAGCAGAAATAAACAATATAGAATCTAAAAAAACTGTAGAGCAGATCAACGAAACCAAGAGTTGGTTTTTTGAAAAAATAAACAAAATTGACAAACCTCTAGCCAGGCTTCTCAAAAAGAAAAGGGAGATGACCCAAATAGATAAAATCATGAATGAAAATGGAATGATTACAACCAATCCCTCAGAGATACAAACAATTATCAGGGAATACTATGAAAAATTATATGCCAACAAATTGGACAACCTGGAAGAAATGGACAAATTCCTAAACACCCACACTCTTCCAAAACTCAATCAGGAGGAAATAGAAAGCTTGAACAGACCCATAACCAGCGAAGAAATTGAATCGGTTATCAAAAATCTCCCAACAAATAAGAGTCCAGGACCAGATGGCTTCCCAGGGGAGTTCTACCAGACGTTTAAAGCAGAGATAATACCTATCCTTCTCAAGCTATTCCAAGAAATAGAAAGGGAAGGAAAACTTCCAGACTCATTCTATGAAGCCAGTATTACTTTGATTCCTAAACCAGACAGAGACCCAGTAAAAAAAGAGAACTACAGGCCAATATCCCTGATGAATATGGATGCAAAAATTCTCAATAAGATACTAGCAAATCGAATTCAACAGCATAGAAAAAGAATTATTCACCATGATCAAGTGGGATTCATTCCTGGGATGCAGGGCTGGTTCAACATTCGCAAATCGATCAACGTGATACATCACATTAACAAAAAAAAAGAGAAGAACCATATGATCCTGTCAATCGATGCAGAAAAGGCCTTTGACAAAATCCAGCACCCTTTCTTAATAAAAACCCTTGAGAAAGTCGGGATAGAAGGAACATACTTAAAGATCATAAAAGCCATTTATGAAAAGCCCACAGCTAACATCATCCTCAATGGGGAAATTTGGCACTTTTAAAGAGGTTGTTGGTTTTTCTATTCAACGCATTTTTTTAATGTTTATTTTTGAGAGAGGGAGACAGAGTATGAGTGAGGAAAGGGCAGAACAAGAGAGGGAGAGAGAATCTGAAGCAGGTTCCAGACTCTGAGCTGTCAGCACAGAGCCTGATGCAGGGCTTGAACTCATGAACCGTGAGATCATGACCTGAGCCAAAGTTGGACACTTAACCAACTGAGCCACACAGGTGCCACAATAGGTTGTTGTTTTTTTTCAAAGGGAATAATTATAAATATATAGAAATTTATTAATATATCTCTGAATTTGCAACTTTGTATTTATGTGCTCTCCAGAGACCTAACAATAAAATACAAAATTAACTTTGAGACAGTGGTTTAACATAACACATTTAAAAGTTTACTTTCTTACTTTTCCCATTTTTGCTTAATCTGAATCCTATCTTTCACAACACCTTTATAGCAATTTCCCGAGTCTTATAGTCTCTTTCTCATTAACCAAAAAAGACAAATAATCTAGAAAAGAAAATGTCAAGGAGAATGGAAAGTTCCAGTTTTACAAACTGCTGTGGCACTTTGGAAATGGCACCTATAGACTTTAGAAGAAGGGTTACTTGAGGAATTTTTTCCAAACCTGAATGCCATGCTTCAGCATTTCTAATTTTTTAAAAAATATATTTATTTATTTTTGAGAGAGAGACACACACAGAACACAATAGGGGGAGGGGCAGGAAGGGAGACACAGAATCTGAATCAGGCTCCAGGCTCTGAGCTGTCAGCACAGAGCCCAACATGGGGCTCCAACCCACATACAGTGAAATCATGACCTGAGCCAAAGTCGGATGCTTAACCAACTGAGCCACCCAGGTGCCCCTCAGCATTTCTACTTGATCTTTACCCTTTTATTGTAGTTTAAACCTTGTTTGTGCTCCTCAATATAGTCATACTTTGATCCAAAGGTAATTTTGTTATATATTTTATATCTGTAAAAACTTTTAGATTCATACATTAGTTAATCCTTCTTTCAAGTGGAGTAAAAATAGTTGAACATAATGAAATAACTGTATATAACAATAAAAGTAAACATAAAATGTCTTTAATTCATTAATTACTCTGTGTATTTTGCTTAACATTTCACTTTCATGTTTTCATTTTAATGATTACCATAATCTGAGAGGTACATTCAATATTTGCATTTTTTGAAAAAGGAAGGCAAGTATATTGGGGCTGAATTCATGGTTCCCTTCACAGAGATCTGAACTCAATTGTCTGATTTTAAATAGCTTGCAGTACAGTTATGCAAGTAGGGGTGGACATCTCCTCATACACAACACAGAAATCCATGGAACTTAACTAACCTTTCCCTTCCTAGAGAACAAGATGTTGTCCAATGAAGCCACTTTGTTGGGTTAAAATAGATTAACAATTACTGTGGAAAATGGTCTTCACATTTGAATGTGAGTTCTCACACCAGAATTTCAGGACTTAAACCCTTGGTTATAATTGGGGCATGTTATCTAATCTCTGTGAGACCATACAGATCTCCAATTATAAACAATTAATAACTGTAAGATGCTAATCAATACTAGATGCTTAAATAGGGTCCACCATTCATAAATGCTCATTATTGTATACTTGACATAATAATTAGGTGTAAGACCAATAAATTAACTGATTTTTTTTGTTATGTTTACTTTTATATTTAGTTATTTGGTACCCATTTAGTTGACTTATGAATCCACCAAGAATAAAAATAATCATCATTACTTAGATAAAACAGATCTTTTTATGTACGTCTCTGTAGTAGGCTGCCTGAATGATAAGTAGGTTCATTCATTGACTTCGCAAACATGCAGGAGACTCTCAATGCTGCAACAAGTGAGGTCAGCCTAGTGGCCTTCCCTAGAATTTTTATAAAATGTAAGAGACAGACCAAACACAGTTCCTTTAGCAGACAGTATGCTCTCAGGCCCTGAAGAATAGGAATAAAATATGCTAAGAAGAGAGGGTGTAATGGGGAAGGGTTCAGAAAGGTGGGATTTTTTTTTTTTATTAACAAATGCTTGATCTCACTTTGTTTAATCAGTCTGAATCAGACTATCTCCCTTCTGTCTCTGACACCAGGATTCTTCTGCTGTTCCCTGAGGAATGCCTGTCTATCTTTGTGACCCCACCCCACTCCACACAAAGAATTTCCTCATGTACCCTTCACTTCCTCTCCCAGCTGTCTCCTAGAGACCTATGTCACCTATCAAAGGGTGGGTATTTTCTCTTCCAGAAGCTACATGACACAGGACGTCAAGGTGGTAGGTGTCCTTCCTGTGTCTCCTTGGTCCTCTCAAACTATTTATCCAACTTCCCCCTGCATACTTTCAGGTACTTTGATGCAAATTCCCAGATTGAGGCATCACCCTATGCCTCTCACTATAGAAGAAGTGACATTGAAGCAGACACATGAATGCTGTGAGAAATGGTTAGACACCAAAGAGGAGGGACTTGTTGGAAGCCTCTGGGGAACCAGTGAGCCCAGTGTGTTAGATGTGAAAGAACTCATCAACAGTGTTCTGTCCTGGGTGGTGTGAAATTGGTAATGTTTAATGAGGTGAGAGAAGAGGACCCTGGGGTAACATTAGGAACCAGGTAAGAAAAGGATGAGTAAATCATTCAGGGTACATAGAGCAAACATAAACTCAGACAGTGAAACTGTGGCTCAAATAAGATGAACTGTCAGAGCTGGCCAGTTCTAAGCAAGAAAGAGAAGCAAGGAAGAATAAACTAAAGAGAAAAAATACCCACAAAAGGATATTTTTACATGAAACCTTAGATATTGGAAGACTGCAAAGACCTTAGAAATGGAGGGGAAGACTGTAGATGTGGAAGAAAGAATATGGGTATGGCAAAGCTGCAAGAAGGTAAGGTTATATAAATATCAATGCTGTAGTTTCAGTGGAAATGGGAGCTCCAGATAGGGAGATTTGTGTTTTCCTTTGTTTGATTATTTGGTTGCCTGTTTCACAATTTATAGGGAGATTTGTGTTTTCCTTTGTTTGATTATTTGGTTGGTTGTTTCATATTTTTTTTAGTGTACCTGGGATCAAATCTGTATGCATTCTAACCTAGCAACTTATATGCAATGCTCAAAACTGTGTTGCAAAAAGAATAAACTGGACTAAACAAAAAATGTATTTATGGGGAAGGAGAAATTGGAGTCAGACATTTATGTCAATTATCTTCACAATATCATAATCATTTGAGTTTCTATGTCATAAAAGCATGTATTATACATTTTGAATAAACATACTGGAATTATCCTAGATCCCTTACCCCCAAAATGTATGACCCAATAGGAATGTTAAAGATAACAAGAAAGAATCACAGGGAAACCTCTTGCCTTTTCCCTTCCCAAATTATTTTTTTTAATAATTTGGTGAGTTACTTTTCATTAATATTCACACATTATCATTATGAATAATAAGCTGCCTGTGGGCTCACAGGTTTCTGCTCCTGAACTCCTGTGTTTTATTTCCTGTACAACACATCCAGAATGAATGCAGGAGTACACATTATTACATGTATATGAAATTCATGGGATAAAGGAATGAGTGTGTGCTTCTGATCCCAACACTCTTTCACTGTCATTGTCCAAAGTGTACTTTATCAGGCACACTCTACTGACTTCAAGAAGAGTTGTGAAGCATGTGGTCACATGTGGATGGTACTGAAGTAGTACAGATTTAGACATTCCATTTAAAAAGGATAGAATTGATATTTTAGAGTCACCATGACCACACATGGTATGTAGCACTGTGAGAAGGAATAATCCAGGGGAATCATTTACACAAGTAGAACAGGTGGGAGATGATAATTTTCATAAGGAAGAGTGCAGAGATAAAGACAATTTGGGATAACTTTTTTCAGATTTCTGGCTTGGGCTATTGTAAATGGTGGTACCAATGGTGGTACATGTTTCATAGAACTTTGGCAGTTCGTGTTGGGCATGATGAATCTGATGTCGATGTGAGAATATCCTCACAGGACTCCCTTAAATGGGTTATGAAAGCAAAATGGAATAGATGTAAGATCACCTTGCAATGATTCTTTGGTGTATGTTTTTGTGTCCTGAAAAGTCAAGAGGAAAAAAAAAGTTAATTATAATGTCAAATGGCTAGTATAAAATAAATTTGTGAACAGCTCAGCTGACTGATTTCATAATAAGGAACATTGCTTTGCCCCCCCACGCACATCTGTATGTGTGTATATGGGTGGGAAGCAAACCACATACTATCGTTCAACATAATGCATTTCTGTTTCCCCCAGAGAGCCTCATGAACCAATTTCACCAGGTACTGGTACACAATATAGTTCTGATCACCACATCGAATTTTATTTCTTTACTCAGTTATATTCCTTCATATGCTGAATATTACACTCTCTTTTTCTAGTATATGATAGCTTAAATGCTTATTTAAAATATCAAGAAATAATAATAACAATAGTAATAATAAAGAAATGATAGAAATGGTAATATAGTAATTTTAGAAAAAATAATGAAACAACAGTAATAAGCATTGATTTCTGTGTAACTACTATATACTAAGATATGTTCCATGTGTGTGTGTACATGTTATTTTATGTGATGTCAAATTTAATCTTCAGAACAACCCTGTGAAGCATGTGCCATTATCATCCATTTTGATAAAAATTAAAATCAGATACAATTTTATGTGTGATTGATGTGTTGTATTATAATAAGACATGATGTGACATATTTTAAAAATACTGTATTCACATTAAATTTTCTTGTTTATCTCTTTAAATCATGGAGATTTTAGGTTTATATTGATACTTTCTTAATATAATTATTTGGGTCAGTAACATACATATTCCTAGGCAAAATCATGTCTATCATACATTTATGGCATATATTTTCCATGTCAAGTCCTTTAAATAAGGAATGATTTTATTCCATCCATATTTAGGAATATCATTGTCAGACTTCTTCATCTTCAATAAAATATTCTGTTACAGTTGTGTGAATAATCAGTAACAACCACTGAATTGGAACCAGTTGCACAGCAACCATGTAAGTCTGATAACTGAAGTTTTATGATAGAACTTATAATTGCTAGATCAATTGGGTCATTGAGATTGTAAGGTTTTGTGTTTTTTTAGATTACATCAAAAAATAAAAGCAGTGTGGTCATTTAGTATAAAGTATAAGTGTGTATATTAGACTTACTATTACCCAGGGTTTCTATATCAAACACTTTTCAAAATAAATATTTTTTAGAAGAAATGACTGGTTGCTTTTGTCTTTTGTCTTACAGTAAAAACTTTAAAGATGCAGTGTCAAAGTATATATATCATTGAATAAATGTGTAGCCTTATTGATATTATTGATTGATTTCTTTCTTTAAATGTAAATTCCTTTAAATTTAAAGAAATATTTGAAATGATTTATTTATATACTGATAGATATGTCAGAGAAATGAAAAAAATATTTTTGAATCCTGTTAAGTCAAAATTAATGGATCCACGATGCATTTGAAAATCTTGATAATTGTAAAATAGTAAAAATAATTTAAGTGTAGTGAACTCACTGAGTAAACAGTATGGAGGCCTTTCACATACCTGGGAAGAAAGATTGGAATACAACAGTGTTTATAGTTAAACAAAAATGGCATCTAATGATACTAGCATTCTCTATATTTTTAATATTTAAAAAATATTTATTTTTGAGACAGAAAGAGACAGAACATGAGCAGGGGAGGGGCAAAGAGAGAGGGAGATGCAGAATCCGAAGCAGGTTCCAGGCTCCGAGCTGTCAGCACAGAGCCCGATGTGGGGCTCAAACCCATGAACTGTGAGATCATGACCTGAGCTGAAGTTGGCCACTTAACTGACTGAACCACCCAGGTGCCTCAATAGTAGCATTTTAGTCTCCAAACTTCTAGAATATAGGAAGATATAAACTGCATGCTACATTTCTTCATTACATTTAGCATTATTATACAAAAAAAATAAAGCATTTAATGGCAGGTGGGGAGAAAGAGACTGTAACTTTTATTAGAGTTGCACATATTTGGAAGAATTTACTCTGTATGTAACATGTGTTTTCTCCATTTTTTATCTTCGTGTTAGGAAGCTCACCACTAGAGCATAGCATTTTGGATCCAAGGATAGATTTCACTCGACATTCTGAATGGCATAGAAGATATCATTTTATCTACCATTCTAACTTTATGGAGGATAGTCCAAATTCCTGATTGACTGGTAAGACAAAGAGTCCTAAAAAATGGTTGTAGAAACTTCATATTCCCCATGGAAGTGGAAAGAAGAAAGTAAATGTAAGATGATGAAGCGGTTAGGGAATTTATCATGGAGTGTTTCAAATATCGGAAGACAAAATACAGACATTCTTGTGGAGGCAGCACGAACTCTTTAAAAATGTAAATATAATAGATGCATTGTTGAAAACTTTTGATTTCAATTCCATGGTCAAAAATTCCTTTAATAAGCATTTACTGAGAACCTACAAGAGGCCAGGCACTGCTACATAATGGGAATTTTGTAGAAAATAGACATTACCCATACTTCCTAACACTAAAATTCAGTATGGATTTTTGAATGGGAATGAGTTGAACAAAGTAAATCATCAATGGAAAAAGGAAAAACAGAAGGATAAAACTGGTTTTGGGAGTGGGAAAAACTCAACAGCTTTGGATAAGGATATATTGAATTTGAGTTGTCAGAAAGATTCATAGATTTTAGAGACTTATGTTCCACCAGTTCATGGAAGTCATAGCTGTCCTTAAATCTGAATCTATGTCTATATAAAATTTTCTTGAGCTGTAGGTCAAACCAGTCAAAACTGCATGAACTACTTAAACATTCATATGTCTGCAAACTTCACTCAAATGCTAATCTTTTAATATTTAAAAATTAGGGGCGCCTGGGTGGCGCAGTCGGTTAAGCGTCCGACTTCAGCCAGGTCACGATCTCGCGGTCCGTGAGTTCGAGCCCCGCGTCAGGCTCTGGGCTGATGGCTCGGAGCCTGGAGCCTGTTTCCAATTCTGTGTCTCCCTCTCTCTCTGCCCCTCCCCCGTTCATGCTCTGTCTCTCTCTGTCCCAAAAATAAATAAAAAACGTTGAAAAAAAAATTAAAAAAAAAAAAAAAACGTTGAAAAAAAAAATTAATATTTAAAAATTAGAGCAACACAGTGTTCACAATCCAGGATATTGAAATAGAATTAAGAGGCTTATTTCCTAATGAAGAATCTCAATATTCACTGTAATAAAATAAAAGAGAAAAATACAAATTATTCCTATTTCATCAGGAACACATTTGTACGCTTGCATCCCCAAAGTAAAAGCCAAAACTCCTTTCATTCAAACTTATGAATAGTTTTTAAAGATGGCAAATAACTTGTTTTATATTTGTTATTTATTTTTCATAATCTGCATCTGTATTTTCCAAAATTGTAAAATTGTGTGTGTATGTGTGTAAGTATGTATGTGTGCATATTATTTATTTATTTATTTATTTATTTATTTATTTTCCTATGTGTGTATGTAGGTCATACATACAGTTTCTGCTAATAGTAAAGGGACCAGTTAGATAGCCAGTATCCACATATAAACAATATAATTATTTAGAAGACTATATGATTCCCTATATAAACAATTAATGAAATACAATTCAATTTCTAGAATTGAAAAAACTAGTTAAAATAAAATATATTCTTATTTAATTGAATAAAATTTTCATGTACTTACATGTAAATACTGATATTTCAAATTGCAAACATAGATTAAACTAGTTTGTAGCATTTCATTACTTATTACTTTAGAAAAATTTAGAAATAACACATTTCATTTTCTCTAAGTTTTATCCAGATAAAAATGAGACAGAAAATTGAGTTCCATATTCTATCCATTTACTCATGTATTGAAAATATATTATTCAGCATCTACAACCTACCAAGCATTGTGTTAGCCATTCATCTAATACAGAGTTCTAATGAAAGTTTCCAATTGGGAAATTCAAGTTCTGGTGGGTTAGAATCACAATAAACAGGAATGTATTTCATAAGTTTATTTAATATATAGAAGATGAAATTTGATTTGCAAAATACATCAAAGAGAGCAGAGGAGAAATATGGTAGTTGGGGTTTGGGTGTTGATACTGATATTTTAAATTATGGATGGGGCGCCTGGGTGGCTCAGTCAGTTAGGTGTCCGACTTTGGCTCAGGTCATGATCTCACAGTTTGTGAGTTCAAGCCCCTTGTCAGGCTCTGTGCTGACAGCTCAGAGCCTGAAGCCTGCTTTGGATTCTGTGTCTCCCTCTCTCTCTGTCCTTCCCCTGCTCATGCTCTGTATTTCTTTCTCTCTCTCTCTCTCTCCTATCTCTCTCTCTCTCTCAAAAATAAATAAACATTACATTAAAACAATTTAAAAAAATAAATTATGGAAAGTATCCAAATTTCCATTGACTGGTGAATAACGAAGATGTGGCATATAAGTATAATGGAATATCATTCAGTCTTCAAAAAGAATGAAATCTTGCCATTTGCCAGGATGTGCTTGGAGCTAGAGTGTATTATGCTAAGCAAGATAAGTCAGAGAAACACAAGTACTATATGATTTCACCAATGTGTGGGATTTAAGAAACAAAACAATGAACATAGGGGAAGGGAAAAAAAAAAGAGAGAAGGAGGCAAACCATAAAATACTCCTAAATATAGAGAACAGACTGAGGGTTGCTGGAGGGAAGGTGAATAGAGGGTGGGCTAAATGGGTGACTGGCAATAAGAGAGCACTTGTTATCATGAGCACTGGGTGTTATATGTAAGTGTTGAATCACTAATTTCTACTCCTGAAACCAGTATTACATTATATGTTAAATAACTATAATTTAAATAAAAATTTGAAACACAGTTAAGAAAGAAAGAAAGAAAGAAAGAAAGAAAGAAAGAAAGAAAGAAAGAAAGAAAGAAAGAAAGAAAGAAAACAGTGTTTACAGTTAGGTCTCCTGGAAAAGGTGACACTTGACAAAGATTGAACCAAAATAAAGAATATGGAATTAAGACTATGAGACTACATGGAGTAAATAGCTCACTCAATGTACTCAATATCATCAGTTGATTCAAACAAATAAATGACCATGTTGTGAAAGAAACCCACTTCAAAAACTGGTTGACATTCCATTAACTTTAATTGCAAAATATGCATCACTAACTCTCATTTTATTGTGCATCTAAATGTAAATGAGTTTAATATTTACACTACTCTATTTTAGCTCTATTTTATTTTCTACTTTAGGAAAAAGAGAGACGTTCATGATGGCACATGAAAATCACACTTTCACCGGTGATTTTATTCTTTTGGGACTCTTCTCTTCTTCTCAATCAAGTCTAGTTTTCTTTTCCTTTATATTCATCATTTTTATTATGACTGTAACAGAAAACACAGTCATGATCCTCCTTATCCTCAGGGACTCAAGACTCCACACTCCGATGTATTTCCTACTGAGCCATCTCTCTTTTATGGACATCTTGCATATTTCCAACATTGTTCCCAAAATGGTCACTGACTTTCTGTCAGGCAGCAGAACTATTTCATTTGTAGGTTGTGGCTTCCAGGTATTTCTATCCCTCACTCTCCTGGGTGGCGAGTGCCTTCTCCTGGCAGCAATGTCTTATGATCGCTATGTAGCCATCTGTCATCCATTGCACTATCCCATTCTTATGAATGACTCTGTCTGCATTGTCATGGCTAGAGGGTCCTGGCTTATTGGGACCGTCAACTCCATAGTCCACACAGCTTATGCACTCCACTTTCCCTTCTGTGCCTCAAGAGCTATTGATCACTTTTTCTGTGAAGTCCCTGCCATGTTGAAGTTGTCCTGTGTGGACACAACACTCTATGAACGAGGAATTTATGTAAGTGGCTTAATTTTTCTGCTTGTCCCTTTCTCCCTAATCGTTGCTTCTTATGTCCAAATTCTCATTACTATATTTCAAATGAAATCATCAGAAGCACGGAAAAAGTCATTTTCTACCTGTGCCTTCCACATGATGGTGGTCACAATGTATTATGGGCCATTTATTTTCACATACATGAGACCCAAATCATACCACACTCCAGGCCAGGACAAGTCTTTGGCAATATTCTATACCATCCTCACACCTACATTCAACCCTATAATCTACAGCTTTAGGAATAAAGATGTCCTTGAGGCAATGAAAAATATGCTCAAAACGAACTTTCTCCATTAAAATAGTAAGAAAAATACTTGAAGTGTGTATTTTCTATATTAATATAGAAGCAAAATAAGTTTCTATACCATTAAGCATGGAAAGAAGTGGATATCTCCAAAACCCTGATAATAATAAAGTTTCACAAACACATACATCTAAGAGCACCTTGGTGGCTCAGTTGGTTCAGTGTCTGACTTCGGCTCAGGTCATGATCTTGTGGTTTGTGGGTTCGAGCCCCACATAAGACGCTGTGCTGATGGCTCAGAGCCTGGAGCTGCTTTGGGTTATGTGTCTCCCTCTTTCTCTGCCCCTCACCTGCTTGCATTCTGTCTCTCTCTCAAAAATAAGTAAACATTTAATTTTTTTTAAATAAACACATACATCTAAAAATATATTGTGTCTTCCCTCTAAAATTCTAAGAAATTATAAAAAATTATCTTTTATAATACAGTCACATTTTATGGGATCTACCTACCTTTGTGTGGGGAATAAGCTTAGGAATTCCCTGAGCCTGCATTGATGGGTTAAAAAGGCATAAAGAATTAGAAAGTCATAGGGTGTACACACCCAAGTTTGGGTAAACAAGATTAGGTAAATAAGAATAGGTAAAGTGAGGCAAAGGTCCCAGTGTAGGACAAAAGTGTAGGAATAGGGAGTCTCATGATCAAAACATCCAAGATGAGGTAAACAAGATTAGGTATTCAGGGCAGAAGTGTCCCCCAACTTAGTACTATAGCAGAAAGCTGCTTTCACAGGAAGGGAGGATAAAATTAGGTAAACAGGTAAATAGGGCTATAGTGACTGCAGGGCAAAGTTGCCCATAGTGGAGCTAAAGAATGGTGCCTTGCTGACCCTGAGGTAGTATGCTCTGTATATCTCCTCCCCTAAGCCAGTTTAGGTAAAAAGACATAGGGCCTCACTGAATGTGCTGTAAACAACCTTCTCCCAGGTGCCAGGATTTTGTTTTGTATTAACCCAAACCTCTAATCCCACATATTTTCAAAACCCTCTTTCTTTCATGCCCATGAGTTAATGTTCAGTTTCATTGTCTTTTTGTGCATGTCTATCACCATGTTTATAACCCTTCTGATCCTAATAAAAACGGAGCAAAGACCCTTAATCAGGGCTTCTGTCTTCTCCTGGACATTAGCCATCTCTTGCATTTTTAATCCTGTGTCCCACTTTCTTGCTGGACAAGAAAGAACTGAAGACCCAGAGTCTATGACACCTTTTCATAGAACTTTTGTATTTCATGAGAGAGTAAAATATAATTCCAATATTACAACCCACTATCAAAAATGCAGGGGCGCCTGGGTGGCTCAGTCGGTTGAGCGTCCGACTTCAGCTCAGGTCACGATCTCGCGGTCCGTGAGTTCGAGCCCCGCGTCGGGCTCTGTGCTGACGGCTCAGAGCCTGGAGCCTGTTTCAGATTCTGTGTCTCCCTCTCTCTCTGCCCCTCCCCCGTTCATGCTCTGTCTCTCTCTGTCTCAAAAAAAAATAAATAAACGTTAAAAAAATTAAAAAAAAATGCATAAAAATGTAGACAAAATAGGTGTAAGTGTTCACAAGGTAAAAACTTCTAGTTATAAAATTTATAAGTTAAAAAGTAAGTAAGTTCTGCAATGTAATGAACAGCATGGTGACTCTAGTTAACAATTTTCTATTGTACATTTGTACATAGGAAATTGCTAACAGAGTAGGTTTTAGAAGTTCTCATCAGAAGAAAATGAATTGTAACTATGGGTGATTATAGATGGTAACTAAACTTTTTGTGATAATATTTTACTATATACATATTATATATATGTGTGTATATATATATATATCGAATTATTATGCTGTACACCTAAGTATAGTATAATTATATCAACTATGTCTCAAAACAGAAAAATCAATTAATGCATTTTTATAATTTAAAGTATTGGTTCAGTGTGTATTATTTATATTACTAAGTGTGTAATTTAATACAAGAATACATATGTAATACATTTAATATACTTCATGCATTAAATATTTAGTTAATAAAATTACTATGAATAACATTTATTAAAAGTTATTTAAAAATAGCATTCAATTTCTATTAATATGGATTCTAAATAGTGAAAACACTTAATTTTGAAATCCATGACCCATGTTTTCTTACACAATAATGTTAGCAAGTACTGCATGTAAGAATCTCCATGCACCCATTGCATCTTTGTCTTAGTACTTCTGGATCATTTTTTATTGTGAAAATCTGAGCCAGAGGGCTATGCCTCTGTACAGAGAAAGAGATGTAGAGAGGGACCAAAAACAGTCTAGCAAGCACAAGCAACTTTTGTTCTCGCTTCCTTTCAAGCTTAATTAAGAGGGAATTTGGGAAGCAAAATTTCATCATTACATTAAATCAACGACTAATACAGCTATATGTATCACTTTACCCTCTCCTGGAAGTTTCTAAAAACGAATGAAAAATTTCCAAACGTTACTTTAAATACTCAATGTTCATTCAATAGTTTGTTTTGAAACCTTTGTTACTGAAGTGAGAAATATGTATACATACACTTGTATATATACATTAATTGTGGTAAAATGAAAGTACTCATCCTGTGCTAGAAGGAAATACATAGTATTAAATAAGTGAATCTTTAAAATTATGTCTTATATATGCACATAGATTTATATTTATAAAATTTTTACCATTTTATTCTAAAAATTATTGCAAAGGAACATTTTTTTTTTTTTAATGTCTACTTGTTTTTGAGAGAGAGAGACAGAGTGTGAGTGAGGAAGGGGCAGGGAGAAAGAGGGAAACACAGAATCTTAAGCAGGCTACAGGCTCTGAACTATACTCACAGGGTCAAACACAGGGCTCAAACCCATGAACTGTGAGATCATGACCTGAGCTGAAGTCTGACACTGAACTGACTCAGCCACCCAGGTGCCCCACAAAAGTTTCTTAATGAAAAATTAATTCGTATGATTTTATCAGTAATGAAAATTAGACTACATATAATGAGGTATTCATTTTATTATATCAAATTAACTGAATATTTTATATTAAATAAGTATTCTATATACACACACCATAAATATCATATACTGCATCTTCTTTCTTCATTCATTCATCCATTCACCCATCCATTCATCCACCCATCATCCATTTATTCATTCATAGACACTTAGGTTGTCTCTATTGTCTAGGCTATTGTGAACATGGGAGGTCTATATCTTTGATATTCTGTTTTTGTTTTCCTTTGATACAAACCCAGAACTGGGATTGCTGGATCATAATGTAGCAGCTGAACCAATTTACATTCCCACCAACACAGCACCAGGATTTCCTTTTCCATATATTTGCCAACACTTGTTATCTCATGTCATTTTGATGATAGCCAATCTAACACATGTGAAGTGAAATTCATTCTAGTTTTGCTATACATTTCTTATACTAATGACTAGTGATTAAGCATCTTTTTGTGCACCTGGTGATCATTTGTATGTCATTTTTGGAAAATGTCTACTCACTTCTGTTGCCAACTTCTTAATAAGATTTATTTCTGCCATTGAGCTGAATTAGTTTTTTTTAATAGTTTTTTTTAATAATTTGTATATTACCTATTATTCATGATTAGCAAATATATGCTCCCATTCTGTAGGATGCCTTTTTATGTTCTTGGTTGTTTCTTTTGTTATGCAAAAGGGTTTTAGTAATCACATTCATTTTTTGTTTTGATGCTTGGGCTTTTGGTATTGTACCCAGGAAACACTGCCAAAGATCAGAGCTTTTTGTCTTATATTTTCTTCTAGGAGTTTTATGGTTTGGAATAGTATATTTCAACCCTTAACATGTATTGAGTTAAATTTTATGGCTGGCATAATATGGGGTCCAATTTCTTCTACTCAAAGCTATAATTTTTTCTCAATATTATTTATTGAAGAGACTCTTTTTTCTCCTTTGAATATTCTTGGAATCCTTGCTAAATATTTGATGACCATATATGTAAGGGTTTATTTCTAAACTCTCAATTCTGTTCTATTGGTCTATGTTTCTATTTTTATACCCATGCCCTATTGTGACTATAGCATTATTTGTATTTCCAAATACAACAAATTACAAATTACAAATACAAATTACCACAAACTTGTAGTATAGGTTAAAATCAGAAACTATGATACCTTCATTCCTGTTGTTTCTCAGGATTGCTTAAGCAGGCTATTTGTTTTTTCTGTCTCCATACAAATTTTAGAACTACTTATGCTATTTCTATGAAAAATGTCATTGGAATTTTTAAGAATTGCATTCAATCTATAGATAGTTATTAGTATGATGAATACGTACCAATATTAATTCTTCCAACCCAGTAAAATGAAATGTTTTCATTTTTCTGTATATTCATTTTTAATTTTTTTAATTTTTAATTTTTTTAATGTTTATTAGAGAGAGAGAGAAAGAGATCATGTGTGAGTGGGGTAGGGGCAGAGAGAGAGAGAGAGAGAGAGAGAAATTCCCAACCAATCTCTGTACTTTCGGCGTAGAGCCCAATGTGAGGCTTGAACTCAGGAACTGGGAGATCATGACCTGAGCCAAAAATCAGAAAGTTAACCATCTGAGCCACCCAGTAGCCCCTGTATATTCATCATTTTTTAAATAAAACTCTTACATTCATTTATATGTAGACCTTTAACTTCCTTGGTTAAGCGTATTTCAAAGGTTTGAATTCTTTTTGATGCGATTATGAATCAGATTTTTTCTTTATTTTTTAATGTTCTGTTGTTTATACAAATACAAATAATTTATTTTTAATTTTATTTATTTATTTTGAGAAAGCAAGAAAGCTATGGAGGGGCAGAGAAAGGGAGAGAAAATCCCAATCGTGTTCTGTGCTACCCAAAACGGAGTTAAAACTCAAACTATGAGATTATGATCTGGACAGATGCTTAACTGACTGAGCCACCCAGGCACCCAAACACAAATATTTTCTCTAAGTTGGTTTGTATTCAACTACTTTACTATAATTGTTGATTAATTCCAATAAGTTTCTGGTGGACTCTTTTGGATTTTCTGTATATAAGTTTACAACATATGCAAACAAATAAAATATTACGTATTCTGTTGCAAATAAGATGTTTTTTCCCCCTTGTTTGTTTATTCTGGCTATGATTTCCATTTGAATAGGATTGGTAAGGATGGGCACCTCTGTTTTGTTGCTGATTTTAGAGAAAAATATTTCACTATTGAATTTAAAGTTATATGTGAGATTGTTATATAAATTTGTTTTGAGTTATGATACTTCTATACCTATTTAACACTTTTTTTTTAATCATGAAAGGATACTACATTCATCTAGTGCTTTTTTCTGAATCTATTGAACTACTGCAGCCCAGGTATAAGTTCCACTTGATCAAGGTGAATAAGTCTTTTAATGTACTACTGGATCCAATTTGGGAGTATCTTGTTGAGAATTTTTGCATCCATATTCATCAGGGATATTGTCTTGTAATTAATTCTCCCGTTTAGTGGGGTCTTTGGTTTTGGATCAAGATAATGCTGGATCTAATGAGTTTGGAAGTTTTCCTTCCATTTCTTTCTTTCTTTTTTTTTTTTTTTTTTTTTTTTTTTTTTTTTTTTTTTTTTTTTTTTGAATAGTTTGGGAAGAACCTCTTTTAACTCTTCTTTAAAAGTCTGGTAGAATTTCCCTGGGAAGCCATCGGGTCCTGGAGTTTATTTCTTGGGAGATTTTGGATAACTGATTCAATTTATTTGTTGGTTATGGGTGTTCAAATTGTTTATTTCTTCCGATTTCAGATTTGGTAGTCTGTCAGTCTATAGGAAATTGTCCATTTGTTACAGATTGTCCAGTTTGTTGGCATATAATTTTTCATAGTATTCTCTTATACTTTTGTACTTCTATGGTGTTGGTTATGATCTCTTTTTCATTTGTGATTTTATCTATTGGGGTCTTTTCTGTTTTCTGCTTGATAAGTCTCATTAAGGGTTTACAAATTTCATTAATTCTTTCTAAGAACCATCTCTTTAAAAAATTACATGTTTATTTATGTTTGAGAGAGACAGAGCATGAACTGAGAAGGGGCAGAGAGAGACACACACAGAGAATCTGAAGTAGAATCCAGGCTCTGAGTTGTCAGCACAGAGCCCAAAGTGGGGCTTGAACCCATGAACCATGAGATCATGACTGCAGCTGAAGTCCAGTGGTTAACCAATTGAGCCACCCAGGTGCCCCTCTAAGAATCATCTCTTAATTATGTTGATATTTTGTACTGTTTTTTTCCTTTTGTTTTGTTTCTATGTTGTTTATCTCTGCTCTAATCTTTATTGTTTTCCTTCTTCTGCTGACTTTAGGCTTTATTTGCTGTTCCTTTTCTACTTCCTTTAGATGTAAGTTTAGGTTGTGTATTTAAGGTATTTCTAGCTTCTTTAGGGAGGTCTGTATTGCAATACACTCCCCTCTTGGGCCTTTCCTGCATCTTAAATTGGGACTGCCATAGTTTCATTTTTATTTGCTTCAATGTACTTTTTTATTTCCTTTTTAAATTCCTGTTTAGCCCATTTATTTCCTAGTAAGATGTTATTTATCCTCCAAGTATTTATGGGCTTCCCAAATTTATTCTTGTGGTTGACTTCAAGTTTCATAGGTTTGTGGTCTTAAAATATGCATGATATGATCTCAATATTTTTGTACTTCTTGATGGCTGATCTGTGACCCACTATGAGATGTATCCTGGAGAATGTTCCATGTGCACTAGAGAAGAAAGTGTATTCTGCTCTTTTAAGATGGAATGTTCTGAATATATTTGTTAAGACTATCTGGTCCAGTGTTTCATTCAAAGCCATTGATTTTTGCTGATTCTCTGCTTAGATGATCTGTCCATTGTTATCAGTGGGTGTTAAAGTCTCTTACAATTATTGTATTCTTGTTAATGACTTTCATTATGTTTTTTATTAATTTATTTATACATTCTGTGCTCCAAGTTGTGGGCATAAATATTTACAGTTATTAGATTTTCTTGATGAATAGACCATTAATTATGATGTACATTGAGCGTTGAGATCCCTGGTCTGGAAATGAGAGATGAGGGGATGCCATTTTCTTCCAACACCAACATTCTGGGACTTCAGAGAGCGACATAGTGGCCCTTGAGGAGGAAAGACCCACTTTTACCAAATCCAGTTACTCCGTGTCTAACAAGTGCTTATTTACTGGGGAAAGACTGACTCTGAGCCACTTCAGCCAGCCTCTCCTCCAGACCAGAAAAGCCACCATCCTCAGGCACCAACAGACAACTCTTTCTGTTTTTCTTTTTTTCCCCTTATTTTCGTTTTGAATCAGGCTCATAGTTTCTGATTTTTTTTTTTTGGTCATTTAATCTTTTTTGGGAGGGTGGTTCATGCTTTATTATTATTATTAATTTTTATTTTTCCTTCTTTTCTCTTTTATTGCCCCCTCTTTTTTTCTTTTTTTTTTCCCTTGGAAATAAGCCTTATAGATTTTTGAATCTCTGTTTGTTGTTGTTGTTGTGTCTGTTCCCTTCCCTTTTTTTTTTCTTTTTATGGTTTCAGACTTCCCCACCTTTTTATCTTCCAGGGCTACTTCAATAAACAATGAAAGCACACCTACTTAAAGGTCCAAACATTCCACCATTGCAAGCGAGAAGGAACTCTGCAGAGGACTGACCAGTGGGAAAGAGAAGCCAACATGCAAAAGCAAAGTGCACACAGCATGTACCAGAAACACTTCCTGGAGGGCCAGGACTTCAAAAGTGTATGATCCCCTTTTAATACAATAGTACTCTCAGGTGTAGAAACCATAACAAGCTGTTAAAACACACAAAAAAGACAGAAACTGAACCAAAATGAAAAAAAAAAATGGAGGAATTCTCTCCCAAAGAAAGGTCAAGAAGAAATCACGGCCAAGGACTTGCTCAAAACACATTAACGATATATCTGAACAAAAATTTATAACAACAGTCATAAGACTACTAGCTGAGCTTGAAAAAACAACAAAAAAAAACCCCAAAAAACAAAGAAGGCACCAGAGAAACCTTTGTGCAGACATCAAAGACATAAGGACTAGTTAGGATGAACTTAAAAATGCTATAAGAATGGATTTAAAAAAACAAGGTCCACATGTATGCTGACTACAAGAGAATCATTTTAGACCTAAGGAAACCTGCAGATTGAAAGTGAAGGGGTGGAGGGGCGCCTGGGTGGCGCAGTCGGTTAAGCGTCCGACTTCAGCCAGGTCACGATCTCGCGGTCCGTGAGTTCGAGCCCCGCGTCGGGCTCTGGGCTGACGGCTCGGAGCCTGGAGCCTGTTTCCGATTCTGTGTCTCCCTCTCTCTCTGCCCCTCCCCCGTTCATGCTCTGCCTCTCTCTGTCCCAAAAATAAATAAAAAAAAAAAAACGTTGAAAAAAAAAAAAATTTTAATAAAAAAAAAAAAAAAAAAAAAAAAAAAAAGAAAGTGAAGGGGTGGAAAACCATCTATGATGCTAATGGACATCAGAAGAAAGCCAGGGTAGCCATACTTATGTGAGACAAACTAGATTTTAAAACAAGACTGTAACAACAGAATAAGAGAATTATATCATTAGTAAGGAGTCTATCCATCAAGAAGGTCTAACAATTGTAAATATTTATGCCCTCTACTGGGGGTATGCAAATATATAAATCAATTAATCACAAACATAATACCATACATCACAACATAACACAAACATAACAACATAATCACAAACATAACACAAACATAATATCAATAATCATTGATAATAATACCATAGTAGGATACTCTAATACATCGCTTACAACACTGGACAGATCATCTAAGCAGAAAATCAACAAGAAACACTGGCTTTGAATGGCATACTAGACCAGATGGCCTTAACAGATACATGAAGAGAATTTCATCCTAAAGCAACAGAATACACATTCTTTCCAAGAGCACTTGGAACATTGTCCAGAATAGAACACATACTGGTTCACAAGTCAGGTGTCAACAGGGACTAACTGATCAAGATCATATCATGCTTATTTTCAGGTCACAATGCCAGGAAACCTTAAATCACCACAAGAAAAAACAGATTGGAAAGCCCTTAAATACATTTGGGTTTAAGAACATCCTTATGAAGAATGAATACATTAACCAGGATTTCTTTTAATTATTAAATTTTTATTTGTTTACAAGAGAGAGAGAGATATAGAATGTGAGTAGGGGAGGGTCAGGAAGAGAGGGAAACAGAATCTGAGGCAGGATCCAGGCTCTGAGCTGTCAGCACAGAACTCGATGTGAGGCTCTAACTCATAAATCACGAGATCATGACCTAAGCTGAAATCGGATGCCCAAGAAACTGAGCCACCAAGGCACCCCATGGATTAATTAGGAAATTAAAGAAGAGATAAAAAAAATACACAGAAGTAAATGAAAACACAAACATGAGAGTCCAAACTCTTTGGGACACAGCAAAGACAGTCCTAAGGGGAAGTACACTGCAATTCAACCCTATCTAAAAAGCAAGAAAAATCCCCAAATCACAACCTCACCTTACAACCAGAGGAGTTAAAAAGGTAACAGCATATGATACCCACAGCCTGCAGAAAATGTGAAAAAATAAAGACTAGAGCAGAATTAAACAATATAGAAACAAACAAACAAAAAAAATGGTGGAACAGATCAATGAAACTAAAAGTTTTTTTGAAGAAGAAACAAAATTGATAAGTCCCTAGCCAGACTTGTCAAAAGAGAACACAGAGGACCCAAATAGATAAAATTATGAATGAAAGAGGAGAGATCACAAACAACATCACAGAAATAAAAACAATTATAAAAGAATATTACGTAAAATTATGTGGCAACAAACAGGACAATCTGGAAGAAATGGACAAATTCCTAGACACACACTATCAAAACTCAAATGGGAAGAAACATAAAATTTGAACAGACCCATAACCAACAAAAAACTTGAATCAGTTATTCAAAAATCTCCCAACAAATAAGAGTCCTCGGCTAGATGGACGCCCAGGGGAAGGCAGAATTAATACCTATTCTTCTCAAACAGTTCCAAAAAAGAGAAATGGAAGGAAAACTTCCAAACTCATTCTGGGAAGCCAGTATTACCTTGATTCCAAAACCAAAGCCCCCACTAAAAATAAGAATTACAGGCCAATATCCCTGATGAACATGGATGCAAAAATTCTCAACACGATCCTAGCAAATCAAATTTAACAGTATCTTAAAAGAATTATTCACCAATTTTAAAGTGGGATTCATTTCTGGGCTGCAGGGCTGATTCCATCTTTTCAAATCAATCATCATGATACACAACATTGATAAAACAAAGGATAAGAACAATATGATACTGTTAATAGATGAAGAAAAAATATTTGACATCAACGTTCTTTCTTGATAAAATACCTCAAGAAAGTAGGGAAGAATGAACATACCTTAACTTCATAAAAGCTTTATATGAATGACCCACAGCTAATAATATCTTCAATGGGTAAAAGCTGAGAGATTTCTTCCTAAGACCAGGAACAGGTCAAGGGTGTCCACACTTACCGCTGTTGTTCAATATAGTACTGGAAGTCCTAGCCTCAAAAATCAGACAACAAAAAGAGATGAAAGGCATACAAATTGGCAAAGAAGAAGTCAAACTTTCACTCTTAACAGATGACATGATATTCTACATGGAAAACCCAAAAGACTCCACCAAAAAACAACTAGAACTGATATGTGAATGCAGCAAAGTTGCAGAATATAATATCAATGTACACAAATTGATTACATGTCTGTACACTAATAATGAAGCAGCAGAAAGAGAAATCATTTAATCCCACTTAGAATTTATCCCATTTAGAATTTACCGAAAATCATAAAATACCAAGGAATAAACCTAAGCAAGGAGGTAATGATCTGTACCCTGAAAACCATAGAAAGCTTATGAGAGAATTTTCAGAAGAAACAAAGCAATGGAAAAACATTCCATGCTAATGCATTGGTAGAACAAATATTGTTAAATCGTCAATACAACCCAATACAATCTACACATTCAGTGCAATCCTTATCAAAATAATACAAACATTCTTCACAGAGCTGGAACAAAGAATTATAAACTTTGTATAGAACCAGAAAAAAACCCTGAATATGCAATGTAACACTGAAAAAGACGACCAGAGCTGGAGTCATTACAATTCCAGTTTTCAACCTGTATTGCAAATCTGTAATCAACAATACCATGTGGTACTGGCACAACAACAGACATATAGATCAGTGTAACAGAATAGAGAACCCAGAAATCAACCCACAAATGTATGGCCAACTACTCTTTGACAAAGCAGGAAAGACTATCCAATGGAAAAAAGACAGACTCTTTAGCAAACTGTGCTAGGAGAACTGGACAGCAACATGTAGAAGATTGAAACTGGACCTCTTTCTTACACCAGACATAAAAATAAATTCAAGATGTATTAAAGACCTAAATATGAGACAGGATACCATCAAAATTCTAAGGAGAAAACAGGCAGCAACCTCTTTGAGCAACTTATTTCTAGACATGTCTCTGAAGGTGCAGGAAACAAAAGCAGAAATGAACTACTTGGGCCTGACCAAGATAAAAACCTTCTGCATAATGAATGAAACAATCAACAAAACTAAAAGGCCATCTAGCAAATGGCATATCAGATAAAGGTGTAGTATCCAAAATCTATAAAGAACTTATCAACATCCAAAGAACAAATAATCCTGAGAAGAAATGGGCAAAAGACACAAATAAACACTTTTCCAAAGAAGACATTGAGATGGCTAACAGACACATGAAAATATGCTCAACATCAGTCATCATCAGGGAAATACAAATCAAAACCTCAATGATGTACCACCTCACATCTGTCAAAATTTCTTAAATTAACAACTCAGTAAACATATGATGGCAAGGATGTGGATAAAGAGGAATATTTTTGCACTGCTGGTGAGAATGCCAACTGATAAAAGTACTCTGGAAAACAGTACGAGTTTTCTCAAAAAATTAAAAATAAAACTACCCTACAACCCAGGAGTTGCACTACTAGGTATTTTTCCATAGGATATAAAAATTGTGATTCAAAGTGGCACATGCATCCCAATGTTTAAAACAGAACTATCACCAATAGCCAAATTTTAGAAAGAGCCCAAATGTCCATCAACTAGATAGATGAAGATGTGGTACACACACACACACACACACACACACACACACACACGGAATATTACCCAGCAATCAAAAAGAATGGAATGTTACCATTTGCAACAACATAGATGGAATAGGAGTGTATTATTCTCAGCAAAATAAATCAGTTAGATAATGACATATATCATATGGTTTCACTCATGTGGAATTTAAGAAACAGAACAGATGAATATAGGTGAAGGGAAGGAAAAAGAAAAAACAGAGAGGGAGGCAAACCATATGACATTCTCTAATACAGAAATAAACTGATAGTTGCTGGAAGGAAGGTGGGTGGGGTGTGTGTTAAACGGGTGCTGGGTATTAAGGAGAACACTTGTTGGGATGAACACTGGGTGGTATATATGAAAGTGATGAATCACTGGGTTCTGCTCCTGAAACCAATACTACATTGTACATTAACTAACTTGAATTAAAATAAATATTTTAAAAATCTCATTTTTTAAGTACATGGAATCAAAGAAAAAGTAAAACATACTTGGTTTGCAGCAGAAGCTGTCCTTAGAAGGAAGTTTAGAGCAATGCAGACAACCTCAAAGCAAGCAAGCAAGACTTCAAATAAACAACATAACAGGGGGCACCTGGGTGGCTCAGTCAGTTAAGCGTCCGACTTTGGCTCAGGTCATGATCTCAGGGTCCGTGAGTTTGAGCCCCACGTCCGGCTCTGTGCTAATGGCTCAGAGCCCAGAGCCTGCTTTGGATTCTGTGTCTCCCTCTCTCTTTGCCCCTCCCCTGCTCATGCTCTGTCTCTGTCCCAAAAATAAATAAAACATTAAAAAAATTAAAAAAAATAACATAACATTGTAACCAAAAAAGCTACAAAAAGGACAAATAAAAGTTAAAACCACCAGAAGTAAGAAATAATAAAGAATAGAGCAGAAATAAATTATATATAAAAACTTGAAAACAATAGAACAGATAAATGAAAGCAAGAGATGTCCTTTTGAAAAGTTAATAAAAGTTGATAAACATCTATCCAGTTCAACAGAGAGAGAGAGAGAGAAGGAAAGAACAGACTCAAATAAGAAAAATCACAAAAGAAAGAGGAAACAATCACAATCAATTACACAACCAAAAAATAAATGTGAGAGAATATTATGAAAAACTACATACCAACAACTTAGACAACACAGAAGAAATTGATAAACTCTTAGAAACATAAAACCTAACAAAACTGAAGCAAGAAGAAATAGAAAATTTGAGCAGACCAATTATCAGCAATGATATTTTGAATGAATATCAAAAATTTCCAGTAAACAGAAGTCCAGGGCTAGATTACCTCACGGTTGAATTATACCAAATATTTAAAGAAGAACATTTTAATATCTACTCCTCTAACACTATCCCCCCCTCAAAAAAAAGAAAAAATAAATAAAAAGAAAAAAGGAGAACAAAAAGGAGAACTTACTAATTCATTCTATGAGACTAGTATCACAATGATTCTAAAACCAGATGAAGAGACCTTTAAAAAGAGAACCACAGGCCAATATCTCTAATGAACATAGATGTAAAAATCCTCAACAATATACTAGCAAATAGAATCCAACAATACATTAAAAATGTAATTCACCATGGTCATGTGGGATTTGTTTCCAGTGTGGAATGGTGTTTCAAATTTACTAATTAACATGACACATCACATAAATAAAAGAAAGGATACACACTATATGATCATTTCAACAGATGCAGAAAAAGCATTCAACACAGTACAACATTCATTTATAATAAGACACCTAAACAATGTGGGTTTAGAGGGAACATACATGAACATAATAAAGGTTATATATTAAAAACCCACAGGAAATATCCTACTCAATACAGAAAAACAGAGTTTTCCTTCAAATGTCAGGAACAAGACAAGGATTTTTCTCGTCACATTTATATAAAATAGTACTGGAATGCCAGCTACAGCAGACAACAAAAAGAAATAAAATGCATCCAAATCGGTGAGGAAGAAGTAAAACTTTCACTATACGTAGATGGCAGAATACATTATATAGAAAACCCTAAAGACTCCACCAAAAACTATTAAAACTGATCAGTTAATTTGGTAGTCACAGAGATAAATAAATCAATGTCCAGGAATCTGTTACATGTCTATATATCAATAATTAAGCATCAGAAATTAGGAAAGAGTAATTAAGAAAAAAATCCATTAGTAATTGTACCACAAATAATAAGATACGTAAGAATAAACCTAACCAAACAGGTGAATGAGCTGTACTCTGATCATTATAAAACATTGATTAAAAGAATTGACAATAACACAAAAGGATGTAAAGACATTCCACGCTTATGGAATGAAAGAATAAATATTGTTAAAATGTGTATACTAACCAAGACAATCTACAGATTTAGTGCAATGCTTATCAAAATACTGATGCCATTATTCACAGAAATATAACAAAAGACCCTGAATATTCAAAGAAATTTTGAAAAAGCAAAGCAAAGCTAAAGGTATCAAAATTTTACCAGATGTAAAGTTGTATTACAAAGCTGTAATCATCAAGACAGTATGGTATTGACACGAAACAGACACATAGATCAATGGAATAGAACACCCAGAAATAAACCCACAGTAATATGATCAATCTTTGACAAAGCAGGAAGGAATATGCAATGGGAAAATAATGCCTTTTCAAAAAAGAGTGCTAGGAAAACTGCTCAGCTACATGCAGAAAAATAAAACTGGACAACTCTTTTAAACCATACACAAACATAAACTGAAATGGATTATTCTAAACGTGAAACATGAAACCATAAAAATCCTAGAAAAGAGCACAGACACTAATGTCTCCGACATCGACTGCAGCGACATTTTTCTATATATGTCTTTTAAGCATGGAAATAAAAGCTAAAATAAACTGCTGGGACTACATCAGAATAAAAACCACAACAAAACAAAAAAGAAACAAAAAAAGCCACTTCTGCACATTGAAGGATATAATCAACATTACTAAAAGCAACCTAATGAATTGCTGAAGATATTTGTGAATGGCATATCTGATAAAGGGTTAGTATCCAAAATATGCAAATAATTTGTAAAACTCAACAACCCCAAAATGAATAATTCAAGTAAAAATGGGTAGAGGACATGAATAGATATTTTCCCAAAGAAGATATACATTTGGTAACAGTCACGAAAAGGTGCTCAACATCGGTGATCACTAGGGAAATACAAAACAAAACTACCATGGGATATCATTTCCCATCTGTTAAAATGGCTAAAAGCAAGTACACAAGAAACAATGAGTGCTGGTGAGGATGTCAAGGAAAGGGAACTCTCTTACCTTGTTGGTGGGAATGCATACTGGTGCAGCCACTTTGGAAAATAGTATGGAGAATCCTCAAAATTTTAAAATAGAATTGCCCTAAAATTCAGTAATTACACTACTGGGAATTTACCACAAAAATACAAAAACCCTAATTCAGTGGTATATGCACCCCTATGTTTATAGAAACATTTTCAATTGCCAAATTATAGAAGCAGCCCAAGTGCCCATTTATAGATGAATGCATGAAGTGCTATCTACCTATCTTTCTTTCTAAATCTCATATTTATCATTCATATTTATTATGTATATTACATAAAATAATATATAATATATAGTGAATATACAATATCTATGTATTTTTAAAATATTTAAATTTAATATATTTATTATATATAATGTATTCATTATGTATGTTTTATATTATATATTTAAAATATTATTATATTAGACTGTATATTTACTAACTTGAATATAAATAAAACTTGAAACAGAAAAAATTCATTCTTTTTTATGTCTGAATTTTATGCCTAACATATATATAATTTATATACATATTTTTTATATATTTATATTTATTGTATATAATGTATTCATTATATATTATATTCATTAAATACATTGCATATAGGTATAATATATGTATCTATATATGTATATTCAGGCCAAAAAATAATCAAATCTTTTTCTTTTTCAAGTTTTTATTTATATTAAAGTTAGTTAACATACAGCATAATAATACAACAGTTTCAAGTATAGAATTTACCAACTCATCACTTATACATAACACCCATTGCTCATCTCAAATGACTTCTTTAATACTAATCACACATTTAAACCACACACACACACCTCTCTTCCAGCAATGCTCAGTTTGTTCTGTGTATTTAAGAAGCTCTTTATGATTTGCTTATCTCTTTTCCTTTTATTCCTATGTTCATCTGTTTTGTTTCTTAAATTCCACATATGAGTGAAATCATATTAGTATTTGTCTTTGTCTGACTGACTTCTTTCCCTTAATATAACACTTTCTTGCTTCTTTCAGGTTGTTGCAAATGGCAAGATTTCAGTCTTTTTTATGGCTGAATAATATATATATTTATAATATAAATATATTATATTAAATGTAAAACATAAATATATATATATTTATAACATATATTTATAATATATATAATATATATTATATATTATTTATAATATATAATATATATTATATATATTATTTATCCATTCATCAATTGATGCATATTTAGGATCCTTACGTAATCTAGCTATCATTGATAATGCTGCTATAAACATGAGGTTGAATGCATTCCATTGAATCAGTATTTTTTTGTATTCTGTGGGTAAATACCTAGTAGTGCAATTGCTGTATTGTTGGGCAGTTCTATTTTTTTATTTTTTATTTTTTGAGGAACCTCCATACTGTTTCCCAGAGTGGCTGCACCAGTTTGCATTGCTACCAATAGTATAAGAGGATTCCCCTTTATCCACATCATCACCAATATCTGCTGTTAATTTTAGTTGTGTTGATAGGTGGGAGGTGATATTTCATTGTAGTTTGGATTTGCATTTCCCTAGTAGATGAGTGATGTTGAACATGTATATTTATGTATTCTGCTAATTTATTAATTGGATTCTTTGGGCTTTGGGTGTTGAGATTTATAAGTTCTTTATATATTTTGGATACTAAGCCATTATCAGATATGTCATTTGTAAATATCTTCTTCCATTCCCAAGGATACCTTCTTCCATTGTTTATTTTTTCCTCCATGGTGCAGAAGCATTTTGTATCATGAATTCCCAATAGTTTATTTTTCCTTTTTTTTTTTTCCCTTGTGACAGGAGACATATCTCGTAAGAAGTTGTAAAGGCCATATCAAAGTTTACTCCATGTATTGTCCTCTTGGATTTTGATTGTTTCCTGTCATACATTTGGGTCTCTCATCTATTTTCAATTTATTTTTGTCTATGGTGTAAAAAAGTAGTCCAATTTCATTCTTTTCATATTGCTGTACAGTTTTCCCAACAGCATTTGTTGAAGACACTGTCTTTTTCCCATTGGATATTCTTTCCTGCTTTGTTGAAGATAATTTGACCATAGCATTGTAGGGCCATTTTCTGTTATGTTCTGTTGATCTATGTATCTGTTTTTGTGCCAGTACCATAGTGTCTTGATCACTACTGACTTGTAGTATAACATGAAATCTGGAATTGTGATGCCTCAGTTTTGGTTTTCGTTTTCAAGATTGCTATGGCAATCCTCAGTCTTTTGTGGTTCTATACAAACTTTAGTATTGTTTTTTTCTACTACTGTGAAAAATGATGTTTGTATTTTGATAGGGATTGCATTAAATATGTCCATTTTTGGATAGTATAAACATTTTAACAATATTTGTCCTTCTAATCCATGAACATGGGATGTATTTCCACTTCTTTTTGTCTTCTTCAATTTATTTCATAAGCTTTCTATAGTTTTCAGAGTACAAATCTTTTACCTCTTTAGTTAGATTTAACCTAAGTATCTTACGGTTTTGGGGTCCCTTGTAAATCAAATTTCTCTTTCTGCTGCTTCATCATTGGTGTATACAAATGCAACCGATTTTTTTCTTTCTTTTTTAATATTTAATGTTATTTATTTTTGAGAGACAGAGACAGAGTGCGAGCGGGGGAGGGGAAGAAAGAAGGAGACACAGAATCCAAAGCAGGCGCCAGGTTCTGAGCTGTCAGCACACAGCCTGATGCGGGGCTCGAACCCACGAACCACGAGATCATGAACTGAACCAAAGTCAGACACTTAACCGACTGAGCCACCCCAGCACCCCTAAGTACAACTGATTTCTATACACTAATTTTGTATTCTGTAACTTTATGTCCTTCATGTATCATTTATAACATTTATTTTGGGGGGGGGGAATGTTTCAGGTTTTCTACATAGAGTATAGTAGCATATGCAAATAATGAAAATTTAACTTCTTCTCTGTTGATTTGGATGACTTTTATTGCTTTGTGTTGCTGTGCTAGGATTTCCAGTACTACATTAAATAAGAGTGGTGATAGTGGATAGCTTTTTTTTCCTGATCATGAAGGAAAAGCTCTCAGTTTTTCACCCATTAAGGATTATATTAGCTGTGTGGTTTTCATATATGGCCTTTATTATGTTGAGATATGATCCCTCTATCCTTAATTTGCTAAGTTTTTTTTCTTTTTTTATCAAGAATAGATATTGTACTTTGCCAAATGCTTTTTTTCTGCATCTATTGAGGAGAGCATATGCTTCTTATCATTTCTTTTGTTAAGGTCATGTACCACGTTGATCGGCAAGTATTGAACCAACTTGGCAACATAAGGATAAATCCCACTTGGTTGTGATGAAAGACATTGGATTTGATTTGCTAGTATTTTGTTGAGAATTTTTGCATCCATGTTCATCAAGCATGTCGGCCTGTAGTTCTCTTTTTTACTGGAGTTTTTGTCTGTGCAAACCTGCTGTGCAGGTTTGGCTTACAATGCTGGGGTCACCAATTGTGGGTTCAGTTTTCAGCTTTGTCCAGCAAAGCCAAGGATGGCAGAAATGAGTACTCAAGACCCCACAAGTCAAGAGATCTGAGAGAAAGGCTTAGGTACAGAAGTACCTGCTTGGGATAGTTGCCAACATGTCTAGGTTTCACTGAGAGCATTTCTTTTCTCTTTATTTGCCATGGGCCATAAAATGACAAAGGAATAGCTATTATGTCTAAAAACTTTACAGCAGTTTTTAATGGGGTTCGGTGTAATGTTATGAAAGATCAATTAAGTAAATTGTTATGAACAATATGAGACACCTGTCTCTGGTTCTGCAGCCATGGTACAGTTTATTTAGATCTATGGGAACAAGTGGAAAAATTTTTAAAAAGAAAACATGAAAAAGGAGAGAAGCTTCCTGCTTTCATTTTAGTGACCTGGAGTTTAGTCTGTACGTGATTATGTCCATTACATGTATCTCCAAGAAGGAACAAATTAAGAAAGAAAGCCTAACACCTACCTCTCCTACAGCATCTCCTACTATTAAGGATGACCAACCTCGCCAGCTTTCTCCTATCCCTATTCCTCCCTATCACTTAATTCCAATACCTATATTGGAGGGACATAAGGCATCAGTTATCCAGCAATGTTTACAAGACAGATATGCGGTTGGAGAGTTTCATACATTCCCCATAATTACCGCTGCTAGACATCAACCTAGACATGAGTTCCTCCCTTTTACTATCTTTAAGGTCACCAGTTGCAAGTTCAGCTTATCATGTCATGGTCCCCAGTTGTGGATTCAGCTTTTGGCTTTGTCCAACAAAGCTGAGGGCAGCAGAAAGGATTACTCAAGACTCCACAAGTCAAGAGAGGTGAGAGAAAAGCTAAGGGAAGTCTCCCTGAGCCACTTTCAAGCTCCTGTATTTATTAAGCATACATTATAGGGAAAACATTGTGCAATGCCAATAAGAACATATAGAAAGCTTGCAAAAAACAAGGTGTTCCAGAGTACAAAAGAACACATGTAAGGTGAAGAACAAGATAAGATATTCCATAGATAACATGGTCTAAGGAATTCATAATCACAGGAGGGACTCAACCCTCTATACACATTAACTAGACACTGGTCAGCTGTTTTCAGCAAGGCCAAAAAGCAGTGTAATCTCCTTAACCAGGACAGTTATTTGATTTCTCACAATGCTGGTGTCATAGGATGAGTTTGAAAGTTTTCTTTCCATTTCTATTTTTGGGGATAGTTTGAGAAGAATAAGTATTAACCCTTCTCTAATTGTTTAGTAGAATTCCCCTGTGAAGCCATTTGGCCTTGAACTTTTGCTTGTTGGGTGACTTTTGATAACTTATTCAATTTGTTTGCTGGTTATTGGTCTGATCAAGTTTTCTATTTCTTCCTATTTCAGTTTTGGTCATTTATATGTTACTAAGAATTTATTCATTTATTCCAGATTATTCAATTTGATGGCATATAATTTTTCATAATATTGTCTTACAGTTGTTTGTATTTCTGTGGTGTTGGTTATTATCTCTCCTCTCTCATTTGTGGTTTTCTATATTTTAATCCTTTCCAGTTCCTTTTTGATAGGCCTCACTAGGGATTTATCAGTTTTATTAACTTTTTCAAAAACCAGCTCCTGGTTTTTTTATATTTATTTATTTTTGAGAGAGAGATAGAGAGACAGAGACAGAGAGAGAGGGAGAGAGAGAGATGGAGAGAATGAGCCAAGGAGGGTCAGAGAGAGACACACACAGAATCTGAAGCAAGCTCCTCTGAGCTGTCAGCACATAACTTGAAATGGGCCTCAAACCCACAAACCGTGAGATCATCACCTGAGCCAAAGTCGGACGCTCAACCAACTAAACCACCCAGGAGTCCCAAACCAGCTCCTGTTTTATTGATCTGTTCTACTGGTTTGTTTGTTTGCATGTTTGTTTTTATGTCATTTATTTATGGTCTAATCCTTATTATTTCTTCCTTTTCTGGCTTTAGGTTTCAAATATTCTTTTTTTATATACTTTAGTCATAAGATTAGGTTCCTTTTTGGATTTTTTCTTGCTTCTTGAGGTAGACCTGTATACTTCCTTCTTATGACTGCTTTTGCTTCATCCCAAAAGTTTTGTACTATGGTGTTTTCCTTTTCATTAGTTTCCACAAAAATTTTTTTATTTCTACTTTAATTTCCTGATTAGCCGACTCATTCTTTAATAGGATATTATTTAACCTCCATGTAATTGTTGCATTTTCCAAATTGTTCTTCTGGTTCACCTCAGCTTTCATAGTTTTTTTTTTAATTTTTTTTTTACATTTATTCATATTTTAAGAGACAGAATGTGAGTGGGAGAGGGGCAGAGAGAGAGAGGGAGACAGAATCCGAAGAAGTCTCCAGGCTCTGAACTGACAGCACAGAGCCTGACACGGAGCTTGAACTCACAGACCGTGAGATCATGACCTGAGCCAAAGTCGGCTGCTCAACTGACTGAGCTACCCGGGCGTCCCCCAGCTTTCATAGTTTTGTGGTCAGAAAACAGGCCTGGTATGATCTCAGTCTTTTTGTACTGGCTGAGGCCTGATATGTGACCTAGAATGCAACGTATTCTGGAGAATGTTCCATGTGCACTTGAAAATAATGTGTATTCTGTTGTTTTAAGGTGAAATGTTCTTGGTATATATGTTAAGCCCCTCTGGTCCAATGTGTCATTCAAAGCCATTGTTTCCTTGCTGATTCTCTGCTTAGATGATCTCTTCATTGCTGTAAGTGGGTATTAAAATCCCTACTATTATATTATCATCAAGAGCTCCTTTATGTTTGTTTTTAAATTTTATATATATATATATGTATATATATAGCTGTATGCTCTTATGTTGGAGCCATAAATATTTATAAATGTTAGATCTTGTTGTATAGACCCCTTTATTATGATATAAAGGATACGGTGCCCTTCTTTATCTCTTGTTATAGCCATTGGTTTAAATCTAGTTTTTATGATGTAAGTATTACTACCAACTCTTATTTTTGATGTCCATTTGCATGAAAAATGTTTCTCTTTCCTTTTCGTCCATACAGCTTTTAGTCTGAATGTCTCTTTAGGAGATATATTCCATGTTCATGGATAGGAAGTCTTAATGTTGTCAAATGGTGGTTTTACCTATTTTGATTTATAGATTTAATGGAATCCCAATAGAAATCCCCATCAAGTTATTTCATGGGTATTGACAAAACAATTATAAAGCTTATGTGGAAAGCAAAAAAACTTAGATAAGCCAACACAATATTGAAAAAGAAAAAAAAGTTGGATGATGGATGCTACTTAATTTCAAGAATTTCTACAAAGCTGCAGGAATCATGACAGGTGGTTTGCTGTGAGAATAAATGAAGAAATAAATGGTATAAAATATAGAGTCCAGAAATAGACACACATAAATATAGTTAACTGATCTTTGTTACAGAAACAAAAGCAGCACAATGGAGCAAATAGTGTCTTTGCAACTAATGATGCTTGAACAACTGGACATCATGATGCAAATAAATAATAAATAAATAAATAAATAAATAAATCAGACAAACACATATCCTCCACCAAAATTAACTTAAAGATTATAATAGATTATTAATTTAAATGTAAAAACAGATTATAGATTATAAACTTAAATGTAAAACAGGAAAACAACAAAGTTCCTAGAAGGTAACCTAGGAGAAACCTAGAAGATCTTGAGTATGACAATGGCCTTTAGGTAAAAATGCCAAGGCATAACTTATTTAAAATAAATTGATAAATTGGAATTCATTACAATTAAATACATATGCTGTATGAAAAAAATCAAAAGAATGAGAAGCAAGCACCAGACTCATAGAAAATCTGTTTGAAAAAAGCATAGGGGTGCCTGGGTGGCTCAGTCGGTTAAGCATCTGACTTCAGCTCATGTCACGATCTCGCGTCCATGAGTTTGAGCCCTGCGTTGGGCTCTGGGCTGATGGCTCAGAGCCTGGAGCCTGCTTCCGATTCTCTCCCCCATTCATGCTCTGTCTCTCTCTGTCTCAAAAATAAATAAACATTAAAAAAAAATTAAAAATCATAAAAAAAGAAATTTTATGAAAGACACATCTGATAAATGTTTTCTAAATACACAAAAATTCTTAAATTCAACAATGGGGAAAATAACTTAATTAGTAAAAAGGCTACAGATCTTGATAGACACCTCACTAAAGAAGATAAACAATTGAAAATAAGCTTATATAACAATGGCTCACATTATATGTCATCAGGGATATGCAAATTAAAACAGAAATAAGATATCATTACATACCTACTTGGTCAAAATCCAGAACACTAACAAGACTAAATGCTGGTGAAGATGTGGCATGATAGAAAGTATCATTTGCTTCTGGGAGGGTTGAGAAATGAAAGAACCACTTTGGAATATAGTTTGATAGTTTTTAAATAAATAGGTGAAACTTATTTTATAACAATCCAGCAGTCATTACTTGAAAACGTGTCCACACAAAAATGCACACATGATGTTTATAGCAGATTTATTTAGAATTCCAAAAACCTGAAAACAACCAGGATGTTCTTCATTTGATGACCTGATAAACTGGGGTGCATCCAAACAATGAAACATTATTCAGTGATATAATGATATAAGTTATCAATTCATGAAAAAGCATGGAAGAACTCTAATGCATATTATTAAACGAAAGAAGCCAATCTAAAAAGACTATATATATTATGTAATTCCAAGTAGACAATATTCTGGAAAGAGCAGAACTATGGAGACATTAAAAGTCCAGTAGCTGCTTGCAAGTGTCATGGGTTGGAGAGGAATGAACTGGCAGAGCGCAGGTTTTAAAGGCAGTAAAACTACTTGTGTGGTACTATAGTGATGGATACAAGGGGAAGTCTGTATAACTTAGCAGTTTTTTCAAATGTTGACTTTTTTTGAAATAACAACAAAATTATTGCAAGGCTTACAAAGAATTAGGAAAACATGGTCCACACTTTGCAAAACACACACATTGATAGAAACGGTCTCTGAAAAAAAACAGAAGGAAGAATTGCTAGACAAAAAATTTAAACTGTCTTTAATATGATCAGATATGTAAATCAAAAACACAGACAAATAACTAAAGGGATTTTGTTTAAAATTGCATCTAAATAAAATGAGAATATCAACAAGGAGGTATGATTTCTAAAAAAGAAACAAATCAGAAATTCTAAAGGTGGAAAGTGCAAAAACTACAATGAAAAATTTACTAGAGAGACAAAATGGAAGATTTGAGCAGTCAGAAAAAATACATTAATGAAAATAAAGTGAGGACCATTTATGTAAATTCTGAGGAGCAGAGACACCAAAGAATGAAGAGGTACATAGCCACTAGTTTAAGTGAGACTTGGTCAAGTGGAACAATACATGCATTATAGGAGTCCCAGAGGAAATTAAAGTAAAAGGGGCAGAGAGATTACTTGAATAAAAAATGGGTAAATCTTCTTAAATATGATGAAAGACATGAATATATAATCCAAGAAACTCAACAAATTCCAAGTAGGATAACCTCAAAAAAAATAAATAAATAAATAAACAAACTCACAAACATATGCAATTAATCAAACTACCTATAGATGAAAGCAAAATATTGAAAACAGCAAGAAATAAGTAACTTGTCAGGTACAAAAAAGTGTAAGATTATCCAAGTTCTCAGCAGAGATTGAGAAGTGAACACAGTGAGAAACATATTCAAAGTGATGATAGAATTAAAAACTGTTAATGGAAATTATATCTGGAAAATTTCCCTTCAAAAAAGAAAGAGAGAAACAAAGGTATTTTTCGGTATACAAAATCAGTGGAAGTTTATTATTACTAGATATTTCCTACAGTAAATGTCAAAAGGAGACCTTTAGGTTGAAATAATATGATGCTATACTGTAACTTGAAGCCATATGAGATTTTAAGGTTCTCCACTAAGTTAAATACATGGGAAAATATAAAAATCAATATTGCTGTAATATTGATTTGCAAACCTAATTTTAATTTTGAAAAGGATTTAGAAGACACATGTTTAAGAATAATATTAGTATGTACACAAAATATAAAGAATTAATTAGGGACATCAATAACCTGAAGTGAGGAGGAACTATGTATAGAAACAAAGTTTCTATATGTGATTAAATTTAAGCAAGTATCAATTCAAATTAAATTGATACATTTCTAAAATATTATAAGTAATCCCAATGGAAACCATAAAGAAAATACCTATACAGTATATACAAATGGAAATAAAGGGAAATCAAAACTTGCCACTATGAATAAAGTCAACTACACATGAACAAAGACAGTACTGGGGAAAATAAGTAACATACAAGCTATAATATATACAGAAAACAAATGCCAAATGGCAAAATATAGTCTATCTTCATCAGAAATTACCGTAAATGTAAGTGGATTAATATCCCAATTTTGCCATATAATAAGGGCATGTGGTCTAGAGATTCACTTAATATATGTAAAGTGTCACAAAATAGTCTCAATAGCTTGAAAATAAAAGCATGTGAAACAGAAGATAATCCATGAAAAGTATAGCCAGAAAAAAGTGGAGTTACACTAGTATCAGACAAAGTGGAACTTAGGTCCAAAATTATCCGTAAGAGATAAAGAAGGACATTATATATGATTTACAGTTGAATTTAAACTAAGACTATATAACAATTGTAAACATATATGCACCAAACCTCAGATTCCCAAAATATCTGAAGCAAATATTGAAATAATTGAATGGAAAAATAATTGGATACTACTGTATATGAATAGTTGAAACTTCAAGTATCCCTCTTTCAATAATGGAAGTAGTTGAAACTTCAATATCTCTCTTTCATAATGGATAGAACAACCAGTTATAAGATCTAAAAAAGGACTTGTAAACTAATCATACTTAATAGATACAAACAAAACTCTTCTCTGAACAACATCTGAATATGCAATTTTCTTAATTCCATATGGACCAACATCCAGGATAGACCATATTCTGGATTATATCATGAAATACATTGTAATAAGCTTAAAATGTTGAAATCATATACAGTAAATTTTGTGATGAAAATATAATGAGGCAAGCAATAAATAAAAGAAGAAAAACTAGAACTTATAATTATATGGAAATTAAACAACACACAATACTGTGAAATAGTTGAAATAGTTGAAAGCTAAGAAATCACAATGGAGATTCACAAAAAACAACTTGAGTCATATGAAAACAAAAACAAAATACTGAAACTTATTAGGTTTAGATAAAGCAGTGTTATAAGGGAATTTATCACAGTAAACATTTAAATTTAAAAAATAAGAAAGGTCTCAAATCAATAAGTAAATGTTATAGCTTAATCAACTTGAAAACAAAATACAAAAGTAATGAAAGGCAATAAAAAATAATATAGAGAAGAGATGGGACACCTGGCTGGATCAGTAGGTAGAACATGCTACCTTTTATTATTATTTTTAAATGTTTATTTATTTTTTGAGAGACAGAGAGAGACAGAATGGGAGTGGGTGAGGGGAAGAGAGAGAGGGAAACACAGACTCTGAAGCAAGCTCCAGGCTCTGAACTGTCTGCATAGAGCCCAACATGGGTCTCTAACTCATGAACTGTGAGATCCTGACCTGAGCTGAAGTCAGCCACCCAACTGACTGAGCTACACAGGTGCCCCAGAACATGTGACTCTTGATCTCAGGGTTGTGAGTTCAAGCCCCACTTTGGGTGTGCGATGACTTAAAAAAAAATGGAGATAAATAATATATTGTATAGGAAAAACACCAAATAAAACATTGAAACTAATACATGATTCTTAGAAATTTTACAAAATTTTAGCTGTATTAACCAAATAACAAAAAAAAATGAAAAAAACAGAGGGCTCAAAATATCAATATCAGCAATGAAAGTGGGTACATTATTATAAATTGTATATAAATAAAACTAATGTAAATTGAATATGAGTAATCATACATTAAAAAATTGGGGAACCTAGAATAAATCGTCAAATTTTCAGAAATATGCATACTACCAAGACTGAGTCAGTAAATGATGCTGGGAAAACTTGACAGTTTGATGCAAAATAATTAAACTGGACCATTTTCTTACACCATATACAAACATAAAATCAAAATGGATTAAAAAAAAACATAGGCAGTAATTTCCATGGCATTGGTCATAGAAACATATGACTCCTATGGCAAGGGAAATAAAGATCCAAATTAAACTATTGGAAATACACCAAAAAAATGTTTTTGTTTTTTAAATGGATCATAAAAAAAATTATCAACAAAATAAAAAGGCAATCTTAATGGGAGAAGATATTTGCAAATGATATATCCAATAAGGATATGTATATATCTATATATCTATCTATATATATATCTATATATATATATATCTATATATATATATCTATATATATCTATCTATCTATATATATATATATATATAGAGAGAGAGAGAGAGCATATATACAAGAGGATATATATATATATATACACATATATATATACACATATATATACACACACACATATATATATATATATATATAAAGAACATACATACAAGAGACATAATATTAAAAAGTCTGCATAAATATATTTGTTAACCTTCTGAACTGACCTTTAACACAGCTATGAAAACATCTACACAAGTTATTAGAACTCCTTTCTAAACTTTGGCCTAAGGCCATGCAGAGCTATTGGTGATTTAACTTACATTATTAAAGTCTCAGTAGACATTCCCAAGTGAAAGCACACACAAGACACCAAGTGTTATCCTTAATCTCCAAAGATGTCCTGAAATCATCATTGCTATTGAGTTGTTATGGAGTTATCTAAAATATCAAGTGCAGGGATGAGAGATAAATATAAACACTGGTTTGAAAAATATTCAAAGAAGTCTACTCAGAAAAATGACTTTGTTCGTATGAAGACTGGAGGACCAATGTCAGCTATTCAAACCAGTAAGTATGTAAGTGTGATAGATAATAAAAGGTACATGTTCCCATTGTATTTGTATTTTTATTAATCATTTAAAAGTTGAGATACTTCTGCAAGTGCTTAACATAATTTTGTTTAGAATTAAGAAAAAACTAGTAAGCTATTAAATAAGCAGTTGATACATTAAATCATCTAATTTGCAATTTCAAAGGAAAATTTTATTTGACTAAAGTTGGTTTAAGAGATATTATATATTGGGGCACCTAGGTGGCTCAGTCAGTCAGTTGTCCGACTTCAGCTCGGGTCATGATCTCACGGTTCGTGGGTTTGAGCCCCGTGTCAGGTTCCATGCTAACAGTTCGGAGCCTGGAGTCTGCTTCAGATTCTGTGTCTCACTCTCTCTCTGCTCCTCCCCTGCTTATGCTCTGTCTCTCTCTGTCTCAAAAATAAATAAAAGACATTAAATTTTTTTAAAAAAGAGATATTATTTTTACATATTTACTATATATTTTTTTATTTTATATATAATTGAAAGAAAAAAATATGTTGCTTATACACTTATGAGATCCCTTATACTTAAAATATAAAACTCTCTTTAAACCTAAAGCATAAAACATTATCTTTTCTGTAAAAAAAAAGAAAATGGTGTTATACCTAATAAGGTATTGTGAAGTGGTGGTAGAATATAGTGGAATTGATATTATAATCACTGGCTGATATTATCTATGAGCATCTATGAACTTCTTTTCTGGGTTTATGGTAAATAAAACTACAGTCTACACTAAATTCATGAAAATATGTCCACTGTAAATATAGTAAATTCCTGTGATAAAATGCATTCTAAATATGTATATGAATGCAAATGGGCCTACAAGTGTGAGAACACTTTGTCTGAACCAAGACATTTTTAGAAAAATAATTGAATTTGAAAGATATATATTATCTATTGACAAAGGAAAGGTACATTGTGTCTAGAGCCTATACTGCACTCCCTACCAATGGGGGAAATTGCAGATAAATAATGTTTTAATACACTGTATGTAACATAGATTTTATTCTACAAGAATAGAGCTGTTTTCATGCATGTGTATGATGAGGTCACATAGATAATCCTATTGGGTTAATTCTTTTGGCATTGTATATTATTGACTGGATTGAAATCATTCCAGATTTAAAGTTGTCAGTTTAGGAAATGAGTGACATAATCTATATGAGAGTTGGCCAAGTTCAGAATTAGAAGATTTTAAGTGGAGTTGAAGTGAGAATAGTTGCACTTTTTAGAATACAGGGTGATATTGGGGTGCCTGGGTGGCTCAATTAGTTAAGCATCTGGCTCTTGATTTAGGCTCACGTCATGATCTCATGGTTTATGGTTCGAGCCCCGTGTTGTGCTCCATGCTGACAGAGTGGAACCTGTTTGGGATTCTCTGTCTCCATACCACTCCTCCCCTCCACTGCTCACACACTCTCTGTCTCAAAAATAAATTCATTATTTTTTTTTTTTAAAGTGACTTTGGAGCTAGTTTGTAAACATATTTGCTGCATAGGAAGGAAATGAGGGTCTTTGTAAGAGACAGGTTTGAGTCATATTGGGAAAGGCTTTGGAAGGACTCACATGAAACTAAATGAGTAAAGCTAGCATGTGGGCATCCAAATCATCAATAGCATTTCTCATTTCTTCCCTGGATCGGGGGTGAGGGTGTTATTTTTCCAATGAGCACAGGTGGTTAAATTGTTCCCAAAGTAAACTTATTATTGTTTATGCACATTTTTTTCTTTATATGAACCTGTTATTTCTAAGTAAATAATTTCTTGCCTAGATTTTATTCAAAAGTATCAGAATTTGTAATAAAAGTCAAATACTAATGATGAAATATATCTGTCTATGGAGACAGTAACTTATTTTCTAATGTAAATGCCACCTTCTGGAAATATTTCAGGTATTCCTAAGTAGAGTGGATGTGTTATGATTGTTTTTAACACAAATTTTCCCAATTGCACTACTTTCTCTTTGCATACCACGAAATTTCCAGTTAAATAATAATTACATCTGTGTTAGCATCCTAGGATTTTTGTTTGTTTGCTTGTTTGTTTGTTTTGAAAATCAAATAGTGCATTGAAACATTTTGGGGACAATGTCACTGAGAAATCTAAGAATGGCAGGTGTGTGGATAAAAACTTTACAATGGTAACTATATAGATTTTAGTGGCAATGGTGTGATGAAGATATCACAGCTACTGTTCACTGATCACTCATGAAGCTCACATTGAAATATCCAGTATAGGGGCGCCTGGGTGGCGCAGTCGGTTAAGTGTCCGACTTCAGCCAGGTCACGATCTCGCGGTCCGTGAGTTCGAGCCCCGCGTCAGGCTCTGGGCTGATGGCTCGGAGCCTGGAGCCTGTTTCCGATTCTGTGTCTCCCTCTCTCTCTGCCCCTCCCCCGTTCATGCTCTGTCTCTCTCTGTCCCAAAAATAAATAAAAAACGTTGAAAAAAAAAATTTAAAAAAAAAAAAAAAGAAATATCCAGTATAAGTTATCCCATTCAATCTTATAATAACTCTTATCTTTTGCCCCAGATTTATTGAGGTATAATTGACAAAAATTGTGTGTATCTAAGGTGTAAACTGGATTTAAGATACATATTAAAATAATCACTACAGTCAAACTACTAATTAACAAATCCATCAACTCTCCTACCATTTTGGCTTGTGAGAATACTATCACCTGGTGAGTTCTGCTGTAATAGTAGATTCAAATATAAAATGTTATTAACTGTATTTAAATTGTGGTACAATAGATCTGCTGAACTTATTCATCAGGTATAATGGAAACTCTAGCATCTGACCCACATCTTCCCATTTCTGTCTTTAGCCACTGACAACCACGATTCTGTTCGTTAATTTTAAAGGTTGACCATTTTAAATTCCACATATCATTGTAATGAAACAGTTTCTGTGTCTGCTTAATTTCATTTATCTTGAAGTCTTCCAGGTTCATCCATGTTGCTATTGTTGTGTGAATATATATATATATATATACATATATATATATGTATATATATATATAAAATGTGCATATATATGTGTATATATATGCATAAATATATGTATTTATTCACATATTTCATTTTGTTGTTATATTCATATATATTATAGTATAGTATAGTATATTAATTATATTTCATTTATCCATTTATTTGTCAATGGATATATAAAGTTAATGCCCATACTTTAAATATTATGAATAACACTGCAATAATGGTTAAAGGATTGCAAGTATCTCTTCAAGTAACTCATTTCATTTCATTTCATTTCATTTCATTTCATTTCATTTTGGTATATAATCAGAGGTGGGTTTGCTGCATCATATGGTAGTTTTACTTACTTTTAACTTTTTGAAGAATTTCTATACTATTTTCCATAATGGTGGTACTAATTTATATTCCAAATATAAGGCTCAGGAGTTCCATTTTCTCCACATTCTCTATTGTTTCTTTATTTTTGCTTATAGCCTTTCTAAATGGTGTGAAATTATATCTGGTGATTTTGGTTTGCTATACCTAGGAGGTACAAGCTCAGAGAGGTGAATTAATTAATCCAAAATTACATTTCTAGTAAGTGCCAGAACTAGAATCAAATCTAGCATTGGCTCCAAACTGTCTGCAGCATGTTTTTACAGTAAAGCAAAATAAACATATCTTCAGTCTGAACCCAAACTCATAGTATATACTGATAAATCATACAATTGTCAAAATATCTGTCTACATACTTTTCTATTTGTCTATCACTGCTGATTCGCCATTGCGGAATTTCATGAAAGTATATATATAAGCATACAACTAGTTATATGCACATTCAAATACTGTGCTTTATAGATGTTTTGGTACAATAAAATCATCATGGATCACAAGCTCTCTAACATTCTAAACAACTAAAAATACACACTGCTTAAATATTTAATTAGGTTATTAATTCCTGAGTCACAAAAGTATTATGAATTATATATGTTTTTGTTTTCCTTTTTAGTAGAACCTGTTGTGGAAACATTAGGAGGGATGAAAACTTCATATATATACCCAAGCAGAAATAATGTAAAGATCTATGCTTGGCTGGACTCTAGAAGACTCTCCTTTTAGCCATATGATTTAGTCTATAAAAGCCATTGCACAATCCTGTAAACACTAAATAAATGATAGGAATGAAAAAAAACAATTACAATCTATGGACATGGAGATAAAAGTATATCCAACCTTTTTAAAGAACTAAGGTAGACTTTGTGGAGCCAATAAGTTCAGGTTTTCCAGAGGGAAAAAAAAAAATCTGATCTTTTATAGCACTCTTCCCTTAGGTAAAGTAAGGAAGTTCTCTTTTGGTAAAGTCAGCACTCAAAACTATTCCAGGGTTCTTGAAAAGAGAAGAAGCAACCCAAATTTATATGAAAAGTGGTGCAGATTTTTTTTTACATTCAAATACTTTTAAAAGTTTAGTCTGATTTTTTATAAAATTTTCAGCAAAGCAATGGAAACCTTCTTTGGTAAATGTATATTCTTGCTGCAGCTATACAAATAACCAAATCAAATCTAATGTGACCAGACAATTTAACGATCTGAAAGATCTTTCTTTGAGATTATTTTGCTTCAGAAGAAAATTCTACATTGTGTAGTACCTAGAGGACACTTTTCCAGATCTGCCACTGGATCACTCTATAGTTTTAAATAATTTACTTCTAATCACTTGGAATCCATGTTTCATCTTTATAATAATGAACCTATATTGAAAAATCTATTTATTCTGCAAGCATGTGAATCGCTAAAGTGAGATGCTTTTAAAATTTTGTTTGCAATTGAATAGGAACATGGGAAACGTGAGAAAAAGAATAATACCAAGCTAAATAATGTTTGTTAAATTAATTAAATTACATTAAACTAAATTAAAATGATAATATGCAATTTATTTTTAAACTGTACATAAATAAGAGAATTTTCCTCACCATGATGTAGGAATGAACTGAATATACACATTTACAACTTGATCTACAGGGGAGATAATACAGAGGAGGACGTTTCTTTGTAAACAAAATCACCCAAGGACACTGATATTGAGGCAAGACATGGATTATAATTCATTTAGAGGACCTGGCAGTGATTGAGAGGATCTGGGAGTGCTGTGGGTGTTCTCTACCTCATGGATTAAAGTTGTATTGCTGCAGGGAGCAACTGGAAATATAATTAAAACATCAAATTAGTGGGGCGCCTGGGTGGCGCAGTCGGTTAAGCGTCCGACTTCAGCCAGGTCACGATCTCGCAGTCCGTGAGTTCGAGCCCAGCGTCAGGCTCTGGGCTGATGGCTCGGAGCCTGGAGCCTGTTTCCGATTCTGTGTCTCCCTCTCTCTCTCCCCTCCCCCGCTCATGCTCTGTCTCTCTCTGTCCCAAAAATAAATAAAAAACGTTGAAAAAAAATTAAAAAAAAAAACAAAAACCATCAAATTAGAGGAAAGAGGGAAGATATTGAAATGAAAAAAATATAGGCACTTATCCAATTCATTTGGGCATTAAAGGAAGTTATACACCTTCTTGACTCTCTTTCATCTATAGTAAATTTTTATTTTAATAATGTTTATATTTTTCTTTTTATTTCTCTTTTAGTTTTGAGCAGTTAAAAGTAACAACTTTTCATTTGATAATTGTTACCTGAATTTTTAGTGATGAGATTAAATTTAAATAAACATTAATATATAAATATCTTCATCTATCTACCAAGCATCTAAATTCAGGCAGAAAATCTTAGGAATTCACTTAAATGTCTGAAACTTGATTTATCATCTGCAAACATCCATAGCCATATTTATGGTTATATCAACTTCAAGTAGACTGAAGGATTAAAGAAAATTTAGTGGCGCCTGGGTGGTTCAGTAGGTTGGGAGTCCGTCTTTGCCTCAGGTCATGATCTCACAGTTTGTGAGTTCGAGCCCCACATCAGGCTCTGTGCTGACATCTCAGAGCCTGGAGTCTGCTTTGGATTTTATGTATCCCTTTCTTTACCCCTCTCTGGCTTTCACTCTGTCTCTCTAACTCTCAAAAATAAATAAACTAAAAAAAAAAAAGAAAGAAGGAAAGAAAATTTATTCTTGGTACAAATCTTGACACATGTTAGGTCCTACCCAGCGGAGATGGTCACTGAAAGTGTACGGTTCTATCTTCTCTGACATGTATGGACCTTGTTTGGGTTCAAGGCTTGGTTCTCCAACTCACCTAGGAACCATCTCATTCCCTTTTCCTCCACTGTATATTGCCAGTAAAGCTGATACCCAAACCAAAGTTTTAGTGAAATTTAAAGGATTGAAGCAGGTGCAATTTTTTCCACATGGTGTGTAAATAGATTAGTTTTCATTATTTCACTGGGTAAAATCAAAATAAAAGGGAAATAATCTTATCATTTTACCTAAAAAATATAGTTCTTTACTTTAGATCTTGAAACAGATATTTAATAGCTATGGTGGCTTTCGTGTCAGATGCAAAGCTTCTTTCAATGATATCACATGGCAAGTTATTTAGCATGTAAGAACAAAGGAAGATAGATAATCAAAATCACTGCCTTAGCAGTCATGTGATATGGCATTATTTTTGTTCTGTGTTGTTTTTTCTCATGATTAAACAGAAATAATACTAACTACCTCATGGAATTTTTGTCATAACTGGCCCTGTATAAAATATAAAAGATAAAAGTAGTAACAATGTTAATGTCCTTGGTAATTACAATTATTACATTTTCAATCTGGTTGATAATTGAAACTACTAATACAAATTATAGCCCATGATATCAGTTTAATATGCTCTCCTCATGCCTATCCAAATGCCACCTTATAAACAAAGCTAGCTCTCCCAGTATTTCCTTTGCACATTGACAGTAAGCACACAATAATTGAAAATCAGTTGTTTCACATAGACCCTAACCCTGCTGCAAGTACTTCACAGTGGATTTGGAGATTCACATCTGCACTAATTTTACTATGTAAATTAGGAACTGAAATAACTTTTATATCACTTTAATATTTTATACAAATAATGTATGGGCATGGCATCAACAAACCACAGAGTTGAATGATGGTCCCATAACCCACTCCTCTTGAAATCCAAAGCTAATACTTCAAATTATTTTACAATTTTTTCCAATACTTCCTATATACTTTAAACAATATGCTTATCTTCTAATGCTTGATTCTTAAATCCCAAATACCAGACCATGATTTGTAAATTAGGCCACTGTTGGTGAAATCTTACCCATCCCTATATCATCAAACTTTTCCCTCCACCACTCCATCATCAGATAATGATACTTAGGATCTACAAAGCTTGATTTGGCAAGCTTTTTGGAGAAAACTAAAAAAAAAAAAAAAAAAAAAAAAATTATGTATTTGTTAGCATGAACTGATAGGCTAATTATTTTCAGAATTATTAGTGCTTGATTATAAGAAGAAATAATTGTCTAAGAGTAATAAAATGTATTAAATATGGTGTGTAAGGTATGAATTTACATTGATTAACAGTGCATATATAAAATGTATAAGTTCTGATGTTGATAATATCTAAGTGTATATAGAAAAATAATATATATATAAATTTCAATAAAATCATTACAGAAATATATTATTCTTAGAGATACAGATTTTTATGAAATATTTTGTATATTTATGCATTTCCTATAAAGATTTTATCTATGAGGCAAAAACTGGAAGGTTTGTTTTTATCAGAATATGTGTTAAGTTTTTTTAAGAGTTACAATGTTTCATTAATAAATCAGTTTGGAACAAAAAAAGGAATTAATAAAAGCTAATTTTTTTGTATGTAATATGTGTTTCTCTTTAGGGAAAGCAAAATTAATGTCCCATGGAAAATAATAACCAAACATCTACTGATTTTTTCTTATTGGGATTATTCCCACCATCAGAAATTGGCCTGTTTTCCTTCATTTTCATTGTTCTCATTTTCTTAATGGCTCTTTTTGGCAACATGTCCATGATCATCGTCATCCTCCTGGACACTCATCTCCACACACCCATGTATTTTCTACTTAGTCAGCTCTCCCTCATGGACCTGAACTACATCTCCACCATTGTCCCCAAGATGGCGTCCAATTATCTCTTTGGAAATAAGTCGATTTCTTTCATTGGGTGTGGAGTTCAGAGTTTCTTCTTCATTACATTAGCTGGTGCAGAAGGATTACTGTTGGCCTGTATGGCTTATGATCGTTATGTGGCCATTTGCTTTCCTCTTCACTATGTCATTCATATGAGAAAAAGAGTACTTGTGTTGATGATTACAGGATCTTGGATAATGAGCTCGATCAACTCCTGTGCCCACAATGTATATGCCCTCCATATCCCTTATTGTCGATCCAGAACCATCAATCATTTCTTCTGTGATCTCCCGGCCATGTTGACAATGGCCTGCATGGACACCGGGGTCTATGAGTACACGGTGTTTGTGAGCACCACACTCTTCCTTGTGTTACCTTTCATTGGCATTGCATGTTCCTATGGCCGAGTTCTCCTCACCATCTGCCGCATGCACTCAACAGAAGGGAGGAAGAAGGCCTATTCCACCTGTAGCACACACCTCACTGTGGTGACTTTCTACTATGCACCCTTTGCTTACACTTACCTACGCCCAAGATCGCTGAGAACTCCAACAGAGGACAAAATTCTGGCCCTCTTCTACACGATCCTGACCCCAATGCTCAACCCCATCATTTACAGCCTGAGAAACAAGGAGGTGATGGGAGCCCTGAGAAGAGTGATTCAGAGGATCTGCTCTGTATAAGTGTCGACAAAGTTCTCATTAATCCTGCTGCTTTAGAAATACATCATTTTCACCTTTTACACTCATAAGGAACAATGTCATTCCAAGATTCCAGACAAAGATGATATTAATCTAGAAAATTAAGATAATTGAGATTTTAAAAAATTTATATTCCCAATCACTTTATATTCGTGGTAATTTTTCAATAAATGTAAATGGCATTTATTTTCCCTTAATTTGTGGGTAATAAGATTTTATTAATACATTGAAATGACATTCAAAACAGTCCAACTAGATGTATTATCCATTATACTAGTTCTAACATATTTAGCAAATCTCCCCAAATAGATAAAATGGGACAAAAGAACAAGAAATATTATACATTTATAATATATATTATGATATATATGTATATACATATAATACACACACACACACACACACACACACACACATCAACAGATTCTTAGGATATGTAGGTTGTTTCCCTATCTTAGCTTCTTAGCTATTGTGTATAATACTGCAATTGACATACAGATTATCAGATCTTTTCCAAATAGTGTTTTTGTATTTTTGGAAAAATATCCAGCAGTGGAATTTCTGGATAATATGGTAGTTTAATTTTTAATGTAATGAGGGACTTCCATACTTTCCTCCATGATGGCTATACCTGTTTACATTCCACCAACAGTGAAGAGATTCCCATTTTCCCACATCCTCACCAGCACTTCTTATTCCCTGTCTTTTTGATAATAGCTGTTTTAAATATGTAAGGTGATAGATCATTGTGGTGTATTTGCATTCTATGATAATTAATGACATTGATCATTTTTTTAAATCTGTGTCCATCTGAATATTCTTCAGAAAATGACCTCTATTCAAAACTCAGCCAATTTTTTACTCATTTTTTCTTACTATTGAATTATATGTTTTCTTTTATATTTTATATACCAGCCCCTTTTCACACATATGACTTGAAAGTATACTTTTCCCTATTCAGTAGCTTGTCTTTGAATATTGTTGATGGTTCTCTTTGCTGTGATTTTCTTTGTAATAGTCCCACTTGATTATTTTTACTTTTGTTCTTTTTGTCTTTAGTGCAAGATTCAAATATATATATATATATATATATATAATATATATATATATATATACTAGTTATATATTATATATAACTATATTATATATATATATATATTTGTCTAGAAGGTAACCACTTATTTTTTCCAGAAATTTTATCATGTCAGTTCTTACATTTGTGTTTAATCCATTTTAAACTATTTTTTTTGTGTGTATGGTTTAAGATAATGTTGTAATGTAACTTTTTTTGCATGTGGCCATCCAGTTTTCCCAACTACAAATTATATAGAATATTCATTTTTTGAATAGTCTGTCTTTTCTCCATAGTACATTCTTAGCTTCTTTGTTGTAAATTCGTTGACCATATATTCATGGGTTTATTTCTGGTCTGGGGTTCCCTATTCCCCTCATCTTATATAATACATTGAATGCCATAGTGCCATGCCATTCTCACCGTTTTTGCATCATTGGAGAAGTATGCATCCACACCTTCTCTACACTGTTCAGGAAGCACAGAGGTATTTTAGGATCCCTGTATTATCTGAGTTTTATGGGCTGATCAGGATTCAGTACTTCTCTGATTGAACACAGACCTATCTCACTATGTCTATTATCTGGTATTCACCCATGGTTGTTGTGGTTTGATAAGGATAATTCTGCCCTGAAATCACACCAACAGGTTCCACTGTATCTTATGTTAAAATTCTTCAGAATTGTGAACTTAAATCCCCATATATATTTTGGGTAGTTATGAGTTATGAACTAAAATATCTTTATTTCCTATAGAAATTTATATTAGTACAACCATATCCACACACCTAATAAAATGTTTTCCTCATTTTGCTGCACACATGTGTTTCATGCTGTAAGAATAAATATTCCCAATCGCCTGAGTACACCAGGGATAGTCTGCTCTTATGTTCAAAAGCAAGTTTTTATTTTCAGCTTTGCAAAAATAAAAATTTAACTTTTCATAGCCTAGAATTCCAAATATTTACTGCCCAAAAATGTTCAGTAATACTCTTGGTAGAAATTTTCAATATATTCAGACATCTGGTTTCTCGTTCTTCCCATAATAAATCTGGGAATCACTTGTTATTTTGCCAAGTAAAAATGTAAACAGAATTAAATATTGAGAACTCTGTTTATGTCCAAAAGGTAAAGAAGAAAAGGGGCACATGGGCGCCTCTGTCGGTTGAGTGTTAGACTTCAACTCAGGTCATGAGTTCATGGTTCATGAGTTTGAGCCCCACATTGGACTCTGTGCTGACAGCTCAAAGCCTGGAGCCTGCTTTGGATTCCGTGTCCCCCTCTCTCTCTGTCCCTCCTCAAATCGTACTCTGTCTCTCTCTGTGTCTCTCAAAAATAAACGGAACATTGAAAAAAAATTTTAAAAGTTAGAGAAAAATATAGGAGAAAACATGGGCCTTAAGATTAGAGATATTTTTGGGGCACCTAGGTGGCTCAATTGATTGAGCGTTTGACTTCGGCTCAAGTCATGATCTCACTGGGTTTGTGAGTTTGAGCCCAGCATCAAGCTCCTGTGCTAACAGCTCAAAGCCTGGAGCCTGCTTCTGATTCTGTGTCTCCTCCTCTCTCTGCTCTTCCCATGCTCATGCTTTGTCTCTCTCTCTCTGTGTCTCAATAATAAATAAACGTTTAAAAAAAAGATTAGAGATATTGTCAGGTGAATATAGAGCTCCATATCTTACTGTAGCAATGACTCATTAGAGCAGATATAAGAGCATGAACCAGTGTTGAAACAGGACAACCTGAACTATAATTGGTTCATTGCTAAAGTCTTATTGTAGACAACTCTGAAGGTTAAAATCTCCAGAAGAATCCTGAAATAAAGAGTCCCTGTGGTTTTAGAGGTCAGGTTCCCACAGTAAATCCTAGGGGGAAAAATTACTAAAGCTTTCAGCAGGGGGAAGGAAAACAAGAAAAAAATAAATACTCCAGAACACTCTTAGTTTTACCAAGTTGTGCCCTCGGGAGAAACTGTTAACCAGAGCCTAACATATTAACTTGCCCTAACATGGGTTAATATCACATCTTGACCTGTGGAAATAAAAATACCCAAACACCAAGAAGCCTTCCACATGGGAGGAGAAAAACACCCAACTCCACCTTAAGTACACATATTTCCCCCCATGAAGAGACAAGATGAGAAATATTTGTGAATTTCACAGTCCTGAAACACAAGCTTATTAAAAGTTAAAGACAGATCATAAGTGTATCAAATGTTGTCTCCTCCCCCACATACCTACCTCACCATCAAATAACTAAAGGGCTTTATATACCATTTATTTTAATGGTTGCATAATCTCTCCCCATCAAAAAAATTACAAAACACTCTAGAAGGAAATAAAATTGGGAAGAGGCAGAACAAAAATCAGAATTATATGTGGCAGAGATGTTAGAATTATGAAACCAAGAATTCTATTTTTTATTTAAGTTTTTACTTAAATTCCAGTTATTTACCATGTAGTAAAATATTGGTTTCAGGAGTAGAATTTAGTGATTCATCACTTATATACAACACATAGTCCTCATCACATCAAGTGTCCTCCTTAATACTCATCACCCATGTAGCCTACACACCAGTCACCTCCCTTCCAGCACCTGACATTTTGTTCTTTATAGTTGAAGAGTGTCTTATAGTTGCCTCCCTCGCTTTTTCCCATTTGCCTATGTTCATCTGTTTTGTTTCTTAAATTCCACATATGAATGAAATCATTTGGTATTTATCTTTTTATGACTGACTTGTTTTTCCTTGCCTAATATACTCTAACTCCATTAGTGTTTTGCAAATGGCAAGTGGTTTTACAAATGCATCAGTTCACATTCCCAGTAACAGTATATGAAGGTTCCCTTTTCTCTCCATCTTTGTCAACATCTATTGTTTCGTGTGTTGTTAATTTTAGACACTTGAGAGGTGTGGGGTGGTATCTCATCATGCAAACCAGGAATTAAAACAAAAACAAAAACAAACTATGATTAAGATGCTAAGGTTTGTAACAGATAAAGTGGACTGCATTCAAAAGCAGATGGTCAATGTAAGCAGAAGTATGGAAATACTAAAAAAAAATTCTAGGTATTTAAAAAGAAACAACACAGTAACAAATGTAAAGAATGAATGAGGAGCACCTGGATGGCTTAGTCACTTAAGTGTCCAACTCTTAATTTCTGCTCAGATCATGATTTGTAGTTTGTGAGATTGAGCCCGAGTTGGGCTCTGCATTGACAATGCACAGCCTGCTTGGGATTCACTCTCTGTCTCTCTGTTTCTGTCTGTGTCTCTGCCTCTGTCTCTCTCCACCTCCTCTGCTTGCTGTCTCTCTCTCTCTCTCAAAAAATCAATAAATCTTTTTTCTATTTGAAAAAAATAATGAATGAGAGGGGCTTATTACTAGACTACACATGGATGGAGGAAGAATCTCTGAGCTAGGTTATGTATCAATAGAATGTTCAAAAACTAAACAAACAACATCAAAACCCAGATTACTCAAGACTGTGTGACACTACAAAATGTGTAATGCATGCATAATGACAATACCAAAATGGGAAGAAAAAAAAACAAGGAAAAAATAATACATGTGTGAAGGCTAACCAAGGATCAGGGAAGCACAGAGAATGGCAAGCAGGAGAAATGTAAGGCAAAACAAAACAAACAAAACACACAACCATAGAAAGAAGGAAAGAAAGAAAGAAAGAAAGAAAGAAAGAAAGAAAGAAAGAAAAGAAGGAAAGGAAAAAGTGAGAAAACTAATAAACTTGGGCTTATCATTTTCAAATCACAAAAAGTAAAGGTAAAGAAAAAGTCATTAAAGAAGTTTGGGAAGGGACATATTACATAAAGAGGACCAAAGCTAAAAATTACTTCTGATTTCTCAGAAAACATTTAAACAGAAAAGAGTGAAATGAAATATTTAGTGTGTTGAGAGAGGAAAACAAAACAAAACAACAATAACCTAGCATTCAGTATTCTGCAAATTTCTGTCTTAAAAATTAAAGGAGAGAATGGGGCTGAAAGATGGAAAAATGGTAAGAAAAACCTAGGCCCATGTCCTCCCATTAAAGAAAACTAGATAGCTATCAAATCATTGTAAATACCTTGGAAATCATTCTGAAGGCTGACAGATCAAACTCCACAACTAAAGGGAAAGAAGAAGCCACATGGAAAAAGAAAGGAAGTGTGAAAATGTGGTTTGTTGGTGAAAGGGATCACAGGTTCTGCAGAGGGGTTGGAGCCCTGATTGCAGTGAAAGGTGAGAGACAAGAGCACACTGGGGAGAATATTTCCCACAAGCCACTGGGTGGGAAAACCAGAGGGGCTGATTTTTGTGATTTCTTGCAACTAGTGGGACTTGTTAAAGACTGGAGGGTTTTTTTTGTTTTAAGTTTTATTTATTTTTACTTATTTTTTTTTTTAATTTATTGTCAAATGAGCTAACATACAGCACAGTCTTGGAGTCAGTAATAGAATCCTATGATTCATCACTTTACATAGAACACCCAGTGCTCATCCCAAAATGTGCCCTCATAAATGCCCATCACATATCTCCCTCACCCCTCAACTCCCCTCAACTCCCCACCCCTATCAACCTTCAGTTTGTTCATGTATTTGAGAATCTTTTAGGGTTTTCCACTCTCTCTGTTTATAACTTATTTTCCCTTCCCTTCCTCTATGGCCCTCTGTTAAGCTCCGTAAATCCCATATATAAGTGAAATCATATGATATCTGTCTTTTTCTGGCTGACTTAGTTCACTTAGCATAATATCCTCCAGTTCTATCCATGTTGATGCAAATGGCAAGATTTGATTCTTTCTGGTCACCAAGTAGTATTCCATTTGATATCTATTTATCTATCTATCTGTAAATATTGGGATACAAATCAGCACTCCTGTATCCTTTGGATAAATTCCCAGTAGTGTTATTTCTGGGTTATAAGGTAATTATATTTTTAATTTTTTGAGGAAGCTTCACACTGTTTTCCAGAGTGGCTGCACCAGTTTGCATTCCCACCAACAGAGCAAAAGGGATCTCCTTTCTCCATATCGTTGCCAACATCCATTATTTCCTAAGTTCTTAATTTTAGCTATGACCTTTAGCTTCACATGGTCACTATGACCATGTGAAGTGGTATATCATTGTAGTTTTCATTTGTATTTCCATGATGATGAATGATGTTGAGCATCTTTACAGGTGTCTGTTTGCCATCTGTTTGCCATCTGAAGTGTCTATTCATGACTTGTGCCCATTTCTTCACTGGATTATTTGTCTTTAGGGTGTTTAGTTTGGTAAATTTTTACAGATTTTGGATACTAACCCTTTATCCAAAATGGCATTTACAAATATCTTCTCCCATTCTGTCGGTTGCCTTTTAGTTTTGTTGACTGTTTACTTTGCTGTGTGGAATCTATTTATCTTGATAAGGTGTAAAAACATTCCATGCTCATGGATTAGAAAAACAAATATTGTTAAAATGTCCATACTACCTAAAGCAATCTACACTTTCAATGCAATCCCAACCAAAATAGCACCATCATTCTTCACATAGATTAAAACAAACAAACAAACAAACAAACAAACAAAAAACAATCCTAAAAGTTGTATGGAACCACAAAAGACCCTAAAGAGCCAAAGTAATGTAGTTAAAGAAAAACAAACCTGGAAGCATCAAAATCCAGAATTCAGTATGTATTACAAAGCTATAATCAGCAAGACAGTATGGTATTGGCACAAAAACAGACATATAGACCAATGGAATCCAAAAGAGAACCCAGAAATGGACACACAAATATATGGCCAAATCTTTGACAATGCAGGAAAGAATATCTAACGGAAAAATACAGTCTTTAGCAAATAGTGCTGGGAGAACCAGACAGCAACATGCAAAAGAATGAAGCTGGACCATTTCCTTATACCATACACAAAAGTAAATTCAAATGGAAGACAGACCTAAATACGAGATAGGAGACCATCAAAATCCTAGAGGAGAAGACAGGATGTAACCTTTCTGAGCTCAGGTGCAGCAACTTCTCACTTGACATGTCTCTGGAGGCAAGGGAAATAAAATCAAACATGAACTATTGGGACCTCATCAAGACTGGAGTTTTAAATGACAGTGTGTTTGGCTGGAATAGAGCCCTGTGGGTGCTACCCTACTCCCGAATAGAAAGCAGGGAATGTGAAAACAGTCACCTGACAAAAACCTTGAGCACAAGGGTGTGTGTGGGGGGAGATAATTTCCTCTTCTTAGACGAAGTCACTGAAAGATAGTGTTCCTAGAAATGCCTCTGTGGTTACAAGGACCTGGTCATTGTCACTTGTCTCCCCTGATCCTCAGCATAAACACAGAGCCACTTGTGAGAAGTAGTGCTGAGTCCACACAAGCTGCCTGTCTTGCTTACATCAAGTGCCACAGCTCTATGCTGTGGCATAAATACCCTACTCAGTCAAGCTTGCCTTAGCCTCAGCACAGTGGAACACTTCCCAAGAAGACCACCACACAACCCTGCCCACAGCACAATTCTTACAAAAGTTCTGTGGGGCCTCACTTCTGATGGAAGTGGTGTCAGGTTTCCTTCACATGCAGACCAGAGCACATCTAATTAAAACTCACCACTTTCAGGCCAGGAACCACAAACTTCCCACATCAAGCAAGAAAAACATCTGCAGATGACTGGCCTGAAGGACAGAGCAACCAAAACACAGCAGCAGAGTGCATGCAGCACACACCAGAGACACTCCCCAAAGTGTCAGGTCCTGGACCTTAGTGACCTCTTTTCATAAAGCCATTACTTTCAGTAACAGGAAACATAACTGGCTTTTCTAAAGCCATATACAAAATGCCAAGAAGGAAGAGTTCATTCCAAATGAAAGAACAAGATAAGTCCACACCTAGAGATTTTAATGAAACAGATAACAGTAACATACCTAATGGAAACTTTAAAGCAATGATCAAAAGGATACTCGCTTGGTTAGAGATAAAATAGTTAAAAAAGTGTAAGTCAGAAATGAAAAATGCAATAACTGAGAATGGAAACAATTTGATGCAATGAACACAAGGCTGCAAGAAGCAGAGGAATGAATAAGTGATATAGAAGACAAAATAGTGGAAAAATTAAACTGAACAAAAGAGAGGAAGAAGAATTAAGGAACACAACTATAGACATAGGGAACTCAGTGATTCATCAAAAATAATAACCATCTTAATATAGGAGTTCCAGAAGAAAAAGAGAGAAATAGGGGTTGAAAATCTGTTTGAAGAAATAATAGATGAAAACTACCCTAATGGGGGATTGAAACAGACATCTATATCAATAAGGCACAGAGAACTCCTCAAAAAAAAAAAAAAAAGAACAAATGTAGGCCCACACAAAGACATATGACAATTAAATTTGAAAAAAAAAAGTAGTAATAAAAAATTCTAAAAAGAGCAAGACAAAAGAAATCCTTAGCTTATAAGGGTGGACCCATAAGGGTAGCTGCAGATATTTGAAAGGAATTTGGCAAGCCAGAAAGAAGTGGCATGATGTATTCAAAATGCTAAATGAGAAAAATCTGCAGCCAAGAATATTCTATACAGCAAAGCTGTAGTTCAGAATGGAAGGAAAGATGAAGATGCTCCCAGATAAACAAAAGCTAAAGGAGTTTATAACCACTGCACCAGACCTGCAAGATACATTAAGGGAACTCTTTGAGTGGAAAGGAAAGACCAAAAGTACAAAGACAAGGAAAGAACATTGAACATCCCCAGATACAATGACAAAACAAGTAATAAAATGGCACTGAATACATACTATCAATAATTACTCTAAATCAAAATACATTAAGTGTCAGAATGGGGGGAGGAAGTCCATACATTTGCTGCCTGTAAGAGACTCATTTTAGACCTAAATACACCTGAAGATTGAAAGTGAGAAGATGGAGAAATATTTGTCATGCAAATGAATGTGAAAGGAAAGTCAGAATAACAATTCTTATATCAGACATAGTAGCCCATAAAACAAAGACTGTAACAAGAATCAAAATAAGGCACTATATACCCATAAATGGGAACATTCAACAAGAAGATCTAACAATTGAAAATATTTATGCACCAAGATGGAAGCACCCAAATATATAAACAGATAATAACAAGCATAAAGGAACTTATTGATAATAATACAGTAATAGTGGGGAAATATACCACCACACTTAACTCAATGAACAGATCATCTAAGCAGAAAATCAACAAGGAAACAATGCCTTTAAATGATACACTGGACCAGAGGGACTTAAGAGATAAATTTACATTTTATCCTGAAACAGCAGAATATATATTCTTTTCAAGTTCACATGGTATATTACCCACAACAGACCACATATTAATTTACAAATAGTCCTCAAGAAGTACAAAAAGATTTATATCCTACCATGCGTATTTTCCTGCCACAACACTATCAAAATTCAAGTGAATTGTAAGAAAAAATTTGCAGGGGCGCCTGGGTGGCGCAGTCGGTTAAGCGTCCGACTTCAGCCAGGTCACGATCTCACGGTCCGTGAGTTCGAGCCCCGCGTCGGGCTCTGGGCTGATGGCTCGGAGCCTGGAGCCTGTTTCCGATTCTGTGTCTCCCTCTCTCTCTGCCCCTCCCCCGTTCATGCTCTGTCTCTCTCTGTCCCAAAAATAAAAAAAGAAAAAAAAAAAAAAAAAAAGAAAAAATTTGCAAAGACCACAAATACTAGGAGGTTGAACACATTGCTACTAAACAATGAATGGTTAAACTAGGAAATCAAAGAGGAAATTTAAAAAAAAATGCTTGGGAATAAATGAAAATTAAAACACAAGTTTCCAAGCAAATGGTGACAGAGCAATAGTGGTCCTAAGTAAGATGTAAACAGTCATACAGGCCTACTTTAAGAAACAAGAAGATTTTCAAATAAAGACCTAATGTTACACCTAAAAGATATAGAAAGAGAACAAAAAATGAAGCCTGAAGTCAACAGGAGGAAAATAATAAAGATTAGAACAGAAAGAAATGAAGTAGAAACTAAGCAACAACAACAGAACAGATCAATTTTAGCAGCAGTTGGTTCTTTGTAAAAATTAATAAAATTGACAAACACATAGCTACACTTATCAAATAGAAAGGAAAACAGACCAAAATAAATAAAATCACAAATTCAAGGGGAGAAAAAATAAACAATGCCATAGAAATAAAAACAATTATAAGAGATTATTATCAAGAACTATATGCCAACAAATCAAACAACCTGGAAGAAATGGATAATTTCCTAGAAACATATAAACTATCAAAATTGAAACAGGGGGACACCTGGGTGGCTTAGTCAGTTGTGTGTCTGACTGTAGCTCAAGCAATGATCTCATGGTTTGTGACTTCAAGCACTGCATGGTGCTTCTGCTGTCAACAAAGAGGCCCCTTTGGATCTTCTGTACTCCTCTCTCTCTGCCTCTTCCTGCCTTGTGCTCTCTCTAAAAAATAAATAAATCTTAAGAAAAGAAAAACTGAAGCAGGAAGGAATAGAAAATTTGAACAAGCTGATAACCAGCAAATAAATTGAATAAGTAATAAAAATCACCCAAAAAACAAAAGTCCAGGCCAGGTGGCCTCATGGGAGAATTCTACCAAACATTTGAAGAAAAGCTAATTATCTATTCTTCTCAAATTATTCCAAAAAATAAAAAAAGAAAGGAAATCTTCCAAATTCATTTATGAGGCCAGCATTAACCTAGTAGCAAAAAGCAGACAAAGACTCCACTAATAAAGTGAACTATACATCAATATCCCTGATGAATATGGATGCAAAAATTCTCAATAAAATAACATAAAATTGAATACAACAGTATATTCGAAGAATTATTCACCAGGATCAAGTGGGATTTATTCTTGGTTTTTAAGCATTGTTCAATATTCCCAAATCAATCAATATGATCCACCACATTAATAAAAGAAATGATTTGAACCATATGATAATTTCAATAGATGAAGAAAAAGCATTTGACAAAGTACAACATCCATTCTTGATTTTAAAAAATTCAATAAAGTTAGGATAGAGGGACCAAAACTCAACATAATAAAAAACATTTATTAAAAATGCACAGCTAATATCATCTTCAATGGAGAAATGCTAAGAGTTTTTCCTCTATGCTCAGGAACCAGACAGGGATTTCCACTCTTAACCCTGTTATTGAAAATAGTATTGAAATTCCTAGCCACAGAAATCAGACAACACAAAGAAACACAAGGCATCAAAATAGGCAAAGAAGAATTAAAACTTTCACTGTTTGCACATGAAACAGTACTCTATTTGGAAAACAAAAAACTCCATAAAAATGCTGGAAATAATACATAAATTCAGTAAAGTCACAGGATAAGCCATTAATGTACAGAAATATGTTGCATTGTATATACCAATAATGCAGCAGAAAGAAAAATCAGGGAATCAGTCCCATTTACAATTGCACCAGAAACCTTTAAATACCTAGGGATAACCTCACCAAAGAGGAAAAGGATCTGTACTCTGAGAACTATAAAACAAGGATGAAAGAAACTGAAGATAACTCTAAGAAATGGAAAGGCAGTCAATGCTCATGGTTTGGAAGAACAAATACTACTAAAAGGTCTATGGTATCCAAAGTAATCTACACATTTAATGCAATCTCTATCAAAATGACACCAGCGTTTCTCACAGATAGGACAAACATTCCTAAAATTGGTATGAAACCACAAAACACTCCAAATAGATAAAACAATCTTGAAAAAAGAAAAAAAAAGCAAATCTAGTGACATCACAATTCCAAATTTCAAGTTATATTACAAAGTGCTAGTGATCGAAACTGTGTGGTACTGACACAAAAATAGGCACACAGGTCAATGGAAAAGAATAGAGAAACCAGAAATGAAACCACAAATATATGGGCAACTAATCTTTGACAAAGCAAGAATAAATATCCAATGGTGGCACGGGGGACAGACTTTTCAGCAAATGGTGTTGGGAAAACTGAAGAAGAAACATGCAGAAGAAAGAAACTAGACCACTTTCTTATATCATACACCAAAATAAATACAAAATGGATTAAAAACCTATATATGTATATATGAGAGAGGAAACCACTAAAATCCTAGAAGAGAATACAGTCAGCAACCTCTTGGATATCAGCCTTAGCCACTTCTTACTAGATATGTCTCCTGAGGCAAGGGATACAAAAGCAAAAATAAACCATTGGAATTTCATCAAAACAAAGACTTCTGTACAACAGAGACAATCTGCACAACTAAAAGACGACCTACAGAATGGGAGAAGATATTTGCAAATGACATTTCTGATAAAGGGTTAGTATCCCAAAAATGTAACTTACAAAACTCAACACCCAAAACCTAAAAATTTAATTAAAAAATGAACAGAAAACATGAACAGATATTTTCCCAAAGAAGACACACCAATGACCAAGAAAAATGAAAAGATGTTCAACATCGCTGATCATCAGGGATATACAATCAAAACTTCAATAATATATCACTTTACACTGTCAGAGTGGCTAAAGTCAACAACACAAGAAACAGGAGTTGTTGGCAAGGATGTGGAGAATGGGGAACACTCTTACACTGGTTTTGGAAATGTAAACTGGTTCAACTATTCTGGAAAACAATACAGAGTTTCTTCATTATGTTAAAAATACAGCTACACTCTGATGCAACAATTGTACTTCTAGGTGTTTACACAACAATACTAAAATACTTATTTGAAGGTATATATGTACCACAATGTTTATAGTAGCATTACATACAAAAGCTAAATTATAGAAAGATCCCAAATGCCCATCGACTTATGAATGGATTAGAAGAAGTGACATATATACATACACAATGGAATATTACAGAGCCATAAAAAATAAATGTTGTCATTTGTAAAACATAGGCAGAGCTAGAGACTATAATGCTTAGCAAAAGAAGTCAATCAGAGAAAGATAAATGCCATATGATTTCACTCCTATGTGGAATTTAAGAAACAAAATAAATGGAAAAAATTGATAAACCATAGAAACAGACTGTGAAGTATAGAATACCATAGTGGAGATGTGGGTTGGATGAGTGAAACAGGTGATGGAAATTAAGGAGTACACTTGGCATGATAAGCACTGAATAACGTATAGAATTGTAAAATCACTACATTGCATGCCTGAAAATAATACTCTATGTTAACTATATTGTAATTTAAAATAATAATAATAATAATAATAATAATAATAATAATAATAAAAGAGAAAAAAACATGGGAACATTTTTCTAAGGTAGACAAGTCAGGCAGAAAAGGAAAATACTGTGTGTTTCCACTTATGATGTAATTAGAATTGGCAAATTAACTGATACAAAGAATTTTTAGAATTGCAGGATGAGAAGCTTCAGTTTGGGATGGTGAAAATATTCTAGAAAGGGATCATAAGGATGATTGAACAAAATGTGAATGTACTTAATTTCACTGAATTGTACAGTCAAAAATGGTTAAAAATTGACAATTTTGAGTTAAATATATATTTTATTACAGAAAAAAGTTTGAAAAAAAACTCTAAAGTAATTGTAGTACTCCTTCTCAAGATAAACATATCACTGGTGAAACTACTAGAGACCATAGGAAATCTAAGAACATTTAAAGGGTTATCTGCATTAAAAAATGCATTATTGAATATTTTATAAATAGTAGTCTATCAAAAGCAGTAGTATGTCTTTTTATAACCTATTTTAAAATGTAAAATATATTTTATGATTTAATGGTAATTTCCAATTGAATTGGAAAAATTCAAAAATCAGTATCTACCCTAAATTATTATGGGATAATATAAGAATTTCTGAATATTTGTTTATATTAAATTCATCATATTCCATTATAGTGTATCAAATTTTCTAGCCAATATCCTCCAACATGCCAAAGAAAGTAATATATTTACAGGCTATTTTTATGCAATTATGGAATAACAATATATAAAATATATGACTCCATATGTGTTAAAAGACATAATAATATTGGAAGAATATGGAAAATATATTTTTGATTCCCCACTAAAGTGATCTTTAATACATGTCAGAAAACTTGTAAAGAAATAAATCTTGGGGGCGCCTGGGTGGCGCAGTCGGTTAAGCGTCCGACTTCAGCCAGGTCACGATCTCGCGATCCGTGAGTTCGAGCCCCGCGTCGGGCTCTGGGCTGATGGCTCGGAGCCTGGAGCCTGTTTCTGATTCTGTGTCTCCCTGTCTCTCTGTCCCTCCCCCGTTCATGCTCTGTCTCTCTCTGTCTCAAAAATAAATAAACATTAAAAAAAAAAAAAAAAAAAAAAAAGAAATAAATCTTGGCCTTAGGCCATCTTCTATTAGTGACTTAAACTATATTATTCAAGTCTCACTGGACTTTCCCAAGTGAACACACATACACAAGAGAAGTCTTATCTTTAATGTCTAGGTAAAGAAGAACTACAATCATGGTTGTTCCTCAGTCTTTACGAAATTATCTAAAATGAAAAGTGCTGGGATAAGTGATGAATGTATACATTTGTCTGAAAAGTATGCATAGGTGTCTGCTTATAAAAATAACTGTTCATATAATGACTGTATGACCACTGTTAGCTATTCAATCTAGTGATGTTGTAAAACTGGAACATAACAGAAGGCTCATGTCCTAACTGTACATTTATTTTATCACATAAGAGATGAAACTCTTCACCAAGTGCTTGAAAGAATTTTATTACAATTAGTAAGAAATGTTATTCAGAAACAATTAAAAAGCAATTGATATATTAAGGTATCTCCCTAACCAGGTTATTTTTAAAAGTACATTTCATTTGATTGAAATGGATTTAAAAGATTGTGTGTGTGTGTGTGTGTGTGTATACAATTGCAAAATGAATCACTTCCCTAAATACTTGTGTACTTTAAAAAAATGAACCTTTCTTTAAACCTAAAAACTATATCATTTTACAGTATTGGAAAGAATTGGTGTGACTCCTGATAATCTATTGTAAGATAGCAGTGAAACATAGTAAAATTGATAATAAACTCAAACAGATATTATCTGTGAACTTCTACCCTGGATTCATGCTAAATAAAACTGATGTCTATACAAAGTGATAGCATGTTTGTCAATTTATGGTCATTTTAAAAATAATTCTGTGTGAGAAAATATATACTAAAAATAATATACATAGAGGTAAAGTGAATTTCAAATGTGAGAATAATCTATTTGTCAATAATCATACCAATATATTTTAAGAAATCATTACATTTGAAAGATAAATTGTATTTATTGAGGAAGAGAAGATGCTTTGTGCTGAGAGCCTGTGATGAATCCTCTGGACACGGGGAATGGTAGCCAGTGGGTAAAGTTTCAATATTGTATGTGTAACATGATGTATATTCCCCATGAGTAGAGCATGTGATGTGTTTACATATATGTTAATTCCATTGCATTAATGTTCTGGCAATTTGGATTGCTGTTTGCATTAAGTGACTATCATTTTAAGGTGATCTTTAATAAATAAGTGACTCATTATATGTAAGAACAAAATTAACACATGGGGCACCTGGGTGACTCAGTCAGGTAAGCACCTGACTATTGAATTTTGCTGAGGTCATGATCTCACAATCTGTGGGTTCCAGCCCTTCATCAGGCTCTGGGCTGACAGTGTAGAGACTGCTTGGGATTCTCTCCCTCTCCATCTCTTCCCCTCCCTCACATGTTCTCTCTGTCTGTCTCTCAAAATAACTAAATAAACAAAAAAAAATTATGAACAAAATTAACACATAAGAGTCAAAATCCTAAATAACAATTGTACAGAGTAGAATTTCCATTTTCTCACTTGGATTTTTGTTGGGCGTATATATATTTTTTAAGTTTTTTTTTATTTGATTACAGTTGACACACAATATTACATTAGTTTCAGGTGTACAACATTTGAAAAGTGTATACATATGCTATGCTCACCATAAGTATAGCCAACATCTGTCCCAATACAAGGCTATTGCAATATCATTGACTATGTTCCATAGGCTCTGCTTTTATTCTTGTGATTTATTTATTTCTAAAATGAAAGCCTATATTTCACTCTCTTCTTCTTTGTGAGTTATTTTTGTTCATGGGCACAGTGGTTACATGATTACTAGGGGAAACTTAGTAGTTCTCATATATTCTTTTAATTTATATGAATCTATCATTTCTAATTAAATGACTTTGTCTCAATTTTATCAAAAATATAAAATTGACCTTTTAAGAAAGACAAAACTGAATTTATCCGTTTCAGAGCAATAGCATGTATATGTAATATATATCAAAATAGATATATATTTTTTAAATTTAAAGGACATCTAGAAATAATTTAGGTATTCATGGAAATACTGGAAACCTTATCCAGTACTTTTTAAACTCAAATTGTGCCTAATTTTACTGCTTTTTGTGATTAACATTTGCATTTTGTCTTTAAACTTTGTATATAACTAAGCTTCAAGTGAAATAATAATATCTACATTCAAAATTGAAGGTACTTTGTGATAACAAAATGGAAATCGTCCATAGGAATACTGTGGGGAATACTTTGCTGATAAAACTAGGCATAACATGTGTGTAGATGAAAATAATTTGATGGTAACTTTCTTGATGTTGCTGGAATGGTGATAATAAAGATGGTAAATGTCACACTATTGCTCAGTGTTGACTTATGCAAAGCACATGTTAAGTATCCAGTTACACTATCTTGTACAACGTTATGTTAACTCTTGTTTTTTTTTCTTCCAGATTTATTAAAGTATATTTGACAAAGAAAAATTGTATATATTTAAAATGTATGATTTGATGTTTTGATATACATACACATTGTGAAATAATCACCACAAACCAGTTAATTAATGTATCCATCAACTTACACAGTTTTCTTTCCTGTTCTTTCTTTTTCTTTCTTTCTTTCTTTCTTTCTTTCTTTCTTTCTTTCTTTCTTTCTTTCTTTCTTTCTTTCTTCTTTTTTCTTTTTCTTTCTTTCTTTCTTTATCTTTCTTTCTTCTTTCTTTCTTTCTTTCTTTCTTTCTTTCTTTCTTTCTTTTTCTTTCCTTCCTTCTTTTCTTTCTTCTCCTTCTTCTCCTCTCCTCCTTCTTCTTGGTTTCCTGGTGAGATCACTTAAGATTAATCCTCCTAGAAAATTTCAAGCATACAATACAGCATTGTTAACTACATTCACATTATAGAAGAGATCTCCAGCTCTTATTCATCTTGCATAATGGAAATTTTATAGCCTTTGGCCCAAATCTTCCCACATTTCTCCTCCTTTCAAACATTGAATACTGCCATTTAATTTTTTCTTCTATAAGTTTTACCATTTTAGTTTCCACCTATCAGTGTAAATGGGCACTTATATTTATGTATATGGCTCACTGTAATTAGCATAATGCCTTACAGTTTCATCTATGTTGCTACAAATGTAAGGATTTCCTTTTTCCATATTTTCTTATCTATTTATTCCTTGATTAACTTTTTGGTTCTTCCCATATCTTAGCTAATGCAGATAACGCTGTAATAATCACAAGACTGCATTAATTCTTCAAGATATGGATTTTACTTCCTTTGGATATATACCTTGAATTGGGGTTGCAGAATCATATATTATTTCTACTTTTTAATTAATTTAGGAACTCCATAGTCTTGTATATAGTGGCTGTAACAATTTACATTTCTACCAGCAATGTACAAAAATTCTCTTTTCTCTACTTTCTGACCAACACTTATTATCTTTTGTCTTTTTGATAATAGCCAAGGCCCACTTAATTGGCAGGCAGGGTAAGACATGGTAACCTTGCTACTGTCCATGTTGTTAAGCTGAAAACAGAATGTAAAACTTGGTGCTCACAAACCTCTCCATCCCAGAGAGAGTTTCAGCAGCTCCTCTGCCATTTGTAGAAATTCAAGTCCTGAAACTTTTATGATGAGGAAAACAAAGGCAGAATGAATATAACCAGAAGGAATTACTTTACGAAATGGGTCCTGCAGATTCACATCTGAGACATGCAGAAGTTGACAATTCTAAAGGGTCTCATAACTGTTGTTTTACTAGAAAATAAAGGATAACCCTATCTCGACAATAGCCAGATCTCTAAACTCCTTATAAACCTCATTTTGAACACTCAAATTCCTTGGAGAGTTACTTATCCTAAACGAAAATAATGCAAAAGTAGATTATCAGTCACTCCTCACAATCAAAATACAAGTCTTTCTGCCCATGAATCCTGTCCCTGTACTTTAATAAAAGCATCCTTTTGCACTTAAAACATGCCAAGAATTCTTTCTGATCTTTTGATTGATGGCCCCACGTCATTTTACATTCTATTTGCATAAGTTGTGTTTATTTTCTGTGTCCTAGGACAGAAAAATCAGTTTAAGTTCCCTTAGTATTATCCATGTCAAATGCATTTCACAGCATTGTGGGATGGAAGGTTCCTTTTTTTACCAAGTCTCCAACTCTCTTTCAATTCTGTATATGGTCTTTCTATTTTCTGAAGTGTAGATGCTGTTCACTCAGCCCACATTTCTTCAGGAGGAATTGCTCTAAATATATTTGTAGAATTGCTGCGGAAGGGAGGAAGTGAGTTCAGAGTCTCTTGGCCTCACCTTATTGGAACAGAACTTGAGGTTTTTGTTTGTTTGTTCGTTCGTTTTTTCTTCAAAATAACTAACTGTGTATTTTAGGGAAAATGGTGGAGTAGGAGGATCCTAAACTTGCCTTCTCCCATGGATATAATTAGGTAACACTCACATCTGTGTAATCAACTCATATAAGGACTCAGATACTGGCAGAACAAACCACAACTAAATATAGAGAAGAGGCCACATCAGAGAAAGCAGAAGGTGCAAAGATATTATCTGTAGCTTAACAGAACAACAGGACTTTCTATGAGAGTGAAGGACATTGCAGACACTGAAAGAAGAGAGAAAAAGACTCACACAATGGGGAACCCCCACCGGTCTGTGCAAGTGGTGTCAAAAGTAACTTCATAAGCAGACCAAAACACACCAAGGTAAAACTTGTCACATCCAGGCCAGGGACAAAACACTGCTCACACCTGGCAAGGAGAGCCTCTGCATATGACTGGCCTCAAGGATAGATCAGCAAAAACAAAACAGCAGAGTGCACAAAACACACAACCATTTATAATTACACCAAAAGCAAAAAATATATATAGGAACAAACTTAACCAAAGAGGTGAAACACCTGTACTCTGAAAAATATAAAACACTAATGAGAGAAATTGAAGATGACACAAAATAAGGGAAAGGAATTTCATGCTTATGGACCAGAAAATAAATAATGTTAAAATGTCTAAACTACCCAAAGGAATCTACACATTTAATGCAATCCTTATCAAAATACAACCAATATTCACAGAGCTAGAAAAATTCTAAAATTGGTATAGAACCACAAAAAAAAACCCTAATGACTAAAGAAATCTGGGGGAAAAATAAATAAATAAAGCAAAGCTGCAGATATCACAATTCCATAATTCAGACTTCAAGTTATATTACCAAGTGGTAGTTATCAAGATAGTATAGTACTGTTACGAAAACAGACATACAGGTCAGTGTAACAGAATAGAAATGCAGAAGTGAAACCACAAAATATGGTCAATTAAACTTTGACAAAGCAGGAAAGAATGTCCAATGGAACAATGACAGTCACTTCAACAATTGGTGTAGGGAAAACTGGATAGTTACATTCATAAGAATGAAATGGGACCACTTTCTTACATGGTACACACAAATAAATTCAAAACGTATTAAAGAACTAAATGTGATACAGGAAATCATTAAAATTCTAGAAGAGAAAACAGGCAGGAACCTCTTGGATATCAGCCTTAGCAACGTCATTTTTTAAATGTATTTTTAAATGTTTACTTATTTTTGAGAGAGAGAGAGAGAGAGAGAGACATTGATCAGGGGAGGAACAGATAGAGAGGGAGACACAGAATCTGAAGCAGGCTTCAGGCTCCAAGCTGTCAGCACAGAGCCTGATGCAGGGCTTGAACTCATGGATGAGATCATGACATGAGGCAAAGTTGGATGCTTAATGGACTGAGTCATCCAGGTGCCCCAGCAGTGTCATTTTTACTAAATATGTCTACTGATGCAAGTGAAACAAGCAACTAAACAAAATAAACTCTTCAACTTCATCAAAACAAAAAGTTTTTGCACAGTGAAGAAAATAATCAACACACCTAAAAGACAACCTATATTATGAGAGAAGATATTTGCAAATGACATATGTGATAAAGGGTTAATATCAAAATATATTAAAAAACCTATTAAAGTCAACATCTAAAAACTAATAATTTAATTAAAATGGGCAGAGGACACAAATAGACATTTTTTTCCAAAGAAACAAAGACATCCAAATTGCCAACAGACACATGAAAGATGCTCAACAATCAAAAGTACAATGAAACATCATCTCAGTTTTGTCAGAATAGCTAATATCAATAACACAAGAAACAACATCTATTGGCCAGGATATGGAGAAAGGGGAATCCTCTTGCACTGTTGGTGGGAATGCACACTGGTGCAGCTACTCTGGAAAACAGTATGGGGCTTCTTCAAAAAGGAGAGAGGGAAACAAGTCAAAAAAGACTCTGAAGGTAAGAGACAAAACTGAAGTTTCATGGATGGAGGTGGGTGAGGGATGGGCTAGATGGGTGACGAGTGTTAAAGAGGGCACTTGTGATGAACTCTGGGTGTTGTATGTAAGTGATGAATCAATGAATTCTACTCCAGAAACCAATATTGCACTGTATATTAACTAAAATCTTATAAATAAATAAATAAATAAATAAATAGGTATTAGGTTAAAAATAGAACTACCCTATGATCCACCCATTGTACTACTATGAATTTGCACAAAGAATACAAAAATACTAAATCAAGGAGTTACATGCACTTCAAAGTTTATAGCAGCAGTATCTACAACAGCCAAATTATGGAAACAGCCCAAGTGACCACTCCCTTATAAATGGATACGAATATATTATATAATGTGATATTACTCAATCATAAAACACAAGACAGTTTCTCTATTTGCTTTGGCATGGATGGAGCTGAAGAATACAATGCTAAGTAAAATAAGTCAGAGAGTAAGAAACACATCATTTCACTCATATGTTGAATTTAAATAAAAGAAACAAAGAAAAAGAAAAAGGAAAAGAAAACAAAAAAAGGGAGAAAAGAGGGAAACAAAAAGATTCTTAACTGTAGAGAACAAATGGATAGTTACCCAAAGGAAGTTGGGTGGGGTAATGGGTTAAATAGGTGGTGGAGAATAAGAAATGGACTTAATGAGCACCAGGTGTTGTATGGAAGTATTTATCACTCTATTGTATACCTTAAAATAAAATTACACTGTATATTCACTAACTGGAATTTAAATAAAGACTTTTCATACAATGAAAATACTACAGAAATAACCACAAAACAAATAACACAATGTCCATAAATACATATCAGTAATTACTTTGAATGTAAATAGACGAAATTCTCCAATCAAAAGTCATAGGATGATGGAATGGGTAAAAAACAAGGCCTATCTCTATGCTGCATAAAATAGTGTCATCAGTCCTAAAGACTCATGCAGATTGAAAGAGGAGGGATTGAGAGGCATTTGTTATGAAAAAAAAAAAAGATTGTTAAAATAAAGCTGTGATAGTAATACATGGGACAAAACTGGGTAAAAAAGAAAGACTGTAAAAAGGGACAGAGAAGGAAAATATATAATCAGAAAAGGAACAATCTAACAAGAAGATATATCAATTGTAGATATTCATGCACCTAACCTGGATCACCCAATTATAAAGCAGTTATATAACAAACATAAAGGAAGTAATTAAGAGTAACATAATACTAGTAGGGAACATTAAAACTTCATAGACATCAGTGGGCAGATCAAACAGAAAATCAACAAGGAAACAGTGGCTTTGATTGATTTTTATACCAGATAGATTTAACAGATATATTCAGAACTTTTCATTCTAAAACAGGAGAATTCACATTCTTTCCAAGACAATAATTAGGTCACCAACATTCTCCCCAAATTCAAACAAGATAGAAGCATTCTGCACATTCTTTCTGACCACAACTCCATGAAACTAGAAACCAATCACAAGATTAAAATGGAAGGACCCCAAATAAATGGAGATTAAATAGTATGCTTCTAAACAGTTAATGGTTTAACCAATAAATCAAGGACAAGTCGTAGAATGCATGAGATGAATATAAAAACATAATGGTCCAAAATCTTTAGGATGCAGGAAAAGCTATTGTAAGTTGGAAGTTTATAGCCAAACAGGGCTACTTCATGAAGCATGACAAATCTCAAATAAAAACCTAAACTTATACATAAAGGAAGCAAACACACACACACACACACACACACACACACACACAAGCAAAACAAAACAAAAGCAGTAGAAGAAAGGAAATAATAAGTATTAGAACAGAAAAAAAAAAAAGACATTACAAGAACCAAAAAAGCAAAAGAAGAAAACACACCAAAATTGGAACAGAAAAAGAAAACAGAGGCCGGTTCTTTGAAAAGATCAACAAAATTGATAAAACTTTAGCAGTCTCAAAAAGAGTTAGTGACTCATATGAACAAAATCACAAATAAAAGTGGAGAAATAACAACTTACACCACAGAAATACAGAAGATAATAAGAGAATGAATAAAAAATATGTGCTAATAAATTGGGCAATCTAGAAGAAATGGATAAATTCCTAAATACACATAACTTTCCAAAACTGAATCAGAGTGAAATAGACATTTTGAACAGACCGATTACCAGTAATGAAATTGAATCAGTAATCAGAGAATTCTCAAGTAACAAAAGTCCAGGCCCAGATGATTTCAGGGGTGCATTCTACCAAGCATTGAGGAAGAGGTATTACCTACTCTTCTCCAACTATTGCAAAAATAAAAATGGAAGGAAAATGTGCAAATTCATTTTATGACAGCAGCATTTCCAGGATACCAAAACAAGATAAACAAAGTATGACTAAAGGAGAATAACAGGACCATATCTCTGATACAGATGCAAAATTTTCTCAACAAAATATTAACAAACAGGATCCACCAATACATTTAAAAAGTCATTCTCCAGAATCAAGTTGGATTTATTTGTGGGATGCAAAAGGAGTACAATATTTTCAAATCAATTAATGTGATACATCACATCAATAAGATACAGCATAAAAAATGCAATCATTTCAATAGATGTAGGAAAAACATTCTACAAAGTAAACAATCCATTCATGATAAAAACCCTCAATAATCGGTTTCAAGGGAACATAATCCTACCTAATAAAACCTTTATTTCCCCTAAAATTGGAATAAGACAAAGATGTTCATTATCAGCACTTTTATTCAATGTAGGTCTTAAGCTCCTAGGCACAGCAATGAAACAAGGAAAAGGAATAAAGGCATCCAAAATGGTAATGCTGGAGTAAAACTTCAAACATGTACTGATGACATGATATTATATAAAAACCCATAAGGACCCTACCAAAAAGACACCAGAACTGAAGGGAATTCTGTAATTTTGAAGAACACAAAATAACTGGACAGAAATCCATTGGATTTATATACACCAGAAATGAAGCAGCAGAAAGAGAAAATAAGAAAATAATCCCATTTACTGTTACATCAAAAATCATATAATATCTAGGAATAAACTTAACCAAGTAGGTTAAACACTTGTACTCCAAAAGCTATAAAATACTGATGAAAGAACTTGAAGATGACACAAACACATGGGAAGACATTTCATCCTCATGGATTGGAGAACAAATATTGCTAAAATGTGTATAGCTGCATAAAGCATCTACACATGAAATACAATCCCCATCAAAATACCAACAGCATTTTTCACGGAATTTGAACAAACAATCCTACAATTTATATGGAATCACCAAAGACCCTGGATAACCAAAGCACTCTTGAAAAAGAAAACAAAGCTGGAGGTATCACAATTCCAGATTTCAAGTTCTATTATAAAATTGCAGTAGTTAATACTCTATGGTACCGGCATAAAAATATATATACATGGATCAATGGAACAGAATAGAAAACTCAGAAGTAAGCCAACGATTATATGGTCAATTAATAGTTGACAAAGGAGGAAAGCATATCCCAGGGGAAAAAAACAGTCTCTTCAACAAATGATGTTGGGAAAGCTGGACAGTACATGCAAAAGTGTAAAACTGGACCACTTTCGTACACTATACACAAAAATCAACTCAAAAAAATTAACTACCTACATTTGGGACCTGAAATTATAAAAGTCCCAGAAGGGAGCACAGATAGTAACTTCTCTGACCTCAACTATAGCAACATTTTTCTAGATATGTCTCCTGAAATAAGAGAATTAAACACAAAAATGAACTATTGTGATTACATCCAAATAAAACCTTTGCACAACAAAAGAAACAGTTAACAAATGAAAAGACAATCCATTGAATGGGAGAGTCTATTTGCAAATGAAATATCTGATAAATAGTTATTTTACATAAAATATAAATATTTTATGCAAGAAAACACCCAAAGAAACAAATAATTCAATTAAAAAATGGACAGGAGTCTAAGGACCATAATGCAGTCAGAAAAAGAAAATCCTATATGATGTCACTAATATGTAGGATTTAAGAAACAAATAAAATGAAAACAGATGGTTACCAGAGGGGAGGTGAGTCAGGGGATAGGTGAAATAAGTGTAAGGGATTAAGAATACTTATCTTGATTGGAACTGAGTAATATAAACAGTTGTTGAATCACTATATTGTAGATCTCAAACAAACATAACCCTCTAGGTTAACTATACTTGAAGTAAAATAAAAAATAAATAGGGCACCTTGGTGGCTCAGTCTGTTAAGGGTCCGACTTTGGCTAAGGTCATGATCTCATGACTGATGGGTTGAAGCCCCGGATCGGCTCTGTACTGATATCTCAGAACTTGGAGCCTGCTTTGGATCCTCTGTCTCCTTCTCTCTTCCTCTCCCCTGTCTGTCTGTCTGTCTGTCTCTCTCTCTCTCTCTCTCACACACACACACGCACACAAACTTTTAAAAATATATTAAAAAATAAATTAAATAAATAAATTAGTAAATACATAGCAAAAATAAATAAATGGGATCATTTATATAAGAGCTGTGTGACTTGTGTATAATTCAACTAGATTAAAAACAGAAATTAAATGTAAACTATCAGGATTTTCTTTATTATTCTTTCATTTATTAGGATAAACCAAATGCCATGGCATCACAACATGGTTGATTTTGTGGTGTCTCTTGGGGATACATGTGGCACCCAGTCTCCACCTTTTATTGATACACATTTGGGGAATGTAGGGGTATTTCAGGATCACTTCACTCATTGACTTTGTTGAGCCATGGTAGTGTTGTCTCACTCAGTTCTTTTTTTTTTAACTTTTTTAATCTTTATTTATTTTAGAGACAGAGAGAGCACAAACAGGAGAGGGACAGAGAGAGCCAGAGACAGAATCTAAAACAGGCTGCAGGCTCAGAGCTGTCAGCACAGAGCCTGACCTGGCGCGCAAACCCTCGAAAATTAAGATCGTGACCTGAACCGAAGTCGAACACTAAACCAACTGAGCCACCCAGGCACCCCATGTCTCACTCAGTACTTCTATGACTGGATACAGAGTTATCTTGACCTCTCCACACATGCTAATTGTGTCTGGATAATGCAGGAATAGGAGGATCTGGCCCACATCTCTTCACACAAACATGAATATAAATAACCATCCATCCACAAACATACTTCTTTTAGAGTTCTGGATTCCAGAAAAAAGTTCAAATAAACTGAAGAAGGTAGGAAGGATAGTTACACTCTATGTGAGACACCCCTCTTTCATACCATGTAACACGGATCAGAGAGATTTCCTCTGCTTTAGAGCACTCCCGTAGGGAAAAGAGTGTCAAGTGAGAATGCAAAATCACTACAGACACAAAGTATCAAGCCCAATTAACCATGGACCCTGTGAGGAGATCCATTTGTGATAACTTCTTGCTGGCCTGTCCAAAATTTCTGGCTAAACTGGTGAAAGGCTTTCTCTGTCAAATCCAGTCTATAGATAAAGAAAAAGTGACTAGTTACTTCAGTGTAATCCTGTAAGATTCACAAAGTGTCAGGGAAACATGATACTACCAAAATAGAATGAAACACAAACAATAGCCAGGTTATGAAAAGAGTCCAAAGTCCATCCCCTGATGAATGGAGAAAGAAATGGTATATATATGCAATGGAATATTATTCAGCCATCAAAAGAATAAAATCTTGACATTTGCCGTGATGTGGATGGAGTTAGAGTGTATCATGCTAAGCAAAACAAGTCTGTCAGAGAAAGACAAATACCATATGATTTAACAAATGTGTGAAATTTACAAAACAAAACACATGAACATAATGGAAGGGGAAAAATGAGAAGGAGGCAAGCCATAAGAGACACTTAGGACAGAGAAAAAAACTGAGAGTTGATGCAGGGGAGGTGGTTGGGGGATGGGTTAAATGAGTGATGGGTATTAAGAAGGGCATTTGTTGTTATGGGCACTGGGTGTTGTATGTAAGTGATGAATCACTAAATTCTACTCCAGAAACCAATATTATTACACTATATGTTAACTAACTGGAATTTAAACAAAACTTGAAACAAAAAATAATAAAACACAAGCAACTGACTGCAAAGAAATGGAGATCTAAAAACTACCTGGCAAAGAATTCAGAATCTTTACCTACATGAGCACGGGAAAACAATATTTGAAAGAAATGATGTTTAACAAAGTTTAAAACCATGAAAAAGGGACCAATGGAAATTCTAGAACTGAAGAACATAATGATTGAACTGAAAAAAATCAACACAGAGGCTGAACAGACTTCATCAAGCACAAGAAAGAATCAGTGAGCTCAAAGACAGATACTTTGAAATTATACAGTCAGAAAAATAAAAGAAAAATAGACTAAAAAAGAGTTTAAAAAAACTACAGAACTTATGTTCCCCAAAGAAAACTTATGTATGCATCATGACAACACCAGAAGGAGAAAGAAAGAGAAAGGGGCAGCAGGCTTAGTTAAGGAATTAATAACATAAAACCTCCCAAATCTGAGGAGGGATATAAGCATGCAGGTCCATAAAGTTCAAGGAACTCAAAATAGATTGGACATAAGAAAGTGGTTCTGAAATACAATATAATTAGGAAATCAAATAACTTAATATTTTTTTCATTTTACTTGCTATTTTTTACCAAGTAAAAAGTCTAAGTAATTCAGTTAATGGAAGACAGGAAAAACATAAGTATATTTAAGGTATTTTCTGCAATGAAATTGTATTGTGAAACATTTTCTTAAAATATCGCAATAAAATGAATAATATTATTTTTATTATTTAGTTTAGTAAGTAAACATTGTGCCATAGTTTAGTGTTTTTTTTACCAGAAGAATGGAAATTTTGAAAATATGTCATGCCTAAATAAATTAAAGGTAGATCTCATATTTACAATATTTTAGTAATTTCCTATATGTTTTATTAAACTAATCATATTGCATTTAACTATTAAAATTGTTGGCCAGTATAATCAAAATTGGGAAATAAATCAATGTATGCAGGTATGTATTTACTGTGAAATTACTCTGAGCAATATATAAAATATATGATCCATAAAACATGAGAGACACAATAATATTGATATAAATTGAATAAATATGTTTGTTTCTCTAACCACTGAATTGATCCTTAACACACCTGTGAAAACTTCTAAAGAAATCATTTGAGCTCCTTTCCCAACTTTGGCTTATGTCTATCTTGGGCTATTAGTAACTTAACCTATGTTGTCCAAGTCTCAGTTTATAGTAAGTACAAAGAAATAAAACAAGCCAAACACACAAAAAATGCTTTATATTAAATATCCAGTTAAAGAAGACATAGAATCATCATTGCTGCTGCGTTTTTTGGAGGGATCTCAAATTTCAAGTATGGAGCCAAAAATGTACACTCATTTGAAAAATATTCGAGGAAGCTGACAGATGAAATGACTCTGTTCATATGATGAAATTGGGCCACTGTCAGGTAACCAAGCCAGTGCATTTGTGAAAGTACAGACTGCGGAGATAATACAAGCTACAATAGTAATCTCAGTTTGTTTTTTGTTTTTTTTATTTTGAATAATCATACAAGGAGTGAGCATCCTCAGCAAGTGCTTGAGAAAATTTCATTTATAATCTAGTACCTTTGTGTATAAAAAGCAATACATACATTTAAGCATTTCATCAACCAGAGAATCCTATTTTTTAAATTTGATTGAAGTAAGATTAAACAACATATAATACTCTATATTTGAGTATATAGCCCTAAAAATTAAATAAATGAATCGATTACTTGAAACTCGTACATTGTTTTAAGACATCACATTCTTTTTAAATTTAAAATGTGGTATTGTACAATTCTGAGAATCAATCTGATGATAATGATTGTGAAATGATATTGAAACATAGTAAAATTGATAATAAAGGCTACTGGTGATATTGTCTATGAACACTGAATTTGTGAGGAATAATATATGAGCTTACTCTTAACTATACCATATTCTGGAGGATAATTGATGTAATTATGATACTCTATTCTAAAATATATAATAAATGTTTATATATAAATTAAAATGGTACTTCAAATATAAGAATTTTGTTTTGGTAATAATTGAACCAAGACCTTTTGAGAAAAAATGTTGAAGGACAAACAATATTCTTTAAAGAATGGAGAATTCATTTTATCCACTGCCTAAGAAGCATCTTCTGGAAATGGGGAAGATTGCAGCCTCATCAAGAATGCTTTAAAGAGAAGGAGAGAGGGAAGATGGTGGCATAGGAGGCCACTGGGCTCACCGAGTGTCCTGCTGATCACTTACATTCCACCTACACCTGCCTAAATAACCCAGAAAACCGCCAGAGGATTAGCAGAATGGAGTCTCTGGAGCCAAGTGCAGAAGAGAGGCCCACTGAAGAGGGTAGGAAGGGCGGCGAGGCGGTGCCCGCTCCACAGACTGGCGGGAGAGAGCTGGAGCAGAGGGGCGGCTCGCCGGCCAAGCAGAGCCCCCGAGTCTGGCTGGCAAAAACGGAGGGGCCAGACAGACTGTGTTCTGACAGCAAGCGCGACTTAGCGTCTGGGAGGTCATAAGTTAACAGCTCTGCTCAGAAAGCGGGAAGGCTGGAGGAGAAAGGGAGGGAGAGCTGCTGAGCCCCCGGACGACAGAGCTCAGTTTGGTGGGGAACAAAGGCGCTCGACAGTGCCATTTCCCCCTCCCATCCCCCAGCCAAAATCACAAAGGGAACCAGTTCCTGCCAGGGAACTTGCTCCTTCCGTGCAAACACCCAATTCTGTGCTTCTGCGGAGCCAAACCTCAGGCAGAGGATCTGACTCCCTGCCTCTGCCACAGGGCCCCTCCTGAAGAGGATCACCTAAGGAGAAACGAGCTAAGCCTGCCCCTCCTGCCCCCGTGCACCTTGCCTACCCACCCCAGCTAATATGCCAGATCCCCAGCACCACAAGCCTGGCAGTGTGCAAGTAGCCCAGAAGGGCCATGCCACCCCACAGTGAATCCTGCCCCTAGGAGAGGGGAAAAGAAGGCAAACACCAGTCTGACTGTGGCCCCAGTGGTGGGCTGGGGGCAGACATCAGATCGGACTGCGGCCCCGCCCACCAACTCCAGTTATACACCACAGCACAGGGGAAGTGCCCTGCAGGTCCGCACCACTCCAGGGACTATCCAAAATGACCAAACGGAAGAATTCCCCTCAGAAGAATCTCCAGGAAATAACAGCTAATGAACTGATCAAAAAGGATTTAAATAATATAACAGAAAGTGAATTTAGAATAATAGTCATAAAATTAATCGCTGGGCTTGAAAACAGTATAGAGGACAGCAGAGAATCTCTTGCTACAGAGATCAAGGGACTAAGGAACAGTCACGAGGAGCTGAAAAGCGCTTTAAACGAAATGCAAAACAAAATGGAAATGACGATGGCTAGGATTGAAGAGGCAGAGGAGAGAATAGGTGAACTAGAAGATAAAGTTATGGAAAAAGAGGAAGCTGAGAGAAAGAGAGATAAAAAAATCCAGGAGTATGAGGGGAAAATTAGGAATTAAGTGATACACTAAGAAGAAATAATATACGCATAATTTGTATCCCAGAGGAGGAAGAGAGAGGGAAAGGTGCTGAAGGGGTACTTGAAGAAATTATAGCTGAGAACTTCCCTGAACTGGGGAAGGAAAAGGCATTGAAATCCAAGAGGCACAGAGATCTCCCTTCAGACGTAACTTGAATCGATCTTCTGCACGACATATCATAGTGAAACTGGCAAACTACAAGGATTAAGAGAAAATTCTGAAAGCAGCAAGGGGTAAACGTGTCCTCACATATAAAGGGAGAGCTATAAGACTCCTGACTGATCTCTCTTTTGAAACTTGGCAGGCCAGAAAGGATTGGCACGAGATCTTCAGTGTGCTAAACAGAAAAAATATGCAGCCAAGAATCCTTTATCCAGCAAGTCTGTCATTTAGAATAGAAGGAGAGATAAAGGTCTTCCCAAACAAACAAAAACTGAAGGAATTTGTCACCACTAAACCAACCCTACAAGAGATCCTAAGGGGGATCGTGTGAGACAAAGTACCAGAGACGTCGCTACAAGCATGAAAACTACAGACATCACAATGACTCTAAACCCGTAGCTTCCTATAATAACACTGAATGTAAATGGATTAAATGCACCAACCTAAAGACATAGGGTATCAGAATGGATAAAAAAACAAGACCCATCTATTTGCTGTCTACAAGAGACTCATTTTAGACCTGGGGACACCTTTAAGATTGAGAGTGAGGGGATGGAGAACTATTTATCATGCTACTGGAAGCCAAAAGAAAGCTGGAGTAGCCCTACTTATATCAGACAAACTAGACTTTAAATTAAAGGCTGTAACAAGAGATGAAGAAGGGCATTATATAATAATTACAGGGTCTATCCATCAGGAAGAGCTAACAATTATAAATGTCTATGCACCGAATACGGGAGCCCCCAAATATATAAGACAATTACTCATAAACATAAGTAACCTTATTGATAAGAATGTGGTCATTGCAGGGGACTTTAACACCCCACTTACAGAAATGGATAGATCATCTAGACACATGGTCAATAAAGAAACAAGGGCCCTGAATGATACATTGGATCAGATGGACTTGACAGATATATTTAGAACTCTGCATCCCAAAGCAACAGAATATACTTTCTTCTCGAGTGCACATGGAACATTCTCCAAGATAGATCATATACTGGGTCACAAAACAGCCCTTCATAAGTTTACAAGAATTGAAATTATACCATGCATACTTTCAGACCACAATGCTATGAAGCTTGAAATCAACCACAGGAAAAAGTCTCGAAAACCTCCAAAAGCGTGGAGGTTAAAGAACACCCTACTAACAAATGAATGGGTCAACCAGGCAATTAGAGAAGAAATTAAAAAATATATGGAAACAAATGAAAATGAAAATACAACAATCCAAACGCTTTGGGACGCAGCAAAGGCAGTCCTGAGAGGAAAATACATTGCAATCCAGGCCTATCTCAAGAAACAAGAAAAATCACAAATACCAAAACTAACAGCACACCTAAAGGCAACAGAAGCAGAACAGCAAAGGCAGCCTAAACCCAGCAGAAGAAGAGAAATCATAAAGATCAGAGCAGAAATAAACAATATAGAATCTAAAAAAACTGTAGAGCAGATCAACGAAACCAAGAGTTGGTTTTTTGAAAAAATAAACACAATTGACAAACCTATAGCCAGGCTTCTCAAAAAGAAAAGGGAGATGACCCAAATAGATAAAGTCATGAATGAAAATGGAATTATTACAACCAATCCCTCAGAGATACAAACAATTATCAGGGAATACTATGAAAAATTCTATGCCAACAAATTGGACAACCTGGAAGAAATGGACAAATTCCTAAACACCCACACTCTTCCAAAACTCAATCAGGAGGAAATAGAAAGCTTGAACAGACCCATAACCAGCAAAGAAATTGAATCGGTTATCAAAAATCTCCCAACAAATAAGAGTCCAGGACCAGATGGCTTCCCAGGGGAGTTCTACCAGACGTTTAAAGCAGAGATAATACCTATCCTTCTCAAGCTATTCCGAAAAATAGAAAGGGAAGGAAAACTTCCAGACTCATTCTATGAAGCCAGTATTACTTTGATTCCTAAACCAGACAGAGACCCAGTAAAAAAAGAGAACTACAGGCCAATATCCCTGATGAATATGGATGCAAAAATTCTCCATAAGATACTAGCAAATCGAATTCAACGGCATATAAAAAGAATTATTCACCATGATCAAGTTGGATTCATTCCTGCGATGCAGGGCTGGTTCAACATTCGCAAATCAATCAACGTGATACATCACATTAACAAAAAAAAAAAAAAAGAGAAGAACCATATGATCCTGTCAATCGATGCAGAAAAGGCCTTTGACAAAATCCAGCACCCTTTGTTAATAAAAACCCTTGAGAAATTCGGGATAGAATGAACACAATTAAACATCATAAAAGCCATTTATGAAAAGCCCACAGCTAACATCATCCTCAATGGGGAAAAACTGAGAGCTTTTTCCCTGAGATCAGGAACACGACAGGGATGCCCACTCTCACCCCTGTTGTTTTACATAGAGTTGGAAGTTCTAGCATCAGCCATCAGACAACAAAAGGAAATCAAAGGCATCAAAATTGGCAAAGATGAAGTCAAGCTTTCGCTTTTTGCAGATGACATGATATTATACATGGAAAATCCGATAGACTCCACCCAAAGTCTGCTAGAACTGATACATGAATTCAGCAAAGTTGCAGGATACAAAATCAATGTACAGAAATCAGTTGCATTCTTATACACTAACAATGAAGCAACAGAAAGACAAATGAAGAAACTGATCCCATTCACAATTGCACCAAGAAGCATAAAATACCTAGGAATAAAACTAACCAAAGATGTAAAAGATCTGTATGCTGAAAACTATAGAAAGCTTATGAAGGAAATTGAAGAAGATATAAAGAAATGGAAAGACATTCCCTGCTCATGGATTGGAAGAATAAATATTGTCAAAATGTCAATACTACCCAAAGCTATCTACACATTCAATGCAATCCCAATCAAAATTGCACCAGCATTCTTCTTGAAACTAGAATAAGCAATCCTAAAATTCATATGGAACCACAAAAGGCCCCGAATAGCCAAAGTAATTTTGAAGAAGAAGACCAAAGCAGGAGGCATCACAATCCCAGACTTTAGCCTCTACTACAAAGCTGTCATCATCAAGACAGCATGGTATTGGCATAAAAACAGACACATAGACCAATGGAGTAGGATAGAAACCCCAGAACTAGACCCACAAACGTATGGCCAACTCATCTTTGACAAAGCAGGAAAGAACATCCAATGGAAAAAAGACAGTCTCTTTAACAAATGGTGCTGGGAGAACTGGACAGCAACGTGCAGAAGGTTGAAAGTAGACCACTTTCTCACACCATCCACAAAAATAAACTCAAAATGGATAAAGGACCTGAATGTGAGACAGGAAATCATCAAAACCTTAGAGGAGAAAGCAGGAAAAGTCCTCTCTGACCTCAGCCGTAGCAATCTCTTACTCGGCACATCCCCGAAGGCAAGGGAATTAAAAGCAAAAGTGAATTACTGGGACCTTATGAAGATAAAAAGCTTCTGCACAGCAAAGGAAACAACCAACAAAACTAAAAGGCAACCAACGGAATGGGAAAAGATATTTGCAAATGACATATCGGACAAAGGGCTAGTATCCAAAATCTATAAAGAGCTCACCAAACTCCACACCCGAAAAACAAATAACCCAGTGAAGAAATGGGCAGAAAACATGAATAGACACTTCTCTAAAGAAGACATCCGGATGGCCAACAGGCACATGAAAAGATGTTCAACGTCCCTCCTCATCAGGGAAATACAAATCAAAACCACACACAGATATCACCTCATGCCAGTCAGAGTGGCCAAAATGAAGAAATCAGGAGACTATAGATGCTGCAGAGGATGTGGAGGAATGGGAACCTTCTTGCACTGCTGGTGGGAATGCAAATTGGTGCACCGCTCTGGAAAGCAGTGTGGAGGTTCCTCAGAAAATTAAAAATAGACTTACCCTATGACCCAGCAATAGCACTGCTAGGAATTTATCCAAGGGATACAGGAGTACTCATGCTTAGGGGCACTTGTACCCCAATGTTTATAGCAGCACTCTCAACAATAGCCAAATTATGGAAAGAGCCTAAATGTCCATCAACTGATGAATGTATAAAGAAATTATGGTTTATATACACAATGGAATACTACGTGGCAATGAGAAAGAATGAAATATGGCCTTTTTTAGCAACGTGGATGGAACTGGAGAGTGTGATTCTAAGTGAAATAAGCCATGCAGAGAAGGACATATACCATATGTTTTCACTCTTATGTGGATCCTGAGAAACTTAACAGAAACCCATGGGGGAGGGGAAGGAAACAACAACAAAAGAAAAGAGGTTAGAGTGGGAGACAGCCAAAGCATAAGAGACTGTTAAAAACTGAGAACAAACTGAGGGTTGATGGGGGGTGGGAGGGAGAGGAGGGTGGGTGATGGGTATTGAGGAGGGCACCTTTTGGGATGAGCACTGGGTGTTGTATGGAAACCAATTTGACAATAAATTTCATACATTAAAAAAAAAGAATGCTTTAAAGAAGCATAGATAATGGAAATTAGAGCATGCACTTGTTGTGATGAGCACTGGCTGATATATGGAATTGTTAAATCACTATATTGTACAACAGAAACTAATATAGCACTGTATGTTAACTATACTGGGATTTAAAAATTACAGTAATAAACAAAACATAGGTAACATGAATTATATTTTTCAGAAGTAAAAATGTTTTCACTCAAGGGCAGGATGTGATCATATAGGTATTGATTACATTGCTTTCATTAACTTCTTTGGTAGTATTTGTGACAGTTTGGATTGAAATTACTTAGACTTAAAGTGGTCAGTTTAGGAAATAAGTGATGTATGTGAGAGATGGTTAGGAAATAGAAGATTTGAAAGGGAGTTTGGGCTTGAATGAACAGATACTCTTTTCCCAATGTTGTTCAGCGCCAATGGTAGAATGTAAAACAGATTACAAAAGTGACTTTGGAGCTGATTCACAAATTGCTCTCTGGATGGGAAATGAGGTAAGGCTCATAATGAAGTAAGCTTTGGAGGTGCTCAAGTGAGAATTAAAGAAGAACCCTAACACCTAAGGGTACAAGTCCTCAATAAGGTTTGTAGAGACATTGTTTATTGTATTTGTTTATTATATTGTTTATTATATTTGCATGATTGACGGGTGCTTAAATGGCATCCGTGGTAATCTTAATGGCATTTTCTACTTGCTTTGTTTTCTCTGCAGAAATTCGCTCTTTCTAATTAAAACCTAGAAATTACTTGTCTAGACTTTATATGAAATTACACAACACAAAACAGGTATCCCTCGCTTTTTTTAAGTTTGTGTGATGCCAATTTGCTTTTACACAGAAGACTGACTTTAGTACTGTTCTCGCTAACCCAAATAAATCAGAAAAAGGTTTTCACTTTTCCAGAAAAAAGGAAGGCCAAAGGTGAAATTAGCATTCAGTGTTTATTTAGCAGCCAGCCCATATAAAGGCAGCGTGCACCTGGATCCGTGAGAGTGGCACTGGCAAGCTGCTTCCCTAGGACTGCATTAACAATACCAGCATCCTGTATAGTTTTGAACTGTGCCTGTAAGCACTTGTTTTCCGTGATTTGTTATGAACGCCCATTAGCAAGAGGTGTACTAAGGTATCCAGAAGTGGTGATTATTTTTTATTCTGACAATAATGAAAACGTTTTCTATATATTAATGGGAATTGTGTCTTCACTTTGTACACTTTCGGCTTATGAAATATTTCATAGAAGCGCTCTACCTTCAGAGAGCAAGGGGAATTTGCAACTAGGGAGTGTAAAAAAAAAAGTCTAGGAGCACCTGGATGTCTCAGTAGTTAAGCATCTGACTTTGGCTCAGGTCATTATCTCACAGTTTGTGATTCAAGCCCCACATCAGGCTCTGTGCTGGCAGCTCGGATACTGCAGCCTGCTTGGGATACTCTCTCCTTCTCTTTCAGCCCCTCCTCACTCACTCATGCTATCTCTCTCTCTCTCTCTCTCTCTCTCTCTCTCTCTCTCTCTCTCTCTCAAAAATAAATAAACATTTAAAACTTTAAAAACAAACATCTAATAGTGTGTGTGTTTGTGTGTGTGTGTGTGTGTGTGTGTGTGTGCATGTGTGTGTAAGCTTTGAAAGACAACTTTGGGAAATACTCCAAGTAACCATGGTTTTACTTATGTTAATCCGTGTTTTTTAAACACAAGCTATGTGAAAGTGAAGTGTTTACCCTTTAACTTTCACATATATTTTTTTTATACTTCTTGTGCACATTAATTAGTTCCAGTAGGGGGGCTGGGGATATCTGTGTTAACAACTTTGGAGATTTTGTGTGAAGATCCAAGGAGTATAGCATATGGAAACAACTTGAAAATTTTATCATGCATGTAGTGGATGAAAATGAAGTGGGGGCACCTGGGTGGCTCAGCTGGTTAAGCGTCCAACTTCAGCTCAGGTCATGATCTTGTAGTCTATGAATTTGAACCCAGAGCCAGGCTCTATGCTGATAGCTTAGAGTCTGGAGGCTGCTTTGGATTCTGTGTCTCCTCTTCTCCCTATGCCCCTCCCCTGCTCACGTTCTGCCTCTCTCTCTCAAAAATAAATAAATAGCAAAAAATTTCTTTTAAAAACAAGGAAAAAGAAAAGTGAAGTGAAAATAAGTAATTGTGATGACAATGATAATGATAAAGATGCTAAAATTTATGGCTATTCTTCAGAGATAAGTTATAGCCAAATATGCACTATGTTTTCCTTATTTTTCATCTCATAGGTAACTTGCAATATCCCAGTTTCTTTATATCTGTTCCATGTAAGTGTACAGCCTCTAATAGTTAAATTCTTTAATCCACTATCGCATTTCCCATAGTAGGGGAGCTAGAAGTACATCTAACTTTAAACCTAAACTCTCCAGGGTATGTGTAAAATGAAACAAAATAAATCAATTCTCACTGCAAAACAAAATTTGAAAGACAGTTCTTTTAATCAGTTTCTATTATCTGCCTACCAAATTGCCTACTAATGCTGATTCACCTTTGTGGAATTTTAAGGACTTGTATGGATTGGAATCACACAAGCATGCACCTACACAGATATTCATTGTGTATTCTACTCTAAAAATGTATAGTTCCTCTTAAAACTGAAAATTCACGTGTCTTGAATATTAAATACTGTCATTAAAATTCCCAATTCACTAAAGTATTGCAAACTGTGTACTCTTTGTCCTTTTAGTACAATCTGTTTTGTGGAAACCCTTGAAAGGCTGTGAAATCTCCTGTAGATTTCCCTGAGAGGATACTGTGGAGAATTACCCTGACCTAGATCCCAGAGGACCCTCTTCTGGATCATCTGATTCTATATTCTATAAAAGCCATTTTACAATACTTAAAATTTTACGACCGATGGCTATGCAAAAGAATTCTGCTTTTAAAAATAATTCCTGCTATAGACATGGACATCCAGGAATGATCAGCCGACTTTTAGGAACGAAGATCCACTTTACCTACCTAATGCATTCAAAGTCCTCCTGGGAAAACTGACCTGTTAACTTGGTTCACTGGTTTTCCAGACTGCCAGGTGAATAAAAAATGACATTTTGGGGGAGAGCCCACATTTTTAGGGTATTACAGGGATCTTGAGAAAAGACAAAGTAATTCAAATTTCTGTGAAACTTGGTGGAGAGTATCTTGTGCTTTACAGGTTCCTAAAAGTCTGATCTGATTTCTTTTCCTGCAAAGCCAAATTATGGAGGGGGCTTAGGGAAATGCATATTTGCTCTGTACCTCTGTAAATGATCAGCCTTACTGTGTAATTAAGAATGATTTTTCTTTGAGAATAGTTTTGATCAAACGTGGAGTACAGGGCATGAAAATCCATGCCTTAGTGGAAAATTCTGTATTAATCTAGTTTCGACAGGACACTCCTTCATGTTTCTCAACGCTATCACTAGGTCACTGCACAGACGTGAATAAGTCACTACCTAACTCTGTGATTTCGTTCATCTTTTGATAATGAGAAATAGTTTTAACAAGCATATTTTCTGTAAATGTATGAATCAGCCACATGAGGCTTTTCAGTATTTAATTTTCAACTCCAATATGAACATAGGATAAAAGGTCTGCAATAATATTGATGCATATTGGCTTTAAGAGATGGTAATAGTTTAATTCATTTTGAACTTGTACAGCATTTGGAAGATTTTCCTCATTATGTAGAGTATGGACATCGACAATATAAATTACAAAGGAGATAATATGGCTGTGCCTTTATAAGCAAGGACACTTTTACATTGGGAACAGAGCAAGAATTGAATTTTATGTAAAGGTTTTAGAGAACATTGTTATAAGACAATGTGTGTGGTCATAGTGCAGTAAAACCAATATATCCGACAAAATAGGAGAATATGTCCAAATAAGTAAACGGTTATTGGTAATATGATTTTATTCATGTTTCAAAGAAGCTTTCACATGCATTCTTTACTTTACCACCTGTGTGGCATTTCTAACTTAACAACATTAATTTATTCTTCCTTTTTCAGTGTGTGTGTGTGTATGCGTGTGTGTGTGTGTGTGTGTGTGTGTGTGTGTGTGTGTGTGTTGGTGGATAAAAATTGACCCGGTCTTATTTCAGATTTATTACCTCAAAATATTTAATATTTGAGCGATAATACGGGGGATGCTTTTAGAGAAATGAGGATAGATAGATAGATAGATAGATAGACAGACATATAGACAGAGATAGAGATAGATGCATACATACATACATACATACAATGATGACAGATAGGAAATCCAGTTATTCAAGTATATGTATTTAGTTAAAGCTGCATAGAATCTTTGCAACTCAATTTTGTCATGAATAAAATATCAGTGTAATATCAAATTCAAGAGGTATATCCAAGGTCAGGATCAAATATAATTAATTCTGGAACATACTCTGACACATTCCAGTTACCAACTTATTTTCGTACCACTATTTTCTCTTTCCTGTAGGACCTGAAAAACATTCTAGGCTTGTTTCTTCTGTTCACTATGAAATATCATCAGAATGTTTTCTGATATTCTTTCCTCCTATGTACACTTGTTATAAATGCTGATGCCTAGAATGCAATTTTTAAGGAAATCTGAGGAATTAAAGAGATGGAAAATGTCTTGTAAGTAAGCTAAATATAGGCTATTTATTGTTATTCCAATGGATAAAATCAACCTACAGGGAATAAAAATAAGTTATTGGATTTATTTTTACCTAAGAAAAATTGTTCTCTCTACTTGAGACCCTGAAATTTCCAAGGCTGTTACTCAAGAGTTCAATATGCTTCAATGTCAGATTCAGGGGTCCTTTAAATGATGTCCCATGACAGGGTATTAGAACAATGCGACATGAGTAATAAAAAATTCTCATCTTAGAACAAAAAAAAGTGTTCATCT